>NC_091405.1:3262500-4512500 GCF_032191515.1 Phaenicophaeus curvirostris | reverse complement strand
TCAGGAAAGAGCAGAAAGAAGATCCAGGCAAACTCTTTTGTGCCTGGTTGGTACAATGTCATATAAGGAGAGAAATAGAAGCCTACAGACAAGCAAGATCATCTGGGCACCTATGAAGGTGTCAAAGGGACTGGTTTCTCAAGGCTGACCTCAGTCCCCGTTCTCCAACCAACACTTTGGTTGCATTGTCCTGACGAAGCACAGAGAGGGGAGACAAATCAACGTGGGGAAAAAGTTTGCTTCTATGCTAGAAGAAAAAGAGTACTGCTCTGAGGTGTGGCAGATGGGAACAGCTCAGTTCAGGAGACCTGCAGGTCTCTTGAGGGTGCCACTTTAAAGAATCAAGACTACTGCTGACTTTAGATGTAACCTTGCAGCTCTTAGAATCCCTTTCTCTCATAACCCCATTGATCTTTAAGAATTGTGACAGACCCCAATAAACTTCCCTCTGTTCTCTGCTGAATTCCTTTCCAATTGTGTCGTGATCCAAGACTCCCTTGTTGGTTTAGTTCATCTCTGCTGTCATTGCAGTGGGGGAGACAGGTCAGAGCATTGTTATTTATCCTTGTAAGTGCTTCACTCACCAAAGCTTCCTCATTTGCAGCTGAATAGCAGTGAAGTGGGATGTCCAGCAGGTAAAAGAACTGTTGCACTTAATGGGCTAAATTAAGAGTTATTTATTTGTCAAAGAGAAGGTTTCTAGGAACCTTCAGAATTAGTCATTGCCTGTCATTTTTGAATCCTGTCAACATTTAAGCTCGGAAGTCCTCATAGTTTGCATGGCTTTATCATACCTGATTTCTGACACGAGTTCCTCATCTCTTTGTTGTTCTCCAGGGGGAGGTCAGCATGCTTTCTTTTGCCTCTATTCATGCTACTCACAGGAAAGGTCACATGCTGCATTTGATTTCTGTTTTTTTTTGTTGGTGGTGATGTTTTTCTTTCTTGATGGCTTTTTGGTTACATTTAAAACGAGATCTTCTTGCTACCTTGAGTACTCCATTAATACCATTGCCACAAGCATCCAGAACTCAGTGTATTACTCCCTGTTAAGAAAATTTACAGTGCAAGTTTAATTTGTTTCAGTTAAAGATTGGCTGTGTCGTGGTGGAGCATAATGTCACTCCTAGCCGTTTAATGAATAAATAAGATAAATGCTAAAACACTGCTCACTTCTACAGGTTCTTCAGTTTCAGTTACAGGAGGAATAGGGAGTATAGAGCTTACCTAAGGAATGACGGTGAAGTTTGTAAAGTTTAGCATCCGTATTCATCAGAAATAAGGCCAGAGGAATCACTAGAGGAAGGTGGCCATATGCGAATTTAATGCAGAATAGTCTCACCCTGCCAAAGAAAAGAAAATGAAAAACACAGAGGGTTTTGGGGGCTGCCAGTGCATATTATTCAACTTTCATTAACTCTCCTAAGAACAAGCCAGAGAATTGAATTTGGTTTCTTGCTGCAGTGTTAAACTGCAGCCCATCTGTTTCCCTTCCCCAACAATGGATAGACTAAAATTTATGCAAAAAAATCAATTTGCTCTAAGATTTGAAGGTTTAAATAGCACTTACCTCAAAATCTGATGCATCTCCACTCTTTCAGAGATGCATTTTATAACAGCGGTTTGTGTTCCGGCGTCTTCCGACTGTGTTTGAACACTGCTTGAAATGATTCAGGAGTTTTGCTTGACAAACGGTTGCTGTGATCCAAGGCCCATATGGCTTGTTTTGGAGTATGTAAAGGTCATTGCTTCTGTTAATACAACTAGTACAAATACTTCCCTGCCATCTGACGATGTTCCTCCTTATTCAGATTGGCAGCCATTTCCCCTCCACAATCTGGAATTTCCTTTCAACGTGGGTTGTTGAAGTGGAGATGATAACAGTTTTAAAATCAAAGGTTGAATGCTTCTGTTGAGTTATACTTGGAACCGACCATGTTCTGCACAGTGAGAACATCCCATATGGAAAGGACATATGTGTTGGATACAATAATACATAAATAGTGGATGTAATTTTATATAACCCTTATATTCTTATAGCTGTTACATATACCTCTTTATGAGACAGGTGAAATAGATGACTTCCATTCTAGTATTTAAGCCCATATATTGAAATCTTACATAATAAATAGGGAGTTTTAAAGACAGATTTAGTTTTTCACTACTTTTCAAACATTTACATTGACCTAAGACACCCTTGAAAATGCTGCTGAGAAGTCCTGTAGACAGCACTGTAACTTCACGTTACACGATCTACACTGGACAGACACATGTGTGCACACATGCACCCACATGCATTAGTAAATTATCCAATACAAACTATTTAAACTCACTTTTATTCCTGGATTAGATCAAGAAAAGAAAAAAAAAAAAAGTGACATTTTTGCAGGAATAGAGTAGGTGAAAAGTTTTAGTAAAAACGTTACAGCTAAGATTAAAAGCAGCCTGACAACTGTTTCTGTTATGAAGTTTCAGCATCGCTATGATTTGGAGCAGGGATGTGGAAACTGGCAGGGGAATAACTGCATCATCACTGATTTACACTCAGCTTTCCCTAAGAAAACCTGTCCAAATGGAGAAAACATATAAGCTTTAGGGGGAAAAAAAAAGAAAACCAAACCCTCTCAATGTGCATTTGCTCTGTGAAGACCTGTTAGAACTTGGCACCTAAGTTCTGTGAAGAGTCTGGGCAGCAAATTCTCTGATCCTGTCCTTGCCCTCCCCAGGCTCAGCATCAGCCCCCATGGATGAGCTTGAGCTGCCCACAAAGAGAACTAAAACAGGATGTGGGAGGGGTGGATATAGACTTGTTTGTTTATTTTGAAGACATTTATACAAGTTTTGTTTTCTTAAGAAATTTTAGTCACTTCTTGAACCTGATTTACTCATTTTTCAGATGTCAGAGAGCAGTGATAAAACATTTAATGCTCGCAGTATGTTAGTTCAAATCATTTTTTTCCCTCGTGACTTCCTCTGGAACTTTCCAGAAACTCTAGTAATATTTGTTTCCCCTCTAATGAGCTAGAACTAATTTCACTGGAATAATTCTTATAATTCCTTTCAAACCTCATTCTTCTAATTTTTCTTTTTTTTTTTTGGTTTTTTTTTGTCAGTAAATACAAAACATTGACATTGCTTTGTAAGAATCCTTTCTTAAGCTTACCATTTTTTTGGGAGGAGGTCTGGGGAAATATGTTATTCTCTTAACATATGTTCCCTGGAAATTAATTACCTATAAAATCAAGAATCTAATGGTTAGTGGCCATGCAGTTGCTACAGTCATATTAAGTACTGAAAAGCAACTGTCTTTTTTCAACAGTAATCCGATAGCCAAAAAGCCTTATAAAAAGAAATCCACATGCTTATCCTATGCTTTTTCATATCTCTGATTAAAAATTAGCGCAATGTTTTAACTGAGATGTGTGCCAATTATGTATAAAAGAAGCATTTGAAAGACTTCAAAGTTCTGTTGGTACACAGAACTTCAAAGAACCTTAAATCTGAAGTGTCCTTTTTTTTAAAGCATTTCCTAAGATCCGCTTTGTAAAAGGATCAGTGCTTCGTGAACCTATGGGAAAGTTTCTATCTTCTTCTGGAACTAAGCAATTTTTGATTTATTTGTTTTTTTTCCTACCATAATAATTGAAAATGCTGTGAATCAGACTGGATGGAAAAATATCCTACAATGAATTTCAATGTCCAGAGCTGGACTACTAAAGAACAGGTTAACACAGCAGAATGGGAATATTGTAACCAGAATGACCACTGCAAGCTGAATTCTAGCTCTCTGCACTCCACCCTGGAATGAGAGTTCCACTTCCAGTTCTTCTTCACACCCAACAAGCAATTCCTCAGTCAACAACTTTGCAGCACTAAAAAGCAAACAAAAAAAAAAAGGCTACTTCATAAGCACTTAGAAGCCAAGTTATCTAGAAAATATTTCATTCATTTTTGATAACAACCTTGTTATAGCCATTATTGACATGGTTGGGGGGGAGGGAAGCTCCAAAGAGCCTTCTTGCAGCCTCCTGCTGCCTCCCCCACACTCTCAGTAGCATCTCTGGTGCTCATCCAACCTTCTTCTGTGCCATTCAATGGGCAGAATGTTTTCTTTTTTTTAAACGGAGTTAAATTGCTCGTTTAATGAGCTGAAATGATAAAGCAATAGGAAAACTAACTAAATAACAACATTTCCTGGAAGCCACGTAACTTGGATGCAATGTTTTACTCATGGTGATGATGACCTTTCATTTTTACCAAGCCTTCTGATCACTGCAGGGAGATACTATCACTTACTGATGCAAAAAATACCTGCAGCCCTTTGAACAGTGCATGACTGATTCTGCAAGTCATCCCATGTATTATCTTTTACATTTTTCCCTCTAAAAATATTCAGAGATACTGTGAAGCTTGTTCCACAAGTCATTTCCAAGTAAAACTGTGTTGCTACCTCTTTTCTCTTTTTTTTTTTAAAATGTACATATCATTCATTGACTCACACTGACACATGTACATAAAGCTTCAGATTTCCAACAGATTACTGTGTATTTTGGCAGCCTGCAGTCATATGCTATTACATTACTTTCTTTTTTTTTTTTTTTACAGGACTGACTAATTATATTGATTGTCCTTAAATAGAGCTCCTATAGCAACTGATGAATTTTGAGGTGCTTCAAGTAACCAGAAATCTCAACAGCAACACTGAGACTTACTGCATCATTAAAAAAGTAATAACTGGTATAGGGGAAGGAGGGAAGGAGGGAAGGAGGGAAGGAGGGAAGGAGGGAAGGAGGGAAGGAGGGAAGGAGGGAAGGAGGGAAGGAGGGAAGGAGGGAAGGAGGGAAGGAGGGAAGGAGGGAAGGAGGGAAGGAGGGAAGGAGGGAAGGAGGGAAGGAGGGAAGGAGGGAAGGAGGGAAGGAGGGAAGGAGGGAAGGAGGGAAGGAGGGAAGGAGGGAAGGAGGGAAGGAGGGGCTTACCAAAAAACTCCACATCTAAACTTTGCTTATCCTGACCCTGCCATTAGAGAGTCTTCAAACACCAGTTTCTTCAGCCTGTTACAACCCCATGGATGGGCAACACACCCAGCTAGTGTGTTAGCTGCTCCTTCCAGTTTTATATCATCTGCAAGCTTGCTGAGGCTGAGAGTGCACTCAATCCATCACTCAGATCATTAATGAAGTTGTTAACCTTCAGCTGCCCAAGTTAAAAGGTGTTAGGGACACAAGCGACCTTACTGATGCAATCAGAGCTGGCCTTTAGGCCACACTGTGTAGCCACTGGCTTAATTTCTGGTCCATGTGTTGCTCTTTACTAATTCATTTAAAAAAACAAATGTGATTATCTGCACATTTGAGGTACAGTTAATGCAGCCAGGCTGAGGTCGTATCCTCACCACTGCAACCCAGTACAACCCAGTACTAGCACAGCTAACCTAAGCCTCTCTTTCCAGCTTTTGCACTCTGAAGCAGCTGCATTAGTCCTGGCAGCTGCTTCAGAGTATATATATATACACACAATAATAAACTTAATACATCTAGGGATATGACTTCAGCTAACTAGCTTTCTTTCTTTTTCTTCCCTCCTTCCTTCCCTCCTTCCTTCCTTCTCTTCCTTGCTCCCTTCCTTCCTTCCCTCCTCCCTTCCTCCCTTCCTTCTTTCCTTATAACCCCCAAGGCTGCAGAGGAATGGAAATATGACACTAAAGGTTCAAAAGACCTCAAAAAAAAATTTGTAATAATACAATGTAAGTAATACATTTATTATTTTTTAAAATCTCAGGGGTTTCGGCTCACCAGTTGGGTAAGCCTGACTTGGTAGGCTTTTGATCTTGGGTTTGGCAGTTGGGTAACAGATTTTGTTACAATAAAAGAACAGGTGCCATTCATATTCTTAAGTTTGTTTTTTTTTTTACCTATCACTGCATAAGATACATCTGTCTTCCTGCTACAACAGAAAACAGAAGCCCTGAGCACTATTTACCAATTTTTCCACACCATTTTTCTTAAGAGCAGGACTGTTCCCCTGTTCTGTTCAAACTCTAATTAATGGTGTGATAACATCACTGCAAAATTTTGCAATTCCTATTTTAGACATTTAGTGTGTACTGCTGCCCTTTTCTATCAAAGTATTACTGTGTGTTTTGGCACAAAAGATATCTGCATTTCTATATCTTCTACCAATTTCACAAAGGTTTTATAAGGCTTAATGAATGGAAAATGCTTTGAAAGCTGTAGATAAAAGGCAATTTTGAAGGCAGTCATTAGTAGTAAATACCCTCATCAAAATTTCTCTTGCTAATCCTTTATCCTCTAGCTGTGCAGGCTGTGCTGACAGCGCAAAAAAAAAAAAAAAAAGCATTCAAGGTTATTCTAATGCTAACTTACAGACGACAACTATCAGAGTCACTTATATTTAAAACTTTGCTGGCACCAATGTCACCTTTTCACCAACTTTGATCAGTTGAAAGTGTTCCACCTTAACACTACAAATCAATAGCAAAAAGAAATTCATAGACTTTCTAATAGTCTCACCATTAAAACTAATATTGTGTAACTGGAAATCAACTGCTTCAATTAATGGGGATATATGGCTTCATTTTGTAGGCACAACCTTTATATTTGAAAGTTCGGTGACATATGGGTTCCCACTGGTGCTATAATTACACCATGCCTAAAAGTCATCATTAGCTTAAAATGTGGAGGTCCTATTTTTTGGAGGTACAATCTTGTGCTGTTTAAGAGTGCATGAGTCTTTTCTTTTAGCGTGAGTTTCAATGGAACTCATTCATTTAGCTCACAGTTCCTCCAGTGACTGCTGCAAACCCAGCATCAGCGTGGGATTTCCAGGCTGACAGCCCTACCTGTGAACCGCAGACTTACAATGGGCCTCTTAAAAATGAGCTATAATTGTAACACAACAGTGTATTGTTTTTCATTGGGTAATTTCCTCTCCAACACAGTAATTAAAGTAGTTGTTGATTACCAAATTTTGGTAATTCACAATATGAAGGTCATTTTTAACAACCGATCTTCTGTTAGATGCCCATGTAAAATTGTGGCACTAGGAGTGTCTGGCTGTGTTTGATCAAGACGCTGTGCATGTTGCCTTCAAATTAAGTGGTTGACTGGGGTGTTTTTAGTTAAAAAAAAAAAAGTCAGGTTTGTCAGAACAATATATTTAAAGTTAGAGGGGGGCAGGAATGGGTTAGAAGTTTATTAGAGAATGAAAGCATTTACTTTGCTCTGCAATGAACACTTCATTTTGGATATCAGTATTTTAAGAACACCTTTGTATGGTTCAGAGGGAAAGTTTACATGAACTTGAAATAAACTTCCAAATGGAAACTAATGCAAATGGAAACAGGGAAATGTGTCTAAAATCTGTCAAAGCTAAAAGTTTTGATTTCTGTAAAGCTTTGGGTTTGTCTTTTTTTTTTTTGGAGCATGAATATTTCAATGAAAGCGATATGTGATTTGAAGTTGCACATCAATGTCAAGTGTCTGCATTTTTCACACAGTTTTAGTAATAATCTGTCTTTTGGTTGTGCATCTTAATAGCTGTGGGTCTTGTAGATCTTCTAACCATTTTGTTACCTCAGACAACCACTTTAACTCTGAATGAAAAAAAAAAACACACACCCAATCACATTTCCAAAGTGACAGTAGTGAGGCATCAATATTGCTCAAATCAGAGAAACACAGTTGGATGTATTTGCTCTTCCTGTACCACTGAATGCCTATGAAAGACCTGGAGGACTTAAAAGCATTTGAGCCTGAGACCAGCAGAGGTGGAAAACTGTTAGGTTTTTTTTTTTTAACTGAGCTACGGGTGATATTAAAAACAGGCCGACACCAATAAGCCTCCACCACCTGCCTTCCAGTCTCTCTATGGAGAAATTGTCTTGTCTCTGATTATGTACCAGTCGTTTTTATATCTTTTTCTCCTCGTCAGGCAATTACCATCTGATCAACAAAGCACTTGAGCTACTGTTTCCCAGTAGTATGAACAAGGACTACCAGCATGGTACTGCTTGTGGAGGCCAAGGCTTGGATGTAGCCTGAAATTTTGAACACCCAGGTGTAAAGCTGCACAAGGGCATGGCAGAATTTTTGCTTATATTATCTGTCTTTCAAGGTGTGTATGGTGCTTTTCCTCAGTAGGCTTGAAGTAATTCTGCCTCTGGTTGTTTTCTGTCCTCTTTGCCATTAATTATTTCTTGCGTCCATTTGGCTATTATTTGGCCTCACTTTATATGTATCATGGGGAAGAGTATAGCAACCAGAATGAAGGAAGGAAATGTTCCTATAGAGAAAAGAGGGCAGGTAGGAAAATAATGTGCTATAGGAGAACATTGTCCAGTCAGGCACAACTGCCAGCACAGACTCAGCATGGGATCCCACAGGAGCTTGTTTGAGCTTATCCTGGAAGAAGCTATAGGAAGGGAATGTTCATGGCTCATTATTACTGTGTGAAATATTTATGTGCACAGTCTGTGTACCTCTGGTTCACTCAGTCTGTAAGAAGCCCCCCCAGCTATTTAAGCCACAGGAACACGCCTTCTCTATTTTCTAGTGATTCCTTTCAATTAAGAAATGCCGCAGTCGGCTTTGATGCACAGATCTCTAACTTCTTACAAGCTTCACCCAGCTCCCTCACTGCTAGCTCGGGAGCGTTTCTCCAGCCCACACATCCCTCCCCAGAGTGCTCCAGTTAACCCAGTCTGCTCAGCCTTCCAGCACACTAACCTACATCTCTCCAACCCGCAGTGTGTGCTGTGCCTGTAGCGCTCCCAGCACATCCCTGCTCACGCGGCTGCTTTAGTCAGGAGCTGTACATGCTCTCACGCCAGAAAAGATATCCACTGCTACCAGATTTCACCTGGTGCATCCAAGTAAAATCCCTGAGGACAGTCATTAGGCAGTGTTAATTATGGCAATCAGCCTACCCAGTCTGACCTAATTATAAATAATTAGCTTATCCCTTTATTTTCAAACCTCTCTCCCTAGTGAGACTGCACTTTTAAGATTTTTAAACTATTAAAACTCCCCACATAGATTTGCTTTTCAGTTGTTGTAACCTTGAGAGTAAAGGCCTAAGTCCATAAGAAAGTCATGGTCAACATCTGACAGACCTAGGGAGGAAGAAGAGGCCCTACAAATCTTTCACTGGTTTAGGGTATGTAGTGCGATTTATGAAAAGTTATAGGCAACAAAATTCTACTAGATGCCCATTTGTCCTCCAAAAAATCTTAAATACTTTTTAAAAAATCTTGTGCTTTTGGATTATGCTGGTGCCTCTCAGAGCTGTTGCACCAAGGGAAGTAAGCGTGGCACAATCATTTTTTTTCAGTTACGCCTGGTTATGCCATTATGCCATGTAGTGAATGAGACCTTTCATTCTGATACCTTCTGTCCGCTCTGTCAGATGCCAGTAATGACATTAGTGTTAATAAATTAACTTATTTCCTTTCATAGAAAGAATGTCATATTTATTTTGCTGCTTCAAGCAGCAAAGATTTGTCTCTATAGAACAATATTTGCTAATCTACCTCTTTTGTTGCAAGACCAGCTCCATATGAAACAACACTGGTTTATACATTTATGTTTTGTTGCTGTCCTATAGCATTTTGAAAATTAGTGCTACACTGCGGGTTGTGTCTGATATCTTACGAGTAATGCACTTGATGTAACTGAAAGGTATTTCCTTGTAGTCTCAAAACACCTCTCCAAATGACTCTTCTCATAAAAGCTCTTTGAGGAACTTTCTAAGTTCTTTTTCTTGGCTCAAAGACACATTTTTTCTTGAGTCTCTTCAGGTGATTTTTCACTTATGTACCTACCTCCATGCCAAGCAGCACCTACCTGATGTTTCATCTTTTCCACCTCCAGCTGTCTCTCCAAAGCCACCAATTAATACAGTTTATTGTGTAGCAGAGGATCCATGGGATTAGGAGCTTCTAGTAACTGTTTCTAGGCTTTGCCCACCACATCTGGAAGATGCTGTAGATGTTTGTCCTTTTCAGATTTCATGCTGAACTCAAGTTCATACTACCAGGCACTGATGGGACTTTACCCCTTACCTTTCCCACTGAAAAGGACACAGTTAAACCCAGTGAGTGATGTCAGCCTACAATAATTTTGAAAGAAGTCCTGTTCTAAAGACTTGCTCGTCTGGCTCGTTTGTGCGAATGCAAAATCCTCCAATATGCATCAAAATGTCCTACTTTGAATACTAAGCCAAAATTTATTAAAGCCAAATTATTCTTTTTCACCAATGATTCCCAGGTTCTCTGGATCAAACCCTGTTTACAGAATCCTCCCAAGGCTGTCTTATGCCTTTCTTTGCAAATGACATTTGCAAAGTTTAAAGCCACCTTTATTTCTATGTACGGCATTTACTTATAGTTAGATCTGTAAATAACAAAGCTCTCTGCTTGGTCAGAAATGCAACTTGTGTGATGACATTTTACTCAAGAAAAATATTCCAATGACTTCATGTGGAAATTGATTACAAGAAGACTACTTGCTTTGTACCCTGAATTCTAAGCACAGTCTAGGGAAAAGATAAAGACCTAAAATAAAATTATTCCATTTTCTTGTGCAGTAGGCGATTCTGGCCACTTCCAAAGGCACCGTGCTGGGAAAAATGGATGACTGAGCATTGCAAATTCCTGCATTCAGCTGTATTTTACATGGAAGAAATGCTAGCAATGTCCTTGGGTCATGGAACCTGCCTTGCTGCAATAGCTGTTTTGTGCCGATTAACACAAATAATACCCATTTGCAGACCAAAATGCTCTAGCTAATGTATCTGAATTTTCCTTTCACCACTATAATGTGAACATCACTTTAGCTGAATAAAGACTGTACTGTTAGGTGTATTGGTGATACCCTTCGTCTACAATGGAGAAGTGCACTTTGTTTAGCATGGCAAATTATAATATAAAAGAATGGATAAGCAAAATCCTCCTGACAAAAGACCTCTTCTATGGATGATAAATTAGACTATACATTAAAAAAAACAACCAAACAAACTTTACATACTTTTAGCTTCATTTCTCTGCGGATTCTTAGTCTTGCTTTTATTCTAACCCTTTAACATCACCTGTCTTGTCTCTTGTTTTTGCTTGAGTACTACAAAACAATCCTTCACTCTATTATTCCCCTTTGCAGACCATTATTCTGCCCCAGAAGAAGCTGCCTATCTCACAGCTCTTGCAGGAATTCCTCTGTGCTGCTAACCTTTGCCTCTCTTGTATAAAGCAGTGCTCTCTGGCTGACTCTGTCTGTCTCTTATCTCTCTGATCCAGGCAGAGGTGTTGGAGTGTCCCAGGGAGCCATTAATCAACAATCCCCCTCTGCCATCAGCTCCTTAGAAGCTCTCTGTGAACCTGAAGTGCTTTCGGAGGTCTAGAGCAAACAGTGCACTAAGGTTTTACCACCAATATCTTTCATAGATCATCTAACCTGATTGATGATAATACTGAGAATTAAATATTTATCATTTAGAAGCATGGGAAAGCTTTGAAATACATATTTTAGATTTATATGAAAGGACTAATGTCAAAGCATGCAAGGTGCTTTACATAGCGTATTAGAAAAGGAGTGCTGTCTTGCTGTAAATGCCATCTTCATTCTTTCGTCATATTATTTCAACTAAAGTGTATTTTCATGACTTTTTTTTTAATAAAAAAGGGAAGAGGAAAAACCACAAAAGAAGTGAAATAGAAGAAAGAGGTTGTCTCAGGCTTTTTGTCTATTTAACTACTGGAAACAAAGAAACAACCTGTCATGTTTCATGTTGCTGAAGTACCACTTAAGGCAGATGCTATATATACATCACACTAATAAATAATTTACTATGACTACATCTAGGGCTATGATCTATCTCCTTTTTCCTCTTCCCACAAAAAATGTAATGTACCCACCATGTCTGAGAGCTTGTGGCTGGAAGACCCATATATACAGAGGAAGAAGAAATGGGAAAAATTCTATTAGCAGATCAATCCTGCTCTTTTCCATCGTAAGGCATCCTCTACTCACACAAATGTCAAACATGCTGGAGGAAGTTTTAGTCTCATGCCTTTTTAAAAGTCCCATGAGTTCTTCATAGCTTTTGGAATGCTAATACACTTTAAAGATTTTTAAATCAAATAGAATCACAGAATCACAGAATGGTTTGGAAGGGACTTTGAAGCACATCCAGTTTCAAACCCCCTTCCAAACAGAGACACCTCCCACTGGATCAGGGTGCTCAGTGCTCCATCTAAAGTGGCCTTGAACACCTCCAGGGATGGGGCAGCCACAACTTCCCTGGGCAACCTGCGCCGGGGCCTCCCTACCCTCAGAGTGAAGAAATTCTTCCTAATGTCTAATCTAAATCTTCCCCCTTCCAATTTAAAGCCATTCCCCTTCTTCCTATCACTACATGCCCTTTTAAAAAGGTCCCTCTCCAGCTTTCTTGTAGGCCAATATCAGTTTTACAAACTCCATTTTGGTACAAATACTGCCTTCCATCCTAAACAGGTCAAATACTGCGATTATGATTCCTTCCATTGACCTTAATGATAGTAAAGCTGTTCTTGTGTAAAGTTAAAGGATGTTTCATTACCTCATAAGAGTAGTGACATTTCTATAATCTAAAATGTGAAGTCCTACATATCCTAGATAGGAAACCTGACAGCATAATCTTTTATTCCCATTCTAAGCAACAATTTGCATAAGCAAGCATTCTCAGGATTAGTTGCATAGTTCAAAAATGTCCAGGGCTTGTTTAGGATTAACAGACTGAAGAAACAAGACATTTTTAAATTAAACTGCTGGGTTTTAAGGAATGTTTCATCACAACCTTTATTTTTTTTTTTCCGACTGAATGGATTTTTCTAAACCACATTGTACTGAGAAAGTCTTTTCAACTCAGCTAAAAATATGAAGTATTTGGCTACGTGATCTGCATAAACTAAACAAAGAAACACCACTAAATGTAAGAATTTTCTTTTGTGTAGGCCAATATAAAGTCTCTGCCCTACATAAATGTTCTGAGTAACTGTTCAGAAAGGCTGATTTCATGTAGAAACAAGACTTTAGATACAAAATTCCAAGTATAAGAATTAATTGCTTCCTTTTGTACCATTACTATCCTTGTCTACCCCTTTCCCTGATCTATCATTAAACTTCAAAAAGTGAGCCCAGAAAACAGAAGCCCAGAATCTGACCTGAGATCTGATAGCACCCCGATGCCTTTCTGGGATGTCTGAAAATGAGCTACATAAACTAACATAAACTAACATAAACTCTCAACTGAGGGCTTCATTGCTTTGAAGATAGCACCCTCCCTTCTATTTTGGTTCAAACTGCATTTCCCTCCACAATATTTGACCTTCCTGTAAGGGAATCTTGACCAGGCTTTCTGCATAACAAAACCACAATTTCACAGTTCTGAGTGAGTTCTCCAGCTCCAAGGGCCCTGCAGAGCCTGTTGGGTCTCATT
This sequence comes from Phaenicophaeus curvirostris, assembly GCF_032191515.1. NCBI lineage: Eukaryota > Metazoa > Chordata > Aves > Cuculiformes > Cuculidae > Phaenicophaeus > Phaenicophaeus curvirostris. The sequence continues at coordinate 4,499,012 of NC_091405.1, read as the reverse complement.
CCCGGTCAGTGTAGAGCTCTCCTTTTCCAGCATTCCAGACATTGTTTTGGCAGAAGACTTGGAGAACCCACTTATCTACAGAGAAAGATTTGCCCATCTGGCCCCTACAACAGCTCATTGTGAGATCTGTATCTTTTACGAAGTGGCAAATGGTAGGATCAGCTTAGATTGTGACAAGTAAAGTGGAGCATTATCTGTGTTTTTCCTGACTCTGCTGAGCTCATTTTCTAACTTCAACATTCCACTGGGGAAGTCTGGTTTTAATATAGACAGATAGACAGCATGATAAACTTAACAATGTTATAACAAGGAGTGCAGGGCCAGTTTTATCTTCTTGGGAACAGCTATGTTCCATATTTAGTCTTTCAGCAAAATACATAAAATTGGAATTTGAGTTAGCATCATGTCTAACTGTTTTATGGGCCTGGGTCTTGGGTGACAAGAGAACACTGAGCCACCATCCCCCTGGAAATCAGCGCTGAGAGTCAGAAAACCCTTTGTGTTTGGTTGAGGGATCAATCACAAAAGAAATTATTTCCAGAGCTAGTAAAACCGGAGTAAAATGGAGACAAAAGGGAATGCAGGACTGTGGCTGGCTTAGAAATACTGAGGTCCAAAGAGATGTGGGTAACATCACATACCATCAGGTGACAAAGACAGGACAAAGAACCTGGATTCATACATCCTATTGTTCTAGCTCTGCCCATAAATTCTGTTATAATACTCATTTGGGTTGGATATATCTATCACGGTTCTGCCTATCGAGTCATGTTATTATCTGAATTAGAGTCTATAGATCCCAGCATTTTTTAATCAATATTTCAAGAAGGTCAGCATGTGCCCACCTAATGCAAAGAAGTCTTCCAAAGACTTTATTGTTGCAATTTAATACACTTGCAGGGAGGTGGAAAAGCAGAGTGGATGAAAATTATATGGAAAATCTTGTTTAGTCCGTGTATCACGTATTTCTGACAATTTAATGTGTGGAATGACTATAGAAGGAATTATTCTTTAGGAAATATCTGACACTATAGAAGGAATTATTCTCTAGGAAATATCTGACATAAGGCACTGATACAAAGAAGCCAGAATACTAACAAATCTCTCTCTTAACACTGAAAGCACTGTGCAAACACATTAAAAATCATAAGAATAAAACGCTAAAATTTCCTCTCCAGGTACAAGATTTTCTTTACTATTTCCTATTGTAAAAAAAACCCAAAAAACCAGTTTTTCCTCTTTCCTCACCAATTACATTTGAGTTGGTGTAAAGGCACTTAGGACCTTGAAAGTGCCTTAAACCCACAGATAATGTAAAGCTTTTATGCACTAGTGACAATTATGGAAAAGCCTCTGTAGTGTATACATGATCTCAATTTAAGCCTCACCCTGACATCCCCATCATGGAGAAATGTTCATGCAAAAGCAAGACTAAAACAAATATTTGAACACAAATCAGAGATTTTTCTGATTTGTGGTGATCGGATGTTAATACTGAAATCTAATTAGGTCGTACAAATAGAAGAATGCATTCCTAACTAAGCAATTTCTTGAATTAATTAATATTCTTATCTAGTGCAATTAAAGGTTTGAATAGGACATATGATGTGACATTAATTTGGAAAAAATCTCATCTAAAACTTTCCCTGCAGGTTAGAGTATGCAAATAAAGTATTTTATTCTCACACAAAATGGTCATTATCAAAATATTTAGATATTTACTACAGTATTCATGGTCACATAGAAGCCTTGAGTTATGATGATTAGACTACTATTTGGGTTTTTGTATGGTTAAGGATTCCTGTAAAACCTAATTAGAGATTAGATTAAGGATATTTCAATAACCCCTGAAGCTGATTTTCAAGTACTGTTTTGAACCAGTTAGTGTCAGGGTTTTAGTCAGAAACACTGACTCTCATCACTGACTAGTGAATTGACTCAAGTCAAGCAAGTTTAAATCATTGGGAATTGATATGTTCTGGATTTAGGCCCACGTATTTACTAAGAATATAAAGCTGTATATTGTTTAGTTGAGTTTTGATCCACATTGTGCATCACAGATCAGAAACTGGATGGTTCAGCCAGAGACAAGTGGTGAGGTCCCATCATGGACTCCAGACCAGCCCTGGGCTTAGATCACAGAAAGATCAAAGTCTTCAGGACTTCCAAGCTCTGAAAGAAGACAGGGAGACAAAAAGCAGCCTTAACTCTGTTATCAGCTTCCAAACTAATTATAGATAACCTGGGGTCAATAATCATGTCTGTTTCTAAATGGATTTTCCTTAGTTCATTTTCATATTACAGCTCTGTAACCTTTGTTATATAGAATAGTTTGGGTTGGAGGAAACCTTAAAGATCATCTACTTCCAAACCCCCTGCCATGGGCAGTGACACCTCCCACTGGATCAGGGGCTCCCAGCCCCATCCAACCTCGCCTTGAACACCTCCAGCTTCGCTGGACAACTTGGGCCATGGTCTCCTCACCCTCATAGGAAAATATTTCTTCCTGAAATCTCATCTCAATCTCCACTCTTTCAGCTTAAAACCATTACCCTTTGTCCTATCACTACACTCCCCGATAAAGTCTATAGAATTACAGTTGTACAAAGAGTGGTACAATCAGTGTGGAATGAGTTCTCTTCAATCCTAAATCACATTGTAACTGAAACTAGGCTGTGCATATACAAAACACAGTGAATTCTACAAAGTCTTTAAAAGAATCCTACAATTTTTGCCAACATAGTCAGAAAAATATCATTGCTTCATAGTTGTTGCTACTATATAAAGTCACATTACTACTACTTTTTATGTACAGATACAGTCTGTCCCTCCTACTTACTGCAAAATCCAAGAGGAATAGTGCAGAAACACTGGGGCTGTGATGTTTGCTATGACTTAATGCTGACTTCATCGAGTTGTAGATCTGCTTTAAAAATGGTACAGTTTGTTTGCATGTACTAGAGCATTATTGGATTTCTTTTGATTGGAGAGAAGTGCTTAAGCAATTCTCAATAGATGTACAAAGCTGTTAAACATTTTCCACAAATTACATTCCCTCAGCATTCTCCTTTTTTCAAATTGCACTGTTTCTTTTTATTGCACTGATATTTTCCATTAGTTTTTAAATGGAGCAGATGTTTTTCCATCAGTTTGGGATTTTTCTTACCAAAATATTAACTTGTCTTTTCTGTCTTGTATATGATGCTTATGCCTGGTAAAGCTTTACAAAATAGCTTTTCCTTCCTCATGGCGCTGATGTTCATCCAGCCTGATGCTGTGTTTCATTCCCAGAAAGATCCATCACTGCAGCATTCCAAAGTATAGTTAAAGAAAGTAAAAGTTAGTTTTCTTTCAAAAGTGTATGTTTTTTGTGTTTTAGACCTCGTTATATAAATCAGTAGAGCTCAATTGATTTCAGGAGGGAAATGTTACCACTTGCTAAGGCTTTACCTTCTTCAGGTTTTTCTTGAAAATGCTTTTGTTGTAACCAGCAGGAGATGAATATTCATGATACTGACATTTAAAATTTGTTAACAGCATCTTATACAAAATCTTTTCATGGAAAAATATCAGAGATTCATCCCACCAGGATTTCTTTTTACCTCCTTAAAATCTAACCCCAAACCAAAGCTCAGATTTTTCTAACACTATTCTCTTCTCCATTTATTTAGGGGAATTGTACCAGACATATCTTTCATCAACAAATGGCAGCAAAAAAAATATTTCTGACAAATTACTCCGTGATAAATTGTTCTTTTGCTTGAGTTAGATAGAGTCAAGCCTTAAATTTGCAACAGAAAAGTAGAAACAGCAGTGCACTTAAGAACACTCAGGCTCATTTCAAATTCTTTTGAAAGGTTTTTTTTTAAAAGGACCATTCTGAATCTACTACAGGTTTCTTCGAGGAGTTATTTTTCCATTAGAATTGAAAGTAACATTAAAATAAAATATTAAAAATACACTATTAAAAATATATATTTACATAATAAACCAAAGCCTATTAGAGCAGAGCAAGACTAGATCCAAATGCAATTATCAATGTTCTCTACAAAAAATAATGAGAGGATTTTGTAAGTGTCCTTAGCATTCACAAAAATGTATTGTTATTAATAGGCTGTATTGTGGACAGAGACACTTAGAAATTCAGAGACTCGAAATGCTTTATTTTCTTTCTCGAGTATTTAATGTTCCTACAACATGCCTCTACGTTATGTTAATCAGAATTGCTTTTACACATTATAATTTTCAATTATGCTTCAAATTTCTAAATGCATAAATTGTTACGGTGTAACGTAAAACTACAAAGTTGTGTGAAAATGCTGGATCAGAAAGCTGTATCTTAATTAATTGTTTTATAAAAAATCCTTCTTTTTCATTACAGATATTAAGTATCTAAATACTTGAGGTGAACAGCAGGTCAGGTCATGAAAAACTGCTGAAAACAGTAGTTTTAAAAGTCAATGCATTCTAATAAGTGATGATGAGCATACGAGAGTCTTGCAAGCTGTTATTCACATTTTGTTAAACCAGAGAGATAAAGTTCCTATGTTTTATCTATTGTTGCCAATGATTCATAAGACATACGAACAAAAAAAAAAGCCAAAGATACAACTGTTTACTTAAGATTTTTAATTCTCTAAATATATCATCAACAGGAACAAAGATGAACTGTATTTCCATTTTCCTAGAAACATGAACATGATTTCTTCCAAATGCATGAAGTGGCAAATATTTTGTGGACTGCTTTTCCCATAGTCTCCATTTTATCTACTGTATACCTGGCTCGCTTTGCTTTTTATGTACTCAACTTAAGCCTTTGACAATTCTTCAGAGTTAACAATTTAATACAAGTTAATCGGACTGTAATTTTATATATTTTTCTACATTAAACACACACACTAGGTAGTTTTGAGTGTAAGGCTTATAATACATGTTCTGTTGATCAGGGCAAAAGTTATCAATGTGAATTCCTTATAGAATTGTTCATAGAAAATGGTTTGTTTACATACATAAATTCAGAAGATTTCTAATAATTTAACTAGAATAGATGGATATCTTGAGCTCGCATCAATAAATCTTGATGGTGATTGAGGCCTGTAAGAGCACCTCCTGGTTTAAATTGAGAGGGAAGGAAACAAAGGAGGAACTTGGCAAGGAAAGCAGATAAGAGGTGTTTAACAGCCAATCTGGAGGGATCATCAGCCAAGATAATCTTCTTAGTATTCAAATGTTATAAAGCAGCCAGATGTCTGGGCAAAAAAAAGAAGTTGAAGACTCTAGATGCAGAGAGATTTACACATTTTCCCCCTCCCAGCACTATAAGGATCTAACAATGCATATAGTTAATATTCTCTTGGACTCTTAGTAGTAAAACCTCAGTTTAAACTGTCTTATTTGAGGAGGGGAGGGAGTTAAAGCTTTACCGAAGACTCAGTTTCTTTAAAAAAAGAGCATTCACATAATGGATTATGTTGCCAAAAACATAGCTGTATTAGCAGCAGTTTCTAAGATGATCAAGGGTATTCAGTCCCAATAAAGCTCAGTACAGAAATAACAACTGATTGATTTGATTTCCTAGGGTGATAAGCTGATTAATTCCTTAAATTTTGGAGATAATTATTAGACAAACATATCTGATCCTTGTAATGTGGGGATGTGAGCGAGGAAATCCAGACCTTGGCAGAAGAACTTATGTATTTTCTTATGATGCCTTCTACTTAAAATCTCTTCTGTAGACACCGAGAGCCAAAGGATTCACTGGACTCCACGTCTTCTTGTCTTCTGCTTATAAACTTCTTTAACAAATCTCTTGAGCTGAAAACTATCCCTAGTGCTCTTAAGACTGTCTTCACGCTAACACATTCCACACATATTTGTTTCCAGATCTGTGTCTCAAGGTGATTAAAGCTTTGGAACTCTGTGAGCAGCTCTGTTTGAGAAAGAAGTAAAGGTACAAAAAGAGTCTTGAACAGGCAGTATTTTATTCCCAAATTTCTCCTAGGCATATTGCAATATATACACGTAGTTATGTTATTGGTACATTTATCTTCTTTTCTCTTGCCAATATTACGTTACTATATTGATTTAAATGAATCTCGTTGATTAGTCTGTTCACCTAGATAAATCAATAAACATCTCCCTTGTAAAACACAATAAGATGATGGGAAGAATTAATATTAGCTGAGGTCTTTTGACTAACAAGCTTTTACCATTGTGCATTGCCATAAACACCTCCATCCTCAAGCAAACATTCTTGACTCCATATTGGGCAAGACTTTCTACCGACTATAATTATATGTAGGCCAACGAATTTTCTGTATATAGGACAACCAAAAGGAAGGTTGGTTGTAGACACTTAATTTGAAGGGTATTATTTTTAGTCCCACTAAGGACTAGTGGCATGAAAACAATTAGGATCTTTTGTCAAGTTAATTAAATTTTACTAAGTGTAGTAATCTCAGTGGGTTTAATACACCAGAGGAAATGCTAATTAAAACTTAAATTCTTCCTGGTATAATAAGGAGCTCAAACTCTACTAGCAAATGAATGTTTTGCATACTGATAGATATTCAAACACTGATTTTTAACTAGATGAGGGTGAACCCTTAAATGATTCAGACCTGCTGAAAGCTCACTTGAGAACACCAATAAGTATGTTACATCTTGGAGAAATCCACCTAAGGAACATTGAACAGTCTGGAAAACTTGCCTCTTTCTTAATTGAAACAGTGTTAAATTTGCAGCAAGGTCCAAATATAAAGCAACTCAAATGAAAAAAAAAACCCTTAAATATTTAAAAATACAGGGCAAAAGAAAAGCCCTCTACCAAGTACCCTTTCCTGATTACTTTTTCTGGTCACTTGCTAAGCAACAGAGATTTAATGAGACAGGTTGATCTGTGGCAGGTACAAGATGATTGAGCATATTTCTTTTTTGCAGATGCCATTTGATTTTCAATGCTCAGCCAATCCTTATTTGGTATTTTTTGCACCATCTTTTTCTTCATTATCTTCTTGAAAGAGGGCATCTCCAATAGCCTAAGGGTTAAAAAGATATACCAGGACACAATATTGAAGCCTTTGTCTTAGTTTTATGCTTCTCTTCTGCCTTTTAATTTACGGAGCAAATTCAGACGTGTAAAAAACATTCCTTCAAAATGACAGTCACCAACCAGGACCAACCTAGAAAATCTTTCATCTTGAAATTTTATCTTCATTCAAAAAGGTAACCAAACAGCCTCTGGTCTTTCCATCTTCCATGGAGAACTATATTTAACAACTGTTTACATCCTTACCAAGGTTAGGCTTGGTACATACAAATAAGTATGTACATATACTGTACTTACATCAACATGCACTTCCTTACCCTGAGACGGAAAGCATGGTTGATATGAAGAGTCCTCTCTTCTAAAAGTGTGTGTGCTACATCTTTGCCAGAATAAGATCAGTACCACATTGCATATCTGCTCTGTTGCACTCTAAGTACCGTGAATATTGATGAAAATCTCTTTGTCAGACGGCTGACTGCTTAAATTCATCTGATGTTCTTAGCTTGTAGTCGTTTGGACAATTAATATTCATCTTGTAGCCATTCAAAGAAAGGGTCAAACCTAGGACAGAGGGATCTGTAAATTACAAGCAATCTGCCTGACTGGGACACAGAGCATCTCCCTGCAGAAGAGAGCACAGTGAGAAAGGGCATGCACATTGCTCTGCCCCCGCCACCATGATCTATGGGCTGATGCTGCCTCTTTCAAATCTTGTGTCTCTTATTCTCAATAATAAGAATAAAGGCTGCTTGTTTCTCAGCGAGGAACCAATGCATATCCCTGTCGCGGATTACCTGTAAGCCTTGTCAGTTAAAAGCAGACTACTCAGTTTGGGGAAAAAAGAAAAAGAGAGAGCTTGTAGTATGTGTTTTTGTCTGCTTGATGATAAAACAGAATGGTTTCCATAGCCTGGAAGTGTGAGAGACAGAAAGTAGCTGAGACTCCCTTTGTAGCTCTTTATGCAGCTAATGCTTAGTAGTCAATGTAAGCTCCTTCTGCTAAACCATTACTGGGTCAAGCATGTAAGTCAGAGGGTGACCTGCTGATCCCACTACTTTTTCCTTCCATGACTAATACCACATCTTAGTCAGATATGAGTAGGGAGGTGATAGACCAAAAATGTCTCATGTTCCCCATGACACTCTGGTTTCCTGTGTTCTTCACTAGTCAGGAGGGTAACATCTACTAAGACCGGTGTTTAGAATGATTTCCTTCTCCTGTAATAATATAAGGGAAAATAACAGTCAAAATCAATTCTTATCAACTTAAAAGCAATTGGGTATATTACTGGGCACTGCAGAAATGCAAGCAGAGCTGTGGTAATTCCCAGCTGTGCAGTCCCTTTGGATCAGACATCAATAAACCACTAGGAGAGGGAATTTCACTCATGTACTTTTTATTCCTTGAAAATAATGCTTAAAAAACACACCTTCTGAAATATCTCCCCACACTCCTTTCACAGCTTTCCAGACTAAGCTGTTAATTTTGCAGTACCGTGTGCTCTCTCTATGGATTTGACAGACATATCAATCACCTTTGACTCACAGAAGAGAATTTTTATGCACAGAAGAACTGCAACATGTCCTCTCTTGAAATTTCTGTAACAAAGCACTTTCATTGGAATTCATTCAAAAAAGATGCAGGGCTCAAAAGCAGCCTGCAGAGAACTTTTTCTGGAAGCCTTCTCCAACGTCAGACAGATTAAACAGTACAGGGAGAGCACTCGCTGCAACAGATTCACTTTTGTCTGTTCCAGTCAGCAGGAAAACAACAATGGAGCCTTTTGTAGCCATTGAAAAACAACGAACATTTTAGTTTCTCTGTTAGTGTGCTATTCAGCATAAGTTAATATAAAAAAAAAAATAATCACAATTTCTAAAGATCTTTGAACCTTGAAAGTTTGAGGCAACTTTCCTTCAGAAACGAAAATACCTTTTATACCTGGTTGGCAGACTGCTGGTGGATTAGCGCATGCAACACATAAGAAAAATGCACAACAGCATCCAGATCCATCTTCTGTTCTGACAGGTGAAGTTTAAATTATTGATAACAGACTTGTAAACAAACTCTTGTATCTTGCAAACCCAACTTACTTTTTGAGGTTTTCTGATGGCTCTGTTATCAAGCTTTTTCTCTTCAGAAGCAAAAGAAGGCAATGTATACTTTTGCATTATTGAAGTGTAATATCAGTTAGGTTTATCTGTGATGAACTATCGATAAGGGAAGAAATGGTTTTATAAAACTGGAATTCTTCTGTTCCTGTTCCTCAGTCTTTTCTGCTTCACAGCCAACAACTCCTGTCTGTACCCTAAAACAATAATTAAATCAATACAAGAAATACGCTTCTTATTGAACCGCAATTTAAAGTGCAAACCAACAGCAAACTTAAAGTATTAAATTAATTAAAAGCAGAACACAGTGCAAATAGTGAATTAAAAGAAGATATGTCACCTTGTACTTTTTAGAAAGCCGTTTACCAGGAGTATCGTACATATCCATCCCAGAATAGAAATATTATTCAAACACATTGAGAGAGAAAGAGAGAGACCATCTCTGTCAGTGAATAACAAACACCAAATCTTACTGTTCATTTGGGGAAAGCAGTTTAGTTTTGGTTCTGCTTCAATATGGTGATGTATTTATGAATAGAGATGGGATTATTTTTGTGGTTAATGTTAAAAAAATTCAAGTATTTTGCCAGTTTGGCTTCTCAGGCACACTGTGTGTGATACCTCCTCCACTTTAACACCCTCAAACGCAGCCCAGCCAATTACTGTGACACTGTAAAAATGTGCTGTGGAAGAAAAGTTTTTCTTCCCCTGCCCCTAGCCTGTACTTAACCTCTGAGAAAACATGGAAGATAATAACGATCTGAACAAAGAGAGCATTCATTTAAACCACACATGTGCTATGTGCTGTGATGCAGCCGTGACTCAGCTTCCAACTCTGAGTTCAGAGCAGGCTGACAGGAATGTGTCATTAAGGGAGCTCATTGCGGTTTGCACAGTGGTTTCCAATATACTCTCATTTGCAGGCAAGAAACACAGATAATACGGTGCTGGACAGTGCAAACAAGATTTGGATATAAATAGTTCCTTGGTCTGCCACTGTCTATACTTATTTCACCTCTAATTAGTATTTCCTGAGAGATGGAGTCTTGTTTCTTTCTCAGAATTGTCATCCCAGAATATAAATCCAAAAGGGTTTTCTACATACTGAACGATATTTTCTTAACTCCCGTTGCTTCGGAAGTATCCACAGTGCTACACTATTCTTAATGTTAAGTATCTTTTCAGACTCCAAGTTCAATTTTATGCCCTTCTGATCTCTCCTCCCCCATTCTTAATTTTCCAACTCATCATAACATTAGTTTAACCATTTATGATGGCTGTGCTGTTGCTCAGATAAAAATAGACCAAGAAGAAGGTCTGTCCTTCAGCTTCTAAAAATGATGTGGAGAAAAGAAAGTAACCTTGATGACTCAATCTTTTCTTATGTTCTAAAGCATACATGACTTTGTTGCAATGAATAGTATGTTCACCAACAAACTAGCAGTTCCCAGTCTGCTCTTCTCTCATCTGAAAAGTTTAGCAGGTATAAAACTTGCTTGAGTGGCATCGTATCTGTTCAAACTACAATTTCTGAAGATGTGTGTTGTTATTATAATACAATATATAAAACATTATACCACGTTTATAATTAATATAATATTAATATTATATATAAACAGAAATAAATAGAATATAAATTCTCTTTGCGCTTTTCTGGGATTAACATATTTGGAAACCAAATAACAGTAGTGTTTGATGAACAACTTGAAAAGACACAGGACCTGGTACGTTCCTAGGAAGTTTCTCTCTGTCTTTTAGTACCAAATGCATATGTGTAGTGGAATTACAATGCTTATGGAAATGTGCCTGGTGTTTTTCACACTTTTAAGATAGGATACATCCTGTTGCCTTACCATTTGATGGTGAACAAGATATTCATTCTTCCTGACAGGTGAAGAAAGATATTTCTGTGTGTGCAGCTGGCAGCTATGCCATTTTCAAACTAGTGGTTCCATATTGCCCTACTATTTTTTACAGGTATCTGTGTTGCACACTCAAATTTGCAAAGGTCAGGTTAATGCATCCTTATTATTCCACACCACGGTAGTATCCACCAATTCAGTGAAGAAATAATGCAATAAGTTTCTTGGTATAACTGCACTGACTGTTCATATTTTTAGAACTCTCCCTACCTAGATAGAAATCAAGAGCTCATTTTCTTTTAAAAGTGATTCATAATAGCAGCAAGACGAAGAGAACTGTGCTGATGACTGATCATCTTAATATATTAAGTGTTTGCAAGGATACTCAGCTGTCTAATGTACTTAGTTATAATCAGATGATAACTACTGTGTTTAAGTGCTTTAATTTACCTTGGGCTACATTTCATGCGTCATTCTAGCTCCGTGATACCATTGCTTTTAGGAAAAGAAAATTCAGCAATAAATCAATATGAGCATATCTATAAATTCAACAGAATATAGAGATTAGAGAAGTATCAGTTCAATTTTCCATTCATATGTAACTAAATGTTTTCTACCAGGATCTGTGGAAGGGATATAAACAATGGTTTCATTAACAATCTGTGTTTATGTATTTAAATAGCACAGTTTTTCTGAAGCGACGGTCAAATGGTGGAATCTAGCCAGTAATCATTTGTTAAAACTATTCAATGGTTTGAGAGCAGCAATAATTTATCTGAGTGAAGATTGCAAAATGCATTTTTATACTTCTTCAGGCTCCCAGTGATGTGGAAATTGAAATTTTCATTTTTGCTCCAGCAAACATATACAAATTCATTAATGATCACCTTCATTGCCTTTTTACATCTGTTTCTACCAGTGCTCAACTAATACCTCCTGGCCAAGAACTGGCAATTCCAGTTCAAAGTAGATGCTCTCACTGTTGGGCTCACATGGAAGGCGTATAAAGGAAGGTTTATAAACCAAAACCACAATATCTGCAGCTGCTGAAGTCTAAGCAAGATTGCGTATTTGCATGATAACACTGAGAAAAGGTTCGTGACTGAGAGGATGCTTGCAGTGCTGGATGCTGCCAGATGTAAATGAACTGTATATTAAAGGATTGTGATTTCTAGCTAATAAAACCAGTTACACTAGAGTCGCAGAGCATAGCCGAAACCAGCAAACCTGAAAACCCTTAAAGAAATATGCTTAGAAAACAAAAACTAAAAAGATATTAAAGCTAGTAAGGGCTCTTCCTTAGGATAAATTTTTATATTCTTGAAGTCTAGAACATGTACATCCTCTTTCTATATATACACAGATAAAACTTTTATCTATATTTATCTGCTGGCTGTGCAAGTAACTTCTCATAAATTGGGCAGCCAAGCAACCATGCTATTAGGTAACTCCTGCATTTTGAACAACTAACTAAATACATTTTTTTAAATTATTCAAATTAAAAATAATGTTACGTGCCATTTCCTTGGGACATCAAGTTGTGGTCTCTCAATGGAAACAGCTGTTGATCTAGCACTGTTAATGATGTGACTCCCTGAAAGTGGAAAGCTCTGCTTCCATGGTTAGATTTTTGTATGCAACTAGCACATTCTGCAGGAGCTAAAATTCAGCTTTATCATACGTCATAAACCCTGTTCTCATAATTCCTACATCTGTGATATCTCATCTATTTTTGCAAAGACTTAACCGAGTGCCTTTAAAGGTCAAGGAATTTTCACCTCTAAGTGAGATATGGATTCTTGTGTGGTAAATAAGAAAAACAGTCTAATGAGAAAAGAACCTGGCTAAGTGAGCTAAAATAAAAAGCTCATTCTCTTCTGAATTAGATTAATTGATGAGATTATATTTGCAAAGGTAAGTACTGAGGCTAGGACCCGTTCTTTAATCTTCCAAAAGAATGGGATGAGTGGGTGTTAATTACCATTCTACATGCTCTCTTCTGCTTGTAAGAGCTTGATAAGTAGAATGCTAACACTTGTTTCCCACTTACACTTTATTGTCTGCCCAGTTTCTGTATTATTCATTCTACTGTTATTTTTTGAGCTGCCATATTTTCAGAAAAGAGAAAAATGAATGTGTTTTTCTTGTTGCTGGACAGCAGCTCGGATCCAGCCTAGTATCTATTTCAACATCATTTTATGTTATGCAATGAAATGTAACTTTAGTGATAAATCTATTTCTAATGCAAATATTTCGACTTTCAGAAATAAAATGCCTCTTTAATTTCATATATATAGTGTTAATTGTCATCACAAATAAAATTAAACTGAATAAGAAACTATGTAGATAATACTGTCTACAGCTAAATAAAGGACAAACCTCAGCTTCATAGTTTGGACCCAGGTTGGATAGAGCTTTGAGCAACTAGATCCAGTGGAAGGTGTCCCTGACAAGGGCAAGGGGTGGAACTGGATGGGCTTTGACGCCTCTTCTGGCCCCAACCATTCTATGAGTCTGTGATTCCAAATAGGAAGAAGACCTTTACCCCAAGACAGTGGTACTTCACCAACATGAGAATAAAGTGCACATATGTATTCACATGCAAAATTAGCTATTGATTTTTAAATTTTTTCAAATGTGGGTAAAATATTTCATTACAAAGCTCACTACCTGTTCATCTTTGAACTAATTTTTCTTCAAAACATTTATAGTTGGTGAAATGCAGGGACAAAATAATAAAATATAATCAAATCAAAAGAGATTTAATGTCCATCTGGTATACTGATGTACCAAATTATTTTGCATTATAAAATCTTTGATCTTTACATTGCCAAGAAAAACAAAGAAACCCAGTCTTCACAGACAGGATTAGTTTTACTCAAGGAGATACTGATTTCAATAGACAAAACTGGAAGCAAAAAATATTACAAACAATATAGATTAAGAATTTCAACAGCAGTCTTATAAAGATAAATAGACACCTAATGATAAGGGCTTGAAGTTTTTGAATCATCTGCTCTCACTGACTTAAACAACAATGAAACATTTAAAAGAGCATCAGATGTATAGGATTTTATCCACAGAATAATTTGTGCCTCATCAAAGCAAAATGGGCCCTAGTCACATATTAAGTGTCACTGATGGCAAGGAAGGACTCCTTGGCTATTCTCCCAGGATATTCTGCTCCACCAACCAATCAAGAGCTCTCTCCTACGTCCATGCTAGAGTGACCAAAATCATGTTGCTGACATACAGGAAAATTAACACGCTCCTCTCAAAGCCAGAACCAAAGAAACTCTTGGGGATTAGTAGCTGTAGTGCTGGCTAGATACAGTGCACTGGAGAAGGGGAGGGGCGTAGAGCTGAGATTAAATGGGACAGGGAAGGAAGGGAATAATCCTTCTCTTTTCAGCCTGAAATTTTATCCTACTTTCCACTTCAGAACACTCACAAGTGCAAGCGCAACCCTCTTAACCCCATCCCAGCCGTGACCAGCCCTGGCCATGCTCAGTGGAGTGGGGTGAGAGTGCACACCATGGGGCAGCACAATCATCTCAGTTGGCTCAAGCTGCTTGGGGCAAGTAGCTGCTGTATCACACGGCCAAACAGCTGCAAAGCCACCCAACAGTGGACAGCTCAAGCAGAGGGTTTGCTCTAATTCAGCTTCCATCTAATATTTCTTCTAGGATACGAAATACTCCATCCACACACCTTTCAGGGTTTCTAAATGGTGTTTTGTGCTGTAGAGGTATGAACTAAATTTTTGACTCTACAATTCCCACAGTGCTTCTGCCCGATGGTGGGTGCCTTGCGGCAGCTCCCTTTTTTAGGAAGCTCTCAGAGAGGCTTTTCTGCAAAGGGCTGGAGTGAAGTCAAAATGAATAATAACTTGTGTAGCCTCAGAGCACTGCTGGAGCCACTAAGTATTAACAAACAGAATTAACATTTACAGGTTAAAGGTCTGTTTGGTGGGTGGTTATTTTTCAGTATTAAATATAATTTACAGCTGGCTGATTTATGGGCATGGAATCATTTAAGATATTAAACAGTCCCTAGTAGCTGCTTCATAACTGCTGAGCAGCTTCAAGCCTTCCGCTCAGCTCCCTGTGTCATCCCTCTCAAACAAAGGGATCATTAATAAACTGCTCTGTGCAGAACAAGAAAGGACTGAGTACTGCAGCCTCATTTCAGAGGTAATAGACTTAATAATGAGCAAATGACACTGGAATAGTTTTAGGCTATTATTTTTAGTAATATATGTGTCTTGCTATAGCTCTGTATGTGGTAAGCCCAGCTCAAGAAAAACATTCCATGGTTATTCACATCACAGTCTATTTTGTGATACTTTTCTGCAAAGAGATCCAAAGAAAAGCCTCCAAAGGACTTCGTGCCAAGACCATGCTGGTTATTACTTAAGAAAATATTGTTGAAGTGGATGAAAACTGGCATGGGAGGGGGAAGGAGGAACAGGGGCAGTAGTCTCTCAGGGTTTCACTCCACATCTGTCTTTATACTAAAGATACAACTCACAGTCAATCTTAGCTCTTTGTGCATTGCTTGAGTGGAATGATTGTTTGGGGGTGTGGAGGAGTGGAGAGAGAGACAGGGAGAGAAAAAGCAAGAGATGCTTATATCAGGTTTTCTTATAAACTTAAAATTTTGGCAGACAGTGAAAAAAATCCAAAATTACCAAATATTCCAAGGGAACTTGGGTAAGTACTGAGCTAACTTTAAAGCACCTCCTGAGATCTGCATAAAGATTTGTGGCAGCTATTTGAAACTAAGCTAAATATAGAGATTTTGCATAGTTCCAACTCCAAGTTAGGTGGTGTCGGCAATTCAGGCTGCGTTCTCCTTTGAGCTTTCCATTTTCTTTGAATCTGAAACTCTAAGCAAAACTCAGGAGACGCAAACATAAGCAGACAGTTTTCCCCTGAAGTGCTAACTGACTTGTGAACCAAAACCCAATTGAACTCTGGTCTATTTAAAATCCAGCAGGCTAACATTCAGCTCAGAACAATTCTTTATTCACTTAAATACATAAAACGAAGACGAAATCCAACACAGCATCCAACCACACAAAAGTATATTTAGAAAACAATGAGGAAGTCTCTGTCCTCCCCACTATACACTTTGATATAGGGTGTCATATAGTCCCCTTGAACATCTCTACAAGCTGTGATTTCACCAGCAGGATGGCTCTGAAAACCAGAATCTGCCCAGAATCACTGAACAGTCAAACTCCATCCTTCATACTTAGAATCATAGAACCATAGAATAGTTTGGGTTGGAAGGAACCTTAAATTTCATCTAGTTCCAACCCCCTGCCATGGGCAGGGACACCTCCCACTAGATCAGGCTGCCCAAGGGCCATCCAACCTGGCCTTGAACCCCTCCAGGGATGGGGCAGACACAACCTCCCTGGGCAGCCTGTCCTAGTGCCTCACCACTCTCATAGCGAAGAAATTCTTCATTATGTCTAGTTTAAATCTGCCCCTCTCCAGTTTAAAGCCATTCCCTCTAGTTCTCTCACTGCAAGCCTTTGTAAACTGTCCCTCCCCAGATTTCTTGTAGGCCTCCTTCAGGTACTAGAAGGTCACTGTAAGATCTCCTCAGAGCCTTCTCTTCTCCAGGCTGAACAACCCCAACTCTCTCAGCCTTTCCTCGTATGGGAGGTGCTCCAGATGACTCAGTTTTACAGAAATCTTAGGTAAAGGGTATAATGACAATCCTCCTTCCACTTTTGGCTGCCAGGCCCTTTACTTCAATGGTGATGCCTCAGCTATAAGCACACCCAAAAGTGCTGTAATGCTGTCGAAGCCCTCCTTAGAAAACAAAATGATGTTTATAATGGAAGTCTTTCATAGGAAAGTGGAAAAAAGTGACTTGAGATTAGGATGGTTTCATTGTGCTTTGTCAGTAATACAAGGTCTGATAAGCCCAGGCTACACTGGCCACACTCACACAGAAGCTGAGGAGAGTTAACTCACAGGCAGCACAGTTCTAAAACTATAGAAGACAGCGCTCCAGTTGGGAAGAGGGGGAGGACCTTCAGTCTGTGTCTCACACCTAAGAGGACATCTGGCCAATGACTGCTTAATTCAGGCAAATTAACAAGTGCGATTAGCTGCTTGGAGGCTGTGTTTTGCTGTATCTGATAGAATATTCACTTATTAACAATGATCCCTTGTGTTCTTTGCTCTGTCCCCCACAGTCCTGATCTTATGAAGCAGCAGCTCTTGCAACAATGATTGCACATCACCCAAAAGTACTCAGACACATTAAACAGCTAAAAAAAGCTAATTTTGTGATGTAAACAGCTGCAGCTATAGACGTAGACAATCCTCACAAACTAGAAAGTGAAGAATGGACAGAGGAAAGAGTGAAGATACCACTGCCTTCTGCAAGGGAAGTCACAAAGCCTGAGCTGGGATGAACTTACTGAAGAAAAAGAAATATCGGTTCTCCAGAGGGAAGCAACAGTACAATGACGATGCCAAGAGACAGAACAGAGATGCCCAGTGTGGGCCTTCTGAGAAACGAGCTCGGCCTTAAGGTTACTATGTTCCTGTCACTACTTACTTATCAGTTTAACAAGAAGGTCACACCATGGAAAACACCTTGTCCTTTACTACCAGTTCTCAGATGGAATCTGTCTTCAGGGCTATGGTTTGAGCTACACTTTTGATGAAGGGTCTGCAACCTTAAGAACTGTCACAAAGCAAAATTCATTATCATCATAATTACCATCTCTATGTTAACAGATGGGCAGCTGAGATTACGAGAGTGTTATTTGCTCAAGGTCACACAGGAAATCTATGGCAGAACCCTGGTTTGAACACAACTCTCCAGAGCCCAAACCAAATGCTTTAACCGCAAAGCTATTCTTTTTTGCTTGAATAGTCCAGCTGGCACTTCCCTTGCTGAGTGTAGCAGGTAAGAGCTGACATTCCAAGTCCTTTCAATTGATATTATTAACATACAGCAACAAAGACATGTGCAGTTGAGTATTGGCAGCCAAAGGGATAAGTGATGATTGTAAGATAAAGTGTTTGTGTTTCTAGCCATCTGTTTGCAAATAATCCAAATTATTATTTTTAGGAGTGTTGATTTTGTCATAGCTATATTTCTGGTGTAGGGTAGCTCTCTTCTAGTAGTGGATGGCTGAGAACAAGATTTTCCTTCTGGTAGAAAACAAACACAAAACTTTATATACTTCTAATGCATCCTGCTGATAAAATACAAGAGCTTTACATTCGCACGTTTCTTATTAAATGGAACCAGAAAATCTGGACAACAAAAAATAACATAGCAGATTAAGAGAGCAAAGGTGCAGATAACATATACAAGATTTTAGTATGCAGAAGCTTTTGCTTTCTAATTTTTAAATATCCCTTACTGGAATTGCTTACTGGAATTGGGCACTGGAACAGGCTGCCCAGGAGGGTGGTTGAGTCACCTTCCCTGGAGGGTTTTAAGGGACAGGTGGACGAGGAGCTGAGGAACATGGTTTAGTGATTGATGGGAATGGTTGGACTCAATAATCTGGTGGGTGTTTTCCAACCTGGTGATTCTATGATACTATGAATTACTGCAAAAGAAAAGTGGCTTTCATAAGAAGCATCCCTTCCCCTTCACATGCAAGGTACCTTACACAGTCTTGCTTTCTCTGACACTCACACAAACAACAATTTAATTCCTTCCAAAACAAAATGCTAGTGTCCAAGTGGTGTAGGAGATGCTGATCGTGTCTCCTCGCGTGCCATGGGAAATAACAATAGCTGCAACGAAACACTGAAGTAGAGGAAGGAGGGATTGCCTGCTCAGATGAAAATACAAGGCACGGTGAAGAAGTCTGTTTTCAGGCTCTGAGAGACTCTTTCTCACTGGCTGAAAAAAATGCATAGCAGAAAGCAGGGAAAAAAAGGCAAAGCAGAAGGCAGTTTTTCTCCACCTAAAGGAGCAGATCAGTAAATGAGCACAGCCTGTGGCTGAGGACCAAAGCAGGAGGAAGAAGGGACATTCCTAGCCACTGAGTTTTGTTAGGAACTTTTTGTAAAATGAAACTCAAATACTAACTTTTTCTTTGACTATCCGAGGTGTCCTCCATGGAAGTTAGCTTGGCATTCCATCGCAGTTATGTAAACTCTGTGTGACTGTGCCATTCTATTAGACTAAGGCACTGCCCACGTATTATAAATCTATAAAATCAGTGGCAAAACAAGTTATACGTTCTGATTTATTGTCTGCTTTGGCTCAAGCCAACAGGTCTATGCATTAAAGGGGGGGAAAAAGCCATGCTGTCTCTATATTTATAACCTTGTCATTTAAACATTTGGCAGTCTTTCAGTTGCTCCATATGCTCACTTGTATTAAGCTTTACCATAAAAGGAACTAAGAAGCAAAGTCGAAAGAAAGCTGATATTGTATGGTTTAAAAGCCTGGCAGAAAAATAATAATCAAGGAAAATTTTCCATAACAGCCGTTTGTGGTACCTCTGCTACTTTAAAGGCCTTGTAATGAAACGTCATCCTTAAGCATTGCTGGCAAAATGTCTTCATACATGATGACTTACAACATCACATCAAAGCTACAGTTAACTTTGTGCTTAACATAAATAGAAAAACTTTTTCTCAGAAGGTGACATTGGAAGGAGACAGAATTAGAATTTAGAAAGGAAAATTCTACACTATTTAGGGGATAGCATAAAACAGCAAAGAAATGAACACTTTTGAAAGAAAGTTTGGAAAATTGATAGCAATGGCTCTTCCACAGTCCTAATGCCATAGTTTACACTCATTGGAGTATTATAATATAGAATCATAGAATGCTTAGGTTAGATGGGACTTTTAGAGGCTATCTAGTCCATGTCTGCTTCAGGAGGAGGAACTTTTTCAACAAGAACACGTTGTTCAAAGCCTCATCCAGCCTGACTGTGAATGTTTCCAAGGATGAAGTTTCCCCTACTCCCCTGGGCAATCTGCTCCAGCGTTTCACCACCCTCACCACAAAAAATGTCTTCCTGATATCCAGCCTCAATGTCCCCTCCCTTAGTGTACAGTCATTACTCCTTGTCCTGTCACAACAAGCCCTGTTAAAAAGTCTGTCCTCATCTTCCCTGTAGCTGCTTTAAGTACTGGAAGCTGCTCTAAGGTCTCCTTGGAGCCTTCTCTTCTCCAGACTGAATAATCTCAGCTTTCTCAGCCTGTCCTTATATGAGAAGTGCTCCAGCCCTCCGATCATCTTTGCAACCCTAGTATTCCTAAAGACAAACTCAGTTTAACAAATTCATACGATAAATACACTGTTAAGCATACTTCCATACACGTTGGTCTAATTGAGATATCTCAACCTCTCAGCAGGTGGATTACCTCTTCTCCTCAAACTGCTTGCTTTAGACAGAAGTTATAGCTAATGCCCTACTAAGACAAATAACAAGAAAAAACCTACTCAGTTTGAAGTTTGATCTCCCATCATTCAGGTTTGTATCAGCTTTGCAGGTTTAGAAGTTTGCAGCTGTTACTTAGAAGTTGAATCTTTGTGTGTGTGCTTTGAAATGCCAAGTGTTTCTTTACCATCAGCTAAATCTACTTTTTAAGTATCACGACTCATTTAGAAATACACCCCAACTACAGACGAAAAGTAGCTGAAATGATTCCCACTTCTACACCAGCACCTCCACAAGGCCCCGTGGCACTTCCTGAGAACTGAGGCTCTTCATCTGGGGAGAACAAACCAGAATTGTTTCGTCTATGAAACTTTCTACTTTAAGATTGGAATCAAAAGTGCCTTGTAACACAGTGACTGTTAAACATTATCTGTGACCATATGGAACATAAATAACCATTAGTAGGCAAGGTTGCTAATCTTATGCAGTACTCCTTTGTTTCCTTTGGAGAAACTGTGCTTGAGGCATGATCCTAACACTACACAGATGGAAAAGAAAGATTTGTA
The DNA here is from genome assembly GCF_032191515.1 of Phaenicophaeus curvirostris. Classification (NCBI taxonomy): domain Eukaryota; kingdom Metazoa; phylum Chordata; class Aves; order Cuculiformes; family Cuculidae; genus Phaenicophaeus; species Phaenicophaeus curvirostris. The sequence goes on along the minus strand of NC_091405.1, from coordinate 4,478,037 downwards.
CAGTAACTTTGACTAGACGGTAGATGGAGAGGAGGTATAACTAATAAAATGAAAATCTAGATTTATTTTTTAACTTGTATATTTCCCTGACTATGAACTCCCCAAAATGTTTCCTATTATTTTCCATTATTACCCACAGTGTAAATGAAGAGATAAAATATTGAGTTAACCTACAATCCTGGACAAGAGCTATCCAGGTTTTCATATTTTAAATCCAATAATTTCCCATTTCATCATCCTCTTGTTTGTGTCACTTGACGTCACTTTCCTCTGCACAAATGGTCCCACATTGCCTCACTGGAAACATACAAATTAACCAAGCAAGTTTCCCAATATGACTTTTGATAATCATCAGGGAACAGAAGCATTCCACCTCCACTTAAGGTCAGAAGAAAATTCACATTTTCAATTAATAATAATAAATTCCTGAAGCTTCATATCTGTAACAGTGGATGGTAAATCAATAAAACTTCTGGATTATTGCAAAATTCTACAACCTAAGATATTCAGCAAGGCTGAACCAGCTCTATTTAAGTGTCTCAAGTGCATTCCAGTTGCCTTGCCACCTACTGCCATTTTCTGGTTTTCAGTATTAATTTTCTTGTGTGAAATGTCTAATTATCTTTCCATATAATCTCTGCAATTCTTCTGGCTCTTCAGCAGCTTGGTAAGTGAAGCGATCCTTTGTGAGAAACTTGTGAGTTATTATCTTAAGTGACTCATAGGCAAAAAAGAAAAAAAGTCTCATTGTCAATTTTTCCCAATGGAATTTAACTGGCTTCTACTAATCAAAGCATTAATAACTTTGTTGATATTTACACATATATCTTCAGTGTGATTATGGGATAGAGTTTAATGAATAAACTGTATTTGATTAGGAGATCATCACCATCATCCCTCGATTGTGAAATGCACCAGGCTGGAGCATGGCGTGGGAAAACAGTGATGATTTAGGACCTATGTTAAAAAAGCACAGCACATTTACAGCCTTTTCTCTTAATGAACCGGAAAAAGAAAATCTACCATTCTCTGTTAAAATATCCTTAGGTAAATATCACTGTGAGGCTTTATTATATGATGTGTTATTGAATCATAGAATCATATAATAATTTGGGTTGGAAGGGACCTCCAAAAGTCACTGGGTCCAACCTTCCAGCAATGAGCAGGAACATCTTCAAACGGATCAGTTTGCTCAGTTTATCATCTTTGACTGGAGACTGTGAATAGGTATTAGTACACATGGATGTGATTTATTACTTCAAAGAAATACTTAAAAATTAAAACAAATCCAGTCTATTTCAACTTGAAACACTGGAGCAGCAGATAAAGCAGATCTGACAGATCAGAAACATTATTAATAGTTATACGGGATTAATTTTTCTTTGGCATGCCAAAACACTTTGGAGTAAGTTGTTGTTTTAAATACTTGCATATTCTGAAATTCAAAGTAACTTGTCAATGAAACACGAAATTTGTCGGTACTTTCATTATCCCCATGCTCAAAAATATTCGTAAGTAAAGAAACACACCTTCTTGATGTTAAATGGTTATCAGTCTTGGGTTTTTTTTTTAGAGAGAATGATTCGATGTTGCATTAGAAATGAGAAGTGGAAAAAATAATCAGAATCTAACCAAAAATGCTTAATTCATGAGACAAACACACAAAACAGTTTTAGTAATTAATAGAAATCCAGTGTCTTATCATATTATCATTGTAAGTCACTCACTGTCTGTCTCAGCCAGATGTGGGGAATATTTAAGAAATAACACACAAAATAAATCATGAGTTTGTTATTTTTATGAAAGCATAAGAATACTGCTGCACTTTCAGACTGTCTGCCATTTGTTTTACATAATTAATATGAACAATTTCCAAAAGTTGCTGGTTTTCAATCCAGTGCCCTATTGTTCGTTTTAATAAATAATACTAAGCTGCATCAGGAACAAATTGTATACCCTCCCCTTTGTTTAGCTTGTATGTGGACACATTTGTATTTCATTTAAAAAATAAGTAAAACCCCAAAATGTATCCAGCTGCTGCCTAAATTTTATTAGAAGACTTTTTGTGTGTGGACAATTACTGATTGATGGATTTGACAAAACTGAATAGGAACTCAGCTGTTACTGTGAAAGAACAAACAACATAGCACTGAGAAGCTTTCAAAATGCCCTTTGCACTAAACTTACTACTGTAAAATCAATTTACAGTCTTGGAGCATAATTTTGGTCGTAGAGGAACTCTAAATAAGACATAAAATTTATTATTGAAGTAAGATGTGAAGTGTGATTTCCTTGCCCAAATACTATCTTAAAATATCAGAGAAGCGACATCTACATATAAGTATGCATATCTTCAGAACATTGGAAGTAATCTGTAAAATAATGTAACAAATTGTACCAGCCAGTTTAAGTTCAACATTCTGAAAAGAAAAAAATCTTACTGATTCTGCTCATGTGAATGATTGTTTTGGGGTAAGGCAACTCTAGTTAATTAAATAAGCTGATTATGACCACAAAGACAGCATTACTGGCATAAAAGCTACGTTTTAATATGCTTAACAGTCAAAACAGTGCTACCATATAATAACATGCATATTTGAGAAATGGTGTATGCAGACGAATGTTTCAGATATACGTGTCCGTAGATGTCTTCACACGTATCGTGTTCACATACTCCTCTTTCCATTCAGACAATCCCATACTTAATCCCTATGCAGGTTGGTTTATTTATTTAACAACTTCCAAACAGCGACACATTAGTCCTGTAGTTGCAAAAAATCATGATGTTATAAAACAGAAAGACTGCGAGAGTTTGCTTTTGAAAGTTGTAATAATAGAGACTATGTATGATTCTCAATGGAAATAAACATTGAAAAAAAGAATATCTTCATTAAAATACAGTAATAAGTTTAACACGCCATATACAGATGTTTAGCAATAGCAGATCTCTCTATATTGACAGAACAGCAGAGTTTGGATAGCTGTCTGCAAATAGAAGTAAGTGTTAAAACTATGTAAGACTTTCCTGCTACAAAAATAGCTTTTCACTTGAATTATATACTTACTAGCATGGAATTGCAATTATAGATTGTTAGGATTGGGAGCCAATATTTCACCACAGTTTTAACATCACAGCTTTGCCTTCTGTAAACAAAGATCCAGGGTCCTCCTGCTCAATTATGCTATACAATATTTGCTAAACATCTGCAAACCTTATGCAAAGAAAAACCTAACTTTGAAACTGATGCAGTTAGATGAGTAACACAAAATCTGATGAGCGCAGATCATTATCGTACATCAGCTCCAGAAGGATAAATTTCTGTTGCCATAAATAAAACGTAAATGAGCAATAAATTACATAAAAGAGTTTGAATAAGCATTTGAGAGGGCGATGCAGGTATTCTGTTTGCTGTTTTTTTCCCCGTAGTACTTGAAGCAAAAGTATTTTTCATTCAGATGTCAAAAGCTGAGGACCACTCTTTGATTTGAATGTGGGTGGTGAAATGGAAAAAATGCTGGACAGACATCCTGCTGTAACGGATACCACAGGCAGAATAAAGGTTATGGTTGGCAACTGTTGTCTTCATGATACCTGCACCAGTGATTACAATCAGTTTCTACAAAATGGCTAAATGTCCTCAAACTGTCCCCCCTTCCTCAAACTGGATTAACAGCAATGGCACCTGTTAGCATCTACTTTCAAATTAACCTTATTTCTTATTTCTTGTACGGTTGCTTGAAGATAATTTAAATTGCCTTTTACCCACAGGCTCTTAAATATAATCAATATCTACTAACACCACAGCCTATTAATCAGAGAGGGGTCAGATATCGTTATTTGACCTTTATGAGCAAACCCTCTTAGTGATGGCACTTTACTGCTTAACACCACCCTTTTTTTCCAAGAGTATTCCTCTTTGGAGAAACCACAAGCATATGGAAATCAATGGCATAAAGGACAAAATTTTACCCTTGAAATATGGATTCCGGATTATGCAATCAGAGGTTTACAAGCAGTAAAGCTACATTTATGCTTTAACCCAACAAATGCATTTAGATATAAGCAAATATTTCTGTTCATCCATTTTCGACCAATGACTTCAGTGTGTTTCCTAGAGGGTCTCATAACATTTATATGCTTTCCACACTACTCACACAATAGAAAGTAAAAATGTATAGATATCCAAGAGCAAAATTTGACCATCTTTTACATTGTCTTTACATGCAAAAAAATTACCTGTGACTTTTATGAAGTCAAGAACAAAATTGCAAAGTATCTAATTCTACAATTGATGTAGAAGAATTTCTTTAAGGGAACAACTGAAAAGCGACACTATGTCAACATAAGTATGTTGTGAAAGTAGGGCCCAATTGTTTCTAAAACACTGTGCATGTGAGCAGCTGGGGTACATCACCCTGCAAAGATATGGAAGAAGATGTTTTCTTCCCCATGTATAAAAACCATAATAATTAGTATTTTACTTTACTTAATAATCTAGGTCGAACCTATATGAAGCATTAAGCCAATATACCCTGGTTCGCAGAGCTCCTTTGTTTTATTTGCTATGGTATAACAAGTCCAAATAAACTCTTACAGATAAAAATATATTACCTTGAATTATACTTAGCAGCTTACTGCAATGCAACACATTATATCTTGCCCTATACTGATAATGTTTATATTCCATTAAAATATATTCTTTAATTTTCATTGTGTTATAAAGTAACAAAGAACTGCAATACTTTTCTGCTCTTTGCTGCTCTTGAAGCAGACAGGAATATATCATAGAATCATACAATAGCTGGAGTTGGAAGGGACCTTAAAGATGATCCTGTTCCACCCCCTGCCATGGGCAGGGACACCTCGCACTAGATCAGGCTGCCCAAGCCCCATCCAACCTGGCCTTGAACACCTCCACTTGAAAAAGAATAAAATAAGTCAATTCATGAAAGAATCATACATACATTTTACAATGAATATTGCCTGTGTCGTGCATATCCACAGTCACATTGTACCAAATTTTACAAATCATCTGCTATGCAAGCTTACTAGGGTACAAATTGATTTTTTTTTTCACTTGCAGAATGTAACCGGAGTCACTTTTCCTGTGCATCAGTTTGGCTCAAACATATTTCACAACTTCTCAGTCCTTCAAGAATTTTTGGCCTCATTGGGAAATTTTCTGCTTAGAGTCAATTCCACCCACTTCATGTCTCCTTTGGAAGACTAAAAAAGTGAACAGCATTGTATTTGTACCACAGCAGAGCAATTAATATTTGTGATAATGACACACCTTGTTGTTTGCACAAAGCCTTTTGCCAAGCATGAAGCACCTGACAGATTTCAGCAGTTAACAGCATGATTAGGAATGCTGCACATTGCAGCAGATGGGAAAGAAAAGGTCTCTTCTATCTCCTTTCTGAGCTGAGGAAATTCAGATTTCCACTGATTCCTTGCGGACATTTGCAAGAGTGCTGAGGCAAGGAGGGAAGAGAGCTCTGCTGGATCTGCACCACAGCTCCCTCTGCTCAGGGAAGGATTTGCAGCAGTTATTAATTTGTTCCTACCCTGTGGACTGAGGAACAGGAGAATTGCATCAAACACAGCTCAAATACTCATCGTTTGGTGAAGATACAATTTATTAAAGTGTATCAATTAAATTACCTGACGACCAATATGATGTGAATTTTATAGTAACATCTCATATTTTTCTACGAGTTCTCTTTATTTCCATATTGCAGACCTCAAGGTAATCACAGGAAGAAAAATAACCATCCACATAAACAAATATTATCTTTTATAGCTGCAAATAGATTGCATCCCTAAAGCTAAATTACTGTGCATCTTATTCTGGATTATTTTGTGCAATTGCTTCTTTGATTACCAGTGTGATAATGTTGAGATGAGTTTTCAACCTTTCAAAATTAGACCTTTAGACACAAATATGTTTGGGAGAATAGTAAATTATTTAATAGTCCCTACATAATAGTAGCAGTAAAAATTGTAGCAGTTCTATAATTGAGCTAATGGAGAATCTGATGGAAAGACAAGATAACAAAGGAGAAATGATGCAGGAAAAATTGCTTCACTTTGAGTCCAGGTGGTAAAAGTAGCTTGAGAAGCCTAGGGTTTTATGTGCAGTTAGTTTCAAAAATGAAAGATTTGAATACAATAAAAAGACATTATGCAACACATGGCTAGAAAGAAATGGAAAAAGACATGAAAAAAGACAGGAAGATTCCACCTATACTGTCATCCTTTAAAAATACTGCTATCAGGAAGCTTTCACAATTTTGGAAAACTTGCTTGAGAATTTGTTCTCCTCCACGTAAAAAAAGTGTCTTAAAGGGCATGACATTCTTCACCTGGTGAGAGTAATTTGAAAGGTTATTGAGCAAGCAAAAAATATAAAATAAAGATGCCTGATTTGACATGACAAATTAAATAGCAGTAATGAATGTTACTGTAGACAATATTCCCCAGAAGAAAAGGTCTCCTGTATGATTTTAATATTAAAATGTAAAAACTCCTCCTTTCATGACTTCTTTTAAAATTTCTGATTTTCTTTATCACTTTATATTTTTTTTATAAAGCAGATCAAAGTTTTATGGCACTGGATATCAAATCTTTCTCTCCTTCTACAAATAATGCTGTTATTTTGAAGAGACATTAAGAAGCAAATAGACGATGTTGACAATACATAGGCTGGTTTTGGATATAACTTCATTGCACTTGTGCTCAACAGTCTGAAGTCAACTTTTGCTATTGCCAAGCCTTTCAGAGGCTGAACTTTAATTTACAAACAATATAATTGTTGCTGAAAAAACATATCATATGTGTGCTTGCTTGGAGGGACAGAGGACAACAGAGAGAATGAGAGGCATTTGTCAAAGCTGGTGTCAGAATTAACGGTTTGCAGTCAAACCATCCATCTACATACTCAATAACATTATCTTCCCCTAAATAAAAGGAATACAATTTCATGCACGTGTGCAGCGAGGCATGTATTTGGGTTACAGTTTCTGTATTGCTTCCTGATAGAGGCTGTTCTGATAGAGGCAGAGGGGAGACCTCATTGCTCTCTACAACTACCTGAAAGGAGGTTGTGGAGAGGAGGGAGCTGGGCTCTTTTCCCAAGTGGCAGGGGACAGGATGAGAGGGAATGGCCTCAAGCTCCACCAGGGGAGGTTCAGGCTGAACATTAGGAAAATATTTTTCACAGAAAAGGTCATTGGACACTGGAACAGGCTGCCCAGGGAGGTAGGGGGTTGAGTTACCTTCCCTGGAGGTATTTAAAAGACAGGTGGATGAGGTGCTGAGGGACATGGTTTAGTGATTGATAGGAATGGTCGGACTTGATGATCCCGTGGGTCTCTTCCAAACAGGTGATTCTATGATTCTATGATCCCAGTGCTACAGGAGGACTGCAGCAATGCCCTCTCCACAGGTAGCCACAGACCGCCCAGCCATGCATTTGCTGCCATGGCTTGGATCTCTGTAATTAAGTATGTTGATCCTCAGGCTTTTTCAAGATGCACATGCCCTACTCACTGGACACCTTTACACACAGATGCTCTGCACTTGCTGGGTTAGACAGGCAGCATAGGCTTCAATTCCCCTCATATCTTTCCCCAGTTCCAGGAGCAATGTGCAGTTATAACTATGCGTGATGACAGTAAAAAACCCTTTCAGGTTAATACTCTCCTAACATTATATAACAAGAATTAATGTGTGGTGCAAGTCGTTCCATGGATTTCATGTCTCATATGTCATATAATTGTCAGAAACCACCGCCTCTGCAGCAAAAGTTATGCAACAAGCTTAGTCTGTCACCTGCTGCAGTTTGGAAAACGTGCTGTGTTTTTTTTGGAACGGAGCTCTGTGCTCACCCCCAGGCAGCACAGACATCACCCTTTCTGTAGTTCACATGTGGTTAGAAAGGCAGAACAGGGCTCCTTTCTTTGTATTCCAGTGGGTGACTTGCCACTGAGTGTGACAAAACAACAGAGTGTGAACGCACTACTGTCTGATGTGACTTCAGCTTCAAAGAAATGGATTATTTTGATAACAGCAGGTCGAAGTAAGAAATTACCCACAAAACACTGCTATTTGCTGCTACCTGAAGGTTGAAATACTTTGTGCAATGGGTATCAGTTTGCTAGGAGCACCTCTAGTTAAATGCTGTGGAAATTATTGGACTCCTTTTAAAACCACACTGAGGATCTAAACAAGTGAAAGCACTCCAAAAAAACTTCTACCCTCATATATCAATTCAATTGTTCAACTTTTCTTCAGGTATTTATTTAAACAGGCAAGAGAAAGAAAAATACACTACTCTATTCTAATAATACCCAAAATAGATGCAGTGCTTGAATTTTAAAAACGAAGAGCTCATTGTGTCTTTAAGTTAATCCTATCAAATATCTATGTTCTTTAGCAAATATACTAGGATGTCTCACACTGAAGAGACATTTTATGAACTTATCACTGAGGTGAAATTTTACCAGTCAAAGAAGCCAAAATTATAACGTTAAATACTTTTTGTGAATGAATTCAATAAGACTGGCACACTTGAACTTCACATGCTAGTGGATGCTGTAGCAGTGCTCGCTAAGGTACAAGGTAACTTTATCCTGCTATTAATGGACCAATAATATTACTGAAGTGCTGAGTGGAGTGACACTGCTTATTATCTTACTCATTTTTAGTAGAACAGGAGCAAAATAATGAAAAGCAAGTAGATAACAATTGTACAATGTGTAACTTTTGCTTTACTGTAAGCCTCCCATAATAAAATCATTGATGTATGTGCACAACAAACAGCACTTCAGTCCATCTTGACCACAGCTATGGAGATCTGGCACTTAGGTGTTTATATCTACTGGATAAGCAGTCATATCTTTTGTAGAGATTATCTGCAGCTGCTTCATAGTGAAGTGTTTTTGTGCCTGCTGGCACCAATAGCCAAAACAAGCTCTCTTCCAAATCATGACCAGAGGCAACACTGGCATGTCCATCCCCCAAATGAAGCAATAAGGAAATCTGTGTTCCCTAGAGGAATTAGAGGCGGCTTGTTTGGAGTGGAACTGCCTGAGCAACAGGAACACAGTATCAGCTAATACAGCGAGTGAGGGATTCCCAGAACTCTTGGTGGGCAGGAGAGGCTTAGGAGAGAGAGGTTTCTTAAAATCCTTTGTTACAGTTGCTGTCTTCACCAAGTCCTGTCAAACTGTACCAAAGTACTGCCTTTATTCAGGTATATTATATGACAAGGTGCTCATTAGAAATGAAGTCCTTACGGCTTAGAAGGGCTTGGAAATGGCAGTACAAAGCAGCCTTGAGCCACAGTGATCGCCGTAGCTGTTTCTGCTTGCATTGTTGAAGTATTTTTAGAGATACGGGGCATCCTTTAAAGAAGTTAAGAATGTAGGCATGTCCTTTATTCATTTACAGGTGATGCTTAAGCATCTGAAAAGTATTCTGATCCCACCAGAAGTAAGTCTTGCTACCGACGTGTACGGGGAAACAACACCTAATACTGCTAATGGGATTTCATCACATCAGCAGGTTGTTTGCTAAACCCTATCAAGCAAATAAACCTGGTTAAGAGTCTCTTCAGTCTATACTAGGACTATATAGCTTTTATATAAATATTTTATAATAAGATTCTTTGCTTTAATTACAGTATTACAAAATATACCATCAAAATGGATGGCATTTTGCATGTTAGGACCATACAGGTACCTAGTTTAAAATACCTTTTTGTCCTTTTTGCTTACTTATGCAGAATTAAAAAGAACATGAATGCCCCACAGTCTTATTTTGATTTAATACTTTGAAACAAGAGAACTGTCCAATAGCATCCAATAAGTTAAATGGCTGTGAGTCATCAAGGGACATCGGTTGGAGATTTTCTTGTCTAGCACAAACAATTCAAAGAAAAAACCTCAAAAAATCAGTTAAAGAGTGGTTTGTGCATTTTTTCCCCCCTAGCTAAGTTAAATGCCTCTAAAATTCAGATCTGGTCGAGTCTAGTCTATGGATTTTATATTTACACACATATATACATATATATTTATATATATGATTCTCTAAATATGTACATATACATGCATGTGTGTATATATACTTATATATACATGTGTATATATACATATAAAATTTGTGGATTTTATATATATGTGTGTATATATATATACACACACGTATGTATGTAGGTATAGATATAATCCAAAGATTTTATATATGTCTGTATAGCTATATGTATACGCAGATAACAAATAGAATGTCCAGGAATTATTTTGCGTTTAGAACTTTTCAGGAAAAAGATATATAATCGCTATGAGCAGCACTCTGTAGTCAAAGAAAACTGACACATAAATGCATGAGAGTTTTTCATGATTAACGTTTCCATGTACGGACCATTTACAATGGTTGCCTAAATATGGATCTGGCCACAAAAGTCAGTGACACACCTGAAGTTTTGAAAAGATACTTTTGTTTTCTCTGCACTGGAAACCTACACTGAAAATACTGGCATCATACTGTGAAGCCATTTATAAATATTTTTCAACAGCTGCAAAATACTGAGCAGAATTTTACTGACATTATAACCAGTAGAAAACATGCAACCTGAATGCTACAAGCAATTAAACCAGCTAGTTTTTGATAACATCATGACGGTTTTTAAAATAGCTTTTTAAAACACTAAGACGGAAGAACTCATAAATGTATTCATTTTTCTCACTTGAAACAAAGAGAAAATTTCGTTTAAAAAAATTAAAATTTAAATTATTAATAATTGCTCAGAATTAATATGCAGAAATATAAACTAGCATTTTTAGCAAAATAATAGGTGGTTAAACACAGCAAACACAGATTTATTCTCTATGTCACTGCCATAGAGGATAAACTTACAAACTTTACTTCAGCTTCAATGCTGGATGTATTTCAAATCCAGTTAATTCAGGTAAACAACATCGTCTACTTTGGTTTATGTTTTTGACATCTCTGTCTTCTCCTTCAGAAATAAATATTACATAATCACAAAAATTAAGATTTGTTTTTACTGATAGTATTTGTCCCTGTGGGATGCTGTAATATAAGACTGTTTATCATTTTTTGTTCATCTCAATTACCGTGAGTCACTGTTTTTCAATAAAAATGGTTCAAACATCCGTGGTACCATGGATGTGCATCCACAGTTTCTCATGAAGATGTCAGAAGGACAAGTTTCCACTAGAAATGAAAGAGCCTGTAGGGAAATAAAAGGGAATAGAACCAAGATTCACGTTGAGCCATTCTTACTTTATCTGGTTTCTCTTCATGTTCAGAAGTGACCACACAATCTTGCCATTAGATCGACCTCCGTCATATATCGTATGTTTAAAATTGTTAGAATTCTAATACAGAATTACTGTGCAAATGCTGGGCTCTGATGAAGGTTAATAAAAAAGAAAATGTTCTCTGAAAACAGATGTTTGGATTTTGAAGCACAAACATAGCTGACACTTGGCAGATAAGACCAGATTTCACCAAGTCTAAAGGATAAGAGACAAACATTCCTCCTTTAATCTGATTTGATGTACTCACTTGTATTCAGATAAGATAAAAGCATAAAAGATCAAGGTCCTATCTTTTGAACGATTAATCAGTAGCTTTTTATTTTCTTCTACAACATCTGTGTATTCAATAGAAGGCAAATATCTCATGTAACAGGGATTTTAGGATTTACTACCAATTGCTTATTTGAAAAATAAGGTGTTTGGCAACAGTTATGGATAGAGTTGAGCTTTAATGACTTTTCATGAAAATCATAGTAACTAATTAAAACCCATGAGTATATATATTCATCTCCAAAGTTTTGAAGATGGCATGGCTTGTAGACAAGAATGGGCAACAATTACAAAGATGAAGTCTTGTTTCAAGCAGTCACAAGGTTTCCAGGATACAAGAGAAAAGTAACCTGAAAAAGTGGATAATTATCAACTAAAATTATAACTACTAAACATTGTGCCAATGTTTTTATCAGTTCCCTTCGCACAGAACATTCTCACCACTAGTTAAGCAAAAAAACCAATTAACAGTGATTATGGACTATGCACATGAATAGAAACATAGAATCACAGAGTGGTTTGGGCTGGAAGGGATTTTAAAGATCATCCTCTTCCACCGCCCCCATCCATGGGCAAGGGCAGCTTCCACTAAATCTTGATACCTTATGATGTCAATACTAACAAGTTTTCAAAATCATCAACACTGTCCTTAAAAGTAAGCAGAAAGACACCATGACACCATCTACAATTCACATAACTCTGTCCAAATGAAATGAGGTTTGGGCAACTTGCTGGGGAAAACAAGTCACCAAAGAGGTATAAGCAATGATTTGCTCATGGTATGCAGGATGACTGAAATAAAAGTGAGTTTCTAAAGTACCCATAATGTGACTACATGAAAGCAGACTTCAGACGATGAGAAAGGAGGAGTTGTTTTCTCTCTTGCTCTCTTTTGAGTAGCACCTTCACAGATTTACTTTTAATGTTCAACAATTGTTGTGTAATTTGCAAAATTATTATACAGGAAATTACATGACAAGAAATCCATAATTTGTGACATTGATAAATAGAAAGACTGTTAGCGAGCCGTCTGTGTACTAAGTGAATGCACTTCCAGCAAAGTGCAGACATTAGAGGACACTGAAGTAAGCAGAAATAGGATGAAGTGCTACATTACCAGGGTCATCGTGTTACTGCAAAAAACCTCAAGGGAATAAGGATAACGAATCGTTGACAGTAGTATATGAAAGTAACACCAATGCCAGCATTGCATCCACAGGTACATAGAACAGAATAAATAGTGTAAGAGTGAACATTCTTCAAACTCCACAGATTGCAGCAGATCAATAAAGGAGAATATGACAGTATTTTCAGCATTCTCTATACTACAGTGAGGGTTTTATTGAAAGCAAACAGCAGGATTTTATGGGTGGTCAATGTAACTATTTCTTATTGACACATTCCATAAGTTAAAAGAAAAAAAAAGGAAGCTTAGAACTTCAGTCAAAAGTGAATTTGATTACTTTATTCCAACAATTACAATTCCCCAACCTTTGTGGCATCTGTGCATACTACACAGGAAAACTATTAATAATAAAATGGTTGCTGGGTGAGAGGCATAATGTTTTTTAGCTGGTGGGAATTCCTTCCTAGGAAGGGCTACTGGGCAGATAGTGTTTGTTTTGGGTTTCCTTGGGTTGTGGTGCTGACACCTTTATTGTGAGAGTCTGTAGAAAGATGTATGGTAAAATCAATTTATTACACTAAATAAATGAGAAGCGAATCCACTGACACCAGTATGGAGCAGATAAGAGTCAGCCACAACTCTGCAGTGAATAACTGCAGTGGATTTGACTGGAGCTGTGTCTAGATTTTCTCAAGTATCAGTTCACAGGCATTTCTGCCCTGTATCCACTTCTATGGAGGTGACAGGTATGAAATCAGTGTCTAACCGAAAATTGTAATAATCATTCCTTGCTTGAGGTATGACCGCAAACCAGCTATAACGTCTCATTGGTGTTGAGTGAACTGCTAAGTCTGGGTCAGAAGCTGCCTCTCAGCTGGTTTGGCAGCACAAAGCGGGTGTAAAAGCTAGAGTATCCACCCCCACCTATGCTCTGCCCTGCCTAATATCACCAACCTAAAAAGCCCTCAACTAGGCTTCTAAGTGAGTACTTTGCCATGTCACTGATGTCATGATCTGTTTTTTATGCACTTTATTTATTTAGGTACCTCTTCCCAGCTTTTCTTGTTTCTATCCAAGAGCTGATTACTCTCAGGCAAGGTTGGTCTCTTATATCGCATTCCAAACACCAAAGAAAGTAATCTAAAAACCTCAGGGTTTCTGGAACCCACAGAGGCTTTTTATCCCCTTAACTTCATATAGAGAATGGAAAGGGAAATGTATAAATAATGTTCAGTTCATTAAAAACAGAAAGTAGGGATAAACCCAACCCAAACTGTTGATCTAACCAAAACAGGGGGATACCAACAGTTCTTATAAACAGTGATATGAAATCCAGTAAGAATTTTTGGAATGTGCAGTTCTCTCCGATGTGCTAGCCTGAATTTTATTCTCATTTGTATTCCTCCAAAGAAGTCTCATAAAATAGTTACTGAGAAGAAGGAACATGCGGTTGAGCAACGTCAACTGCGCATACATTATGTTCCATACTATGTTCCATTATGTCACACTCATCCAACGTGTATTTCAAGGCTAGATTCATTACAGAGTGATCTCCTTTATTTATGGTTATATTCGATCTACTACTGATGAACTATTAAACAGTCAGAATAAAGTACATAATCCTCATAATGATAAGTCTTTACAGAATAAAAAATACACACAGTAAAAATACACTGCTTCAAATTACTAAACATAAATATCTGTTTTTCATAACTTGTTATTTAATTTACTGTGCACAAGGAAAATATTCTGTTAAGAATTATGCTCATGTATCATCAGAAGGAATAACTAATACATGTAATTCACACACTAACAATATATCTAAACTTGTCATTTGTAAACCTAGAAAAACTCAGTATGCATTTCACAAGCCCCAAGTATGTATATACATGATCCAAAGAGATTTTTTAAACTGAATTAATAATATGCTTTAATGGTAATTACAAATGGAATGAAATATAAGCCATATATTCATATGCAAGATATTACATTAAAGTTCTAAGTCAAAGAAAGCCCTAAAAAAAATCTAAATTAAATCTGACGTGTAATTCTTTCCTTATATAGATTTTTCCACATTAATTTTGAATTTTCATGTCTCTGATTTTAGAAGAAGCTTAATGAGGCATATTACCAAAATGTAGCTTTTGATGTTGCATTTCCTTCAAAATGTGATTCATCAAAGAGTGCACAAATGTATTTATTTTTCCCATAGCATTTTAAGAACAAGCTATTGGACTATTTCTAACTAAAATAGCTAGAATAAAATAGACATAGAATAATAATTATCATCGTCATAATCATCATCATAATAATCATCATCACTGTCATCGTAGAATAATTTAGAAATAAAATAGAAAGAAAAATTTTGGTTGGATTGTTTTAATATTGGTGTTTTGCATATGGTGACTGTCATAGAGGACATTTTAGATAAAATAGGTTTCATATCCAGGTACAAACTTCTGTTACATGTGAATATATTGAGTGATAACATTATTTTGATTTCTACCTTGAACAGAGTATGAGACAAACAATTATGGAAACTGCAGTCAGTTCACAAAAAAACAATTAATAAACCTTCACTTAAGATCATCAAAGTTAGTCCCAGTTAAAATTTCCCATTGAAGTCCGTGTCTGGCACAAATCTAAATATTTTAATTACTGTTAATAGCAGCTTACAGGCTCAGAGCAGTGGGCTATACACTCTAGTACGCAATGCCAGTACTTCCCAAATTAGAAAGCAATCCTCTGATCTGCATGAAATTAAATTTATATTTAATGAAATTTTAACCAAAATCTTTCATCTCATACATTGAAGGCTTTAACTTCCTTTTCTCTAGCTTTTCCAGCATACTCGCATTTATCTTTGTCTCGTAGAAAGAACACGGTTGCTAAATTGTGCATTATCTGACTGTGTCACCACAGATGTTGGATATCTCCTTTCTACCTTATCAAAGTCAAAATTACAGTTCTCTCCCCAGCAATCTTCATAAATTTGCACCTTGCTACTTGTGTTTTCTGCATCTTCTAATTCCAAAACTTGACCTGCCCCCAGCTTCAGCTTCTCTCATTTATTTTTTCCTTTGTATAACTTCTTGGTACACTGAGCCAGCTGCATGAAATTGGTTCATTTCTGTTCCTCTAAGTTTCTCTCCAATACAACCAATAGAAATACCATTGAAATATAGGTGACATTTCATTCTGCTCCTCTCCTTTTATTTCTACACTACAAATATTAGGATTTATTGGATGTTGCCAAACATATTTCAGGTGCTACTGTAAAACAAGATGATTCACTGATTTCAGCAAGTGCTTACAGCAAAATGGCTTTCCATAGTGTTTTCACGTGGCTGTCTCTCCATCAGGGTGAACACATGCTTGGAAAAGTGTTGAAAAACCATTCAAAATATTGTATATTGCATCAGCACGTGCATACGTAGACATTGTATACATAGAGGAGCACAGACAATCGGCTGTCCTCATGTGACAGAGGGATGCAGAATGCTGCTGTATGACATTATTGAATGACAGTCTCTGATTCAGAAATCAGCAGGCTGTTTAGAGCATTTTCAGGGAGAGGCATTCCTGGCCCAACAGGATTACTGGTGATGAAACGTCATTGTGATGTAGATAGAATTGATTTGCCTAATAATAACTGAGATGATAGCTGACATTTCTTTGCAGAGATCAGCTTTAATGTATGAAAATACATGGGAGTATGAGGGGGAATCATTTTAAGCTGAAACAAGGGAGATTCAGATGAGATCTTGGGAAGAAATTTGATACTGTGAGGGAAGTGAGGCCCTGGCCCAGGTTGCCCAGAGCAGGGGTGGCTGCCCCATCCCTGGAGGGGTTCAAGGCCAGGTTGGATGGGGCTTGGAGCCCCTGATCCAGTGGGAGGTGTCCCTGCCCATGGCAGAGGTGGACCTGGGCGGGCTTTAAGGTCCCTTCCAACTCAAACCATACTAGGACTGTGGAAACAAAATACAAAGCAGAGGGCTTAATGTCACGTTTTAAAATCTAGCCTCTTTTTTCTTCAACAGTGTCTGATAAACACCTTGTGTTCCTGCTAAATTCACTTTAATTATCTAATAAATGACCATCATTATTGCTGTTGCTATCCAACGCTATGTAGAGTAAACCAGGACACATGGGTATGACAGAGACAGTGAAGAAGATGGGGATATAAGCCAAAGGCCTTACATCAAAACCACAAGGAAAGCTTTTACGTGCTCAGGTACAATGACATACAATCATTTAACTGTAAGGCTAAATAGTTACTAGTATTTGCTAAACTATTACCCTTTACTCACAGTCTCCCACCCCCAATCCTCTGTGAGAGCCGCAAACCAGAATTTGTCAGGCCATTCAGGTGGATGAATTTGTCAAGACTCTTTTCCTGCAATAGTCAGAAGCTGAATTTCTGGATTTGCTAAAGCTAGTGAGACCCTTTTTCACTCTGAGGGACCCAGAGCTGTGCAGGACGAGCACCGAGGCAGCTGAGCAGGGAGCTGGAAGCCACTGCTGCTCCATGCCTAAACTTATTTCCTGATATGTACTCATGTTCAGTGAAACACATTCCAGTACTATAGAGATGTATAAAACACACAGGGAGTCTTATTTTATGCTGCAAAGACTATAATAAATAACAAACTGTTTTCAAGACTTTCAGAGGAAGCTGAAGGGACTTGGGGCAAAACCACCTTGACTCCTAAACCTGGTTTACATGTGCAGGGGTATAAACTGTGTTAAAAAGCTCGTTGTTTCATAATTCACATGCACAGTCACTGAGCTGCTAGTAGGTAGTTTATTGGTCATTAAAAAATAGCTATTAACATGGCAGTAATAGATGTTATTAAAGTAATAAATATTCCACTTGCAATGCTTATGTCTCACTGAAGTTTAAGACTGTTTCAAAGATCAGACCTCTCCTTCTTCAGTCCACTGGTACAGTGTGAAGGGATTTTGGTAGGAAGTTTGTTTCTTCTCTGAGCAGAAACTTTGTTGTTGTTGGAGTCTGAGAAAGGAAAATAGATGATGGATGCTGACTGCAAAACTGTAACTGAAAGAAAAGAGCTTTTAATTTTTCCCCCTTGGGAAGTTTTTCTGTTGTCCAATTCTGAGACTCTGGAAGCAAAACCAAAAAAGAAGTGTTCACATATTATTCAGTTGTACATTGAGTGAAATTTTGCCTTCCCAAACCTATCAAGGACCATAGTGCAACTCTGAGCATAGCTCTATGTTTCCAATTACTAACACAAGCCCTGGCTGTCCTTTCACATTTATGTATGTACATGTATATAGTAACAGAGCAATTGAAGTGTTCAGGATGTGTGAGATTTGGATACAGCTCCTTATCAAGGGGACTGAAAGTCATGTGTTTTGCAACACATACATACTGTCTTACCAGAAGTGGCTGAGAGAGCTGGGGTTGCTTAGCCTGGAGAAGAGGAGGCTGAGGGGGGACCTTATCGTTCTCTACAACTACCTGAAAAGAGGTTGTGGAGAGGAGGGAGCTGAGCTCTTCTCCCAAGTGACAGGGGACAGGATGAGAGGGAATGGCCTCAGGCTCCATCAGGGGAGGTTCAGGATTGATGTCAGGAAAAAATATTTCACGGGGAGAGTCATCGGGCACTGGCAGAGGCTGCCCAGGGAGGGGGTTGAGTCACCTTCCCTGGAGGTGTTTAAAGGATGTGTGGATGAGGTGCTGAGAGGCATGGTTCAGTGTTTGATGGGGATGGTTAGACTTGGTGATCCAGTGGGTCCTTCCCAATCAAGTGATTCTATGATTCTATGGTTCTATAAGCCTTTGAAAAGGAACCTAAATGCATGATGAGAAGGTGAGCATTAATCCTCTGCTAATGTTGTAAAAGGAATGCCGGTGTAAATGTGTAAGAGAAGGAGCCGTAGCCCCTCTTCATGTCTTTAAATTGACAGTTGTCACCACTTTCAGTGAAGAGCTCTGTTTTACAGGAGTATGGCATGGGATTCCTAAAATCTCCTATTTGAATCAGTCCCTTATTGAAAGTTACATTGGAATGATTTTTTTTGTTCAGTTTTGCTTGCAGCTATAACTGTAAGTCTGCTGGATACTCATAGCCTGTCCAGAGATCTCAAGTCTGTAGAGTAATGCTCTTGCTATGCAAAAACACAAGGGCATCTAGCCAGGGGATTGCTATCATGTGAAGATTGAACCAATTTTAGAAGCATACAGGTCTTACATGGCTAAATTCATTATTTCAATCATTCATATTCATATTCAATCATTTCTGGATCTGATTTTAATATGTACACAATAGCAGAAGTAGTATAATTTATGGAACATACCACTAAAAATGCAGAAAATGATGTGACAAACACCCGAAGCCTGATCATTTAATCAGATGCAGTGCATTTAGGCAACCAAATACAAGTTGCTCAGCCTTTGTGTGTGTTTCAGCTACATTAGAAGACTGTGGAGTTCATAGTTTCTAATTTTTAAAGCAGATTACAGCTGACACATCATTAAGACCTTACAATTATATCTGAACAATAAATTGTATTATTAATAGGATGGTTATGGCCTGTGAGCATTAGATATTGTTGTTTGTGATTTGCACTTAAAGAGGGGTTTTAATCAAGTTTACCATTCTCAAAAATTCTGTTTTGCATTTAAATAAGCATCCTTAAAAATTGATCTGTTTTGCTCAATTATACAATGCCTCACTCTGAAGCCTGGGAGTAATTTATTATACCAACTCTGTGAGCAAGGAAGATGTATTGCATTGTACTTAATCTTATCAAATTTCTGCTGATTTTTGATGACAGTGTCTGTTTATCATAATTATTATGAGTTGTCTGGGTTAATAAAACCTGAAAAACTATGTGGGAATTAAACCAGTATGGAATGTTAAGCTCACTATTTATTTAAGGCTATCTGATATGAGCTGTCCTTCATGGGTCTATGAAACCATTTATTTCAGTATTGTCTCTTGTACCACCACTGTTAAGTAGTTCAAAATGTATAAAACTCCGAGTTTTAGGAATGCGTAATTTGTATTTTGAACTCTTGCAGATAAAAATTTTATAAAATATATTACAATGTTGCAAAATGGGTATGAGTTTTTTACCATATTTGATAGAAAATTCTGATTTCAGTAAAAATGACCTTGTCTTCATTGCATTACACTGTAACTTTAATAAAATAGCCTTAGTGCTCACCTGTACACAACTCATTTATAGCGCAAAATTTCTTTGTTCATTTAGAATTGTAATTAGCTCCTACATTGCAAGAAGTATTTATAACCTTTTTCCATACTAGTTCCATACTATAGTGTCAGAGGAGCTTCCTACTGAAAGTAGGAAAGTATATTCAGTAGGAAACTATCTTTAAAACTAACATGCAAAAAAACGTTCAAAGAAGTAAATCTTGCTGTAATATACCTTAGAGAATATATATAAAACAAATGACCTTTTATTTGGAAAGGATTTAAAGTACTTACTTTTTAAGACTACACCAAGAATCTTTTGTGCCTGGAAATAAAAGCCAATGTTTGCCACATTCTTTGACACAGAACTATATTGATTTGCCTTAGAATTAAATCTGTTGGCAGTAAGCAAGTTTTCAGTCCAAATCCAGGTCAATAATACCCCAAAATAACAAGAATGCGTACAAAGCTATTGCACAGCATTGAAACACTTCACATGTTCCAGCAGAAACAATAGAATTGTGGAATCGTGGAATCATTTGGGTTGGAAGGGACCTCAAAGCCCATCCAGTTCCAGCCCCCCTGCCATGGGCAGGAACCCATTGCACTGGATCAGGTTGCCCAAACCCCAGTCCAGCCTGGCCTTGAATACCTCCAGGGATGGGGCAGCCATGAAATTCTCAGTTAAAAATGGGAGCAAACAGATTCAAAGAAGCTTGAAAAAACTATTCCATCACCAGTGTACGCTTTCTTTTTGAATACTGACAGCATTCTTGACCAAAGTCCTGCTTCTATTATTAGCAATGTTAAAATGTTTGGGATCCCCTCTTTTTGGCTCTAGCCCTGATTATTCGGTGACTATTCTCATATCATTCTTCAGCTCTACATTTATCAACAATAGCACTGGTCAACTTCAGAGATAGGGTATGAGCATTTATTTCCAGGCAGATGAGCTTTCTGATGACAGGCACACTGGAAATGCAATACAGTATTTCTACTACAGGAACGACTTTGGAATTAAAGTGAAGAGACAAAACCAGTGTTATGTAAGTTCATACTAAAGTCAATAAACTATATAATGACAAGAGTTAGTGTTGTTCTATTTCACAGTTCAATGTAATGTAAGGTTTTGTTGCTTAAAGGAGAACTTTATTGATGTTTACAGATAGAATTTATGGCTTATTTATCACCAGGAGAGCCTAGATGCATCTGTCTCAGTTTGTGCCCAGGAATGCCTGGACCATACACAGTCTATTTTCATACCAAAGAGAAGAAAAAAATAGTCTAAAATTCCTGTATCAAAGCAACTTTAACTTGTTAAGATAATTGTCTCGCAGTGATTGATCTATGCATGTCAATATAATAAGGTTTTTATGGTCCTGAGGAGGATTTAATCTAATTTTTGGAGAGATTCTGATCTCACTGTTGCTGTTTTATCACTTTTAATCTCAACACTTTTATTTGAATTTACTCTGCAAAATTCAATATACATTTAGTTGACAGCTGAAGACATAGATGAGTTTTTCTGCACCAAGTTTCCCTGTGTTGCAACTGTGTTTTAAATCTTGTTATCATTATTCTGAACAAATCCAATTATGGAGTTATTTTGCTACTTTAGACAGAGAATACATGGTATAATTTCTCCAACACAATAGAAGTACCTCTTAAAGCAAAAGTAGTAACCTGATTTTGAACAGAAGGTGGCTGCTATTAGTGTCTTTAATTATTTGGTAGAGGATCATTTGTGATTTAAAGAAATTATATCTAAGGCTTCGTGTTATTCTTCAACAGCATCTACTTATAGTTTTATTGGTTTGGTTTTCTAACTATATGAAGGTAAAAATAAAGTCAGTATTTAAAAAAAATTGTTTAGGATTGTCTTCCGCAAGTCTCAGTTTTATTAATAAGGCCCTTTTTCCTTAGTTCCTTAGGGCAAAATGTTCAATTACCACAAATCTAGATAACTCATAAACTTTTAATTGTTTATACTGACCACAGGCACCAAAATACGGTGTGGAGAAAAAATTGCAGCCCATAGAACTGAAATGAGAATAAAAACACCTCATCAATTGAATGCAATTGGAGGGAGGATGTCAGAGATGTTCCTTGTGCCCTGCACAGTGAGTCTCAGTCCACCCACTGGTATTGGTGCCAGACAGATATTAAATAATTAAATGCAATCAATGTGCAATTTCTCCATTTCCCTACACTCCTGAACACAGCCCCACAGGCTGATGTGCTGCTCCCCAGGATGCAATCCCTCTGCAGGAGCTGCTTCTGCACTTCTCTGTCCACCTGGAGCTGCACAGCTTCCCGCGTCCAGCCCAGGCTGGCAAAGTCCCCATGACTCTGCCTTACAGCAAGTTGTATCTTCTCCACCGTAAACAGCGAAAAGTACTTCTCTACTCTTCTTCTGGAATTTTGTTATTTGTTGTGTTTTCTTTTTGGCTCTATTCTCTCTGATTATTTTCAGTTCTTAATCTTATTACTTCACACTTCTGTACAACTGAGCTGAATAAGCTACTTATCCAGCCTCTAAGCTGAATCTATCCAGATCATTTTGAATGTATTTGCTCTGTTTGTCAGTATTTACTTTATCCTCCTTTCCCATTTCTATGTCATTGGCAAATTTAGGTCAATAAATTATAAAGTAAACAAAAATGGCCCTAATGCTGTGATTTCTGACATTCCTTTTAACTCCCTCCTTAACTATTTTTTTATTTCTAATATTTGCTCCTTCAACCGAAAGTAATTGCTTGGGAATTCATGTGTCCTTCTGCCTTATTTGTAGAGCGAATACTTCGAAAATCTACTGTAAAATAAGCACCATATTTCTCTCTTTTTCATCACCTGACTGTGTTTTGTCCTGTTCTTCAGAAGAAAGACAAAAGCCTATGGGCAAAGAGCACAACATCCTAAACCAGACTCTGACATGGGTCTCTTTGGTCTGGGCAAATCAGTTAACCTCCTTTGACACTCTCCCAAGATAGGAATTAACTATTTGGAGGATTATTTTTCACTAAGAGCTTGCACAGTTCTGCAGACATGTCTAGCACATCATGCAGAAGCACAGTTGCTGTAGTCTTCAAGTTTCGAATGCATTTGTTAACATTTCTTGGCCCCTGATTGCTCAATGCACTCTCATTTTCATTTTTGGGTCATCAATACCCCCTGTCTTGCTCTTCCTCAAATAATACCTCCTTCCCTAGGTGATACGTAGTGAGCTGGTGTAAAGATGCTGCCATTTGACTGGGTGTGACTCATTCCAGAATACGCTTTGTGAAATTCTCTGGTAATTTCAAATACACAAAGTATGTGATGTAAATGTATTTCCAGTGCAGCACTTAAAATACATCAAAATAATTGTCCTAAACTAACTTAATTCTGCATTCTATAATAATATGGGAGTTAGTTAGCACTGAATACAGTAGGTTTTTCTGTGTGAGCAAACTGCCACAGAAGGATCAGGTATGCAGTTTCTAAACAGAATTCCTAGGTCTTACATTCAGTGCACTCTGCTGAGTAGAAGGAGAGTAGCAACCACCAGCATCATTTTTTTTCTTTTGGTTAGACCCCTTGTAAGAGATCGGATCGTAATCTGACCCCACCTGACTGTACAGGCTGATTTTAAGGATTAATCATGTATTGGGCCACAGAGCCTTTTGGTACAGAAACTTCCAGTCAGTCAATCCTTACAAGCATATTTATGAGCTTTCCAGTGTACCTGCATGACAGATAAGTGAGGCAGAGGAAGTGCTCTACTGAAGATTATACTTGCTACCAAAGTCTTTTCTTAAGGGGAGACTAGTGGCCTTTAAATTGTTGTTATTAGAATCATAGAATCATAGAACAGTTTGGGTTGGAAGGGACCTTAAAGATCATCCAGTTCCAATCCCCCTGCCATGGGCAGGGACACTTCCCACTGGATCAGGGGCTCCAAGCCCCATCCAACCTGGCCTTGAACACCTCCAGGGATGGGGCAGCCTCAGCTTCCCTGGGCAACCTGGGCCAGGGCCTCACCACTCTCATAGAGAAGAAATTCTTCCTGATGTCTAGCCTAATTATCCCCCTCTCCAGTTTATACCCATTGCCCCATGTCCTGTCACCACAAGTCTTTACGAATAGTCCCTCTTCAGCTTTCTTGTAGCCCCCTTTCAGGTACTGTAAGGTCACTATAAGATCTCCTCTGAACCTTCTCTTCTCCAGGCTGGACAAGCCCAACTCTCTCAGCCTGTCCTCACATGGAAGGTGCTCCAGCCCTCAGATCATTTTTGTAGCCCTCCTCTGGACCAGTTACAACAGCTCCCTCTCCTTCTTATGCTGAGGATTCCAGAACTGTTATTTCTGGAGAGGAAAGCCGTGACACTTCTTTGGCACACAGACAGACCAGGCAGTGACCCTGCTACACTCTGGCAGTGCTGCAGGAGATCCACGGCCACCTCAGAAAGTGTGGCCAGCACTGCCTGGCACAACAGAAAAGCATGAAATGGCTCGTTGTTGCTCTAATTGGCAGATATCAAGACATCGCTCTCTACTGTATGGAGTGATATCTCGAATAACCCCAAATTCCCACGCTGGGGCAATTGAGAGGCTGTTCCCTTTGACTTCTATCACACAGGTCCTCAGTATGTCCATTACTTTCAGTTTGCAGAGAACTGCAGATATCCAACTTTCTCTACTACAAGTAAATAAGGGATTTCTTAAAAGCTATACCATATAATCCTATGCTGCATGCTCTTATAGGGGGCAGAGGATTAAAAGAAAAAAAAGCCATGGCTGCAAACATGAGCAGTTCTGACTGTTCAGTAAGAAAGTACATGCAACTACAGTTTACTGTACCAACTTGGCAGTGTTCCCTATTTACTGTATTTATGTATGTCTAATCCTTGGTTTATCAGTAAAATGTGATCCAATGGCAGCACAGGCTACACATTCATGTAGGTATTAGCAAACCTGCCTCCTTGTTCCATTTTTTTTTAATGATAGTAATGCCTCTTTTCTGTTTTTTTGTGTGGAGGTCATCTAGGTCTTCCCTTTGGAGTACTGGTACTTCAAGATGGTGAGAACTTTCAGAGGTGTGAGTGTCTCATGTAAAAATACAATTATCCCCTCATTACTGAATGCTTTAGTTTAAAATGCTCTCAGTAGAAAGCCTGCTCAATAATAAAAAAAAATCTTAAGGATCACTTGCTTATTTGCAGGGGTTTTGTTTTGTTGAATATATTGGAAGGTGCAGTAGAAAATAGAAGCACTGATGAGGGTTAAAGAGTTAAATAGAATAGAGCTGACTTTGTGCAGCAGCTCTGGAGATGCTAAAGATTTTGTTGCTGGTTTACGTAACCAGGGAAGGAATTCCCTGCGTTTACTGCAAGACTCTACATTTCTTCATGTAGAGCAGCTGAGAGGATTGCAGTCCTTTCTTGCCATGCTGCAACCCACATTCCTTTCCCTAACAAATCACCTCTCATAACTTCTTGTTCAAGGGCCAGTTTCTCTCCTGAAGCAGCTATATACATTTGAAGAGGCAAAGCAGATCTTGAACATAGAGAGTTTTTCAGACAAATGCCTGGGGGCTGGGCAGGTAAAGTTTATCTTAAAGAAAATGAAGGTATTACAATACATAAGCAAACAAATGGTGAATTTCTAATATTTAAAAGGAGCCCAAGTGTTTGCCAACAACAAACTTGCAGAAATGCCGTTGGTGAGAAAGTACTCCCTTGGTTTCCTCTCCAGCCCCAGTCCTCATAGGAGCTGTCACCACAAGCTTGGGGTTCATCCTTGCAGACCTTTGATGCCTTCCAACTCTCTCGGTTGCCCCACGCTGCTGGTGGGACCTTCCCATCAGTAGCTGAAAAATGCTTCATGTCTCCTGCGCTGGCTGTCTCCAGGCATTGATCAGGCTGGCAGCAGATGAATGGGTCAGTCTTGGTAAATTTGCCTCTGGGTGTATCACTGGGCACAGGACATCCATCTGAAACTAATATATTGGATAGAGGGAAAAAAAAGACATTATTGGCCAGTTGTAGTTACACTACGGCATTTCTAGTGATTTCATGTTCATAAAAGTGGGTTTGCCTTGATGGGTGTCTACAGCTTAATTACTCTCCTGCTAAAGTTACTGTGATTTTTCTTCATTAAAACAAGTTAATGTTTGAAGCTCAATGAAAACCAGAGATAAAGAACTTTTTCCTGGAGAAATATTTTAGAAAGTTATCATATTTTTTTAAAAAAATACAATTTTAACATTAAAATATATTTTAATGCTATTTTAATTAAATATTTTTACAGCTTTTTTTCCAAAATATTATTTTCCTTTAATAACACCAGTAACTTTCAAAAATCAAAAGGAAAAGCAGCTATATTTTGAGTTTTAAATGAAAGCAGTTTCTGGATTATGAAATGCTAGCAGAAATGTTTCCACAAGGAAGTCAGTAGCTCTATAGGATAATGTAGTCATCAAATGGGACTTCCATAGGGATCAAGAAACCTCCTCTCACTGAGAAACAACCTACTTTCAGCTACTTGTCTTGGTTCCAGTTTGGGGTTTTTTTTATACTGGATTTCATTTTTTTTTTAAAGCCTTTTGAGACCAGCACAGTTACAGCTGAAAGTCTGACATTTTTTAATATTTAAAAGCAGATTTAATGCAATGGAAACATGTAGTAGAACACAGAAGAAGTACAGATGCAAAAATTAAAAAAAAAAATTCTATTTCTGTTTTTGAAAGCTTACTAGGTACTCTTGGCCATTCTTTGATATGATGCTCTTGTATTTGGGAGTTCAGCTTTCCTAACCAGCAGTTGCACCACATGATGTCCAGACTAAACCTGGGTGCACCCAAAGGCAGAGCATCAGGAGGTCTGTGCCAAGGCGATGCTCAGCAAGAGAGGACGTCCAGAAGTGACAGCAGCTCCTGCAATTATCTGAGCCACAAGCCCCAAGTTTAGCATCCCCACTCTCAGAGGACATGAAGGAAAGGAGCTACCATGGAGTTATGTGACTTCTCTGACTACAGCCCCAAAGAATTCACTGATCGCTAGAGACAACACTGAGCCAACGTTCTCCTGACTTTCAAACTCCACAGGCTGAAACCAAGAGGCATCAGTATGGCTGCAAAATGTTTTTGCTCTTGAGCCTGCATCTGGTCAAGCCTCTGTGTGATCTAGCACAACCAGACAACTCAGCCATTTCCACAGAGAGCCCTGCCTATAGCCAAAGCAACGTGTCTCCTGACACGTACTTCTCCAGAAGTAATTTGTTATCCATTTCAACTGTTTATATTTAATATACTTTAAATCTCTATAAAGAACTAATATGCTGGCCAAAACCAAAATGGATTTCAAAAAGAGAGCTCCTGGACTGTCATTAATTGGATGATGAACAGCTTCCAATATTAGAGGGCAAATAGTAGCTATGAACTTGCTACATCTCTGAAACTGCACCAAAGATGAGAGGCAGTCATTCTGCACTTCTGAAAGCAGGAATATTTTGTCACACTGTCGTCAGATACAATTTCTGATGTAGAGTTAAATAACCTTCACTTTCAACCCTCCAGTGTAAAAGATGAAAATCTTTTAAAAACCAGAGTCCCAAAGAAATGTAAACACAGCGTATTTACTACTGACATTTCAAAAGCTATTGCCCCACCGGTAGAGACAGCTATTCTCTATTATCAGGTTTCCCGTCAGTCATGTTGATTAAACTTGATAAATACTGCAAGCCACTTGGGGTAGGCCAAAGGACACAAAAGAAAAATGTGACTTCTTTGAAAAGGACCATATTTCCTGGGGGACAAAAAGCAGACCATATTTGCCTGCATTTCTCAACTTCAAGAAAAGCAAATTCCAGTATTTAATTTTTTTTCCTAGAAGGAGCATGTACTTTTATACTGTAATTAATATAATTATGCATCGTATAGACAAAGCAGTGGGATATTGAAAAGTCAGAGCAGTTTCTCTGCTTTCATGCACTATCAGGTTTAAAAAACTTGTGCAATAAATGGCAAATCACCAGACCAGTTATGGAAATTTGGGGTCCAACAATAGCTACATCCTAATGGAACATGAGTCCCAAGGCATTGGAAACACTGTAAGGCATTTTGCAAGAATAAAGTGTCAGTCCAGAAAGCAAACAGCTTTGAAAGCATGCTATTTATTCTCAATAAATATTTCATATGCAAAATACGGATCAGTTTGATGTAATTCATAGGGTCAAATCAGTTATAAAGGCTCTTCTGGTTGTTATTGCACACACATTATTTTTAATCCTTTAAAAGTCTTCAGCAGAAGTGGCTATTAATTTCAGAATTAATATTAGAAAAGCATTGATTTCTGTTTGTCATCAAGGCAAGAAAAGGAAAAAAGCTCCCACAAAATTAACTATGGGTAAGAAAAGCTGACTTACTACTTTTTTTTTTTTTTCACTACAAACAAGCAAAGAAAAAACTGTTGTGGTAATACAGTGAAAAAAAAAAAAAACTGTCAGAATAGTAAAGCCTGAATCCAGGAATACTTCGTGAATCCTGACCATCCATTAGACACCAGCAGAGATACTGAATCCAATGTATTGGAGCACCCAAATGTCCAGCAGTAAGAACTTAAAATCACAAAGAATTTTCCGTAAAAACTGCTATCCTTATCCTGTCAGATTTCCTAGAATAAAATTTTATAGCTTGACTGAATATTGTAAGTAGATTAGTAAAAAGGACAAGATGGCAGACATGTGGAATTTTTTTAAAAGATAAAAACAAATGCTTGAGAGAAAGCTGAAAATTAGGCTGTGAAAGTTGAAATCAAACTCCAGGTAATTAAATTTAATTTTTTTTTAAGAAAAGATCTTATCTTTGTAATACGTGATCACTTAAATTCACTATATGGCTATAAAAGTGTTTGGTGACCCACACATTCTTGGCTAATAACACGAATTCTGCTGCCAGTAGAACATATTGATTTCAGCCTGTTAGGTGTTTTTAAGATGGCCTGCAGAGCCTTAAAAACCAAAAATGATGTGGGTTTTGAAATTCTGAACTAAGCCATTTGCATCAGTATTTTAAGAACATCGTGCACACATTTGCCTTTCTGAGCTTATTGTTTGGCTATATATTTCCTACAGCATCTGGAGTAGTGGAAAATTTAATGCAATAAAACTACATTAAATTTCTTACAAACCGTAAAAGAAAGAAATCCCGTCCCACTCCTGTACTTCTTTGGCATTAGGCTGAGAGGTTTTTATAATGAGATTCTTTTTAGAGAGCACAGGGTGCCAAAATGAGTGTGTTTATTTAAGGACCTCTCAATCTACCACTGCAGAAATCTAGCTAACTGAGAAAACTAGTGTACCTTTACAACAGTTCTAATACAGCTACCTTGGGTCTACTTATTTGTTTGGCTGCTTATCCATCATAAAACCACACTGCACAGAATGAGTTTACAAACCCTGATGAGAACTCTACGCATGTTGCTAACTATGCCATTATAATTAATTTAGTCAGAAAAGTATTATGTGTTAAGCAAAAGACTTTTATAAATCCTGGTATTTTCCTTAGGCTTTAAAAAGTTCTCCATAAAGAAATACACTATGATGCAGCAATGTGAAAACGGTGAAGATCTTGGGGCTGGAGCACCTCCTGTATGAGGACAGGCTGAGAGAGATGGGGTTGTTCAGCCTGGAGAAGAGAAGATTGTGGGGAAACCTTAGAACAACCTCCAGTACAAAGAAGGGCTCCAGGAAAGCTGGGGAGGGGCTCTTGGTCAGGGGGTGCAGGGATAGGATGAGAGGGAACATTTTTAAGCTGAAAGAGGGGAGATGGAGATGAGATCTTTAGGAAGAAATGTTTTCCTGTGAGGACAGGGAAGCTGTGGCCCAGGTTGCCCACAGCAGTGGTGGCTGCCCCATCCTTGGAGGTGTTCAGGGCCAGGCTGGATGGGGCTTGGAGCCCCTGATCCAGTGGGAGGTGTCCCTGTCCATGGCAGGGGGTGGAACTGGAGGTCCCTTCCAACCCAAACCATTCTATGATTCTATTTTGCACATACTTTTCTTTATTCCTTTTAAAAAATAATTACTTTTTTAACACGGTAGTCTGTAGTTTTCAGGGTTTTTGTGTCATAATTTAGTTCACAGAGTTGCATTGAGAAATAACTATTGACTGTCATGAACTGAAGATGGTGATAGCTCTTTTGCAGGTTTTAGATTAGGCAAAGGTAAAGACCTTGTTAGTTCATAAATCAATAGAAGCCATGGCAGGGAAAGAATTTATTGCAAGATATTTGAGCCTAGATTACCACATATTTTTAATATAAAATAATGGTAACAAGTTTTTATTTGCTGAGGATTTCCTATATGCAAGTTTGTTTCTAGCAGAAAATATTAGCTTACACAGCTCTCGACCCTTTATTGTTTATTTGGAAATCTCACTCATATAAAAAAGTAGACTATTTTTTTTCTAAATAAGAATATGAACAAAGAACGTGGAAAATTTCAGTGCTGCAAGCTACTAGTCTACCAAAATAGCTTAAACCATTCATATCATAGAAGCAATATGAAGAGCACCTTGAGTGTTCAGAAGCAATTACGACAGTGATAACTGCAGATGAAATGAAGCAAAATGTGAAAAATTTATCTTCATGTACACTTTTCTACATAACAGAATGGCCTCCATTTATCTTACTTCTTTTTCTGTTAGACTGATTAGTTAACTGGCTTCAGAAGCAAAATATGAATGAGCTGACAAATTGTTCCCTTTGACTTTTGCACAGTCCAAGAGTAAATACCAGATTTAACATTTAATCATTTAAAACAGCAGATCTGGCTACAAGTTTAGATGTGAATATATTAACCTAAATGTTCTGTCAGTGCATAGATGAGAGCTTTGCGTTTTCCATATATTTTAAATGAATTATGAGGATAAATAAGTCTCAGCACCTTAATTTTAAATTACATATGACTCTATTGAATTGAAATAGAGGAAAAAAATCAGGAATCTGTTGTTCAACATTAGAAAACACACAGACATTTAAGGAAAATAAATAAAACCTCTCAGTGCAGGGCATAGTAGGTATAAAAATATAATCCCAAGCCTGTGCCCTTTTCACCTTTATCTCCTGTTACCTACAATCACTCATCTGGATTTTTATAATGCTTGGCCTATCATCATCTGCCCTTATTTTTAAGAACAATCTCTTTGAGGACTCCATGTATGCACCTATCATTCATATCTTTCGAGAAAGGTGTTCAAATAAATCCTGATCATGTCAACAGAGAAATAAACCTCATTGCCTCACAGATACCTGACAAGCAGTGACTGCATCACTTAATATAAAAGTCATTAAAAAGAAATCAGAGTTTCCCCAGGATAGGCTTTAGGGATGCGTGTAATTCATGACTGCTTTAATTGCAGTTCCCTTTCCTGTGTGTTTCATTTTAAGACATCTCAGAAAAGCTCGTCATGTGGACTTTTGAGCTGTTAGAAATTCAGATTTTTTAACTGTTTCAAGAACAAACATAAAGATGTTCAAAATCCTTTCTTATGATCTCTACCTTCTGTGTTTTAGACATAGAATTGCGTGCAATATTATACATTTTTAGTCAGTTTCTGACCACCATTTTCAATGGTGTATGAACACCTCCTTCTATATGTAGTCTTCAGCAGGTATGAACCCGTAGGTTTGGCATGGTCTCATAATTTCAGTATCTCATTAGCACACTTAAACTACATTTGCCTGTATCTTATGGTAGGTTTTATTAACATATACTCTGTGTAGCCAGATTCTTGGTGATATCATACTTTATTTACCATCCCTAGCATTTGAACTACTGAAGAGTTAAACCTTCTAAAACTCTCTTGCTAAGAATCTTTTAAAGAAGGTTTTTGTTGCAACCCTACTCCTTCAATCCCTCATGCATTGTCAAAAAAGCTATTAAAAATCTGTTGCTGTTCTAGAAATCTACAGGCTCTCCTGGAATGCTCTGGAGCTATGCCTTGAATTTAACTTACAAAAGATCTGTTCCGGTCTGATTGCTCAAGCTTATGGTTTTCTGTATCATAAACCAAAAATTCTGTTTCTGTTTTATACATTTTAATCTCAACTCCCCATGAGCACTGGAAACTGGGCTGACTGTACAGATATTTTCCAAGCCTGTGTTCCTTTCCTTCCATTGCGTCTTGCTTGTCCAATAGCTTCTTTTTTTCATCTCTTGCTATTTTCATTTACTTCCCCTGAAATTCTTTTTAGTTTCTACAATCTGATATTTTTTTAAAAAAAAAAGTCAAATTTGTCTCATGTCCCCTTGTACAATTTGATTTTTAATATATGTGTACAGATCACTTCCAAAGCCATTAAGAGGGGAATTCTTCAAGCAGCAGCACAATTCAAAGGCTGCAGCCAGTGTGAACCTCCGGAGCTGGAGCTCCTTTCCAGCTGACCAGCCTTGTAGGACATCTCTAGAAAATGATTCTATACCCTCCTGACTTTGTGTTCATAAGGATTTTTCTGTAAATTTTCAGGGATTTGCATTGTTTTTTTCCTTTTCGCTAAGAGTTTGTACATTGTTTAGCACAGAGAGAGCCCGTGATCTCAGTTAAGGCCTTTAAGCATTACCAGGCTGAAACACGGAGGGAAATATGCTGTAAATAGAGAAAATACTATTGTTCTGAAAACAAGCCAACTCTTTACCACCTTCACAGAACACATCTAATTCAGGACATACCTTTTCACAAATGATATCTAATTGAAAATATTTGTACATTACTTCTAGAAAGAGCTTAAAGAAACTTATTCCAAATATACATATGCACATGCTCAAGATTTCTTTTTCCCCTCTTCTCCATGATTTTTTTCTGTTTTAATGAGGGCTTCCTTTCCTGCAGATCAGCTTTGTCCTCTGGAGCCTACAATACAACGTAAGAAAGTTGATTTGTGGGACAGACAGCAAATAGATTCCTGAATTCAGGTTCCTGCTCTGCCAGGCACCTCCACTGCACTCAAGAGGAAAACATGTTCTGCTCATGCCCAGGAGGCTGCTGTATTGGGGACTTACTGGAGAAACAGCACCCTGCCAGGAGAAAATGACAAAAATACGTAGACAGAGAGTGTGGGTAAAAAGAAACTTCATTTTGTTGTCCTTTTCCTTTCCCATTTCCCAGTACCTCTGAAGAACTTCTGGGTTATGCCAGCAGCAATTTTGATCAAGCGTAACATACTAAACTCTACTTAACATCTATAAGATTTGTAGAGCCTATAAGCCTAAAAAAAATTCCTCAGTTTGTTTTTTGTGGTCACAAGCCAAGAAAATCAAGGTAGGATGATTTTCTGCTTTATTCCCAAGTAAAAAAAAGAATACAATGTACATTAATGTATAATGTACATAATAAACATCCTAAATAGGAATATCTTTTTCAAGACCTGTAAAGCCAACATTGAAATGAAGCCACTTTCATTTCAAGGAATAAGTCATACCAAGACCTGTACTCCCACTGGACTTTAGTCATAGCACTATCTGCAAAACAGGCACAAAACCAGTCCTCGGAAGGCAGCACAGCTAAATATTATTTGAAGAAATACTTTCTTTGCTCTGCTGAGATGCTGACATAGAGATTACCAGCCTGATGCATCAACAGCATAGCTGACAACAGTCAGAAGGCTCTCAGGTATGCAGAATCTTTGACAACATTTGGATTGAAGTCCTTCCCAAACATTCGGTTCTTCTCAGTAGCAGCTAAATATCCTGTTGACATACCACTGAGGCTAATTAGTACTTTTTATAAATACTTCCACTGCTAAACTTCTACCTCAATTTTTTTCCCCGTTCTGGCAGTAAAATAGAACACAGATGGAACAAAGGGTGATAAAAACTAATTTTGGATTTAAGTGGGCATTTTCCAACACCCTTCAGAATAGCTGGGATTTAATAGCCAAACAAAAATGGAATACATTTTCAAAAATTAATTGGGGCCGATTCTTCTAATGAATAAATTTGAAAACACTTGGAAAGATAGAGTTACGCCTTGCTTTCTTGATGAGAAGATGGTCAATGTTAATGTTTTACTAAAATCATTATTTTGCTTTTAATATCTTCCAACTCATCTGGTAGAAAAGTAGCTCAAAGTTTACAAGATGTCTTTTGGCTTTAAATAAATGTAAAAGTTCAACATTAATAAGGAAATATGGTAGTTTACTTGAGAGGAGCTTTTAAGAATGCAAGCTGATTATTTCAGAAATTTTCTTATCTACATAGTTCCCTGTAAGAACTCAGTTTTCAAAGTGCTAATGAATACAAGATGATCAAATATTTTTACATGCATAAAATCATAGTGAACTTCTGCAAGTAGGATTTCATTCATGTAATATAATAACATTCATGTAATATAATAACAGACTTATTGTCTCCGCTGTTAAATGTATGCCCTAAAATAGGGACTGTGTTTATAAAAGGAATATTTTGACTCCATACATAGGAATTATTTTTTAGCTATGTCCTTATTTTTGCCTGTATACAAAAGTCACACCAAATTTGGGGCTCAAATAATTTACTGCACTCTTTCAAAACAATATAAACTTTAGTAACAGTTATTTCCAAACATATGCAATCCATTCCTCTAGGAATGCCATAATGCCATCATCGAAATCTTAACACCGGGGAAAACAAATGGCTATAGAAAAAGAGCTAACCACCATCAAGTATTTCAGAGCAGACTGCCTGTTAATGATTCTAAAGAGTGAGCACATCTGTTGCAAATTAAAAGAAAATTGTTCATCTACAATCCTTGTAATTCAAACAAACGGCACTTTTGATCATTACTCTAGTTTGCTTAATGTATCATATTAATACACATACGCTACACTTTTAACCTGGTGCAAAACAAGGGCTCTGAGCTGTTAAGGCCATACAAATAACCAATCCACCATAATACTCCACAACATTCTTCAAGTCCAACAGAGTTATCTCGCATCAAGACTTAGAACATTTCATTTTACTTCTCTTAATAACTGGAATTAAAATGCCAATCCCAAATTAGTTAATTCTGGTGATGATAACAAGATTTCAAAACAAGATTATTTCAACAAGTAAAAAAGAAAGTAGTTGTTTAACTTTCCTGTGTGCTGAAGTCAAATTACATTTCTCAGTTTCTAGTAAAATGAGCACTTGGTCATAAGCACCTACTTTTTATTTATTACTGCCTGGCAGCCTTAGGGCCATTAATTTATTGCTAGTATGCAGTTTCATTGGTCTATGCAGTACACAACATCATTGTATTTTAAGGATGATACGGTCTGAATCTAAAGTCTTATTCCTTCAAGAGTATGTAATTATGGAGTATGATTAAATTAGTTTGCAATTTATTAGAGGACTTATAAAGCCAACAAGCACTGAAAAGATATTACACCATTGTTCATTCTTAGTGAGCTGTGAATTTTGTATTTTCTCCCAGTGCAGATCTACATGTACAAACCAAACATTATTTTTTTCTAGACTACAAAGTATTTTTATTAAGAGAGGAATATATTTTTAATGTTACAACACCATTAAAAATATTTATTTGTATGAGATATAATCGATGCTGAACCCAGACTCCCAGGACTCTTATTCCATTGCTTTTTCAAAACCACTGTGTGAATATACTCAGATGAACAGAACTTTCTTATCACTGTTGGCAAAATTTCATTCACAGCCCAAGATGAGAAAAAAGGAGCTATATTCTAAGTGTTTCAGACTGTGGTTTATAGTAACTAACTCGCCTTATTCTATTTATTCTATTGCCAAGTTAAATAATGAGTAGAATGTAAATAAATCTGGACTGTGCTATACTGATCTGTCAACTAAGTTTGTTAAAAAGCAGACACAATAACAAATTAAGTGTTAATTTGGATTCCTTTGCAATTTCTGTTTTGTTCCAATTCATCTACATAAACATAAAGTAGAATTCAGATCTAATTTCTGCCTGCCTCTACATCACCACGCTGTATAACAAGTCTGATTATTGTAAGGACCTTGTGTCAGCCAAGAACTGCAGCTTCCCCCAAACCAACAATATTTGATTCAGCACAGGTTTTCCTGTTCTCACAAGCAAGAATACATATGGCTTATTTTCCTGAAAAATGTAACAATTTTAAAGTGGAAATAAGAGCAATAAGGGAGAAAAAAGGAAATAGAGTGTATTAAAGAGAACTAGACAGCTCTCATTTCCTCAGGTAGAACTTGTGAAAGCTTATATTTCCTTCCTTAAATAAGTGAAGTGTTAGTCCTGCCTGGTGCTAAATGCGGAAGGATTTAAACAGATGCAGCAGATAGGGTCTTGTCCTGTGTCAAAAGCATAAGGGTTTATCCGTATACGCATTGACTTCAGGAAGCCTCCAACTAGATGATTGATTTCCAGCATATATTATTGATCCACTTTTGTACTTAAGCAGGAACTTAAATGCTTGCCTAATTATTTTGAATTATGTCTGTGAAAAGGCAAATGAGATACAAAGACAGACTGATGGTGCAAGCCTGTACTTTTTATATCTGGAGAACTCAAATACCACCATCTGTTGCTTTCCCTGAAACAATCCAAAGGTAATAAAGATACCCTGACTATTCTGATTACGTGTGATTCATACTTTGAGGAAACAACAGAGAAACGTGGGCAACAGCAATGTGTCAGCTATAATAAGCCTTCGCTATAACGACTTCTTTCAAAGTGAAAATGAAACTCATTCACAAGTTTTTTTTAAACTTGCAGAAGCAAATATGCAGAGACCAACAGGTTAATCAGATTTGCAGTCTTGTCCTTCAAAGAAAACTAGTTCAAATTAGCCAAGTAAAGTGCTTTAACCACAAATGTTTCTTTTAAAGTACTTTTACATATTAGGTCTCAGTTTCCAAAACATAGAAATATTTAGAGTTTATATGATAAATAATTTTTTAAGCTTATATTAAACAAATGTTCCAGGCTTCTATCTTTTGTTTCAGTGTGACCTCTTTCACCAGGAAAGTGACCTTCTGGAAGTTTAGAAGATAAAAATCGACAGTCAGGACAGCAAAGGATTTTAGAGCAATTGTCCCTGAACCAGAGCTGAATAGGACTACAGACATCTCACTTTCTCCTTCTTCAATGAACTCTTGATTTTGTAAACCTACCAGATCTAACTGGTTTTAGTACTCTGTCTTCCTTCTTGACTGCTGCTGAATAGGAAGCAATTCACCATTGCTTCACAACTTTTTCTCATTTCAAGGTAAAAAAAATGTAGAGCTTTTCACATTTAATTTATTAATTCATCCACTGCAGATGGCTTTTGCTTTTCCCTTTGTCATTTGTCTGCTTCCTCCTTCTTTTTCATCCTTCCTGCTTCTTCTTCACTTTTCAAAGAGGATGTATACACACGCTCAAATCTAAAGAAGTTATACCTAGATCCACTCTAAATTGCACAAACCCTTCTCTTGTCACATATACTGCAAATTTTAATTCGATAAGCTAAAAGTTTGCCTACAATGTGCATGACTTATTTTTAACCAGCTAAATATTTGAAGATTATGATGGCATAATGTTGTCTCTAGTGCTTATCAGAAGAAAAAGTATAAACAAGATCTATACGTACTTCAGTTAAACTACTTAATTTGGACATACAAAAAGTATAAATGATTAAATATTAGTATGTGCACTTTCAGGGGCCTCTTAGGGATTTTACATTTCCCAAGCTTCCTTCTTGTTCTGTCTAAAATAGGATTTAAAGGTTTTTAATAGAATTTAGATGGGTTTAAAATCTCCACATACAAGTCATACTTTTCCTGATTTATTGCATGAATTTCCTGTTGAATTTTTATGTGACACTTGATCTCCCCTGAGGGACTTGTTCAGTTCTGATTGGATAATGTAAATTTCCAATGGAGATTAAACACAAATGAGTATGAAATTGATTTATTATAATAAGTGAAATTGAGGTCTGAGGTCCCGCTTCTCTTCTCTTTTTCCACTCAACCAACCCAAATCTGTCAGATGAAGGGGGTTTTGTAATATTTTGCCAACAAAGAACAAAGAAAATTAAGAGCACATTTCTCAATTACACATTGGAAATTAGATGAACTATCGTTCCAAACTTGTTTGATTTCATGTGCACAAGAGAGTTGTTGGAATAGTTTAACACAGCTATAATTACATCGTTGTGGAGCCAACATATTGTCTTACACGATTTCCTCAGAATTCAAACTCATTATCAATTTAATGGAGGGAATGGGAAACGTTCATCAAAATCTTGTGTTCACATCTCCACATTGGAATATTAATTCTATACATGTTATGCAGTGCACTATTGTAAATGTAGATGGATAGACTGCAGTAAAGAATGTTTTTGTATCCCTTTCAGATACAGGACACAGAGGTAGGTTCATCCACAAAATTCCAGTCTTACCTTCACATTCTGAAGCAGTTCCAAAGAATCTGTGGTCTCCAGTGACAGTGCTCCTTGATACACACACAAAAGCTGGCTCTGCAGATACTGTGCTTCCGCATGGACAAAACCACTTCTCCTGCCTGGATTTAAGCATCACAAAAAACCCAGAAAGCTGTGATTTGTCCAAAGAGTAATTATGAATAGAGAAACATTTTCAACCATACAATGCAATCCCAGCTGACAAAAGCTCACTTCCAGAATGGCAGGAACACTCAGTGCCTGCCTCACACAGTTTCTTGATCTTACAATAAAGTCTGAAAAAAAATCCTTCTTTTCTGAGTATGTTTATTCCATCACTAATGCAGACACAGATGTGCATGAAGTTATGCACACTGAAACAACTGCTAGTATTTATGCCCCTAACAGTCATGATATATTTTCTAAAATACTTGGAGAAATGATACTTCTGTCAGAGAGGTTTAAGCAAGAATTCTTTCAATTCCACAGCACTTGGCATGCATTTTACTCTGAGCTGAATTGAACAAACATTATGAAACACTCAGTGCTGTGAGACTATCTGGTCTTCTAACCTGTCGTGTTGGAAGATGTTGTTCAGCACAGAAAACCTCTAACTTCAGTGGATAGACAGAGTCGCTAAGCCATAAGCCATGCATGAAGAGCCAACCTGTGAAATCTGCATTTGATTTAGCCCATTTATTTTTCCCTTGGTTTAATTCCATTCTCTCTATCACTAATAGGCCACTAGTAGGTACAACAGTAAAGACCATACAGCTCCCATCCCTCCAAATTCTACTTACTCATATTGGGAAAGGCTGCATAAAGACCGTAAAGAACAACGGCTTTTGATGAAAAATAATCTGGCAAATTTATTTTTACTCCTTTGTCTATTGTTTGAACCAAAAAAAAATTTCTGTTTGGAAATGTTAAGTTTTAAACAGCAGCTGTGGCGGGGGCACAATATTTATGCTTCTTTTAACAATATGCTGGAATCAATACTGTCATTTCTAAATGCAAAAGACTTGCATTGAAAGAGAGATGAGAATGTAAGTACAGCCCCCCCCCCGAATACAATCCTTAATCTCCCTGGTTGGTTTTAAAAGGGTTTCAGATTCTCTCTTGAAACATTCACCAAAGTTAGGCCAGAAGAAGTCAAAGTAATTTAGATCCAATCTCTTTTCAAAAATGAAATGAACAGAAGTTTTATTAAAAGGAAATGAAGAGGAAATTGAACTTTCATATTTCATGGTGCAATTGTGGTGACAGAAAACAATATTCATCGACAGAAAGTTTAGAAGATAGTTATTTATATGTCTATGCTGCTGTACTGTGGGAGTTGTGTCACAACAGAGGGCAGGTAATTTTTAAAAATATAATGGAGCTGCTGCAGAATTACTTGTTGGCTATTCCACACCAGTTCAGAATATAAAACTTTTATAATATGGTGATTGGGAACCAGAAATATTAGCTGAAATGTGAACTTCATGAGGAATTTTCACTGGAGATATAATTATAGGTAATGCAAATTTTACCTGCAGAAAAGCTCTATGTCTATGACATAGAAACCTGAATCCCTTAAACCAAAATTGTGGGGCTGAGGAAGATTTGTAGTATAATGGAAACATCATAATTCTGCCATGCAAAACAGCTATAATGAAAAGGAGAAAACATGCAGCACTGGAGAGACATGGATCTGTTAGAGTGAGTCCAGAGGAGGCCACAAAGATGATCCAAGGGCTGGAGCACCTTCCGTACAGTGACGGGCTGAGAGAGTTGGCATTTTTTAGCCTGGAGAAGAGAAGGCTTCAGGGAGCAGCTTAAAGCAGGCTTCCAGTAGTGAAAGGGGCTGCAGAAAAGCTGGGGAGGGGCTCTTGATCAGGGAGTGCAGGGACGGGACAAGGGGAAATGGTTTTGAGGTGAGAGAGGGAAGATATTAAGAAGAAATGTTTTCCTGTGAGGGTGGGGAGGCCCTGGCCCAGGTTGCCCAGAACAGTGGTGGCTGCCCCATCCCTGGAGGTGTTCAAGACCCAGTTGGATGGGGCTTTAAGCCCCTGATCCAGTGGGAGGTGTCCCTGCCCATGGCAGGGGGTGGAACTGGATTGGCTTTGAGGTCCCTTGCAACACAAACCAGCAAGACACAGGTGCTAATCACAACATGTTGCCACAGAGGAAAAAGAAATATTTGCATTTAGCCCTACAATCTAGTAGATCCATAGTCAATCTAATGATAGGGAAAGCACTAATGACATCTTGAGAAGATGACTTTTATTCAGGGGCTGCTCCTTTTAATTGTGAATATACACCCTCCTTTGACTGCACACATGGTGAATTCACTTTCATTTATACACTCTATAAGAAACTACCTTGATTGATCCTTCTTAAACACTGCAGTGGTTGTTTCAGCACAAATTTTCAGAACTGTCCATTAATTTTGATCCCTACCACTTCAGTTCACTTAGCAAGGCATTTTTAAATACAGTACATCGATGCAGGTGATTATGAAAAATGGTTTGGATGACTCAATCTGGGACTTTTCAAAGCAAACATTTGAAAAGACTGTCACCCTACAGATAAAAGTAAGCCACTACTTTCCTATTAGTGTAATGTGGCACAGTCAAAAAATCTTCATCTATGACAGCTGAAAGGAACGAAATTTCATTCTTAGACTTCTCTGCAGTGTGCATGCAAGTAAAGCTCTCAGCTTAAAAAAAATAGAAAAATATAGTTTAAAAGCTTCCTAGTGTGGAAAAAACCTTCTAAGTTGAACTTTTTCCATAACCTTAATGCTAAAATATTGCCTAAGAAAGTTAGACAAGTTATTCTTTAATTATAGAAGAGAGATATCTGTTCTGAGTCACACTATTCAACACCAAATAATATACTTTCCCTAATACACATGTAACAGCATTGCAGCTGATAAAGATAAGGAGTCGTAGAATCATGGAATAGTTTGAGTTGGAAGTGATCTTAAAGCCCACCCAGTTCCCACCCTCCCGCCACAGGCAGGGACACCTCCCACTGGATCAGGTTGCTCAAAACCTCATCCAACCCGGCCTTGAACACCTCCAAGGATGGAAAATCTATATGCAATCATGATTTACTTTTGCAACCTGGTGTTTACAATGCTTCAGTTTTAAGTGTGTACCTTGAAAGAGGTCTTTGCATTTATCAGATCTTCCAAATGCATGAAATGCTTTTAATATGTTCGTGTTGAGAAGAAATGGCTCTCTACTTCAAAGCTGTTTCAGCTCAGACTGTGGTATCCGAGTCAGTGGTGAAAGATGGCAAGAAAGAATTGCCTTTTGAGGCAGTTTTTGGTTATGAAAATACAGATTAAAATGCTACACTATGTTATTAGCATTCCTTGAGAATAACACTCATAATAACAACTGTGGGTTATTTACTATGAAAATGCTGGAAACCAGCATATCAGCTTCACACATATTTGTCCATTTAGCAGCTGATATTTTGATAAGCAGAGGACATTAAGAATCACACCAAAATTAAGTATAGAATTGCAGAAAAGGCCAGGTAGGCAGATGAGAGCATGATGGCAGATGAAAATCATCAGACTGACACTGATTAATAAAAATATAACAAAAATTAAGTTACTGGGAAATTAAGTTGCAGAAGTCAAAGTGCTTTAGAGCAAATTATTTTTTAACAAGTGAAAAGAGCATGAATAGATTTTCTGGTTCTTTCCAATACAAAAGAATCTCCTATGTAGCACGTCGAGATATTTAAAAAACATCAACTATTATCTGTTAATTGCAGTTTTCCAAGGGATCTTAACATACTGCAGAATGGAATGGATTTTGACATACTGCCCTGCACTATCAACGTGAACATGGCCAGCTCATGATAAGAATATTTTTCAGAATTCATTTCATCCACATGTAAGCATCCTACATGCTCACTCTGAGTTTATTTCGCAATGATACACATTATTTCCCATTGAATTTTCAAGAAATATTATCTTTCTTGGGCAGAGGTATAGGATGGAATTTAAGGAGGTATAGGAATTGTGACCAGAATGAGTATAACGGAGTGATAAACATTTGTCCTGTGGTGGCTGGAGAGAACAAATTTATAATGATCACATAGCCTCTGTGAAATGGCAGGACTCCTTCCTAAGTCTCTTTTGCATGCAAAGCTTCCAAAATAATCAGGTACATACACTCAGAAGCAGACAGTAAAAATAAAAACATATAATAAATTTAGCAAGGACTGAATCATTCCCCACGTAATTGAAAAAAGAGGCCACATTCTAAACTGCCCTAATATGAAATTAATTCCAAGCATGAGGAATGTCTTTTAGCATCTCAGTCATGTTTTTTCTATTTGTAAATCATGAGGTGTTCACCACTCTCTGGGGACTGAGCTTTTAATCACACAGATGTCCATTATAAATCCTCTGTTTGCTTAGTAGTATAATAGGTGAACTCACAGCATCTTTGTACTATAATAAATCTGCAGGCTCAGACAGAACACTCATGATTGTCTTCTAAATTCTTTCAAGGTCATTCTACATGATTTCATGCTACATAACATCCTTTCTCAGTCCATTTCACTCTGAGAAAAGATCATGATAAACATTGATTTTTCCCTGCTGATATACCTGAATTCCGCCGCATCACCCCACCACGCATACACATGCACATTCTGATACCCCATCTTTGATTCTAAGCTATTGTGTAGAACCTGAAAATTCAAAACCTAAATGTGATAAGAGAACAAGAAGCTGTATTTGGCGCAATTATTTGAAATCTAGGCTGAAAAAATGAGAATAAATAAGCATTTCTTCCACAGGGAAAAGTATTACTGGAAGTAGGTAAAGAAACCCTCCACAAAACTACCCAACAACAACCTGGAAACTGAACCAGTAAAATATGTGAGGTAAAATGTCCTCTGAACAAAGGATTACTTAAAAATAAAATGTGTTCCAAGTCCACAGTTTACAAATGCCAACAGAATGAGTTGAAGATTTTAAATACTAAAAAATGCTTGTTTAACACATTTAGATTAGTGACACTCTTCACGAATTACTCAACTTGAAAAACCAGACACAAATGACTGCAAGAGCACAGAGTCCCAGGCCTAGATGTGGTTCTTCAAGCATTCTGGCATGAAAGGAGTGCAGAAGGTGCTAATAATACTTCCCTCATGAGAAAGAGATAGGATTCCTGAAAGAAATATTCACAAGCACAGACAGAAACTAGCTGCTTGATTTCTACCAAATCTTATTGCCTCAGGTGACTCATTATCTCCATGACTTTCTGTCTATGCAGAGATTTAAGATTAATGGATTAAATTCCCTAAATTCTTGGTGAATTTATTAGCTAATATGATACTGCTGTTCACTTCATCCTTTTACAAAGACCAAAATTATCTTCTTTTAGTCCAAACAACATCTTCTCACTGCCTGAGGGATGACGACAACAGTGCGGCTCCCCAGCAGTCAGCCTCTTGTTGTTCCTAGTGGTGGCTATGAATTAGCCATTTCCGTCCTCTAAAGACGACTGAAAGTTTGGGTAGTCC
This sequence comes from Phaenicophaeus curvirostris, assembly GCF_032191515.1. Taxonomy (NCBI): domain Eukaryota; kingdom Metazoa; phylum Chordata; class Aves; order Cuculiformes; family Cuculidae; genus Phaenicophaeus; species Phaenicophaeus curvirostris. Next base: position 4,434,187 of record NC_091405.1, on the reverse strand, counting down.
TCTCCTTTTCCACCTAGAAATCTTGTCTGGGCAGAATTTTAAGTTTCAAAGCAGTCAAGATGCAGAGAATGGTTTTACAACAGCAGCAGGCATCCTGAAAATTGTGCAATGCTGCCCCTCATTCACTGAACAATCATAAATACATTTGCTATTAACCAAGCAAAATATTGATTGAATTTGCAAAAATATGCTATGGTAAGAAATATTTATCCCTTGATCTTTACCTCATGCTATGACTGCACTCGGATATCCATTGCGTCAGGCAGCAAACAACTCTCCTCACAATGTGTTCTCCTCATCTATTATTGCCATCACTCACGAAGAAACAAATGCTTGTAAAACTGCTTTGTTAGAAACAAGATGGTTTCATTTTCATAGGATGACCTTAGGAATGGGGCTTTACTACTTGTGTCATGCTACTCTGTTTTACTCAGTTCTTGCCACACTCAAGTAAAACCCACTATATGAGATCTGTTTATGGAATGTCTAGAAGACTCCTACACACCACCGTAAGAAACTGAGCCTTCCGCAACATCGTCCTCGGCTCTGAAGGCAAGTTTAGGAACTCTCTGAGCTGGCACGTGCTTGTAGATCACCATGTTTAGTAGCAACCAACAGACTCTGCTAACCCTTTTTTGGAACCCATTCACACTTTCAGTCTTCACAGTCTCTTATGGCAATAAATTTTGCAACTTAACAGCATGCTGTGGAAAAGGTAGTTCCTTTTATCTGCCTTCAACCTGACAAAGTGGTTGACTGTCTGCAGTGCTTTCAAAGTAAGAGCTATGAAACAGCTCAACTTCCCAAATATCAGCCTTTGAGATAAGAATTGTAAATGGGAAGGCATCCCCACTGATGGTACCAAAAAGAATAAACATTAGATGCAGTTATTCTGGTCCTTAAGAAAGTGCCATGCTGCAGTGAAAATACAAAGAGCACTAGCAAGTTTCAGAAGCTGTATTTTGGATAGTCTATTGCTTTTCATGTGATATTTAGAGACAGATTATCAATAGTTTTAGGATATGTCAGAAAAACATTATTTTACCTTAAAGAATGATGGAAATGAATTCTTTGGTGACCAGCAACTAATGATTTCAGAACCCTAGATAAAACATATAACCACCCAGACTAGCATTTGTCCCCCCATCAGCACAAGGGCATATTCTGAATAAAAAGGGATGCATTTTCTGTTGACTTCCACACAGCCAAATGGTTCTGTTTCAGAGAGTTCCAAGTTGAAGACAGCACACCGGAGCAGGCAGATCTGGGCCTTTGAGATCACAAGCCTATACAGTGAGAGTATGAAACCATAACCCTGCCAGCCGCATGCTAAAAATCAACTCAGCTTATTACAGCCTTTAGAGAGCAGGAGCCTGAGGACTCAACAGCACCCAGGGGGCTGACATATGCAAAGGGTACCAACGGGTTCCAATGCAGCACCACAAATTTGGCTTCAGCAACCCTGGCTAATCCATGTTTTCCCCATACAGAAATCTCTGTGTGAGTCACTTTAATATTAATAAAGAAATCTTACAAAGAAGAAAGTATTTAGTTAAACCATCTTCCCGAGAGAGTTGTTTTTCATATTATAAGGTAGATCAAAGAAATAACAGCAGAGATACAACAGAGGGAGGGTTTACATTCACAGGAAGGCAGATGATCTAACAAGCATTGCACACGTTATTACTCTGAGAGATAATGCAGTCTATTTAAAAACATGAATGCTTGAGTTAAAAAGATGACTTAAAAATGCAAAACCGGGCAAATGGGGCAAGGTAACAGAGTCCTTATATATTTGGAAAATCAAAACTGATTTCAATTTAGGGCTACAAGGATGATCAGAGGGCTGGAGAAACTCCCATACAAGGATAGGCCAAGAGAATTGGGGTTGTTCAGCTTGGAGAACAGAAGGCTCTGAGGAGACCTTAGAGCAGCTTCCAGTCCCTGAAGGGGGCTCCAGAAATGCCGGGGAGGGACTGTTTACAAAGGCTTGGAGTGATAGGACTAGAGGGAATGGCTTTAAATTGGAGGGGAGAGAGTTAGACTAGGCATAAGGAGGAATTTCTTCACTACAAGAGTGGTGAGGCACTGGAACAGGTTGTCCAGGGTAGCTGTGGCTGCCCCATCCCTGGAGGTGTTCAAGGCCAGGTTGAATGGGCTTTTGGCAGCCTGATCCAGTGGGAGGTTTCCCTGCCTATCGCAGGGGGTTGGAATTAGGTGATCTTTAAGCATAACTTATAAGAGCATTTGCAGGACAAACATATTCATCGAGTGACTAGTGACCATAATTGCATGTCAAATGCTATCCCTGAAAGTTTTGTTTACTAAGAAGGATTTACTTCGTAAGTATTCCTTTGATGTTTTTTGTTGCTCTTGAGTTTGGTCTTGGAAGGGAGGAACGCTTTGCACATGCAGCACTCAGAAGGTCAGCTTTTCTGAATCCTGTCAGCTTCCCTGAGCTGGAATTATCAGAGAAATTTCTGTTACAGCAGAAATGAAAATGAAGAGGTGCACTATATCATATATACAGAGAAACCTATTCTATGTTATTAAGCTACATTCCAATTAATTATATATCTTACAGTAAAATCCAGTGTCAGAATAGGGACATTTTTAGACAAAGTTTTGAATACAGAAACAGACACACACTATCCTGTTTGGAGCATGGCCTTTCATTCAGAGCCAGCAACTTGCCCTCATGGGCAAGAAGGCCAATGGCATCCTAGAATGCCTTAAAAAGTGTGGCCAGCAAGTTGAGGGAGGTTCTCCTTCCCCTCTCTTCTGCTGTAGTGAGGCCTCAACCGGAGTCCTGTGCCCAGTTCTGGGCTCCCCAGCTCAAGAAAGTTGAGGGACTGCCAGAGAGTCCAGTGGAAGTCACAAAGATGATTGGGGGACTGGAACATCTCTCTCTTAAGAGGAAAGCCTGAGTAAGCTCAGTCTGTTTAGCCTTGAAAAGAGAAGGCTGAGAGTGGATCCAATCAATACTTATCAGTACCTAAGGGGCAGGTGTCATGAAGATGGGGTCAGACTCTTTTCAGTGGTGCCCAGTGCCAGGACAAGGGGCAAGACGCACAAACTGGAGCACAGGAACCTCCACTTGAACATGGGGACAAACATTCCCGCTGAGGGTGATGGAGCACTGGAACTGGCTGCCCAGAGAGGGTGTTGGAGTCTCCTCTGAAGATGTTCAAAATCTTCCTACACATGCTCCTCTGTAACCTGATCAAGGTTACCCTACTTTAGCAGTGGGGTCAGACTGGATGACCTCCAGAGATTCCTTTCAGTCCCCACCATTCTATGGTTCCTCAGTCTATCAAATATCCCAATGAAGTCAATTGTCCTAAACTGATTTACACCTTGGCACTACTATTAATGCATCCAGACCCACCAAACAGTCCAGATTCTTCCCTGCATAAAGACAGCTCTGTGGAAGATATTACTAGAGCAACTCTAACGAGCCTTGAAGGAATCTCCATTGAGCACCCTCCATTTATGCTACAGGTCCTGTGCTGCTACACAGGCATCTCTGCTGCAATTGAGAAGAGGAATCAGTGTGACAGGGCAAGAGGGCTTTAGCCCAATCCCTCCTTCACAATAAAGATTCTACCACTTTACGAAGAAGAACAACTGCAAACTGTGGATGAGAGACCCTACTTGGCAATGGGAAAGAATAATTTCCTTACTAACCAGGAATGCATCCATTAGTGAAAAAGGATCCTGTTCAAGCTGTGAGGTCCTGCAAGCCTCAAGGTCTTGCAAAGGGTGAATCAATTACTGCCGAGAAGTGGAATACAATCATTGCTGAGGGGTACAGCTAAAGCAGCAGGTCCTGGAATCCTTGAAAAGGCATCTAGGAAGAGATATTACAGGGAGAAGTGTTAACTGACACATCTGAATATTCTGACACATTGATTCACATATTAATGTTATGCATTTTTTCCTGCACATTTAAAAAAGTTGGGTTTGGTAGGTGTATGTTTCAGTTTCTCAAATATTATGCACTGGAGGGCAAACACAGGTGGCCTCATGAGGCAGAAAGATGGGGTCTGCAAAATTAAGCCCTCTCCTAACAACTTCAGTTCAGTTAAACCTTTCATAATAATATGAAGCTCTGAAAGTTTTAAGGGCTAAAAAAATTAAATAGTTCCCAGGAGGATTAATTCAACGAATAGCAAGTAATAAGATCACCAGCTCCAGGGAAATTCAGCAAGTTTCTTGTGTTCAGAGACTTAACAGGCCCCTGCATGGACTACACAAAGAACAGGATGCAATTTCCTAAACCTACAGTGAAATTCAAAGTGAAAACTCAACAACGTTAGAAACCACGAGGCAGTTTGTGGTAAGATTTCTGACTTTATACTTTGCAAAGAAGCAGGTGTCACTCTAAATGGCTTTGAGAAAACAAATAAAAATGTGCTTTGGAAGGCCATCCTTAGACATGAGCAGATTCAACACCCCCACGTCACTTGGTGATTTCTGCCAAATGTCTGCAAGAAGTGAGATTTGAACAATTTTCCTCTAACTCTGATGACGTACAAGTACATTCAGAAAATACACCAGCACCCTTAGCAATTATTTCCCATTCTTCTTAGCGTAATCTCTGTTCCAGTCTAATCTCTGTTCCAGTCTCCTCCAAAGACTGGTTTCCCAGGTGCTTATCAGAACACACTTTACGATTTGGAACATTCATTTCTCTCAGCTATCTCTTGTTTTTAAGTTAAATATCAGTGGCTTTCTCTGTACTGAGCCCAGTTCAGAGCACAGATCATATTGATGCTATGACAACAGAAAAATGAGTAATGTTAGTAATATATCTTTGCTTATACATTACTGGATGTTCTCTGGCATCAGCATGAGCATGGATAGAAAACAGCACAGGTGTAACATGTCTGATACAACAACTAAAACTCACTGAAGCAGCTGTGGTCAGTTATCAGTATTATCATTTCTGAAACAATTTCGCAGTGATACAGGGAAGATTTTTCTGCAACAGGCAGTTTTCCTAATTTTTCAAGGAAGGAAAGTGCAAAAAAAAAAGTATTTTTAACTATATTCGTGCTTCAATCAGAATGAAATTTGAGGATATGGGAGTCTAGCTGTAAAATTCAGCTCCAGATGACCATCTAAGTTTATAGCAAGGTCCAGTTTTGTGGTGTAGCAGTATGGATGTAGAGCCTGTTTAGATCCTTGCTTATTTTATATCTCAGAGTTAAGAAGAATTGCAACATTATATAAATTACACCTCTCTGGCTCTTAAATCACTTTCCTGTCTATAATAGGTATAATAAATGTTTCTTACCCCAGTACTACAAAAAATGGTCTAGATGATTTTATCCATTTGGCTGTGGAACTCACTTGACCATGATGTATGGCACACTTGTTATTTATTTGCAAAGGCTAGAAGGCAAATGCACTATATGAGAATAGTCCTTTAATGTAAAGCATTAAATTAAAAGCTCACCCTCAGGACTTTGACTTCCAAGAGTAGTAAATGGATGGCCAAGATAACACAGGAGCTGTTACTATTTAAAAATACACCATTTTATATTAAACTTTTTATTTAACAGCAGATTTCCACCCTGTCTTCCTTCCTTCAGCATTATAGACTACATATTATGTCCTTCCCATGCAGGTTTCCATGAGTGCTGGGTATAACATTTGTCTCATTAATTAAATGCTTACAATTTAATACAATCTCACCCACCGAGGTGGCAGTGCTATCCCCGTGTATGGAGAGCAGCTGAAGCACAGAAAAGATAAGGTTCTACTTTTTAAAGACAGCCTTGCTCATCCACCAACTTTGGAATAATTTTTCCCAGGAAGGACTCAGGACTTGAGAGATTGTTCAGGACCATCACCTGAACTGCAGGTCTGCCCACCCAGCCGACAGAAAAAGATAATCTGCTCCACCCAAAAGATCTCAGAGCCAAGAGCAGACTCAAGTATTCTCAATTCACGAATCACAGCAAAAGTATCACATCCATTCCCTTCTTATAAACAATCCAAATAATTATTTTCACCTGTGCTTTTTTTAAATCATTTATGCAGGACCTTATAAGTTTGTCAAGGGATTCCAGCAAGCAGCAAATCAGAATCTAGTACTGTAGAAAGAATCATAGAATCACAGAATGGTTTGGGTTGGAAGGGACCTCAAAGCCCATCCAGTTCCACCCCGGCCATGGGCAGGGACACCTCCCAGTGGATCAGGGGCTCCAAGCCCCGTCCAGCCTGGCCTTGAACACCTCCAGGGATGGGGCAGCCATGATGTAACTCAACTTCACCTAATACAACTTTTACTGAGTGCTGTAGACAGTGCTATTTTGCAAATGTATTCGGATACCTGTACTTCCCTCTGTTGAAGCAAACAGTTCTAATGTTGCTAAGACTATTAGAGCAAATATATTACTATGATCACCGCCCCCGCCATGTCCTTTCAAAACTATGTATCAAGCTATAGAATTAAAAAATAACCCAATTAAAAAAAACCCAAACATGCAAGCAATCAGAATTTTTTTTTTATAATTTCATTTGTTATCTTACCAAATTGTTAAAAAAAAACAACAGCAGGTAAACTGTACAGCAGCATATTTATAAACTCAGTTATCTGCTCTCGTCATCATGTATCACCAGGCATAATAACACACGTATTCACATGTATTTGATAGGAATGGTTGGACTCGATGAGCCGGTGGGTCTCTTCCAACCTGGTTATTCTATGATTCTATGATTCTATGTATTCAAGTGTTCCAGATGTGACTCTGAAGAAAGCTTACCCCACAATTATCACTCTGTTACTAAAATATATGTATATTAACAGCAAACCTAAAACATTAATACATGCCATTATCTTCCAAAGCCTGTCAGCTGAAAAATTTAAATGCGGAATTTTATTTTCCTTGTAAAGAGCTGCAATAAAAATACAAAGGTTTTCAAGTTTCTCTGCAGAAAGAGATGACTGCAGAAATTTTGGCTCTTTCAATTCATTCTATATTTGAAATAAATCTACTGTTTGTTGAAACAACTCTTTTTGAGACCTGCCTGTGTTGCTGCAGCTGGGTGTCTGACTATGCTTGGAAATACAGCAAAAATCTTACATTAACTAAGGAAATTTTCCAAAGAAAGGAAAATGAAAACAAATAAAACCCCAGCTGTTGCAGACCTGTCCCCCTAAAAGGCTCATTTTTATGACCACTTCTAATAAGACAGGGAGCCATAGCAACCTGAGGAAGATTTGAAGGAAGGAGGTAAATGAAGTTTCTGCAAGGTCATAGAATAGAGTAGAATGGCCTGAGGTGGAAGGGACCCGCAAGGAACATCAAGTCCAGCTCCTGTCTCCATGTAGGACAACCCTCAAATTCACACCATGTGCCTGAGGGCATTGTCCAATGCAGCCAACAGCATTGTCCAACGCAGCCAACAGCATGGATTCCAGTCCTTAGGGAATTAACTTCTGTCCTAAGAGAAGATCAGACAATAGAGATGAAGGAAGGCAAACACAACATTTGTTCCACTAGGTGACTGAAAAAAAGACTCAACATTTGAATTTCACATCATTGTCTTGCTCATAGTCCCGTTATCCCAGGGCTAGCGATGCACCAAGGGATGATCCCTAGGGACACAGAGTTCTGGTGGCTGTGTGCCAGGGACAGGGATTTGGGAAGGAAGAGATGAAGGACACACGCATAACTCCAGAACCACAAGCAGATGAGGAAACTGAAGAAATATTAGGTCTTCTGGATATGAGATAAATCTTACTGAAAACATAACGACACCAGCCCATGCTGACAGTAACAGACAGAGGATGGCAGCTGCAGGCATTGCAGGAGCAATTGAGGTAATAAACTAGGAAAAATCCCAAATGCTGAAAACAGAAGAGAAAGCAACCAGTGATTATAGTGATCAGTGGTCTGGAAACTCTTCTCCACCATCAGTGAAAGATATAAAGTGAATCAGAATGTGCCTTGCTGGGGGTTTGCTGTTCTTGCAGATTAACTCACTTTGAGCTTGTGGGTGAATTTTTCCATTGAACCCTGAATAAAATGTTGTTTAGCAACTATTAGAGGGCAAAGATAAATGGAACCAGCATAGCAATCAGAAGCAAATTCAAATATTTACCATAGAATAACCATTAAAACCATCAGCTCGCTCAGTCTTCTCAGAGCAGCAGCAGCTCAGAAGGCAATGGGATGCTGCATCATCTCAGAGGATGGACAGAAGGAGTAAAAGGAGAGCTATATTCCCCACATAAAGTACTAATTATTCAGAATATTAACTGAAATCTGACCACTATACCAAGAAGAGTTTCCAAACTTTCCTTCTTCTATACTATTTCTTCAAAATGCATAGAAACATTTGATTCCTTTTTTCTGAATTATAAAAAAATTATTTTAGTTTCTCAGGACACATACTATAGGAAACATATCATTACTTTTATAATATTTTACCACTCCATTTATTTTCAGAAGGGATGGAAAGGTGTTGGAAATACTAAGGATAGTAGGTTTAAATCTGAATTGTGGTTTGATTTCAGTAGTGCAATAATTCCTAAAGCAGTTCCCACACAGATACTTCAAAATTACCACTCACTGGTAATCACATTACTTAAATCCATATCTAATAACATTTCTGTTGCAAATAATGGAAAAATGAAGTTAGAAAGCAGTTGATCTTGTAATACATCATCCAAACTGAATGTCAGAAATCTTGTGGGAAGTTGGACATTCTTGCCAATTTCTGCCTATTTCTGCAAACTTCTTTTTTTTGCAAATGGACTGTAAAAGAGTCTTAGATTTAGGGTCCCAGCCAGACCCAGGCAGACTTAAAGTTAAGGATGAAAATCCAAGTCACTCACCTATTTGTGTGTCGCTCCTTTAAATTTCTATTATCTCAATGTAGCTGAAGAGACAACGGAGATTCGCTTGTGATACTTTCTGTTATAAAGAGCTCACCTTTCTTTAATCTCAATTAAAAGGTGCAGCGGAATGAAAAGAGTTTTCCCCTCCAGGTAAAGAGGACAGGGTAGAAACAATGAAGGAAGGAAGAGGAAGAGTGCTGCCTCAATGCAGGTCCAGCTCTGTATATATTTTAAAAGAATTCCTTAATCCAATTTTCAGATCTGCAGATTCATGCAAACGTGGCAACTGGAAGGCACCTTTGCTCCTCTTGCACCTTTGCACCCTCCTCAGGAGGGGCCAAGAATTATACTCCTACAATCTCTTGTTGCTGTCGGAGTGGGGGATGGAACTAATTAATTCAAGTGCTTTAGATACATTAGAACGTTAAATTCAAATTTAATCTTAAAAATGTTAGTGGTGACATGGGATTCTTAATGTAGAACCTGAAAACCACTTCAAAATCTGAAAGGAAAAGGAAGGTATGTAAGGGAACCTTCTCTCCTTTCCTAGCAATGCCTTTATATTTTACTTCAGTGCATTGCTAGACACCGCATTCACCTTCTACTTTAAGAATGGCAAACTCGGGGGTCTCGCATGAAATAGGCTGTTTCATCCGCGGTGGTTTAAGCTGGACTAAGGAGCGGCGAGAGAATCCAGCAAGCAGTCAGTGCTAATGACAGCAACACCATTTTTATAGACTAAAGGTTGAGCAATGAATTTCAATTACAGAGTGTCAGGCTGCCCAAATGCAGGTACCTGATAACAAGCCTGAAGCACCAAGCTTTTGCAGATTTCTTCTTTAGAATTTCAATAAAGCCTTTTAGCCTTTAGCACTGATTTTTTTTTTTTTTAAGAAGCCACTAGATGTAATCTTCTATAAGAAACTCCATCTTTGCCTTACTCCAAGAGAAATTGTATTCAAGGTAAATGAAGCATAATTATGAAATGCAGACAGTTATGCAATTGGAAAAAAAAAAGGAAAACAAACTCCTTGCTTTATTTGTGTCTGATGCCAATAAATATCTCTATTTCATTTGCTTTTATTTTTGTGTCTCTTAAAATACCTTTTGGGTCAAAAGCAATAACTCATGACAGTAATTGCTATTTTAGAGCAAACACCATAATTCTCATCATATATGTATATAACAGAACCACAAATAAATGAAATTACACAAAGATTAAAATATTTGGTGTTCACCTAGTAAAACTTTTGCATACCCTTCTGAAAGTTTGCAGTTACATCAGTCCTTCCCTTTATAATCCTGTCACTCAGTTTATTCAACTTGAAAAGAATTATTTCTACATTGAAGTCTACATAAATGATTTTTAATGCATAATTTAGGTTTTGTTCCTTCTTTGTTTTTACTTTGACCTTGTATTAAATAATTATTTATTGTGATTTGGTTACTATTTTTAATCATTTATCTTTCCCAATTTCTTTTTCTGATAGGTTCTCCGTATTTATATTTGGAGATAATTTCTCGTATGTAATTCAATGTTTTCAATGGACAAAGATGAAGAAACCTTGAAGTTATTGTATTTCTTTGAGAATAACTTGGTCCATAAAACATTAACATTGCCTGAAACAAAGTAAGTCCAGAATATAATTTTGAGGTCCTCCCCTCCAAATGAATATTTTCTATTTTGGACTATACTTAATTTTTACTGATGATAATCAAAACAATTAAATAAAAATCAAATATCCTTTATTCACCTGAGGCAATTTATTCAAGGCTTTCTTTTGCAGACCCTTGTTCCCTCCCTTCCAATTGCAGAAGAACCTTTCTAAACAGCTTCTGAAGAAAAGCAGTAACATCACCTAATCCTGGGCATGCAATATATATATGGGCATAAAACAGGAACATAAGTTTCCATTGGAGAGATGTACTCATAATTTGCTGTCTAGGGGAGATTGCCTCTTCTCACTGACTATTCTTTGAGCCTATCCTTGTAAAAGAGGCACTTTACTGAAGGCAGGCAGTATGAATAACCCACACAATATAAAATCTCAAGCATGTAGAATCACCTCTTCACCACATGGATATGAAGAAGCATTATGCAAATATTACAATGTATTTATCAAAGTCTTCTCTTCAAAATAACTGTTTAAAATGATCTCAAAAGGTGAAATATCTGCCAAAGACTTCTGCTAATCCAAATTAACTTACAGAGGTGGGAAAAGGTTTTGTTTGTTATTTTACAAATTGTTCTGGCCATGTGGAAAACTGGGCTAAATTTCTAGATTTTCAACTAATAGGGAAAATACACTTAAAGAAGCACTGACATTAAATGCAACCATTGCTTTGAGTTCAACCTCTTGCGTGTACACAACAATTCTTGGTACATAAATGAAAAACCTGTCCATTTTGCTTTTTCCAGCAGTATGAAACCAACTAAATAATCTTCCCCACAAGTGAACTGATGTGAAGTGTACTTAAAACTATTTTTAAATTGCATTTGATCGAGAATCCAGCTTTGAGTTTTGTAAAAGGCTTTCTGCAGGATATCTACCCAATAGCAGGAAAATCAACTGTAAATATGTCCCTACTTTAATTGTCATTTGACACTATTAACAAGTCCCAAGCAGTTAAAAAAATGAAATATAATATCAAAGATAAAAATAACACAAGTCTCACCTACCATTATGGGTTCTGAATCACCAGAGCACTGAAGAAGTTACTCTACATCCATCCTGACCCACTCCTCCCTAAAGAAACCAAAGCTCTTACTCCTAAATGCTCAGTTTAATAGAAAAGGGTAACATGGAATATTTTAAAATAAACTCAAAAAAGAAGAAGAGAGAGCAAAAACTAACCCTTCTCAATGTTGTGTCCTTGGAGGCATGGCATCAGCTGCAGGGTTGCTTGCAATTAAGACCTATTTGAACCACAGCAAATTTAGGTCTCTCTGGTCCATAGAAAGCTCTTTCCATCCCCTTTAAGGTCTAAACAGCAGCTTACTTCATCCCCTCTACAGCAGCTGCCCCTTGTCACCATCCCTCTTTCACAGATCACAGTCCTTCCATCCCTCCAGGGTTTTTGCTCCACCTTGCCATAAGAAAGGCAAGGAATTAGGAAAAGCAGTTGAAAATAAAATAGCAAAATTAGACACATCTTCATTCTTTGAGGCCTTCTGACAATGTATAGAACTCAGCAAAGCATTGTCAGAACTGGGATAAAATGGCTTACAGGTTTGATAGAGGAATTAATTTAAATTAAGTATAAGTTGTCCTCTACACTGCATATCAGGAACTGTAATGTGGAACAAGGCAGAATCGCTTTAGTAAAGTGATGCGATAAGCTATGATGAGAAATTCCAGATAAAAGACAGATTCAATAGTAGAAAATGTACTTACCCTGAAATGATGAATTAGTGAAGGAATGTGGCAAGTTTGTACATTATGTAAGGCATCTGCCTTCCTTCCCATTTGCACTTAAGGTAAAAAATATTAATTAATTAAATTGGTAGAAAAATGTATGTCCTAACCAACATCTTTTTTTGATCACTTGGAGTCTAAATTTACCCACTAGAATATGTATGACAGCCTCATACAAATGAAGAATATTGTAATGCTCTCTTTGTTCTTACATGAAGGAATGATCAGTATAATAGTTAATTCCCCTTGCATTTAACAAGATAGCCTTATACACTAAAATAATACCTCAGATTCTTCATCTACCTGGGAATGGGTAAGTATGGGTTACCTGTCCTTGGCTCATCCTGTAGTGTGGCTCTGCAGGTGAGGTGGAAATCATGTTCTGTCTTTTAATATAGAACTGAAATGAGAAATAAAAAGGTCCCAGTAGTTACCTCTCACATTTGCCACTGCCAGGCCATACAGGTGACAGCTTGGAATTGAAAGTGTTTGCTTCTTTCCAATATTTTACCTGTTATTTAATGGGTAAAAAAAAATGTTACTCCTTACCTTGAGATCTAGGGGTGTTGCAAGTAGAAAGATGCACTTCACTCTTAAGAGAGAAGCAGCAGCATGTTTATTGACATAAATCAGGGATTGAATAGTTTGTTAGTTAATGTGACAGTGATTTACCTGGATTTGATGGAAAGGTACACTTGATTATTTACTGCATGGAAGGCAGGGCCAGAAAAAAAACATCAGGGAGACCATGCCATTGAGTCACAAAGTTCAGAAAGGACTCTTTTGCTTTCTAGACTCCTTCTCAGAGGAGTTTAGGTGTGGCTGGATCCAGACTTAGCTAATGGTTTATGTCTGAAAGATTATATATGCACAGTCCATCCTTTATATCACCTAGCTAAGACCACAAAGTTTCAGTACACTTATTTCCAATTCACTTATTGAGGATCTGTTGTGGAAAGGATGCTCTCAACATTACATGTATCCCTTTCAAGGGGAGATCCCGATGTACAGATTGCTCTTGTTTCAGGATTGCTCAAAGGGCTTTTGTGCTGTTCAGTGCTTATGGTGTAAGACAATTGACTCATAGTCATATTTACACATGGGCTGCAGGTGATAATTTCAAATTTGGCTGGAATTGGACACTGACCAGCACTGTGGCCAGATGGGTGCATTATCATGGACCGGCCTTTGGCTGTTGTGTGTTATCTGTCTCCCTCAAAATCACCTTGAACTAGATGCAGCCATCAGAACCACCATCGGTGGCTGTTGCTTGGTCAGGAAAAGACCAGGTTGGGTGGGGGTAGCACGCCGGCACATCCAGCATCTTCCTCTAGTCCTGTAAGGGAATTCCTAAATAAGTCTACTTCTCGTTGCTTCCCGGGCAAATTCTGCATGACCTATTTCCATACAATCTCACAGTTATCCACAAACATTCTCAGTCACGTTGCTGGAAATTTCCTGGTGACAGGGGTTTGCACCAGGATAAAGGACAAAATAGTGCTTTGAGTGGAACTTCTTTAGCCATTGCATTAATAAAATGAGTCAGAAAAGAGCTCTAGGCCCATCTACCAGGGCTGCTTGACTTCTGCAGGATTAACAGCAGCAAAACAGAGCTGTTTGGCTTCGTGACAAATGAAAGCAAATAGAACTGAATCCACCTGGGGAACTGATCTGCTACAGAGTCATTCCCTATAGTAGGACTGTGCTGTAAATTGTCACATCCAGCCACCGATACAACTCTTCTTTATACCAAAGAGCATCCTATATTGATAATAATTATCTTCTGCCTGCAACTGTTGATCTAACTTAATGAATATTTATCTTGCAGAGTCCAGGAGAAAGTCTTTGTGATTATTCACACAATAAACTTTATTTTATTTAACATTAGAAAAAGTAGTATTCTTATCTGAACAACTGTTCCACATGGTTATTAGTTATAATACAATAATTCTTGAGTAACATTAAGCTTCAAATATTTCCTTCACTACATTACGAAGGCAGCAGGTTCAGATTGTTCATAAAAATGTGTATATATCTAAAAATTCAGGTTATCAGTTGAATACATAATATGGCAAGAGACTCCCTCCAAATCTCTGAATTAAAAGCAAGAAACTAATGTCTATTTCAATGAATTATTTACAGCTATAAACTTTTAAACTAGAAACCTGAATATTCACAAGTACTCTAAGAACCCCACTGGAATAATTAATTCACAGAATAACAGAATTTTTTAGGTTGGAAAAGACCTTTAAGATCATTAAGTCCAGTGATAAACCTAACACTGCCAAGCCCACCACTGAATTGTGTCCCTAAGTGCCTTTGCACAGTATATTGTGCATTTTGAATATAAATAAATTTGTTCTATAAAATTATGAAAAACAATATACCAGTTAAACAAAGCAGGCTCACAGGACTGTAACCTCAAAATATTAGTGAATTAAGCAGTCATTGACTGTGATTTCTCTGCCTCTGTGCTCCAGAATGGAAAGACAAATCAAACGTAGTCTATCATGATCTGACCACTACCTCATTAAAAACAATAAACAACTATAATCTGCATCATTTATAGTCAAGCGCCTGATATATCTAAAATCAGTAGAAACTCCATGACCCTCTCCATCAGTTTTCGTTTTGCTATAGGTACAACAGTAGTCAGGACTCTACACTGCTTTAGCCCAGGGTATGGATCTCTTTACTGTTCTGATCGGGCTGACACTCAGCTGTGGATTTCCTTCCCTCCTCTCCACAACCTTAAAGCAGATTAGTTGTTCTAACTATATTTGCCACGATACCTCACTTTTTTGGACATGCACATTAATGTTAACTCTGAAAAAATGCATGCCCTCAGTAAAAAAATACGCAGGAAAACAATATTAATGTCATAATCCACCAGGCCAAATAATAAAGACACTAGTTGCTCTATGAACACAAGATGCTAAAGGATGTTCAGTTCAGTATTGATGTAGAGCACCACTGAGGAATTCTTAGTGCTGGCTGATGTAAAATTCATAAAATCTTTGTCTTTTCACTTAGTTCAGGCCTCCTGAGAACAAGTATCCTGTTGACCTCAATGTCACACAAATAAACTGATTCAACAAATGTCCCTTGAATGAGAAATGAGTTTGTAGTCAACACGTTTCTTGGACGAAAATACCTGCTGCATGAAGAATGGTAGCATAAAGAACTGCTACTCTTTGGCTTTTCATGATATTTCCATAGAGTAACCAAAACTGTTCTTTCAACATTTTATATCAGGTATGCAGAAACATTTTGCCAAATCATGATGTTGTTGCTAAAGTGAAACCTTTGTTTTCAAGTGCTGTGGATACTAATAAGAGAAGGATGCAAGATGTGCTTATATTCAGCATGACACTTAGTGGTTTAGGATCTACACACCATAGTTTTCCACACACCAGAGTGAAAAACTAAGGTGCTAGTTCTTCCATGCTGTTAGAAGACAAGTATTATTAGTAAATCTGTTTTCCTTCTGCTTGAATCTACATGCGACTTAGTCACCTTGCAGATGTTTGCAAAAAAATAAAGCTATAGGAAAATATTGCCACTTTGTCACTGGAAGACTTGTCCAAAATTCTCAGCTGGATTTTTTCTAGGGCTTTGAATGACAGAATACGGTATTTTCTCATTAAATCACAACTTGCCCAACAAGGAAACCATCACATTACCTCAGCTGCAGTGGTATTTCAGTCTCTCCATTGGCTCATCATGTGTGAACCTTTCCCTTATCTCTTGAGAACTTATTTGCAAAATACAAAAATTAGCTTTGTGAAAAAGTCTTGACTGACCAGCAAATAGTTTTGAAGATCATAATATTTAAAAGAGCACAGTCATGTTATTTGTTAATTGTAGACTTGCTCCTACAACAGCCTAAGAGGTTTTGGAATTTATTTCAACAGGACTTCAGAATAGTTTAATTTCTTTTTTAAAAACAGATTTCAATAATAACAACAACAGTAGCAGTAATAGTAATAATAATTCTAGAAGTTATGGAAAACTTAAACTGACCGTGTCTTCAAGTCAAACAGGCTACTTGCAAAATGTGTCCTATAGCACTGGTGGACATAAATTCTGAATAAATGCAGCCAGGTCTCCTTTTCATGCCTCCTTTCTCTAAAAGCCATTTTGGGTTCCGCAGTCAAGACAGACATGTAGTGCTGGGAAAAAAATCAAAATTCATAGAATTAATAAAAAAAAGAAAAAGAGGCTGGATAGGTCCTCAAGACATGTACTAATCCTCTTCTATCCCCCAGAGTAAACCACAATTATGTTATTCCCAGTAGGTACTTGTCAACTCCACTCTAAACCATTCCTAAATTTGAAGACTAGAACCTCCTCAGGCATTCTATTCCAGCAATAGCTTACCCAGCCATTAGAGTATTTCTTCTCATTATGTCTAACCTAAGCCCTGCTTGTTAATGCCATTATTCTTATCCTCTCCCTGATGGACATAATGGAGTAACATATACCTACCCTTTTACAATAATAGTTTGTGAAGAATAAAACTAAAAGTGTCCTGGTTTTAGTGTTCTTTCCCTTAGGCTAAACAACCTTAATTCATTTGTTTTTTAATTCAAAGGATACACTCTGATATCTTTTGAAGCTGTCTTAGTGGCTTTCTTCAAATGGCCCACAAGTACGTGTCCTTCTTGAAGTGCTGTGCCCCAGACAGGACACATTACTTCAGTTTGGTCTCACTAATGCTAAACAGATTTGAAATATTACTTCCCATCTTACTCTGCGTCTACATAACTACTTGAATTTATATCTCAGTGAAGCTGAGACAGGAAATAAACAGATGAAATAACTGCTCTGCAGTTACAGACCTGCTATTTTGCTGAGATGTATCTCTTTGATTCCAAAGATCAAAAGGTATTTTCTTTTTCTCAGATCTAAAACTGTTTGGAATTTGTTGGAAAATGGCTTTTTCTTACCTTGATAGAAAATGTGAATGACACATTTTTCTTTTTAGCAATTCTTTTTAAAAAGGATATGAAAATGCTTAGATGAATAAATTTCATTTATAACCTACGAGATCCCTACGAAATGCCCTCTTAACAAAACCATAATTATACATTTGTCATTTGTCTACCTGTCTGTTCTTTTAATATAAAACACTTATTTTGCCTACAGATATAAAATTAGTGCTTTTCTGTTCCTAATAATTTATAATCACCGGAATCGTTACAAAGATATTAGAAGTGATTTTGTGCAGCCTGCTGTCCACTGAAGGAATAAAAATATGTTGCATTTTAAACCTATGCTATGAATTGCAAAAGCTATTCAACTAGCTTGAATAGATGTTCAAATCACAAAAACACATTAATAAAAATAATTATTTTCATCCGCTTCCCAAGCAATTTATGCCCACAGCCTTTTGGGTCTTGGTTATTATTTGAAAGTGTATAGAAAACAGAAGAATTGTGCCAGGAATCATTACAGTGACTTGAATATACTTTATGCCATGTTAATTGACTTCACACATCATATGGATATAAAGTCAAAGTAGATTTGACAGGAAATATAGTTGAAGTAACATTAATTATTCTGCAGTTACATACCTGATATTTTCCTGTAAAACATCTATTTCATTCCAGAAGTCAAAATTCTTCTTTAAAAGAACACTGCTGTGAGGTCTAGAGTTGATCCAAAAGGCTTATCCCTGGTGTACAGCATATGTACAACCAATAATCCTCTTTTTTTAACCTCTGTTACTGCTGAAAAAGAAGACTTTTTTTAAAAAAGTATGACATATTTGTGAAAAAACAGAATATGAATCTTATCTGGAGTGCTGTAAGAGCAGTTCAGGTGCCTCTTTCCAGGCTAACATTACACATTACTTATGATGTTCTCAGATATTCCCACTGGTGAGAAGGGACAGTGACACAGTGGAAATATGCTTTCCATCAGCTCAGAGAATAGGAAAGGACAGGCACTGCCTGTGAGTCACAAGCCAACCATCGAGTATAGAACAATAATTCAGTAACAGCAATAAGCGTGTAGGAACAGTGCACACAGTACAATATGTAGTACTGCACAGTGTGTTAATACATAATAATTTAGCTTCTTTCACAATGCCACTATCACTACAGACTTCTGCTAGTAACTGTTGTGGTATTGGTAAAGGAGAAGCACACCACAGCTTCAGCTCCTCACCAGTCCTGTCTCTTTTTTTTTTTTTTTTAAGGTCACAGTAGTTGCAATTCAGCCCCATCCCTGGAGGTGTTCAAAGTCAGGTTGGATGAGTCTTTGAGCAGCTGTGATCCAGTGGGAGGTGTCCCTGCTTATGGCAGGGGGGTTGGAACTGAATGATCTATAAGGTCCCTTCCAAGCCAAACTATTTTATGATTCTGTGATTCACATGTACATCTGACACTAAAGTATGCATGGTGCAGATATCTTTGTTTCTGTCTTTCCCGAGAACCATGATGGACCAACACTGAATGATTTTGGAGGCACTTTGGAGCTCAAATAGGAGTCATGCCATATGTCTCAAAGTGTCTCATATTGGACCAAGCCCAGGTTCTGTGTGGAAAACACATGAATATTTTTTTTGGGGCAGACCTATGAGCTGCCTTGTTTTTCCCTAAGCTGTCTCATCAAACAATCATAGAATTATTTGGATTGGAGGGGACCTAATAAGGCTCATCCAGTTCCACTCACCCTGCCATGGGCAGGGTTACCTTCCACTGGATCAGGTTGTTCAGAGCCTTATCCAGCCTGGCCTTGGACACCTCTAGGGACAGAGTCTTCAGTGAATGGAGCACCAGAGCAATATCTATTCCACAGTGTGTGGCCGTGTCGAGTTCCAGCCATTTCCAACCACAGTCCCTTTACTAAGACTGTCATTCAATTTGTGTCTAGCATTTCTCAGCTTAGAGGAGGGCTGCAGAACTAGTATTTTTTAATAAACACATTTAATCCACCATGTGCAGAGACGTGTTTTCTCCCTTTTCATAAGTATATGAGGGAAAAAATTGCACATAATGAGATTTGTGTATTTTCATATCTTTATCTGGAATACTGTCATACTTTTTTGAGAGGACATCCTGGGGTAAATCGGAAGTAACTTAATCCTGCCCATTCTCTCTATACTCATAAACTAACCCATGTGAAGTCGAACTCCCCAAACAAGAAGCTATGAAACAGCTGAATCCAGCACAAAGTACTGGAGATGCTGACTGTAACTAGAAATGTTGCCTTAAACATACCCTGAAAGTGGTTACAGGTGGTGGATTTTTCCAGATTTTG
The DNA here is from genome assembly GCF_032191515.1 of Phaenicophaeus curvirostris. Taxonomy (NCBI): domain Eukaryota; kingdom Metazoa; phylum Chordata; class Aves; order Cuculiformes; family Cuculidae; genus Phaenicophaeus; species Phaenicophaeus curvirostris. The sequence goes on along the minus strand of NC_091405.1, from coordinate 4,414,651 downwards.
CAGCAGATATTACATTACCCTTGAGGATTAACCTGTGGAGCTAGAAGATGATAGACATTCAGTTTTAGTGTTGTTGCTTTTAATCAAAGGTTGTCAATCACACCATGTTATTTCAACCAAAATTAAAGAGGCTCACCCATGTCAGCAAATGTTCTCTAGTAATGGACAAAAGTTTCATATATTGCTTTATTTGCATTTAAATTCAAGTTCTCATAAAACAGCCCTGGGGTTTTAGGATTTTTCCTACCGCTCAGTTATCACTTTCAAAGTGCATCATAGCCTAATGGAAGAACTTAAGAAATTAACACATGGCTGACATTAAAGTAAAATATTTTCTTTGTTTCTAGAAGCTCGGAGTGAGGCAGAAATATTTTTAAAAGAAGACAGATGGAAACAAGCTTAATGAAAGTTTGTGGAAGGTGAAAACAATTCAAAAGTTGAGATACAAGCATGAATCATAGAATGGTTTGAGTTGGAAAGGACCTTAAAGATCATGCAGTTCCAACATGCCCCCCCCCCCCGCCATGGGCAGGGACACATCCCACTGGATCAGGGTCTCCAAGCCCCATCCAACCTGGCCTTGAACACCTCCAGGGATGGGGCAGCCACCACTGCTCTGGGCAACCTGGGCCAGGACCTCACCACCCTCACAGGAAAATGTTTCTTCCTAAAACCTCATCTCAGTCTCCCCTCTTTCAGCTTAAATCCATTCCCCCTTGTCCTATCCCCGCACTCCCTGATCAAGAGCCCCTCCCCAGCTTTTCTACAGGTCCCCTTTAAGCAATTGCCTCAAAAAGTCTTTATTCTAGACTCTGACCATTAGCAATCACTGACCAGTAGCCACAAACAGTGAGTTCCCAGACAATCGCTTTTGCAAGCCAAGAGCACTTCAAGGCTACCTGTTCATGAGCAAAGTTCACATGGGTCAGTCATTTAAGGATTACTTTCCATTTTTCTGAGAGTCTTACTGAAATACTAATTTATTTTAGGTGCATGTCTATCATAATTAGTAAATATACTTCTGAAAAAAATACAAGGGTATAACAGACTTACTAATGAGAAGTATAAAATAAACAAGATAAACACCACTATTTCCAAGTGAAAAATAACACCTTAAACTGAAGACTATTTCACTTGTTTCTTTCATTCAGTGCTAGACAGTTTGTGTACAAACTAAATAATATAAACCTTCCAAAGGTCTCATTAACTTTTGATTAGCTATGCTATGATAGATTGATCTGTACTTTAAATAATGGACAACAAATTCTACCCTTTGTTTTAAAACTGTTTCAGCTCTTCAGGTGCCCAAAATTTTCCAGCTCAAATGTATTAATTAAGATGGTTTTCCTCTTACATTAGCATCTGTTTCCAATTAAGCGATCGCTATTTAAAAAGTCAACAACAAAAATCATGTTTTTACTCTAGCAAGAAGAAAATAGCCCACTGTACGACTATAAAAAATAAAAGTGCTCACGCTGCAATAATCTGAAAGGCTGAATTAGGCTGTAGACTGTAGTTATTAAAGGAAGTCATGCAGAAACATGCCCCTTAGCATCACACTTATTCTAAATTATATTACTCTTTTAAGTGCTTATTTTACCATGTGAATCTTTAAATTAAAAATAAGGCAGTTTTGAGTATATCCCAGAATGGCTTGTTTTCATCTTCTTAACCTGTAACCTTTTCTCAAATAAGATCCGCCAAGTTCACCAACCACCTGTGTAAAACTGTTGTTCTATTTGAAATCCATCACCTCTGCTCTTACTTATTGTTCCGTCTTCCCTCTAAGCCTCGGGTTGTTTCCTGTGTGGTGTCACCCCAAGAGATGAACATGAAAGGGAGGACAATGGGATGAGTCCCAGGCTGGTACAGCGTGTGCCGTGGCTAAGCCTGACGAAGGGCTATACGGAGTCGTTCTGCTTCAGCTGCTCCAATGTTGTAGCAATGCAAGGCTTTTTGGTTTAGTTTTAAAGGTTCAGTTTTCGCTGAACAAGTAGAGGCTGAAAAAGGTCAGAGCAATTATGATTACTATTATGTTAAATATCAATTTGGAAATTAAAATATTTAGGAAGACTGTGGAGCAAACATACCCAGGGGCTCATCTGCACAAATTTCAGTTAATGTATCTGGATGTTGGTCCAGATTTACCCCGTGAGACGGGAGATTGAAACACTCCCTGGGAGTATCTAACATCCCTGAATATTGAGTAAGCAGAAAGTAACCAAACTGTTTAAGCGTGGTAGCAATCTAAAAGCCTCTGCATCAATTTGGATACTTCAATACAGGCAAGCAGGTGTGAGTCGGCCAACCACATCCTGATCTGCGTCCAAAAAAGTCTGAGCAGCAGGTTGAGGGAGGTGATGCTGCCACTCTACTCAGCTCACCTGGAGCCCTACATACAGTTCCGGAGTCCTCAGCACAGGAAGGACGTGAATCTGTTGGATCAGGTCCAGAGGAGGCCACAAAGATGATCTGAGGGCTGGAGCACCTCCTACATGAGGACAGGATGAGAGAGTTGGGGTTGTTCAGCCTGAAGACTGCAGCATCCAGTACTGAGAGAGGGCCTATAGAAAAAATGGGGACAGACTTTTTAGAAGGACCTGTTGTGACAGGACAAGGAATAATGGTTTTAAACTAAAGGAGGGAAGATTTAGCATGGGTATAAGGACGAAAGTTTTTACAATGAGGATAGTGAAACAACAGCACAGATGCCTAGGGAAGTGAAGGCCCCCAGGAAACGTTCAAGGTCAAGCTGGATGGAGCTCTGAGCAGCCTGATCTGGTTAAAGATGTCCCTGCTCCAACAGGGGAGTTGGACTATATGACCTGCAAAGGTCCCTTCCAACCCAAATCATTCTATGATTTGCTTCTGCTCCAAAGAGCAAAGTAGGTGGGAAGAGTGTAGAATAACGAGTGGCTTAGTTCAACTGACCGTTTTGGTCAGAACAAGGCTCTGCAAGTAGGTAGGCTGGAAATGATTTACCACTATGCAGAAATGCAAGGACAAGGCATGCTGGATATATTCTGTGGGTACTCATGATGTGGAGAACCCCTTCCTGCTTTGAATGATGCCCAAGACTGAATCCAGTTCTACCTCACTCCCCTTGGCACAACATTCCTATGGAGTCAATACTACTTCTTCCTGTGTCCCTGGGCTCTCAGACACGCTGTTTGGAGCAGGAACCATGCCCTCTCATACTTTTATTTGCAAACCATTTATCACAGCAGGGCTCTGTCTCTGATTTGAGCCCCTTGGTACTACTGCAATCCAAACATGAAATAAGAATAATAACATAACCACAGGAAGAAGCTGGGGAGTTAAATGAAGTAAAGACTTCATACAGGCCAAATTTTAGCAATTCCCCTTAACCACACCGTTCAGGAGAGGTCATTTCGTCTGGAGTGGGTTGATTATTGGGTTGTAATAGACAAAGCTTTAGTTTACCCTCAGGGATAAAAAAATAGGTCAACTTTTCATTAACAAAAAAAAAAGGTAGTTATTTAAAAATTGTTATGATATTTTAGACGTTAATAGCAAGATCATAAGCACAGTTAAGTAGGTAAGAAATAAGTCGCTATGAGGAAGTAGGCCAGTAAAACATCATGAAGTGATTTAACTTATTTCTAATTAATGGAAATTCTGGATCTGTTTTATACACATTATACAATTTATGATTTCCTCTTGACTATTCTTTTTCCCTTAAACTTTGAAGTTGCACATCTTTTGCAGCTACATACATTACCAGCTAAGATACCTGTCATTTGATAATAAGCCCAGCTGATAAGTTCATTCTTACCCTTTTGGTGGACTTATGCTGAAATCTATTATGTCTTTCTGCACTAGGGTTTTATTATAAATCCAAACACAGCCTCCTCTTTATGTTTTGGTTTTTTTTTTCCTTTTTTTAACTTAGACTATTGGCCAGAAGCAAAGCTGCTGCTTCTTTTATTACTACACAGCACTAAATCTTCTCCTGCTGCCTAAACAGCCAAAACATAACTGAAACCGTCTTGCTACTTTGGTGTATGAAATTTTTGGCAGCTGTTTTGCCCTTTCATACTGTTGCCACCAACCATCTTTTGCTTGGAAGTAGAAGAAATATGTCTTTTTGCTTATCAAGAAATTTATAGTCATTTAAGTGCAATTTCCTTCAAACCCAAATCCTGGAGACATTACAGCAGCCTTCCAGTAGTTAGAGAGGGCTACAGGAAAGTTGGAGAGGGGCTCTTGATCAGAGACTGCAGGGATAGGATGAGAGGGAATGGTTTTAAGCTGAAAGCAGTGAGATTGAGATGAGATCTCAGGAAGAAATGTTTTCCTGTGACGGCGAGGAGGCCCTGGCCCAGGTTGCCCAGAGCAGTGGCATCTGCCCCATCCCTGGAGGAGTTCAAGGCCAGGTTGGATGGGGCTTGGAGACCCTGATCCAGTGGGAGGTGTCCCTGCCCATGGCAGGGAGTGGAACTGGATTGGTTTTGAGGTCCCTTCCAACTCAAACCATTCTATGATCACCCATTGTAAGGACTAAATCTTCTGCTTTCTCTACAGCAGTTTTCTATGCATCTCAGAGGAGGCAAATTTGATAATACATAGTTAATGATGTCCTGCAACCTCCTCCTTTGCAAAGAAATTCTTGGAACTTCTGTGAAGCAGTTAAAATTAGTTACTGACAAATAAGAATAATTACAGACTGAAAAAGTCCATCTCACATAGTCACAACAAGAAAAGAATAACAAAACACTTCTGTAATTCTTGTAAGAAGAATCTCCAACTGAGCTACTTCAGTTTTCACAGTACTTGTATTTTTATATACGAGCCAAAGTGGGTGGTAATTATGAGAGAGATAAAGTTCCACAACCAGACCTGCACTATCACGCAAAAAATGTAAACATTGAAATACTCAAGCCTAGAAGTTATATGCCTATGACATATCATCTCTGCAAATTAACTGAAAGGAGGAAGGAAATCCCTTTTTTCACTGAAAGTAGTAGTAGCACTTGACCTCAGTGCCAGGGAAAGTCATGGAGCAGGTGATCTTGAGTGCTATCATGAAGCACATGCAAGAGAACCGGGTGATCAGGCCCAGTCAACATGGGTTCACAAAAGGCAGGTCTTGCCAAACTAACCTGATTGCCTTCTATGACAAAGTGACTCGGCTGCTGGACAAGGGAAAGGCTGTGGATGTATCTTCCTGGACTTCAGTAAAGCCTTTGACACAGTTTCTCCCAGCATTCTGCTTCGGAAACTGTCACCTCTGGCCTGGACAGGCGCACACTCTCCTGGGTGGAAAACTGGTTGGCTGGAGGGCCCAGAGAGTGGTGGGAAATGGAGTTAACTCCAGCTGGAGGCCAGTGACAAGTGGGGTTCCCCAGGGCTCAGTGCTGGGTCCAGCCCTGTTCAATGTCTTTATCAATGACCTGGATGAAGGCATCGAGTGCACCCTTAGCAAGTTTGCGGACAACACTAAGCTGGGTGGAAGTGTTGATCTGCTGGAGGGTCGGGAGGCTCCAAAGGGATCTGAACAGGCTGGACCGCTGGGCAGAGTCCAATGGCATGAGGTTTAACAAGGCCAAATGCCGGGTCCTGCACTTGGGGCACAACAACCCTATGCAGTGCTACAGACTAGGAGAAGTCTGTCTAGAAAGCTGCCTGGAGGAGAGGGACCTGGGGGTGTTGGTTGACAGCGACTGAACATGAGCCAGCAGGGGCCCAGGTGGCCAAGAAGGCCAATGGCATCTTGGCTTGGATCAGAAACGGTGTGACCAGCAGGTCCAGGGAGGTTATTCTCCCTCTGTACTCGGCACTGGTGAGACCGCTCCTCGAATCCTGTGTTCAGTTCTGGGCCCCTCACCACAAGAAGGATGTTGAGGCTCTGGAGCGAGTCCAGAGAAGAGCAACAAAGCTGGTGAGTGGGCTGGAGAACAAGAGGAGCAGCTGAGAGAGCTGGGATTGTTTAGCCTGGAGAAGAGGAGGCTGAGGGGAGACCTCATTTACTTTTGATTTTTTATCTTACTAAAAGTTATTTGCGATATCTGTTTCTCTCTCATCTGCCTTGGATTGAGGCAGATCTTGCTGGATTGAGACAGAGTCAGGAAAAATAAATTTTCTGGGAACATTTGCAAGTCCAGTCCCAGCTTCTTTTCAGTTAAAGGGAGGAATGTATTTTCCAAAATGCCATAGATGGAATACATACGCCTTATTAAGATAATTGTGCATACGATAGCTCGATGAAACTGTAGAAACCTAAGCATGAAGAATAAGAATGAAATAACACTAAAACTGTTACTGAAATAGCATAGCCAAGCAGGCTTTTTAAAATGAAATATTTGAAAATCCACAATCCTATTGCATTCTTAGACTGGGCAAAAGAATAAGTACAATCAGAGCTATACTAAGTTTCGTAGATGAAAAAAAACCCACCAAAATTGTTAATTGCTTCTTTCATGATAAGGTGGCCAGACAAATATCTTTTCAATGGAATTAAAAAAAATGCCAAAAAAACTTCAAACATTAAAAGAATATGCTATGAAAGAAACTTCAGTTCAAGAGCTTGTGTATGACAGAAATAAAACTGTGCAAATATTTCTGTGATAATACAGAAGACATTTGTCATTTCAATGCAACACATGAATGATGAAAACAGTAATGGATAATAGGAATTAATTGCTGGTCAGAAAGTTTAGGACAAAGATCATATGTCTGAAAAAAAGATTTATTAATCACACAGTGATTGTTCCTTCTTTTCTTTAAAGGCATTTAAGGTACGTAGCTATTGAATGATGTAGAATTGAGAAGAACAATCTGGATTTATCATTTATATGATGGTCTGCATAGATCTAACAATAATCATAGGGTTTCAACGTAGCATATGCAAGAATCTCTTGTTGCAGTCATTATAGGAATTTCACTCTGGTAGTGTTTCAGTAAATTGCACTAATCTGAGTAATTTTAATCAGCGCAGGCTATCAAAAAAGACAAGGTTGGAGTAGGGATCATGAGTTTCCAATTGCCTCATCAGATTTAGTCAAAGCTTATCCAAGGCAAGTAAGCAAAAGAAATCATATGTGCACAGTTAAAAAGAACAGAACCTTGTTTAAACAACAACAAAAACAAGTTAACTCTTTTAAGTGGACTATTCTCTCCATCTGTCCTGAACATGCAATCTGCCTCCTCTACAGGTATCAGACCTTTAGCCCACCAGCCATTATTTGAACTATTTCAGTTCCCACTATGGACTTGCCGCGTTGCCTTCTGGACCTCTCCAATACATTAGCTCCATCTGTAGTAATTCCATGTCTCACTGGCAGATGCAGACAGTCATTGAATAAATAAGTGAATATTTTTAAAAGAAATTTCTACAACTCTTCCCCCTCCTCCATCTATACAAATGCTGCATCAAAGTGCTAACTTATCTAGAGGTGTCATTAACAGAAGGAGTCACCATGAAGAAGTAACAACATTAGCAAATATAAAACTTTTTTCCTTCTCTACAATCTGTACATTTCTGTCAACACTTCATCAAAAGCAAAGTCGCTTACCTGTTGTTTCAGAAAATGCTTGTTTTTGCAAAGGGAAATTTGCATCCTTTCTCACTGCCTTATTATCTCCTTTTTAACAACATCTTTTCTGTTGCCATTGCTACAGTATTGGTGCAGTTAGTTTAGGAATGACAACTGCATAGCTGAAAGAACCATTCCATCCATTCAGTGGAAAAGATCTTTGCCGCAGTCTTTATAGGAACCTCCTGGTAACATCGCTTTCACATTCTGACCCATTCTGTTCTCTTCATTTTCACATGGTCTCTGATGCCATAGAGGAGGTATGGGACAATGAGGTCTCCAGGTGGGCTCTACTTTCTTTCTGTACAAGATTGCCCACTACAATTTCCCCACTTGGGTGAAAATGATGCTTCTCTTCCAAACCAATAGAGCCCAGGCACTTCCCTGTAATTGCTCAACACAGCAAAACTTCTAAACAAATGTTTAACTTGAAACTCAGGAAGGATGCCAGCAAGTCACGTAACTGTGTGACCAGATTCTCCTGTCTCCAGTTATACCAGTATACCAGTTAAGCAAATGTCTAACATCAATGTATATATTTATGAAATACTTTATTGATAGCAAAAAAATAATAAATCCCACATTTAAAACTGAGTGTTTAAAGTGAAGTTTGTTTAAGTCAAAGAACTTAAGCAATCTTGATAATTAGATCTTGTATTCAAAAACACTGGATCCTGCTGCTGATGTCTTCAATTTTTTAAGGACTTGAAAAATTTGCTGAATGAGCAAAGCAACACCAAAACCCAAAGCCAATCAACCAAGAAACATGAATAAGGCTTGCATGACCTCATTGTCCCAGATACTGAGAATCACATTAAAAAAATAATCTTCATTTAAACTAGCTTTACTTTAAGATCAACTAACATTGAGCAACTGGTCTGAAAATATATGATGAGTCACTTCAGTTCTTTAGACAGACCCCAGCAGATGGCATCAGTTGGCTAGCGAAGTCATACACGCATCTTTTCATGCAGTTCAAAACCAAGCATGAGGAGGCACTTAACAACAAACAAGATAGTTTTTACTCCCGTAAGAAAAAAAAGCTTGTCCCTGAAGGACAGCTCCTGGCATCCATTAGTTTGGTTCTTTTGATAAAAAGAAATAGATCGTTCCTGCTGAAAAGCTATGTCCTACGCACATGATCTTATTTTTACCTACAAACATTTTAAAGGATGAGAACATTTGATTTGTGACAAGTAAGGATATTTCTCCCAGATACTGGACGTATCCCAGATATTAAATCCAGTATCTGGCATATATGGAATCCCTATTTATGACTATGTGCTACTATAATACAAATAATGTTATTTATGAGCAGCACCTTCGTAGAAGATGAAATAGAGTTCAAAGAAACTATATAAAGGATAAGAACAGATTAACATTATTTACTTCTCATAGCTGGAATGTAAAAATGCTTGTGATTACTTTGAATTTAGATGAAAAAATATACAAAATAAAATGAACCAGGAGCTGGTATTCCATAAGTAATAAGAGATCTGATCTTACACCTATGCAGCATGTGAAGGCAACAAATGTAGATGTTCCACTATACATAATTTATTGAACAGTTTTAAAAATGGCTGTAGTGTTCTCTTCACTTTGGATTAGGCAAGATACTTCTAGCACCCAGTAATTTATTATATTACTTTGATTTGTTAATCACTCTTATAATTAACTCCCTAGATGCTACTTGTAAACTCATTGTTGTCACCTATGGAATGATACACCCAGAAACCTGCTCTTCTATGGTTTAACAATCTCTTGATTAAATTCTACTTACACCTGCAGCAAATAATGAAAAGGTACCCAAAGTTAGCTTTCAATTTTCTCACTTCTTTATTCATTTTCTCAAAAGCCAGAGGCTTTCTGATGAAAAGTCTAAGTCAGCTATAGTGAACGAGTAACAAAACGCTGTTGTTCACAGTACGCATCCATGCAACTTTTTAAATGACTTGCACTTTTCACTTTAAAGAGTGTGATTTAGTCATTCACTTAAGAATGAGATTAATATTAACCACATGAATGATGCTGCTAATGTGTTTATAATTAGGCAGATTTCATATACTTCATTGGACCTAAAGCAGCATTCATGTCACTGAACCAGAAAGCAGGCACAACTCAGCTGCTGAGGCTGTGTCACAAACTTGGTGACGTGGTTGATAAGAGGATTTTAAACCTCTGAGAGGGACCTTAGTCCCTCTGCTACACTGACAAGAGCATCTTCCACGATTAGTGAGATTCTTCCTTTAATTCCCTTTTCCTCCCAGAAGGGAAGAGCATATCCCACTCACCTACCCCCTCTCCCTCTCCAAAAAAAATGTACAATTCGGGCAAAAATGCTGCTTGGTAGAAGAACTAAACCAGCAGTTGTTCCCTATTAGGGAGGAGAATGGAAAGTTCACAGTGGCAGCTCTGCACACTTTCCACCTACACAACCTTGGTGTGGACTCTCTTTCCCCACGTGGTGCTTGGCTGGACAGATTTCTTGCCCCAGCTGCTGGTACAGGGACTAGATATTAATCCTCCTCCTAATTAAATGAAGACTTCAGATTGCAGAAACACCCTCCTGTCTATACTCCTGATGATGTACCATTCCCTCACAGAATAGTAACTCTGGGGGCCCAAAGCAGGAGGTGGCAAAGCAGAAGAGGGAAACTGAATTAAACAAGCCGCCTGCTGTTATTTAATACCATTTTCTGAAAATCTGTTTAACTCATAAGTACATTCCAAATTTCCTTCCCAGGTACCCATTGAGTGGGTGTAAGTTTCAAAGTTTATTCCTTCATTGAATAAAGATGTCCTAGATACAACAAATGTTGAGATGCCGTGCATCCAGCTCCAATTGACTTCTTATTTTAGAAAACCATCACGCTATGCAAACTTTCCCTTATAGCTGAACTCGGTGAGATCATGATGTTGAAGGAAATGAGATATTCTGAATCAACAGTACTAACTTTTTTTATTAACTATTTTTGGAGCTATCTGAACATGTGGTTCACTTATCACTACTTGACAACATTTTTCCTTTTGTTGATTTATTTCATATATGGTAAAGTGAAATGATCAGATTTAATAGTCCCACTTCTTGAGCACCACACACTTTTTAAGCCTCTTATGTTCAAAGATTTCATAGCACCTTAAAGATAAATATATATCTATTTTCTTTCCCCTCTTGCAAAATGATCTATGCTGCTCACTGCTGCTCCAATTGTGATATAATAAATGGATATTTTTAGAACTATTTTTATAGTATTTACTCTTATAATAAGCTCCCTATTTTAACTTTAATCAAAACATTTTGAATGCAGTCCAGTAGATGACTGACTATTTAGCTTTATTTTGCTGGAGACAAGTTGAGATATTTTAATAATAATAAGACAGAGGTTTTATTTCACTGCTTCTTAAGGAAAGGATTGAGAAAATTGTTCATAAAATAGGAAAAGCACTGGAAGAACTATGTGCATAGATCTTCCATTCATGCCATGCCTTCACTTAAGACAATAATCTTAGAGGTACATAGGGATATATAGTATATAGGGATATATAGTATATAGGGATCACCAGGTGTTGGTGGTCAAGAGTTTTGCATCAAACACATCTTTGAAATGAGTGTTTATGACAGCACCTTGTACACTTTCAGGCACGTGCTTGTGCAGCATTTTCTGCATGACCTACGGTACAAAGGGATTTCAATGCGTTCAGTGTTTGCATCTCTACAGCCGTGACATGATGCAACTGTCTTCAAGGTAACCTCTGTGTGGACAGCTGTCACAGGACATTTTGATAGATATTTCCGTTCCTTGGGTATTTATTTGGAACAGAGTTTGCTTTCTAGCATATGGTCTGAGTCTCGTGCAGAGAGAAAGAGCAGAAGATTGTGAAACAGGGAGTGAATCTGTCTTTACTCACAAGCGGCAACTGAAATGACTGTTGTTCATGTGTTTCTTAATGAGCTGGGCACATCTACCCTCACTCCACTAGCTTTCTCAAACAATGGAAAACCATTTATAAGTTCTAAATAGTATCATTCGCTTCTATCTTGTCTGATTTCCTCAGACCACCAACTACAAGAACATTGTAGGATAAGACAGTAATCATATACAAGTGGTTTTCTTTCATAGTTTATAACAATATTAAAGAGGACACTCTTTCATTTAAACCTGTGTCTGAAGTGTTTAACCATGTTCTGTTGCATACCAGCAGTACTCATAATGAAGTTATTTTGCAGATAGAATTACTTATTTCTTGTAAATTACTGTCATTTAGTTCCAAAGAATTTGTGTTAGTTTCTCTGATCACTCTCCATTTTTCTATTTCTATTAATTAACTCAGTCAGATGATGCATTATAACAGCCATTACAGGATAAGAACACAAAATTGTATCAATAATAAAAAAACTCATAATCTTCTAATTTGATTGCCAAAATCAGTAGACAACTGGTTAAAATTAAGAGTTCATTTAACTTGAACTTTAGGAATTGTAGATTCTTCATTTTTCCCTCCACTTTCAGATACACTTTAAATATACTTCTGAACAGAGAAGTAGAAACAGTGGTTTTATTATGGGGTACTTCACTGAGTTGTTTTGAAGTGTAGAGGAAAGGCTGCCCATAGCCTGCTAAAAATTAAATTTAAATCATGTGCTTCTAGTCTTACGAACCAGCTAAAAATTACAGGCAGTCTTCCCATTCCAAAAAGCTGAAATTGTAAGAGTTGGTTCTGATCAAATTTACTCAATACAAAAAAAAAATTAATTAAAAAAAGGTAATTATAGTACAGGAGAAGAAATTACTATGATCATTACTGTGATGTACTTCAATAAATAAATGAAACCTATATTTTTTTGGCTGGTTTATATTAAGCATTTTCCTGCAAGAGCTGTTATTATTACTGGAATAAATAACTCACTTCTTGTCACTTCATATTCATTTGTGCTTTGGATTTACACTGAATTTCTCACCCCTTCACACCCACAGTGTTCTCTATTCTTCCACGCTCTGTCTCAGGTAAATCTGACTGTGTGAGGACTCTGTTCTAGCACAAAATCAAAGCGTTAATTGAAACCACAAAGGGACCAAAATGTTACAAAACCACATCAAAGCTATAATTTGGCTTGTGCAACGTGTTCAGAAGGATGAGTTTCTCAGACAGGCAAGTTTGAACCTCACAAATGCAGATAGAGTGACCTAGGGCAGAGTATTCAGGCTCCACAGTGGTTTAGAGTGACTGTGTTAGGCTGGTTTCCAGGCAGATGAAATCCACCCTTTCTCAACCTACACATACATCTGTTCCTATGTTTAAACTCATCTAGAAACTGAGTTTAGACTCTGGTTCATTATCTAATGCTAGACACTCTTCAGGCTAAAAATTGCAGTGCATTTACTACTGAATTCAGACAGTGGCTTCACTTGTATCCAGAATTTTTAATATTTATCCCCAAAACCTTGGATTTTATTTTTTTCACAGCTATTCAACTTATAACATCAAGGATGAAACTCCTTACACTGTCCTCAGTCTTTGATTGCAATGTTTTATATAATTATACCAAGAAGAACATTTATCATATGTATTATTCCTTTAAATAGTTACCTGGAATCAATTTATATCTAAATCTCTTTCTTTCCATATCCATAAGAATTTCTGCTAAATTTCTTTCACAAGTTGGCAAAACAGTCCATATAATTGAAAACATTCTATATAATTGAAGTTAAAATCTCAATTTATTTCTAATTTTATACAGAGGTTTTATTGCTCCATATTTGAAACATTTATATATAATGGATACACCGGCTTTTTAGTAGGTTGTACAATATTATTTGCTTTCAGGCAAACACAAAAGTGTAAAGCATTTCTGCCTTGTAAGACTTCATTTACATTTAGAGAGTAATTTTAAGATAAAAAGATTTTGAGAATGCAATTTAGCCATAGACTAGCTGCTTGCCAAGAATTGTTCAATTTCCTAAGAAAGCAAGGCTGCTGTTTCTTGGTAAGAATTATATTTAATTGTGTATAGATGACTACAACAGAGTTAAAATGTGAACATTAAAGGTCACATTGAAATTTAGTAAGATGAGAAATGCAATAATAAATAGACACATGCACTACCTGTAAAATTATCTGATAGGACTGAGTTAATAAACTACTTGATTCAATTTAAAGTCTGCTTTTCTATGGCAAGAATCTTTTATTGGCAGTTTAGTAGTTTCTCAGCATCTTTTGCAGTTTTGTTATACTTATAACCAAGATTATTTCCTAAAATGAACATACAAATGAACAAAATCCTTGGGAAAGACATAAGGAAGAATTTCTCTAAACATAAGGAGGAATATCTTCACAATGAGAGTGATGAGGCACTGGAACAGGTTGCCCTGGGAAGTTGTGGCTGCCCTATCCCTGGAGCTGTTCAAGGCCAGGTTGCATGGACCTTGGGCAGCCTGATCGAGTGGGAGGTGTCCATGTCCATGGCAGGGGGGTTGGAACTAGGTGATCTTTATCGCCCCTTCCAACCCAAACTATTCTATGAGTCTATGATTCTAAATTTTTTTTTTAATCCTCTTAATATTTTTTGTTCGTATGTATTGAGAACATTGTTAGGTTCCTTCCACCCTGAATCTCAGTCCAAAACATCTGCATACTAGCAAGCTAGATTTGCTTGGACTGCTTGCCATGGGACTGGCCAAGCCATTCAAGCAGAGACCAGCACCATGGCAGAAGTGAATCACGATTTGCTGAAATACAGTCTAGTACTCACCGGCTAGTTACCATCTATCAAGTGAAACTGTTACCTGATTATGTCGTCATTTGTAGTCTGTTTCCAGATAAGATCCAACCTGTGAGCTTAAACTACCAATCAAGGTGGACTCGATGATCCAGTGGGTCTCTTCCAACCTGGTTATTCTATGATCAGCTATGCCTTGAAGTGGCTAGAATACCCAACCCTGCATCTCAGCAGGGAGATGGGAAAACCAAGAAAAGCTTTTAAAAACTCTTCTTGCCAGCACTCCTAATCCCTTTCAGGTTAAAGTTATACAGTTAGCTTAGTCCATTTTTTATAATGGGTAAAAAATTTCCTGCTTGGCTTTGCAAAGCAATGGAAAAGGAGCTGTCATCATCAATACTGCATCTCATTTGGGGGCTCCAGTTCTTAAAAGCTGCTTTACTGCTTTCCTTCCACCTCCAAATGTCATAGTTTATATCAGGAGAAAATATCAAATCAGTTAATTTAAACTACTACTGAAAATACTTTAAACTAGCAAATGTTAAGGAAATTCCATCCTAATATCCATTAGTTGTTTGTTTTCTTCCAGTCTAGAAAAAAGTAACTTAAACAATACCAATGTGCCTCAAGCATAATGACGAGACATTGTCAGGAAGAATAAGAGAGAGTGAGCTTAATGAGAGTGAGTCATTAAAGCAAATAGATCCTTATATATACAGGTAGGCATAGATTTTCACACTTGGTTTTGTTTTTATAGTTGTAGCTTAATAGAGTCGCTTTGGAAATCTGCAGTGGTTTGGTAGAACTTTATCATACCATTTACATTTTGAAAGGGGCAGACTCGACAAATTTGTTATTTTCTTTCATGAATCTTTGCTTTAGCATATTATTTCCAATTCATTCCAAGTAGGTATTCCTACTATATCCCAAGCTTCATCCTAACCATATTAAAATGAAGAAATGACTTTTCCATTGTCTATAAATAATAGATCCAGTGATATAAAATAAAGGTGAAATTGTGACTGAGATCCAGGATTTGAATTCCTTTGCAACTGCTAAATTGATATTTGTTTATGGGTTCAATATAAAAAAAAATACTGTATTTACATTCAATCAGAGCTATAGCAACTTTACAGAGTCATATTCCTGTGCTGCTTTATCTATTTTTTCATCCTAAATTTTATTTTACTCCGGTTTACATAGAGTGACAACTAATCAAAAGATATGCCTAGTTCTGGAATGAGTAAATTCTATCTTACTGAAATCCTTACGGTATTTCCATTTGCTATAGTGAAAACAGGATCATATCCAATAATTTTAAGAATAATTTTGTGAATCTTATGTTCAGCTGTAACCATCCAGAGCAGTTTTAATGCATTTCCCATGGTAAACTTTAAGCTGAATTTTACTGGCAGGACCTGATTGCCTCAGTCATCATTTCATCATGCAATTGCAACATTAACACTTATACACTGCAAGAAAAAAAAATACTTGCTACAACAGTCTACTTACCTAAATAACTTGCTGGCAGTGTTTCCATCTGCATAGAACTATCACACCTGGGTTAAGAGAAACCTTTTTTATGTTCTCGTACACGTTGATTAATAGTTTTTTAAATATCCATGTGTTGCTGATACTTAGAGTATCAGCCTACTTATAATAGTTTTAAACTAAGGGACAGCAGATCTATCCTGGATACAAGGAAGAATTTTTTCTACAATGAGGGTGGTGATACACTGACACAAGTTATGCAGGGAAGTGTTGGAGGCCCTATCCCTGGAGGCATTCAAGGTCAATTGGATGGGGCTCTGAGCAACTTGAGTTAAATATGTCCCTGCTCCTTGAGGGGGAGGTTGGACTGGATGACCTTTAAAGGTCCCTTCCAACTCAACCCATTCTATGATTCTACTGACTGAAGAGAATAAAATGAAAAGCTATAAGGCAGAAAAATAATTATGGGAAACACGTAACAACACTGTATGCATGCTTTTGCATTGCCGTCAAAAGGATTCTTACTTTGGTTCTCTTTTTTTTACATGCTTGTTTTTAATCCAGCTTGGTAAAGTGTATATTCTAGCAAACAGAAGAGATTAGGCTTGTATACGAAAAAGCTAAACTAGTATCTTGTGAATGTTTGGAGCAAAGAGCAAGCAAAGGTGAAGTTTAGCTGGGGAAACAGAAAAAGGAAATGGAATCAGCCTTCTTAGGAGATAACAGTAATTCAAAACAGATACTTTCTTTTAATGGAAGCTCAATACCTTTAGACTAACTGATCCTCAGAAAAAAAACCTTTTCATTAAGGATTATCTGTCTCTTTTGCAGAGACATTATTGAAGATTAATGAATTTAGTGAAAATCCCCATGTAAACATTAAACTAACGATTCTGTTGCTGAGACAAGACAGCTGACTTCCTTCAGTCAATCACAATGCTACCAGATGAATCTAGTCCTGAGCAGGTAAGCATCTATCTGAACAGCAAACTTAGAGAAAAAAGTGACCTGTGTTTTCAGACAAGAAAGTGCAAGTAAATACAATTAGTGAATTGCTGTCAATTTTTACAGAAGCCATTGCTAAAAAAAAATGTTTAAAACAAATTGTAGAGAAATTCTGACTTATCATCCTTTTACATATTTCTGAGACACTGTTGGTTTCCTTATTATATTATAGTTGATAGATTTCCTTCAATTCAGTTCCAAAACCATATGGTGGGACAGCTTTCCTTTTTCTTCCCAACTTATTTACTTTGGAGGTGCCCTGAAAGCCAGCGTGAAGTGACGGCTGACATCCGGGGGGCTGAAATCTTCCGGCTTTATCCATTACAGGATCACACCAGTGCTGCAGTCCTCTGGGTGCTTCCACAGATAACCTGCACTCCTGCTTGAGGTTGTGTTATTTTCGGCAAGGCTTTCATGCACTCAAGGGCTGCTTGAAAGGGAGGAGTGGATGGCAGTGGTTTATCACCAATGACAACTGAAATTAAAGTCTTAAAGCAGGAACAGCTACACCCGTTGCTGACTCAGCCCATGACTTGTCCCACAGCCAGTAGGTCACATCACGAATAGAGTTAGCACACTAATGGACAAAGCTTTCAGGCTCTGTGCAACTGGAGTAAAACCCAAGTTCCCAGAAGTGGTGAAAATGGTGATTGTTATGTTTCTTGGACAAAAATAATTAACTGTTTGAGACAGAGCTCTTTAAAATTTAGGTCTGCCTCTGTATTGTTCCTTCAGAATCCCAGCTTTGCTTGCATGCCTCAACATGAGGAACACAGATGTTTTCTCAGCTCAGATGAATAAGTATTATGAACCTGGATAAGGCTCCAAATACTTTTTCTTGATATTGAGATTATTGGAAGAGGTTCCGCTGTTGTGATGGTTCATTTGGAAACTAGGTAGAAAGAAACAGAGAATGGCTATGCAGAGGCAGCAGAACAGATGTCAGACGGCAATGATTTACTGCCATGACCTAGATGTGGTCAGTACAAACAACAAACAATGAAGAAAAACCTACTGGTAAATATTAATTCATTCTGCTAATTTTGAATAATGCATTATTTATGATTCATATATAAAAAAGGAAAGTTTCACTTTATACCTAAAGAATTACTCAAAATTCATAAAACTAGAATGACTAAAAGCTATAAATATCTTTGAAATATAATATATTTAGCTATTGCTTCTGCTTATTTAAGTTTTTCAATAGTGAAAGATTTCACCTGCCAAAAGTCAGGAGAAAGAGGGAATTAAAGAGAGGCATTTCACCCTCAGCTGAACTCTCTCATTTTCCTGGCATCAAGTCGCCTCCTTAATTGCCTGTGAATTTCCTCAGGGGCTTAATATTATTTATTTTTAGTCCACAAAATACTAAAAAATCCAGATGTTCGAGATAATGCTCTATTGACACTAATCTTTAGTATCAAGAGAAATGCTGTATTGATTTCAGTAAATCCAAATGATCTCTTTTCCCCTCTTCCTTCCTTTCCTAGAAACAGAGGATCTGCTATGACTAGCTTCTGTTGGCCAAATTTCAATGTGATTTTCTTTTATTTTTTCTTTGATTCAGCAGCTGTAAAACCATATAATACGTAGCAGTATTTAAAACAATAGCAATTGTATTAACAGAGCTTATATGAATCCAATTATTCTACTTTAGGAGCCAAAATAAGACAATGACCTCAAGTTTATTTTTTCGTAGAATCATAGAATCACGGAATGATTTGTGTTGGAAGAGACCTTAAAGCTCATCTAGTTCCACCCCCCTGACATGGGCAGGGACACCTCCACTGGATCAGGGGCTCCAAGCCCCAACCAACCTGGCCTTGAACACCTCCAGGGATGGAGCAGCCACCACTGCTCTGGGCGGTCTGTGCTAGTGTCTCACCACTCTCACAGGAAAATATTTCTTCCTAATATCTCATCTAAATCACTGCTATTTTTACCACAATGCTGTGTCTTCTGTAGACATCTTTAACCACACTTAAAGAATGTGCCAGCAAAGAGCACAAAAATATTGTGTGTAACCTATCCTAAGTAGTTTAGATAAGCTTTACTTTTAAATATTTGTTATTGTCCATTACAGGAAAAGGTACCAATCAATCCTGCCTTCTGAACATGGTAGAGGAGAATAATTTAACTGTATTCATAGAGCGATAGAATCACAGGATGTCCTAAGTTGGAAGGGACCCACCAAGGATCATCGAGTCCAACTCCTGCCCCTGCACAGGACAACTCAATATTCACAGCCTGTGTCTGAGATATCAGTGAAAATGTTCAGGTCTTCTTAACTCTGTAGTGAAGATAAAGTTTATTTATCCAAAAACCTTTTTATTTGTTTGATTGTCTTCTCAGCATTTCATAGAAATGTGTATTCTTACAGAAACCAAGTCTCTTTGAGGATTGACATAAATGCCAGTTTTTGTGGTTTAAAATGTATTTGAGAACTAGATCATACAAAAATGCCAGGGATATGTAAAGATATATATGCCAGGGATATAAAAATCATGCATTCTAATTTTTGTTTCCTTGCTTTCTTTCATGACTAGTGGCTTCATCTTCTCCTGATGTCAAGGATTCTGCTGGAAAAATGCCCTTGACTTCTTTTAGGATAAATTAAAAGCTATTTAAAATAATTGTGCATTTACCTGATTCTTTTTCTGTCATTTCGATGGTAAGATGGAAAAAAAAAATAGAAACAACATACTGGGCATCTAGCTTAACTAAGTGTTCAGAGCATCTCAGAGCCCTTCTTGTGATGTCAAAGATTTTCCTCTGCATTAAATGTTCATGATGCCAATTATTGTTCTTAATATATACATTTACTATGTATACACATGAATGCATATCTGAGAAGTTCTGAAATACACAAAAAAAGGCCACCCCTAGAGCTTGAGAACCAAGAGAGGGATGGGAGAGACAGAAGCAGTTATAGAACGTGTTCTGACCTGTGATGGTGAAAAAAGGCTCGACTCCATCTCTTCCCTCAGTATAAGTGGATGACACATGTTCAAATAGAGACAATTTCTTACCTTCAGTTGGAAAATGTCGGTGTGCAAGAGTGAACAGTAAGTTTGCATCGAGTTTCTTGTGAATCTGAAGAAATATGTGACACACTTTTCCATTATTGACCAAGGCTTATGGTGAAGAGATCCCAAAGATCCAGTTGGTGTTCAAGGAACCCATTTTTTGTTGGCAGAAGATGTGAAAGCGAAACCAATGGAGATCCTCAATGGCCTTTCAGGAAACAATCTGTGGAATTGCATTGAACGTCGGCATTGTCATTTACAGCTGCGTATAAGGTCAGAAAGGAACTGTTTTGAAGGAGACTTTCTTAACTGGTTAAACAGAAAGGCTTGCAAGCAGAGTCTTATAAGTTTTTTTATATTGGACCTTGTATGACTGTAACATATATATGGCGTGCATAAAATTTTCTCATTGCCAGTATAAATATTTCTGCTATTACTCTTTCAGGCAGAAACATAAAGTAAAATGATACATATCACATAGTATCCTGTCTATGGCACACACATGTAAAAATGGATTGTTGATTTCATATGTTGATTGTTAGAATAACATAAAAGAAATAAAATTGTGTTTCCCTTTTTGAAACCATTGTGACATGTGGACCAAATTAAGGATTTTTTTTTTCCTAAGCAGCCTCTAGTGACTGGCATTGGTATCCCAAAAAGGTCTTTCCCACATATGACAGGAGCAACTGATAGTAAATGACAGTAGGCTGGTCATCTGGCTGTAGTCAAGAACACACCAGCAGTCAAAGGGTTAATGTTGCTCCTCTCTGTTGGGCTGTGCACAGTGGTTTTGGAATCTTATTCAAAGGCTAACCCTGTCCCCAGCTCATTTTTTTTAAAACAAAGCCTGCAGTACTTGAACCTGTCTACTTCAAGCCTTGATTAATGTTGTTAGCTGCTATTCTCTCTCTCTCCTCATCGCTGCCAGATGGAATGCTGAAGATTATTCTGCATCACTTAATTGGAGTTTATAATTAAAAAATTGTGAGTGTTATGGACTATGTTTTGCCCCTTTGATCCCTACACAGACAAACAAGCTTCTCTAATCAGCTCTCTAAGATCATATGCCTCTGCTTTTTACTGTATATTTAATTGTTACACCATTTCCAAATATTGCAGAGACAAATTCTGGTCATACATGTTTTTTCCCCTTCAAAAAAGTAATCATACATAAGGAAATACAGCTCTTCATGGGGCCTCCTGTGCCTACCTCCCACAAACATGCAGCGATATACTCTCTATACAGAAAAATAGCAATATATGCAAAAGCACACATATGGCTCCTGTAAAGTCAGCTCCTGGACGTCTTTTTATAGTTCGGTTAAGGACAATTTTGAGAAGTGACTTTCTGCATCATTTTGGAGGGCAGCCAAACTGAGTAAAGGCAATTATACCTCTGCTTCTGTTTGTAGCAGCCGTCCAAACGTATGTGCACACACAGGGATGTATATGTGTGGACAGAAGTCTGCATAGTGGTTTTAAAGCAACTGTTTCTACATTTTTCTGTGCAAGCAATATGAAAGATATTGTCATTGGCCTTGGTAGCAAAAATGCTGCTGGAGCGTAATGCTGAGGTGAGACAGGAAATCAACTATGACTCATAACTGTTGATGAAAGCAAAAGACAAATCCAGAACCAACCCCCAAATGTGCCACTGAAAAGAAAAAAGCCTTCCTGCTCTTTCCTGAGGTGAAAATGTTCAAGGTGACAGAATGAGTTCAACTTAGCGCTAATGCTTCTGTGCCTGTTTGGAGATGAAGCACTTGCACAGTATGGCAGTAGGCAAGAGTCTTTCAGTCTAGGTAAGGAAGAAAATTATGTCACTGTGAACCACTACAGCCAGTGAAGAAAGGAAATTCAATTCACTAACAAAATAGGTCACAGAAATCTTTAGGTCTCTAAGCAGACAAACATAATGATTGTAAAGAGTTAATACGTTACGTTAACATCTACACCAAAATTTTATATATACTAGGCAAAAATCAAGCCTAACTTGTGATTTAAGCCCTGATATTTGCACGGAAATATTACACTGGATTACATGGACTTGCTTGTATTAGACTTAACCAACTCCATCAGCATTTAAATAATTACTGATGGAAAAGAAATATGATTCTTTACAGTGGCCAGGGTGGCAGGTCTGCAACCTGCTGGAAATTCCTACAAAGGTTCCAGACCCAGAATTTCCTAGGAGGCATGGGAACAAGGCTTGGAGAAGTTACAGAACCAGCAAAACCCAGGAAACACCAAGAAATGCCTAGAAAAGTACCAGTCAGGGATAACAGAAGAAAATAGAAGACCAGATTTCCTAGAAAAAGCTGAGACCATCTTAAAAAAGCTAAAGGGAAATCCTAGAATGGATCCAGATGCAGGAAGTCCTAGAAACATGTCTGAACATTCCTAGAAAACAAGAATTTTTTAAAAATTGCTGGGGATACTCCTCCAAAGCTGGTGTCTGTTTGTCCTAGAATGGTTCTATGACAGACAACTCTTAGCAAGTCATGAGGAATTTATAAGAAGGTTCCAGGTCTAGGAAATTCTGCAAAGGTGAGGGAAATATCAACAAAGTGGAGGGCATTCCCAGAAGCAAGATGAAAATTCCAATAAAACTGTGCGGAAGTTCCTGGAAAGCAAAGGGATTTCCTTAGAAAAATTCCAGATTTGGAATCACTAGAAATACAAACCAAACCTGAAGATTTTAGATCAAGAAATGGCTAGAAAGTGCTGGATTACTTCTAAGCTGGTTTCAGACCCATGAATTTCTAGAACGCTACATGGAATTTCTAGAAATATTTTAGATCCAGGTGTCGCAAGAATAACAAAACTTGCATCTGCAAGACTTTTCTTGCTGCCATTCTGTGAGTCTATGTTAACAGAGTCAGAAACTTCAGGTTATTACTCATTAAAAAAACAAAGCATGTAATCAGTTAATAAGAAATAGTATAAAAATAATATGTTGTATTTAAAATGGTACACTCATTCTTTTTAAATTCCTCTTATGTTGTCATATATATACATATACTTCTAATTGTATGAGCTTTATCAGAATAGAACTTCTTATCTGTAGAGAGCATGTTAAGAACACGATGATTGTATATATGATACCATGGTCAAGCCCCAAATTGCTTTTTGACTAAAGAAATTTGACTTATTCTCACAAGGACTCTAGTCTTTACTCAGGGAAACATTTGAATACATGTTTTGTCAGTATATCATTTAAGCATGTGTTTATCTGTTGCATTAAAAAGCTTGGTGTATTAAAATAAAGCTAGTTATGTAAGAAATCTGCATTAGCTAAGACAGTTTGTTAACTTTCACACTGCATGTAACTAAAGGAGAATTACACATCAGGGCAAAAATGAAAAATTATGGTGCTGTAGCTCATGGAGAGCATGCAAAACTAATAAAGTTGAAGCAGTTATCTAGTCTCACATTCAAAGCCAGATCACAGTTGTTCATATTCAGTTTGTGGATCTAGAGAAGAATCTGAGCTTCAGATTTATTTTCTTTAGCAAATGCTGTTCAACGCAGTGCCCCACTGATTTGTTAAGCACAAAGCTGTTCTAATCTACAGTGACTCATCCAACAGCAGATCCTGAGCAAGCAACAAAGGAAAAAGGGAAACATGAACATCCTTTAGTGTGCATTGGCTGGATGTTCTTTAAACCAAATGTTTTATTCACTGGATGGAAAGAAGAGAACATTGCTTCTATAAAAAAAAAAAAGCAAAATCCCAGAAATGAAATTTGAATACATTTTGCAATGGTAAATGATGAGCTATTAAATTATCTTACAAAAATAAACCTTTTCCCTTAAGGTTCTGGTGTGAATGACTAGATTTTGAAATGATTCACTTTAAAATGCTTTAGAAATGCAGCTCAACGGGACAGTTTTTCTTTTGTTAAGCAGGACTATGATTCATACAACAGATTTTTAACTATGTCGTATTCCTTACGGAAGCATCTCATCCTCACCCCCGCCCATTTGCCACATACTAATTCTTCCCTTCTATACCTAGTTTTATTATTAATGAAAAATAAATGCTTCAGAAGAGGCAAGAGCTGAACTGCTTAATATGAAGCTTGAGGGGCTATGAAAAAGCCAAACAATGATCCACAATCTCAGAAGAACGACTAGGTAACCCCTTGCACGCCAAGAGCAAGCCTGGACTCTCTGCAGGTCTTGAGGGCTGAGGAACCAACTGCATATCCACCAGCATATAAGCACATTAGTAGATAACAACGGAAAATCTAATACAGACATTATATACCTGAAAAAAAGATTGGTTGTGGAAATGTTTTCCTGTGTCATACGAATAAGAAATAAACAACCTAACTACCTGGTCTGGAGGTAGCAAATCTCAGCAATGCTGTCCCTGCCAACTTCTACAAAACACAGTGAAATATTACTCCCAAAATGGATTTATCAACCCACATTTAGGGCCCATCACTGATTATATTGTTCTCAAAGTACAGGAAAAAAACCCACCACCCTGAAGATGTTGAAATGATCATACTTACAGCTTAATAATATAGTTTTTGAGAAAAAGTATTCCGCTTTAACTATAATATTTAGTGTTGTTCAAGTATAATGATTATATACTTAAGATTCAAGTCTTTATGTGTAATTAGCTTAATCCATAAATTATAATCCACCAAGGTAATAAAACCAGTCATTTTCAAAATCAACAGAACCCATAATTTTCTGCAGTTACCGTGTTCAGTAACAACATCCCACAAAAGTAAAAATGCTGGTTTTTAAGGGACGCTGCTTATATCTCCCCATATTAAAACAAATTATTTGACAAAACAAGATCACTTTGATGCTAACCTTGTGGTTTCTTGGCCAAATTCTCCTTGTAACTGGTAAAGAAAGAGAAACCAGAAATGGAGAATGACTATTGATTCCTCCCTTGCAAAAAGTTTATGTACGTAGTCAAGATCCTGGCTAGAAGCAGGATCTTCTCAAATTACTATTGTTTCAGCATTTTATACTTTTATACTTATGAACAGCTGTGATTGGTAATAAGACTCAGTAGTAACCTATACTTAGTAAAAAGAGTGTTTCTTTCTAAGTAGGGTTTCATTCCAATTTAGGCCTGCACCATGATTGAGGTTCTTACTTTTTTATTTAATTCAGCATTTTTCCTTCAAGTCATCTGTCCTCATACATTTTTTTCTGTAATCTTTAAAGTCTGTAAAATACAGTTCTATAAGAATGATAATATGGAGTAGGAGGGCTGGAAGTGTGTCTTTATTTCATGTGACCTCTACTCACAGCTTAAATGGCAATGCTGCACTTTTTTTTGGGAGGAGCGTATTTTTATGAGAAGCGAGAACACACAATAGTACCAGGTTGTTCTTTTTGAATGACAAAATCCAAGCAACTTAATGAATACTTTAAGTAAAAATAGTTTCCTAAGCCATAATCATGGCATATAAAGAAATCAAGTATTCCTTCTTGTTCCTCTGGACATACCAGCATTATCAGTGGAATTGTGGCACAACACTACTGTCTGGAAGTCTTTACGGCAAACTGTGTCACTGCTTATTAAATTGCAACTTATAATCAAATATTAAACTATAAACCCTTATAAGAATATATGTCATGTACTATATTTGTCTACTAAAGTATACAGGTTAATTTATTTTAAATAAGTGTTAGTTGCTAGCTCATTAAAGTGGTTCATAATGCTGGACAACTATGGATCAATCATTCCTGATCCACACATAGATCTAAATTTCATAGAATCATAGAACAGTTAGGGTTGAAAGGGACCTTAAAGAACATCTAGTTCCAACCCTCCTGCCATGGGCAGGGACACCTCTCACTGGATCAGGCTGCCCAAGGCCAATCCAACCTGGCCTTGAACACCTCCAGGGATGGGGCAGCCCCAGCTTTCCTGGGCAACCTGTTCCACTCGTAGTGAGGAAATTCTTCCCAATGTCCAGTCTAAATCTTCCCCTTTTCAGTTAATACCCGTTGCCCCTTGTCCTATGCCTACAAGCCTTTCTAAACAGGCCCTCCCTGGCTTTCTTGGTGTCCCCCTTCAGGTATTGGAAGGTGGACAATTTCAAGGTTGGCCATTTCGAATGGACATACGCAAAAGGTAAGACTGTATATTGAAATCCGCAGCATTTAGGAGGTATGGTTCAACCCTCAGTCTCGCTAAAAAATCAATGAGTATTTTATCCATGTACTCATGTACACAGGATTTCACACATAATATTGCCATATAGCAATGCTCATGCATTTCACAAATGATACACAGAAACATTTAAAGAAGTAATTTGCTCAGTTAGGATTAAAGCACATGCATGACAGTTCCTCTGCACAAGTTTCAAAGGAGAGGGGCTTAGTGGGAATGCTGTGTGAACTGTGAGGTGTTTAAAGTTGACATTCTCTTCATTTCCAGTGCCTTGGATCATCAGTTTCTAAATTGCTCCCAGTTACAATTATTTTTTTAGCGTGATCTCCAAAACTAAAATAAGCAGTGCATTTTTGTCAGATTTGTGACCCTATTCATAACAGCTGTGATCCATAACACTGTAACCACTGCCTTAGCTAGAAGTCCAACTAAGAAGCACGGCTTTTTTAAGTTCTAGAAAAAGCAAAAGAAATCACTCCTATGGGATATATCTGAGATTCTGACTTTATGAGACTATTCCAGAAGAGGTGAGAGCCAAGAGATTCTTTTTTAGTGTCTTTTTGCTCTTTCCTTCAAGATGTTTTTTGAACTGCTAACACACATCTCACCTGTCTAAACAGAACATCTGGCACATTACCTTGGGCTGCAAGTACTGGAGAATCAGACTGAAACAGATGTGGTCACTTATCTGGCACAGCATTCCTGTTGTAGTCAGGACTCCTCAGGCAGCACTACAAAGACCACACAGCCCTCCTGAGAGACTCTGAAAACTACACGGAGTATTAAAAATTCTGGTACCAACATATCTGAAGGGGGAAAAAAGCCACTGATAGGTCACTGTGCAGTTGCTATTGATTAAATTGCCTTGTCCTCAGTACAGTAATATTTCTTATAACTGCAAGAAATATATTTACTTTGCTCATTATAATATGATGTGCACAAATCTTTTATTTAAAATCCCTCAGTAAAGCTTCTGCATAATTAAAGTTCCTAATGCTTAAATAGTCTTTCTGCATAATCATACAAAGCAAGCCCAGAACTGTGCAGTCTACTTTGCTTCAAGAATTAGAAGGAAACACTACAAGGCAAAACATGATTTTTTACAGTCTGTAGTAAAATGAGTTTCTATGGGAAAGGCTTCCACTGTCTAAAGTCTGTTTTAAACAACACTGCTTTTTATAGAGTAACAACAGGGCTTCTAGTTTTCTTATATTAATCAGCAGTAGGTGACTAATTAGTCAGTAGGTAATGTATAACATGCACTTATTAATTTTTGAATCAGTGCTATTAAGCTATGTTATGTTATTACAGAGAAACAAAGAGGACCAACATATTAGATTAACTGTTCTTTATATGGAAAATCCAATTCTGTTTTTGTAAACCCTCCCAAAGATGTAGAAATATAAGAAATAGGTAAAACTGTAACTTGCTACTTAGGTATGTCCTTCTTAACCCTGGTAGGTATAAAAGATACACATTCTACAATCTGCCAAGAAAATAACTTTGTTATAATCCAAGATTCTGGATGTATGTGAAAATAAGGATGGGAAACCTCTTTTTTTTTGCCTCTTGCAATCACAAGTCCATCTCACTTTCGTTAAATTACAATTTTCATCTGTGGTGGAAAGTGCCATGCACTAGAAAGAAAGGGAGTGGCTGCAATCCTTGATCTCAATAAAACCTGTCACTTCCTTTTAGCTAGAAAAACTTCAGAAACACACTTTTTCATAAGCAGTCTGGTGATGCTGCTATCAAAGTTACAATAATTGGTTGCAATTGCCACAAAACAGTTATAGGACAATTTCAGAACTAAAATACTCTCGGTGGATTTTGATCGCCTAGACTCTTGGGAATATTTCCTTGCATTGCAATAAGAGCAGAGCGTTGCAAAAGGGATTAATAATTGAAAAGCACTAATATCATAGAATCACCAGGTTGGAAGAGACCCACTGGATCATCGAGTCCAACCATTCCCATCAATCACTAAACCATGTCCCTCAGCACCTCGTCCACTCGTCCCTTAAACACCTCCAGGGAAGGTGACTCAACCCTCACCCTGGGCAGCCTCCACCAGTGCCCAATGACCCTTTCTGTGAAAATTTTTTCCTAATGTTCAGCCTGAACCTCCCCTGGCGGAGCTTGAGGCCATTCCCTCTCGTCCTGTCCCCTGTCACCTGGGAGAAGAGGCCAGTACCCTCCTCTCCACAATTTCCTTTTAGGTTCTATGAAACAAGCCTTAGCCTGTGATATAAATGTTGCCACTTCAACGTGGACCTCAATACAGTATTTGTTTTGCAAGGCAAAAATTAAAATTTTGGTCCATAGTTTTCAGTTGCAACAGTTTCTTTCCACCTGGGGAATTTGTTGGTCCTCATTGCTTCCTGTTGTTAAAGAGAGTTCGGAAGAAAATAAGATTCTGGGTTGAGGGTGGGCAAATACCTCAAAAGAATCAAAGACAAAGGACAGGAAAAAAATGCATAAGTACACTTGTAGTTTAAAACTATTACAAGTTGGCTAATTCTTCCTGGTTATATTGCTGTCATTTGCAGTAAAGCATCAGCTTACTGCTGTAAAATAACAGGAAAGCAAGACCTGTTGTTGAGACCAGCCAATTAGAGTTATGTCTGCCTCTGTAGGGTGCTTGCATAAAAGGCTGAGCCATTTTCACAGATAATCCATTTATAAATCACTGTAATAAAATGGCCATCTTGACAGCAGCTCAGTAGCATTCTTTCATGTGTTCCAATTGTATCCAGGCAACAGAAACATGTTAGTCAGATAAAAGCAGAGGTGGGGATGTAAGGGTAGGGGTTCTGGCACATATTCAGTGACTAGGGTGGAAAGGGCAAAGGGCTAAAGATAGAGTACTGATTAACATTTGCATCTATTAGCATACTGAAAGAGTTTAGTTGTTTTTTTGAGATACTGAACACTATCCAACTAATGTGTAAAGTATTTAGGTGAACAGTTAACTGTGAAATTACATCTTCTTGCTATATGTACGCTTTAATATCTTTCCTTCTCTCTTCTACTCATCCTCTCTATTTCTTTATATTTCTATGGAATATTGACTGTATGGTAAGTCCCGCCCACTGCATTAGCCAAGACTGTGGGACCAGATGGCAGAAATTTAGGTACACACTACCCAGCTGTTAGCAAAGGTATTTTGGTTTCCTACACATTAAGAACACACTAATTATAAACAACTTAAATACAACAAGCACAATAGCAATTTTTCAAGCACAATTATTGTGAGAAAATGTAAAACACATATCCTTCCATGAAGGAAAAGCATTTGTAACTTCTTTATTGTATCACAGAGACAATCCAAAATCAATGGAAAGTTGGTTTAATGCTTATATAGATCCTTTTGAAAATCACATTATAGGGCTTGACTATTGTACAACACAGCATAGAAATCCCAGTCCCAGTTAAAAAAGCAAATATATTGGCGGTGTTGCATAACAGTGAATATGATATCTCCATTTAAAACATTTAGTCTATTAATTTAGATCCCGATTTTATTTAGCTCAGTATGTTCTCAGTACAGTTCTCTAGAATGGTGACAGTTTTTCTAATTTTGAGGAAGAATTTATATGCAAAAAAAATCCAAAGCAAAGTATTTGTAACATGAAAAAGGCTGAAAATAGTGGATAACTGGTTTAGACTGATATTAAATAGCCCTCTTTTATGTAAAATATCCCCTCCATATACAACCTGAAGACAGGAAAAAGCACTCATATGATAGAACTTACCTGCATCCTTTTAAAAGTAATTCCCACTGCAATACCATAGCACACTCCAAATGATAGGGAATATTGTATACCATGACATACAGCCTAGTACCTGCAAATGAGAGGAGCCTTCAAAAAGCATCCCACCTCAGCTGAAGCTCAGCTAGGCAGGGAGCCAACCCCAAAGCTATCTGGGAAGTGGTCTCCCAGTTTTGAGTTACTCGTCCTCCCGACATGTATTACAGCACATTACTGCTAAATTAAACATTGCTTATTTCATGGAATTGTAGAGTCATTCCTACTAAATCATGTCCCAAATTGCTACATCTCCATGGCCTTGAACGCTTCCAGGCATGGTGACTCCACCACTTCCCTAGGCAGCCTCTTCCAATGCGTCACCATTCTTTCAGTAAAGAAATTTTTCCTAATATCCAATTTAAACCTCCCATGGTGCAGCTTGATGCCATGTCTTCTCATCCTGTCCCTTGTTACTTTGGAGAAGAGACCAGGACCTGCCTCACTACAACCTCCTCTCAGGTAGTTGTAGAGAGCAATGAGGTCTCCCCTCAGATTCCTCTTCTCCAGGCTAAACAGTATATTCACTCTGTATATTAAAACATTAAAAATAGAGAGCAATTTCCATAATTAGATCGTGGCAGCAGATTTGAACAGTGTTCTAGCTGTCTGACACCAAAGTGAAAGACAGAAAGAACCATTTTGGATTGCATCATGCCTATAGCTGCAGAAAACAATCTGGAGGTTAAGATTTAGTTGGCAAAATTAAGCTGGCTACTCAAAAACTGCTGAAGCAGCATAAATACAAAAAAAAGGCTGTTCATACCATAGGAAACGTGCTGCTCCATTGCTTACATCCACAGAACTCTTAGGTATGCACCCCTTGAACTTTTCCCATTAAAGTACAACCTAATTGACTACCCATGCTGTCATGTAGTCCTTGCATTTTGAGCAGAGCGTAGGTGAGCATAGAACAGCTTAAAGTACTGAAAGACGCTCTAGGAAAGCTGGGGAGGGGCTTTTGATCAGGGAGTGCAGGGATAGGACAAGAGGGAATGGTTTTAAGCTGAAAGAGGGGTGATTGAGATGAGATCTTGGGAAGAAATGTTTTGCTGTGAGGGTGGGGAGGCCCTGGCCCAGGTTGCCCAGAGCAGGGGTGGCTGCCCCATCCCTGGAGGTGTTCAAGGCCAGGTTGGTTGGGGCTGGGAGCCCCTGATCCAGTGGGTGGTGTCCCTGCCCAGGGCAGGGGGTGGAACTGGATGAGCTTTACGGTCCCTTCCCACCTCAAATATTCTATGATTCTATTATTCCTGAATAGAAGCACAGTTAGTTCCAGCATGAAAACAGTGTAAGATGCTCAGATGAAATATCATATATTAGCTCACTGAACACTATGTATAATTTGCAGTCTATTTTTCATCAACAGTGACACAAAGTATGACATAATTTCTTTCTTTTCCTGCCTTGTCAAACTATTTGCTTAGTTTTTAAAGTAAGTAAATAATAATTGTCATTCATATGAACTGAGTATATAATTATATACAAGCAGGTTTTAAACAGCAAAATATGATCATGTCATAAAAAGGTTGCTTAACTATCAGTTTTATAAAAACCATGATTTGAATATACTCTAACTGGTATTCCAGCAATATGTGTCTTCTTACATTTCAGATGACATAATTCCCTGACAAGTCTCACAAATGGAGAAAAAAAGGCCACAAAATCTTTCTTTAAAATTCTGCATGAAAAAAAACAAACCCATTTAAATGCCCACATTCTTATTTGCAATTCAGTGTCAAAATCCATTCGAGGTGTTTCCTGTTTACTAAGCTTTTTCAAGGTTAATAGTAGAAATGTAAGACCTCTATTAGAGAATTTTATTTATTTATTTATTTTAATTTATTTTAACAGCAGACCTTCACTTACTGAATCTTTCCCCAAAGAGAGCTTTGAAATAAATTGTTTTCTGAGCTTCCATTCATCTGATCACCTATTGTGCAATAGCAACATGGACAAGTTCATTTCAAAATAATATTAGCATATGTTTCCTTCTTCAGTAAGACTTTATTGCATATATTTCATATTTCTAATGCTTTCTTGTTGCCATAGCACTTAAAAAGAAGGTCCTAAAATGCTTGAACTGACACCAGCTGCTTCGTTTACCTGTATAAGATGACCAGCAATGAAACACAAAAGCCATGTCCTTGCTCCTCACTCAGGAAGGGAAGATATCAGAGGAGCACAGCCAGCCAGGGGTGATGTGATATTTCATCATAGTCTGTAAGTAAGTGACAGGCAGAGAAAATCATTGCCTTCTGCTTTTACCTCTGGTATAAAAGCATCCAAAGTCTGTCAGGGAGTAATAAAGCTCAGAGAGGAGATCTGAGAGAGGTGTTGCTGTGCTACCTCTCACAGGCAGTGGTTAGTTTGCCAGCAGGACTTGGCTAAGCTCCACTTACTCTTTATTTCTATTTACCAGTCTCTTCTTTTTTTCTAGAACTATTATTTACTTTTCCAGTACGTTTTTTAATACTCCCCTCTAACATAAACTCAAGCAAACCCTGAAGAATTGAAAAATGGAGCAAAAAACTTCCAAACTTATATGATTTATAATATTTTGCGATTCTTTTACATCAAGAATTGGCACACAATCTTACCATACATGCTCACGTGCAAGGATTATGAAGCATAATTGCAGGGTCCTAACCTAGACTAGTTTTATCTTCTGGATACTATTATCAAAACGGCATATTTTGACCTTGCCAGTCTCACATACACTTTGTGAGCGGGAGAGAAAGAGAGAGAAACACGATATTTAAAAACACTGCATGTGAAATGAGCTTTGAGACCTACTTTTACACCATTTTTTGCTTCTAATCCCAGCCATCAATAGCACTGTCCCGGGCCAGTGAGTCACTAAGACACTCAGCATTCCCTACCATTTATTCATGTTGGAGCGAGAGAGGCTGACACTTCTTTTTCAGGAACACTTGCCTGTAGATCTGGCTGAGATCCAGAACAGGTTTCCAGTTCAGCACAAATCCTTTTAATCTCCTGGGAGTGTAAGCTGCCATGCTAGACAGCTAACATATATCAGACCATTGATGTCATTATTTGGAGGTATTTATCGGTGTCTGCCTAAAATAATATTGAAACATGATGCATCTAGCCAAGAAGTTTCCTTTCTACAACGCCTCAAATACTTCACATAAAGTGACTTAGATAAACCAGATTGTGAGAACTGGTCAGCCTTGAGCTTACGTGTCTAGATATAAAAAGTCACAGCCCATTGATTAAATGTCTAATTAGATACTACTGACTCATGTCTTTTTGGAAACCTGACATCAAGTATACACCATAAAACTTCTCAGTATTAAAGAAATGGAATCATCTCCCACATTTTAGAAGTGTTAACTACTGGTAATAAAGCGGGGTAATATAATGAATATAGTGCTAGAAGATGCTGAAGTGGCAGCAATCAGTCTGTTAAGTATTTCAGATACACTGTTTTTCCCTTAATTTAAATACACGAAGTCACTTTTGATCCAAGCGGAACAAAAAAAGTAAAATGTCAAGCTATTATGTTAACATTTTCCAATTTCAGGTCTTTATCAACCTTCTGAGACAATGACCAAATCGAGCTTTCATGTCAGAACATGGCTAGTAGGATCCTGTTGGTACGGCACTACTGTCAGACATTTGGATCATTCTTTATCAAGCAGAGAGAAAAATGTCAGCTGAGATGTTCACACAGAATTTGACATTTGGGTAAGTGAATGCAACCTTCAGATCTGGCTTTCCCTTTCTATGCAGCAGAAAAACAAAAAAGTAATGGAGACAAGCAAAGCAGAGTTTGAAATAATCATAGCACATCTTCTTATTAGTCCAGATCCTGCCTACAGGGTACAATCTAAATAATTATACCAGGAGCAGTATGTCACCTTAGAGAAAGATTTAATACATGGAGAGCAACATGGCGTAACTTTCGACTCCAGTGTGTTGAGGCATTGATCTCTAAGTAGGTTCTGCCAGTAAGTGGTGGACCTACATCTGTTACCCACAAATGCAGACAGAAGAATTCCAACTACCCCCAAAGTGATGCTTCTCCTGTCCAGTTTACAATCTCACAGGCATGTGATTGTAGGTAAAGTCTGTAATTTGTAAGCTTAGCATCATATTTTATAAAGTACCCTCAAAATTATATTACTAAGTTAATAATAGAAGCGGTACATGGTATTAAAGAGTGGCAAACATTCACCACTGCAGTTCTCCATGTCTGAAGAATCAGCCTGCATTTCCCCCTAAGCTTTGCTATCCCAAACAATTCAGTAGGAGTAAAAACCACTAACTCTGGCTAGTGCTTTTGGAAGAATGCTATTGAAAAATACAACACAGACACTGATGATTTGTACTAGTTTTGTTTCTGCAATTTATATGATTGCAACTCCACTTTTTTAGAACACTTATAACTTTAATGGTTTTTAGAGTTAAAAGTTACAAAATAAAATTAAACCTGGGAGTTAAATTTCAGTTAAATCTATTTTGTCCAAGAAAACTTTGATAACATTTTATTTGAAGATTTCTCATTGATACAATTACTTTATTCTACCATATGCACTTCAATTATGCAATTTTTTCATTTCTTCAGATGTATCTCCAGATGTATTTTCCACTGATACAATTTTGAAAAAGTCTCTAGCAATGTTTTACAGTAGCAGAGATAAGGCTACGGACATAAATGCATATTCCCAAATCTTATTCCCCCAAAGAAGATCTAAGAGATCCTATCAGAATCCAATAAAGGGAAAACACTGATCAAGGCTATTCTTCTAAAATACATACTTCCAATCACCTGAGAAGTGTGGCTGAGGACAAGGACACAGCATCTTACTGCAGGGTTCCACAACTTGCAAGACTGAAGTTACAAGAGATGTTAATTTTCAAAGTGTTTGATGGTAATAAAGTTCGGGCAAGCACTATTCCTTTTGTAAAGTCTGTTTATTAAATGAGAATTAAGCTTTTGAAATTCTCATATTAAATTTTCAATAGATGAAAGCAAGTTCACAACAATATGCTTTTCCATTACTTTTCTCCATAGCAGCAGTGTAATTTCTGTTGAAGACTTCCTCTTTGGAAAACGTGGTCTTGCTTTTTCTATAATTCTCAACTTAAAAATAAAAAATAGACTTTGCTAATGATAGTAAATTCTGCTACATAACCTCAAAGACCATTTCATAAATCAGTTTACCATGCAATCAAAATAACTTCCCTTACAAAATAATCCCTAACCAAAATATAAAATCAAGTAACCATCTCTTCTCACGCATGACTGACCAAACAAGCTGGTCTCAGTACAGCAATGACATAAATGTACAGAATCTAACAGTGCATTAATCAAAATTTCTGTCTGCCCGAGCACTGAAGTCATCAGGAATCAATCTCTCTCTGGAATTTTTAATATCAAGGCACAGGAAGGATCTGAAAAACTCATCAAAGACAATTCTCCTAGTCAGCAAACTAGGAAAATATTGGATCCGTCAAACCAAATGAGAAAGGAAATCACGGATTTGTGTTATGAGCCATGTTATATACATATGTTAAAGGCTAAAGGGACAAAGCTTCACAGTGATTTTAAGTCTAAATTATTCTCTTAAATATTTTTCAAACTGTATGTCCTCTGAATAAAGTCTTGGTTAATAATGAATGAGCCTACTCATAATAAAGCATGTAATAACATTAAAACCCCTGCACAACAGGAGCTGTAGTCACAGACAGTGCATATATTTATATGACTTATAAAAGGTATCACTGTGAGGTAATATGAGAATAAAGCATGTTTGCTACCTAATATTCTGTCTTTTTAGTTATGTAACAAAGTTTTCACAATCTTTGGCCAGATTTTTTAGTTTGCAACATCTTGAAGACTAACGGAAGTTACTCACTGGCAACGCTCCATTCTTTCTTCATGTTTTTCTGGCTTTGTCTCCTTTTGGCTTGACTCGTTATATTTCTGTCTCCTTTGATTTGTTGAATAATTTCCTCAAAATGGAAAACAAACCCTAAAACTTTTCATTTCAATAATATCTAAATGAAACACTGGAGTTCTGTGTTTTAGAGTAATACGTTTAGCTGCATTTCCTACTTTCTGTCTGAGGAGAAAAAATGAGACATCAAATCTTATTTCCATTTGCCTGTTTTCTGTTTAGCTCATGAACTTTGAACATTAGGCCTTGTGTTCCTGGCTCTAAAGAACCAAAGGTAGGTATACAGATTACTCAGCGTAATCTTCCAAACTTTCCTGAATTATCTTGAGAATGACAAATACAAAGCTTACTTGTTTCATTTAGGTTATATTTTAGTCCACTTTTTCTTGGTGGAGCAGAGCTTTAAGTTGAACTTGCATTTGTTTTCCTCTCTTTCCAACTTTTTATTGTCCCACACCCCTTAAATATCATTGCTTTGAGTACAGCTGCATAGTTAACAAAGATGCTTTCCATATGCATCAGTAAAAAGAAACATAGAACTACCTATTAAGTAGGTGGGGCTATTGCATGAAGTGCAAGGAAGAATACTGGGAATATTAGAAGGTGATTAGGCAATAAATGACCCTATACACTATGTACACGTATGGTGGGAATTGAATTAAGTTTACTTCTGATATCCAGTGATAAATGCAAAAGGTGCCAATGATTATACTACCACTAAACAACAGGTGCCCTGAGAGTCCACTGTGTGAAGGCAGCATCACTCAAAATTGATATATGTCCAGCATTGGGAATTTAATTCTAACAGAAGGATGACATTAATATATCTTGTGTTTTAATGAACATTATCTCAAGATTAATAAAAAGTTATGCAAGAAGTTTTCAGTAAAACCTACCTGAGGATTAAGATCACAGGAGACAACATTCTGTAAAATTAAATCCTCATAAAGGGTTTGAGATGAGGTGTGAAGTCATTTGAAGTATTCTCATTTTCTGTTCTATGTGCCAGAGAACACACAGCAAAGAAGTTCAGGCATGCTTCAAATAAGGTTTAATTACTTTCAGACAAGAATAAAGGCATTAAAATATGTTCAAGGATTATTAAGAAAGGAACATTTAAGCAGACACCAGTTTTAGCTACAAATCATGAATTTCAGCTGAAAAATGCAGAAAAGCAAAAAATTCTGTCTCCTAAATAGCATAATGCCATTCTAAACTTTTGTAAAATACTGGATTACAGCAAATTTGAGTTTGTCTGGAAGACTGCTTAGTTCTCTAGTCACTAGAGGTCACTATTACAGTTTTGAATCTTACAAGTCTGCTGCCTCTTACTGTTTTCCTCGGTATATTTGAAATTTGAAAACTTTCCCCTATGAAATGTGTATTCATGCTTGAATAATGATACTTGAAATATATACGTAATTGCCTTCTTCACAAAATTATGTCCAGAAGTACTAGTCAAAAGTTCTCTTTAGAAGATCATTTAAAAATACTTAATTTATGGACGTTCAACCAGTGACAGGTTGATTGTAATAATTCCAGCAATAAGCATATTGAGATGATCTGCCATCAATAGCGGCAAAGATTGTCTTGATGTTACAGCATATTCATTCAAGCCATGACCCATCTTTTAAAATTAATTTTACTTTTATAAATGCAAACACAATAAGACATGATGTTAATGTGTCTGATCAAAATCTCAGGCACACCCAGTACCTCTCAGGGACTCTGAGATGCTCATCAGGTGATCTAATAGTTCATGGATCATCAAGCTACCATCACAGTAGTCATAACCACTGGGTAGGGGTGACTGAGAGCAGACATGGCAAGCATGTTTGGACATTAAAGGTCAAGGAAGAACCACATTAGCACCAGCACATAAGAAACCCACACACAACCAAAGGAAACTGGACCCCATGATTTAAGAAGGATGTCCAGGTCCTTGAATGCAAAGCTGCATCAGGGGAGGTTTAGGACCTCAGGAAATATTTTCTCTACCAAGAGGGTGCTCAAACACTGGAACAAGCTTCCTAGAGTGATGGTTGATGATCCAAGCCTTCAGTGTTTAAAAGGCATTTGAACAACACCCTTAATAACATGCTTTAATGTTTAGTCAGCCCTGAAGTGGTCAGGGGTCAGGCAGTTGGACTAGATGATCTATACGGGTCCTTTCCAAGTGAAAGTCGGTGTGGAGGTGTCAGGACACAAAAGCATCTACATACAATGTTGAAGCGATAGGTGAGCAGAGACTGGAGTCAAAATAGAAGCAAAATTGTCTGTGTACAAAGAACATTGAGACTGCATATGGGGTTGGGGCTGGAGTTAGAATTCAGAGTGCACAAAACAGAAACAAAATTTTGGAAGCAATTATGGCCATTGAGCAAATTGCCTGCATGGGAAGGGCAGACAATCAGTAGTTAAAGTATGAAGCAGGTCTGAGCTGCAAGTCTCATAATTACTGCCAGCT
This sequence comes from Phaenicophaeus curvirostris, assembly GCF_032191515.1. Taxonomy (NCBI): domain Eukaryota; kingdom Metazoa; phylum Chordata; class Aves; order Cuculiformes; family Cuculidae; genus Phaenicophaeus; species Phaenicophaeus curvirostris. The sequence continues at coordinate 4,376,504 of NC_091405.1, read as the reverse complement.
GCATCGTATGAAGCCAAAGATGTCATGTGAACAGATTTGAGTGCTGCAGAGAAAGCTGCAGGTGCTCTCTAAAAATGCATAATTTTCTGTCACAATTTAGAGAAGAAAAAGCCCTCTCACCTTCAAGACCTTTTGGCTGGACTGCTTCCTGGAATAGTTTTGCCTTGTTTACATAAGATTTAGGACCTCTAGGAATCAGAAGGTATGAATATATTTTCTTACTTATTTTCACTCTTATAATGACCAATTATTTATCTATCAACAATATTTTTCTGATTTTTGACCTTCCCTTTCAGCACAAACTTCACATCAATTTTCCCACCAGGAAAAACAAACAACCTCTCAGACTAAGATAAGCAACAAAAATTCCATAACTAACATCATAGACACTCTGTGTGCATCTTCCATGCTTTTCACAAGACAGGGAACTGTACACTTCACTCAGAGAAAAGGAGGCTGAGGAGAGACCTTGTCACTGTCTACTATCACCTGAAAAGAGGCTGTAGTGAGGTGGGTGCTGGTCTCTTCTCTCAAGAAGCAAGTGATAGGATGAGAGGAAATGGCCTCAAGTTGCACAAGGGCAGGTTCAGATTAGACATTAGGAACAATTTCTTCACCAAAATGGCCCTCAGGCCCTGGCAGAGGCTGCCCAGGGCAATGTTGGGGTCCCCATCCCTGGAGGGGATTAAAAGATGGGTAAATGAGGTGGTCAGGGATATGGCTTAGTAGTGGAAAGGTATGGTAGAACTTGATCTCAAAGGTCTTTTCCAAACAGACAATTTTCTGATTCTATGCCTAACTATGAATCACAGCTGTCACAGGAGATCATGTATTGATGAATTTAATTCAGTAGGTGACTTAATGCCACGACACAACATGAACCCAGGCATCTTAGCACTCTTTTTCCATTTCCATACTGTCCGTCCCTTCTTCCAAGAGCATAGTATTTCTTTTCTTCTCTTCCTTCTCCCCACCCCTCATTTAATTTTAGAATAAGAATACAAGACTATTAAAACGTCAACTGTTTGTTTTGTTGGAAAATTAAATCTCGCCAAAATCTTTGTTATGTCTCTAAACAGTACAAGGAACAAAAAGTTCCTTTATTAACCAAAAGTGTTTTCTTTTAAGGGAGACCAAAGAAAAACATCCAGCCGGATGTGCTCAGTTTGCACAACAACCAGTGTCTGTGCGTATGTTTTCAAACAACAACAAATGCTTAAAAATCATGAATCTAAGAATTAATTCCAATTTCACAGCAGAGAAGAATAACTCCTTGCAAAGAATGAGAAGAAACACAGCCTGTGTAAATGCTGTTAAAACATATTAATGGATACCTCACCCATTCATAAGTTCTTTGTGCAGTAAACCCAGTAAAGAAGGAAATTTAACTAAGGAACATATTCAAAGATGAAGAGTGAGGAGACAAAATATGCAGGAAAACTAAAAAAATTCTGTCACAAAAAACTCCTGATTGCAGAGAACGTAATGCCATAATCAGAGATTTGCAATCCTTATGGCTGGCATAAAACCACATTTCTATTGAGGATCAGAGTCTGTAGCTAAACCTTCTTGGTAAACAAAATATTCAACAAATATAATTGTCTATGTATTCAACAAATGCTAATGGAATTCTAAGAAGAATTAAAACCAGTCAGTGTGGTGAGCATAAAGGTCAATCAGAGTTACATTTAAAACATCCTCTTCCACCTTTCATTCATTCAGCATCCAGGGGAGATCACTCTGTTTGGAATGAAAAGAGAATATATGGGGGCAATCAGTTCTTAACTATGGGAAGAGCTGCCAGCAACAAAAAAAAACTGTTTAATGGTCTTATTTGCAGAAAAATTAAAGTGGAAGAATGGCTGTACTAGAATACTGTTTGTTGTTAAAAAAAGCATAATCATTAAACATAATAGATGTAGAGAGAAAATAACTTAAGTTAGGTCTTGCTCAAGCCTTTACTCATTTCCAAATGATTTTACTCTTTCAGGTCTGTTCATTTTAGCCTCCTGCTCCTAGCAGAACTGTAATTCCTCTCACTATACATAGATTTTTTCGCATCAACAAATTCAAGGGCTGACACTACTTTAAGACTAATTTTACCCTGTAGTAACGTCTCTGGCTCAAAGTTAAACCTTATTCCATAAGAAAGAAAAATAAGTCCATCTATATGTTTTATCTATTTTTTACTGTTTTCAAGTTTGAATAAGGTTACTTCACTTCAATATTTTTTTTAAATATAGGTCTGAAATCATGGTGACCGTAGTTGCACAAATAGACACGTCAAGATCAATAGTCAATTTGATCTGGGGAAGCGTTCTAGCTTTCTTCTTTTGTATCATGTCAGATAAAAGAGAATATCCATATTAACTACTCAAACCATGGAGTAATAGCAGTTAATCCGTGACGTACTCCAAAAAGAAAAAAATATGCTAGACAACAGACCTGGACATTGATCGCAGTTGTACAGATTATTGTGCAGCATTAAAAAAATGGGACCTTTAGATGGGACTGAGAATAGTTTTCTCTATTACCTAAAGCCAAGCATGCTGAGAAGGGAAGACTAAAGAAAGCTGGTTTGTCCAGATGCAAAATATCCAATGACCGATATTAAAAAGGCCTCAGTCTTCTCCTCTGAAGCACAGGAAAATCCTGGAGGAGGTGCTGCACAGGCACAAGGAGCTGGGGACATGAGATGGAAAACGCCCAACCCATTCAAACTAATTTACCTCCCTATCATGCTCTGAAGCCGGTGTCAAGTCAGTGAGTAAATTTGCCTTCCCCTGCTAACTTGGGCTAAAGTTGAGACCCATGCCAAAATACAGCATAGATGAACCTGAATGACTACAGGAGAGGGGAAGAAAGAGTGTAAGACTGAAGGATGTGTTCAGCATTAACCTGAATGTTCCCTCTTCCACTAATGACAGAAGAGTCTGTCTCCTCAAAAATTTGCTAAGGGTCATCTTGGCGAGGTCCTGCCCTGAGTTACTTCCATCTTCATAGAATCATAGAATCAGTAGGTCGGAAAGGACCCACTGGTTCATTGAATCCAACCATTCCCATCAATCAGTAAACCATGTCCCTCAGCATCTCATCGACCCATTTTTCAAATACCCCCAGGGAAGGTGACTCAGCCTCTGCCAGTGCCCAATCACCCTTTCTGTGAAAATTTTTTTTCTAATGTTCAGCCTGAACCTCCCCTGGCGGAGCTTGAGGCCATTCCCTCTTGTCCTGTCCCCTGTCACCTGGGAGAAGAGCCCAGCTCCCTCCTCTCCACAACCTCCTTTCAGGTAGTTATAGAGAGCAATGAGGTCTCCTCTCAGCCTCCTCTTCTCCAGGCTAAACACCCCCAGCTCTCTCAGCCGCTCCTCTTGTTCTCCAGCCCCCTCACCAGCTTTGTTGCTCTTCTCTGGACTCGCTCCAGAGCCTCAACATCCTTCTTGTGGTGAGGGGCCCAGAACTGAACACAGGATTTGAGGAGCGGTCTCACCAGTGCCGAGTACAGAGGGAGAAGAACCTCCCTGGACCTGCTGGTCACGCCGTTTCTGATCCAAGCCAAGATGCCATTGGCCTTCTTGGCCACCTGGGCCACTGCTGGCTCATGTTCAGTCGCTGTCAACCAACACCCCCAGGTCCTTCTCCTCCAGGCAGCTTTCTAGACAGACTTCTCCTAGTCTGTAGGATGGATAACACCAGAAATGTGTATACCTGCCTTACTGCCTTCCTACCAAAATCTACATCTATGTCAAGAACAGGTCACTTAGCCCTTGAAAAGTGTATTTATTAGCATATGGACCTTAGCAATAGCAATGAACACATAGGATAGATGTGTATGTATGTCAAGAAAAAGAGCAATCAGCATAAGAGTCCTTTAACATAACCCCCTACAATTGCCAAGTGTATTTTACAATGGTAGTTACAATGGCACTGTTGATGTTACTCCTTTCCTTGTAAGGACTGCAGAATAGGCAGTTCTGGTTTAAGCAACAGATCAGCAATTAACAGCATTACCCTGGAAAATTCTGCTGCTGTAGAAGCTGCGTCAGATGGATTCTGTGCATTTGACCCAGCTGCTGTGACCACAGAGCAGAAATGACACATTTTAGATGTGCACATGCAGTACATACAAGCTCAGATGGCAAATGCAGACAGCTAAGGCTTGCTTTATTTACAAATATACATAAAACTTAGAATACAAATAAATCATTCCAGCAGACACCTGCCTTGCTCCTTCCACCCAAAAATCTCTTCTTGCATCAATAAAAACCTCATTCTGACTAAGAATTGATTCTTCCTCTGAGAACTGATTCTAATAAGAGATAAAGGTGGAGAAAAATTCACTGCATAGTCACCACTGCCTCTCTCCAGTGACTACTGAGTTTGCAGACTAACAATATATTTCAACCTTTCTGGGAAAAATCAGCCCTCACCTGAACAGGGAGAAGCACTTGTAGAACCATAAGTAACAGGGTCACCTCACGTCTCCTGACACAACAGTATTAACTCAGGGTGGAACAGAAACGAGTGAGAAATGATAAAGGAAGCAGGATGAAAGGAGACGAGAACAGCAAAGAAGAACCTCCGTTAGGAGATAAACTAGCAGTTGATGACAGACAGGAGATTTGCTTCTGTTGCTGTAGTGAGGAATAACAGGATGGTGGAAGATGAAGGGGAGACGCAGCCTGCAAGTAAACCATGCTGCTGGCACTGCCAGCTCTCCAGGAATGTAGACATAGGCAGTGGGACCAGTCCCCACAGGCCTGATGCTGAAAAAAGGCTAAGAAAATCAATAAAACCCAGCTTCAGGGAGACTATGTCACATTGTTATAGCAAAAAAGATGGGGAATCACAAAAAATAACTGGCATCATGGTGTCTAATAAATCTGAAGCATAGCAACACATGAGAAATTACGTGTGAGTTCATGCAAGGATGAACACTTCCATTAAAGAATGATTTTTAGTTGTTGTAGATTGGATACTGCTCTGGTACAAGCAACGGGGAAAAGAGAACATTTATTTTCTTTGTCATCTTTGTTACCAGCATCTCAAACTTAGAGCTACCAACTTATTAATTACTTAGATTAGCCTGCAGTTTTTAACTAGTCTCTTTATACCATCATTCCTCATTCATGTTTTCTACTGTACGTTATGTAGAAATTTACAGCAAATCTAGGCTCATGGGCATCAAGCATTGCTGCTAGCCTGTTAAAATTAACATTTGGGAAACTTTCAAATTCAGAGGCAAGAGGCCAGGAAGCTTTTTATCAGTGCTTCAGGAAAGATGGTGGATTTTTCTCACTGTTTGAAAGAATACATAGATATTTATTTAATCAGCTCATCTAATGACTGAATGCTGCTTCTTAGTTGTTCAGGTGATGTTTATTCCTATCTTAAAGGACAAGGAAAGATGGGACATCCGAAGTTTAAAGTTTAAAAAAGATGGATTCATGTGTTCAAGTCTCCAACTTCTTCTTAGTTACTATTATTATTCCTTATTAAAGATTATCTAAAGCTTTTTTATTCCAAAGGTATTACAATAGGAAAACAATATACACACTATACAGATTTCCATTAATCAAGAATCAAAACCTACCAGCCTTATTTTAATACTCCTACATATTTCAATTGAACTTTGAATTCAGCAATTCAGCAATTAATGGAACCCTTAAATAAGCATCCAAATTGTTCATAGAACCCTAGGTATATTTGAAAATAGCAGCATTAATTTTTAAATCCTGTCATACTTTCGAATAGGATTTTGCTTGTGTTGCTCTCCAAAGCTATCTATAAATTTCTCAGATAGAAGTTTTTCACAGTAATAAACGTTTTTACAACATCCATCATCCATTTTGAAGAATGTTCAGTTCTTTCCAAGCAGAAAGACGTGTTTAAACTTGAACTTGCAAAAATGGTGAACTGAAAGTCACTTGTTATGCTGGCATAGCTTGGCTAATGTTTGTTTAAATTAAATTAACTGTAATGACTTTAGTCTATCATACTTAAGTTGGCACCGTACAGGTACCTGTAAATAATTTTCTTTTTGTTTTCATGTGAGCTAGAGAAAATTAATCCTAATTATTTTAAATGGGACTGTGCCGACTCTTTAATGTGCTGGTGCTTCAGCAAAACACCTACTCAACATATTGCACATTAAAAAAATTACTACTCTTTTTTTTGTGGCCAGTGCTGTAGCAGTTGGAGAGAAAGGCAGATAACTGTGCAGGGGAGCAAAGCATCAAACTTCTCTGCATTTAGAAGGGAGTAGGTGTACCTGATGTGTAGTGTTACCTTTATTAGTTAGGGCAATTTTCTATGGAAATTGTCACTGTTTGGCATTTATGACATACAGAAAATGTAGAAAAACCTGATTGAGACCAAATCTATACTGCAGTTAATGTGTTCACAATAATGAGTTTGTTTAGAAAGTATTTTATTACTTTAAAACAAGATGCATACTCCTCTTTTAAAAAGCAGCTGTCTTCGAGTTGTCAGAAAAAAAGTCTAACTTATCTCCTACTAATAATTGCATAATAATTTATGCACAACCTTTCAGGGACCTCAGATAGCAATAATACTAAGGTAACTAGAAATAGATGCCTTAAACCGTGACACTACCATTGCCCTCTAGATGGTATAGGTTTTTTATTCACATTGAAAGCAGCAAATCCATTCTGAATAGGAAATGCAAAATCATAATTACGTCCACGTAAGGGGTGGCCTCTACAGTGCTACCATGACCCATTCTAGAGTAGCTCCGATTTTAGTAAGAAATACTACCTGCACACAGAGAGATACTAAAACCACATTCTTCACATGTTGTCAGAGCCTCATGTGCATTATCAAATCATATTAATGATGGTTCATATTACCCTGAAAGTGCTCATAAATTTGTCCTATTGCTTACTTGATGTTGCTTCCCAGTGCACACTTGAGAATTACAACTCTCATGCCCATATTCTGTTTTCATTATTTAAAAAAAGCCATTTTGCTTTACATTTTGCAAGTGTCAATGATGAGATAAATAGACTGACTTTTAATTGACAATACTGTTTCTCTTTCTCCTTCAGGTGATCCTAATTAGTTTTTTCCTGCTTAGAAAAGATGATTCAAATAAAGGAAATCTATGGATTTATGCATATTAAGAGTGTTGCATGACTCTCCTTAAAGACACTCTTTGAGAAAGGCCTGGGTTGGAAGGGACCTTAAAGCCCATCCAGTTCCAAACACCCCTGCCATGGGGATCAGGTTGTTCAGAGCCCCATCCAACCTTGCTTTGAACACCTTCAGGGGCGGGGCAGCCACCATTTCTCTGTTCTACTGCCTCACCCCCCTCACAGGAAAATATTTCTTCCTAAAACCTCATCTCAATCTACTCTCTTTCAGCTTAAGCCCCTTCCCCCTTCTCCTATCTCTGCGCACCCCAATCAAGAGCCCCTCCCCAGCTTTCTTGGAGCCCCTTTTAGTGCTGGAAAACTTCTATAATGTCTCCCCAGAGCTTTCTCTTCTCCAGGCTGAACAACCCAAACTCTCTCAACTTGGCCTTGTACGGGAGATGCTCCAGCCCTCGGATCATCTTCATATCCTCCTCTGGACTCGCTCTAACAGATTTGTGTCCTTTCTATGCTGAGGACTCATTATGTGTGTTGTGGCAGTCACATTACTTTTCTTCAACTCTAATATACTATGCAACTAATTGCCATTTTATAAATCCGTAATTTGGTCTTAACAACACCAGTAACCACTGCATCTTTCCACTGACAGTTTCATATACTTCACAGACTGACTGGAATGGTAATCACGTGCAAAGTAATAATCCCATATGGGAAGTGAAAAACCACCAGGTGGATTGCTTTCAGACTCAACTATGTTCTCTTGCTGATAGGTTCTATTGTGCTTAACAACAGGCACTTTAAAACAACAGTTCTTTCTTTTAGTTGCAATTGAGCTGCCCTAAATACAGTTGCTAATTGCAGAAAGAAAGCAAATTCATAGAATCATAGAATCATAGAGTCACCGGGTTGGAAAAGACCCACCGGATCATCGAGTCCAACCATTCCTATCAAATAGTAACCACACCCCTCAGGACCTTGTCCACCCGTCCTTAAAACCCTCCAGGGAAGGTGACTCAACTCCCTCCCTGGGCAGCTGTTCCAGTGCCCAATGACCCTTTCCTTGAAAGTTTTTTTCCTAATGTCCAGCCTAAACCTCCCCTGGTGCAGCTTGAGGCCATTCCCTCTTGTCCTGTCCCCTGTCACTTGGGAGAAAAGCCCAGCTCCCTCCTCTCCTCTCTCTTCTCTCACAGGTTTGCTAAGATTAATGCCTATAATGTGGTATAAAAGTAGAAAAGCATGTGGTATTTTTTCTTTGACTTAGATAAGACCCAGAACATGAAAATATGAAACAGAATACAGCTTTCTTGAAACTAATAAAGACCTGAATATATTTCGCCATCTACTATAGCAAAGAAAATTTATCTCAAAGTAAAGAAACTGAACTTCTGTGACAAGAACAACTGGGTAATTTTCTCCTATGAACTTATGAAATCACTGGAACCAGATTTATAGAATCATAAAATAACCAGGTTGGAAGAGACCCACTGGATCATCGAGTCCAACCATTCCTATCAATCACTAAACCATGCCCCTTAGCATCTCATCCACCCGTCCCTTAAACACCTCCAGGGAAGGTGACTCAACCACCTCCCTGGGCAGCCTGTTCCAGTGCCCAATGACCCTTTCTGTCAAGAATTTTTTCCTAATGTCCAGTCTAAATCTCCCCTGGCGCAGCTTGAGGCCATTCCCTCTTGTCCTGTCCCCTGTCACCTGGGAGAAGAGGCCAGCACCCTCCTCTCCACAACCTCCTTTCAGGTAGTTATAGAGAGCAATGAGGTCTCCTCTCAGCCTCCTCTTCTCCAGGCTAAACGACCCCAGCTCTCTCAGCCGTTCCTCATAAGGCCTGTTCTCCAGACCCTTCACCAGCTTTGTTGCTCTTCTCTGGACTCGCTCCAGAGCCTCAACATCCTTCTTGTGGTGAGGGGCCCAGAACTGAACACAGTATTCGAGGAGCGGTCTCACCAGTGCTGAGTACAGAGGGAGAATAACCTCCCTGGACCTGCTGGTCACACCGTTTCTGATCCAAGCCAAGATGCCATTGGCCTTCTTGGCCACCTGGGCCACTGCTGGCTCATGTTCAGTCACTGTCAACCAACACCCCCAGGTCCCTCTCCTCCAGGCAGCTTTCTAGACAGACTTCTCCTAGTCTGTAGCACTGCACAGGGTTGTTGTGCCCCAAGTGCAGGACCCGGCATTTGGCCTTGTTAAACCTCATGCCATTGGTCTCAGCCCAGCGGTCCAGCCTGTTCAGATCCCTTTGGAGCCTCCCTACCCTCCAGCAGATCAACACTTCCACCCAGCTTAGTGTCGTCTGCAAACTTGCTAAGGGTGCACTCGATGCCTTCATCCAGGTCATTGATGAAGACATTGAACAGGACTGGACCCAGCACTGAGCCCTGGGGAACCCCACTTGTCACTGGCCTCCAGCTGGAGTTAACTCCATTTCCCACCACTCTCTGGGCCCTCCATCCAACCAGTTTTCCACCCAGGAGAGTGTGCACCTGTCCAGGCCAGAGGTGACAGTTTCCGAAGCAGAATGCTGTGAGAAACTGTGTCAAAGGCTTTCCTGAAGTCCAGGAAGATCCATCCACAGCCTCTCCCTCATCCATCAGCCGAGTCACTTTGTCATAGAAGGCGATCAGGTTAGTTTGGCAAGACCTGCCTTTTGTGAACCCATGTTGACTGGGCCTGATCACCCAGTTCTCCTGCATGTGCTTCATGATAGCACTCAAGATCACCTGCTCCTCACCTATTCCTCACCTGTCAGAATATTTTGACAGTTTTAAAGGCAAAGATAAGCCATTACAAGACATACCAAGAAGGAATTTTAACTGAAAACTCCGTGTATGTTTGTACATAGCAAGAGAAAGAGAGTGAAATCAAAATATGTCTAGTAATAAAACCATAATGCAACGGAATGTTGCAAATCAGATATTAATTAAACAAGTAATAAACAATTCAATTAATAATTAATTAAATACTTAGATTTAAAACAATGAATTAAACCACAATGGATTGAGTGACATTTTGTATCCACGGTGATATTAAAACATGTTTTAATAACTATTTCCTTGAAGTTGAGGAATTTCCAGCAGGAAATGTCTAGCTTGAAACAGACATAAAAAAATATCAGTTCTTCCCTAAATGACCAGCAAGCCTTTTTCTGACTGCTTGCAAGTTAAAACTTCTGCTATTTTTGTTAGGAAATGTAATTAGCTCTGACCTTCTGGTAAAACCTCTAAAAAACAGAGCTAAAACTATGTCACCTGAAATCTCTCAACTGAGCAATGGCCTGTAGGAAATAAAAGGATTAAAACCTCTTCTCTTTTACAGAAAATACATTTTGCTGAGACAAACATTACAAAAGCAAAAACATAATAGATGGAGGTGAAGCATTGAACACTGACCATTACCTAGAATTAAGTTAAATATTATTATTAAAACTAAGGGCAGGATGAGAAGCAAGACAGAGTGATTAGGCAACCTAAAAAGTCCTAAGAAAACAACTCTTTCAGGAAAGTTTCTCCAGTGACAACAGCTTAAGACTCTCTATTTAAATATTAATCAAGTTGTCAAAAATCTGTGAAAATATTTTGTATGAAAAGTAGCACTGCGCTCTGGTGGTTCTGAAACAGTTTTATAGAGAGGAGTTCATAAAATCATCCACAGTAGCATCAAATGACTTGTGAATTATTTAAACATAGGATGAGGTGAAATGGCTTTACACCATTTAGGAGAAGATTTAGATTAGACATTAAGAAGAAACTCTTCACAATGTGGGTGGGGAGGCCCTGGCCCAGGTTGCCCAGAGAAGTCATGGATGTCCCATCCCTGGAAGTGTTCAAGGCCAGGTTGGATGGGGCTTGGAGCCTCTGATCCAGTGGGAGGTGTCCCTGCCCGTGGGAGGTGTCCCTGCCCGTGGCAGGGGTGGAACTGGAGGGACATTGAGGTCCCTTCCAACCCAAACCATTCTATGATTCCATGAAGTCTTAACTTTCTCACTATTTTTGCACAATACTGCTACATGCAAAGCCCTGTAATTCAGACTAGCAGTGTACCTCTAATCCTTTGTACCTTATATGAGCAACTGTCCTTTCTTAGGTGTCCACAAATCACTGCTCCCATAGGCAAGTACTACAGGGATAAGCAATTTAATGTTGGACACTTTAAAAGCAATGTAAATAAAGAGATTGAAACAATACAGTACAGTCCAAAGATTACTGAAATTTCCCTTCTGATAAAAAAACCACAAAAATGAAGCACTTCTGATTATTCCTTCAGAATTTGCCTTCAGAACAGTTTGGGTTTTTTTACATTTTATTGAAAAAAGCATATTATATAGGTATTTTGAATTTTATTTGGCTGTATTTATTCACAGATGTTGCTCTTTTCAAAGCCATTCTAATCCCTAAGTACAATACATCTTAGTTGCAAATGGCACTAAAATGAATGGGTATCCTTTGAAAACTGATCTTAAAAACTTAAAGTAATTTTTTCATGTTAAATTAACAACTCTATGTAAGAACCCTGAGTGCTTAGGCACAAAGAGCTGGTTTTTGCTCCATTGCAACAAATTACCACAGAGCAACTCTTGAGATAGGGAAAAAAAAATAATCCAAATTCTTTCTCAAGCACAGAAGCAAAAACCACACGGTGGTGATGTAACAATCGTGACCATGGGCACGACTGCTTTGACAACAGATAATTATGGACCTAACAACAACAGCACACAAAAGCCTTAGGAAAAAAGTGAGGGCAACCCTCTGCCATCTAACACTGATATTTTTCCAACATTTTGAGTTGTTTTGTATGACACAAAACATGACCAAGACCACCAATTGCTTTAATCAGCCAATGAAAAATAACTGTTAGCCTGACCTATTAAAACCCCCTGACCAGCCAGAACTCAAGGTTGTATTATTAATTTTGCTATAGAAAATAGGCTTTGTAAACACACAACTCAACCACTTACCATTTCACTAAATTCTTCATATTATTTTATGCTGGCATTTGTCATGACTCTGGAAAAGGCATCAGAAACCAGTGTCTTGTTTCCACTGCATTCGTGAATCTTGGATTTCCATTTTCTTGTGTAGTCTGGAAAATATGGCTTTTATATATGTGAAATTTATAAAAGTTGCAGGAGTTATAAAGTCATTTTTTTTTTTGGTAAGAGTTCACCACCCCCTTCCTACTACACGAATACCAGATGTAGAATACATTAAATAGAGGAGCAAAGAGACTAATAAATTTATAGCACTTGAAATGTTATTGTTATTTTTAAGCACAGAACAGCAAAGCACAGCACCAATGTAAATGGAAGACTCAAAATAGCAAGAGATATTAATATTATGCTCCAAAATATGCTCTTAAACACTTTCGGATCTTTAATAAAATCATTCATCTCATCTCCAAAATGTTAACATATTCCACACAAAGTTCATTGGTGAAACTAATTTGCTAACTCTTCACTTTCTCACTCCATCATTTGTCACTGCAGTTCTACCAGGAATACTGTGCAATATCTTTAGCACCATTAGAATTATTGAAAAATCAGGTCTCACGCTGCTCATGTTTTCTTTTTGCCTTTTCATAACCATCTGCTATTTGTACTGTTTGGTGCTATATGTTCTTGTGTTAATTAGTAACAGTGAGAGTTAGGTTGTTGTTAATTAGAAACAGTGACAGTAGGGTGGTACCTTTTGTATACCACTGGAACCTCTAGACTTCTGTGATACTTCTCTCCTTTCCAAACTGCCCAGGAGGCATTAAAAGTTGCCATCGCAGGCCTAAGAGGAATCATGTGGTATTAAAACCAGATAGTAAAAAAGGATGGCTTTTTTCTCCAACATTTTGGTGAATAAATGCATCTTCGAGTCTTTAACAACAGGAAGTATGAGCTTGCTGTAGCGTATAAAGCTGCTGAGCTTTCATAACCTGTCCCAATCTCTTAGACCCAAAAGACAGCATAAGGTTTCTTCTATTTTATTTTAAAACCCATTTTGTTTGTATTCTATCTTACCTATTCATGCTGAGTTTTCTCTATACAGTAAATTAAATTCGTATTCTCATTCAGTTATCTTCTTTCTTTTTTTTTTTTTTTTTTTTAGGGAGCTCACTGTGCTAAAAGATCAGGTTATAAAAACCCCAAAGTGCTGGTTGACTCAGGTCCCCACCACAAACCACTTGGTCCAAATTCTATTAAGATACACAATGTAATCATAGTTTATTCAATAGGTTGTTACGGATTTCACCAGAGTAAACATGAGTAATATTTTTGCCCTGATTCCACATGGTGTATTTAGATCAGATTCTGAAAGAATTTATAAATTCCAGCTGTTTAAGGGTATCTGACCTACTTACATTAGAATTGTTGAATGTGACCACAATAAATTACAGTTTCAAAAATAAAAACCATTCCTGTCTTGCAGGGTGTTATTGATTGAATCAGCAAATCATTGGAGAGTTTCAGCAGGACACAAGGAGGTCTAGGGCTGAAGGAAGCACACTGGAAGGGTCCTTAAGGTGGTGGAAAACCATCTGCAACTTGACTTGGCAGTGAACAGAGCCATGGGTTTTCCTTGCTTACTTAGGTCTAGGATGAAGTAAAGCTATATCTGAGTTAATACACATTACCTCTCCTTATGCTTCTCAGAATGTGGTATTTACAGCTGTAACATCTTGCTTGAACATGTGAATTTGTCTCTGCACAGGTAACTCTGGAGCATAAGCCTTCCAGATCTGGAGTCAGCAGCAAGATGCAGACACAATCTCTGCTTCTTATTATTTTCTTCTCCATTTCTTTTCCATATAAAGTTCGTTTTGTCTTGAACCTCTATTACATCCTCCACCGGCTTCAAAAGTAAATGGAAAAAAAACTTTAAAATAATTCCACTTAAAAGATGACAAGTTCACCCCTTCCCCTGCAGTTTGTGTCACTGATTTTTTTCAATTTGCAAGTCAGTAATAAAGAACAGAGTGATTTGAGCTACTGAAGCTCTAGAGTAGTGCTGTAACAGCCGGCTCATTCTTCTTCTGTAAGGCATTACCATAATTGCTAATTATACAGTTAAGAACTAGATTTTCACATCGATTTTATCTTCTTAGGATGGATCAGATCTTATATGTATTTTTAATTCCATCGGAATTCCATGCAGTTCTGCCTTATTAAGGAATAGATGTTCAGTCCAAAATTACATTCATTTAATTTCCATTGATTTCAACACTTATTTGTCTAACGGACAGCCTAGAAAGGCTCTGCTCTTTTTAGCAGGAACTACTTAAAGGGACAAATGGCAGTTCAGCTGATTTTTTTCCTTGACTGCCAGTTGCCAGCTGCAGGTTCTACAGATTTTTTTTCCTGCAGCATGTAGTAGGATGCGCATATAAACAATCTATTTTGAGTAGGAGGAGAAATTTTACCATCTGGCAAATAACTCACCCACAACCATTCTTAGTTGGATTTCACTACATAAAGATACAAAATTCCAAAACCAATAACTCATCCCTTACAATTAACTGTCCTTGGGAAAGCCGCTTTAAATTATTTCTCCTGTAAGTAAATTACAAACATTTTGTGCAGAAATCAATATCTGATTATGTGTGTACACACACATTCATCTTCTGATGTCTCTGAAAATAAATACAGAGGCTATTTGGGCAAGAGAAAGATGTCATGAGGTTTCCTACAACTAAACGATGACGTTAAGAAAGCCAGAGTGATTCATGTGACATCTGTCACAGGACAACTGAGTTGCCAGTCAGTAGGCAGGGCGACTTGATGGGTCAAAAGAAACTGCGGGTAAAAGGAATGAACCACCTGAAGTTTAGGTTTGCTGAGCAGGGCAACACAACAGCTACTGGTTGCAGAGAGAAAGCATAGACTTGGGTTTGTAAGAGTTCTGAGTTGATGGGTTAAATAAAAAAAACAGAGCTAAGCAAAGCAATATGAGGCAATATATTTTACAATTCTTCTATATTATATTAAATATACAACAGCTTTGTAACATTGACATACATTTCCTTTTGCTTAGTTTAAAAAGATACAGCCAACAATACAAAAGTATTGAAACGCAAGCAGACAAAAGTGTCAGTGACACTGCTGTTTCTAAACTAGACTGATTTGTTTTGATAGAAAACTGTTTACCTCGGCTTGATAATATCCTTTATGGCCACGTTTAAACTAAAGCCACTAATTTAAAGTGACATAACATTAAGGTCTAATTCAAAATGGTGTCATTAAAGAGCAGAGCTGGACAGCCTAAAAAAAGATTGTTTGACAGAGGTTTACTGATGAGTGACCCTACCTCACCTAATTTAGAAAAGAAAATTGATCTAGTTTAAGAACTAAATTGGCTTTCATGGCTCTCTATGCTATAAACAAAAGAAACTGTGGTTAATACACAATGTACTGTGTATATCAGTTTAACTATTCAACCAAGCAAATTTGGAAATAATTATTTTTTAGTTAATTCACCTTTTTGGATTTGTGCCATATCAACCTTTCGTAGTCAATATTCCTCCTCTTTGGCTAATCAGGACTGTTGCATTTTCTGCCAGGGAAAAAAAACCTTGTCCAGAAATAACATGTCATTTTTCTTCATAATTTATTATTTAATATCTCTTCTTTCACAATATTTTATGATAATTAAGCATTTAAATCAGAAATTATTATCCACCTAGTTGACTTGTATCAGATTACAAAATACGTTAATGAATTCTTTTTAACAGAGATTTCCAACTAAGCACAACATAATGTTCTAAAATAATTAATGAAGACTACTATAACTTAGAAGTGAAGTTTGAACAGTAGAGTATGGCTGACAATGTCCTAAAGCTAGAGAAAATCCTAGACTTAAGTTCTACATTCATCAATGTTCCTATAAGGTGGAAATTTGAATTTTATCTTTGTGGTTGCCTTTGCTCACCTTTGCAGGTTAACTCAGGTATCCTCCGTTCAAACTTTGAGGTGTTGAAAAATTAGATCCAAATGAAGAGGTTTGAATTCTTTGCTCATGCTACCTTTTCAGTTTGAGGAACAGTGTTTGAGTCAGTGTAGACAACTGAGTCTATGAACAATAATGAATTACACATTAGCCATTCTTCTCCTAGTCACACACTTTTCATCTGTGTATAATCATGCTAGATCTCCTGACTCTAGACTGCTACAGGCATTTGTGCTTTAGCTAGTATAAAACCTCCCCTTTCTATATTTTTCCCTATCCGATGTAATTACAGAAAAAATATTTGAATATAACATAGAAAAAATAAATCAGATACAACAAGAAAAACACGAAATTGTAGATTAGCTCTGATGAAACAGCAGCAGGACACATGGTTTACAAAAGCCTTAGTCACACGGTAATAGGAGAGTGTCTGATCTAAAATTTGATAAATCATCAGACTGTCAGGTCTTTGTGAATGAAAGTTTTATGAGCTGGGACTCCCTCATTGTGCTTCCTATCTGTGTCTTGACCTATTGTAAAAGGAATGAACAATCCCTCCTTGCAGCCCTGAGTGCTATCACACACAAGACAGAAAGCACCACAATCTAGAGATAAAGATCTATATCCAGACACATTCCTGTCAAAATAATAGCAGCTATACAGGCACTGGAATTTTTAACTCATCTCCATTGTGTTCAGTAGCTCTGTCTTTTTTTTTTTTAATAAAGGTTTTCAGAAACTTTGAGGAGTGGCTTACAAATAGCATGCAAGTATCCTACAACCTCCTGAAGAAATGTTAAAGCTCTTTGAAAAATTGCATATTGGAAATGAAAAATAAGATCAAGAGTATAAATAAATAAATATCTGTGTGTAGCAGAAAGATTATCCAATAACTATCAGAATGGCTGGTTTAGTCTTGACATTTTACAGACTAGATGCACTTACCTTTGGGGGGTTTTGTCAGGTTTATTCTTTGATGAATAATGAACCAGGTACAATTACAATCTTTCTTGTAGGGTTTAAAAAGTTGCTGAAATCTACCTTTTAACTCTCCTTCACAGTCACATAAAATAAGACTTTACTTGTCAATATTGCCTTGTTTTTTTCTTCACCTGCATCTATCATAAATTTTATGAGATCCACATTCTCTATGGCAAACTACCACCATCTGATGAACTGCAAACTCATTCTGAAACATGATAGAAGCGTGAATATGGTACTTGAGATACTTGCATGCTCAGAATATATCGCATCATATGCATATTAAGATATTTCAAATACTAATTTGTTTGGGAAAGTTGGCATTAAAAAGACAAAATAAAAATCTACAAAGCAGTTATCCGTGTGTTTCTATATGTGTCGTCTCCTCTGCATCACTTAAATCATGTAAATTGCCAAGTAGTTCATTTTGGGGTTTAATCTTCTTAAGACTTGGTAATTTCCTCCAAACTATCACTATTCAAAATAATTACAGTCCTCTGCTAAGTTGTACTACACAGACTGTCTAGTTATACTAGAAAGAATCATTCTTAAGTTCAAAGATTACTTCTTTTCTCCAAGATACCTCAATCTTTCCAATAAAAGAACATTCCTATTGCATTTTGAGAATGTTTAACATGAACAACAGGTTCCTCCTCCTCCTTTTATATACAATATCCATTTTTTTTCAGAAAAAATACACAAGTTTAGCAGAAAAGAAAAATAAAACTTAAAAGAGACAAAATGACATAAAATTTTGATTGGCTTTAAGTTCATGGAAGCCATTATAGACATTAAGAACAGCAATTGAAAATCAGAAAGAAAAAGAGTGTGCATAAAAAAATGATGATAATTGATAGTAAGGCAGGAGTGAAATACTCCCCATATTCACTGATCTTAGTCATTGCCATGTAAAAGGTTATGGATAATACAATCAAACAAAATGATCATTTCTGATTATAAGAGCTATGAATTCATGGCAGAAAATGCACTGTCAATGATGCTTATACTACCACAATTATTAAGAGATCTTCTTGCTACTAAGTATAACAGCTAAGATAAACATGCCAAAGCATTCAGCTGCGGAAAGAAATTATGAAGTTTACCAGAGATGACCAGAGCACAGAAAGCTCATACAGCCTGTGTAATAACAGGAGAATTCAGCCCAAGATAAGGACCAAAGAAGTGGAATGAAATATATTACTACGTAAATCTCTGGACAATATGAAGTCTCTGCACCTGTTAAAGTAAAAAACTGAAAGTTGTCTTTTTTCCTTACTAAATAACAGTATTTCTTAAGGAAATATAGCAAGTAGATGGCCTGCAGAGCTACCTAACACATGTGAGCAAGGGGAATTTCATCTTTCATTTTTATGACCTATTTAACACCAAAATTAGTATTTATTCACGTGGCATAATGTTGAAATCTTTTGGGAAGAACTAATGGTGTGATTAAAGCATTTAATAGAACATCTGACATACAGAAATGCAATTTGAAAGCATCCTCCAAGTATTTGAGAGTATCACCTTTATAGTTATCATAGAATCATAGAACAGTTTGGGCTGGAAGGGACCTCAAAGATCATCCAGTTCCAACACCCCCTGCCATGGGCAAGGACACCTCCCACTGGATCAGGCTGTCCAAGGCCCATCCAACCTGGTCTGAACACCTGCAGAGATGGGGCAGCCACAGCTTCCCTGGACAACCTGTTCCAGTGTCTCACCACTCTCATCGTGAAGAAATTCTTCCTAATGTCTAGTCTAAATCTGTCCCTCTCCAGTTTATACTCATTCCTCCTCATCCTATCCCCACAAGCCTTTACGAATAGTTCCTCTCCAGCTTTCTTGTAGATCCCTTTCAGGAACTGGAAGTTCACTGTAAGATCTCCTCTGAGCCTTCTCTTCTACAGACTGAACAACCCCAGCTCTCTCAGCCTGTCCTCATGTGGAAGGTCCTCCAGCCCTCGGAATATCTTTGTAGCCTCCTCTGGACCTGTCCCAACAGCTGCATATCCTTCTTACATTGAGGATTCCAGAACTGGACACAACACTCCAGATGAGGTCTCAAAAGAGAGGAATAGCGGGGGCAGAATCTCATCCCTCACCCTGCTGGCCACTCTTCTTTTGATGGAGCCCAGGACACTGTTGGCCTTCTGGGCTGCAAGTGCACACTGCTGGCTCATGTCAAGCTTCTCATCAACCAGCACCCCTAAGTCCTTCTCTGCAGGGCAACTGTCAATCACATCATCCCTCATCGTGTACTGAAATCAGAGATTTCCTCAAGCCAGGTGCAGGACTTTGCACTTGGCCTTGTTGAACCTCATGAAGTTCTCACAGCCCCACTTCTGCAGCCTGTCCAGGTCCCTCTGGATGACATTGCACCCTTCTGGTGTGGCAACTGCACCACTCAGCTTGGTGTCATCTGCAAACTGCCGAGGGTGCACTTAGTCTTGCTGTCAATATCATTGATGAAGATATTAAACAGCACTGGTCCTAGTACAGACCCCTGAGGGACACCGCTAGTCATGGATCTCCATCAGGACTTTGAGCCATTGACCACTACTCTCTGAATAGAACCATCCAACCAGTTTCTTATCCACTGTACCGTCCACCCATCAAATCCATACCTCTCCGGTTTAGAAAGGAGGATGTTGTGGGAGACCATGTCAAAGGCGTTAAAAATATCTACATAGATCACATCTATTGGTTTACCCATGCCCACTGCTGCCTTTACCCTACCACAGAGAACCACTAAGTTGGTCATACAGGATTTGCCCCTGGTGAAGCCGTGCTGTCTCCCGTTAATCATCTCCCTGTTCTCCACATGCTTTAGCAGAGCTTCTAGGAGGATCTGTTCCATGATTTTCCCAGGCACAGAGGTGAGGCCGACAGGTTGGTAGTTCACAGGGTCATCTTTTCTACCCTTTTTAAAAACGGGCACAATGTCACCCTTCTACCAGTCACCAAGGACTTCTCCTGATTTTTCAAATATCATGGAGAGTGGCTTGGCAACCACACTTGCCAATTCCCTCAGGACTCTGGGATGCATCTCATCAAGTCCCACAGACTTACATATGTTCAGGTTCCTCAGGTGGTCATGATGTTTTCTGAAGCTCCCAGAAATGGGAGCTCAGGAATTCACTCGTAGCTTTTTGTCTTTATGGGCTCTCATTTGTGACATCATTTTTATTTTTTCCCCAGATGGTCTAGGGGTGACAAAATGTTATGATCAACACTTCATGAATCCCAAAGGACTTGAAACAGAAAGTTTACAGCAAGTTTAAATTGATATTTAACACTCTCCAAAATCTATAATTCATGGGACCAACAAACCATTCTGGTGTTAAATATCTTGACTTTCCACACGCAGTTTGTACTTTGACAGTCTTGGAGGAGTTTGTTGCAAACAAGGGATGTGATTAACTAATACTGATAAGAATCCCAAGATTATCAGCACTAGCAATTCTGAGGAAATCAGTTAAACCAGTATTTAGTTTATCATTTGATTTCCTAATAGTTTATTCTAATAGCAAGGACTGGACAATGTTATACCTTGTGCAGCCAGTTCTCAGTGTCACAATATTCTTTTGCACCGTTGCCTGCTTATTTAGCTTTTAGTAAACAGCAGAGAAACAAACAGCACAGGGAAAAAATCAGCAACAAAACAGAGAATCCTAAGGCAGGTGTTGCCATAAGCCAGAGGCTGAGAATCCTTGGTCTGTTATAGAAACAAGTGAACAAGGGGAAAAGAATTTTTATATCCATGTAAGTACTTGATTAAAGTACATATTCATTTCTACATTGTTCACTGCAGTAATACCTTAACCTTAGTTCTGAATACATTGGGTAATTAGTAGATCTTCTAACTATGAAGTAATGTTAAAAGATAACATGCTGGAAACTTGCACAGCAGAAAATTACGAAGTAGACTAGTTACTGATGTGTTGCGGACTTCTGCTATGACAACTTAGTCTTCTACTAAGACAAGTGAGTTGACTTTCAGAAAATTGTAATGAACATCACTGCCAGTTAAACATGACCTTTGAAAGAAGGTATTTGGCCTTTAATCTTCAAGACTATATGTTGAAAGGTAATTAAAGAAAAAAATAAGGAAAGAGTGACACTAACATGACAGCTCTTGAGGAAGACATAAATAAACATCTGCATCTGACAGTAGAAATAGAAAATTTAACATTTGAGGACTTATTAACAATGAGAAGTAAAAGGTCTGTCTCTGTGTTCTCTAGACTACATCACTCTACTATTGGAAAAAGCTTTTAAAGTCAACTTAATAATTTGGAAAATACGCATTTAGCCATAAGGCAGCACAACATTAGCATTCTTAATTCATTGGCCTTGGGATGTGAAAACATATGACTGTTTCAAAAAAGATCATGCATTAATTTTGAAGACATAAGTAGAGAATGCACAGGTTGAAACTCAGGTAATGGAGATAATGGTCGTCATAGCGAGTAAAGCCCTCTTGGGAAGAGCAATATCTGCAATTAAAGGAGTTTGTCAATGTCTTTTTCAGATTAGTATTTCGGAACTTTCACTGTCTCCTTATTGATTACACAACAGCTTTAAGCACAACAATTGAGTAGTTGTGTTTAAACTGGCAACTTTGTTCGAGGGCGTACTGGTCACCCACCTATTGGAAGGAAAGCAACAGAATTTGTGTGTTCACATAAGTCTAAGGAAGTTTGCCCTGGACAACATCAAACCCCTCAAGCTCTTTATCAAGTCATTCTTTGTAACAGAATTCAAGAGAATTCTGAATTCAAGAGAATTCAAGAGAATTCAAGAGAATTCAAGAGAATTCTGTTACATTCAAGAGAATTTAAGATATCAATCATATTTTGTTTTGTCTCTACTGTAGAATAGCCAGGACTTGGACTGACTGTCCTCCAGTCACACTGTAAATCCCAGCCCTTGGTATCAGTTTTCATACTGAGCTATGGTTTTGACTTTAGTAATTTGCTTTAGGGTTTTATATTGACATAACCTTAGTATTTTTTTATTAATAATTCAACTTTATAGAGCTATTTTCCCATTCACTTTACCTGTCTAAATAGTATTCCCAGATACTATGGCTTGTCAGAAGCATTGGTAATTTCATATCCCTACAAGCAAATACTAACTGTTGGTAGGAAAGAGCTGAGTGAAATACAAATCATTACATGCAGATATTCAGAAAGTAATGCTAATATAAAACAAAAAGAGGAAATAAGGAAAGCATAGTTACCAGACCAGGTCCTGATGTGTTATACTAATGAAGAGAGAGGAATCTGCCCACTGGCATCCACTGCCACTCCCAGCATGGAGAGGCAGATAAAATGCCACCATGAAATATGCAAAACAAATACAGGTACAGAGTTAAATCAAGAAGGGCATATTTAACATAGATGTGTTAAAGGCTCGACATAAGGAAAAAATTCTTCACTGAAAGGGTCATTAGGCAATGGAACGATCTGCCCAGGGAGGTGGTTGACTCACCTTCCCTGGAGGTGTTTAAGGTATGGGTGGATGAAGTACTGAGGGGCATGGTTTAGAGATTGGTGGGAATGTTTGGACTCGGTGATCCGGTGGGTCTCTTCCAACCTGGTGATTCAATGATTCTATGAATGAAATTATTTTCTGACCATTCATGAAGTGCTTACTTCTATCATTATGTTCTATTAAATGTAGACATACGTATTGTTCTTATTTTCCAGGGCAGTTCATTTAAAAAAAAAAATCTGTAAGTCTATGTAAGTTCCAAAACATAACCATGTAATGTCATATTTCTAATTATGCTACTTAAGGAAGAAAAGACTGCGAGACAGATAAAATCATAGAATCATAGAATAGTTTGGGTGGGAAGGGATCTAAAAGATAATCCAGTTCTAACCCCACTTTCATGGCAGGGACACATTCTACTAGATCAGGCTGCACAAGGCATCCTCCAGGGATGGAGCAGCCACAACTTCCCAGGGCAACCTGTTCCAGTGTCTCACCACTCTTATCGTGAAGATAGAGACACCCAGCCAACCGGGATGTTCCTGAAAGCCTGGCAGTAACCCCAACAGGGAAACAGAATAGGGCTACAAAAGTATTCCTGGCATTACGAAGTGAAACATTTGGGAATGTTAAGATATACTAAGTGGCCACTTGGTTTTGGATATAATATTGCCCTACCAGCATTCAACACAGCATGTACACTGAAAAGGTGAGAAAGAAGGAAAATAAAAAAGGCAGATCTACAGTGAGAGCTGTGAGGAAAAAAAAAATAAAAAAACCCAATAATTCCTGTGCAGTGGTTCCCTCTTCTCTAAAACACATCAACTCCATGTGCCGAGCTTAAGTCAATCAACTGTCAGTCAAGTACCACCCTCAGCAGCTGCACATAGAGCAGTACAATTTAACAAGATCATCTAGAGATGTTTCACTAAAAGAGATACTTATCTATGCCCATAAATCTCACCTTCTTGCAGTCTGGGTATCGGTTTTCAATAGCGATCTGCAAATTGTCCCTCTTGAAGCTGACAGGTTATTCTTCTGAAAATTATTTGGCTACCAAAATGATGTTGGCATCATTGACAGATGTTATTTAATTCTAAGCTCTGCACAGATCTTAAACAAACTGTATCTGTGGAAATGGAGAAGAAGCCTTCTCTTCTGGAGAAGGCACAGGTAGGACCTTACAGCAGCCTTCCAGTGCTGAAAGTGGGCTCCAGGAAAGCTGGGGAGGGGCCCATGATCAGGGAATGCAGGGATGCAATGAGGGGGAACAGTTTGAAGCCGAAAGAGGGGAGATCGAGATGAAATTTGAGGAAGAAATGTATTCCTGTGAGGGTGGGGAGTCCCTGGCCCAGGTTGCCCAGAGCAGTGGTGGCTGCCCCATTCCTGGAAGTCTGCACTCACCCCAGATATGGTCGTTCCTGTATAGATTTAGTCCTATTGTAGTTGTGTCTGTAAGCAACTGGTAACAAGGAACTGAGATGGAGGTCGATGCTACTGAGTCGGCTTCATCCAGCTTCTCTGAGATACTGAGCCTGAACTGCTGCCAGACTGGTTGCCGTCGTTATACCCCGTGCTGTAGTTTTGTAGTTCCAATCAGTATTCAACAACAACAGGAGATTTCTTGCATTTTCTCACTAGATGAGCTAGTTGGGACTATAAAAAGCACGCAATTTGTTAGTCTTGAAAACAACAAGAATGCACATTTTTACACATGTTTTTGTTACCGTATCTACGGAGATTTACAGAATTTCACCCATTTTCAGCAACACATCTGCAGCTGCACCAAGACAGTCAATGAAACCTTATCCCATGTTCCTGCAATAAAAAAAGCTTTAAGGACACCAGCACAGCATGTGCCTAGTTTGTGTGACCCCTTATTTGGCCAAGATCTAAGGATGAACAAGTGGCACTGGACAGAATGCAGCTCAGCTTGGAGACTGACAGATGTTTCACTATGTGAGAGAAGTAGTTTGGCAGACAACTCACCCCACCGAGAAGTGCTCCATAGATGGCATTTTGAGAAGCACTATCTATTTCCAGCAGTTCAAAGAAACCTATTGAAAAAACCCCAAAAGCTACATTTGCTTATTTTCTTACACATCTTGCCACAAACTGTACACGTAAGAACACTAAGGTAGAAAGTGCTTTTATATTGATTGTTTTTTCTTTTTTATATTTGACAGCTGGAGTGTTAAAACAGAATTCTGAGTAAATTAAAGCAATAACAAAATTACACAGGGCAGCTGTTTCAGCTATTTCCACAGAGCAATGCTCTTTAGAAGAGCTAATGAATCTAATGGAATCTAACAGACACTGCCAAAGCAGCAATAAGTGATTTAAAATGGATGGGAAAGTCTCATATAAACAGCCTCACCAAGCACTAAATGAAGTAACACATAACTCTTGGGGCTTCTCACTTTTAACAAAAAATCAAATATATCTCTGTTCATTTATTACAATGGTGCCCACAAGCTCTCTACAGTACAGGACCTGTCAGAATTTCTATTATACTTCTCATTATTGAAGTGTTTGTAACTTACCTAATTACAAATTTGCTCGAGGCTGTAGCTTGCTTTCACTTACTGACTAGTTAATCCCCATTTCCCATACCATTCAAATTTTGAAGTCATTTTTTCATTTGTTCTTTGTAGAGGATAAAGACGAGAGATTTGTTCAGCTACTGAAGTTCTACCAGGCTTTTCTGGTTTGCTATAAGTGCTGCTTATACAATCTGGCACGTGGGAAGTACTGCACTGTGAATCATTTAAATGTAACAAATGGATTCTCTTTGCTGGGGGAGGAGGTAATGATCCTTATCCAGCCAGCTCTGAGGCTGTAGTTTGGGGAATAAGCCTGTGGTATGCTCTAGTTTCCTTAAGGGGGCTGAAGGTTTGTTTTATAGCACACCGATGGGTTATTTTCATTTCTTACAGGGTCCATGGGATGCAAGGAACCCACTGCCTGCGTGGATTTGAGCGGAACCATACTCCTTTACATCAGAGAAAAACCACTGGCAGCCCCAGCACAGATCACCACCTCAACAGTTCTAATTTTACAATGATTTAAGCCCCGTTAGTCTCCAGATGAGACTCTCAAGATCCTAAATGCACTTTAAAGCTCTTCCCAAAGACCTTCTGCATACTGCCTTCATCAGATGTAGATCTCTGGCTCCTTAGTGGCTTCAAAAAGCTGCCAAAGCACTTTGAATCAGTCTCCTGAGTGGAATTCTTGCAGAGAGATGAATTGTCTGTTTATCTTCCTCAAAGGAGACCAAGGCTTAGCCTTCTGGTGTGATGCCAGTCAGGGCTAGGAATAGAAAAATTGAAAAACATAAAATAAAAAGTTAGATTTAAACTGCCTATGTGAACTACTCATGGATGCCTACAAATTTTCCTTAGGAATAATTGGAAATCCTACTATCCATTTTTGGTGACTGCACACAGCATGGTCCTTACTGTTAATGACATAGCCCCCTTAAAGGGCTTTATTAGATAAAATGAGTATTTAAAAGACAGATCTGTTGCCCCATGGACTTTGGAATCATATTGGCAATATAAACAGTAATTAATAAGCAATATGCTCAGCCTATGCTACAAGTTGTGACCCTGAGCAAATACACGTAAAAGATAAGCTTAGGAAAATACGTACACCTTTAATTTTGTAAGCAAGGTTTAGAACTTTGATTCGTATCTAAATAGCTACATCCTGCGACATCAGATGTCAATTACTTGCTAAAAGAGCAGCATCTATAATGTTAATTGAAACTAAACTTGCTATAATTAATTATTATTAATCTTAGTTTTCAAACTTTGTAATTATCCTACCCATGGAAAGACCACATTCATGATTCAAGCAGTTCTAATAAATTAACATCTTGAATAGGGGTGCTGACAGAGTACACTAAAAAATTGTGCAGTTCATAAAAGATATATACTTTTATCACAAGGCTAATCTCATACAGTGTCTCAATTTCATTTCTCTTGAGTGGGAAGTGAGTAAACACACTGCATAAAGCATTTCAATCTACAATGTATTCACTGTTAGAATTTCAGTATTGAAGAAAAGCAATGTCTAGCTGTTTCTGACGTGATGAAATTGCCTGCTCTTTTTAATCACTGAATCTTTATCTGGTCTTGATAAAATGATTAATTCTGACTTTAAAAAATGGTCAACTGAATTGGGGATTTTTTAGAAAAAGACTCAGATGTTGAATATGCTGCTTTCAACAGCTGATTTACCCTGAAATAAAAATTACAAATACCTTTTTGTTAAATTAAGGTCAAAGAGAATTTCAGAAGGATTCCACATTTGAAATGACAATCTTCGAGTCACATCCTGTCTATGTTTATTTTATGTTAAATTTGTAACTTATTTTTACTGATTTTTTGTAGTTATACTAACTGGAGCTTACTCTCTCTCAGTGAAAACCAGAGCATGCTGACAGCACAGTGGACTAGGTAGGAGCCACAAATCAATGAATAGATGAGTCAGTCCCATCTCCCCGAGTTTCTTTTCTCTCCCCAGCCATTGTCTTTAGTGCCAGCAACAGATATATGAGACAGTATATTGTTCTACGTTTCTAAATCCACCTCACTAGCGATGCCTCACTAACTGGCCTCAGGAAAACCCAGAACAAACATGCTAATTTAATACCTTCTCTTTCATAGAGGAGAGCTCAAAAAAATCTCTGCATCCCATTGCAAGGTTCCTGCACTTAAAATTCAGGGACTAATTCAGTGTGTACACAATACCAACAACCTCAACAAAGTAACATCACTAGTTGCTTGGCCCATTGTACCTATGCAACTTTCTCTCTCCTTCAATAAATTTACCTCCATAGAAAGTCAAGTCTTTTTTGCTTCAAGTTCTGGTGAGAAACTAATGGACACTCTATTAACTGCAATGGGCTTCAGATGTGGTTTTTAATGAGAAAGACTCCATAAAATGTGTGCCATGGGCATCTTCCTGCTTATCAAGTATATTTTCTTAGTAACTAATCAGTGAAGTGTGAAATGTTAACAATTGGATAAAAATTATATAAACGCTTGTAAGAAGCAGCATTTACAATACAAGCTGATTAATAAACTGGCAATGCCTTTCTACTGTGCAGTCAGCCATTTCCCTGGCTGTGACCGATTAAGGAATCATTCACTGGGACCTGGAAGTGCCATCAGTAATGATATTACATTGTACATCTGAAGATGGATATATAATGACACTTCAACAACACCTTTGGATGAGTGTTCCAGATCTTATAAACATCATAAGATGTCACAAGTGGCCGATTTTGCCCTAACCCCCCAAAAAAATCAACACACACACTCTCATAGGTGTTACTGGAAACAACTGGATGTTGAGGATACCTGAGAACCAAACGACTAACCAGAATTCTCCTAGAATGGGCGAAAGACAAGCCACTGAGCTCATATGAAAAATCCAAACCCAGTTAGCTAAGGGGACTTTCTACTGCATGTCAGCTATAGCAGAATCATATTCTCTAGTTTAGCAATGAACAAATGCAACAAAGCATCAGCAGCTTCTTCAAATTTACTGATTAATACTGGACTATTTAATGAATATGCTGGATACTTTCCTGACCCATAGACCATACTTAATGATGACATGACTTTCTGAAGGAATGGCAAAGCAGCAAGAAATAAAACTCTGTTTTGTTTTCTTTATTTTTCTTTTTCTCACTAAGCTTCAAGGGACACGCAAGCTTCACAAATCAGTTTCACCCAGATCTCAGCAACCAGAAAGACAAAGAATTTAAATTAGTTGTCATAGCCTTGAGCCATTTAAAACAACAGCCATTATCCACAGATAGAGGTGTATTCATCTCTAAAAGATGTTATTTAAAAAAAAAAATCATAGAATGGTTTGCATTTGAAGGGATCTTTAATGATCACCCTATTCTCCATGGCAGGGGGATTTTTCATTAGGTCAGGCTGCTCAAAGCCCTATCCAACCTGACCTTGAACACTGCCCATGATGTGCCATCCACAACTGCTCTGGGCTGTTCTAGCTGTTCTGAGCCTGTTCTAGCATCTCACCATCCTCATTGTGGAAAATATCTTCCTTTTATCCAATCTAAATCTATTTTCTTTCAGTTTAAAAACCATTATCCAGGAAGGCTAGTGAAAAGAATTTTGTCTTGCCAGGGACCCATGTCAAAACATACTTTTTTTTTCTGAAGAGCAGATTCAATTTTAAAAATTGAACCAACCTTAAATTAATAATAAACTTATTCTGGTTTACGACTTAAATATTTCTTCACATGTAAATTTAACTTTCTGTAAAAAATTAAAGGTTTATATCTTCTTCCTTGTAAATGTTGGTATTTTCACCCTGAGTGGTATAGTCATAGGAAAAAAAATCTTATCCACTCAGAAACACTATCTCTAAAAATACATAAATGATGCAATGAGGTATTGCATTAAATGTTCCAAGGAATCTCAGTGTAACTGTGGGTACAAATAAATTTAAAAAGTACTAAAATTCTAAGACTCTGTTGAGAAAGTATAAGGCTTGTTTCAATTTGCAACGTGCTCTCTGCTTACTAACATGCATTCCTCCTTTCACTATTTAAGTTTAGAGAAAAAAAATCTTGCTTTTAAAGTTGTCTGCTTCCTTTCTAAAGAATATGACAAAGTGCTATTACATCTCAGCCAACAGTTGCACGATGTGCAACACACTGTCATAAAAAAATTGAATTTCTCCTGACATGTCCCAGCACAGGCGTACTGAAATCAGCTGTAGGTCTTCATTTTAGATTCTGCGTTCATGCAAAGACTAAAGGTTATCCAACTATGCTCATACAGGAGATTTTTCATCTCACTCTGTAACTATACACTTAAATAATCTCTGAGGAGTAAGACCTATTCAACGCATATGAGCAGAATCTGCCCTGTTGTGATGAAACAGAATCATAGAATCATAGAATCATAGAATAACCAGGTTGGAAGAGACCCACTGGATCATCTAGTCCAAGAAGATGAAGGATCCAGGGTTATGGGCACCGATGCACGGGATAGACCTCTGTTGGATTCACTGGAGCTCTTTGGTGACTTAGATGCTTAAAACCCACTATGAGATAATGAAGGTTTGATATCTAACACAAGGGCTGTCATGAATATCCACAGCCATCCTTTACCACATAATGTTATCGCAAATCAAACTTCAAAAAACATACATGTGGACAATATAAAAAACCAAAATGTGACTGTAGAACTATTCACTATGTTAAGCCTAGGTTACCAGTGGGAAAGGCAGAAAAATTGAAACATTTGTGAAAAGCAGTGTGCAGAGCTGAACATTGAATATGGAATACGAAGAGGGAAAAAAAACCCAAGTTGACCCCACAAACAACTAAAGATGAAGCATATGGAGAGGTTTAATTCTTTCAGGCTTCAAACATTACATTGAAGGCGTACATACACTGTACTGGAAATGCTGAGATGAACTCCTGTTATATTTCTGCTGTTCTTAACAGCTATAATGTTAGAAATATTTAGAAGTATTTCATTAGCATGGTAGAACAGTGAGAACAGGCAATGATAGTGGATTTTTTCTAGTCCAATCACCATTTCCCACAGAAACAAAGTTCTACATGATGAATGGCCAGATCCAGCCTTTTCCGTCCTTGTCTGTTTTCACGAACCTAGTGCAAATTTAGAAGTATTTAACAGATATAAAATATATGTATTTATCACTGTAGAGGAATATTTGTTATGAAATCAAGGTTATATAATGAGCTAAAACATTTACAATTACTTTTTTTATGTTACTCTCTTCAATTGTTTTATTTGAATTTAAAACTCATGTATGTATTTATACTCATTCAAACTGACATCTGTAACATGCAAAAGCTCTGAAGAATTCTCCCCAGGTAACTCTTTGCTCTTTCCAAATTACAGTTCTCTATAATGTGTAAATGAGATGCAAAGAATATACAGAGAAAATAATATGAACAACCAACTGCGTAGATGGCCAGTATTTTGTTTCCTCGGCATTTCAAGAGATACCACTTAAGATTCTGATCTGAGTTCTCAACTCAGATTTGAGAAAATTTAAAAATCAATAACATTACTAAGAGTCTATATATTATATATATAGACTCTTTTATATATATAATATATATTTTATATATATATATAATGTATGTGTACATACATAATTTTGTATTCAACAGCCTTTGAAAAACTTGCGATAGGAGGTTAGAACCAGAGTCTGGAAGCAGGTCTTGAAAGTAGCCTTGATCCTTACGTATTTATGTGTAGGACAGGGAGACATCACACCAAAATAAAGTGAAACAATGAAAACAACTGCTTATTACACAGATTTTTGGTGTTCTGTTTAGCTTTCTTCTTGCTCCTAAGATAAATAAATGATAGAAGGTGTTGAAAGACAAAGTGTATCTAGTAAGGGCTAGAGGGACACCAGGTGCAAGAACAAGAAGTCACACCAAAGATCCTCCCCCAGATACAACTGAATTCAAGTCACACTGGGAAAAGTACAGAATACTTAAAGTATGGGTAATGCTAGGCAGAGGTGAGGAAGGTCAAGTCTAGTTTTCATCTTGCATAGTGAAGGAAGAAGAATGAGAATGGGAGTAAAAAGCAGCTAATCGATGATGGGGCACATCTGTTCTGTCAAAGCACTAACAGGACATCCATATACAACATGCAGTTCAGATGGGGCAATGTCAAAACCAAACACTTAAGTATATTAAGCTCAATCTCCATCCCTGGTAGAATTAATGACTGCCATTTTCATGCATGTTTAAATTATAAAGAGTTAGACAAATAAAAAGTGCGTGATGGAAGTTGAAAACCAACAGGAAAATGCATGATGTCACATGCAAAGAACTAATTGAATACATGTGAAGGATAGATAGCTTTACATTCCAGTCTGGGTGTATGGACCTAACATTTACGGTTGGGTTGTCAGAATCGTATCACTCTATCCATGTTCTGCATCATAGTACCCTAAACCAAAGCAATCCTCCCCAAGCCCTGCCCTGCACAACTATTTGACTATAAAGGCACAGGGAAACTGGAGGAGATGAGATTAAGAATAGATCTTGGAGTCCTGTTAGGGATTGGTGAAAAACGTACACAGTGGACTGAGCTGCTGACGCTTAATTTATATATGAAATTCCTTTATAAGTACATACTGTAGCAGGTACAGGAATATAATATTTCTGTTTTCAGATTTGTTAAAATCAACTTTTAATTTCTGGAAGGAATACTCACTATGTGACTATCTGTATTACATGTATTATTTTATAATTGTTTTTATACAAGATTATGGACAGTGATAAAGAAAAATAATATAAATTATAATTGTTTGAATGTTGAAAATTATGTGTTAAGTTTTCTAATGACTTTTGTTGTCTATATTTCATGGATTACCCTTCAAACATTAATTTAAGATTCAAAGCCCAGAGCTCATCTGTCATCAATAATTTTGTGGAACTGACAATTACTAATATGTGCACAGTACTATTTTACTCTATCAAAATGTCGTTTTAAAATTAGTCTGTCTGCAGTTCCTGATGTGCAAATTAAGCATCTAATTTATCTTGCCTGGTCTTCTTGGATGACTTGATCAGTCCTATATTGCTAGGCAGTCAGAGAGTGAATATTAAATATAAAAGAGGAATCTCTCCTAAAATCTATGAAAGGAAGCAGTGACAGCCAAGCAGGAGATCAAAGTTCACCGGTCTCAGTGCGTGATGTGAAGAATAAGAATGTTCCCAGTCTGAAACCATCTCAATTTATGCTATTTCCAGGAAGTCCTTGTATATCCTATGTCTCCCTGTAATATATATTCTACAGTATCCTGTTCCACCATAAGCTTGCAGATCACTGGAACAACATCTGTGTTCACATTTGGCTGCCACTATTTGCACTAGTGACGTGCCAAAGGAAGATAACCACCAGAATGTTTCAAATCCTGTTTGCACTCAAATGCAGCTACTGGATCCTAAAAGGGAGATTATTATAAAAGTTATGCTTCCCTAGCTGGCAGCTTTGTAATCAGGCTATAGCTCCTACATAGATGAGACTTAGGCGTACAACAAGAAGGGAAGGAAACAATCAGAACCATCTTAGAGGAGTGGCAAAACTATTGTTTTCTTGTTTAGTTCTCTGGCTAGCTTATTTCTCCAGACTGCTTTAAGGAGGGCATCGGAACATGATTCTATGAGTTTCTCTGAATGCAGATAAACTTTTCTCTGCAGCTACACTCTGCTATAGAATGGAACCTACAGAAACCTCTTGCTACATTAACTTTTCACATGGAAAAGCCTGTTTGGAGTTAAACTAAAGAAGAATTACTGCTAGCTAAAAAGACTTTGCTGTCCCTGGAGGTTTAATATCAAATCAAAATAAAAAGTAAACAATAGTATTAGTGTTGTGTACTACTTCTCACAATATGACCTCTCATAAACCACTCATGAATGCAATTCCAAAATGTGCAACTGTAGAAGAGAACAACTTGCTTAGCTATTCCAATCTGACAAAATATCTAACTATATTTATTATTCAAGAGCATGTAATATGATAGGATCTTCATTATTGCTTTCAAAATTCTTGATATTTTATGGTAACATAAAGATTGAAAGATTGAAATGCTCTACATTCAACTCCTCAGTCTGTTGAATTGAAGGTAGATTAGAGACAAAACTTTAACAAACAATTTCTAGGGAATAATTTTCATTAATATTAACACTGACCTGGCTCTTGGATAGCATTAAGAGATAAAATTCTGCTAATTTACAATGCTTAAAGACTACATAATCTGTCAGGTATCTCTTCTAGAGTATTTTCTGCTATCTATTTCTTTTTCTTTGTGTCATAATCTCCAATGTGGGGTTTGTCTTCCTTTTTCTTAGAGTTAAGGTTTTTAACAACATACATTGTCATTTATGTACCTATCCAAAATATACAAAAGCTATCTGGAATCAGTAATTCTGTCTGAGAAGAATTAAGAGGAGCTGGCACTGAGGAAAGTTGGCATTGTGCCCTCTTCAAAATCTGGTCATTTATTCAGAAGCCTAAACAAAAATTGCTGGGTCCTCAGCTCTTTTGTGAAGTTTGGCATTTTCCCAACACTTGCCATGAAACCTTCACATAAATCATTTGGAACTGTTCGTTTAGCTACATTAGAAATTGTTCGGCAGTCATGACTTCTGTAAACAACGGATTGGACTGCAAAGAGAAAGATCTGAAGAGTCTGAAGATTAGGTTGGGAGAATAACTGCCAGTGTCTTCCAAAACTATTCCCTATCTTCGTACATTTGATGTTCACGCTTCTTACATCAAGCCCTCTTTAAAGTGGACTGTTCCAGGGACTTGAAACCATGACTTCTCATAATTCTCAAACTTACAGCAACAATATCACAATCTGAACTGAATAAATTCACTTATATCACTACCTCCTTTTCTTTCGTACCAGATATGAGACTAACGAAGTGATGTTTATCTTAGTTTAATTAGGCTATATTACTGTCTGAGGGGGATTCCTAATTTATTCCTCAGTCTTCAGAACCAACTACTTAATCTAGCGAGATACTATTGAAATAAACAAAAGCGTACATTGAAACTGCAGTGTTTCCTATGCAAGAGGTACAGAAGCACACACATAAACTGCCTAAAGCAAAAAGCAATATGAAAGTCTTCTACTAGAGAGCAGAAAATGTGGTGGACTTTAATCCAGCCATACATAATGTCAGCCACGGGGAAAAGCTGACACACTATACAGCCGGTCAAGAAGAGTTCATAAAGAATTCACTTGGAACTTTCCTGGTTATTAGTAACATGGGCACTGCAGTATGAACGATCATAACATAAACATAAATAAAGCATCTTAACATTTTTGCCTGTTCTTAGATCTAAATTAACATGTAGGTGAGCCAAATAGAAAGTTGGATAAAAAGCAATGCTTAGTATGATGTACCTTATACAAAAATAGGACTAAAGTAGCTGCAAGCATACAACTATCTTATTTGAAATGACTGTATATCATGTACATCATAAATGAGGACAGAAGAACCAGACAGTTGGCAAAGTTATAGGCAACACACTCAGAAGTTATTATAGCTAGACTTACTTTAAACCCAGTAGTTGTGTGCTGAAAAAAAAAAATCAGTTTCTTCTGTTTGCTTGTTTTATGTTATTTTCTAAATGTTTTAGTGAAAGGCTTCAAGCTGAGAACCCTAGAGAACTGCAGCCTCAATAACTTCTAAACGCACAGGCAACACTGCTTTTTAACTATGCGTTTCAACATACCCAAGACTCGTCTGATCTGCAAGCTTCTTCCTAGCTCTATGTAGCAATGGGTGGAAGATGGCTTGGCAAAGAGCAGCGATCCTTGATCCCCCTTCAGCTCTGTTTTCAGTGATGAAAACATGGAATGCAAAGAAAGAAGATTCTATTTGAAACCACTTTTATACGGGTTTCCTTACTTTCATGTCTGACTGTGCTTTCTGCATTAAATATTATGCCAAAAATATTTAGTCTCCAGCTGGGGGAGGACTTTACATAGTACTATGTTTTCAGTCTGTACGAAGGATCTTTGTTTTGTTTTATAAATTATATTAGATAAAGCAAAGACAAAGAAAATAGAAAAAATCCCAAGAACTGCAGAAGTCTGCACAGCCTGCAGTAATTCACTGTATTGGTCAAAATATAAAAAAGGTCTGTCTTTGAAGTAAATATGCCTTACAGCTGTTTTGAGTGCCCTGTTGTGCCAAAAGAATACAAGGGGTATTATAAACTTGACAGCAGTTAATCCCTAAAACTTCAAACAGGCCTGGAGAGCACAAACATGGTATTAGTGAGAAAACAAAAAGATTTGTTTGTCAATTATTATTATTGCTTTAGTTTCCTAAGCACTGACAGCTTCGGTATATCTAAACTCATACCAGCATTTGTACCTTAGAGGGAATGATAGTATGAGGCCTACAAAGACATACCATATGCTAGAAAGCATTAAACCACAGATACCACTGGATCCAGGAATCAATGATGAATACAGAAATATTCCTGAGCTATGGACTGAGCTAAACAGGTGTGGCTCACAGAATCACATAATGGTTTGTGTTGGAAGGGACATCAAAGCCCATCCAGTTCCAACCAACACCTCCCACTGGATCAGGGGCTCCAAGCCCCATCCAACCTGGCCTTGAACCCCTCCAGGGATGGGGCAGCCACCACTGCTCTGGGCAACCTGGGCCAGGGCCTCCCAACCCTCACAGGAAAATATTTCTTCACAAGGTCTCATCTCAACCTCCCCTCTCGGCTTAGAAATGTTCCTCCTCATACTATCCACATATTCCGTGATCAAGAGACCCTCCTCAGCTTTCCTGGAGCCCCTTTCAGCACTGGAAACTGCTCTAAGGTTTTCCCAGAGCCTTCTCTTCTCCAGGCTGAACAGCGTCCACTCTCTCAGCCTGTTCTTATATGGGAGGTGCTCCAGCCCTCACATATCTTCATGGCCTCCTCTGGACCTGCTCCAACAGATCCATGTCCTTTCCGAGCTGAGGACTCCAGAACAGGACTGGATAGATGTTCTGAAACAAATAAAAGTTTGTGCTAGTTAGTTCCAGGCTTTTTCATACATTTTCCTGCCCACCTGCTTTTTACAGGTTTATTAATTTACATATTCCTCAGACTGAATTTCAGCAAAGCTCTTCTCTACATATACATGGGCATGATTTATACTAATGGCAGAAACACGGTTAAGGGTAAGAAGAGGAATGTATCTGTTGTACGTTCATAACACGAGGTCATTTTATCATCTGACCTCTTTCCCGTCACATTTGGAAAAAAAACTGAGGGAAAAAAGAGCCTAAAAATGATCAATAAGTAAGAAACCTGGCTGTGGTAAGTGCAGTATCTCAGTGCTCCGTTTTGGCTTATTCTACATGGTTTCTTTTTCTATCCTGGGTACTACTTTTAAGGAGCTTGTCTAAGAGGCTTGAAATTAGACTGAGGGGTTCTGCCCCTCATTCTGACCTTCCACTCCAGGTAGTAAGATGAAGGCAAATGGAATCTGATCTCTGATTTCCATCTCCCATGTTTCTTATTCTCTGTGCTCTTTCAGAAATTCATCTCACAGAGGTTTTAAATGTCCTGCCTCATTATTAGCAAATCTCTACCATGCTGCAGCTGCAACTGTTCTCACTGTCTGAAAGTGCCTTAGGTCCTCTAGCCTCTGACAACACACCATGTGGAGTTATTTTCTCTCTCTTGCCTAGTTAAGAAGTTATTGATTGCCTCTTGCGCTTCGTAGTGGATGGTTTTCCATTGCCCACATTTGCATTCCTCTTGTATTTTAGCCTCTGCTGCTTCCCACTGATACTGTTATTTGCAGTGTGTGCACTGCTGTGAAGGTCAACATACTTTGCTGGACACCGCCTCGTGATTTATTTTACCCACACCTCCTTAACTAAATCATTGTAGTTCAGAGGTTTTTCAAGCAACTGCCTGAAAACCGCCATAAATAATTCCTGCAAGCTTTTTGGTTATGTTATCGCTATTTGATCAATGCTTTATCCTGGAATTTACCCATTTGTTTCATTGCTGGATTTCCAAGTCAAATGCTCATTAACAATAATTGCTTTTTCAACATAGCCTTCCAATTTTGACATAAGCTTTAAGGTAAATTAATTCAAAATTTCCTTTCTCCTTACAATTTACCAGAATCCTCCTTCTGGCATTTCCAGCCTGCATGATTAAGGCTGATGAGTAAAACCAGCTCACAAACAAATGAGTTGATGTCTCTTCAGTTCACTACATTTGAAATTACACGCCATGATGTAAGCCGTACACAATGCAACTAATAAACTCAAATCAAGTCCAAAAAAGAAAATCAGATATTCAATATGGATATAGTGCAGATTTTCCTCTGAGTTTTTTCAAGATCACTGACCAGCTGAGACATCCCTCCAGGTTGCCTATGGCAAGGTTAAAAAGGCAGATTAAGTAGTCCAGAATTGCTACAGAACACTTGTGCAGAGACTTTGCTGCCCAAGAGATGAATAGGCTGGTAGAACAGGAAACACTGGAGATTGAGACCTTGGGCCACCCGTGAATATAAGTTCTGAAAGATTCTTCAGTCCCAGTCTGAATTTATCTACCTTTAAGATTATCCTGACCCTCTGTTAAAGCTGCTCAAAACAGCCTTGTTTCATTTAATGCAAGGTGATGAGCTGATTTCAAATTTAAAGCTCTATTAATCTATAAGCTACAGTGTAATCAAGGATATCAGTGCATTTTTTTAAAAAAAAGCTTAACAATATAAGGTCTATGTCTTACAGTTCAGCTGTCTGCAGGTACATGGGAAGCAGTTAGTGCATTAACTTCCTTAAAACAGAATTTCAATGATATTTTATTACTTTCAGCAGACATGCTGAACTGATTAAATTCATAAGCTACAGAAATGGTTTCTGACAGCTAGTAATACACACTGCAAGGACAAAAGGAATGTTGTTAGGAACAAACTCAAAAGCAATATGAACTGATAGCAAAACGCTTTTTGCTAATCTAGAAGAGACTGGCTTGAGATTTTTCTCTGTTATAAAGCTAGAATAAGCTGCTTGAACTTTTCATATTAAAGGAACTGCCTGCCTTTCAGGATCTGGGAGTTTGACTAGCGCATAACAAATCTGAATGTATAAGTTACTTAAAGATTCAACAAGAACACAGAAACAATCATTTTGTTTATTAATAAGTTCCAGGAGAAATGAGAGCATGCTTCACTTTCATTTCTGTGGGATTAATGAGACACTGTGCAAAGACAATGCTAAATAACGTATAGCTTACACTTCATTACTAAATTACTGGCAACAGGTGACCACAAGTGAAGAGCGAGCTACAACGTAGATTTAGATGAGATCTTAGGAAGAAATATTTTCTTGTGAGGATGGGGAGGTCCTGGCTCAGGTTGCCCAGAGCAGTGGTGGCTGCCCCATCTCTGGAGGTGTTCAAGGCCAGGTTGGATGGCGCTTTGAGCAGCCTGGTCTCGTGGGAGGTGTCCCTGCCCATGGCAGGGTGTTGGAATTGGATGATCTTTAAGGTCTTTTCCAACCTAAAACATTCTGTGAAGGGGAATCTTAAGTATTCACTGAGGCTCTGACTGTATATTGAAGAGCAGCCCACATTATCCCCAATTCCTATGACACCCATCCTCCAGAAATGTGCAAATTCAGCATCAAATCCAGATTCACAACTCAAACTCATATCTAATCTGAAAATATTTATGAGGTAAATTTTTCTCTATTTAAACCGTGTCTGAAAGACAAAAAAAGTCTAAAATCATTACATTTCTGAAAGGAAAAATTTGCTTTTCAACAAGAAAAAATAATCAGTATATGGGATGACAGAATTAAAGATTTGGCCACTGAAAGTTGAGGACAGTCATTACAATGAATAGGGACATTGTGTTTAATATTTTCCTCAACCTGTACCTAGACACAAAACAGTCTACATAGAGTCCTAAGAGAAAGCTGACCTCAGAATTCCCTGAAGCGTGCCCACAGGGCAGATCATAGCTGGATAACCAAGTGGGAAGGTTATTCTCTCAGGATTTGTGTTGATGGTTGTAGAGTTCATTTGAATCCCAAGGGCTGAGTGCAGCAACATTTTTTTCAGTACTATTTTAACCCAGATCTAGAAGATTCAAAAAACATACTAAGTAGGGATAAAATAATGAGGTGATAAATACTTGATTGACAATGAGTGAAAAAGTAACTCTGTACCATTTAAAATGCAGCAAGCATTGCAAAAATGCTCAAAATGCACATAAAATATTTTTATACAAACTAAAAGAAGATAAACAAGGCAATTCTGATATCAGCAGTGGGGTTTTTCTGTAGTTCATTTAGCATAATGAGGCTGATCTGAATACCCAGAACAGACAAAAATACCAAATAAACTTTACCTACGATTCAGCAAAATTTCAGCCACGCATCTTTACTTTGCACGCTAAAGCAATATGGATAAGTTAAATATGGCAACGAAGTGTTGCAGGTGTGTTATGACCAATAGCCAGAAGAGATTTTGATTTTTTTTTTAATTTAAACATTACAGACTTCATTCTGAGTGTAGATTACCAAACTTTGCAATCTATAAATGATGACTCAACGTTTAGAAGTTAGTTGTATTTCTTCTACAAATGCAGAAAAAGAGGGGTTCTGTAGCAAAAAAATAATTAGCCACCCCAAGTCTCTCAGCCTTTCCTCATAAGAGAGATGCTCCTGTCCCCTCATCATCTCCATGGCCTCTGCTCTGCTGGACTCCCTCCACTTTCTCCTTGTCTTTCTTGAGCTAAGAACCCCAGAAGTGGACATAGGACTCCAGACAGGGCCTCACCAGGGCAGAGTAGAGGGCGAGGAGAAACTCTCCATGACCTCCTGGCGACACTCTTCTTCATGAACCCCAGGACACCATTGGCTTTCTTGGTGATGAGGCCATGTTGTTGTCTCATGGTTAGCTTGTTCACCAGCAGGACTACCAGATCCCTCTCTGCAGAGCTGCTTTCCAACCAGTCAGCCCCTAACCTGTACTGGTGCACGGGGTTGTTCCTCCTGGGGTGTAGGACTCTGTACTTGCCTTTGTTGAACTTCTTAAGATTCCTCTCCACCCAACTCTCCAGCCAGCCCAGGTCTCACTGAATGCCAGCAGAGCCTTCCAGTGTATCAGCTGCTCCTCTCAGTTTTGTGTCAGCAGACTCACAGAGGTTACACTTCTTCCCCTCATCCAGGTCATTGATGAGTATGTTGGACAATACTGGGCTGAGTACTGACCCCGGGAAACATCACTGACCTCAAGGTTCCAACTAGACTTTGTGCCACTGATCACAACCCTCTGAGCTCTGCCATCCAGCCAGTTCTCAACTGACCTCACTGTCTACTCATCTAACCCACACTTCCTGAGCTTCTCTATGAGGATGTTGCGGGGACAGTGTCAAAAGCCTTGCTGAAGTTGGAGCAGACAACATCCACTGCTCTCTCACCTCATCCCACCAGTCAGTTATGCCATTGTAGAAGGCTATCAAATTGTTCAAGCATCATTTCCACTTGGCAAATCCATGTTGAACATTCCTGATAACCTTTTCCTACAGGTGTTGGAGAAAACATCCAGAATAAGCTGTTCCACCACATTTATAGAGGTGAAGGTAAGCAGTATTACAAAATCCCAGTACTAAAAACTCACAGAAATGGCCATGCCTTTACATTTTATCTTTGCATTATTCCTCATTCCCTCATCCAGCAGAAAAGTACAAGAAAACTCATCATGCTTTTCCATCATTTAGTACTTGAACAAGTTCAGGCCCTTTCTCTCACAGACAGTCACACATCAGCAGGTTATCCCAGAAGATCAAGAAAAGGCCAGCATCACAGCCTCCATATCACAGCTAGCCGGATAGCACTCAGTTCGAATCTGCATTCTTGCG
This sequence comes from Phaenicophaeus curvirostris, assembly GCF_032191515.1. NCBI lineage: Eukaryota > Metazoa > Chordata > Aves > Cuculiformes > Cuculidae > Phaenicophaeus > Phaenicophaeus curvirostris. Next base: position 4,335,505 of record NC_091405.1, on the reverse strand, counting down.
GAAAATGAATGGATCTCAAAAGCATAGCATTCCAAAAAAAAGAAAAACAATGTCTGAATGACTTTGAGGAAATGGGTCTGTGGGAAAAAAACTCCACCAACTTTCAGCTGCAGTCATCACTTTTCCCAACCCTTTTTTCAAGCTTAGTTTCACAAAGAAACATCACATTTTAAAGATAAAAACAGGGAATATTCTTCCCAGAGTAGTAAGACTTGCTAGATATACATGACTACAAAGGCTGAGTATTTGTGTTTGGTTGAAATGAGACAAATTAAAAGGCAGTAGTACCAGTGCCATTTCACCCAGGCCTTGCTATTCTCTTCAAATTGAAGTGAAAGGTCAGTAATGAAAGATGTCAAAAAAATCATGAACTAAGTGGAATGTATCCTTGTAGCAAAACCCTTGAGAAGTCAAGAAGCAGGCAAAGTGAATTAACTCAAGAATCCTTTCTTTGGGCTGGCTATTACTTAATTCCTTGAGGTTTCAAATTAGACCAAGGTCATAAAACCACAGAATTTCACTACTGACACAAAAATCTTCACACAATATATAAAAATATACTTCTCCAATTAAAACATATCACCCAGGGAAATGTAAAGAAACAATAAAAAATAATCAAGGTGCTTTACTTAAACCTTACAGTATGATAAGGGTGTGCCTCTGCAGTTACTATCTAGACCAGGACATCTACTTCATACCAAAGAGTAAGAACAGATAAAAAATTACCTAACTTGTAAAATACTGGTATGGCTTCTTGGATTCTGTCACCGCATCCCAGCTGAGGTTAGAGCACTATAAAATGTCCCAGGCAGTGGTTAATAATGAGATGTTAGGCATTCATGCTTGAAATTGTGGGTCATTTTTGATTAAACAACTTGCAGAGGAAATAAGACATGGCATTTGCATAGCGAGTTTGTAGTGTAATATGAAAGTGCATAAAGCCTAAACTTGTTAGAGGTGATCTATATAACTAACAGGAAGTGACAGGGGAAAACCAGTTCAGCTAAACGGAGATTTAACTGAATGCCGTTCAAAATTCATAAAAGATACTCCATTCAGAGAAGTGAGCTTAGTCTCTTGTAGCATGCTAGTTCAGCTTTGAATTTCCACGTTCAGACTAGGTTTTGAAATGTATTTTTTTTTGTTGTAGTTCATTTGTTTATGGAGCTACTGGAAATGCACATTTACCCAGATGCATATTTACCCAGAAATATTTTGAGAAGAAGAAAAGTTTTATGATTAAGGCATCAAATATCAGAGGCTTTCCAGTTTCATGTCCTAGCATTATTCATAATTCCTGAATGAGCCAAACAAATCAATATATATCTTGGGGTAAAATAATTATTTTCTTCTACCTCCTCTCTACCCTGTCCAGCAGATATTTTTGATCTCTGATCATCTGTTTTTGCTCATGAAACATTAATCACAGTTAATCACAATTAGAACATGCAGGCACCACAACAGTACAGACCAATAGCAGCTGTACCCTCTGAGATAACACAGTATTCATATTATCAACGAGAATATTGTCTTTTGGGCTGAAAACAGAAACTAGTATTTAAGAGAGATAAAGACTGACCAAAAGCTTGGCACAATTTCCTGTGGCAATGCAGCTCACAGATCATGGAATACCAAGAAAAGATATTAAATTAAATGACTTGCTTCTAATTTTTGCCTAAGAAAATTTTCCCTTCCACCTCCAGTTGAATGCAGATACATAAAGTACTGAAAGGTGTCTTTCAGTATCGCACAGTCGAAGCATTTACAATTCAAGTCACAAAACACAGAAAAGCATTAAATTGGTTCAGAAATCATAAACTGTACTCTGGTTTTAGAGTCTTGAGGTGTCTAATGTTTTTTTTTTTCTGCAGTTATAAGAATTGGAGTATACTCTCTGAAAAAAAAAAATTAAAAAGGGGAAAAAAAGGTAAAAAACCCCACACTACAGTCGAAGATTCTTAACTTTCACAAGACTACAAGGCGAAGGACTATGAAGGAAAATAGAAATACTTTCAATATTAACAATACTGTTCACCCTAATAGGGCAGAATGAAAGCCTTCACTATTGCAGTAGAACACTAATACACATAGAGAGAAAGAACATCTATCCAATGTTAACACAGATGACATATTTCACAGAAATTATCTGATGTATATCCCAAGGCTGTATTTCTTAGCAAGACTGCAAATTCTTTCAAATATTATGTTTTTTTCCTGTTCTGCAGGTTCTAAACGTATGAAGGGGTTGGGTCTGCATTGCCTGTAGGTGCACTATGGGGAAGGATCACTTTTCAGCACCCACTCTTGCCTCTACCACATGTTGGTTGCACCTAATCTGCATGCTTGGATGAAAGCCAGGTACGCAGCTTGTCCTTCAAGGGAAGGGAACGGTAATGCCTTCCTACACAGCCCTGCAGGAAGGAACCAGGACTGAGAACTGAATCAGGAATGGATAATCAGGAACTGGGAATGCAGCACACATGTAACAAGTCAAAATGATCTTAAATGCTTGCTTTAAAAACCCTTGGCAAGACATACCCATTGTACTACTGACTCAGAGTCAGTCCTTTAAAACCACTGTATGTGTAACTATGGCTAAGAAAGAAACTGCCAAGACCAAGATTTATACAAATCTGCAAGTACAAGCTGTGACAAACCATAAAAGATAATTACTAGTATTTGGCAGATTAATTTGAGCTGTGTTCAGTCTGTGCCTATGGTATATTTTATGGAATTAATCTTTCGTACAATTTCATGTCTGTACAGTATTACCAGCATGTGTCATTGCGGTTAAACTTTCACAGTGATCAGCACAAGTCCTGCTAGAGTTGAGAGGTAATACAATCAAGTCCATTATGTCTGTTCCAGAGGCTAAATATAGACAACAAGAAGACGACCTTTTGTAGATCATATTTCAAATGTTTTTTTGGCTTCTGTTCTTTACCTCATATCTTATTTCTTGCACTAGAAGGAACTTCTAAATAAGGACGCTGCAGAGCTGTGACACTCTAAATTCTCATCCCTTCCCAACTTGCACAGCTACACCACGATGGGTATGGGGACTTCAGAAAGGAAAACCATCATCTTCTTTACACTCCTACATTTAGGGATTTGATGAAGTGAAAAGACTGGATTTCAACATTCACATCTACCAAATGCAATGTTTTGCATCCTCTGGTCAAGTAATTTAAAAATGTGTCCAGAAAACGCACTTGAATTTAAATTCAATGCTTGCTGTTTTCTTAGAGCACAATGGCCCATAAATGAGAACTGGAGATTTGCAAGTACACTGCCTGACATCATTAGTACACCTTTGTTTGCAAAATGTCACAAATGGGATTTTTACAAAGATCTATTACTTTATAACAAAACAAATGGCTTGGGATAGCTCAAAGGAGATTACATATGACTGATTTTATGCTTTACGATTTCTAATTGCTTCAGCTATCCCTAGTCCATCTTAGCTGAATAATGTCATTTAAATATTTTAGATAGTTTTCTTTAACAGGCTCTTAGACTTAATGTTTCTGCCTTGCTTCAGGACAACATCTTTTAATTGCTTTAAATTATCAGTGATGTCTCCAGCATTTTCACTGAACATGGATTGATTTCAATTAACTTTCTCACGCTTTAGCATAAAAGCAGTCTTATTCAATTTGCCCTAATTAGATCACACAACCTCTTGAAGCTAAAGCAATGACAGTCATTAAAAGGTTGTACAAAGACAGAGAGAAAGAGAGAGTCAGAGTGAGAATCAAGGTTGTTTACTGCATCGTTAGTCCTTTTTGTAATGTTGAAGCTGCAAGGAGAGCCTCTCCCTGTGACCGTATGAAGGATTTAAAATCAAATCCAGAATTTAGGATTGTGGAATTTTACAAGACCACATTTTGTGTCAAAATCAAGATAATTATTTTGTTACTGCTGTATCAACAAAGACCAAGCTCAGCACTGTTGCCAATAATGCACCCGCAGCATTGTTAGCTGCATTGGTCACTGTTTCCTCATCTTCCAATACATTGAGAAGGATATTAGTAGCTAACAGATTGGTGCATAAAGAAAATAGAAATACGGAAGTGGTTGTAATCTTCCTTCAGTTTATACTACCTCGGAAATTTCCCTTTACTGCAAGCTGCACGTGAAACAGATCTGACAAAAAAGAGATTATCTCTACACAGAAACTTCAGCTGGTTAGTGAAGTTAGCAGGCATGAGTCAGAAAATAGTGTGCTGGCTGAAGGCCAGCTGCTCTGCACAGGGACTTGACAGACATTTTAGAAATGCTCCTGCAGTTTAAAAAGCAAACAAGTTTCACAGCCTTGGACAAGCAAAAAAGGGGAGGAAATAATGGTCTCTAGAAAAAAGGTCTGAGAGATCATGAGTCTGGACAAAGTCATTAAGCCCGGTACTTGACCATCAACAGAATTATGCAGAAACTTCTGGTATACAAATATCTTGAAGAAAAGTCACTGCTTTTCTCTCCCATTTTGAAATCTACAATCACCCTGTGGCGCTGGGATTTCTGCCCACACCACTAGCACTCTGTGCTGTTCTGCACACCATGTTGATGAACTTAGAAAAACACCTCCTCTCCCTTATCTGGGCTATTGCAGAACACAGCCTTTGAAGGGAGAAGAATTCCCATTTTACGGAGGCAGTTATCCAGGGTGTCAAGGCAGACCCTCAGCCTACCTGAAACTGCTGTAACTGGGAAAGAAATTCCCCAGTCATCTGATGAAGGGGGTTCATATCCAGTTATCTGGACCAGGCACACTGGGAAAGAAAACCCACTGTTTGACCATCAATTATGCCCCCCTGGAGACATGTTCGTGGCCTAAGCAAGGTGGTCTGTTGCAATCAGTGGGAAGTTCTACTACCACAATATTTTCAAATACAGCCAAAGTGAATATCAAAACACCAAAATGAATGTTCCAATATCTGATGAAAGTAAATTATCTTGAAACCCTATATGTCTGCAATTACGTAGAAGGCCCTTGGAACTCTTTTGGATCACAGCAGGCTGTGACCAGCAATTCTCGTTTGAGGTGGGACACCTCTGAGATACAATGCGCGATCCCTTTTGTTAACATGGCAAATGAAAGGCTTTAGGTGAAGTCATGCCCTCTTGAGATCTGACCATCACCTGTTATGGAATGCTGGTGCATTGAATGTGAGTGCTCTCACCAGTCTTAAGAGGGAAATTTTCAGGCTAGCCTCTCTCTGTCTTTCATGACCTGTACTTCTCTTATGACTCAATGTTGACAAACACTGGCACGCATGCGTATATACTTCTCACACTGTATGGCAAACTGGAGTAAACCTCATTATGTTCAAATTAATTAAGTTGCTGATCAATTTGGTTATAACACACGCATCGAATTATTTTTAATCATGTTTTTAGCCAATTAATAATTGTGTTAATAGGAATTTCATAATTTTACCTTAATACATTCTAAAAATAAGCCAAAGTTTCTTTATTTCCTATCCACCACACACCCTAGAACCTCAAAACCAAGCTGCTACTTTTAATACAAAAGGCCAAAAGATGCAGAAAAATACAGGGGAGAGAATGAGCGTGAACACTCTCAGTGCATTACCAGTGTTCAGTAATCTTAGAAAAATACTCACACGTGCAGAAAATAATGGGTTTATTTACTTTCTGGGGACACTAAAAGAGCTGTAGCATCTTCCTCTGACTTCAGTACTGACCAGGTGTTCCATCCTGCTCTTCCTTATGCAAATACTTATAAAAGAGTTTGTTTTGGAGCAATATGTAGGCTGGATTCAAAGTTCAGTTCAGAGCCAGGAAGCTGTAGTTAGCTACAGAAGTTGAAATTCAACTTTCCTTCATGCTACAGTGCTAGATCAAGAAGACTGACAGAAATGTAATCCCCATGAAATTTAAGCCATGGGAGTCTGAGTCAAGCACGTTCTAAGACTCAAGTAGTGCAACATTCATTGTGGGCAAAGCTGTGATCTTTTTATGCACTCCTCATAAACAAAAATGCATCTACTGGATCTGTAGCTCTCTGGAATTATGTTCATCTTTTATAGATAACGAATGTAACTCCACAGTAGTTGCTTAATTAAATATTGAAATGTTGCAAAGTTATTGAGGTATGAATCTTAGTTTCATTGAAATAATACAAACAAATATTCTATTCATATGTATCTAGAGTTCAAGGAGGACAAGATTTTACACTTCCATAGTCACAGGCACACAAAGGTAGCTAAAATGTCATTTATCAATTTTCCAATGTGAATGAATTAAACAAGCCCAGGTTAGACAACAATACATTTAAGTATGTAGGAACAAATATATACCCATCTTTTAGCCATAATAGTGTGTTTCCAAATTAATTTTTTCCAGTGAAGATCTTTCCTCGAGTGAATGCTCCAGTGCTGGCACCTTGTGAACCTGGCAGAACAACAACATTATGGACCACTAATTAGCAAAGAAGCTCTGCCATGTTGTGATATTTCAAGTGAAATCAAATAGTTTCTTGTGACTTTTCCTAGATCACACAGCTTCCATCAGTATAGCTGGCGATCACATCTGTTGTGTGGGTCGCAAGCTGGTTAACACTCCACATTACAGTTCAGTGCTAGAAAAACACAGCACTATCGCTTGACTCCCACTTAGGGACTAGCATTTCTGTAATCAGAAGCAGTGAATGTCAGATCCAATATGAAAGCTTTTATCTTTTGTTTAATGGGATTGGTCAGTGGAACAATAACAAAGAGCACCTTGAATTTGGCACAAGCATTTCAGGTACGTATTTTAATCCATTTTAAAAAGTCACCCTGATATGACTGTTGCTGAAAGGTTTATTTAGGAATAAGCCAGACATGAACAATCTTACTCTGGATTAAAAATTTTCCTGGAACACATTATACCTGTAACAGCATTCCTCTCAAGTGGAAGAGAAACTTCACTAACATTAGGTCCCAGTATTTCTGTAGATATGATGGCCTCCAAATGCATATAGCTCATTGGAAGGTAGAGTTTCCAGTTTCTCTAGAAGGTTTTGGTAATTTACTTAGCAAGTAGCCAAGATAAATTTATTATCGAAGACTTCAAATATTCTGTTACTTTCACTTTTGTGGCAGGTGATGGACTGCATTGTAGTTGTTTTCAGGAGATAATAGGAAGTCACTGAAAACAGATAGGACATTTCCTAGAATTTGCATTGGCCAGGAAGACTAACATAAAAAATTTTATATAGGCAGCATTCTACATGTAATACTAAGAGTTTTTTACATATTTCAAATATGCATTAAAGTTACATGGGATTTTCTCTTTCTCTGTTTAATGAGGTACAGGAACAGAAAGAATATACATAGCAGGCAACAGACAGTGGTCGAGTAGGAAAAAAGGGATGTAGTTCCTTCATTAAATTTTAAGTATCAAGAGTTAAGTTAAAGCATGTTAAATTTCTCATGTTACTCTTGCAAATGTAATAAGCTTTGTGATACCTTGCATATTTGCAAGCAAACAAAGATAGCTGGGATGCTACACTATCAATATTATGACATAAATAAATTCAATAAACTCAATTCACCAGGGAAATTCAGGCACCTGGTGATTATTGCCTCCCAACCTTCAAATGTATTTAGATAGCTCTTTTTGAAAGATTTACTATTTATTCCTAAAAATTTCAGTGTTTAACAATGTAGAATGAAATATCATTTCAGGCTGAGGTAGAAGTAGTAATTTCTTACGTCAGCAAAATCCCTGTTTCCCTCTTTACTCGATGATCCAAGATTATTTAATCTCCCACTCCTTCACTCTCACAGAGACAGAACATCCTCCTTCATAAAACAGAAAAAAAAAAAGGTATTCACCTACGGTTTCCCAGTCCATTTAGGACTACGATATTGTTATTAACAACTTATGTAGTTGCATTTTATATAGTAATTCCATTGTTTCCCTTTAGATCACCAAACTAAACTCGGGACATGAGAATAATTTGGGTATATTTGTGTTTGTATTTCAGTGGTCTGTAAAGGAGTTTCAGTGGAAAGCGTATGCTCAAACAACTGCTCATTCCCAAAAGATTTTGTAGCCAGAGTTACAGTAAAATACTGCAGAGTGGATTCAACAATGACCTAATCAGGGAATTGGGAAGAATGCCACCATAGTAAAATGGGCAAATGAGCTTATACGGATCCACAAAGAGCTTTAGCTATGTCTTTTTAACTGCCTGACTGCTGTCAGCTGCTACTGTCTTCTAGATGTAGTTATTTGTTGTATATTTTGTAGTTCTGCAAGACTTCCTAAGGAGGAAAACTCCTCACTCACTTTGAGGAGCCCCCAGCCCACCTGCAGAGAATTATTTGCCTGTTTACTTTGTTTTGTCCTGTTACTTTGTTTTGTCCTGTCCTTTACACTTCATTAATGCTATCCAGAATAGGCATTTTGACACATATGCCTGATTCATTAACTTCAAAATACTTCACCTACATTATGATGCTTATATAAGAAATATGGAAGCTCACAGCTACACAGAACTGGAAACTTATTGGTTTTCTACACCACACACCAAATTCAACTGCATTAAGCAGCCCAAAGTGACTCCTAGGCTTTAGTATATAGTTTGGGGTGAGGGCAGGACTCTGGAAGATGTTAATACAAAGACCTAAGATATCATTCAATGTGTTCTTATACTTCTTCCTTGACTAGACTGAGTACTTGTGTTTGTGACACAGTGATTATCTTTTAAGTACCATCAGAGTAGTAATCAAAACAGACCAACTTATCTAGTGATCACATAACAGGGATACCACAGGGCAATTAATATGATCTCAAAGCAAAAGAAGATGATAGTGCATTTAACAACTGTGTTTGTGCTTTTTCCCTGAGCTTGACTTTAAGACCTGACTCAATCCCTCCACATGTTTTATAAAATATCTTAGACCCACTGAATCTGGTATCATAATTTGTACTGATTTCTCAAGGTTTTGACTTCCGTTGTAATGAAGCACGCCCAAGTGAGATGGCTAAACTTTCTTTCATTGAACGTGTGGCACAGGCAGAGACAGTTTAACTGAAACTGCCAACAAGCCTGTTTCAGTTAGGATAGACTCCTACCACAGAGAGGCTGTTTTTCATCTGTCAGTTAATTCTTTGATCTTTGCAGTCTGAGTATGTGGAAGATCTAGCTCCCAAATCCACCGAAGTCAAAGATCAATTGTTCTTCACTAAAGCACAGAAAAATCCTAAAAATCGAGTCATTGAGGAACGTGAATGACCAATGTCTTGATAATTTGAAAACGTTTTCAGGCAGCACCAGTGATGGTTCAATATGTACAAATGCTGAAGAAGCAATCAGGCTTTTCTCAAGCAATTACTCAATGAGTGAGGAGTTTTCTGTTTCCTCCTCCACCCCTAATGAACAGCATGAGGAAATATCACCATATCTTCTACGGGAATCACTTGCAAAAAGAAAAAGCAGAAAGATCACCTATTATAAATTAGTCACGCATATTAAGAGGAAACACTATGAACTGTAATAGCATGTTAAAAAGATATTTGTTCTTGATTACAGCAGTTTTATTTTGGGAAAAGGCAGGACAAGTTCTTTTCTTGATGGAAACAGCACCAAAGTTCCCAGTTGTTGACCTACCTGCTTCTCCTCAATTCAAGCAACCTGCCTCAATCAGAAGTCCCTTGTCAAAGTAATCTTAATTCACTTTCAGAGACAACTAGAGAGAATTAAGTGAATGACTTTACAACGCTTTATAAATTTATGAGTATTATACATGTGTTCAATGAGCAACCTGGTCCAGTGGGAAGTGTCCTTGCCTGTGGCAGGGAAGTTGGAACAGGATGGGCTTCAAGGTCCCTTCTAGCTCAAACCCTTCTATGATTAAAACATGCTTTCACTTATCTGGCTCGCTAAAGATTCTATGTCTTACCTTAGGTACAGTAAAGGTGGGTAACATGGGCACAAACAAAATTCCTGAACCTGGTGCATCCAGACACAAACTTTATATCTAGTCCATATTACTGTAAAGGAGGGAGCCAAACTCTGAGTAAAAATCTTTCCTACCACCTGTACATCTATTGATGTAGGAATGCAAGTATAAGCAATCTAGCTGTTTTGTCCTACAGAAGAGTAAATGAAATGTACTGTGTATAGTCTCTGCTGAGCGTTATGGTAAATCCCATGCACAGTAAGAAAGGACCATATCCAATCTTCTCACATTTTCCACCCACAATTTATACCAACTAACTTGGCTCCTAAAATGTAATGGAAAACTCACAAGAGAAGCCAGAGGACTGGTCTCTGACAGTGTGATTTAAGAAGCAGAAAATAAGAAAAGAAAGGTGAAAAGAAAAATCCAAAGTGAATGGTTATTTCATATAGAGGTACATGTAGCTTCCAGGCACCCCACTGTGACGGTTAGTGACATTTAAAAATTGCATTCATGGACAAAATAGGTGAGACAAGTTTTGGATAGGTTGCTGGGAAGATGTGCTTCTCTCTCCCTTAAAGATACAAATTTACCTCTCTCAATAGAATAGTATTATCCTAAGCTATAAATTATAGTGGAATATAAATAGAGTAGTATCCTGAAATGTTTCAGAGCCAGGAAATGAACTTGGATGAACATACTCCATCTATGGAAAATTTGCATTCAGTACCAGCTAGAGAAACTTCATTAAGAAGTAACAGGAGCAATTAAAACCAATGATGCTCAAAACATTTCTTAAATCTATATTTAAATGAAAGCTGCCCTTAATTTACTTCCCCTTATACAATGTCATACAGTCTACAGTAGTAAATGTGATGCTGACTACTTTGTTTCAAACAAATAAACAAAATACCCACTTATCTTAAAAACTATATTAATACAGTATTGTTATTTGCAACCATAAATGGAGAAACTTAGCCATTTTATCACCTCTTCCTGGTATTGCTCTATTTGAGCCATTCAAGATTATTTAACGTTATAAGTTATGTAAAATTGCAATTAAATAAGCTCCTTTTTTTTCCCTAATAAAAATTATACAAGATTTATCTGTTGCTACATACCAACTTCTTTCTCCCTAAAATATTATATTTTACAGGCTTCACGTGCAGCCTGTGAAAAACACAAATGGATTATCTCATTACTGCAAAATATTATCAATTATTACCCTCCTTCATAGCTTTTCTTCTTCACTTTTGTTCTAAACAATTCATACTGTTAACTACATAAAAGAGGAAGCATTCAGCCAACTTGGGCTACATTGATGTTTTGTGCAAAACAAGCAATAAATTATGCATTTCAGCAACAAACGGAGTATAGATGATATTATACGCAGTAATCTATTATATCATCTGTGTGTGTTAAGAAGCTTCTATGGGGTAACCTCTTCCTTGCTTTACTATCCAAGCCTTGTGGTTGGACTGCCAGCGTCTGTGAATTACTAAAATTAAGATACTGAAATGCAAAAGCATTGAGCATCACCAGCAACCTACATATTTATATTTTCATTTGCCAACAATTCCCAAGAAAATGATATACAGGAATTTCAAGCAACTTGCTTGAATCTGTACAACTTGAGGGTCAAAATCTTTTCTTTCTCTCTCTTTCTCAATGCAAATATTTTACTGGCATTTCTCTTCTCTCTTTTATCACACAACCAGCCTTACTGAATGGATTGCACTTTTGTGTTAAAACTTTTTTCCCCTTAGGGAAAAAAAAAATAACATCCTACACTGGCTATTTTATAAAGTATAATTTGCTGCTATGTGTTGCCCTGGATTATTGAAACCAACAAAAAGAAACCTGAACAAGAAAGAACTTGTAACATCCTGCTGATTAATTTTTCAATTACCGTTCAACATGTTACTAAAAGGATGGAATTTTTAAAATGATGAGAAGAAATGGAAAACATTTAAAATATCTTCTGTATGAAGCAGATGATCTTATTTTGTGGCCATCCAATTTTCAATGTGTCTGTCTATCTATCTATCATGTATTTTAACATCTTAATTTTGTGTACTACATACAGACAGATGTGCTTATAAAAAAGCTGCAGCAGTTGGAGATGCAAAGCTCGACTCTTGGTTCTGACGAGGAAGCAGCAGAACTTTCAAACACAGTCAGGTGAAAGGTGGTCACCCTTTTTACTTCTACAAATCATTCCACAAATAAAGACCTGATTACATCTTAGTTGATTCAGCAACTATTTCATCCTGCAATGGACTTGAATCACTCATTGCAAATGATAAGACAAACAGAATTACCTCCTGACCGCATTGCTTCGATCATTCCTGCTGTGTTCCAATTCTTTCTTCTAGGGAGCATCATTCTGCTGAATGGATGAATTAAAAACTTGTTAAAGTTTATTTCAATGGATCTCATACCAGCTACCTTAGCAGCTGGAAGAATTTAGACACTTGTAAAACAATTTACATATGTTCAGTTATAAACTCAGGCTTTATTTTTAAACTATTGGTTTATATTGGTTTTATATGTTATTTTCACTATGCATGTTTCCGATGAAAGGCACTTCTGAACTATTTTTACAGTGCCTTACAGTCTCCTTCAACATCACCTTGCTCCTTTAGGCACTTCAAATATATTTTATTTATCCTAACCTCCAGCACTTTTCTCTTTATTCTCTACCTTTATATTTCTTATCAGGTGTTTTTACACTTACCTGATTTTATTCTTTAATCTTTCTACTTCTCCTTTGGTCTGGATTTTTATACCTTATAGATGTGTCTTTCTGACCCTTTATTTTTCATCTACATTGAATCATTTTTTTTTGTCATAGTATATTCACTGCTAGATGAAATACCTTCATTTATCTTTCAACACTTCCCATTTCCTTTCTATGTCTTCCTTAGACTGATTTTCTCACCTTCTACTAAAATAAGATCAGATGAAATTCAACCATCCTTCTATTCCATTTTATTTAATTTCAGTCCAAATGGCAAAGTTAACAAGATTTTAGTAATTTTTTGAACTTAACACATTAGCATCAGTGATGCCTCTTCACTGCTAACACTATATGAATAGCACCATTTCTGATCTATTTCTAAACCAAAAAGACAATAAAGTACTATAAATCTTACGTAGCAAATTGCTTGTGTTAATGATCAACACAAAAAGTTGATAGAACTAAATACAGAATGAGCCATATTTATGTGTTTGTTTTGCAAAACCCTGACAGTCCAGCAGGTAGATAAATGGCTAAATATGAAATACAGAAGATGATTTTGTACAAAAGTTTTTGCAAGTTTGCACAAGATTGTAAAAAGTTTTGTTTGAAGTTCCTTTAAAATAAACCCCTCTAGAATAACCACTTATAGTAACCATGGAGAAAATGGAGTATTTTTTCAAGTTCTGTTTTAAAAGATCAGAGAAGTCCTAGTTTAACCTGTTCGGTAATTTTGCTATCTATATTGGTAACCTTTATCTCCATACATACACCATATATGGTCGGAATAATTCAATTGCATCAGGACCTAGTCTACATCTGGGGTACATTCCTTCTGCTACTCCTTTGGTACTCTTTCCACCACTGTTTGGAAGGCATGGTAGGAAGCCAGGTCTAAGTTGTCTCCTTTAGTGATATAAGAGCAACGTCTTGCTCCTCTGATGCTTCAAAAATAATAGAGAAAATGAAGCAGCTGAAGCTGCGTGAATGCAGATAGCTGGAACAGGAATTAAATAACAGAAATGATCCACTGAAATAAATGTTCAACAGCAAACTAGGGCCAGGAGGAAGACTGAGAATGAACTATTGGGAAGTTCACATTTAATACTGGTTGAAAACATTTGCTATTGTTCAGGATCTTTTAAGGAAGTTACTGCAGCTGCTCTACAACCCATCACTTAGTTGTCTGTCCTATTCTCCTACTGAGAGTAAGTAGAAAAACTATATTGTCGTCAGTGCTTTATGACAAAACAAACAAGCAAAACCCCATCCACTTTGGACACACTGAACCACCAAAATAGAGAGAGAATACTTTTCTGAATATCGTATTTGAAGGACGGCATTTCTCAGAGAAGAAATCATTCTGCATTCCAATTGATGTTGAAGGTGACAATATGACTTACAGACTGTAGGTTACAAATCTTTATTCAGTTTTGCTAGTTTTCCTCTTGTCCGTGTTTGTTACTTTTGTTTTCTGGAATAGTGACTATCTGACAGCAGTGTATAAAGCCTTTCTGAAGATAATGCTGATGACATGAAAGCAAGTGACATGGAACTGCATGGCAAAGTCATATCTATCAGAATTGGAAAAAATCAAGAATGTTCCTAGAGGATGCTGAGCATGCCCTAAGTGCTTTGATTAATATTTCCTGTTAAATTAATTAATATTTAATATTAATATTGTTAATTTTGAACCATTATTGCCAATTCATGAAGTTCAGGGGGAACAAAAGCTGGATCCATAGGGAAATTTAGATACACCTTCAATAAGGTCTCGGTAGTATTGTTCAATTCTGAACTCACTGATATATTAAAATGTTAAGATGTATTGGAAGAGATTATTTACCTTCTACATTAAAGTATTACTGTTATACGTTTCATTTTATCAATATATTATCACCATCATGTTATCACTATTTTATTCAGTCACCTAGTTTGACTCGATCCTTCGGGAAACCTTCCTAATCTGTGAACTTTTCTTTAGTCTAAATAATTTTCTGTTATCAGCAACGTTCCCCAACCCATCCATCAAATCAATAATAAATATACTGAAGAATGTCAGACCTGATGTCATTACCTAGGGCAGTCACTACTAACTGCTTTCCACTCTCAGCAAATTATCTGCAGTTGCCAGGAAAGTATGTCTTTTAAAGCAGGTTGCCTGCCTGGTATGTCATATTGAGATAACTCAATGCAAGTCACATAATTGCATCATGTAACTTTATATCATTTGATACGGCTGAGGAAACCTAACAAAATATCACAGTATAGAGCATCAGCTGGAAAATTTAAACATTGTGGTTTTTTATCCCCCAAAAGGAATGGGAGGGGAAAAAAAAAGCCCCCACCCTCTATTTTTTCAACCCCAGTCCTTGAAGAAAGAAGAAACAGAAAAATATTGCTTGTCTACAGTATTGATTTTTATATACGTAACTAACACGTTGAATTGGCAGTGTCTTCAGTAGAACCTGAATTTAAAAGCTTCTTGGGAAATGGTCTGTTGTCATGATAAAAGTCCTGTATAAAGCTCAACAAACTGTCAGGATTACCTTTAGAAAAGAGTTGATGTATACTACATTAGATTAAGCCTGTGTCTATACTACTGTACATACGTACAAGGCTGATGATTTGTATTCTAATATATCTGCAATTCCCCATGCAATTCCCTTCTCAAGAAATGTCTCAAAATAAATTACAGTACTGAAGAAACAGATATTTTGATATATATTTACTTCTATTATTGTAACATTAGTAATGATATTTTGATGCAATTAGTGCTACGTTCCTTTTCTCTGTTTTGTACTTTCTTACTAACAAGAGGAAGAGAACTAAAAGGTAGATTTTTATATTCACAGTTCACCTTTCTGCAGCCTCCTCTGTTCTGCAAAAAATGCAAGATTATCCATGAACTAAGTTTTCAAAAGATCCCCCAAAAGCTGCTAGTTTATTTTCATTTATTTACAAAACAATGAATTCAGTATTCAGAGGAGAAACTTATTTAATGGAGATAAGGGATATTGTCACTCTGAGGAACAAGGTGATTCTGAAGTGAAGCTGAGATTGATATGAGATGGAAAAACTGAAATTAGACTACAAACAATAATTGATAATAATAACCACACTCAGCTGAAGGTGAGCCATGAGCTGACATGGTCATTCCTAGACAGGCAAGTGGCAAATCTTATTGACTGTTAATAGTTCGTTGTCAAGGTAGATTAATTTGGGTTATCATGACTCATAAGGCAGACTTGAATGCTACAAGCAAGATGAGAAGCAAGACAAAGTACATTTATAATACATATCGAAGCACTGTAGGAAGTTAAGGATTCTAGGGAAATAGCAAAGAAGAAAAGATGCAGAAGCTGAAAGCTGTGAGAACTTGAGAATGTGCCCTCGTGTGCCCTGTGTAGCATAGGTGAAGGGAACAGACTGGATCCAGTATTTTTTTGACCTCATATTGGTTATAGTCATAGAATTGCTTGGTTGGAAAAGACCTTTGTGTGATAGTGATACAAACAGTTGTCTAGTTAGTTTGAAAATAATGCCACTGCTTTTCTAGTACCTTATTCTTTGGTTTCGGAAATAACATATTAAAATATGATTAGACCTCTTCAATATTATTTTTCTTGAAAACCAGTATCCATGAACAAAAAGTAACCAAAAGCCTCAGGGAAGTTCTCTGCAGCTTAACCATATCCTGGCTCTTTTAAAAGCTCTTCTCTGCTCCCACCCGCCTTTCAACCCCAAAATTATTTAGAAAGACAATCACTAGAGTGGGCTGCCAGGCTAATGAAGATCACAAAAGCCTTTAGAGTCCATATATAATATATAGGAGCTCTATATCTCTATAGCCCAATCCACTTTGTACAATATAAAGAAAAGGTGACCATAGTGTGCTCACGTTTGCACCACATACCTCATTCACACAGTTCTTACCTTCTCTGGAATCAATTTCTGGAGTACAAATTTAACTGAATGAATGAGCAGCCTCAACACCACACACTGTCAAGGTGGATGAACAAAGCCCCACATGCATCCTTCGTACATGGGAAAAAAAAAATAAATTAAAAACTTCAGATGGGCATATATAGAAAAGACACTTCATCATCAACATTCATCCTGCATATGATTTGGCCAGTGAGTGGCAAGTGGGGATGGGTAGAGGAGGCAACATGACAGGATCAGCTGATCAGCCTGCAGGCACAGGAAAGCAATCTACTGGCATTGTGAAGACAGAAGGGTATTCAAGAACAGTGAACAAAGTTCCAGCAAAACAGCATGAGCAGCTACCGGCAGTCAGTTGCACGCTGGCCACTACTGAGCAAAATAAGAATCTGTTAATTTTTATTTTTGTCCAGTTTCCAGGAGCAAAAAGCAAGTTCTAAAAACTGGGGCTTGAATACAAGGACATGATACTGTGTTTGTCTCTGGGGAGGCAGTCAATTCCCCTTGAGATGCACAAGTAAGTAGGTAGAGATTCTGAACCAACCCAGCCAATGTCCTTTTTGCATTGTACTCTGTGATAGCCAGGAAATGTGCACCTGAACAATGCTTGTATTCCAATTAAAAAAAAGATTCTTGGATCCAGCATCTTCTGGATGTAATGGGAGACAAGACACACTCTACAAGTGGAAATAGACTTACTCTGAATAACAGCTTGAAGTTAATAGTCAATTAATTATTCCAGCATGTACCTGATGCTTATGGCAGAAACCATAATTGCTACCTAATTTCTCCTGTTCCAGATACCAAGCATCTAAAATGTCAAAGCAGCAAGTTATTCTCCTTTTGTGTTATCATGCAACCAGATAGCTATGGAAGCAGATATAGCATTTTTATCAAGTGATATAACCAGAATCTAATACGGTCCCAATTCCTAATATGGAAAAAGGCTGAATACCAGCTGCAAATGTAGAATGTGATAAGATATATCCTCTACAACGTGGGACTAATTAACGAAAAAATCATTATTGGGTTCACAGCTGGGACAGATTCTTGTCAAACTCAGCAGGGACTGGAGCTGGTTCAAAAATCACTCAGGCTTGGTGTATTCAATTAGACCGTAAGTTTGAGGTCAAGGATGTCGTTGGCAGTGAGGAAAGCAACTTGCTGCAAAAGTACAGCTCTGTTCATCTGTGCATTCACAAAAAACATTTTGGGAGAAACTCGCATGCTTATCTGCATGACTAGAGATTATGACTGTCACATACATGATTCTATACTAGGTTGTATGTTTTTTTTCCAAATGTTAAATATATTTTGGCAAGGCGAGTGAGAGATCTTGCTAGTAAATATTTCAACAAGGTAGACACACAGTGGCAGGACTGAAAGAATTTTCCAGGGGAAAAGAATTAAAAAACTGTCATCATAATAAATATGGAAACAGAAGGTCTTTGATGAGATCTATTTGCAGAACATACAATAATTTTCATTAATACACAACATATTTTACATTTATTCTAATTTAATAAATGTTAAATTAAATTAAAGTTTGTGTTCATAGCTATAATCTATATTCCAACTATTTTCCATGCAAGCTGTTATGCTTTTTAAAAAATAAAGCAAACTTGAAATATCTTCAACAACCACAGGCATAAATTTCATAGAATCATAGAAAGGTTTTAGTCAGAAGGAACCTTAAAGATCATACATTCCCAACATATACCAGTATTTGTACCTTAGAAGGAGAGATAGCATAAGGCCTACAAAGACATAACATACGCGAGAAAGCATCAAACTACAGATACTACTGGATCCAAGAATCTATGATGAATACAGAAATACTCCTGAGCTATGGACTGAGCTAAACAGATGTGGATCACAGAAACACATGATGGTTTCTGTTGGAAGGGACATCAAAGCCCATCCAGTTCCAACCCCCTGCCATGGGCAGGGACACCTCCCACTAGATCAGGGGCTCCAAGCCCCATCCAACCTGGCCTTGAACCCCTCCAGGGATGGGGCAGCCACCACTGCTCTGGGCAACCTGGGCCAGGGCCTCCCCACCCTCACAAGAAAGCATTTCCTCTTAGTATCTAATCTAAATAGAGAAGCACTGGAACTGTAATTAGAAAGAACCATTTTAAACAATGTTTTCTGCCTTTAAGAACTTATCCAGCCTTCCTTGTGTAAAATTTTCTTTTGTTGTTGTTAATAATCAAAACTGTGCCGTATAGTCAACGTTCCCTCCCTTGATAGGAGGCAACAAGCAAAACAAATTTCTTTGCTGTTACTTACCCCTTCCTCAGAGCATATATTTTTCATTTGCCTTTCAGAATTATCCCTTTCATGTCAAAGGATGTTCCTCTCATGGAGGAACAAACATTAAAGTCAAGCACATGCAAGTTTATTGTGACAGGATTTTCAAAACTGTGTGATGGGTAGCAAAGCTTCAAGGGGCAATGGTGATGTCTTATCTGTACAATTTTCCTTTAGTTATGACAGAATGACTGTACACATGTGTACCACATTGTCATTTCTGAAAAAGCTTTTTTTTTCTTTTTTTTCTGAATACAGAAACTCTGTTTGTCATTAAAAATGTAAAGACCCTTACGTTTTTGTCAGTTGAGGTAGAAAATTAAAGGAAATGTGAAAACACTTTTGTGGCAACCTGGCGTAGTAAGAGTCCTCTGGTTAAGGAACTGGCAAGATACATGAGAGTAAAGCAGATGAAGCTTGACACAACTTATCACTGAAGTTATACGTGGACAATATGAATACATGTCAAAACATTAAAATGTTTGATATGTGCAAGTTATTTAAAAAGTCCCAGAAGGGTTGCCAAACATTCATTTTTATCTTTCTTTTAATTAAAATGGAAAGAGTTACTTATTGTCTTGAAAAGGAGAAAAGAAAAAGGTAACACTAAAACTCATGTTTTAGAACAGGGTTTCACAGGAACCTAAGAAGTTTCAACTAATTGTGGTGCAATAGAGAAGCAAAAGAGAAAAGAAAAATTACGGAAATTGCCAAAAAGGTCTCTGATATTGGAAGGCTGGAGACCTATTTCTAAATTATGCTGAACTGAATAAGGCAAAGATTGAACCTGAAGCTTTCTCTTGCTTAGAAAACACAGAATAATGAAAAGTAAATTTTACCTTGATTGAAAGTGGAAGGACATGGAAATCACCAGAAGTTTCAAGGAGCAAGAAGACAACAATCTGGCATCTGGATGTGCTCTAGGATGTGCTCCAAGCCTCTTGGGCATGGACTGGATCACAGGATCTCATTGACTGAGATGAACAGCAATGAAAATACTCAGTGTTTACCACAGCTCTGTTACTGGAACTTCTCCTAAGAAGTCAGGATAACAGCTGGAAAAAAAAGAGTATCTATGAATATCACACTAAGACATTTCATGCTCTACAACTTATATAAAATTTCAGTTTAAATAAGATTATCTTTATTGTGTTACTCCATATTTACAGAATCACAGAATCACAGAATCACAGAATCACAGAATAACCAGGTTGGAAGAGACCCACCGGATCACCGAGTCCAACCGTTCCTACCAAACACTAAACCATATCCCTCAGCACCTCGTCCACCCGTGCCTTAAACGCCTCCAGGGAAGGTGACTCAACCACCTCCCTGGGCAGCCTGTTCCAGTGCCCAATGACCCTTTCTGTACACCAATAAAAGTGTTCATAAATCAATGTGGTTTCAATTTTGCATCTTGTCCAGGTACTAAAATTTGTAAGACTCGTTTTTCTTAGTAGACTTGTTGAAGTCTGGTCAAACAGAACACTTCATGGAAAGTTCTTGCTGAGGTTGTAACATGCATCCTCTTCTAAACAGTGACTACGTTAAAAGTGACTTATTTATTTATTTAAAGTAGAATCATAGAATCATTAAGGTTGGAAAATACCTCCAAGGTCATCATATCCAACTCTCAGTCCAACACCACTGTGCCTACTAAGCCATGTTCCTAAGCACTATATTTACAAGTCTTTCAAATAGCTCCGAGCATGGTGAGTCCACCAATTCCCTGGAGAGCTTATGCCAATGCTTCATCACTCTTTTGGTAAATAAATTTTTCCTAATATCCAATCTAAACCTCCCCTGGTACAACTTGAGGGCATTCCCGCTTATCCTATCACTTGTTAGTTGGGAGAACATACCAACAACTACCTCACTACAACCTCCTTTCAGATTGTTGTAGAGAGCCATAAGGTCTCCCTTCAGCCTCCTCTTCTCAAGGCCAAACAGCCCCAGTTCCCTCACTCACTCCTCATATATGACTTCATCACCTTCCTTGCCCTTCTCTGCTCTCTCAGCACATTCAGAATAAAATCCAATGCCCTTAGTGACTAGAACATTTTTTGCCGCCTTTCACTCCAAGGAATGGAACAGAATTCATGAAGCAGTCAATGAAGGAACTCAAGTCCCTGTTTCAATTATGTATCACCAGCCATAACTTCCATGTCTAAGATATCAGAAAATTGGTTCCTTCTAGGCAGAACTGAGAAAAGAAATGAGCTGCCTGTGAGTCAATACCTGCACAAGAGAATCAACATGTTTGGATCTTCATGACTTTCAACAGGACTTAGTTTATGAAACATTCGCTGTTGACAAAGATGTAAAGATTTCAATGGAGGGTTGGCATGTAAAACAGAATTCTCAAACTTGGCCCTTATACTATATTGAACTGTAACTTTTTTTACAATGACACAAAGATCCTTTTTTAGCAGAATTCCTGTTCAGTAGAGGAAACACAAGAAATTATTTAATAGGCATACTTTGGATTTTCCAAATGGAGTTCTATATTTGCTAATGTAAGATAAACATGATTATCATATAGTGTAACTTTTGTTATCAAGCATTATCAAATTAGTGACTAATTTGTAATGTAAATAAGTATTATTAGCTTTAAATATGAAAGATTTACATAGCTAATGGAATGACTCTGAAAACATTGTCTTAGGGCAGTTAAAAGCTATGTTACATTTAACAAAACTGTGAACATGAATATTTATTCTTGAACAACAGAAAGAATAACCAGCTTCTCATGAATATAAAATGATAAAGCAAATAGTGAAGAACATTTATAACCAATAAGCATACTGGAATTAATTTGTGTAAAACTGTTCTTTTCACCTTCTATTTCCAGTACATTTTGAACTTAAAGGATTAAATTCAGTCCATTAATCAACATTACAGTATTTGGCAAAAGGGATAGTTCACAAAAAATGTATGGCAAACAGCCTAAGATTCTACAAAAGGAAGCAGGTTGGGTGAAGGAGCAGAACATGAAAAATAATGAATAAAGTTCTAGTCATAAGCTTAAAGCTCCTTTGTAACAGCAGAGTTGATCTTCAACGACAGAAGACTCTCTACTCCATCAAGGTGCAGAAAAGATAGTGAAGAAAAATATTTCCCAGTATTTTGAGAACAAGCTACCTAAACAACAATATCATCATTCACTTTTCACTTTTTCTTTTTCCTCCGGTCTGTCTCCCACTTTTAAATTAAAGACATCTACATTCTTCAGAGCTATACATGGAGCTTTGAAAATATAATATCAGTCTGGTGGAACAAAATATGGCTCTCATGGTCTGAAAAGTGAATGTGTAAGGTGCACTCACTCTTGATCAGTGTGCTCAGACTCACAGCTATTAAAAGTTTATTGTGTCCCGAATGCCAGCAGGGCCAATTGACCTTTATAAAAATATGTGGACTAACTTTAGCAAAGCTGCCTGGAAGATAAAATTTTAATTAATTATCAAAAGATAATACTCTGAGTAATTAAGATGCTTAATGCAAGTGTAGGCTCTTACAGTATGTTTACATAAACAGCAACAATTTTTACATCCTATCACAGTATGATATGATAGGGATGGACAAACTCTTCTTATTTTCCTATTTATTTTTATACACTAATTTCTTTGCCAGATACTGTTCATAAAAATCTCATACTCCAATATCTTGGCTTATTAATTGCAAGCTTGCACTAATTGGAATGCAGCTTTCTTATCTCTGAATTATAATTTTTGTTTATTTTCTCCATTTCTGAACTGAAATATTTTTCTGTGTTAAAAGCTATTTTACATTTTTCCTAATTTTTACAAACCATACCAGCTTCATGGTTATTGAGCTAATATGGAAGGGATTCTTATAAAGAAAGCCCAGGAAAACTTCACAAATCTGCTAGGAAACTTTTCTTTGCAATGATCAAGTCTGTGATATTCAGCTGCCAAACTTTAATTAATTAAATGAAAGTTAGGCACTCAGCAGTTTTGAGAAACCGAACTACTGTGCCGCTTTTTCCCTTATCTTTTGAAATTCAAGATAAATACCATCCATTCTTTCTCCAAGACAGACCGTAAAGCACAGTTAGTACACATCCCCAAAGTATCTTGAAATCATTAGATGGACAGCACTGCAATTTTAATGCATAGCACGTTGTAACATGGAAAAAAGCAGTGCCAGCTTTGTTAAATGTACCCAAATCCTTCACAGTATGAGTGGAGACAGAGCTCATCCTGATTCTTCTGCCAGATCAGTTCCCCATCTCCCTAAATAAACAACAAGAAATAGTGCCAGGCGCCTCCGGCCATACATTTTGCGATACAAAATGCTGACTTACAAGGAAACAGTACTGGAAACATTGCCTTACTGTGCTGATAATCCATCAGCCATGATGAGATGGCAATAAGAGCTTTTGGACCAGTAAGAAATTATTTTGAGCCACATTTTAAGCACTGTCCGAAAGAAATGGGTTTTTTTTCCCCTTTTCCTTGTAGATCCCATGAACCATGAAGTCCTCTAGTGTTTTAGAATTAGCAAGAGCACTGCAAAGTTGTGAAAACACATTATACCCCCAGTCTCATTTTGCATGGGCTTATTAGAATTATTTGACCCCCAGACTACTTGGGTTTTGATCAGATAATGGACTCCAATTAATAGAAAATCATTAGAAGTGCTGTGCAAAGTGAACTCATTAGCAATATAACTCTCTGCAATAATTTCTCTAGGTATTTGAAGCCACAGAAATCAGTTAGATTATAGTTCTCCAAGGCCAGTGCAAGCTCAGAGATTGTGTGTCTGCACCTACTCCTGCTACCATCCATAAGAGTTTTGTCCTCTGGTTCAATAAGAGAAGCACTGGAATTATTATCCTGCCAGCAAGGTAAGGGAGGGGATTCTGTCCCTCTGCTCAGCTCTCATGAAACCTCACCTGAAACCCTGCGTTCTTTTCTGGTGTCCTGAGCACAGAAAGGACATGGATCTGTTGGAGCTAGTTCAGGGGAGGCCATGAAGATGATCTGAGGGCAGGAGCACCTCCCATGTGAGGACAGGCTGAGGGAGTTGGGGTTGTTCAGCCTGGAGAAGAGAAGGATCGAGGGGGATCTTGCAGCAGCTTCCAGTATTGAGAGGGGCCCCAGAAAGCTGAGGAGAGACTCTTTACCAGAGAGCATAGGGATACGATGAGGGGGAACACTTGTTAGCTGAAAGAGGGGAGATTGAGATGAGATCTTCGAAAGAAATGTTTTGCTGTGAGGGTGGGGAGGCCCTGGACCAGGTTGCCCAGGGAAGTTGTGGCTGCCCCATCCCTGGAGGTGTTCAAGGCGAGATTAGATGGGGCTTGGAGCAACTTGATCCAGTGGGAGGTGTCCCTGCCCATGGCAGGGGGGATGGAACTGGATGGGCTTTGAGGCCCCTGCCAACCCAAACCATTCTATGATTCTATGATTCTATGTATCCATAACGTTATACAATGAATAGAGGGTAAATATAACACACTGGAAAATTTAAGTGTTCCCCTTGAATGAGTCAGACACTGAAAATACTTACACACCATCAGCATGTGTCCTTTACATTCTTCATAATTATCAGAATTACAACAAGATTTTCCATAAACTAAAAACATGGTACACAGCTCCCATTTTAAGCCCCC
Source organism: Phaenicophaeus curvirostris (assembly GCF_032191515.1). Taxonomy (NCBI): domain Eukaryota; kingdom Metazoa; phylum Chordata; class Aves; order Cuculiformes; family Cuculidae; genus Phaenicophaeus; species Phaenicophaeus curvirostris. Next base: position 4,310,955 of record NC_091405.1, on the reverse strand, counting down.
AAAAGTTAAACAACAGCACTGAAACCTTTAATGGAAGAGAAATAGAAAGTTAAAGGGAAATATAAAGAGTATAGATCTGTGCTGCACCTGTTTGACCTTAAGGTATCACTCCTGCTCCTTCAGGGAAAAGTACATAAAGCAGAAAACTAAAAAGTAAAGGCTGGCTGACTTTAAAAACTCACCTTAAGAAGACTGTCTCTATCTATGACAAAGATCCTTTTTTACGTATTATATTATATGAGACTATTCCAGTTGGATTTATCCAGGTATTTTTAACTCAAGACATAAAATTTTGCTTCAGGCTGAAAGTTGGCATACTAGATCTCAGTCCAACAGGAACTTTTAAAAGACACAGTCCTGAAGGTGAAGGTAGGCTGGAGTCTTAACCTTCAAGACTGCAGAGAAGCAGTAATATTCAATGTCATACAGAACAGACACAAATCCTAGTTTTCCCCAGGAGAGCTACAGCATCCCTCTTGAAGTATGAACAGAAGCCAGGCACCATGCATGTGAAGACAATATTCATTATTTCTTACAGTCTGGATATAGATTTCCTGGTTAATACCAATATCTATAGTCAGAGGGAACATTAAAAGGTGAATTGAAAAAAATGCTAAAAGATTCTTCTTTAGACAAAGAACTGTTAGCTGTATTCAGGATGGATTAAATAAAATCTGTGTTACAGAGATTTATGGGAAGCTAAGGCTAAGAAATAAGATAATCAGACATTCCAGTCATAGACGTTTTTGGTTGATGGAACTTTGCACTGTATAAAATGGTTGAATACTTGGCTCAGTAGGGGTTCAAACGCTTGGAAACTGAGCAGAATGCAGTAGTAGACTATGAAAAAGTTGTTTAAAAAGATGAAAAGCCTGCTGAAGATTTGTGCCATGAGCACTGTTTTCTATTTCTTAGTTTCATCCTGAGAACATTATGAACTACTGTATTAAAATTTTAGACTCTTGCTGAGATTGATTTATCAGGGTTGATCAATCAACCTTGCCGGACCATGCCTTTTAGAAAATGTGAGATAGTCTAGCAAGGAATCTTTATGGGTGCATGAACATGAAAGAATTCCAGTATAAACTGACAAACACTGTTATTTACTGAACAATCACTCTGCTGTAATGTTGACTAAAAATACCTAGAAAACACTTGTGAAAACAAGAGGTTTTGAGTAGGAGGGGAGAAAAAAAAAACAAAACCCAGAAAAGCGTAGGTGTGATTTGTTCAATATAAAAATTGGTCCTATTTCCACCTATAAAATATAAGGCAAACTTAGGCATACACAGCCCAGACTAAAGCCATCTGTCTTTGAGGGAGCATAAATAATCTATATCACCTAGCTATAAGCTGAATGTATTGAACCACTCCTACTGTGAATATTGTCTCCTACAGGCAGGAAACAGAAGCAGTTAAAGTTCACAAGGTGTGCAGCTTCCAGTGCTTGGAGCTACAATGCAGCAAAATTGGGTTGGTACAAGGATAATGAAGTCATTTGAATAGGCTCAGTTGCATACTCTCACCCCATCATCCAAGAGTGCATAGACAGGAGATCTGTCATACAGCTGTAATCTTTCCATCCTTCCTCAATTGCTCCCCAGGGTACGTCACATGTATCATCGCTGATCGTATAGGAAGCTGAAGTAAACTTATAAATTCATATGTATATACATTTTACATATATATAAATAAAATACATACAGCTAACAAATAATACGCAGGTATACACACACATGTTTAATTCAGAAGATTAATACTTAATAATGTATCTTGGGCTCATCAAAATAAGCGTGGCAAGCAGTTCAAGGGTGGCAATTCTGCCCCTCTACTCTTTTCTGATGAGACCAAACCTGGAATATTGTGTCAAGCTCTGGAGCCTCAGCATAGGAAAGTCCTGGACCTGTTTGAATGGGTCCAGAGGAGGGTCAAAAAAACTATCAAAGACCTGGAACACTTCTGCTATAAAAAGAAGCTGAGAGTTGGGGTTGTTCTGCTTGGAGAGGTGTTCAAGGAGACCTTGTTGAAGCCTTTCAATGCTTAAAGCAGGTTTAGAAGAAAGGTGGGGGAAAATTATTTTAGCAGGACCTGTAGCAATAGGACAAAGGGTAATGATTTTAAACTAAAAGAAGAGAAGTTTAGACTAGATATTAGGAAGATATTTTTCATGCTGAGGGTGGTGAAACAGTGGCACAGGTTACCCAGATAGGTAGTAGATGCTCCATCCCTGGAAACATTCAAGGTTAAGTGGGATAGGACTCTGAGCAACCTGATCTGGTTGAAGACGTCCCTACTTATTGCAGAGGTGTTCAACTGGATGACCTGCAAATACCTCTTTCAACCCAAGCCATTTTATGACTATGATATACTGTGGAATATCAATCTTAAGGTGACTATTTATTACGGTAGTGGAAGTATTTGATTAACTCAGTACAGATAAACATTACAGTTTTAACACAGTGGTAAGATTTATGATGCTTTTTCTGGAAGAATTCCAGAGTAATTTTTATAATTTAAACAAATGGCTGGAAAGCATATGCTTGCTGCATGTTTTGTAACATGTCTGGAATAAAGGTAAGGCAAAATGAAAATGTAACACTGCATCATAAAGGAAACTGGAACTTAATTATAGAGCTCTATCACATTTCTGAACTGCACTTTGCTATTCTGGTTTTTAGTAAAGGTAGAGAAGAAAAATGTTAGTTTCAGGAAAACGAACAAAAAAGGAATACAACAAGTGATGAAAAACAAAGAGATATTTGAGACATCCAGGCAACATTTTCATGATAGACATTCTCCACTAATTTGCCTTCATGCTTCATCATACTCAGAAACTCAATCAAATAAATGTAGTCAATCTAAAGCTTGTCTGTCATTCAAACACTGAGAAATGTCCACATCACTGTTTGTATTTAAACTGGTTGTAGCTTCTCAAGTTCTATATTTCTTAGGCTGAAATGTCTTAACTTGGTCCCAGGTCTCTGAGAGGATGAAGGTCCCTTTAGCAAGACACTGATGGTTTATTAGACTAACAGCATGATTTACAGACCAGTTCTCATCACAGAAACATTTACAAGACCAGGAGCATGAAGATTTCTCTAGTAAGGGTTCAGGGCACCCTGTTATGCTGTATCTGTATACCTCCAGTATGAGGACAGCCTGAGAGGTCTGGGGTTGTTCAGCCTGGAGAAGAGAAGGCTCCAAGGAGACAGAGCAGCTTCCATTCTCTGAAGGGGGCCTACAAGAAAAGTGGGGAGGGACTGTTTACTAAGGCTTGTAGTGATAGGAATAAGGGCAATGGTTTTAAATCAGAGAGGGGCAGATTTAGGCTAGACATAAGGAGGAATTTCTTCACGATGACAGTGGAGAGGCTCTGGCACATGTTGCCCAGAGCAGTGGTGGCTGCCCCAACCCTGGAGGTGTTCAAGGCCAGGTTGGATGGGCCTTGGGCAGCCTGATCTAGTGGGAGGTGTCTCTGCCCATAGCAGAGGGTTGGAAACAGATGATCTTTAAGGTCCCTTCCAATCCAAACTATTCTATGATTCTACAATTCTACAATCTGCCCACATTCAAGCTTATTGCCATCTTCACAGGGCTGAGGCTCTTGGGGCTCCTGTGCTGACTCAGGAAGCTGTACCCTTTCAAAAATTATCCAGCAAAATAAGTGATCAGTTTTACATTAATGCCTTGAACCAGCATGACAGAATAAGAATTCAGGCTGGCTCAAGGGAGAGAAAAGAAATAATAAGGCCATCCAGAGGACAGGACAACAGTAATCCTGACAGATTTCTTAAACTTCCTTGGAACCCATCTCACATGCCAAATTCAATAAGCATATTCAACTTTACACCTCATGCACACAGACACTATTGAATGCTGCTAAGACACAACAACTGGTGCTTATTAAAAAATGATAGGCAGAGAAGGAAGAGGAGGAAATTAAAGATGCACATTCACAAGGGGCAGGAGATAGATTAACACATGTACATTTCTTGGCTTTTCAATCAGGTAAACAAATTTTCTCTCAAAGTCCATATAAGATAGTCTCAATACTCATGCAAATATTTTTATTAAAAGTATCATTTTGCATTCTTGCACTATTATGCTATTACAAACTTGCCTTAATCTTAATTAAAATTTAAGAAATGTCTTATCATAATTAGGGTACTCTGAGAATATAGCAGAATTTTTAAATTATTATTTATTTTATTAACTAGGATGTTCAAGCTAATAAATTCCAGATTAGTTTTGTTCAATAACAAGTAAGTATGAACGAGCTTTTAAAAGAGAATACGCGTATTTTGTTATAAAACGGTCCACTGTATTTTCAGATATGAAAAAATGTCCTTTAGATTTTTTTGTTATAATTTTCTCTCTGCAAGAGTCTGTAGTATTTTAAACAAGTGTGACAATGTTTAGTGAAGACTGCATTTTCTGTATTACTCTTAAATGGATATTTTAAATGGGCTGAAAACAGTAGATGGAAATTTTCTGTAATATTTAATAAAAGAAATATATAATCTGATTTTTATTGTAGTCAGAAGAAAACAGGTAATAGTTTTTAATACACACTTAAAAAACTAAGACACTAGAAACTGGAAGATTTATGACAAAACTTGTTCTGAATTTATGCTACCTAGAGAGAAATGCACACAAAGCTGTTTCCCTTCTCAGTATTACAAGGAGTAGCAACAGTTTCTCAAAAGTTTGTGCACATAGATGGAAAATACTGGTTGTGTGGAAAAAGACAAGGTGTACAAATGCTGCTATGGCAGCTGATGGATGTGTTGGAGGTTGTAACCTAACACAATTTTCACTAACAAAAAGGAGCAAATGATCTGCATTACTCTCTCTGAAGGACCTTAGCCACTCAAAAGATATTGGCTAGGCCTTGCATCCAGGCAGGTAAAATAAAAATAAATAAAACCACAGCATGCACTTGAGCGGTTGGCATATTTTCTGAACATCATGTATTTCTTTAACAATTCATAAGCTTTTTCCCAAAAGTCAGAACTATATATTTAACAACCATCTCAATTAAGAATGTATTCTTACCCAAGATAATTCTGAAAACAAATCTTAAGATTGTTATTCTATATTTTCTTCCTATGTTGCTTAATTTTTCTCAAGAGCTGATAAGAAAGCAGGTATCTGAAAAGGATAACAACCCAAGGTACATTGGTGTTTCCCACCAAATGACTGAGCATTTAAACTTTGGAAGTAAGTACTTTGGAAACTACAGCTGAAATGAGTGCAATTCCACTAAATTACCTTGCAAAAGGTGAGATAAATCAACTCCACACACCCCCACTCCCCCATATGCTACAAAGAGTTCCTTCAACTCTACAGTACAACTTCAAACTTTGGGAAGTTCTTTTGCATACATGGATATATGTGATTTAGGCATGGATTCACACGTACGTTCCTATACGTAAAGAACTGTGGTAATTAGAAAAACAGCAGCAGATCTGTTTGATAGACTGTAATCACAGAGAATTAATTCAGGACTGTTCTGGTAAGGGGCAAGTTTTCTCTGTGTTATGAAGCACCCATAGTAAACCAAAAAGCAATAGAATTTCGTAAGGCTTAAACACATAAAGTGTACACTGTTTTTGCCTAAAGCATCTTAAATTTACCACCTTGGAAGAAACGACAAGATCAATAATTACCTGGAAGAACTCCAAAAGGAGTTTTGTGTACTGCAGAAGGAAGCTGGGGGAAAGATCAATGGGCAAACATCAGTGTACCTGGAAGCAGAACTAATTTAAAGGGTCAAGAGATGGACCATCACCAGCCAGAGGGCTTTTTCCAGCTCCACCAGTAACTCAACATGTCACAACCTTGCAAACATGTCCCTTATACGTGAGAGGAGTGGTAAACACAGGAGGTGAGCCATCCTGCTTTCACCAAGGGGATAAACTATCATAAATTACTCAACACTGACTGCAGGGAAAAACAGGTCATTACTGCCAAGCAGCTGATGTGGAATGAGATCTCTCTCCCTGGCTCACCCACTGTAATTCATCTGTGTCCTTGCTGCAAGAAGCCACATAACAGACTCAGCACCTTGCACAGTTATATCCAAGATGAATTCATTTCCCTTAATCTTACTACAGCTGATGAGAAAAATAAGACTTTTTAACACGGCTACAAGGTAAAAATGAAGGCTCGATTTCATGTAATGGCAAAACATTGCCTTCTTGCTTCTCAGCCACAGGCTCTTTGTAGAAGAAAATGAGTATGTTCCTTTTCATAGTACATTACATGATAAACAAATACATCATATATCACACCAGAAACTACATTATGTAATACACCAGCAAACGGAACTGCAACACATGCTATCCCTTGTAAATCAATCTCACCTTCCTTCCATTGCTTTCTGTAAGTTAGGAGCAATCTCATTTATTTTAACAGAAAGACATTAAGGTTGGTCAAAAAAGCTAGAAAGATTTAGCAAATCCATGTGTGGTTTGGCTCCCAGTAAAGAAATACTTCCCAGTCACAACAATATGTTGAGAGATGCAACATATTACTAGATTCTCTGAAGTAGTTGGAACTTAATGCACAGCAAGTCTTCTTCTGAAATGGTAACAGGGTATTTCATAGCTACATGGAAATGGAGAACAATTACTCTGTTGTGTTTCATCTTGACTATAAGTCTCACTATGACTATACATTTAAGCCATCCCAACAAATTATCATTCTGTTAGCTTAATGTTTTGCTAGTAGTAAATGCATTAGCCCCCACCAGAAAGAACAAATATTTCTCTTTAAACACAAAAAGAACAAAGGAATAAGAATAGCAGCCACATACAGAGCAAAGAAGTAATACTAGCAAAAATGACAGGACTGCATGAAATGTAAAAGCAGCGTACTAAAAGTCACTAAAAGTGAGCATGAATGCTATTCAGCTTTAATAGAGATTGCATCCATTTATGCTGTTAGCTGAACATAAACCTCGTAGCACAGAAACTGGTAAAAAATTGCACTAGTGAAATTCAAATTAGGGCACATGCTGTTATTTTGCCATCTTTGCCTGGGTACTACCAGTTCCTGATTTCCCACCAGTCGACAAGTACAATATATAAATCCATATTCTAATACATTCCATGTCAGTAGTGATTAAGGAACATGTTACAAGTATAACAGGTTTATGTGGACTAACTGGCTCATAATTTGTCCCTGAAAAAGTAACTTAAACCACTGCACATTACTTCTATCAACAAATTTACTGCTGTATGTTCTTAAAAATTGCCAGATGATGACATTAATGGCAATTAGTGCTCAAAAATGACTGAAATAATAAATAAAAAAAAGCAAAACCAGCTGGAATCCTCCCATATTCCACTCTTTGCATCAAAACAATACTTAGCAAATTGATACCTGGCAATTTCTGTGTTACTTATATCCTAATTAATAACCAACCTCAAAACATTTAAATTGGTATTTATTAGTAAAGGTAAAGTCATTACACTTGGGATTAAAACCAGGGAAGAAGACTCCATCACTTCCATGGGCAGCCTGTGACAGTGCCTCACCACTTTTTCAGTAAAGAAATTTTTTCCTAATATCCAGCCTAAACCTCCCTTGGCATAACTTGAGGCCATTTCCTCTCATCCCATCACTTGTTACTTGGGAGAAGAGACCAACATCCACCTCCCTACTACGTCCTTTCAGGGAGTTGTAAAGAGCAACGAGGTCTCCCCTCAACCTCTTCTTCTACAGGCTAAACAGCCCGAGGTTCCTCAGCCGCTCCCCAGAGCTCCGGTGCTTCAGCCCCTTCGCCAGCTTTGTACCCTTCTCTGAACACACTCCAGCCCTTCAATGTCTTTCCTGTACTGAGGGGCCCCAAACCTGAACTCAGGATTCACCAGTGCTGAGTACAGGGGGACGATCCCTTCCTTACTCCTGCTGTTCATACCACTGCTGATACAAGACATGATGTTGGTCTTCTTGGCCAACTGGGCCACTACTGGCTCATGTTCAGCAGTGGCCCTTTTCTGCCATGTGGAAAAGGCAGAAACTTTCTTTACAGATTTATGCTGGTTCTTCCAAGGTATGTCACACTTACACGTTCTCTATCTTTTACAAGGGTTTCTCTTCATTTTCCTTGTGTAAATTCAGGTTTAGAAGTTCAAAGTTCCCCAGATCTCACCTTTTAAAAAATTAGTATCATGACTACCACCTGTCATTTCTTAAGTAATTAGGCAAATATTAAGCAAGAACTTACATGACATGATTAGTCACTATCATAGTCTCAACTAAACATGTGTGTGTAGTAACACCCATTTTGTCACAATCCTTCTTTGCTGCTTCTTCTGTGGAAATCTGAAATGTGATAATCCTAGAATAGTTTGTGTTGGAAGGGACCTTAATCTCATCCAGTCCCACCCCCTGCCATGGGCAGGGACACCTCCCACTAAATCAGGGGCTCCAAGCCCCATCCAACCTGGCCCTGAACACCTCCAGGGATGGGGCAGCCACCACTGCTCTGGGCAACCTGTTCCAGGGCCTCCCCACCCTCATGGTAAAGAAATTCCTCCTTATGTCTAGTCTAAACCTGACCCTCTACACTTTATAGCCATTGCCCCTAGTCCTATCACTACAAGCTTTTGTAAACAGTCTCTCCCCAGCTTTCTTGTAGGGCCCCTTCAGATACTAGGAGGTCACATATATTTACTGCCTGTAGTGGCGGTGAAGCTATAGAGGTTGCTGCACACACAAAATGAAGTTCAGACTTCCCTAGATCAGAAGTATAAAAGGCACATCCCAGTGTCCTATGGGCTGGGGCTTCTTGTGTGGGAACATATAAGAATACAGAGAACTAAACTATTAAGCTATGAAGCCTTTACAACATATCTACATATTTCTGGTTTGCTTCTAATTATATCAGAACTACTGTATATTCTGGGGAAAAAAGACCCTCCAATTATTACTTGCTGCAATGTTGACTGTTTGACGTAAAAATAAAATAAAACAAAACAAAATAAAAAAAATCAAAGCAGCTTTCAAAAAATTCAGTATAGAACAATATAAAACAACTTTCAGTAGGCTCTGCTTTTTGTGATGGTCTTAGAAGACTTTAGGTGAACAGAAGAACCCCCACCAGGGTCTACAAGGTTCAAAATTTTGAACTAAATAACCAGCCATTTCTTGTTTAGTATGTCAATTAAAGATCCTGAATTTCACTGCTTATCCCCCTCAGCTGGAAATACAATCTCGCCTTGGTTTCCTCTTACTCATTTAGAACTATAATTAGCCTGACTGTATCCATGATATTTCAGGTGATCAGCTGTGAAGAGTATTTCTAGTCATCATTACTGTTTATCAATAATTTCTCTTGTAGATAAATTTAACGCTGCCTCTCGGAAAAAAAAAACAACCCACCAAAAAACCACAAAACCTTTTCTTTCCAATTTTCTAAATTTTTAACGTTAAAACATGTATCTTTAACACTTGCAACATTGCAAGCACTTTTCCACATAAAAGCACATCTTGTAGTTCAAGGGTTTTGTGGTTTTACAAAAATGAATATAATCTAGAAACTTTATAATCATGAAAATCAGCCTTCAGAGAAGAATTTTGATCAAAATATCAAAGTTCCACATAAATCTCAGTAGCTGCTCAGATTCAGAGCACTCCAACTAAAAAGAGAAATTAATTATTTTAGAGGAGTATTACAGAAAAGATAATTGAATGGTTGTTTCCATGTTTTTCCCAGTCTTTAAAGACTTATCTTGGTATAAGTAATCTAGTAGACAGAGTAAAGAAGTGAAAGAAAAGTAAAATCTTCCATCTCATTTTGCATAAATGAATCACGAAGCAGAGGAATTGTTATTACGATACGTAAAGTATGTGCCTGTAGCAGCTACTCAGATTATTGGTACACACTTAAAAGCAAATGCAACAGCTCATTTCAGCAGGAAGCAGAAATATCTAGTACTGGAAGTAGGTAAACTTTACACGAGAGGCCCATCTTCTTATGAAAGGAATTATTTAAATTAAGGATAAATATATGTAAGACAGTCCTTCTAAAAGCCACATTTATTACAGATTCTCCACTAGATCCTCAGAACAAAATATCCCACAAGAGGGAGGGACCAAGCACAGACAACTTAGAGCTGATGGAGCTCTAGCAAAATCATATCCACAAGATTTCCCGAATAACTGAAGAGAGAAAAACGGAATAAAAAGTATTTTGAAAGGACTTTTTAATATCTGATCACTGAATCACGGAATATCATAGAATGATTTGGGTAGGAAGGGACCTTAAAGGATTTAATGGAATTTATATTGTCTCACAAGTCTGTCACTTTTTGAGCAACAGGCTTTTTCTGTTGTAATGCCAGCAATTACACAGAATAAAAGTACAAATGTATCTTTATATCTATATATGCATGCAGAAAATGTGTTGCTGCATATGTATTGAGAGGAAGCCTGTCTGATCCAGGAGGAAGAGGAAAATGAGACAGTGAAATGTCTTCAAGTGAGAAGGGATTGAGAGGAGATGATGGAGGAGATGAACAACATGAGAAGAGAGCTGCTTCACACAGTGGGAGGTACAGAGACAGTGAATCAGATGCTCTTAGGTAACATTAGAGCCAAAAATAAGATCTAAGTGGAAATCTTAAGATAAGTCTCAGGGTCTTGCTAAACAAAAGGTGCCATGTACATGCTACTGGATCAACTTATGATGTAAAGCAAGCAACTTTTCTACTGCCTGAGGAAAGTCCAGGAAAGAGAAAAAAAACGAAACCAAAACAAACAAGATGTTTACTTGGCAGGAGTGCACTGAATAGTTTTAGTTGAAAAGGCTAGAAAAAAAGAACCACCTCTGATTTTAGTAAAATAGTTCAGACTGAGTCTTCAGAAAAGGATCTCAAAGACTGATTGCATCAACAATGAGTTTCTGAATCACTGTATTGACAGAAGATGCTTTGTATTCTCAAACTAGATGAAAACTAAGGAAGGTGGAAGACATGTTCATGGTTCACCTAATATTACAAATAATGGAAAGAATGCCGAGAACATCTTCCAGATTTACATGAATCTTACTACAGTCATTCACAAGAAATAGTTTCCCTCTTGATATCTAATACACATTTTATAAACCTCTGAGAGAATTGTTTATGAGCAACAAAGAAATAAACAGAAATTAAAATATCTGACATTAAAAAAAAGAAAAAAAGAAAACTGACAAGAGCAATGGGCTTTACTAGATGATAAATTTGAAAAAATAATCCTCTAATGTCAGTATAAAGTCAAAATAACTTAATAAATCCTTTTCCAGCCATGATAATATTAGTACAAAAGGACTTATTTTTAAAAAAATTAGTTCTCAATGCCTTCAAAAGCCAGCCTGTAGGAAATCAACAAGGACCTCAATATCACTAGCTGGAGAAACACTAGAACCACTGATTAATTCCTGTGATTTCACAGAACTGAGGAAGCTTTTCTACCTTGTAGAGTGATAAACATGGCTGGAACCTATCGGTATTGCCAATAAGAAAGTTCACCGAAGTCTATCCACTGTAGAAAACTTTAAGGTAAACAATTCAAACCTGCATTTCACATATATCTTTTCTTATAGCACACATGCTTACATGTGGAAGATGAACACAAAAGCTTTAACAGCACTGTACTTCATATCATTAAAGACTCACAGCTTTAGAATAACTACTTTAAATATTTGGCAATTAAAAGATCTGTAGTCAGATGAAGAGGAAGCAGTGGATGTCAGTAACTACTTAAGAGCTGCACATTTGATGAGGAAAAGGAAAATGATGCACAAAATATTAACAGAAAACCTCACTAACTTCATGTGAAATATTATTCAGGTCTTGTCTTCCACCTGGAAAGCTGACCAAATTATCACAGAATCATAGAACCATTTGATTGGAGAAGACCTTCTAGATCATTGAGTCCAATCGTACTGTCCACTACTAAACCATACCCCTGAGCACACCGTCTACCTGTCTTGTGAAGAACTCCAGGGATGGGTACTCAACCACTTCTTCCCTGAGCAGCTTCTTCCAGTGCCTGAGAACCCTTTTGGTAAAGACATTTCTCCTAATGTCTAATCTGAACCTATCTGAGTGCAAATCGAGGCCATTTCTCCTCATCCTATCACTTGTCACTTGGGAGGTGTAGACAGCGACAAGGCATCCCCCTAGCCTCCTTTTCTCTAGGCTTAACAACCCCAGTTCCCTCAGCCACCCCTCTTATCAGAGAACATTATGGCAGTGCAAATTTAATTATTAAAAAAAGTATTTGTAGTCATATTTTGGAATATTTTTTAAAACCTTACAGCCCCACCCCAGCACAATCTGTGGGAAAATGTATATAATACAGCTAATATTACAATGTCTTAAAAATATTAGCTTGCTGGACAAATATGTACTTTTGGATAAACAGCACCTGACCTTACAATAGCCATTCTTCTAAATGTTACAGCACTACTAATAGTTTCAATTAAATAAAAATTAAAGCTGAGAAAATATCACAAAAGGGTAATCTAATATTTGATCATTAATGTGCTTATGTAAAGTGATATTTACAACAGCATTTTGAGAACCAGGCAATTTCTCAGAACAAAAAAGAAAGAAAAATGCAGCTTTAATAACTTCTAGCACATTGCACTTTGGTGTTCTGCACATTATCCTCAGAAGCATTGGCAACCTTCATCTAAGATCAATTTGTCAGGCATGAAGATGAAGCTTTCCTACAGAACAACCCTTCACCTTTAGAAGGTTTCCATTGCTGGCTTCTCAGACGGGGCAGAATCTAATATATGAAATGATCCTAACATATGAGGTGATCTTGGCATTACTGAAACAAGAGAGATCAGGATTTTAGGGACCTCTTATTTGTTTCTGCTCATAAAAAAGGCTGCACAGCATTGTTACTATTTCCCAAATACTGAGAAGAGCAATACTTAAGAATCACTGAAAACCTCCAGGGACAGAAATTGAACTCATACCTATACATAGTAAAACCAAGGATAATTTCCACATTTACACTTATTGCCTTCCGACTACATTAAAAACAGCTACATTAAAAAGGGGAAAAACTAGATGGAAAAGATGGCAAAGCTGGTTACCATACACACAGAGTTGGTCGTCTCTCTAATCCTGTGTGGACCAAGGAGAGAGGACTATAGGAACTGAGGTGTGTTCTGAGATACAACTACCTTGGGGACTAGAAGAAGTAAAGTGCAAGAAGAGATACTTGAACTTTAACAACAGTAATTTCATAAGGATTGTGATATTATGAGCTCTAGACCCCCTTTCCTCAAATGTATCCCGATTTGTTCAAAGACGGTTTAGGGTTACATATGCCCCATAAGAAAAGAGTCTTCCCAAACTTAACTGTATTCCAGAAAAGCATTATTTTTATTGTCTACTCTTAAGAGTTTTCTTTTCATTGTAGATAATAGTCAAATTTATCAGATGAGACTTCAAAGTAAAAATATTTTCCTAGAAAATATGTTTAATATCATTAGAGTTTTCAAAAAAATGGTGAAAGAAGCCATCGCCCCACTGAGGTCTATTGAAATTTCAGAGGAGGTAACACTGATCTCTTTGTACGTGGAAAATAATGATATACTAACATCTAATTAATGTTTATATCTTACAGAGTGTCTGCTGTCCATAATAAACTTAGCAGAGCCTCCCTACAAAGGTCTGCCTTCCTATATTACATTAATTGGTGGGCAGCCAGATGTTCTGTTCTACGAGAACGCAGTGCATGCTGGCAACGTGGACATTTGCTTCAGAAATCAACATTCAAATGAGAAGGCAAGAATCCAATTAGGCAGCAAGATATTAATTACTAACATCCAGCTGAGAAAGCAGAGGTTTCCTTACTGCCAATACATTGACATTACAATAGAGACTTATATGGTTTCCTTGTGGAGCTTTCATTAACTAATGTTATCTTTTAATGTTTCCTTTTGTAAATAGTAACAGAACTTAGATGAAATCAGAATGTCTAATTATACTAAAATCTGCTTGTTTTTCAGTGCAGCATTGTCATTTATATGAAATAAGAGCACAAACTGTTTTACTGAAGATTTCCTCCAAGAAATTGTCTGAACTATCTGAAAGTGATTTTTACCACACAATGGAGCAAATTTTCAGAGTTGGCCACTTGCGATTTAAATTGTAAATAAAAAGTTCAGGATTTCTCCTAAATCTTCAAAATCTATTAAAGTGGCATATAAAAAAGTGTTTCAGAAAACACTATCCAAATTTTAGGCAGAACTTTGAAACTGAAATTTTCTTAAAATCTAATCTTTTTCATGAAGAAAGAAGCAGCTTGCGGATGTGCCAAGTCGATTAGACACAAATATAACTTGATTGACTTACATCTGCGTTAGAAGGACTAGGAATGTGCCATCAAGGCAAAATGCATTCATGGGACCCTGGCTTTGTAGTTTGTATTTCAAGAGAAATGAAGATGTGTCACTTTCTTTAATAGAAAGGAGGGAGAAAACTGAAAATAATTTTTAATTCCGGTACTGGTAGGAGTTGTATCATTTTCACTTATGTAGAAATGATAACTGGAAAGTTATCCCTTCTACAGTGTGGTAGACTTTGTGCCTCAGATCACAGAATAACCAGGTTGGAAGAGACCCACCGGATCACCGAGTCCAACCGTTCCTACCAAACACTAAACCATATCCCTCAGCACCTCGTCCACCCGTGCCTTAAACACCTCCAGGGAAGGTGACTCAACCACCTCCCTGGGCAGCCTGTTCCAGTGCCCAATGACCCTTTCTGTAAAGAATTTTTTCCTAACGTCTAGCCTAAACCTCCCCTGTCGGAGCTTGAGGCCATTCCCTCTTGTCCTGTCCCCTGTCACTTGGGAGAAGAGGCCAGCACCCTCCTCTCTACAACGTCCTTTCAGGTAGTTGTAGAGAGCAATGAGGTCACCCCTCAGCCTCCTCTTCTCCAGGCTAAACAACCCCAGCTCTCTCAGCCGCTCCTCATAAGGCCTGTTCTCCAGCCCTTTCACCAGCTTTGTTGCTCTTCTCTGTACTCTCTCCAGAGCCTCAACATCCTTCTTGTGGTGAGGGGCCCAGAACTGAACACAGGATTCGAGGAGCGGTCTCACCAGTGCCGAGTACAGAGGGAGGATAACCTCCCTGGACCTGCTGGTCACGCCGTTTCTGATACAAGCCAAGATGCCATTGGCCTTCTTGGCCACCTGGGCACACTGCTGGCTCATATTCAGTCGGCTGTCAACCAACACCCCCAGGTCCCTCTCCTCCAGGCAGCTTTCTAGACAGACTTCTCCCAGTCTGTAGCACTGCATAGGGTTGTTGTGCCCCAAGTGCAGGACCCGGCATTTGGCCTTGTTAAACCTCATGCCATTGGACTCTGCCCAGCGGTCCAGCCTGTTCAGATCCCTTTGCAGAGCCTCCCGACCCTCCAGCAGATCGACACTTCCACCCAGCTTAGTGTCGTCCGCAAACTTGCTAAGGGTGCATTTGATGCCTTCATCCAGGTCATTGATGAAGACATTGAACAGGGCTGGACCCAGCACTGAGCCCTGGGGAACCCCACTTGTCACTGGCCTCCAGCTGGATTTAACACCATTTACCACCACTCTCTGGGCCCGGCCAGCCAACCAGTTTTCCACCCAGGAGAGTGTGCGCCTGTCCAGGCCAGAGGCTGACAGTTTCCCAAGCAGAATGCTGTGAGAAACTGTGTCAAAGGCTTTACTGAAGTCCAGGAGTTTTGCATCTATATATATTTGCAATTTACAGAAAGCTGTTTCATGAATTGCAAAGCTCATTACTTCTTGTAATTGAGAGAGGAGTGCCCACTTTAGGTTAGGAAACATTTTCTTACTGTCAAATAGTGTCAGAAAGACCCATCCTCACAAAAGCAGCTGTTCTGCTTCTTCATGAATTCCTTCCCTTTTTTTTAATAGTCTCCGTAACTACTTTACAATCCTGAGCCTTCTTTTAGACTGTAAACTGCAGTTCCACTAGGAAGTTTTCCCAGCATCCTGCACTGCATTCATTGGAATACAAATCTATTCCTTTTATATAGAAAACCCATCTATTCCTTGGCACAATCGTACTCCTGAGGGTCTATAAAATATTAACTGTGACAGCTTTCAGTATGCATGTCATTGCCATTGGAATTTCATTGGAGTGAGATACCCTTAATGGCCATATCTTATATTATTATTTGAATAGATAAAAAGCCAAAATGTACACAGAATCACTAAGACACCAGTGTGGCTAAATTTACCAGTCATTCATTTATACTGCTTAATTCTGAAGCTACTTTGATCCCATTCCTTTCCTGTATCCTTCACTTATCAGCTTCCATGTTCTTTTCCTTAAAACTGATCATAGCATTTAAAGTGTGGCTTTGTTTTAAATATTAAGCTGTGGGATTCCTAATGTAGCTTTGTCACGTACAATAAGTCCTCTAAGCTCATATAATTCACATAAGCAGTTCTCACTTTTGGTAATACATCAGTTCTTTTGAGAAAAATACGAAATATTTTATCCCTAGAAGTCAATATTGCAGTACTAACATGGGTCAGAAAGAACTTAAGTTGCTTTTAACAGGCAATAAATATAAATACAGTTCCAATAGTAGAACTTGATTGTAAACATATCAAAGCTAACTTTGAGAAATTGATTCTTTTTGATTTTTTTTTCTCTCACTTTTCCTTATTACCTGCATCTCTGTCCATTTCCCCAACTTCTCATTTAAATTGCCTAATATTCCAATCACTGCCTCCTCTTCTGGATCATTGTTTTTAAATTCTGTCTTCTTTCACACTTCTTAATTTGTATTTCTTTTCCCTGATGGTTTTATATGATTAGCTTCATTTGAGAAATTAAAACCACACTACAATTTTTTTGCTTTACATATTCAAATATACCTGTAGTTTACTGCTATAAGATGCATTTTCTATAACAAAACTTTCTGAGAACATCCTAATGCTTCTTTCTCATGTAACACTTTAATACAAAATAATTTTCTGACATTAATTTTATGCATCATTTAGATGAGTTAAATTCCAAATAAGACAGCCTTTAACTTAATTATTCTAAATCATTCCATAACTTTTATGTAACATAATAAATGTGGACTTTATTTGCTTCTGGGAAAATAGTTAAATTTTGCATGCATTCACAACTAACCAAAGTACTGAGTAATTAAAGCTTTTCAGTGCTTTCAGATAAGCATTACTATGACATAGCAATTAAGCCCTCAAAAAATCATAAAGAAGATGCATGAAATTATAGTCTTTTAAAATCAGTGTTAAAATATGGAATCTGTTTAACTTTTTATGGTATATACATATGTGTATCCCAGGTAATGCTTGGAAGTAAATGTATTGAGTTCTAACCAAAGGAACTGCTAGAGTTTGGCTCTGGAGAATGACTTTCAGAAGTTCAAATGCAATTTTCACCACTCGCAATTTACAGAATCTCCCTTGAGATCTCTCCATCATCTTGAAGGATCATCTCCATCATGAAGGAGCTGGCGGATATGCTGACCAAACCCCTTTCCATCATCCTCCAACAGTCCTGGAAGACTGGGGAAGTCCCACTGGACTGGAGGCTGGCTGATGTTGTGCCCATCTACAAGAAGGGTCACAGGGAGGATCCAGGGAACTCCAGGCCTGTCAGTCTGACCTCAGTGCCAGGGAAAGTCATGGAGCAGGTGATCTTGAGTGCTATCATGAAGCACATGCAAGAGAACCAGGTGATCAGGCCCAGTCAACACGGGTTCACAAAAGGCAGGTCTTGCCAAACTAACCTGATCGCCTTCTATGACAAAGTGACTCGGCTGCTGGATGAGGGAAAGGCTGTGGATGGATCTTCCTGGACTTCAGTAAAGCCTTTGACACAGTTTCTCACAGCATTCTGCTTCGGAAACTGTCACCACTGGCCTGGACAGGCGCACACTCTCCTGGGTGGAAAACTGGTTGGCTGGAGGGCCCAGAGAGTGGTGGGAAATGGAGTTAACTCCAGCTGGAGGCCAGTGACAAGTGGGGTTCCCCAGGGCTCAGTGCTGGGTCCAGCCCTGTTCAATGTCTTTATCAATGACCTGGATGAAGGCATTGAGTGCACCCTTAGCAAGTTTGCGGATGACACTAAGCTGGGTGGAAGTGTTGATCTGCTGGAGGGTCAGGAGGCTCCAAAGGGATCTGAACAGCCTGGACCGCTGGGCAGAGTCCAATGGCATGAGATTTAACAAGGCCAAATGCCGGGTCCTGCACTTGGGGCACAACAACCCTGAGCAGCTACAGACTAGGAGAAGTCTGTCTAGAAAGCTGCCTGGAGGAGAGGGACCTGGGGGTGTTGGTTGACAGTGACTGAACATGAGCCAGCAGTGGCCCAGGTGGCCAAGAAGGCCAATGGCATCTTGGCTTGGATCAGAAACGGCGTGACCAGCAGGTCCAGGGAGGTTATTCTCCCTCTGGACTCAGCACTGGTGAGACCGCTCCTCGAATCCTGTGTTCAGTTCTGGGCCCCTCACCACAAGAAGGATGTTGAGGCTCTGGAGCAAGTCCAGAGAAGAGCAACAAAGCTGGTGAAAGGGCTGGAGAGCAGGTCTTATGAGGAACAGCTGAGAGAGCTGGGGGTGTTTAGCCTGGAGAAGAGGAGGCTGAGGGGAGACCTCATTGCTCTCTACAACTACCTGAGAGGAGGTTGTGGAGAGGAGGGTGCTGGCCTCTTCTCCCAAGTGACAGGGGACAGGACGAGAGGGAATGTCCTCAAGCTCTGCTAGGGGAGGTTTAGGCTGGACATTAGGAAAAAAATTTTCACAGAAAGGGTCATTGGGCACTGGCAGAGTCTGCCCAGGGCGGTGGTTGATTAGCCTTCCCTGGAGGTGTTTAATGGACGGGTTGATGAGGTGCTAAGGGGCATGGTTTAGTGTTTGA
This sequence comes from Phaenicophaeus curvirostris, assembly GCF_032191515.1. Classification (NCBI taxonomy): domain Eukaryota; kingdom Metazoa; phylum Chordata; class Aves; order Cuculiformes; family Cuculidae; genus Phaenicophaeus; species Phaenicophaeus curvirostris. The sequence goes on along the minus strand of NC_091405.1, from coordinate 4,292,031 downwards.
TGGGAACGGTTGGACTCGATGATCCAGTGGGTCTTTTCCAACCTGGTTATTCTATGATTCTATGATCTTGATGGATTCCCAGAACTACAGCCCATGCTAAATACCCATTTTTTTTCTTTATACACACAAAGGCTGCAGGCTCTGCCCTGAGTAAGCATCAGGATTGTCTGAAACAGCCTGGAAGCTGAGGCTATATGGATGGGTGGCAGAAAGTTCATGGGGCATTTCACATGGCACTTACTTCAATGACAGCTCCAGGAATGACATAGGCATAGTCACTGAGAGCAAGGCTATGACTCATTCCAACAAGTGAGGCAAGAACAAGTTGTAAAAAGCAAGCCTGTTAGCTAGTGTTCCTTAATTTTTCCTAGCTCTACTGTAAAGCTGACAAACACCTTTTCCATTATAGGAGTTTATTTTTAAGAAAAAGTTATCTTGGTATGAATCATGTAGAAATAATTTAAAAATCAGGTCTAAAATGCTAAACTTTCAGATGGAAAAGACTGTGACAAAAGAACTCTTGATAAAAACCAGACTCAACAAAATCCTCATACCTGTATTCTTTCTTCTGGTAACTGAACACTGTAGTCAGGTATGTCAACAATTTCAACAAATCAGGAACTAGTCTCTTACAGCACGAAAAAAGGCAACTCATTGCTACACCAGCCTTAGTTTATCTTTCCCCATCTTTATCAGTACCCCCTTGCTGCTGCTCCAAATGCACTTCACAAATAGTCTATCATGACCCTCATGGTGACAATAGAGTAGTGTAATTTAAAAGACCAAATTCTATGTCGTTATTAATGTACAGAATGTCAATAAGAAAGAAACCAAAGTGTAAGACAAATCTTTACTGACAAAAGCAGTGGTTCAGAAAGCTTACTTACTTTGCCATCCCTCATATAGACTTGAGCTGAAACATCCACTGCTCCCTTTGAAAACTAGCAGACATTTAAGTTCTCCCCTTGTCTCTTTTCTGAAAGTGTCTTTTTCCTCTATACCTTCTTTTAACACTGAATAAATAAAATAAAACCCCAAACAAATACAAAGCCCACCAGTCTGGGCTGAGGTTTCACAGACTGACTAGCAGTTAGCCTGCAGACAACTAGAATCCAAAAGCAGATTAAATGCAATTCTTTCACATATATAAGGCTAACAGACCTTTAGCATTTACAGAATGCTTCCAAGTCACTAACATTAAAGGATTACTGGAACGGAAAATATCATCCCTCTACTCTCAGTACTGGCTTGCTGAGGTGCACATTGAAGATGGTTCAAGAGACATTACAAGTGCTGCTAAATAAAAGTGTTATCCAGGAAGCAGTACACACATGAATACAAAAGAGGTTTAGTGCCTAAAAACTTCCAACTTAAGCATCGGAAATATCTATGAACACCTACGATTTCAGGAATTCGGACCTACTAAAAATAATGTATTACAGATGATCTTCTTTTCATCAATGGGGACGTTTTTAAAGCAAAATGCCATTCTGTGCATGCCTCAGGTATTAATTCAGTTTCATATAACTGCAAAAATTATACATATTATATGGCTTAATAAAAAGATGTAATAGAACTGTGTTGTCAAGTGCACGGTACTATGCAAGTTCTTCCATCTTTGGGTCAATCAAAATACAAAACACAAGAAAAGTCATCCACTTCAACCCTTTCCCACACAATAAGGGAAAGAAGAGCAGTAAACAAGGAAGAAAAGTAAAATTTTCAGCAATCCATTTATAGAATATTAAAAAGGTCACAGCTATATAGTACATCCTCCTAATTCTTTGAATATATGAGGCTTTAAAATTCCAATATCTCACTGAAGGTTGTAATGAGAACATAACAGAAATGTGAACCTATTATTTTGACAGTAATTGTAATGAGCATGTGAAATGTTATAAACCTAATGTACTCCAAGGGAATCTGGCACCTTTTATTTATATACTACTCTCTCTCTCTCTATATATAAAATAATATATATATACATAACTGCAGAGGAATAAATACTACAGATTTTACATATTAAAAGTAGGATTACATCAATGTTTTGCTTTCAATTCTAACTTATAAGATAAAATGTAATGTAAGTAGCCTTAAAAAACTCAGAATTGTTTCTTCCCTTCAATTCCCTGCTGCCAACAGCAAGAATATTGGCATTGTGATTCTGGAGTAAATGAGTTCTCCTGTGCTTTTGTATTAGTAGATTAATTAGATGATGCTCAATACTGCAGATAATCTGAAATTTAGCCCCCCTTCCTGGCCAGGTCAGTAGCTGAAACTGGGCAGCCTTCAGTCCCAATCCTTCCCACGGGAAAAGTAAAGTGAGAGACAAAGGCTTGCAGGTTGGGAACTGACAGTAAAACAGCTTTAGTGAAACAATAATAATAAAAGGAAAATAGCAATATTAATAAGAAAATAGTAAAATATATACGAGTGCACAAAAACAATTTCAACTCCCTGATGATGGTTTGTCACTGCTGATGCTGCAGGGCAGGCACAGGGAAGGTCCCAGACTGGACTAAGTGGCAGGTGGAAACTGGAATCAGGAACTGGGTCCAGGAACAGATGGATGGCTTCAGGGACAAAACATCAGCCACTTTAAAGAAGGGAAGAGTATGACCCTTGTGATCCCCAAGCTTTATCCTGAGGATAGTGTGTATGGCCTGGAATACCTTATTGGCCAGGAAGGGTCACCTCTCCTGTCTGCAGCTACCATCAAGCAGACCTCACTTCACCAGCAGCTCAGGGGTGGCCTTAATTTCATAGAATCATAGAATAGTTTGGGTCAGAAGGGACCTTAAAGATCATCCAGTTCCAACCTCCCTGCGATGGGAGGGACACTTCCCACTAGATGAAGTGTGAGCACTGGCCTCCCTTCCCACCAGTGCCCATTGCCCTGGAGATAAACTGTCAGGTTGAGAAGTCAAAATAAAATGCTGCAGCCCAAACCAGCACACAGACAAATTTCATTAAGTTCATAGAATTGTAATTAATATAATACTGACATTACTCAGACAAGCAATAAATGGATTGCTTAGCCTCACTTGGGGCTAAGAAAACAATGTTTTTCTTTTTTGTTTTAATACTAACATTACCAATAGCGGATTTAACTGAAAAATACATTGTCACTTGAGCAGCTGGCTTTAAATTTTATAGTAAGGTAGATATTGTGGAAATGTTTTTTGTTGTAGTTGGCTAAATAAGATACTTTTTAAAACTTCTGTCTTTATTAAACTGATTGGAAAAAAGATACAGCTAGCAGGGGAGATTTCAGATAATTTAAGTAGTGTAATATGCTTTTTGGTATTTTTCATGATCACATTGCTACTACTTTCTGACAGGGTAAGCCCTGAGGTATGATCCTGTGAAACTTGGCTTCAAGTTCAAATTGAAAGCACAACCGAATAGCCTCAACACAGATCAACTTCCTGTTCTTGTCTGGAGCCAAATTAAGCCAATCATTCTATCAGTGACAGTGTTCTCTATAAGTATGACTGATTTAAAAAAAAAATAAAAAAATCTTTAATTCCTTAAGTGAATGCAAACAAGCCTACATGCATTTTTACTTACTGTTCCCTGCTGTCTTATTGAATGTTCGCACAAGTGAAGGAGCTTTAAACAAAGTTTACATGACAAATTTAATCACATATGCAGAAAACATGTGACTGGATCACATGAATTTCTGATTTATTTTTGTTTTAATCTTCCTTCCTTCTGCAGAAATTTTGTGGTCCTTTAGCCAGTGTTACTTAAAGAGTTCTTTTTATTATTTCATATCTGAAGTTACAAAGTGAGTTAATGTGATTAAGCATTTGTTCATATTGTATTTCTATCTCTGTTTAAATTAAAATCTTCTTTCTGCTGAGGATATCTGATTTTCCCCTCTGCTTGCTACAATTTAAAATCCATATTCCACTTACAGTCTCAGTTTTTTACCTAAAATTACTCTTCCTGCTAATATTCTTGGCTTAGGTCCTCATTTGCTGAACACCCTATGTAAGTCTAACACAACCGATTTTTCTAACAGCCAATTCCTTGGACAAGTCTGAATAGAGAAATTAAAAAAAAAATGCACTATTCATTCTGCAATATTTGTAATCATTCTAAGGTTTTTCATGTGTTAAACAAGTTGATCTACCACCTAAAAATTGCCAGAGATTACTGTTTATTGAGATAAGGAGCCACGGTCTTTGAAACAGGAATAAAAAGACAGCAAAGGATTTTGTCTTTGTAGCAATGTGACAAATTTCTTCCGCAGTCATAAAGTAGTGCATTAATGGACAAGTGCAAGGAAGCCTTTCCAATTTCTTTCTGCATTATATATGTCTTCAGTGTCATTAGTTCTTCACTTACATGAGTATTAAAATTTAAAACAAAAGACTTCCTCCTTGTTTTAACCTTGAAGTTATACATTAGCATCGTGCTGATGGATGAGCCTTCAAGAAACCAGTTGAGATGAACTTTTGGGTTAAATGTGTATGAGACAACTGCTAAGGAAAAGGTGTTCTGATACTATTATATCCTTGACCTATTCTGTGAACTAAGGAATACTGACTCAAAGTATAAGTCAACACAAAGAAAACAGAAGAGTATCAGAACAACAGCTCCCTCCCATCACAGTGTACACTGGGACAAAGAAAATATCTTTTGACATCCAAACTACTTCAAGATTCTCCTTACATCTAAGCCTAGACAATAAGAATAGAATCTATGCTGAGAGAACTGAGGGTAAATGATCCTAAGTCAAGTTTAGTAAATAATGGTACTTTTTAGCTTTCTCTTTTTAAATAGGGACTTTGTAACTGCAAAGATACAATAAGAGGTTTCAAATTTTCAGATACAAGTACTTGACGTATTAATTAGTGTAGTAAGCAATTCATTTCACAGTAGCTTCTTAATTAATCTGGTAAGAAAGGTACAATAGAAAGGCTTCTACTCTGGGCTGCTTTCTAGCAGAGGAATACACAGCTCATGTTTGCCTTAAAAAACCTAACATTATGCAAATCAACTGTGTTAATCCCAATTTCCTTGCAGTCTTCTCGGTCTTAAAGGTTTTTTTTTTCCTTCTCCATTTATTACCATCAGAGAAGAAACAAAAGAAAGTTAAGGTATATCCTGCAAACCAAAAATTGTTGCTTGCTGTGCTCTGATTTCCCAGTGTATCAACATATCTATTGCCACAAAATGTCTTAAAGTATTTCTGTTGTACATGTAGAAGCCTAGCTAAACTTTGAACACAAATAAAACAGTTCTTCATAAGCGAAAGTGTTTAAAGAAGATTATTTGGCTAATCAGAACTGCGTTCTGTAAGATAGCTGGACTCTATGGAGTTACACCTTCTCTTTTCACACACCTTCATGCAAAAGCCTGCTATTAAATCATAGCCACACACAAATGCTTCCTTTGCCATTGATTTGTAAATACTGCTCATCTGTCAGATGAAAAACTTACTGGAAAGACAAAGCAAACTCTTTAGTATACAGAAGGGTGTGTTTTTTAAAAGGACTTCTGCTGTGAACTTTGTAAAGCTTACTCTAACAAACCAGGTATTTGCTTTTGACCATCAATGACAGCAACGACCTCCCACCACACAAGTGTTAACACTCAAGACAATGGAGTTATGGTGACTTTTACTATTATAATTTCTGTGAATTCAAACATTACAGATCCATGCCCACCCTCATCATTACTCTACAATTAAACCTGAAATGCAAAAAGGAAATTTGGGGGTTTCCTTTTTTTAAAAATGTTAAAATAAATATTTCAGACATTTACAACATTTCCTCTTTTTTGTCCTCTTCTCTTTCTCCTCAACTTACCCTAGCGTTAGCTGAGATTTATGTCCTCTTTGTGGATTCCAACAACTGGAACATTAATAACAGAAGAGAAAACAAAAACAACAATAGTGTTTTCATCCCTGTTAGATTTCTTCCCAGCTGTAAAGAGGAACTCCCACTTAAGAGCATACGAAAAGAAGAGGTGACCCATCCTCTGCTCCCCCAGGATCCATTTCAATTATATTGGTCAAGACCTTCAGGGTTCAATTGGCACTAAAACAAGAAACTGCTTAGTTATCCTTTTGAGAACTCATGCCAAACACTTTTCTCTTCCCAGAGGAACTAGAAAGCCCAAGGATATATTTAGAAATGCTTGACTTAGCTTTACTTATTAAATATTTATTTTGATAGAGATCACAATAATTTAAATTTGATTCCAGTCACAAGTCTTAAACTTAGATATCACTTGGCTTTGGCTTGTTTGTTTTTATTTTAAGGTAGTAAGGAAAGCGGCTTCTCTTCCAACGGTATTATTCTACTCTTCATGAAAAAATCTGTGCCCACGATATGCATGCACATTAGACACAGCAAGAGAAAGATCACCTTCACATTTTGAGCATAGAAAACAAATACAATTTTTGGTACAGTATCGACAGAAATGGTTGCTCTTCTGAACAGTAATGTAACTGCTGCGCAATGAATGGAAAAGTGAGAATTTACCAGATCTCTCATGTTAAGAGTATTGGTATTAATGGGATATTATTGCACCATTGTCTCTGGAGCTGATTTATAGAGAGAACCATCTTCCTTTTTTTTCTTGCCATGAGTTGTATAAGAAAAGTTTACCTGCTAGCTTATTTAAAATGAACTAAAAAGAATGACTAACATTTGGACACTGAGCTGGAATAATTTAGAGATAATAGAAAAATATTATTGAGGAATATAAGCTGCGACAAAAAGGAATATTACTCTTTTATTGTGGACTACCTCATTTCAGTATCCATTGGATACTGCATATATTAATCTAGTTATAAGAATACTAGTCTACCTGTTCCACAGTTTAAAATTGTCAATGAAAAGAAACCAAAAAAGCAGCAGCTGAGCACAAAGGAAACATTACTATGGTTGCCTAGATTTCTATCTCAGCATACACAAAACATGCTACTATTGGCATCATTCAAAAAAAAAAAATTCAAATAATTTCTACTTGTTTCACAAAAGTTCCTTACAAGTCCGTCTAAACAGCTTCTTTGCCAAGAGCACAGAGAGGACTACAACAATCTACAGCTAAAGCCTAAACCAGAGAGGACTACAACTATAGCGATCCTTTTTATTCCTACCAATGACTGGCTGCACTGCATTTTGTGAATAAATTTAGAGAGATGTGTGAAATAAGGCTACAAATTATTGTGCGCACGCATAGAATAATGAGTGATGGAAATGTGACAGTATGAAGAAGTAAAGAGCAACAGAACGTCTAAACCAAAAAAATGCCACTGGGTTAATTCTTTACATATGGGCTGTGCTTTACTGAGGAAAGGAGAAAGAGGACAGGAATGTCAGATAGCAGTGTAACAGAGATGTTTTCAAGTATATTCACATTTGTAGAGTATGCATGTGGATTAAAATCCTCTCAAACTTTCATCTTTACTTAATGCAATGTAGTCAGAAAATTTACAGAGAGCTGGCAGAAATGAAAATCTTGACCTCATTTAGAAAGCTTGAATTTGTTGATCTTGCAAGTGAACCTTGCAGGAAACTGAACAGTATAAAAGTAGTATTACAAGCTGAATTACAAGTAGAAAATCCTTCTATGGAGAAGGAAAATAAAGAATATAATGGAAGACTGATAATCCCAATATCTCCAAAGCAGATAAATGAAATACTTCTGACAATCCTGAAAAAAAAATGGGGAAAAGATCAGGGATGCCTAAAGATGTCAAAACAACATGAATACACAGTTTTTCAGGGTCATAGGGAAGAGAAAAAGCAGCTCTGGATAAAGTTCATCAGGAGATTTCAAAAGGTGAACAATGACAGTAAAACTATAGCAAACCACAAATAAGCCTTAATAGTTCATTAGCCTGAATCAGCTCATGCACTGAAAAATAAAATCAGTACTTACTTCATTTTCAGTACCTGTTGCTTTTTATAACCTACAACCTAGTGGAAATAAAGGTGAGATTTCTGGAGGGCATGTGAAAACAATCTTATTTTCATAGTCTTAAAACTACCCGTAAAATGAAACTAATTAGATCTAATGGCATGTATATGGTATTGAGGTATATGCAACTCAACATAAATCAAGAAGTTTGCCATAAAATGAGTCGTGTATCTGCTGAGAGAGAGAGAGGTCGAACAACGCTTATCATTCCCTAAATGCTAAGATCAATTCTGAAAATGAAGCCCAGTGAGTCACGGCCATTTCTCAGAGCCATAGGAAAATTTATACTGGAAGAAAGCTTTAGAAATCAATCTCCCACTAAAAGCCAGATCTTCTTGGCCAGGGCTTTGTCCAGACAAGTTCTTAAAGCCTCCACACAGGAGATCACACAAGCTCTCTGGGCCCAGTTCCAGGGCTAAGCAGCTCTCATGGTGACAAGGTTTTTCTCTCTGTTCAACTGGAATTTCCTTTGCTGAAACTTTAAATGACGGCCAGCCTTGATTTTGCTGTGCTCTGCTAAGTCTGGCGCTGTCTTCCCTGCAGCCTGCCCAGTCAGGTAGCAAAAGCTTCTAAAGCATTAGCCTCCTATTCTCCACACTCAAAAAACATAGAATCATTAAGGTTGGAAAAGACTATGAAGTCAAACTATACATAACACCTTTTAGCCTCTTCTCAAATACCTGCTCATTGTGTCTTCTCTTCATCCTATCGTACATTCCTCACTTGTCCCCTCACCACATCACCATGTGCTAGCCCCTCACCCATCTCAGTGCCTTTTCAACTTCTGCTTGATTCCAAAGGAAGAGAAGATACAACTTTTCCTTTCACGGTTTGTGTTTAGTCAAACAAATGCAAAACAATGTGGTTTGGTGCACGCATTGGGTGGCTTTGTGTACTCTTCAATCCCTTTCTGCCAATTCCTATTCATAAGAAATGTGATTCTTATAAATTCCTGTTCAGAGTCTGACCTTCTGTGGCCAAACATACACTTAGGTAGTCAAGACTGCGTTTCTATTTGGATAGAATTATAAGATATAAACTAATATTGAAATCTAAGAGAAGTTGTTGCTATCTATAAATCCCTATTTATGTATTTTGCCAAAAAATTGCTACCAGTAATAAAATTCAGTAGAGCTGTTTATAATGAGGCTACTCTGCTTTGTTTGGCACTTAATTCAATTAACATGGATGTGAATGTGCTTTCCCATTCTATTGCAGAGCTCACCATGAACTTTATATTTCCTGATTACTCCAAACATAAGCACCTCCTTTGCTCAAGCATTATTAGGTTACACAGTATAACGGAATTATACAATCATAGAACAAGCAGGTTGGAAAAGACCTCTTGGATCATTAAGTCCAACCATTCCTATCTGCCCCTAAACCACGTCCCTGAGCACCTGGTCTACCCCTCTTTTAAACCCCTCCAGGGATGGTGACTCAACCACCTCCCTGGTTCCAGTGCCTGATGACCCTTTCAGTGAAAAATTTCTTTATGAGATCTAGTCTGAACCTCCCCTGGTGCAGCTTGAGGCCACTCCCCTTATGCTGTCACTTATGAGAAGAAGCCGGCACCCTCCTTTCTACAACCTCCTTTCAGGTAGATGTATGGAGCAATGAGGTCTCCCCTCAGCCTCCTCTTCTCCAGGCTAAACACCCCCAGCTCTCTCAGCCGTTCCTCATAAGGCCTGTTCTCCAGCCCCCTCACCAGCTTCATTGCTTTACTCTGGACTCGCTCCAGAGCCTCAACGTTCTGCTTATAGCGAGGGGCCCAGAACTGAAGACAGTATTTGAGGTGCAAAAGAAAAAATAAAAGCAAAACAGCCTTTGGGTTGCCCACGGACTGTGTCTCAGTGAAGCTAGTTCCTAGGACAGTTTCTCCTTGTGGAAGTATAGAACAATTTCAGAATGCAACCAAAGTGTAGTTGATTCCCTCATTTTTGGAAGTCTTAATCTCAGTTCATTGCCTAGGGACAGCACATTAATAAGTTACTTTCATTTTGCACCTCCAGGAACTACAACAGCAATGATGAACACATGGAGGCCAGAGGTCCCTGTGGATAACTGTCTAAAGCTGAAGGCTATTGCTTCCTGCCATCATGCAAAGATTATGTGTATGATCTATGGCAGATAAGGCACATGCAAAACAATTCATGTGTATGACTGCTTAAACAAACTTGAATCTATAGTCCCCATTAATAATGACAGCCACCACATGGAGGTGCCTCAGGCATTCTCTACAAAGGTCACTCATAAAGCACATTCCAATTCATTGCTTTTTACTTTTGCCATTGCCTTCTAGCACAAATCCAATTACTTGTGTTTTGTATGTCAGCATCTTCATCAGCAACACACAGCAGAAAGCAAAACATAGTTAGGTGACACTTTCTTAGCTGTAGGCAGATTTGATTAATGAGGTAGGGCTGAAATTAACTTTTTCCTTCATGTCAAGAAGATTTCCCAAGTAGTGCAAAATTCCCTTTCTAATGCTGTTCATTAACATCTTAACCACCACCAAGCATGCTGAACGCTAACACACTTCTTAGGCTGTACTGGTCATCCATCCATGTCTTGTTATCCCTGTAAATATAATGAGATATGATTTGATATTAACAGACACAGATTTATCTATTTAGATTGGAAATGCATGACTCGCCACAGTATCAGCTAGCTGGAAACATGCCCATTGCCTTCAATAATGATACACTGATGTAAATAAGAGGAACATGGATATTTTAAAGATAACTTCATAACCTGAAAACACGACATTTGAAAACACTTAGTGTTCTGATTAATACTGAAAACATCACTTCCTCCTAGCAATATTCCTCACACACACAGCCATAAAGAATTAATCCACCTATCAATATAAATAAGTGGTTAAAAAAAATTCCACTTAAAACTAAAAGGCAAGGAAATTATTATCAAACACAGTTAAAGTATTGTCAATGTTTAACATTTCTAAGGCAAAGAAGTAGAATCCTGTGGTTTCCCTGCTCTGTGTAGAGTCCTGTCTATGTCACCTCAGATGTCCAGAATCATAGAGCAGCCCCAGAGTTTGTTTATGTTTTTTAAAAGGAGATATTCATTGTACAGTTACACATATATGTAAAACCCAAACCTTAGGAGAAACCTGGCTGGTGAAACAAGCCAAGTGGTACCAATCAGTATAGCTCCACTGGAACCCTCCATGGAGTCCCAGTTCACTAAACCTGAAGAGTCTCGGTAGCTCTTTCTATGCTCAGGCAGACTACTAAACTACGTGGTCAACACACAGGAAGAAGTTATATTACAAGTTATCCAACAAAACTTAGCATTAAAAAGATTAAAAGGTTAATTGCTTGTCCACAAAGGCAGAAAATAAAGACCTACTGGGGAGTTGGGGGAGGAAAGAAAAATTGTACTGTTCCTACCAGCTAAAATGCATTTTTAGTGCCTAATCCTATACCCACAAGCACAGTGTTGTTTTGCATTATTTTCTTCATTTCTTTGGGTTGCTCATTAGCATAAAATTATGCACAATCATAATTGTGAATGCCAATGCCCACAGCCTGCCACAATATAATGAAATATCTTTTTTCCTCAGCTGTGTCTGACGGCCAGATTGGATGAGGCTTTGAGCAACCTGGTCTGGTGGAAGATGTCTGTACCTGTGGCAGGGGGGTTGGTACTGGATGATCTATAATGTCCTTTCCAACTCAAACTTTTCCATGATTCTATGAAACACTAGTTGTCTTCTCTATTTTCAAACGGTTCAAAGAAAGCAAACCTATCTTGGTTCATCCTCTTTCTTCTATATTTAGAATTTTCCTCCTGACTTAACCTTCAAGAACCAGGTATATTCAATTAATATACTTGCATCTTATTACCATTTTTCTGTCAAAGGTATGAACTTTCAATTTCAAACAGTACTCACAGTTAAGAAAGAACTTTTATTGTCAACACTACCCAAGCCAAGACAAACTAAAAACCACAAATCTGTTAACACAGTAATAATTACTCCCAAAGTAGCATTACTTTAAAACTTTGTAAACCAGAGAGCTATTATTCCTGAAGGACAGTGTTAGCAAATTATATTTCCCAGACAACATTAGGGGTTGCATATTTAAATATATATGCATTCTTAAGCAAGAAGTGGTTTGAGATTAAAAGGTCAAAACATTCAGGAGAAAAATTAGATGTAGTTACTTGCTGAGATGGTACCACTTCAGATTTTTGGTGCTATCATATCTCTAAACTCAAGGTCATACCATCCTTGTCAAAGCTTCACAGCATGGAGAGATCATGATTATTGCACTATTCATTAATTACATATTATCACTTTCCCTTGGATAAATTACAAGTAAAAATTGTCTGTAAGTGAGCAGATGGACTGTAAAGTTTCAAAATGGAAGTGGCACAAGTTATAGAGTATGAGATCACCACAAGAACCTACAGCTGCTGGTATTCAGGTATCTAGGGTGGGAGTTTGGAAAGTCCTTTTTAATTTCAACAGTAATAGAAACAGGAAGATGGTTAAGTTTGCATAAGCAGTACATTAAAATCTTCTGAATTATTGACTGTTATGGAACTTAGGGAAACTATGAGAAACTCTATAATTATCTTCTACCTGGAGTTTCTTATTTCATGTATGTGTATTTCCAATAAGTCATCAGGAACGGAAGAAAAAAAATTCCCAAAATTCAAGTAAATATTTCTGATGATTATATTCTGATATACACCCTTATCATCACGGATTTTTGAGCTATATGGGAAAGTGAATTTGAAAACCTACTGCAGGAATAATATTTTATTCCTTAAGGTAATAAGTTGCACTTTTTCATCTAATTATTTAAATTACTTCTTACAAAACTTCCTCCAATGTACTCAGAATTATTTTTAAAAGCTTAATATCATCTTATGTTACAGTTTGCATTAACATAGCCAACAAATAATGTATTTTCCCTTGGAAAATGTTATTACAATAAGTGTGTTTTATCAATAATGTACCACAAGAACACCACTGTGTCTTGACTGAAGTTCTAAAACTCATTTATTATTGACCAGATCTGGGAGAATAAAAGAAATATTTTATTTGAAGCTGCATATGCCTACATTTAAAATAAAGTTTAGATCTCTACATATTCAAATGAAATTCTTTATAGCCATGCATTGTCTTACTAGAAAAGCAGGTCAGAATTCTTGACTTTACAAACTGAATGTCTCAAAAAGCAGGGAGCATATATGAAGCAGAAGAATAACCTGAAGAGTCTCTTATTTTTGTACTGGTATTAACATCTTGCAATTATAAACTGATAAATTATGTATAATAGATTTCTTACTTAATTTTATTTTCTTTCTAATGGTAAAAAGTGTGAAAATTCAGGTTTTTCTGTAAAACAAAAACCACAAAATATCCGTTGGTTTTACAAGTACACTGCCTTGTTTAGCTGTGGATTTTTGCAGAATTTAACTCTTTCTGTTCTTCAGAATTTTATTCACCCATCGGGAAGCACGTGGATGTTGCATTTGAGTCAATTATTTACGGCATCCCAAGTCTGACCTATCATCTTATCAGTGTGCTTGGGAATATTTTCTTTCAGTATTCTGAAGTTATTTAACTCAAGGTTAAATTATAAAGTCAATGGGCTACCAGTTAGAAGTCCACCCTGTGCTATTTTGTGGTTTTTAGCACTTTGTATAGTTTTACTGTTTTCAGAAAACAGCTACATCTATTTTGCTGCTGACACCCAGAAAATATCACCTCTAGACAAAATATTTTTTTTCTAACTTGTCTTTTTTTAAACACAAAAAGAATTTCCATTCAGATACTACAAAAGCAGAACAAGCAAGGATTAGATTCTATTCCACACAAAGCGCCTGTGCGTGTCTCAGCGCTCTGAATAGACTACAGGTTTTACATCACTATCCGTGTATGTCAAACCCATATCATTTATTTCATGGCACTGTTTGTAATAAATGTATTGGGTTTGAGTATTTGAAGAGTCAACACATTGAATCAAGTCCATCTGGTATTATAGCCCAAAGAAAATGGAAACAGGTGTGTCAAAGAAAAGTGCTGCATATTCCATATAAACAGGCACAGCATAATTTGTTCTCTATGAATAGTCTGCAATACCAAGCAGCTAATATTTGACTTTAGAGGTGAAGATCAATGTTCATTATAGAACATATTCTGGAAGACACTTTAAACTTTACAGTTCCAGCTAAATTGTAATATCTCTCCTACTCAACGCTCCTCCTGAGAGGCATCTACATTTTGTTTATTATTACTTCATGAATACAAATATCAGAACTGGACCCAAGGATAAAGGAAATTCTGTTTATCCCAGGCGATAATGCAGTATTAGGACACCAGTGATTAATAACAATTAACTCACAAGCGATAGAAAGAACAACTAAAATATGCACAGAAAAGTTAAAATAAATCCTCATAAAAATTATTTCTTTTGCTGCTAACACCATTTTCTCCAAGTTCAGTAATTTTATGGTAAAAGAAAGTGCTAGGTAATGTGTAATTATGTTTTGTGCATCTGTAACCGATACATAAAACTATGATCCTTTGTTACATTGCATCTTTAGGAGATATATAATACAAATCACCAATGCAATTGAAATTAAAAATGTATATGCTAGGCTTAGATACTCAAAAGAGAGCCCTAACTAAAACAAATCATGGTGCTGAAAATTTAAAGTGTTGTAACTACAGTGCCTTTGTGCTACTCAGATAAGCCCAGGTTGTGAAACAGAGCCACTGCAATCATTTTTAGACAGGGCTCAAACACCTAAATGAGTGTTTTGAGGATATAAATTCATGAGCGGCCATTAGCTCTTCCATTATTTAATCCTATTATACACAGTGAAGTCCCAACATCAATTTTTTCTACTATGTACTAATGTATATTATATCTGGAGATACCTGTTCACATCTCCTGTTCTTTAACTAGGCTCACACTTTGCCCTCCCATTCAGCAACCAGAGTCAGTGCAACCACCACAGGCCCCTTTCCTGTTCTGAAATCCCTTTCCCCACTTCTGCTCTTCCTGTGTTCCTATTGCACCCAGAAGCCAGGGTAACTCTAGACTGGAGAAACAATATTACTCTGCTTTCCAAGAGATTTTAATCTTCACACAGGCAACTTTCACAGGCAGGTAAAATTGAAAAACTAAGTTCTATAAACTACCAAAACACTACACTTGGATTTAAGTGATAAGATATATACATCTATGGCTCAGCCAGTCTCCTCGATTGCTTTCAAGTCAGAAAAGAGAAATAGGCACCTTCTACAGCATGATTCATGTCCTCCTGAAGTGGGTATCTTTGGGCAAGACAAATCACACTCCCAAAGTTCCTACTTCTCAACTATAAAGGTAGCCTAAAGGACTACTTCAAATGACACCTATTTCTCAAGTGACACCTACTTTATGAACATCTCCAGTTACAAAAGATGACTCCAGTTCCAAAAAAATCAAAATTCTCTTGTGATCCAGATCAGTAATTTTCACCTTTCAGAGAAATGGACTGAAGCGATAACAGTGTGAAGACTGAAGTACTTCATAGTTGTACAAAAGAGCAGACCTGTAGCTATGCATATGCCTTAATATTGTTTACAAGTATAAATACATTACAGTATTTGAGCTCTTTTTTTCTGCCAGCATGATGCACTAATTAATACTGTAAATGTATATAATAAGAAAAATAAAATCAGAAAGAATATTTCTTTACTAGAAAATATCAAAACCAAACAGCGTTCTCCTGAAATTTGTGTGTGTTTCATAGAATCATAGAATAGTTTGGGTTGGAAGGGACCTTAAAGATCATCTAATTCCAACTCCCTTGCCATGGGCAGGGACACCTCCCACTGGATCAGGCTGCTCAAGCCCCGTCCAACGTGGCCTTGAACCCCTCCAGAGATGGGGCAGCCTCAGCTTCCCTGCGCAACCTGGGCCAGGGCCTCAAAACTCTCATAGTGAAGAAATTCCTCCTTATGTCCAGTCTAAATCTGCTCCAGTTTATACCCATTGCCCCTCATCCTATCACTCCAAGCCTTTGTAAACAGTCCCTCCCCAGCTTTCTTATAGCCCCTTCAGGTACTGGAAGGTCGCTACACATCCATGTTTGAGCATGGATGTTAGAACATCCACGAACATAACGTTTCACCATAAACAGTTTCAATACCTGCTACTTTTTTTTTGTGCGCAGAACGTGATCACAAACAGTCCAGTTACAGCAATTGTGAGAACCTTTTGTTAAGGAGTATTCTAGGCTACTTAAATCTCCTATACCATCATTATTCTTTGGAAGCTGTACCGTAAGCGGCTCAGTGAAGAACATGAATGAAGTTATTGCAAAGGAAAGTTTTGCTTTTTATAGCATTGTCATCAAAATTTACTGGAATATTAAAGTTCTAATTTGACAATAAGTTTTCTGCAGTTTTATGGTATGTGATATATTATACAGATTACATTCATGAAGGAATCTGGAAACACAATAATTAACAACTTAAAGATCTTCTAAATGCCAAACCTCTTTCATGGGCTGACCAAGAACATTAAAAAGTCATGAATGATGTCGGAGAACATATTCCCTAAGATTAAATTATTCCTGAAGGAAAGATTAAAGTAGTTTATAAGACTATAACTTGTACAAAAAGAAGTCATGGAAAAAATCCCACAAAAATGCCAACATAGTAACCAGGATAAAAATTAGAATGTGCTGTGACATAGCTAGAAAATAATTTCTGATATATTCCTCCTTTATTTGCAGATATGGAAATTTTATAATAACTGGCTGTACTAGGTTTGGAGGTTATGGGGTTTTTTAATGTAAGAAACAAGAAGGCAATATTTTATGTTTTGAACTGCCTCCTCAAACCATGTTTGTTAGACCTTTATGCCTGTGGGAGGTAGCAAGGGGAGAAAGAAAGGGAAAAAACCCCCCACAAAATAGAATCTGCCTTTTTCACAATTTGCCTTATAGCCACACAGAGTCCTCCTGGAACAAACATCAAGTTCTCTGGCCAAATACAGCAGCAGCCTAATGCAACTACTTAGTTCCAAAATCATTGGCAACTAACTGGTCTGTCCATTAAAGGTGCAATAATTCATCCAGAAAATACACAAAGCTTTCAGTAAAAGAAAGAAGCACAGATGCAGGACTATATGAAGGACCAAAAATATCTCTTATTTGTTTTCTACACCAATCTCATTACTGTCTTCTTCCAGGTGTTCCTTTTGCTGATTTGAATTTAACAAATCACTTTAGTCTGTTAGGAGATGCTCACACGAATAAAAATCACTGCTTTTACTCTAGCAGAATCTTATTTGAGCAATGACAAATATTTACTGATACAGAATTGTGCGCAGTACTTACAAGTGAACATTGATCTATTTCAAAGCTGATCTCAATTTTCTCTTTTCTTCTTGTTAGCTCAGAAACCAATAAAGCCATAGTGAAAAATAGAACGCTTTCTTCATCAGTCCCCTTGACCTTTCTTGAATAAACAGAACAGTAAACTAGGAGTCAGTAGTATTATGCATAATGACAGTCATCAAAATAAAGAAGAAAGGAAGAATACCAGGAGTAACCAGCAAGTGCTGTCCCTGGATTGCCTTCACTCAGTTGGGTTGGGGGAAAGTTCCTGGCAATACTAGTTTTGCTACTTTCTATAAATTAACAGAATCACTGGATGGTTGGGTTGGATTGGGAGGGGCCTTAAAGCTCATCCAGTCCCACCCCATGCTATGGGCAGGGACACCTCCCACTGGGTCAGGGGCTCCCAGCCCCATCCAACCTGGCCTTGAACACCTCCAAGGATGGGGCAGCCACCACTGCTGTGGGCAACCTGAGCCAGGGCCTCCCCACCCTCACAGTTCTTGCTAAAATCTCATCCCAATCTCCCCTCTTTCACTTTAAAACCATGCCCCCTCTTCTATCTCTGCACTCCCTGATCAGGAGCTCCTGCCCAGCTTTCCTGGAGTCCCTTTCAGTACTGGAAGGTTGATATAAGGTCTCTCTAGAGCCTTCTATTCTCCAAGCTGAACAACCCTGACTCTCCCAGTCTGTCCTCTATGGGAGGTGCCCCAGCCAATTGCTTTATTAAATACTGGCTGATTACTTACCCTTGAACAGAAGAAGCACTGCATCTTCCTGTATCTGGTACACAATGGTTACCAGAGAAGCGACAAAGAAAAAGAGAGTGATTCACACATCTTTTCCTGATTTGCACAAGTGAATTAATCTTGCTCTGCATCCCCCTTGCGTAGGATACTAAAGACACCCCTGGGAAATACTCTGTGAATCTCTCTTCAACACAAGAAAACAAGCCCCCAGAGAATATACTTGTGAAACAAGCATCTTTACAAATGTTCTCATCACAGCCCTAAGTGAAATAGTGACTCCTAACAGCTTATCCTAAAAGAACCTCCCTTCCTCTTCCTAAATCACCATTTCAAGAATACCTGTAAGTATGATTCCTTACCTAGAATTTAAAAAACTTCTATTTTCTCAAATAACAAGTACTAGAACTATGAAAATAGAGGGCTGTCTTTTTTTTTTTTCTTTTCTCCTAAGGAATCTTACACATACAGTATATTTTCACACCTTTCACCTACTTCGGAATGAACTTTTAAACAAATTTTCCCTGTCTTCACTCCGCTCTAGTTTAAAACAACCAAATTAAAAGGTAATGGTAATTGTAAGACTCCTTTCCACTCACTTAATATAAAAGGATAAAATCCGTGCAAGTTCAAGAGATGGTTCATGATATAATCTCACACGCATCAGAGGTGGGAAACTCATCATTCATTGAGAGAGAAAGGCAGACAGCTGGGCTGGGAACAACTGCAGCCATCCAATTCCAGCCTATGTTGGCATCCAGCTTTAATAAACTTCTGCATGTTTTTCCAATATCTTAGATGAACACATCACGGCCAGCAGCAAGGTTGGAATGATCGCTTACCAATTCTTTCCCTTAAAAATAAAACGATAGCGGGGGGGAACCACTAAGAGGGAACCTTTTGCATCTCTGTATTTCTGCAGCATGTTATAAATATTCCAGGTGCTAGCTATGTTAGAAAGAATTCATCTATCAAAACTAAATTTACAAACAGCTATCAGCTGCACAGTGGAGTTTTGTGCCCATTTGGAGAGGACCTTGCATCACATCTGACAATCTTTCTTGATCATAATACAGAATTAGTAAGTGGTCTACATTCTTCTTGGCTCCAGAAAGTGCAGAAGATGAAATCCTGTTTAAATCCTGCAGAGGATGTAAGAGAAGAAGCGTTAATCTGCTTCTGCCTCTTTTGAAGAGTTGGATTTATCTTTGAATTTTTTTTTTTTTACAGCTTCTATAGCAGGGAAATACTTTGCAATCCCAGCCAGAACTTTTCTCATTTGTGTCAATTCTCCTCTCTGAGGATGGTCAAAACTTTGTTCTTCGATCAATCAGTCTTTATCTCCTCTCTGCCACCTCTCCTGTCTACTGGTACAATATACACCAGAAACTGTTAGCTTCAAATATAGCAAAGAGAAGGAAAATCAGAAGCCATGGAGTTGATCTGCACTGAGGTCCATTTCCACGCTATGTCTTCCAAGACCTGCAGACACTGTACTATGAGAATTATGGTGTTATTTTTTTCTTCTCTCTGACTAGATGTTGTAGCCACAATCATTGCAATAGACAACAAAGCCGCAGAGAAAACAATGTAGATTAGCACTCCTAGTGCTGGTGACAACTAAAAGAATAATTGTCTTAATCTACCCATTGTCAGAAATATACACGCTTCATAATTGCATGCATATATTCTGAAAAGCATTTCTAATTCCCAAGACAAAACTTTTATTGTTCTTTACAAATTTGTTTCTTCAGCTGCTTCTGAGGCATGTGTGTATCTTTTACTTCTGACTTTCTTCATCCTTTGCTTAAAGCTACAATTACTTAGATATATGCCTACAAATTATCCAAATTCAGAAACATCTTCTGAATCAACAAATGTTATAAACTAAGCACATACTTAAGATCACATTATTTTATGTGGAAAACAACCAACTGGTCCTAAAATCCTAAAGTGAGGTATTAGAAAGTGATCAGCATTAAAAAACAGATGGTGCAGTGCTGTACACATACAAACGGATAATTTAGACTGTGAAACCCATATTTTGGAGTGAGTAATTTTGGGTCTTTCACAGAAGATATAAGAAAGGATTTAAAACACCATACTAGCAGGTAAATCAGCTAACAAGGTGTATTGAAAAGAAGTGAGTCCCTGCCAGAAAGGAAAGCAGAACTACTTGGTCTTGCTACCTTAGCTATTACAGTGTCTGCTTTGAAAAGGATTGGATTGTGGATTATTTCCCCCAGTCCTTGAAGGTACGTTGCCTTCAAAGAGGTAAAATGTGCAAATGTTCTATAGCTGTTATTTGTATTAGGCAAATTTGTGTAAGGCAAGTTCAGTGTAGCTATTCATTGTGGCACTGGACTGCTTCAGGAAAAATAATAAGGATTTGCAACTGGTTCAGCTATATGGGCACCAAGCCTTTCAGCCAAGAGAGGCAACAACAGGCATGCTGAACAAAGTGTGGATGTCTGAGGATCTCATAGGTTTAACCATAGGAAACAAGATGAACTTCAACATTTACCAAACTTCACAGAAAAGGTGGATCCTCGCAGACATTGCAGTACTGGAAAAATGTAAAGGAATCCTAATTCAGCCACCTTCCTCTGAAAGTTGCCACAATATTGTATATTTTGTATCATACAATGTTCAAAATTAAGGATGAGAAAGTTGTTTTAAATAAATCAAAAAGAGATTTTCCTTTTTGTTTATATTTCATTAACAGACTTTTTTTGTTCCTACTACATGGCATGTATTTTCGCTATTCTCTCTGCGAATATTTGCCTTTAAGTAGAGTAGTTCATTCATTTTGATTATACTCAGATCTCCACTTATCACCACACCTATCTAATCTGATTAACATAAAGTGACGAGTGTTATTGCCATTAAATGAAATGAGTAAAAGCTCTAACTGTTAAGTATCCTTACTTGAAAAATAAGGATACTTAAGGAAAAAAAAAAATCACCATTCTTCTTTTCTACCATAACCGCTTTAAGAGATCTCATTCAATTAATGAATGTACAAAGCATCAACAGATAAATTAACACCATGATATTGCACTAAAATAGCCTTAAAATCAATTATAAACAAGGTAGCATTCAAGGTATGTGAAAATTCTTTCAGAAAGAGAGTATATATCTAGAGAAAAGAACTTCTCTCTCACATATTCATCGGGAAGTCCCGTGTCAGGATAGGCAGCCACAACACATTCTGCAAGGCACTGGATAATGAAATACACTATCTCACATTGATCAACAGCCTACATAAAAAAATAAACAAACAAACAGCAAACCATTAAAATCCACCACTTGAACTTCAGGACTTGAGAAGGGATTAGGAATCACAGCCTCACCATTAATTAGAAAAGGTATATATTTACCACAAGATAAATTTAGATGTTCTTCTACAAGGCATTTGGTCACTTATTATTCACTAACCTGGATTTATCACAGCCGCTGGATCTATTGATGCTAGATTATTGAGATGCTGAATCTGAATA
This sequence comes from Phaenicophaeus curvirostris, assembly GCF_032191515.1. NCBI lineage: Eukaryota > Metazoa > Chordata > Aves > Cuculiformes > Cuculidae > Phaenicophaeus > Phaenicophaeus curvirostris. The sequence goes on along the minus strand of NC_091405.1, from coordinate 4,270,472 downwards.
TAACCATTGTTCTGAAAGCATTTATTTAAATCAAGTTAAAGAGCTTTAGCTCCCTCAAGAAGTGTACTGTGCTCTAGTGACAAATCCTAACACTGACAAAGGCTCTGCCATGTGGAGAGAGGTGAGATTAAGATTTTTTTTATGCAGTGGATTTAATGAAGACACCTTTGATATATCATATCTACTCCAAGGTTAAAACTGTTCTGAAACAGTCTTTCAAGGAACCCAGTAGCTGTTATGTTAAAAGGATTTACAGCTGTGGGAACAACTACTGTCATTAATCAAAAGACCCAAACAACTTCTAATGTTTCAGAAATCTGAAAAATTCTGTAGTTCTAGGCTGCCTGGGATAGTAGGCAGTTTATGTGTATCAATGAAATTCCATCTGGTAACAATTCACCTTTAGTTAGGGGCAGGTCGACCATGGCCAGCTGACAAACACCCACCCAGGCACTCTCTCACTTATTGAGATGAGGGGTGAAAAAGCTTGAGAGTAACAATAAAAACATGGACATCATTTGTTGCCATCACAGAAAAAAACAGACAGGGAAAATTAATTTATTGCCAATTAAATTAGATTTGGGTGGTGAGAAACAAAACCAAAACCTAAAATACTTATGCTGCTCTTTTTTCCTAGACCCAAATTCACTCTTCACTCCCAACTCCTTTCCTTTGTTAAGACGTGAACATAATAAATTTAAGACCATATGAATGGTTAAGTGTCTTACCTACTTTCAAAAACATTTATTTAAAAGAATGAGTTTAATGTGTTTGATACTGAAAGAGCATGACAGATTAGATGACAATGACACCCTTAGAATGGAATCTGGAAGATCATTCTATGCATTAAGCACATAAATCTGTTTAAGTATGAACACTTCATCCAGCAAAACAGTTATGTTCTTGGTTCAGAGAACTCACAAGAATTTGAGAAACTATAAGACATTGCAACCCCGATTTAATGGAGCAGTTAAGCACAAAAACCAAGCATTGTTTTCAATGGGCTGAAATACATGCTTAAATGTTTCCTGGGTAGAAGCCTGATTGCTCATACCTGCTTTGCTGAATCAGGAATTTTAGACACAGCAGTTTGGACAGACTCCTCAAAATGATGAAACTTAGTAAAAGGAAGTTTCATTGAAAAGAGACTTCCCCTGTAAAAGATACATACTTAAAATAGAGTTTAAATTTAAAGCTGACAAATAGGACCCATATCTTGTAAATCAAGTATTATTATGTGTGGTGAAAAAATAATGTGAAGTGGAAGCCTGAAAAGCAAACTTGATTAAAGGATATCAGAGAATAAAAACAGATTTAAGGCCAGATAGCCAGAATTCACAAAGAAACCTCTCAAAAAGCAATAGCAAGATCATTATCAAAGAACAAAATATCGATTAAAAACACTCTAGAATTAGAGCCATAGAATTATTTAGGTTGGAAAAAACCTTTAAGATCCTCAAGTCCAACCCTTAAACTAACACTGCCAAGTTCACTACTAAACCATGTCCCTAAGCATCATGTCTACATCTCTTTTAAATACCTTCAGGGATGGTGACTCCACCACTTCCCTGGGAAGCCTGTTCAAGTACTTGACAACCTTTTCAGTGAGGAAATTTTTTCTAATATCTAAACCTCCCCTGGCAAAATTTGAGGCCATTTTCTGTCATCCCCTCACTTGTTACTTGGGTGAAGAGACTAACACCCACCTTGCTACAACCTCCACCTCGGGAGCTGCAGACCCTTCCCCAGCTCTGTTCCCCTTCTCTGGACATGTTCCAGCCCCTCAGTGTCCTGGAACTGAGGGCCCCAAAACTGAACACAGGGTCTGAGGTGTGGCCTCACTGGCACCAAGTACAGGGGGGTGATCACTTCCTTAGTGCTGTTGGCCACACTATTTCTTGTACAAGAAATATCATTTTATTTTTAAATATTAACATCCCATGCTATTAAATTTGCAGATTTTTAATACCATGTATTCAAACTTAGTTCCTTTTATGGAGTTTTAAAAACCTTGGTGACCAACCACACAGGGATTAGAGACTGCAAAAGTTTCATAGAGAGGTAGAGGTGGATTCTTAAGTGTAAACTGCTTGTTCCTGTAGTTCAGAGGACATTGGAAGATGGCCTAATAGTAGTTACCATTTATTTTTTTTTCCTGGAACAGTGAACTGGAATCCCACAAAGCTGCCTGAGGCTGTTGGAATTTTGCAGCAGCGGAAATGAGCCTGCATTTATTTGATGGATGTTTCACAAAGACACCTACCCTCAACAATTACATAGCAAAACTTGTAACTGTGATGAAATTATCAAAGGTATGGGAAGCTGGAGGTGAAGGATAGAAAGCTTTTACATCCTCTCTCCCATTACGTTGATTCCTGCTACTGCAATTAGATGGATTATGGACCAAAATGGTATCAGCTGAACAAAGCTGTGTACCTAGATACTAGTGCATCTCTGTTCTGATTCAAGTAGCAAAGAAAATCCCACTCATCTACGTATCTACATACATTAGAACCAGTCTGCTTGAGGACAATATACAAAGCAGATATATGCAGAAAATATTTCTGAATGTGGTTTCGAACGACCACTAAAAATACAAATAAAAAATACCTGAGTAACACTGAAAATGTTTACTATTGAATATGATGGAATGTTAAGTAGTGCTGTAAAATTGAATATTTGTTCTCTCTGTGAATGAAATAAGTACTTAAGATTTCAAACTATACATATTTATCAAATATATCACTTTTATCTTAACAATGTAACATATTTATAGCAATACACATGAAACCAAATTTTGTAGTATTAACATTAGCTATATAAAATTAGTTAATTGGAATATATCATTACTGTATCCTTTCATACACCTCAGCTGAAAGAGAGCCATAGATGACCATTTTTTTACTGAAGTCCTCTTATGTTTGCTAAATGAGGGGCACAGAATTAAAAATAAAGAATACACAACAACCAAACCCCAACAACTACCCTTCTTAACTCTACAGAGCATATAATAAGACTTAAGATCCAGCATCATATGCCAGGCTCAAATTTTGTTATAAGCACATTTCAACTGACCCAGAACAAGAATCGAAATTCTGTTCTGCACAGCTGGTGCAATGTAATATTCTTTTACTGCCAAGAAATATGTGTGAACACAAAAAGAACTGGAAGACTTATTAATATTGTTCCTCTAACATTTAGACTTTTATAAGGACATCCAGAAATTTCAATAAAGTATAATAAAAAGTTTTATATTTGGCATATTACAGAATGGTAAACGTATAAGGCTAACCTTAAGCAAAAATGAAGGATGCAGATATTTTAACAGCTCAGACTTCCTACTGCTCTTACGAGTATTTACTCCAGGTGAGGAAGCAGACTAAAATTTTCTGATTCTGCTACAGCGAGTTTTTATTTGGATCCTTTTTTTCTGAATCCAAAGCTAACAAAAAATTCAAACCATATTCCCACTCCTTCCCCCTACCCCTGCCCCCAAAATACAGAAAGGGAGCTAAGAGAAATGTAGGATTTAAGAGTAAGGTCTCAGCTTTCCTAGCCCTGATCTAGGAATGGAAAATTAAGTACAGCTTTTACAGCACATTGTGCCTTATATTCAGGATGTATTATGGTGCTTTGCAAGGTTGAGTCCAAGTTCTAAAAAAGTCTAAATACAAGGGGATTAGGTTCTAAATTAGAGAGGTTTAGCTAAATGTATTTAGCTTCTAACTCTTTGGAGTTTTGAAAGTTGTCTTAGCTTCCTTTTTCGTAAGCTGGGACTTTACAAAATGTATTTTTTTCAGATTTTGACTTTAGATTTACTATCTTGACTTTTCTTGCTAGAATGTGTGTCCAGAAAGATGCAAAAACCTCTTGTGATTTGTTAAGTACCTGAGCTCTTTTTAAAATTGGTAGCACATCATAAAAATTTGGTCTGGGGCCAAACCTTACTTAATGAGCACAGTTAAATTAAGTATAATATTGTCATGAGTTTAATTAATGGTTAATGAGATGTTTTTAAATTATGTACTGCAATGGCTACATTGATCATTCCCACTACTAATTATTGCCCTTCATTTGTGTTTAGCTTAAAAGTATTAAAGAATAAAATGCTGGAGAAAATCTCTCTGAACTATATCTGAGAGACAAAATAGGATTGTGGTAAAAAAAACAAAACAAAACAGGCTGCTTTTGGATTATGTTGCTACTTTAAACTAAAAAACCAAGAAATTAAAAAACCCTCAAAACCAAACTACCTCTAATTGTTAATGTAGGTAAACAACTACTGTAAATATAGATTGATAACCACTCTTATTTTCCCACCCTTCTCTGTTGAAGAAATTTATGGGTTTTATGTACGCTATGTTTAGAGCAACTGATTTAGGAGTCCAGCTCCCAGTCTGGACAGATCCTGCTGTGTCACAAAATAAACTTGCTTACAATGTAAAAACAATACCTAAAATTCAGCTGATCTAAACACATCACATCCAAAAGTCAGTTTCTCCCTGTGATGTCATAAGAAAATACGCAAAAGGCTGCAGGGGAAAGCCCCATCTTCACATGGTTTTGTCTTTCAGTTCTCTGTCTCAGGTTTGGGATCCCAAAGATCACTGATATCAACAGGTTTGCACTCAGGCTCAAGCACTTATGAATAGGAATCCAATTCCTCAATGCTGCCCAAAGCCGCCCCTACTGCAAATATTTCACTTCACTATTCATTTCACCCACTAAAAATGCAAAAAAAATAACTCATATATTTGTGTCCGTGAGCAGCATCTATAACGAGCAACAAGAATTCCTCCAGCACGTCAGCGTGCACCCCTAATTTAAATCATTGTTTTGAAGATACATTTGCAAAGTCTACATATAGGCTTGAACTGAGATTTTTACGCGTGAAAAATCAAAGTGTATTTGCAAAATAAATAGCAATAATAATAATATTTACATAAAGCATTAGTTAATGATTTAAATAAGTAATGAGCCTGTAATAAACCTGTTAAATCTTTACAAGAGGTACTTAGCTTCAGAGTGCTAAATGTGTGTGTATCTTTTTGTAAGAATGCATGGAATGCATAAAAATTTAGAAGACTGTCAGCTACTAGTTAGTTCACTACTGCTGTATATTGTAAATTATGCCATACAAAAGAATATTTAAACTTGATTTTTCTCTGACTTAACTGATGTTCCTTTCAAAATTCTTCTGGATAACACACCTGAGACGTGTGCATGTATGCTAAAAGGAAAGTGTTTTAAGCTAATTTTTCTCACATTGTAAAGGATGTGAACAAATATTATTCATACCTCTCTGTGAAACGTTTGTAGAGCGTCACTGAAAATAACATAGAATAAAATGGGAATTTAGGCTAGGAAAAAAAAAAGATAGAGAAAGAAAAAGAATCACAATCCCTTATGCTGAATGCAGCTACCTAGACATAGAGAAGGGTGCAGAATGCTGATGAAGTCATTGCATTTACCTCCCAGGAATAGTACTTTGGTCCATGATTAGTTATGCCTGCAAAATCCCAGCTGATAAACTGGCATTTTACTAAAGGATGTGTTAGTTAAGAACAAGATTTCAGTAGCTGCCACTAAATAATATTGACCCCGTTGACCTCCTAATGAATGTCAATGGAAAAATTCCCAATGATTCCACTGAGAAATTCCTCAACACTATCCAAGCATAAAGGATGGCACATCTAAATAAAGAAGCTATTAACCTTGAGAGTGGCTAGGCATTTTCATTTTGCACTTAATATACAATGTAATCTTTATACGTTTGCTCTAATATTGCCTGATAACCTTTTACATACACTTCTGCCGCACTGGTTTTGTAGGGGTTTTTTATTTTTGTTTGGAGCATCCATTATAGTAAAAAACTCATATATCTGTTATTACTCCCACTAATTGGCCTATGACTCCAGGGGGACTGAGGATGAAAGGAAGGGAAAAATTAAGAACAGGAGGTTGTGGTACAGGGCGTGCAGCTCCAGATCTTGCAAGACTGAGATTGTAAAAACTACTGATTTTCTATTATATCTCTAGCATGTTATTCTCGTAACAACAACATGGGTCAAGATTTAACCTCATCAAGCATATTCTTCCTTAACAAGTTTGAGTCTATGACGGTGCAATATTATACTTAATTTAACTGTACATGATGCTTCTGCACAGGCCATGGAAACAGAATAATCATAAATAAGATTATGCTATATACAGCATTTAGAGAGACTGAATAATCATTCAAATTTTTTCTCCTCTTCCCCCGCCCTTGCCCCCAGCAGTCTCTGTCATCCATCTCAATGAGCTGCAAAGATCCAATGGAAAATATTAGTTAGCATCTATTCCTTTGAGGATTATTTTCTAGTGGCTGAGGCCAAAGAAACTTTATGTTTACTGAGCCACATTTTCAGACATCAGCTTGTGTTTTGGGACCTACGAAGTGATGGATGTAGCTATTTAGCCTGATAACACAGGCTCCCTAAGCAGACAAAATCCACAAACTATTTAGTAGGCTCAATTCCATTTAGACTACTGTCTGGTTAAATAACTGTTGTACTCAGCTATTTTAATAAATATAATCACATAATAAGAATGTATACCAAGCAAAATAAGAATAAATAGCATCGAAACAAATAGCTTTTTCTTTGTCTTTCTGATTTTCATTAGTGAATAAAGAGAAGAAGGAAATTGTCATGTACAAGATAAAACTAATTTCATTACCCTGGAAACAGACAGTAATGTGAGCACCTTTAATAACAGGCGAAACCTGTTGAATGGTTGGACTCGATGATCCGGTGGGTCTCTTCCAACTTGGTTATTCTATGATTCTGTGAACCTGATGATAGGCGTAGTATGTAAAGTGTCATGAAAATTAAACTTTTCCAGTCTAACAAGGTAATATTTAAAGTCCTTTAAACTGGTGACCATGGAGTGGAAAGTTACTGCATTTAACACAATGTAAGGCCTCTCTGCTATGACTCAGGAATTAGTGATCAGACCTGATGGTCATAAATAAACAACCTAAGAACCAACAGTTGATCAAGCTGTTTTCAGCTCATTCTGAATTGCTTTCATTCTTTTCTTCAGTCAGTCTCTCAGTCTGGTTTGATCACCCTCAGTGATACTCTCTTCTGTCAGTCATGGGAGTAATTTTATTTAATTCCTGTCTTTGTGTTATTGTTGGGAAACAGAGAAAAATGCTTCATACCAAAATATTTGGATAGACTAGAATTTCCAAACAGAGATGCTGCTCATAAGTTTCTTTGATCTTGGTGAAATTCATTTGACAGATGAATGAATGCTGTAAGATTTACTGTTACAAATACATTTCACCCTGGATAGAAGCAGAACTGCAACATGACTTCCCAGTGCACTGAGCTGCTTGAATTTATTTGTAGGTATGTAGAGAGATATACTGAATACGGGACATAATTTTATCTTTCTCATCCCATTACTATTGCTGAAAATGCACATGAACATAATTCTAATACATTAGTCATAGTTAAATCACTCTTCTGAGGATTTTGTGATTTCTGGACAAAACAATAGCTAACATATGCTATGATCATGAATGCTTTTGGATGAAGCACTGCTTACAGTATTGATCTCATCTCAGTTATTTACAGCCTCTCTTTTATTAATTACTTCTTCTTTCTTTGCATTACAAACCCCCGACCCCCTAACTTCAACAGTTCAATTTCATTCCATCCTGCATTCCTTCCCACCAGAATCCCTCTAAAGTTTTATATGATTTAAGAAATATTTTCATTTTTTTTCTTTATGTACCACTATCAATTTTGCTTTCTCCTTATTAGAAATGTTTGTAGTTATGGATGCAGGTTAAAATGACTGACAATCTTTGTTTGGAGTAGGGTCATTGAGTCTAGTGGCTGCAGGCTCTAGGTGGGCAGCCAGAGATTATTTGTTGGCAAGCACTGTGAGAGAGTCTGTAACAAACCGGAATAGCAATAAGCTTTTTTCCACCCAAATGGGCTCATTAACTTCCCCTCCATCCACCAGTTTTAGGATAATGATTCATGTATCAGTCAGAGTATGCACTGTGGTGGATTCTGGTCATCCTTTGTAGGAGTTTTTCATCTACAGCCAACGTCCTCTATAACCAAAAAGATGAGGGTAATTGGTGGTGTCTCAGACCCAGGTAGGATATCTGCCACTTACGAAACTTAATGAAATATCTGACAGACAAGCAAATCAGTCTTTCATTTCACCCAGCATAATGATAAGATGTCATCAATAACAAAATGTAGTATTTTATCAGCTTTTACTATCTAGTCACAGTAAATTGATTTTGAACTCCAGGGTATCAAGGCTTAAAAGACAATAAAGCTTAAAGCTTTCACAGGTTTGTGAGTGGGTTGATTGGTGATCCTGGGGCAATAGCAGGGTACAAAGACTGAGCAAGGGCAAAGTGTTTCTCCAGAAAACTGCATGGTTTAAGAATACGTTCGTCAGATTATGAACACTATTAACTGGAACAAGGAAGGATTTATGACCAGAGTTCAAAGGAAGTAGAAAGACCTCAGACCTGAACAACATTTCCTAGTATTGGCAAGGTATTAATGCCTTATTATTTAGTGATTATTACTGTTGAATATTAATACAATCTATTAAAAGCCACAAGGGTTTCTAATAAAACTGCAGTCTCTCTCTTTCCTCCCCCTAACCAGAGTCAATGGCATTATTCAAGAAATGGCACTTTGGCAAATAATACAAATGCGTTCAATTATAAACCAGAGAAACAGTCTCACTTTCTTTGATATGAATAGCAAACTAATTAGCTGCTGTAGCAGGATTTTGTGTGTTTCTTTCCTGTTTAATAAGAAGCTGACACAGCGGTCATTAGCATCTTAGGATGTACTCAGATCAATATGCAAAGCATACAAAAATTAACATAATAATTATGTTAGAAAAAAACAGTATACAAAATATTTAGATGAATTTAACTCATTACATAATTTCATCTTTACACACTAACACAGACAGTTGCAGTATTTTTCATCGTGTACTGCACAAATAAATTAAATGTGTCTTGGATACCTGCTATTTGTCCTCACATAGTCTTACATTAAGAACGAAACTGTGGCTGTGATGATCAACTCTAGGAAGAAACCAGTTCTCAAAAGGAGAACTCACTTATGATATACAGTATCTATATTCATATATAAACACACACAAAAAATGCTAGACTAACAAAAGGAAAGAGTTCATCTGCTCTTCTGAGAAGAGACACATAGAACCTCCACTGTGCCCTTACAGTTCTTACATAGTTAAATTGGTTTAAATCTAGTGGAACATTAGCTCATTCCCATCTGTTCATTTATGGGTTTTTTTAAGCATCTTATTTTGTTCCAAAAATAAATAAAATCACATGAAAGTTATATTAAGGTTTCCTAGGTGAAATCACAAAGTTTAAGGTCTAACCACAGCTTTATACCTACACAGAACTCTCTTTTCTGCCATTATAGCACAGAGAGGAAAAAAAGAATGCATACATACTCATTGTCAATACAATGTGGGGATCCTTCTGGAAATTTAACATTGTTTTGTTGCTTCATTTGTGGTTTTTTGAATAAGAAGGACCAGGCAGGTGATTGTACTTGTAAAAAGTCATGAATTTCTGTCTGTGCTGCAGCTGTGTCTAAGGATATTATTGGAGAGCTTTTGTGGGGTATTTATTTCTATCCTGCACCAAGAACAGGCTTCACAATAGGCATTCCTGTTCTCCCTAAACTGCATATCACAAGAACATGCACTAATTTTTAAAATGAAAGTCAGAACCCTTACATTCTGCTGGAGAATTATTAACTGACACATACTTACAGAACAGTGTCCCCAACTGCTTACTCATTTAACTTCAGCCTCTTGCATCCCAGAAGTATTGAGAGAATGATGAGAGATCACAACAAGAAGAAAACATGCAGTTAGAGGTATGAACGGTGAATTATTTTCCCTTTCTTAAAATTCACATACTGGCTGCACTTATTAATTCATAATCTGATCTGTTTCATCTTTTAGAGAAATCTTGGTTTCAGGGACAGTCTTTCAGACTGTTCCTTCTAACTTTTCAGGTATCAGTTTTACAGAAAGGAATTTCCCTCATGCTCATGGCCGCTGCACAGCTTGACCATGTGTACTCTGGTGGCTGTGACAAGACCCCAAGTTGGCTAGGGTTCAGTAGGGAAGCTATCGATCATCAAGTACACTAAATAAGACTCAATATCCTGAGTCTTCAACTTAAGAACTAAACCCTTTAGCTTTTTATTATAATAAAACCATGAGACCAAACAGAGATGCCAAAAGGAATAACAGGGTTTCAAATAACTACCTCCCCTATCAATTACAAGCCTGCATGCCTTCCATGTCCAGGCCTCATTTTGTTCCACTCAAAGAGTAAGGACAAAAGCAAACTCTGTGCATTCTTCTCTGGTCCCCAGAAAAGTCTTTTCACCTCCTCTGTAGCTCCCTGTTTTCTCATGGCAGTGTCCCAGCTCCATAGTATCTGTATAGCCTTTGCTGCAGCAAGCATGCTCAAGAGCTTCTGAAGAGAATGAACAACCTCTTCTCTCTCAAACCTCACTTTTTTTTCCTTAAAGAAATGTAACAGGACTACAAAAAACCCAAACAAGCCACAATACCTCCACATACCCCCAATAAAACCCCCACACAACAAAATCACAAATTGCCCAATGATGTTCAGCGCAGTGACTGTTCTAGAATAGGTTCTTGTAACTTTGAAATAATAGCAAGACAAGACATTTTCAAATATTCTGGGGTATTTTTACGAAGTAACTCACAGAAAATTCTACTTGATATATTCAAATATGGATATATCATAATAAAATTTTAATGTAGTTTTAAATTTGGTCCGCTGGTCCTGGATCAAAAGAACTTTCTCTATTGGCCTTGACATCAAGATGTTCCTAATAGCTCTATATTTTATGGGTTTAAAAAAAATTCATGTTCTTTCAGATACCACCCTGCACAGCCTGCAGAAAAGCCTTCAGTCTGCATGCAAGAGACATTCTTTAGAGGAAAGCAATTCACTTGAACCATGCAAGGTGGTGTGCTGTACCCACTTGACAAGCCATCATGAATAGATATGCATGTACACAGCAGAGGAACCTATCCGTATTTGTAACCTAGTTGTTAACACTACTGGGTTTGTTAATTAAAGCCCCTTTGAAAAAAAAATAAATCAAATCTATCCACAGTTATATCAATTATATTTTTTTCTGGTGAGAAGAAAAATTTAATCCAGGGACTTTCAGCTTGGAGAAGAGACAGCTCCAAGGACAACTTATAGTGACCTTCCAGTACCTGAAGGGGCTACAAGACGGAGGGGAGGGACTGTTTACAAAGGCTTGTAGGTATAGGGCAAGGGGGAATGACTTTAAATTGGAAAGGGGCAGATTTAGACTAGACATAAGGAAGAATTTCTTCACCATAAGAGTGGTGAGGCCCTGGAACAGGTTGCCCAGGGAAGCTGTGGCTGCCCCATCCCTGGAGGTGTTCAAGGCCAGGTTGGATGGGGCTTGGAGACCCTGATCCAGCTGGAGGTGTCCCTGCCCATGGCAGGGGTGGAACTGGATGGGCTTTGAGGTCTCTTCCAACCCAAACTATTCTATGACTTTATTATTTCTCTCACAGTAGATGGGAGAAATTTCATACTCTTTTCAGGGTTTTCAGTAGCCCAAACAGGATAAAATGTCTGCTAGTGATATCTTAGCTGAGAAAATTCTATTCAAAATTAATAATCTTTGACTTTTGCAGAGAGCTTATGAGAGATATAGGCAATCTAATGTGAACTTCTGATTATCAGATGTCTATATTAAGCATCATGTTTGATTGAAGTATAATTTATATTTACTAAAATTTGCCTTCTAGAATAAAGTTCAGGTTGCCTATACTACTGATGACACAAAACTTCTTGCCTGATTTCCTTCTGTTACCTGAACTTTTAGTTTTGTTACAAAATGGTAGTTGAGAACTAAGAGCAACTGAGCTTTGACATTTTATTTACCTTGATTTAAAATGACCCTAATTTAGTTTCCCATTCTGCACCTACACCAAAGGTGGCAAAACCCTCAGATAAGCTGTGTCATTAGGACTTCAGATATGCTGGCAGTTCTTGAACTCATAGAAATGTTTATTGTTCAATTTAAAAATAACTTTAAATATAATGGCAGACAAGTGGAGAGAAGCTTGAAGGAAAGAGTACTTTCTTGGTTAACCAATCTGTTTGCATTGTTTCTTTATCAAAGGGACAATGTCAGACAAAGTGCAAATCAGACCTTTCATGCCAGGAAAAATTTCATTACCTTTATAGGGTCACTTACCTTCTTTCACAGTTTCTAAGTTCTTCAGAAGCGTATCTTCTAATGGTCCTGAGAGATTTTAGCACCTGAAGGACACATGAATGAAACAAAAAATCTGAAGAACTATAAAGAAATAAGTATCCCATAACCAAGCAGCTTAATATCCCACCCATGAAGCTAGCCAAAAGAAGAAAAAACATAAAACAAAAACTAGAACAACACAGTTTCTGCTCAAAACAAATATCTTGTTTCCCCTTTTAATTTATTTAGCTGGAAAGTGGAACTCTAAACCCAGCCCTCTTGATGACTCATGTTGTTTTTAAAATACCTCATCTATCTTGGTGGCAACTAATTATTGATTTTATGTAAGAATTATTTAATTAACCAGATAACTGAGAAGAATAAGCTGGTACAGACAGAAACCTCTATAGATGCCTATTAAATTCGCTTCCAGATGGATGCTTCTTCAATCCTTAGTTCTCTTTGCATTCTCAATAAGACACTCTCCTTGTCACTTGGTAGCATTTCTGATGTGCAGCATGTTGCATGCTTATTTTAGATTGCTGACATTTCTGAGAACAGTTGGTTTGATATACATGTTCTAAAAATCCAGAGTGGGTGAAAGATTAATATTTTGTTGGCAAAGGTCAGCTGTGTGATAATGGTTTTGACTTACTCAACAAAACTTTTTAAGGAAGGTTACAGTAAATTAACCTAACTCCTGCCTGTCAATCCATATACGACCACGTGACATGTTTGCTCTTTGATAAACTGTTATGATTCAGCTTGTATTGTACTAAACTAAAAAAGAGCTACAAGGAAAAAGGTTCTCGCATGGACAAGTTTAGACTTTTTGGTAATTTATCAAAGGAATGCTAAACTTGAATTAGAAGAAGAGTCACAAACATGCAGGTCAAGGTGAGTATTTGTAGCTTATGATTATATCAGTGTAGAACATGCCAATAAAAATCTTTACATTAATACAGTCAAGTTAGAGCTTGATGAGAAACTTTTTATTTTTACATACTTTAGATTCCTCATGCTTGCCAAATGATCACACACTTTCAATCTTCTTCTGAGAGGGGTCCCTAATTCAACAAAACAACTATTGTCTTCACAAAAAGGCTTCAGTAACCCTAAAATAAACACACTGGGTTAGCCCAGCAGGCTTTCCATCCCAGTATCCTTTCTCAAACAGCTACTGGTGAGAGGCCCTTAGGAAAATATGTACAAGGATTCACCCTGACATGCACAGTATTCACTCCCACCCACCTACACCTTACAGGAAGTTTTGCTTGACTAACAGCTATTATGTCTAGCTTATCCTCTACACTTTTCAAGAAGGGATAAAAAAGTGGAAAAATGCCTTGTGCTTCTATCAGTCCAAGCAGTCCTGGCAAAAAGCAGGAAAGGTGACTCTTCCCTCACATTAGGAGGAACTGATGCATCATGGAGCATGCTGAGACCATCAAAAGCATAGTATGATACAGCCCAGTGACATTTCTCTGACAGCTACTCATCCAGGAAATTGGGCAGACCACCAAGATGAGTCACAAAAGAAAGGCATTTGCTATTATTGAGACCTTTGAGAACATCCATCTACAAGCTAAGCAAAACTAAGAAGGAAGCAAGGACCAGCACCCTTCATTTCACAAATAAAGTTAGGAACTAATATAGCATAAAAGTTCAAAATTACTTTAACATTCAAAAATCCGTTTGGAGATGCAGACTTTGTTTGTCCTTTTTCCCTAGCCTGTTCTTTGTCTGTTTCCTAAAATGAAGGAGGCCTTGGTATCATCCTATGAATTTCAAGACATCAAAAGCAATAATCTACCAAATAAAATATACCTAAGTGGATGTGAGAAAAGAAACAATATTTCTTGCATCAATGTCTGAGAAGTTTCATAGTGTCTGTGATAGGAACTCAAGAATTGAATTAGTAAAAACTTAGTATTCCTGTTTTTCTATGCATGTTCACATTCCAAAATTTACTTTAACTCAGAAATAAAATACATGTCTTTAGGAAACTTCTAATGTGAAAAATTAAAAAAAAAAAAAAAGCAAAGATAACATGCATGTTTAATTTGGGTAAAATTTAAGTTTGAACACTCACAGGTAACTGCACTTCCATTTAGATCTATTTACTTTATAATTTAGATTTGTACTACTCCTGCCTCGTTATAGAGGTCAACACAAATGATGCAACAGAACTGCTAGAAAAGCACGATACACAGATCATTACGCAAGTCTCAGAGCAAAGGCAGTGGCTATATGCTGACATAACTCTAACTAGTACCTAATCAAGCCAGTTGGAAAATCAAAGGGTACTGAAAACAGCTGGTCTGCTAATTAGTACACTGAGTGCTAATCCCTTCTTCTTGAGTGTTAAAACTACCTCCCTGATAGAACCTCTGACCTAGGAAGTGAGAAAAGATTAAAATATTTACAAGGAAACTTGTGGTTAATGTAATAAAAGAATAAAGTAATAAAAGAAATCTACATTGTTATTGTTTCCAATCATATGTGATATGCACTATATTAAAACATCAGGAAGTAACTACATATTTATGTATGTAGGAATATCAACAGGGCACTTTCTAAAGGAAATATATTTCTGTTGCTATCTAGTACAGTAATTTTGCTGCATTTTATGCTGAATTTCCAAGAGAAAATATTTTTCTCTTCTTTCTTGTACTTCAATTTATTTTTAAATTGAATACTAGGTTTTCTGCAATCTTCTCTCATCTTCTATTAAGATCACTGAAATTTAGATTATAAAGTAATGCTATAAATTGAAAAAACTAATCAGTTTGAAGTTTGCATGTAATCAGATTCCTTTAGTATCGAGGTAAAAAAACTACTGAGTATTCATGAAAAATGCTCTGTCTGTAGGCCTGGCCATCTCCAGAAATGTACCACAGGCTGTGCTGTGATCCTTCCTTGTACTGAAAGCTGAGACCTCAGCGTTGAATTGGGTTTGGTGACCATAAGCAATATTATCTGTTTCTATAACACCTTTGTATTTGTGTTCTTTGCCTGTTCATATTTTTACTAGATAATGAAAGCAATCACAAAGAGAATAGAATCCCGCTCCTCTATAATCATGCAATCCTTTTCATTTGAATTTCTTCACCCTTCTAACTTACAGCCAGTACTGAGAGGAAGGACTGAGCTGCCAAAAATGACATATATTTTTTGTATTGTATATTTAATGCTTCTTGGGTCTCATCTGCTGAACAAAGATCTTGTCTGTCCACCACAAAATTGACAACTCTGCTAGCTATTAAAGAACAAACATCTCTTACAAACGCAATACTGTACAAATTTGTAGGAGGACTATGAACGCCTGAAAAGAGAACAATAATGAAAGATGATACTGTAGATGTTCTCTGTTCCTAATAATGACTAACAAATCCTGGAAAGAAGAGAGATGTGCCTTCTGCAGTGTAAAAGCTTAGTTATATTTTGGTGTTTGATTCCGTTAGAAACTGTGAATGACTCACAATGAGGGATATAATTAAGTGGAAAAATAGTGGATAAATATCTCCCACGCAGATATTTACACAGCAAAATCCCGCAGGTGTAAACCTAAAGGGTGTTTTACCAATCTGGACCATTTAGGGTTTTTCTTCTTAATGAAGTGGACATTCCTTGGTCTCTTATGAGTTCTGCAATTATCCAGTCTTCATAATACTTGGATTACTTCCCACCATTTTATTATTTTTCACTTTTGTTACACCAGGGAGAGAAGCACTTATAACAGGTGAGACTTTTCTAACACAACTATACCAGCTGTGATCTGGTATGTGAGAGAATCAGCGTATGAACATCATTCTCTCCTGGGAGAGGATTTCTGGGTCAATGCCTTTGCTAGCAAAGAAATCTAAAAGGCATGACTAGAGCATATTGGGTTAGGTTAAGAACAGAGGACTGCACCTCGTGTTACAGACATATGCCTAGCAGTTGGGTGAGGATAAAAGAAGTGAAGTAGGGCAACAGTATGTATACGTATATATTAATACGTATACAGATACATACCTCTTCTCACACAAACAAGAGGAATGTTTCTTCATTTTCTTTACCCATTCACTGTCTCAGAACTGCATTAACTCTCTCAGTAGTCAACTTCTCTGACACTCACAAGTGTATGAGGCTGAATGGGATTCACCCGAGGGCATTGAGGGAGCTAAAAAATGTCCTTGCCAAACCCCTTTCCATCATCTTCCAACAGTCCTGGAAGACTGGGAAAGTTTCATTTGACTAGAGGCTGGCTGATATTGTGCCCGTCTACAAGAAGGGTCGCAGGGAGGACCCAGGAAACTACAGGCCTGTCAGTCTGACCTCAGTGCCAGGGAAAGTCCTGGAGCAGGTGATCTTGAGTGCTATCATGAAGCACATGCAAGAGAACCAGGTGATCAGGCCCAGTCAACATGGGTTCACAAAAGGCAGGTCTTGCCAAACAAACTTGATCGCCTTCTATGATTAAGTGACTCTACTACTGGATGAGGGAAAGGCTGTGGATGGATCTTCCTGGACTTCAGTAAAGCCTTTGACACAGTTTCTCACAGCATTCTGCTTCGGAAACTGTCACCTCTGGCCTGGACAGGCGCACACTCTCCTGGGTGGAAAACTGGTTGGCTGGAGGGCCCAGAGAGTGGTGGGAAATGGAGTTAACTCCAGCTGGAGGCCAGTGACAAGCGGGGTTCCCCAGGGCTCAGTGCTGGGGCCAGCCCTGCTCAATGTCTTTATCAATGACCTGGAAGAGGGCATCAAATACACTCTAAGTAAATTTGCGGATGATGCCAAGCTGGGTGGAAGCGTGGATCTGCTGGAGGGTAGGGAGGCTCTGCAAAGGGATCTGAACAGGCTGGACCGCTGGGCTGAGACCAATGGCATGAGGTTCAGCAAGGCCAAATGCTGGGTCCTGCACTTGGGGCACAACAACACTATGCAGCTACAGACCAGGGGAAGAGTGGCTAGAAAGCTGCCTGGAGGAGAAGGACCTGAGGGAGTTGATTGACAGCGACTGAGCATGAGCCAGCAGTGGCCCAGGTGGCCAAGAAGGCCAATGGCATCTTAGCTTGTATCAGAAACGGCGTGACCAGCAGGTCCAGGGAGGTTATTCTCCCTCTGTACTCGGCACTGGTGAGACCGCTCCTCGAATCCTGTGTTCAGTTCTGGGCCCCTCACCATAAGAAGGATGTCGAGGCTCTGGAGCGAGTCCAGAGAAGAGCAACAAAGCTGGTGAAGGGGCTGGAGAACAGGCCTTAGGAGGAGCGGCTGAGAGAGCTGGGGGTGTTTAGCCTGGAGAAGAGGAGGTTGAGGGGAGACCTCATTGCTCTCTACAACTACCTGAAAGGAGGCTGTGGAGAGGAGGGTGCTGGCCTCTTCTCCTCAGTGACAGGGGACAGGACAAGAGGGAATGGACTCAAACTGTGCCACAGGAGTTTCAGGCTGGACATCAGAAAAAATTTTTCACTGAAAGGGTCATTGGGCACTGGAACAGGCTGCCCAGGGAGGGGGTTGAGTCACCATCCCTGGAGGTGTTTAAAAGGCAGGTGGATGAGGTGCTGAGGGACATGGTTTAGTGTTTGAGAGGAATGACTGGACTCGATCCTGGAGGTCTTTTCCAACCTAGTGATTCTGTGATTTGGAAATTTTCAGATGAGGGTTAGTATTATAACTAATAAAAATTATATAGCTATACCACTAGTAGTCACACATGTAGGCCTGTGCCTCTGCTTTTACAGAATCTGATTTGCTTTCAGTTGAGTTTCCCACAATTGTTTGGCGATTACCTACACATTTTGATAGAGAGTAAGCCCTGTCAACTGGGGAGATACCCACAGTTCCTTCCCAGCTAAAAGGACAAACAAAATCTCTCCTGTAAAACCTATATACAGTCTGAATCCAAGTCAAGGCAAAACAGGGTGCTTTAAAGTAAAATCAGGCAAGTCTGTAGGCTTATAGATAAAAATCCTTTAGATGAGTTTCAGTTCAGCAGCTGCTAAGTGTCAGTAAAGACCGTATCTTAGTGCTTCTTACACAACTTTAGTATAATTATTGGGAATAAAGTATAAGCAACTTATGGAAAAAGAGAAGGAAAATTTATAATGATTATAAATTGTTTGGTAGTCTTCCCATAATTATTTTCTTTGCCTTCCTGAAAGTGTCTAAAAATGGTGTTTTAAAAACTTTTGTTCTGTCTTGAGCGAATAGGAATTTAGCAATCAGGCACCCTAAAAAGCAATGCTACTTGTAAATAAGTGTGTCTATTTTCCTGAAATATAACCGACAGACGTAGCAGAAGGTAATTAGCAAAGAATCTAATCAGTAGCATTACTTTAGTGTCTATCATTAAAACGCATAACTGTCGTGCAATTTTTCTGTGCTGCCTTTATTAAGACTTCTTAGTAGCACAATTTAAACACCACTGCAATAGTGACAGAGTTTAAAGTAGAATTACTGACCTTAGTTGCACCACATAAACATTACTTGCTGTATTATACAACCTCTCTACATTCAAATATGCAAGGGAACATGGCAAGCACAGAAAGTTAATGGTAGTGGCTGTTCTAATATTTCTTTTAATTTGCTAGTTCTATTTGAAGTTAAAAACAAAAAAGACTGTGAATAAGCATGAATTATTAAAAACTGTCATTAAGGACAACACATCAGAAAGTTATTTTCATAATTACTCAAATGATCTTACATTTCTTCTGCAAACTGCACCAAACAAGCTGCTCTCTGACATATAACACTGCTGAAAAGTGGTGACTATCTGCAAGGGGACGCAGGAACTAATTGGATAGCAAACTGCAGTACACTGAGGAGAAAAGTCAACAGGACTAAATCTCAAATCCTACAGAAAGATTATGTTATTTCCAGTAATTATACAGAGCAGACAGGATTTGATTCTTGAAAGTTTCAGCTAAACCCTCTCTGCAACACACTCTGTGAACTTCATAGAATGCAATTTATTAATCTCAGAAGGATCACTGTCTGCTATGGTCGTGGTAGGATTGAACACGCATCTTCAGGGAGCCCAAATATTATCTGAAATATCCATTTTGAAATAAGAGATGAGAAGTAATCAAAAGAAATTTGAGCTACTCTAAATCTGACTGCAGTATAAAACTCTGATGAGAGAGAGCAAAGGAAAATTACAGGCAAAATTGACAACAGGGAGGAATATAAACAGAAAAAAGAAGAATAATGGTTGGCAATTCATGGAAAATTTTATAACAAAAAAATATATATTTCCTTATAAAAAGGTGTAACTTGGCCCTGGACCCAAGGAACTTAAGGGAGGGGGAAAGGAGAAAGGAAAGCAATTAAAAAAAATTATAAAAATATCAAGCACACTCTTTTAAATACAAAAAATAACTGGATAAATATTGATAGCAGTCAATAAACCCGTAGTGTTTAAATCCAAAATGAAAACATAAAACCAGATTGTAGCAAAAATACTGTATAAAGAGCGAGGGACTCCAAAGCTTTTCTTTGGTAAACCTGAAAGCGTGTACTTTCCAAATTGAGACCAGGAAAGAGAGATGTTTATGATCGCAGTCTACATGTGTATCTAAAATACTGTTATAAAAAAGAAGCATCTCTTTCATTTATTTCTTAAGCTACTATATAAATTTGAGGGAAAAAAATGTAGTTAGAAAAGGAGAAAGGCGCTCTCTCTCTCCTGTGGCTTGAGGTGTGAGGTTATAGCTTCAAAAGGAGAGTGAAGAACTTGTCTATGTCAAGAGACAGACCTGAACCGAGCCTTCAAAAGGGATGGCAGGGAAGAATCATTCCTCAAGACACTGAGAAAACCATTTGGAGTCTGCATAATTCAGCAACCCCTTCTCCCAGCCCAAGCTGCCAGACTCCTCAGCGGGACTGGAACAAACGCCATTCTGCCAGCATCCTTTGGACAAAGCAGAGATTTTTTTTAACCTTTCAGTTCTTCTGTTTTACTCAGACTTCCCCAAGGTACTTTAATCTAGTATACTACCTTGGAATTCTATCTAAGACTAATTTTAAACACTAGGCATTTGGTAAGTTTACTTTAAAGAAGAGGAGCAAAACAGCAATTCCTATCAGGGCTCTTCTTGATGAAGAGCTCTGCCTCAGACAGCTGAGAGTCGTAAAAAGAGTATTTCAGGCATCGTAATTCCTTAGCATGAAGGGTTCAATAGAGGAATGATAAACCGCTTTCCTTAGTAATAAATGACAGCAGTAATATATAGAATAGTAAGCAACATTTAACAGGCCTAAAAAACTTGTATTAAAAATCTTGGCCCTAAAGGTAAAAATTTTGTAAATTATATTTTTATCAGCAGCAATGTGAACATGTGATAAATGATACGCTACAAAAGTGTTAAACGCTACTGTTATACTACTAGACTTCACTGTTATAGTATCTCTCCAGGTCATAGATATCGGACAATGTGACTTGCTAAGAATAGCTGTAGAACAGGTAAAATTAAAAACATTAAACCCAAGTACAGCCAAAACCCCCACATCTATACAACCTCTCCACTTACTAAAGTAGCCCGAATACACTCCATACCTTGAGAAAGATGATTTAACTCAAAATACACTGCAAATTGTTTAGTTTTACTTTTTAGCAATTCATCGTTTCTTGGGTATCCTCTGATGGCTGTAGCACATTTCAGTTTTATGGGATCACTGACTGATATGCCAGTAATTTTCCTCTGTGGAAGAATTTATGCATAGCTTCAGTGGCATGACAATTGATAAAATACTATAATTCTTACAGGTTATATTTTGATGCCATCGTCACTTACTCCTGAGAACACTAGGTACATTATTCAGCAGGTGAAGCGTTTACCCAGGGACTAATAATAGAGCAGCTTATAATCAAAAGATTATAATTAATTGGCCATTGAAACAACTCTGAGAAACAGATCTGTTACCATCTGTACTGCACAGACGATGAACGAAAGGAAAGATGACAGTCATTCACCCAATAAGTCCATAGCGGGGTTAGAAAAGAAATGCCCAAGTTCCCATTTACAACATACGCATTCCCAATGTCATCTCTTTAAAAATAAATCAAATTGAATAAAAGTTAACTACTTATTAGGTGAAGAGTTTCTAAACTACCACAAAGAGCCCCCTCCCAGCTCAGAAGGAGTAAGAATGGAAAAGGCTAGAAAGATATAAGTGGAAAGAGCATGCTATAATACAGAAATATTAATAAATAAATAGGTTATAAAGCCATTTGGGGTTAATAAACTGACTGGCCTTCAACCTTGCAGTGCATTAGGCACAAAATACTTTGCTTTTAAGAAAGAATGTCCCAACATTGCCTTTAAAAATGAGCATGTTATTTGGTGGTAATAGTTCAGTTTATTACACATTATCTCTCACCTGGAAAAGTGAATAATTAATTAGCTACTAGACTCTATGTCAGTAATTCACTGCAAAAGAAGTCAATATTTATCTTGAGTTCCAGAGAAGATCAGCTCAGAGAAATTGGATTTTTCATAAGCTGGTCTCCCACTAGCAGGCCTAACATTTCAGTCTTAAAATCTACTGTCAGAAATGGGTGAACCATGGTGCACAGACAGTACAAAGAGTGTATAGAGAGCCATCTGCATGCAAAACTAATTTAAACTCAGAAATTCTAAGCCCTTGAGAGGAAAGAATCACAAATCATAAATTTGCACAAGCAAATATCCACAGTGCTGGGAGGGGATTGGCAGTGATGCTGCAAAGCATGTGCTAGAGCCCTCTGAATTCACAGTTCCTTTGCATGCAAAACGGCTGGTATGCAAATCTCAGATCTGCATTCTACGGACTCCTTTTTCTGTTATTATGATGATAATAGATTTAAAACTAGCACCAGTACCACCAGCCATGAGGTTAGAGGTTGTTCAGTAGCTTCCTCTTGTGGTCGACACTTATTCACAAGGCAAATCATCAAGATTTTTTCCATAATAAAGAATCTCTCTATAAATTCCAGAGCCAGCAAAGCCAGAGCATTAGAAATACTGAGAACAAAATAGGAATGACGAGGTCACGGTTGCCGCGGGAACATGGATACTAGTGGCTCACCTAGAGCAAAGGGTTAGTCACCTGTCAACAGATCTCTGCAAACTGTAGCAGCCCAGGTTTTATGAAAACCCACCTGGGGCCATCAGTGGGTGGTTAATGGAAACATAATCATAACAAACATTACTGTTTAGTCCTGCTGTTTAGGTAACATTGTGTGATTGAAAGCATGGAATTATTTACCCTTATGACTGTTCATCCCGCGCACGGTCTACCTTTGGTGATAAATTACCATAACATTTTGCTAAATAAATTTATGTTTTCATTTAAAATGGTAATTTATGACCACCCCTTTGCACTGCATAAACTGAATCTCAGAAAAACCATTTTACCTTGGGCAAAGACCAGTATTCTCAGGTTAACACAGATATACTGAATTGTATAACAATAACACACTACGCAAATGCTGCAGACATCATGTGTTTTTTATGCTGTATAAGATATACTGTCTCAATAAGCTCTGTTACATACTGATGCATAATAATTTATTTTAATACACATTAACTTATTTCTCTTATCCTAGAAACAAATATTCTTGAATCTATTACTCTAAATTTTATACTGGTTTAACATAAAATGTTTAGATTTCTTATTCTTCTATAGTTAAATTTACTTTAATGAAGACTTTGAAGTTCAACAAGACAAATCATTAATCCACATTAAACAAACATGCAAGGAATTAAAGATTTATTACTAACCAACTAGACTTTCTTACAATTAAGGAATCACCACATTCTTGTTATGCATTGTCTGTGCTTCCTTGAAATACTAAATTAAGCGGTTAATTAAGAAAGCAAGCCAAAAGAATTAATGTTCCACTATAATTTCTAAGATGTTGTTCAGAACAAAATAAATCAATACAGATATATTGTTAACTTCTACTGTTTTAACAAAGGTTTTGCATATTTGCAAAACATAAGGGTAAGATCATGATGAAACACTTCTGGCTTCATGTTCCAAGAACTAGAAATAAAATTCAAAGCAAGCACAAAGAAGTAGTGCTGCTGATTTTAAAGGGGAAAAAATAATCTATTTGTCATCTCTGCATATTAATTGAAACCAATCTTATGAGGTACAAAGGAATTTGTCATCCCAGAAGCCAGTGAGGTGTATTTATGTAGAGAGAGAAGAAGATAAAGCGTATGTTCCTGTAACCAAGTCCAACAAGCTCCAGCAATCAATGAAAATAATCATACATTAAAAAAATACAAGTTACGCAGTTGAAAGGGAATGGGATTACTTGTTCTAAGCACCTGTAGGATCAGTCCCATCTGCAGTTAGTCTTATTAGAGTGCATTGCCAGAATGTGCACGATCAACATCTTGCAATAAAATCTCTTTTTCTTGTTTGCTTTTTGTTGAAAAGGCAGCAAACGGGAGCCATTTCATTGGTTTAAAAGCACAGATATTTATTCAGTAAAAACATTAACAGCAATTTATTATGAAACCAAGAATATATAGGAGATGCACTCTTTCATAACTGGATAATTTTCAGCTCTTAATTATGCAGTCTTATTCACACAGGAAGGTTTTATACATGTCTGTACACGTATATACAATATCCACGATATTAAAGTGCAAAGAAGGAACAACGGTATTTACAACATTGCACGGGCTGCATCTACTGACTGTGCCATTCCAATGATCCATAAATAAGGGACACCAACATCTTTTGATACATTTAGGAACCATACTGGACTAAAAATTAGGACATCAGACCTGAAGTCATCCATTCTCTGTCACAAGGCCAAAGTCCTGCATTCTGTATTTCTATATCTCCTTCTGGAGGATCGTTCTTGGGGAAAAGGGCTCAGGACGTACGTTAAGGCCAAGGAGAAATACAGCATTGTCAGCCAGAGCCGCTCACAAAAGGGTCAGAAGGGCAGTAATATAGAAAGAGGAAGAATGAAGCCTTATATAAGGCTTAAAAACGCATTCTGCAGAGATACATTGCATCCCTCTGTTCACCCTTAGCCATCTTGGGAGTTTCTCTTCCAGCACAGCTTTTGTTTCACTGAAATTTTGAAGGTAGATAAAACCGATTCAGCCATTTTTTTTTTTTTTACCACAGGGAACATCTTTTTTGACCTCTGCTACAACCAGTGGCAAAAGGAAAAGAAGAATATTCTTTCTTAAGTTTTAAAAATGAAGTATTTTCTTGGCCTACATGAAGGCCAGTGGCTTTGTTGCTGCTAGCACATTTTTCTAGAAATCATAGGAACTACTGCTAGTAGTCACTGCTCCTGGGTTATGGGTCCTTTTAGTCAGCCCCTCGACTCAACTCATTCTTGATTCGTGCAGGAAAAGGCATCAGAGTAATGCATGTTTTAAAGAGCTTATTTTACACAATTGTTAACAATGGGGCAAGCAGTCTAGAACAATAACTGGACTGTATTCTTTACATGTCCATATTTATATCAAGATATCAGAGATACTTCAAAAGCACGATCCCTCAGCATTTCATATTTCTGTGTTGCAGAATTATCCCCTCCAGACACTCATTGTTATTAGATTATTTAGCTCAGCCCTTTCACTGAGTCAGTAAGTTATGGGCCAGTAAGCAGCAAGAATAATTGAAAGCTATTTGCCTACATTACTTTTTTGATGAATTATCTATTGGTGATTACTTTCTTAGGTTTCTTGATACAATCCCAAGGATTTCTAATTGTAGTTCTGTTCTTTAAGTGTATTTTTGGGAGAAGGGTTGATATGACAGCCCAATTCTTTTTCCCCTGGGAGAGCATTTCTCTGCTTCAGTTCCAGTTTGAAAAATTTACACTAGACCATTTGTCAAGCTTATATATTAATATTTGTGAGGCAATATGCGTTTTCCAAATTGAAGAATAACTGAAAAGTATAAATACAAAGTATTACGTTATTCCATGAGAAAATTAATTTTCATTGTCATATATGTGTGAGAATGCACAAAGAAAAGCTGAGCAGTTCTGAAATCTAACATGAAAAACACAATCCACTTCTCAAAGTATGTCCCAGCAGTGTTTATAGATACACTCCAGATTTGTTTTCTTCCCTGCAGAGTTAATACTTACATAGTTTGCTGGTTCGTTATTGCGCAAATTCAGCTGCTTGCTGCCTGAGGATTTCAGGTGAATGCATACTGCCTGACCGTAGACCAGTCTAGACCTTTATTTGTGTTTTTATCCAACAGCTTTATTTATACAATTACTTTCCTTATGTATGAAAAGCTCTGCCAGGGCAGAGGGAGCAACACAGTAATCCAGATTATTGATGTTAAAGGAGAGACTATTACTAGCCTACACGTACATGTGCAAGAGCAGAAAGAGCACGGAGACCTTCTGTTTCCCATATCCTTTCTTCCCTCCTCTTAAATACAGTCTCCTAGCACACATTCTTGACCAGATGGTGAAATTCACTCCTCAGAGTGAAAGGTAGTAGGAGAACAAATGACAGCTTAGATATCCCTTATGGATCAGTCTACAGAGAAAGAGAATATGCCAAGTATCAACCTAAGGTTGCACAGACCATATTCCTGTTAATGTCTACACAAAGCATACAAAGCAGAGTCTCGCCCAGAAACTCCCTTGAGATGAGCACAGTGCAGAGCAGAGCCTTAAAGTGCAATCTCGCTCTTGAAGTTACATATGAGCTTCCTAAATGCTCAGTCAGCAGCAGGAACATTAACCATTGCTTCAGTCAATTGGTGCTTTCAAAGGTTATGAAAGCACTGCCTGAGACATGGTTAAGACATAATGATTTATAATACATCAATCCCTTGATACCTTCTTTTCACAGTTCCTTCTAGAAAAGTTTCTTCTAAGCTCCAATATTAAGCTTGTGAATCAATTTTACACCTAAAAAAAAAATCCCTAAAAGATGCTACCAAAAAAACATATTGGTCCAGTAAAAGTCAATTTGACCTTTGCAGGTTTGTATAGTTTTCAGAGAGTTTGACTTTAATTACATTGTTATTCAACTGTTCTTTTTCTGAAAATCATTTTAAATTTGCCTAGCAAGTACTGGGTTGACTCTCATTTTCTAAATCCTAATGGGATTTACACAAGCTTTGCATGCTACCATTTAAATTTTTAAACTCATTGTATAAGGTATTTGCTACAAGTTACTAGAGATTCCTGTCCTCTAACACCTACACGCTTCTGAGCAAGATTTTAGAGTAAGATTATCTACAAAACCAAATGTTTCAGAGATCTACTTCTAACTAACAGGAAAACCATATGTACCCAACAAACAAAAAATAACAATTTAGTCTTGCAGTTCTGGTGATGTTAAAGCTGAAATAATTCTATACTGTAATCTACTCCCCATGCATTTGAATGCTGAAGAGAATTGCTGACATGATTTTATAGGATGTTGATATATAAAAAAATCCCCTATCATTTTCTAAGATTGAGTCTTCATTGGTCAAAATATCCTAGGGCTATTGAAGATATGCAATTTATAATAATTAATATTACAAAACTAAATATTCTCTCCAAATTCCACAAAAACATAACAGAATCAAGAAGGATTGTGTTCCCATCTATTTTGAACATAATCTTGCAAGCTTTGTACACAAAGTTTTGTTCAAAGTACTCAAATGCATTTGCCAGAACTCTCTAATTGAATATGTTCATGTAGAATCATAGAAAGGTTTGGGTTGGAAGGGACCTTAAAGCCCATCCAGTTCCACCCCCTGCCATGGGCAGGGACACCTCCCACTGGGTCTGGGGCTCCAAGCCCCATCCAACCTGGCCTTGAACACCTCCAGGGATGGGGCAGCCACCACTGCTCTGGGCAACCTGGGCCAGGGCCTCCCTGTCCCCACAGGAAAACATTCCTTCCCAAGATCTCACATCTATCTCCTCTCCTCCAGATTAAAACTGTTCCACCCCATCCTATCCCTGCACTCCTTGATCAAGATCCCCTCCCCAGCTTTCCTGAAGACCCTTTCTGTGCTGGAAACCGCTCTAGGATCTCCTCAGAGCCTTCTCTTCTTCAGGCTGAATGACTCCAACTCTGCTCCAGCTCTGTGATCATCTTCGTGGTCTCCTCTGGACTTGGTCCAAAAGATCTATGTCTTTCCTGTGTTGAGGCCTGCAGAACTGAACACAGAGCTCCACACATCTATAGAAAAGTGCCTGACTTGCTTCCTGGTGATACTTCAGCCTTTATTTCTTCCTATCACATTAAAAATCAAAGGGCCCCATAGTTCCCAGAAGTCTCCAGCATTTAATCCGGCTTCCAAAAGCTAACAAAAACAATATTGTGACATTTCTATAAATTAAGACACACAGTCCAGTTTTGAAATCCATTGATGTCAATGAAAGGACATTCTTTCCTAGCTTTCATTCAACAGGTATAGAATTAAGGCCATAGCTAGTATCCAGGCCCATTCATTGGATTTATTTTCTTTTTCTTGTATTCCCTCCAAAACATTCTTTTAAGAAATGTGCAGTTGCTTGGAATAAAACATACAGACTTTGAAGCTTCTTAATGGGTTCCTAGTAGTTGCTGCTACTTTAATGAATCAAGGGAATGACACTAAATGATGCATTAACACAGTAATGGCCAGCAGGATTATTGCTCATATGATGTATTAACAGTGCACTGACCAGCAGGAATAACACGCTAGTCACGTATTAAAAAACAACATCTGGCAAATACCCACGTTAAACCTGGAAGCACTGCAGTGTTAATTGTAGCATTGCTCCCAAATTATTAGTACTTTGAGTTTGCATTTATGGCTTTAAAACAGGAGGTACTTTGTATTCATCAGGACCACACTATTGGATCTTTTGAAAGACCATGTGCACTGAACGCTGAATGGCAGATAGTACATCCTTTGGGATTAAAAAAAAAACAAAACCAAAAACAGAAAAGAGAGAGATTTAGAAAATTTATTTCAAATCATAAGCAATGAATGTTTTATATTATAGCAAAAGGACACCTCTTGGAACACACTTCCAGTGCGTATAAATCCCTGACCTCTTCAATCTCCAGATCTAGTCTTTGTTAACAAGAACATGAAGCATATGAAAAGAAGAATTTGAATATATATTTCAGGACACTCTACTAATACAGCTCTAAAATCCTTATACCTTCTCCTTTGACTTCTTCTCTGCTGCTTTTTTTGTTTGAGCAGAAGATGTTTTGGGTTTTTTTGTCTCAGCTCTGCTTTTAACCATTGTTCTTCATTCTTCCTGTGTAGTATTCTACATTCTGTTGGTGTTCCAGAAAGTAACCGGCTAGAACAAGTAAAACAGAAGATAAAAAGGTGAAAGATTATTCTTTTGCAGGAACTTTTTCCCAGGAATGTATCAATTTGACAACATATCTTTTAAAAAAAAGGCGTTAGGCATCTTAGAATTGTTGAATAGAATCATAGATTCATATAGGTTGGAAAAGACCTCTAAGCTCATCCAGTTCAACCCAACACCATGATGCCCAACACCAATGTGCCTGCTAAACCATGTCCCAAAGTGCCACTTCCACATGTTTCTCCAACTCCTCCAGGGATGATGACTCCAGCTCTTCTATAGGCAAAGGGGTAAAGCTTATTGCAATGAAACAGATTGATTATAATACAAGAAGCTGCAGTTAGATGAAAGATATTGAACGGCTCAAAACAGTTGTGTTTCATGCAGAAAGGAAATCCTGAGACTTGAACCGATTGTTATCCAAAGAGTCATTGATGGAGAAGTTACTGATGCTCTTGCTGAACAACTGTGGTCCTCCATCACGGTTCTTAGTCAAATTTAATGTGCCATTGTCTCAAATACATAGCTTAACACCCATCCTGATGGATATTGAGGACCATTTTACAACAGTTTAAACACTGCTTCTTACCTGCTGAAACACTGCAGTTATTTTTGTCATCTGGCATTGTGTATGTCTTTATCTTATTTTCTTCTTCCTTTTTGTGTTATAAGGTCCCTCAAATTTCACTTTATAAACAAGCACAAGTGGGACTCCAAGTACACACTTTCTCCAGCTCATCCTGCAGACCTAATGGCTACTTGTGACTTTTGTTGTGGTTTCTAAAATGTGGTAAAAGCGTTTACTCTTTGCTGGGATGTGGAGATCTGCAAAGTGGAGGAATGAGACATTGTCAGATTTTCTAAACTTCATATTTTCAAATAAAGCATACAGCACTATAAACAGATCATGATAAATCATACGTTTCACAATCTTAATGAATAACTTACATTTCAAAATACAAAAATATGGGATCAAGAGCCTATAGTAATAAAATACTTCACATATCTTAAGGAAGTAAGTAAAATTTAACATTTCACGTACAAAGGAAATCTTTAAAATTACTCTGCTTAACAAATAGCTGTAAAAATTATATCCAATAATGAAAAATGAACTGATGTGAAATATTAATGAAGAGCTTAATAATGTGGCCTATAATAGTGCATTGGCAAAATTCCCACTAACTTCATCTGAGGTTGGAATTCTGTCCTTTGCTAACAAAGCTCTAGGAGAAGGTTGGTTCATCAAATAGAAACTATTCATTTCATCACGTTATATTCCTCAAACTAAGAAAAAATTCCATGCCTGGGTAAGGAAAATTGAAAGCAGATGGGGTTAACTGTTGTAAAGATAGTGAGATTTGACTCACACACTGCTTGTACAGTATTATAGATCTAGGTTATATTTTAAACATGGAATGAATCTTGAATTTTCACAAAAGGTTTATGTCCCTAAGACTGTGTAGGCTGAATGGTCAGGCCTTCATTACACTGCTTCACAATTAAATTCTCACAATACTGAAATGGTTCCTCTGATATTTGTAATTTATAAACTAATAAATACCAATTTGAGATTTGCAGATGCAGAATCTTGCACTGGAAAAAGTGATTTATTTAAAAGCTGTACCACTGTATTTTTGTTCTGTAGAGCTTGTTCTCAGGTAATTAATACTTTAAATCTTGGGCTGTTTTAATTGCTACTGTACTACTTTCTTATGTGTACTGTGACAAACCCTGAGCCATTCCAGACATACACCAGCGTAAGCATCTCTGAATTTTAAACACAAACGTATTTTCTTTCTTTCTAGTAACATCACTAAGAAATGAAAACATTACAAGAAAACCCAGGCTGCTAAGCCATGCACGACTAGGTTAAATCAAGAGTGTACTGCTATCACCACCTATTGGCTATCTGTTTAGGTGTAAAACCCAAATAATTTAGAGAACAGAACTGAAGCTAATTAGAAAAGCTGACAAACACAACAGAAGAATTAATAAGAAACACTAAGTTAAAAATCTCAAATTCAAATCACTAATTGAAAGCAATTTAAAACTCCATTTAAGTGTATGCATGGGAATGAGAAACATGTCCAGCTCTTGGTGCTTATCACTAGGAAGATTACTTCATGGTAGCTGAAACATCTGACAGAGAAATAGATCCTTAATCTGGTAACATAAATAAACTAATTTCTGACAATCCATTTCAAGGACTTAATCTAAATTGCCAAGGTAATTAGCCTTGTTTACTAAGGTTTGCCTATTAACTTTATCTGGCATTCTATGAAGGCAAAAGATTTCCAGTAACAGGAAATACATAAACACAGTAAATATATTTACCGCTCCACTATGCGCCACTGTACTGTGCTGAAGCTATAATAAAGAAAAGAATTAGATGTATATCAAGATGAAAACATTTGCAGGGAGTACCAAGAAGATTGTGGTCCAGTTCAAGTAAAAAGCACTTTGTACAGATCGACGGCATCTAGAATGGACAGGATACTGCAACAACCTGGACAAGATTTGCCTGTGCAAGATGGATGGATCAGGGATGCTGTTTATGCTGCCTGCACCTCGCAGACTGGCAAATACTAATTAACCAGTTCTGAAGGAGTGCAGGCTACTCTTTATATAATGTGATAGCAAATACTGCATTTGGCAAGAAATTCAGTAGAGTGCTTTCCAAGCTTAAAAGGGCTTTCTGGGACTGTTTCTGACCCCATTCAATTCAATTCTTTGTAGCATGGCTTCCTTCCAGGAGTTTCAACATGCCATTCATTCAGGGAAATGCACTTTAAGTCAATGGTAGGTTTGCCTGCATAAGAAGTATGAGTTCTGTCTCTGTTGCCAATTAATCTTTGGAAGTCAGCTTGTTTGCAATTTATTTTAAAACTAAAGTTTTTCTAAAAGTACACACACAGGAGTAGTGATATTTTCTGAAAACTCTAAGACTGTGTTCCAAATGAAGGGTTTGTTGCTTTGTAAAAACATGCAATCTGCAAACATATTGACAAGAATTTGTACTATTTTTACCCTGACATTGTATTAATCTACTACGAAAATATCCATAATTTAAATTGTATTTTTAAATTGATCAAATATGGACAGGAATTACACCTCTTGACTTGTCAATGTATAAAAGAATCTGATTTTTTTTTTGTTATTGCGGTATGTTTCTTTTAGCATTTTTAAAGTGCTTTCTGTCTCTAAAGGACACTTCACCAGAGACACCTGAGTGAACAGTAAAGCATCCTGGGGGAGGGAAGTAAGATTTCAACAAAGCACAATGCATGTTCCTATCTCTCCCAACTCAGCTTATGGGGCTTCTTTCGATTCATCCTGAAATTGCTCGCTGAAGCCGGGTTTGACGGCACACAAAACATAACGGATAACAAAGGGCAGGAAACTCTGTCACAGTGACTTGTTCATGAACACCCGAGGAATGGAAATCATTCTAAATAAAAAGCCAGGCCAGGATGAGCTTACTGAATTGAAACAACTGGGATCATTTGTGGCAGAAGCAGATTCTTTGTGTGAAGGGTGTTGTCAGACTGTGGCCCAAAGAGTTCAGACGCTCTTTCCCAAAGGGTGAGACCGAGCATCTCCCATTCACACCGAGCAACTGCTCTTGGGAACACCACCGCCCCAGGAGCAGGGCTCCAGTAAGAGGAGGGGTTTGTAGTCTCACCCAAACAAATGAATAAAAGTCTGCCTGCTTGCAGATAATTCCTGAGCAGAAAACAGGGCTAGATTTGTCATGTAGGAGTATTCATTCAGAATCATTCACTCCACTCTGCACTTGAAACAAACCTTCTCTTTGTGTAATTGTAATGCTCCCTAATTACTTCTGACTGACCAATTATTTAAGTGTTAAGTTAATACTATATATAGTCAATCTGCTTGCATTTTGTGTCACACAAGGACTCTCATTTTATGTACTGTACTTCTCCATTTCCCGTAAACGATGCCAAGTAAATTAACATCAAGGTTTCTGCCTGCTAGTTTGCTCAAACAGACACGTCTTCCTAGATATTTTTTAAACCCGTTCTGACATTTTAATGGGATATAATTATTATAATGAGAAATCCATTATAGAGATGAGATTGTGGTCATGTTAGGAAAACATCTCCCCTCTTTGTTATTACATGCAATGATGCCCGTTGATCTCTTAAAAGAGACTAAAATTTCTAAAGAAACAAAATAAATGGTTTATGCAAGTTAAACAAAATAAACCTAGTGTAGAAACATTTCTGTTTACATTGATCTAAGGCAAAACACTTTATATGTCTATTCGCAGTGACTTTGAGGAACTCCTAATGCTATTCTGGAGGTATACAGTCCTTAGAGAAAAAATGGAGGCACTCTGAATTCCCCCTTTAATCTATCCTGTGTTCTGTTTTGTACATCTGTCAAACCACATAACATTCCTTATGTAATACAGACCTACAGAAAGCATTTTTTATTTCCAGCTGGCATCCTTCTAAATTTGAGCGCTCAGACATAATTTAGTTATTTTTTTCCCCCTATATCTGGATTGTTTATTTACTTTACAAACTTGCACAGAAAATGTAACTGTACACTAAACCATTAGTATTCTGTTGGGAAGATTTGTGTTTTGTATTGGAGGCAGTTCACATTAAACTCAAGGTCTTAATACTCCTTTGAGGCTTCTGAAGCCCCATGGCAACTCTTGAAAAGACTTTTATTTCTTCAGCATATGTAAATTGGATAGGGCGAAGTCAATGTGATTTAAAGCTAACATCTCTTCAAGAACTCAGATGAGACAAAGGTTTTATTAAATGAAATAGTGGAGGAAATTGAAGTTCCACATTTCAATGTAATGTGATCATGAAGATGGAAAATAATATTTAGTGAAATTAAAAGTGCAGGCTTGAAATTTACATCACTCTTAATCTACATCTGTTCTTTTCATTTAATTTATCTGACATGCCCCACTTCTTCCAAGAGAATTACAGAACAAGATCTATTGGATATAGGGATATTAGCGAGACTGCATTGGGGTCATATGTTGATTTATGCAACAACCTTTTTACTATATTAATTAGGCAGAGATAATATCAAATTAAAAAGAAGAGTTAAAATTTATATCACACACATATCCTTACCTATGCTTGTAATTAAAACCAATATTTGTATTCACATGCCCTATACTGTTATTTTAGATTGGTCAGAAGAGTAAAATACATACTTCTTGCAAAATTTTAGTCTGAAAAATAGACTTGGCTTCAAATTACTTCTGTTTCTAAAGTGAATACATTTAACATTTACTGAGGCATCTAATTTAAATGGTGCTACATTAGGGCTTAACAAGGTACTACTGTTTGTCAAGAGCTGATCTATGACCTGTAGCAGGTTATTTGTGTCATAAAATCATTTCATCCTGTACATTTTCTCAGAATACTTAATTAATTGCTCAAGGTTCAAAATAGTGCACTACCTGATTAAGTATTTTAAGTATTATCTAGAATCTGAAAAAGCAAGAGGAGAATAAAATAATGCAAAACTTGTTTACAGCTGTTTAAGCTTTAAAATGAGAAATAATTGTCATGGCACAAGAGAACACGGCTAGTACAACTACTATAAAGGTCAGAAAAGGAGCTTGGTTTCTTATGGGCTTTTACACCTTAAGGGGCAGCAGCAGGAATGAAGCACTGGATCAAGGAGGGTCAAGAACTCCAATTTATGCCTTTCTAACCTTCTCAGGCCATTTTTGCACCTACATTCCAGCAGCAGACATGGAATACGTTCACTGAAGAGGGGAAAAACTTGTAGAAAAGCTGCTTCTTTCTCCTTACACAGACACTCACATATCCAAGAAGATATCAAACTACGTATCTCAGCATAAAATATAGCAAAACAAAACTACAATTCTGGTTTAAAGGCATCCTTTACAAAATATGGCCTTCAATATTTTATTTATAAGACAGAAATTATACTTACTTTTAGTTGAATTTGCATTTAAGTAATACCTAGTGGAACTAGGTGCAGAACATTGACATTAGAAAACATGACCAGCTGAAAACCTTATCCACTAAGGAGGTTCTACTTCATACATAAAGTGTCTTCTTTGATGCATGTGAACTACCCTTATTGTGGTATGATTCAATAAATCATGGACAATGGGACTCGGAGTGACTATAGAGCAGAGAAGGAATTAAAAACATACCCAAAACAAGTGATGCACAATGCAATTGCTCGCCTTGTTCACCACCCAATGACAAAAGCTAGCCTGTCCCTGAGCAGTGATTCCCCTCCCACAGCCAACTCCCCAGTTTATATACTGGGCAGGATGTTCTATGGTCTGGAATGTCCCTTTGGCCAGCTTGGATCCGCTGTCCTGGCTGTGCTCCCTCCCAGCTCCTCATGCACCTCCCTGCTGGCAGAATGTGGGAAGCCAAGAAGTCCTTGAACTTTGTATAAGCACTACTTAACCACAACTAAAACCACCAGTGTGTTATCAACCTTATTCTCATACTGAATCCAAAACACTATACCAGCTACTAGGAATAAAATTAACTCTTTCCCAGCTAAAATTGGGTCCCTCGGATCATCTCATTACCTTCTGGGGAGAATGTAACTGGCAGAGCTTGCTTTCTACAGAGAATGTTTCAGTGTGTAATATTAATTTTCTATTTCTGTTTACCCCATTATCTTTTCCATTTAACCGATGTTGGACACAACATGTACCATTTATGCAGATTTATCTATTAAAAACAGTTACTGAGAAATCTCAGCAGCAAGTTATTTTATAAGTTAAATTTATCTGTCCAAAACAGCAACAGCTTTTCCGCTCTGTGGGGACTGAAGAAGAATCAGTTTTGTGGGTGTTTTTCAGTTTGGTTTGTTTCTTGTATTTTTTTTTCCCATTCAATTGTTCCTTTTTTTTTTTTTTTTTTGCCTCTATATTGCCTCTATGGATTTAAATTAGCTGGGACAGAATAAGACAGCTGTATGCGAATTTACTGAAAACAGAGTTGGACAACATATAAACAATGTACTCTTCAAGAACGAACTTTCCATATTGCCTGTGTATTTTGTATTCAGAAACTTGAAGTTATGTTTTTAGATGTGGAAAGGCAAATACCTTTGTTTTGCTGTATAGAGTGAATGTGTAAGTCTTACCCACACACCTGGGTTTCTGTTATTCATATAAATGGCTACATTTGATCAAATTTGTCCCTCTTAACTTTAGATTACTGAAGTCTCAAAATAGTTCCTTTGTCAGCATCTCTTTGCAGCAAATGGCGTAACATGACTACCTGTAAAAACTCTTTCAGCCCACATAAACTATGACTGTTCTCCAGAGATGCCTATGAAAATATTCACAAGCTGAGTAACGTTTTAATGCAAGATTCTCCATTAAGATGCTTCAGCAGATGGAATAAACCTGAGCATGACTGTCTTGATTACTCAGAGCACATTTGACTTAGACTAGAAGATGTGAGTAAACCCAAGAATTTTATGCAAGAACTCACACAAATTTAAGAAGTTAATTCCGTCTCTTAACATTCTTACTTCCTGTGGACAAATAAACGATCCCAAATTACTTGCACAGGTTCTCATTTCAAATGAACATTTGTCCTTCATATCTGAATGATACTGAATGCTTGTAACAGCAGAAGAAACCAAATCAATTAGTTAGTGATATGACATAAGAAGTGCTACATTTGGCTCGACTTTTCATAATCAATTTTGAAAACAACTGAAATCAAGCCCAGCAATACTGCTGCTTAAGAGGTACTAAGAAAATATATGGAATAGTTTTCTGAAAGAGTCATGTTAGAAATGATGATCCTGAGACTTTACACAGATATGGAGAAATAGCAAAAATCTAGTACTTCAACACCACCAGTTCCTAAAAGCATAATAAATTCCTTTACAAAGCTGTATGGTTATACCAATAGCGTAAGACCGTTTTTTTTTTGTTATGATGATTTTTAAAATCTTCTTTGAAGCTTGATCAGTACCTATTTAAAATGGAAGCAGATATATTTTAACTAAACACTCCCTAAGTTGCAGGACATGAAGCTTTTCCTTTCTGGTTTTGAATATTAAAAAATTGTGCATTCACATAACCATTGTATACAGCTATGAAATTTTGGAAATTTTACAATCAAGCAATTATCAAATTTGTGATTTTCTATTCATATTGGTATCCTCTTATTTCATCCATCTACAGTTGGTTTTGTGGTTTTAATAAATCATTTCAACATATACAGGCTGCAAGCACTTTGCTGGATATCCAGGCTATTTCCCCTTAAAATTTAATGCATGATAGTTAAAGACAAGGATGAACAGTGCAAACAGCACAGACAAATAACAACATATATATTTCAAGACAGTTTAAGTGATTATTTCCTTATTGTGACAACAAAGTGGCTCTATGCATTGTACATTCATTATAATTCAGGAAGTTTGGAATGTCATTTTTCCCTTCTCCGAATCATACATATTTTACATTGATTTCTGGTTCCCAGGACACAGCATATCTAATTTCAACACAGTGAAAACACCCAATGTTATGCCTGTGAGATGCTATGATGATGATGGCCCCTTCACGGGCCAGATGGTGACTACTATACATGTATGACTGATTTAAGTTTTACCAGTCACCTAAAGAGATGAAGGGTGCTTTGTATTAATCGAATGTTATTCTTCAAAGTGCACTGCGCATTGATCATGATTTTTTTTTTAGCATTCTTTATATCGATTAGTTGGCCATTTAATTGTTTGACTTCTATTTGTTTCCCAGATCCAAAACTCTTAAATATTTGAAATAACAAATAAAATTGTCCTGTTAAGTTGGTTCAGCCACGTAGAAACAGAATTCTGTCCTGTTATGGAGATCATAGAATCATAGAATCGTCAGGTTGGAAGAGATCCACTGGATCATCAAGTCCAACCATTCCTATCAGTCACTAAACCATGTCCCTCAGCACCTCGTCCACCCATCCCTTAAACACCTCCAGGGAAGGTGAACCAACCACCTCCCTGGGCAGCCTCTGCCAGTGCCCAATGACCCTTTCTGCGAAAAATTTTTTCCTAATGTCCAGCCTGAACCTCTCCTGGTGGAACTTGAGGCCATTCCCTCTCCTCCTGCTCCCTGTCACTTGGGAGAAGAGGCCAGCACCCTCCTCTCTACAACGTCCTTTCAGGTAGTTGTAGAGAGCAATGAGGTCTCCCCTCAGCCTCCTCTTCTCCAGGCTAAACACCCCCAGCTCTCTCAGCCGCTCCTCATAAGGCCTGTTCTCCAGCCCCTTCACCAGCTTTGTTGCTCTTCTCTGGACTCGCTCCAAAGGAGCACAAGCAGAGATACAAGGGAACACAAGCACAGATACTTA
Organism: Phaenicophaeus curvirostris; assembly: GCF_032191515.1. Taxonomy (NCBI): domain Eukaryota; kingdom Metazoa; phylum Chordata; class Aves; order Cuculiformes; family Cuculidae; genus Phaenicophaeus; species Phaenicophaeus curvirostris. The sequence continues at coordinate 4,232,478 of NC_091405.1, read as the reverse complement.
CGGAATACTTCAGAAAGCCATGCCGTGAAGTTTCAAATAACCCAGACCATCTTTTTGGTTCTACTACTTCAGCTGCACTTCCTTCCAGTCATCCGTGTCTGTGAACAGCAAGTATTACACATCAAATATTTAGACAGGAACGAGGAAGACATGACAGATTACCAAGGAATTCTCACCATAAAGTCAATAGTGTAAGCCTTGAGCAAAGCCAGAGTTGAGGTGTTGGTGGTAGATTTATTTCTTCATACAGCTGCAATAATAGTTTTCTGAGGTTGAGAGAAATTATGGAACTTCATTAAAACTGCCATCATGGACAAATTTTGCAACGAAGACTGCGCACTTGATGGATGATGCTGTGTGCCTAAGTGCACTGTCTGATTTAGAGTTCAAACCTTTTGTAGTACATTCGATGAAGATAAAATATTTAGTGCCACTATATTTTTGGGCTCTATATTTTTGACAATATGTTTCATGCCTCATTTGCCACCAAAGTAATGAGATTTTAGTCAATGTTCAAAGACTGACTTCACATTTTTCACGACAAAAACCCAAATGGGTTATTTTTCTACACTAGTGTACTGCTAGTTCAATGAAGCCCTGAAGTATATGGAGACCTTGAGGCAGCCAAAGTGTAAAACATTGACTTCACAACACAGAGAACACAAGAAGCAAAAACACTGATTAATGATTGTAGCTGCCCGTTGGTTCCTAGATATAGTCTTCCATTTATATTTTTTTTTTTACAAATAGTAAGGTGGACTGATACAATACAAATCTCTTCCGAAAGCAAACAGCTTCTCACGTACACAGATATAGAAATATAGAACATAAGCCTCACTTGTTAAATGTTAAATAAGATTTCTAATCCCAACTCTGGTTTTGCTTTCCCTAAAACATCTGAGATTACAACGGGTTTTTGAAAACAGATCTCGTGGAACAACCAACAAAGCATAACATGAAACATTGATGATAATTTCCCTCTTTCTTCATAGAATAAATTATAGCTTAAACTATTATTTTATCAAGTATAGAAATCAATACATTAGGTACCCATACATTCTGTCAAAAGAGAGAACGGTGTTTGTTTTCAAAATAGGAAATTTTCTGATGCTTTTACAACACGTACCATGCAAACACTAGCATTATCTATCACATAGACAAATACTCTTGTTATGAAATTCTGAATAAATCAATAATAACAAAACAAAAACAAAGGAAAAAAAACAAAACCCAAAACATATCTAAAAGCCCAGGAATGACCTTTAATTTATCATGCCTGGCTTGCTGTGTTTAATGAGGAGTTTGTCCACACTGTAATCAACAGTACCAACAATTTAAATTGATAGTTTTAAATCAGGTATTGAGTGAAATACTAAATGGAGTACAAACACTGAAGAACAGGGTAAAAAAAATCCAGTCTGAACACCATTGTGTTGTAGCCAGGCTTGCCATTACTGAACAATCTAACTTCAAGCTATGCTTTGGCCTCTCTGTGCAGTACCTAGCCAGAAACGAACTACAGACACAAGAGATGTAGAAGATGTTTCTAAAATACAGAAGAAAAAATGTTAAAATAACAGCACTTGATTGTGTGAGTTACCTTTTGTTTATTAGGGACTATAAAATGATAAAGGAGAAGAATAAATGCCTGGTTTCAAAAGCAAGGAGGGACCACTGTGGAAGGCTGTCTCTGACACTTTAAGAAATGGTTACTAATCATCAGTCACTTTTAAGAAAGGCTAAAGACTGTACATTCAAAACTTCAGCAGCCATCAACTGTGAAGACGAGTGTAATTAAATCTGAACAAAGTTTTAGTGGGAGTTCCAATCATTCTGCTTCCCCAAGCCCCATTTCGAAGGCTAAACCTCAGGCATAGACAGTTGATAATAGTACACAAAATTCCTACAACAGAACATTTAATGTATGCAACACACAATATCTAGGCATGATTTTTAACCGGAGAAAGAAAATAACCCAAACAGTCTAAGAAACTTCTGATACTGTATGAGAGCAGGCATGCGACTGAATTATGCTCCTCATCTACAAGGGTTTTTGAGAGGGGACAGCTTCCCGAGTCTGCTGTTTGCAATGCAATCTTACTCATTTCCTGAACTGGGTAACATAAACCTATATTAGAAGACATCCCAACTTAGAAATTCTGAGTTCACATCAAGACAACGTTGATTTTGGAGGCTAACATCTTATTCCAGAGTGCCTGTATTTTATAGCTGTGCAGTAAGAAAAAGGTATCTCTCGGCACTATTCGGAATGGAAGGGCGCTCCTGTGAATTTCGGGATAAAACAACAGGGAAAACTAGAAAAATAGCAACCAAATTAGCACCTAAGCTATAGATCAATGTTGCAGAATTGTATTTGTAGCGTGACCTGTTCCCAGTTCTCTCTCCTTCCAAGCATATCCACCCTTCCCCCAACAGCAGCAGTGCGCTGTGAGATGAATGCAGGAACAGGATCTTCTTAGAGCGGCTGATGATAACACAGAATAAGACTATGGAGCTGTCTAGCCTCTCCCAGCCATTTTTGGCATAATTCATGCCCATCTGTTCCCTTTCATGCTGCAGCCCAGAGGGAAGCAGATGGGGCCTACTCTGCAGTCTTCTTCTAAAACTCATATCCATTATAACCTAATTTTTAAAATGACAGTCTTGCTGTCAGCAATGCTGCTCAACCAATTTTTTCCCCCTTCTACAGAAGCAAAAATAACCTTTACAATAATAGGCTTTGCCCATAAAGGTCATAATGTTAAAGAGATACTAACAAGTGAACCATCTCCTCATCCCTGGAAGCAATCTTGTTTCCATTCCGAGCTTTGGACTGGATCTTGGCATGACTCCCTAACATGTGGTGTGGCTGATGCTCCTCTGATATTTTTCAGCAAAGACAGAGGAGTGAACATTTTTTTCTACTGTGTCAGAAACTGCTGCTTCTTGTTTCACCAGTTGCTAGCTCTTTTTTTTCCTGAGGTTCTGCTTTAAGGGAGGCGCTGTCTCAAGCACTCTACTCTTTCATGATGACTTATTTTTAATGTCTTTAATAAGTTTTACTTCTTTAACATCATTACAAAAAAACCCCCAGAAAAATCATTAAAAACCAGAAACATTATACACTGCATGGAGAAACTGTTATGTTTTTTGCTGCCATTCTTCTTGTGTTTTTGAGCACAGGCCTATTCATTCAATGAAATCCATTCCATTTCATGAGAACTGCATGGACTCAGTGTATAATTCATCCCCTCTGCTTCATACATGACTTGAGCATACAGTGATGCTCTCCTGACATTTTAATTAGTGGTTTTAGATGTCTTCTTCTTTTGGGGGATGGAAAGAATGTAATATTATCAGTCATTCTTTTCCTCCTGTGGTTTTACTCAAGGGAATAATTTAATATTAAAAATTTTGAATACAAAATACAGAAATCTGATGACTGCTGTTATTTATTAGAACGTATTGCAACATAAGTTTTTATGACAGTTTTTAATTCTAGTATTTTCTTATCACAAGCTCTGGAATGTACCAACTCAGGCATAAGCAATTACCCATTAAAAAGGATTTGATGGTTCTGTGACAGATTGGTTCAGGGTCTATCCTTCTCCTGTGGCATCTACATCTCGGGGAGCAAACAATATTTCTCATTGATCATTACTATCCAGGTCAACACTAAATATGTGAAAGTAAATCACAATTGAAGAGATACAAGACAAGCAAGGTTTATGCTACCTTGAGGGTGAAGCAGGCAACATGTGTTTGTGAAGGTATAGAATTTTACTTCATCCCTGTGTCTGACATGAGAACTGTAGAATAGAAGTAATATGCATAAATTGATAACAATGATAGACATTAAAAATCCAAGAAGGCAAACAGAATTGCTGCTCGTTAGCAAAGCTTCTATGACTTCTCTACACGATGCCTCAATCTGACCTACAGCAGTGAGGCATTTTTTCACACTACTGCATCTTAAGTAACAGTCGTGTTGATTAATTCCTTTGTGTGGTCCTGACATATTTTTCTTAGCTATTTTTTAAGAGGGTAAAAAAGGCAAAATATTTAACAAGTCCAGACTGATACAATCACAGTACCCTGCCCTTCCTCTCTTTATTGCGAAATACATTGGAAGTTTACAAATAATAGGTCTTTTTCTCTCCATTTTTTTTTCTATGAATTTCACTTCAGGTACAGAATGTCTTTATGCCTTCTGGCAACCTTGAAGAATATCTAGGAGTACGGAGAATCTTAAACATTTCTCATTCCCTCAAGTAAACTGGAAAACGTTACAGTCTGTTCCATATACATGAGTTAGTGCCGTCTAGTAATGATGAATCAGGCATACCACGTACCCGCTTTTGCCAAAAGGCAGGAGTGGTTATCATTTCCTTTTTGCACTGCTTAAGTAAATTATTTATTACGAGTTCAATTGAATTTTAAAATACAAAAATATATTAGTTGCCTTAACTTTCTAATTTAATTTGATTCCTCCCTTCCCAAATGTTTAAGGTATTTAAAAAGTACGAAATCAAAAAGAACATTGAAGTAGTATTTAAAAATAAAACAGTGATACATTTGTTGTTGGAGTGGAAAGATACTAATTTACCACATATGATCATGTACCACATGCAATTAGAGCATATCTTATACATATACATAGTTTTATATTGTATACTTAGCTTCTCAAATAAATGAGAAAAGCATTCAGAACTCATGCAGAATTCTGCTGCCCAACCGCGCTGTCAATTCTCTCATCCTCTTTCACTTGAGGGTTATAAATCTTTGTTTCTCTTTGAAGAAGTTGCATTAATATTTAATTGGAAAACTTCATAAAATGTTAGAAAAGCATTACACCAAACACAGAGTAATGCCCAAGAGAGTAAACAGCAGGATTTGTGTTATGTAGTTTAGTTGTGCATTTGCATTTCATTCTAATATCACTGACCTAGTAAAAAAAACTGCTCTCGTTCTCTCTGTACGTGGGATTTTTTTTTTTGTTGAAGGAATTTAAAGCCATGAAAAAGCCCTGACTACCTTAGCCATTTACCTTAGCCATTTTGGGTTGGATGCTTAAAAGGTATGGACTTGTTTTGAAGGCATTAAAGAAATGCATAATTAAGTAGTTCTTAGCAATTTGAGATACTTTTCATTGTGCGCAACTCTTCCTTTTAATTTAATATCACCTATTCTATGATGTCAGATGCACTATAACTTCAAGAATAGAAGGTGTTCAAGTACTGAATGTCAAACTCTAGATGAATTATAAATCATAGAATCATAGAATTGTTTCATTGGAAAAGACCTTTGAGATCATTGAGTCCAACCATACCTGCCCACCACCAAACTGCACCCCTGGGCATGAAAGATTTACCCCTCAAATACCCGTCAGCAATGTACTACAAATTAGACCTTGATGCGGATGCTATTTTGACACAAAAGAATCACTGAAAAGAACAAACAGACAAAAAATTCATCTTGAGATGAGTAAGTTTAAGGGCCATTATGTAGCAACTAATATATTTCATTCATTAGTCTGAAACATTCATTTTAAATAGGTTAAGCACTGAAGGGAATATGCTGCCCTGGAGATCCTCTGGCTATAAGAATAATGTCTCTCAATCGTAAAGCTGCAAAACACATTTCATATCGCTACCTTTAAAAAGTTCTAGTGCTTCTTATTAGCCTTATTTCTCTCTTAGCTGTCTAGTAGGATTCAGGTCCTGAAACAGCATGTGTATGATGAACTAATTAAAGCGTATGGAATGTATTATTCTAAGGTCCTACAACCTAGCATTAAGCACCTTTTCACTCACAAATGACAATTTTTAATATAAACTATCACTGCATTAAATTAGGTCTCTCATAACCCCTTTATTCAGATTTGGTTTAATCTAATCTAATTTAATTTTAATGTTGAACAACTGATTTTAAAATAATTAAGCTAAAACATGCTCAACATACATCAGGCTGATTTCAATACCCACATTAATGACTTAAAAAAATACTGTATTAAAAACCACAAGATAAATGATCATACAGCGAATGCTCGTTCTCAATGAAAATTTAGAATTACATCAAAATGATTTTGGTGCAATGACAAAGCTTAAAAGTCAAGCTTTAAAATGAAGCAAACACTTTCTCAGTTTAGCCTTTTTTCTCTTGATTGTGCAGACACTCAGAGGTGACTCTAGAATGCAGATCTGTGTCTGTGTAGTTTGAGTTTTTTCAAATGCAGAACTTCTTCTCAGGTCTTAAGTGAGATACTGCTCCGTATCCTACTTCCCACATGAGTACTCACTCCAGTTTTGAAAGTCCAAGCTGTATCTTTCCTTCTAAAAGCACTCTGTATTTGGGACAAGTACAGAATATGTAATAGATATGCTGTACAGATTCACTTTGGGTTAGAAGGAAGATTTTATCTTTTATCTTAACATTTCTAATTCTCTATAGAATAAGAATGTGAAGTTTCATTTTTGCATGTACAAATTCCTCTCTCAGACCACAGCTGGGCTAGAGAATAAATTCAACCCCTACAATTCCCTTTGTCCAAGTTTTCTGCAATACTATCTGACACAAATTACCTTGTAATTCTTTTTGTCATCTTTTGTTTTAGGGTGCATTCCATTCTTGTACTGAGGAAAGTACAGAGGAAAACCATTATTAGGATTCTATGAAAGTCTTCAGATTTACTGAAAAACACCAGGTATTGTGAAACTTAGTAACAATAAATACACTTCACCATGAACTGAAATCAAGTATCTGAAATCCTCCTGAAAATCAGGCATACCTTGAAGTTGGAACACAATGAATGAGGCATTAAAAAATTAAAAAAATCATTATTTTTTAAAGACAATGGCTTCATTCTCTCTTGGATTTTTAATTTCTCCAACTATAATGCAGAAGTTAGCAGAACACTTTTGAATTAAATGTATTTTGAAAGGAAAAAAGCTCCATAAATTCAAAGTGTAAGAAAAATATTATTATTTTATACAAGTATGATTTCTTGCCAAGTCTTTCTCTTTTTTTCCCCCTCTTTTTGTCTTTCATTGTGATTTCTCTTTCCAGTAGCTGGTTTTCCTATTCTTTTATTCATTCTTCTATTTTCTTCCCATTGCGGGCATCAAAGATGTTGTGGAAGAGTATGACATTGCCAAATAAATGTAACTTGTATGACTGGGGAAAATGTTTTCCGTGTCTAAAAAGCAACTGTTAGAATATTGTCAGAAAGCAGAAAATCTCTACCTTGTCCAGTCAACTGGTTTTGAACTGCTCTAATTTTTGTTCCTTTGTCACATAAGTTCCCTTAATGAACAACTCACTTTTGAATTTGGCCTGTAATTTTTGTCCATGAGCTTTGTTTAAAGGTTCAAAATAATTAGATGGTGAAGCAATTCTCCTACCATTTTGAAGCCTTTTATGCTGTAATTCATGCTGCTGCATTGGCATACTCCAGAATTTTTTGCCTGCTGTTGCCATGACTCTATGCTGTAATCATTATTAACAGACTTCTTTGACACAGATTTTTGGGTTTTTTTCCAAGTACAAACATCTAACACAGCATGCTCATCAGATCAAAGACCTCTGAGCACAATATTTATGTGCTCAGAGAATTCCATTGCTTAGTGGCAAAATGTGTCTCTACCTAGTAACATATAAAGAAAACAGCTCTTCAGTCTCATCTTCCTAAGGTTCAGTGCATCTCCTAATTTGGAATATTTCCTAGAGTACCACCATATATATCCTTATTCTTTGTCACTTCTTTATCATACTTTGAAGTCAGAGAGGCTCTGTGCCTAAGATGTCTCTCCCTTTTTATCATTTTTGTTCATCGTCAACAATCATAGACTCATAGAACATCCTAAGTTGGAAGGGGCCCACAGGGATCATAGACTCCAACTCCTGTCTCTGCACAGGACAACCCAATATTCACACCGTGTGTCTGAGGCTGTTGTCCAAATGCTTCTTGAACATTGTCGGGCCAGGGAGCCTTTCCAGTGCTCCAACACTCTGTGGGTGAAGAATGTTTTCCTAATGTCCAACCTAACCTCCCCCCCGGCACATCTTCCTGCCATTCCCTCAGGTCTTCTCATTGGTTACCAGAGACAAATGATGAGTGCCTGCTTCTCCTCCTTTACCTGGTGAGGAAGCTGCAGATTGTGATGAGGTGCCCCCTCAGTCTCCTTTAGGCTGAACAGACCCAGTGCCTTTATGCACTCCTCACACAGCTTCCTCTCTAAATCTTTTGCGTTATCATGTTTTGTACTTTTTTGCAGCAGCTGTTTGCGATGAAGGTGTCTGACTACTCAACCACTTCCACACTGCAGATGATTATACTTTGCGAGTACGACCTATTTTAAAAATCTGCTGCCATTGTCTTCAATTTGCTTGCATATCTTAATTATTAGCCTTGACTATTTATAGAAATGTATACCTATTAATGAACTTACACATTGACAATATATAAAACCTCATCACTGACAGTTGAACTGAACAGATAAAAGACAAGTTTTAGTTTTTCCTTTAAAATAATTCTACTGTCAATCTTTTGGTCCACAGAAGTTCTTACCATATGACCAGTCAGATTCTTGAGGAAACAGACTTTGTAAATGGAGTGAATAGGAATGTAAGTACACACATAACACAAACCAACCTGCCACAGAACCACAGAATCGCCAGGTTGGAAAAGACCCATCAGATCATCGAGTCCAACCATTCCTATTAAATACTAAGCCATGCCCCTCAACACCTCATCTATCCGTCCCTTAAACCCCTCCAGGGAAGGTGACTCAACCCCCTCCCTGGGCAGCCTGTTCCAGTGCCCAATGACCCTTTCTGTGAAAATTTTTTTCCTAATGTTCAGCCTAAACCTCCCCTGGCGGAGGTTCTTGCTCACCTTCATCATCTACTACAAGCCATAAGCAGTGTCAACAGCTATTAAGCAACAAATTGAGTCAAAGCTCACTGAAATCAACAGAAATCTTGGATCTGACCTTGAATGTAGTAGAATTTACGTAAGGAGAAGTTCTATCCATGCACATGTGGGTGCAAGTTTGTAAAGTCAAGGTGGCATGACTACACTGGGAGCTAAAAAATACCTACGGTCAGACAAATTTCCTTGTTTGTGAGTGTGATTTTCCAAAGTCTTATGGTTTTGAGCAGAATATTTGTCTATAAAATTTTTAAAATAGGACAAAAATTCCACCACATGGACAGAAACAAAGTGCTTTGTCACACCCAAAATACACATACAAAAGAGACAGTTATACTTCAGGCATAATTCTCATCTAGATGTAAGCCAGTAACTAAGTTTCAATTTTTTTTGTTAGATAATTTTTCTTCAATTAAGCAAAAAGTTTACATATAATTTTAATAGAAAGCAAGCACCTATTTCTGTGATGGCTCCATCATATTTGTGAATAATAGTAGAGTTAAGCTAGCAGTAAGTTGTTATGTCTCTTTTCTCACTCAAGATTTGTCATAGCTCAGCTATGACAAAATATTCCACTAGTAACCTAGGAAGTTTGTACAGTGTTCTTGTTTTGTTAATAACTTATAACAGGTGCCAAAAAAGGACACAGTTAAGGGTTCTGTGAGAAATTATAACTCTCTTAACTTTGTGCCTTTAAAATGGGGCTTAACTATGTCTTCAGGATTCATTATATACAAGTCCATTTTATGCTTTCATGCAAGTTTGTTTTTATTTAATCATTCATTTATTTCCCTTGTCATTTTTACTGTATTTTTCAAGCCAGCTGTCTCATTAAGATAGCTTTTGGCCACCAACCCTCTGAAACCCCTGCTGAGAATGCGATGTTTCTCAAATAATATATAATTTTACACACTGTAACTGGAAGATTAGCATAATTTCATCTTTCTTGTATTGGCACAGTCTACTCTGAATAATGTAGCTCCGTATTTTCTATGCCCTGAACACAATGGAAAGATCTTCCACCTTACAGCCCAGAAATAATTCCTAGCTTCAGAATCCCGTGTCTTAGAAGACAAGCTCTCCATCTCATACCAGAATTAAGCCTTTCTTATCAAATGTTTGGATGAGTGACTCTCCCCTGATAGACATGAAGGTATTACACTGTGACTCTTGTTATCACTGACTTCATTGGAGCGATGCCATCAAAGTATGTGCAAGATGCTCTTTACAAATTAGGTCTCGTTTCTTATACATGAATATTGAAGGCCTTTCCCCTTCCATGATCTGCTGATGCTGTGGGGCAGCAAAGTCATGCCTGAAAGAATGTGAAGTTGAGGATATGACACTTACCTTTGTGGTAAGATACTGGTCTCCAAAGCTCGTGTGTTATAGTCAGATTCCAGAGATGTCCAGGGGAACACCGAAATTAGTATTGACACCAACACCATGTGATATACGGAACACCTAGACCAGAAAAAAAACAATTCCAAAGTAACAATTAGTGATCAGGAGAGGTTATTACTTCTTTTTCAAAGGACATAGCATTGAAAATTGTAGTTCTAGACACGAAAAGATCGATGACAATAGCTTCCAAGAAGAGGTATTTTTGCTCAGTGATGCTTCTTTTGCTGGCAAGGAAGTATAGAAAGAAATTGCTTCTAATTAAGATGATTTTTCTAAACTTCCAGGTAAAATTGCACACTATTTTGTTCCGGAAACAATGAAAACCAGTTTTTTTTTGTTGAGAACGTGCTTCTGGAAATACCTGGCGGTTGTTAACCAAAATTAAGAAAACTCTCACTAGTTCAATGCTTTTTTCACACACTCAGTAACATTATTGAATGAACCAGACAGTTGGGACCTTCCTAACAAGCACAATTCTAGTACTTTGCTGTTCTGCTTGTCAGAAATCAACATGCATGCTCCAAGTATTTCAAAGAATCAGCAGTTCGAGATGAAAAAAACTGTTCTCTTGGAAAATCTCCAACCAGTACTACTTATAACTGTTTTAAGAGTACAACATGACTTCCCTGTAAGCTGTCAAAGAATAGCTTTCACTAGAATGGTTCGATAAGCAATTACCTTTTTCCAAAAGCCTTGCTGACAAAAAAAGTGGATTTGAGTTCACATTTTGTGTGAGAAACCATACTTCACACACTAGACAGAAATTTTTTAAATGTTGATTAAATGTTACTCTACACCAGTATGTTATATTGAAATTTGTGGTTCATTTTGGAAATTACCATTCTGCCTGAAGCTGAATATGTTTTGTTTGGTCAGTTGGATATTCCAGATCACATTCGCAATAAGGACAAATTAAGATGCACAGTGTACTAAAATAATTCATTTAAAAAATACTTATCTTAGAATTCCAGCAGAATGCACTAAACTTCAGAGAAATTTGGGGAAGCTCCAGAGAAAAAGAACCTGTGTGTGTTCAGCTGAAATGACAAGTACAACTGCAGCATTAATGTAAGTTCTCACAGTTAGACTCAATTTTAGTTTTACAAGCATGAAACAATTCCATGAAAATACCTCATCCAAGATAGCAAATTATAGCCAAGACACTACTTATCAAGTATCTATCTGTCTGAATTGTCATTATTGGAAATTATAATTCAGTATTTATTTATACCTTTTACTATCAAAGTCTTTATCAACTTACTCACAACACTAAAAAGTAATTGTTTTCGCCATTTCCATGTTATTTACTTATTGTTCAGTAACTCTAATTTCCCAAACATTTGCAATATGAAGATATAAAGAGAAATTCAGATAAAAATAATTTACATTTGGGAAATTAGGCATTACTGCAACACCACATAGTTTTTATCTTTTGTAGACTTATTAAAACTATTACTGCAACATACATCAGGGATTTGGGTTTGCATCTTTTTGAAGAAATGGGCTGTCTGTAATTTTAGCTGCTTAAGTGACACTTAAGAGACTCTGAAAACATAAGAAAGCCTGACTAACACAGGTCTTCGGAAGCATAGTGCAGAAAAAACTAGTACTGGCATCCGTCCTCTTCATCAGGCTGAGCTGGTGCTATTAAGTGCAAGCGGTTTTCAGCTGGGCTTAACAGGGCTACACAAGTATCTCTATACCATGCTCTAAAGAACTCTGGATCCTATGAGAGTTTATTAATTCAGCTAGATCCCTTGTTAAGACCAAGCTAGCTGTATGAAACCTGTAGCTGTCATCCCACCCATAGAACCCTGACCCCTAGTAAGAGCGTTATGGAGAAATTCAAAGGTTTCTGCATATGTACTGCTAGGCGTTTTGGCTTTGGTTCAGCATCAGCATTTGAAGTGTATCTGAAAAGAAAATAAGTCAAGGACTGTATGACAGAGCAGTACTATAGTGTGAAGGACAAGCAACAGAGGAGTGAGAATGAAGGGGAAAATAGAAATGAAATGGTTAGCACTACTAGCCTAGAGATGATGTGGGAGCTGTTGTAAGATCACAGGACTCCATCCTGTCAGTATGAATCATTTACTCAGATCCATATGTAATACTAAATAAAAATTGAGTTGAATTACAAAATACTCATTCCATTTTGAGGGTCTGAATAGTGTTCAAGACGCTCTGACTTTGCTTTTCTGGTTTATGAGATCACCAAATCCCTTTACTGGCATTATAGTCTCATAGCTCACAGCTGCCTGCTATTTATTCTGTGTATAATCTCCCTATTTTCAGGAAGTTATAAAGTGTGTATGAAAGGTTCCCTAAGGGATGAAACTCGGTGTAAAATAAACCTCAAGACTTGAGTGATTTATTTCACAAAATGATTTTATAAAATAAGAAAACCACTGCTGCTAGTCTTGGTCTTGTTTAAACTGTAACTGAGCCAAAGCAGGAATAGTTAATAGCAGTTCTCTGAACATTTGGGTCCTGGAAATTGAAGAAAAGTAAATACCCACACACGTATATGGTCATCCCAAAAGGATCCAAAATTCCTTTAAGAAATTCATGGTATAAATTTCTCTGTCAGAACTATATCCTTAATGCAAACATACGCTTATTACCCTTTAGGAATGATGACATAAATCAGATCATTATTTCTAATGAGAATCTGCTTAGTCTTATTAGTAAATTTGTAACTAACTACTTTGTTTTTTAAAATAAATATTCTTTACTACTCACAGAATGCAAAGCAGGCCATAACTTGTTTTCTATATATTTTCCTTGCTTTAGCAATCTCCTCCCAGAAGAGAATGGAATAAGTAAATTGAGAATTATTCTTCCACATACATTGTCATGAACCAAGGTCATCCTAACCACATGTAACCAGCATGCACACATGGGAAGAAGGCTTTCTCCACTTGCTCGGATCAGTCACTGAAGCACAATGAGCCTGACACTAGATGCTCCAAGCATGGACAACTTCCTTGCTGAGCAGGGCAGCAACTTAGGAGAGAGCTGAAGTTGTTTGGCCTGGAGAAGAGGAGGCTGAGGGGTGACCTCACTGTTCTCTACAACTACCTGAAAGGAGGTTGTAGGGAGGAGGGAGCTGGGCTCTTCTCCCAAGTGACAGGGGACAGGACGAGAGGGAATGGCCTCAAGCTCCACCAGGGGAGGTTTAGGCTGGACATTAGGAAAAAAATTTTCACGGAAAGGGTCATTGGGCACTGGCAGAGGCTGCCCAGGGAGGGGGTTGAGTCACCTTCCCTGGAGGTGTTTAAGGGACAGGTGGATGAGGTGCTGAGGGACATGGTTTAGTGATTGATAGGAATGGTTGGACTCGATGATCCGGTGGGTGTTTTCCAACCTGATGATTCTATGATTAGGAGCTTGCTGAATCGCAGGGAACCATGGGAAGAGTAACTGCAGCCTTCTTATAAAGTTAATCAAACAACAGGCCTTCTAGAAATAATAAAAGGTAGGAACCATCCTGATTCATCTGTAAATCAACTTCCCTTCTTTGGGCTGGAATTCAAAAGAACATACTAGCTTAACCATTAAGTATATTGAGAAGAGAACGAGAAGAGCAAGACATTCAGTCCTCAAAGACAGGAGCTAAAAGTCTGTAAATTGTAAACCCAGAGGCCCAGAGGGACAGATAGAATCTGCTTCTACATGAATAGACCTAGTTTATTTCAGCAGCCTTACCTTCTTTAATGGGAATTCTCTTTGTGTAAATAAGATTGCTTGCATTAGGCTGACTTTTCAAAGAAGCCTAAATAACGCAGGGATACAAAACCTACTGGGTGAGATTCACATACAAATTAATGTTCCTTTCTATTATGAGGACAGTCAGCAGTCTTTCAGTGTAAATAAGAATAAAATCCTTAATCTTTCAGCGAGAGAGAGAGGAACTCAGTTAGGTCCCTTTGAATATCCAAACTGGAATTCTCAAGAGGGGAACACAGCATAAATATGTTTCTTTATCAAAGCTTTTTCATCCATCAAGCACTTGGAATCCTATATCAAGTAAAAGTACTGAATAAGGGTATGTGCACTTCAGGATTAGAATAATGCAGAGACGCTTTGTATAGGCAACCGGAAATCTCATTAATGTGAACTCTTCAATATTAATATATACGTTTACGTTTCATACTTAGCCAAACATGCTCAATTTGTCTGGATATTATGAATCTCCACTATGTACCAAAATCATTACATACTGAATTGCAGCTTGAGGGTTATACTTGCAGTATATTAAGCAATGATACATTTATTCTACACTACTTTTAAAATTCATTTCAAACTATAGATTGATAGAGTAGCTGACCTGGTGAGAAACATTTTAGATTGTGAAATAGAAAGATTCCTTAAGTATTCTCAACTTTTTTTTTTTTTTAAACAAAATAGCTCTGAAAATCCATTAACTTCCTTTTTTTTGGTATGGTATAATAATTATGACTCATACAAATCAACCTTTCAGGTATCTTGTCATAAAATAAAGGTCAAGTCACAGAAAATCTCAAAAGGATTTCTTAAAGAATATAAATGGATAACATTGTAACTTTCATTACACTTAGCTTTTAAAATACAGAACTTATTATCAAAGTTAATTTCTGACGACTGCTTTTGAAACTACAATCTTAAACTAGCTCTATACCATGTGGCTAATGCTATACATGAAAAATCTTTATGATGCACTATAAAATGTTTATGGCACTGCTGTAATTTCATCAGTGGGTATCAATGAATAAAAAAAGGTCTGCAGTTTCATACACCATTCTTTTATAATGCTGACACCAAGTTTCTATCTCCTAGTCTTATTTAAAATGAAAGAGAATACAGAAAGAAGTGTGATACAAACCAACTGCAATAATCTGTTCATCATCAACTAGCGTTGAGAATAAATTACTCTTAAGCAAGAAATTATAGACAACCATACAAAACTCCACAGACTCTGGAACTAGAAATCTTTATCAAATAGTTATCTAGAAATATTGTCTTTAATTAACCCCAATTTAGATGGTTGTTGCCACAGTTCAAATGAAAAAAAGGGAAAGGGATGTTGAAATGTCCATCTGCTACCACAGCTTTTTAATTCATCCAGTTTTTCCTTTGTATTTATGTTCAAAAGTTAAAAGCAACATAGAACTACCACAACTCTTTGATTGTCAGATTAACTGAATAGACGAGAAAATGAGAGGCATACTATAAGTGGAGCTCTTGGGTAAACTAGTAAATTAAACCAAATAAATTTGTCTAAAAATTAATCAATGCATAAAGTTTGACACAAAGGTCATTTTAGAAGCAATAAATGTGTCACTGCCACCTCTATAATCCCATCAGATCACCATGACAATATAATTTTATTACCTTTCTTTTATGGAGTATAATTTAAATAAGAGTGCCTGCAACCAAATTAACCTTTACTTATCTTCTCTAACTTCCACACAGATTTTTAACGGACATATAAACATACATCAAAGTGTCAAGCAAAGTTTTGAGTCAGGTACTTGAAAACATCATTCAAGTAAACTGATTGTATTTTTGAAAGCATCTCATTAAAAGACATTTAGCAGAAGGAAAGCATGGAGATAGCAAACCCAGAGGCAGATGAATGGGATAATTTGCCCTCCTTCATTGCCAAAGGACTTACTTTATCGGTTTAGATGAAGATGATCTGAACTATGCCTTAACAGGATTAGACTTGATGATCTTAACAGTCATAGAATCATGGAATGGTATTGGTTGGAAGGGACCTTAAAGCCCATGTAGTTCCACCCTCCCTGAAATGGGAGGGGACACCTAAAAACCAGGTCAGATTGGCCCTTTCCAACCAAAAAGTTTCTATGATTGTAAGTCTTCAGCCCTGAAACTGCACAGTTAAATTTGGAGGATTGAAAGGGATGAGTATGTGGATACTGATATCTAGATCAATAATCACATACATCTCTTGAAATGTTCTGGACAAGATAGTTTCCTGCAGCTCAAAGAGACCATTACCCATAAAGTCCTGAGAGAAGATAAGAGCTCAGAATCACAGAGACTCTTCCAAGAGGAAGAGACAAAAGCAGGGTCCCAGGAGAATTCTGACCAGAGGATTTCATTTATGGTTTTTACACAAACAGACTGTGTAATTAAGCTTCATGTTTTGTACCTACTACACACACAACACAGTCAGAATTTGCTCAGTTACACAATATATCTGGCTTTATTATAATAACTCCTTAAACTGTTGATGCAAGCCAGTGATGTGTTAAAATAAGGAAGCAAAAATGGTGCACGTAGCACTTTCAGAGCCTGTGAGAATTCACAGAAAAGAAACCCTGCCCTGCAAAAGAGCATAATGGCAACCAGCTACCTCACTGGAGCATGCAGCAGAGCCTTTATTCTGTTTGCACGCTTCTTAATGAATGTAGCTGATGTTCTGCTACTAAACTAAAATATGTCATCTCAATTATGTTTCATTTCTTTTCACAGATGCCCTGTTACTGCATTGTTCTACCTTTTAAAAGGTTTTCAACGTCATGGACACAGAAACCCAGGCTATGCAGAATAATTTACTACTTGGCCTTTCATGCAAAATCCACATTCCTAATAGATGACAAGACTACATTTATTTAAAGCGTATTTCATCAAAGATCTACCTCATTTTACGAACCAACTGTGAATGTCATTGCTATGTTTTTTATTTCATTTTACAAGTTTGTTCAGAGAACGACAGTTTAAAGACTATGTAAATTAAGTAAAGACTATGTAAATTAAGCCTATACGTATTTTCTATTTCAGAATAATTACTAATGAATTATTTTTCCTGTTCTGTTGCAGCAATATGAACAGTAAAGAAGTAGAAAACATTATTAACACAATGATTATTATTGCACAAGCATACTTTAGTAAGACTAATACTGAAGAACATTCTAATTTTTTTTATGGTGAAAACTACCACAAGCAACATTTATGCAAGGGACCTAAGTTTTAGTAGCACTGCAGCTCTTCCTTTTTTCATAAATCTGCTCAATGTAATTCAAAAGGGTTCTCAGCGTCCCTTCAGAAACCTCACTGCTTCTGGTTTAAATCATTCAAAGGCTAGCAGTCAGAAGAAATACATGGCAACAGAGAAGATTTCTTACCTCATGGGAGTCAAACTCTGAAGCCAGCATCTTCAGCACACATTTCTCTCTGAAACTTCTGAAGCAATTACACAAGCAGTGCCATTGTTGTTGCCTCATTAACAATTTATTCATGAATTCCCAGAATTAGAAAGATTAATTTGTTAAGATACTGCACAGTCAGAAGGATTAAATGTGCCTTGGTCAGCAGGAAGTTTAAAAAAAGACTGTTCCACACAGGATTACGAACCGTATATTTATTTTCAGTACCTTGGTCTTTCAAAAGTAGATCTCATTCTTTAGGGTAGCTTAAGCATTTAGTTGAAACTTGCTTTCAAAACAGAAACGGTATGCAATCTCTTTTCTGAGGGGACACTAGGTATTTGGAGTTGGATATATGAGAGCAGTTTCTGAAAAGATACCAATGACACCCAGTGGGATCTTTTCCTGTCTGATTTCATATGTGCTTTCATAGAAACATTTAGATTGGAAAAGACCATTAAGATCCTCAAGTCCAACCATTAACCTCGCACTGCCAAGTTCACCACTAAATCATGTCCCTAAGCACCATGTCTACATGTCTCTTAAACACCTCCAGGGATGGCGACTCAGCCACTTCGCTGGGCAGCCTGCTCCAGTGTTTGACAACCTTTTCAGTGAAGAAATGTTTCCTAATATCCAATCTAAACCTCCCTGGCACAAATCTTTGGATTGAAAGAGCTTGTGATGTCTTCAAACATTCAGTTCAGCCCTTTAAAAGTCAATGCAAATGAATACAAGAGTATCTTTGATAATACCAGACATCTTCAATAAAGATCTGCTCAAAGAGCTTTGAATTAATTTAAATGGGGGCCAGGATTTCACCTCTGACTGCAAGGTGTATTTAAATTCACTGTATTGTATCCCACTCTGATGCCCTGACATAAGAAATTACCATATTGTCAGCTTTTCAGCCAAGAGTATGAATTGATGACACAATCTTGCCTTTACTACTCTGTTTTTCAGTACTACCGTCTTTAACTAACATTGTTCATTAGTAGGAATATTGAGCACTTCTAGCCCTTCCATACTCACATTTAAAGGTATTTATATGCAGAAAATCTTCAAGGAATTAAGAAATCAATAACATATGGGTAATAAAGCCTTGGAAGAAGGAGTCTGTCAGTTGTTCTCTAGGAAGACAAAACCAGCCAAGGTGATTGACTAAGATAGCTTACAGAGTAAATAAGGTCAGTTTTCTATTTTTGTGCAATTTTAACCAATGAAAATACAGGCAGTGTTACAATTTAGCCATAGAAAATAGATTTATAGCTATGTTGAAAAGTAATTATTAGAGATAGTCACTGTTAAAAGAGGAAAAATATTTCCTTGAAACCCAAAATAGCTATAGGTCAATACTTAGGTATTGGGAGAAATTAGTGCATCAATAGGTGAAATTAGAAACAATTCTAAAACTATATTTTCTAAATTAAGCCATTTATTACTTAGTGATTTTTTTTTGTACATTCAATTAGTATTTTGAATATGCACATATTACAAAACTAACTTTAAATGCAAGTGTACGGAAACTTTATTTACAAAGTAATGAATCTTTGTAAAATAATAACACTTCTGTCTAAGAGGGTTTTTGAAATAACTCAATTTCAGTAAATCCAAAAGAAGCAGAAAATCTCTATAATAAAAGAAGCTGATTAGATAGATTTCCTTTTTGATAATAGACTTCTTTTAAGTCACAGTGGGATATCAGGACCTGCGTGGCAAAATGCGATGTGAACAATCTTAAAGATGTATTAAAAATTTCAGTCCTCTGAAAACACAGAACTAAACCCACTCTTTCCTGTCGTGTGTCCATGTTTTTAAAAAGGATTCTTGGTATTTGCAGTGTCTACTATTGTGAGAAGAGAGGGCAGTTGCCCTATCTAATATTGATTGAAGAATTATGCATGAGTAGTGCAGAAAAAGCAGCCAACGTAAAAAACCCCTAACAACTGATGTTAATTTTTTTCTCATAGTTCACATTTTGTCCCAATGTTTATATTTTCTTTCCTCAAAAAGTACCCAGATTACGTGCTAGCTGAAAGAGATAGGATTACTTAGCCTAGAGAAGAGAAAGCTCAGACATAAAAGTTTTAACAACATGTAAAAATACTCAATAGGGAGCTGTGATGGGGGAAGGCTATTCTTGGTGATGCCCAGTGGAAGATGACTGGCAGTGGACACCATCTGAAACACAGAAAATTCCACCAAAACATAAGGAAAAACATTTCTATTGTGGTGACAGTCCAAACCTGGAATAGTTTTCCTAGGGAAGTTGTGAATTCTCCATCTTTAACGATATTAAAAATCCAGGTGGACACAGCTCTGAACAGCACGCTGACCCTGCTTTGAGCACAGCAGGGTTGAACAACCTCGAAAGTTCCCTTCCAACCTGAACTAATCTGTGATTTTCACTTCAACTGCATTTTTGCTTTAGATGAAATGAAATATCCTTTGCCTGCTTTAAGATGAGGTATATATGTGAGAAGAAACAGACTCCACCATCTCTGCCTGATACATTGACTAGTGTGGGAAAACACATAACCCAACAGCAGCTCCAGGAAACTATTGTAGATAAAAAACAGTAAAAGGCTTTTTGCAGCTAAATAGAGAGGAGATGGTTTTCTGAAAACAAAGTTCCTTAAAAAACCAGCTAACAACGAAATAAAAAAAGTAATCAACCAATATTCTATCAGAATAATCCAAATACTCTGTATCCTTATACTCACAAGCTGCTAAATCAAAATAATAACAAACAATATAAAGAATTAATAATCATATTATCACTGATTCTAGACTGCTGTAATCTGGGGATTCTCCAGAAGTATTTTTCCCACAATGCAGTAGAGATATAGATAATCATTTGCAAGCTATGATATCAAATGAAAGCAATCAGATGGTTCTAAAATATGGGAAATGAGTTCCATTGTCTGTGAAAAGCTTCCATTCACTCCAATGATATTTATTTGCTAGAAAATTCATGGGGATTTTTTGTGTTCCATTTTCCTATTCTGCCTTTTCCTATGCTGTTTGTTTAGTTATGTTTATAGATGGAAATAAACTCTCAAATACAAAATTAAACAATTGTATTTAAGGATTTAGAATTCTTCTTCCTCTGAAGTGTGGTGTGGTCTCCAATGGTGAAGGCCTGTTGTGCCTCTGCAACATTCTGCTTTTTTCCACGAGCAGTAAGATTCACAAAAAGAAAAGTAAGTAACTGAACTTTCTAGTGTCAAGCAGATAGAGCTGTAGCTGCATGCAGAAATGTAAGCACACATTTGGAACGTAAATGGATTATATAAGGAGAATGGCATTTCTTTTCCTCATCTGTCCTTTCACTTGTGTGAAATATTGGTGGGACTTAATGTTCCTTGAAAATAAAAATATATAGCAAGTGTTCTCAGAAGAAAAGGACCTAAAATACATGCAAGCGTAATTATGTCTCCTTCCAAATACCATGTGCGTTGCAAAGAACTTGCAGTGGAGGTAGGAATCAGTCCTACTAGCTTGCCTTTCTTGTATAACTTAGATAACTACATGGATTCTTTACATCAAAACCCGAGACCTGTGCTGTGCTGCAGCCTCAGGCTCTCCATAACATGGATTTTTATTAAAATTGTATGTAATACAGAACTAGAATTATCACTTTTATTTCATTAAATCCTCCATTTTTACCTTGTCTAGCTGTTGGCAAAGGCTTTATGATTGCTTTCTTTTTTTCATTTCCAGATAAGATTATACCTGCAACTAGAATCTGAAAGTCTTTGAACAAGTTTTCATTCTCTAATGCCTAGAGACATTTTTTTCTTTCTGATACTATAGGCTCTGTCCTCTGATTTGTTAAAGATCTATATACTTTAAAGAAATGGTCAAAGAAATAGACAGGATAAGAAAAACCTTACTATTGCATTTATATCTGTTTATTCACAATGTCTTCACTGTTTCTTTTAATGTTGGTAGCACCAACAGTAAAACAAGTGAGTAAATGAAATATTAATACACCCTGAGATGTTTCTGGTTGTTGTGTATACTAATAATTTTAAATATTTTAAATTAAATATTTATTTTTAAGTATTAGGAGAATTTAACAAAAAATACGTGTAGAGCGTTAGACTGCAAAACAGGAATGCCAAGCACTGAGGCATGCATAGAATTATTTGGGTTCGAAGGGATCTTAAAGATCATCCAGTGCCAACCTCCCACTGGATCAGTGGGTCATCCAGCCTGGCCTTGAACACCTCCAGGAATGGGGCAGCCACCACTTCCCTGGGCAACCTGGGCCAGAGCCTACCCAACACTCACAGGAAAATATTTCTTCCTTAGATCTCATCTCAGTCTCTCCTCTTTCAGCTTAAAACCATTGCTCCTACTGAAACAGACAAAACCCAGCAGAATTCAAGGGTCACAGGAAGCATAACAGTGAAATCACAACCATAACTTCTCACATTCAAAGAGCAAAAGGTAGCAATTCAGATGTAGTTGACATGAAGTAATAAATGTTCCTGTACACAGACACATCTCAAACAGGAGCCCCAGATCCACCAGAATTAATCAACAACCTGTTCTCTTTAGAAATAAAATTAAACATCCAAGCATCAAGGAATATGTCTCAAAAGAATCAGAATAATGTCAGTAACGTGCAACTCTCGCATGGTACATTTAATCAGCAGCTTTCAAAACACTTCAAAGAATATAAAGATCAGAATCACAGTTTTATTACTGGTAAAGCTCAGCCACAGAGAAGCAGTGATTTTTATAGAATTGTTGAGCAATACAGAGCAAAATCAGGAATAAAATCCAGATCTTATTCAACCTGCTGCACTGCTCCCTGTCTCTAGCTCAAGCTATTCTTTAAAACTAGCATAGTACAGCAAACACAGACTGTGTATTTACTGAAATAAAACAACAATCTATCTTTATTCAGGTGTGATGTACCCTAATGTAATTTTGCAGTCAAAATACTATCAAGGAATTTAAATACTAAGAAAGTACAAATTAGCTAAGAAAAATTATGGTGGTATTTTAAATGTAAATACTGAGGCAGTTCTATCAAGGTCAGGAGAATTGCTAGGTCTGTGACTTGAACAATTTCCTAACTTACTCAGATCTCATTTTATAAACAAAACTTGAAGCTAAATTCTTGAACCCAAATTATTCCGTGATTCTACGATTCTATACAAGGTACAACTGAGTGCTTTTTCTAATCTTATTTATCTTATTTTTGTGAGTCTTTTATGTCCAATAGTTTTCCAGTCATACGCAATATCAATATTCTCAGTCATACAGGCACTATATTCCATGAACCATTGTAGTTGCACAGAAATGAGATATAGATTCTGTTCAAAACAGATTAATTTTACATTTCATACAGTTTAAGAGAGTTCAAGTTCAGTAGCATTATTTCAATAGAGAATGTAAACACCAAAAGACTCCTCACAAACTCATGCTGATGGACTCACACCTAAGTCTCAGGTTGCCCACACAACATTACGATGGAAGAGTCCTTGCAGACAGATTATTTACTATAGGTAATCAATTGGGGTTAAACATTATGGTGTCAATGATTTCATTTCTCAAATTCACTATTACAATTTTTACGTTGAATGAGGTAGAGCTTTACAAAATAAGAGCTACCCCAAAAATCTTCCCAAGACTGCAAAATCCCCAAAATTACCTATATTTGAAAACAGTATTTGAACAAGTTGGATGAACTGAGCTGAAGAGATTTCAGCAAAACTCAGCAAGCTCCAAAGAATCAACTGAGGAAGTGAAAAATGCAGATTTTCTTTCTAATCTAACAGGGTTCACAATTAAAGCTGAGATTGCAAGTAAGATGCATCTCAGTTGATCTCATCTGGGATGGTCATCATGAGTGAAAACAGCTTATTTCTATCTCCCCCTCTTCAAGTAATGCAATATTGATGAACTTGGTACCAAGAGACATGGAAGGTGTAAGCAGTAACATTAAAAGAACCCAGTTAGTTATATGTGACTCTGGAGTCAGAGCTACTAACCCAATCACTCAACGAATCGATGCAGCCAACAGGCACTGCAGCAAGCTGAGTTTGTTCTTTAATTTCTTGATCTTCTTTCTAGCTGGCAGTGGTTTCTCCCTTTCACTGTTTTAATTTTATTTTTTTATTTACAAATTAACACCTCTCATCTAAGTGTGAAGCAAAAAGAAAAATACACTTGATGTTATTAAAAAAAATCACAAATGACAGTAGCTCACAGATGGGATTAGAGCGGCTGTTGTGTGTTGTCTGGAGAAGAAAGTAACATAAGGGAGAGGGTCAGGTGGCACAGTAGTAGAGCTGCTACTGGCTTTGCAAGTAATTAAGAGCTGTGAAATGAGGTGATTCTGCAAACACAGACTAAATACAGGGAAGGATGGCAGTGATTCCTGAAAAAAAAACCCAAAACACCTGCCTGAAAGCAACTGAGGTAGTTTGTGAAAGCTCAGTTCAAGCTGAGAGGCCAGAGGAAAAGCAGGTATGTATTAACTACTTATTATAGACTCTGAGGGAGATTTCAGAGTGAATTAGACTGGAGGCACCTGTCCTGTTTTGGCTACAAATGCCTGCTGAAGAGTTTATTATCCCCAGCTACTTGTTACAGTCTCCCTACTGGAATTTACAGCATTCACATGACTGGCAGCTGAACTCCTTGCTTAATCACTCCTTGACACACTGTTTTAATCAACTGACCTCAATAAGACTGATATGAATTAGTGAGTGACCATGAAGCAGCTCAGCCTATTTAAGACTCTGCTATCCTCAGGTAGGAGCGCAACGATGAGCAGAGTGGGGTGTGAATCTTTCCAGCCAGCTCAACTCCAGCCAAAAGACAATAAATAAAACCTGTAATTAAGTTAAGCAAATGACTGTGTCAGAGAAATTTAAAAGGAAAGAAGGCACTCTGAGTTCTCAACGTGAGACGCTTCAAACTGTGGATGAAGCAATATCAGGAACAGTTCATCTAGGACATTAAACTAAAGATTTAGAGGGGGTTATGATACTGCTGAAAATAAGATGCCTACATTTATAACCATTAGTGTAACCACCTCTGGCACATAGGTAAATATTGCTGCAAACACATAGTATTCTGATATCACTTTCTCCTTATTCCTTACACTAAAAATACTAAATCTCTGCTAAAAATATATTTGTTAATGTATACTCATATTTAAGAAGTTATGCTGATTTCAGAACAATCATATTCTGTTTATCCTTATTTTAAAAAGCATAACCAAGAAAAATCCCTTAAATTCTAGGAGATAATTGATTTTATTGTAAAATTTATTTATTAATATATTTATTAATTTATTTATTTATTGTGAAATAAAAACTAATAGTTTTACTAGCAGTAGGGTAGTTTTAATTAAATCTTGTATGGTACTGAGTGGTTGACCCTATATTCCCTTTATTTTATTCTGGCCTTTAAAGACTTGAAGATTGTAACTCAAAAATAAGTCTCTTTCTGTCTTTCAGTACCTTAATTTCTGTGCTCTGTATTTGTTTTCATATAAAATTACATAGCTGCATGCCAGGCTGGTAAACATTACATAAAGTACCAATATGTATAGAAAGCATCTACTGTTTTTAAGTTCCAAGATGTGGAAACTCTTTGACACAAACTCTAGTACTCCTTTCTTCTGCCTACACCTTGACTTGGACATCAGAGCGTGATAACTGTTGCATTCTTTTCACAGCCTAGAATACATAAATACACTGTAGCTCTGGTAGACTTACCCTCACCTTATTTTCCTTATATTTTTGTTATGCTGTCACTCAATCTCTTAGTCTCACTTGGTCTCAATCCCTTCATCCCTCAATCTGTATTGATACCAGACCCCTACCTAGATGCAAGACCTTGCACTTGGCCTTGTTGAGCCTCATGAGGTTCACAGAGACCCACCTTTCAGGCTTTTCTGCGTCCCTCTGGATGGCATCTCATCCTTGAGTAGAGTCAATCACATCACTCAGCTTAGTGTATTGTTGAGCTTGCACTTGATCCCACAGTTTATGTCACCAATGAAGGCATTAAACGGTATTTGTCCCAGTACGAACCCTGAAGGACACCACCTGTCACCAATCTCCATCAGGACATTGAACCATTGACCACTACCCTCTAGATACCACCATCCAACTGATTCCTTGTCCACCTAACAGTCCGCCCATCAAATTCATACATTTCCGATTTAGAGAGAAGGATGATGTGGGGGATCACTTACTGAAGTCCAGACAGATGACATCTATATCTTATCCCTTGTCTACTGATGCAGTCACTCCATCATAGAAGGTCACTAGGTTGATCAGGCAGGACTTGTCCTTGGTGAAGCCATGCTAAGTGTTTTGAATCACCTTCCAGTCCTCCATGTACCTTAGTATGGGTCCTAGGAGAACCTGTTCCATGATCTTCCCTGGCACAAATATGAGGCTGACAGGTTGGTATTTCCTGGGATCCTCCTTTCTACAGTTCAAAATAAAAAAGAAAAAATAAATAAAACCCTATTCTTACTCTGTGCTAGTCATTTTTCATACCATATATACTCTATGAGCAGAACTTCAAAAAATTATTTCCCTATAACTTTCACTGAAGGGAAAACTATTATTTTATTGACTGCTTTGCAATCATATTAATAAAAATGCTTCTTTGTATAAATTTTCTGGCTGTAGAAATTGCTCCATTTTATTTAGAACTGCCATCTCAAGTGCCCTTTCCACTGAATTCTAAAGCTTTATGAGGAGTTTATTCCTAATATGAAAAATCATCAGATCACATCAAGGCGATGTCTTAGGATAAGAGAGAGTATTACCAGAAAATCTTCTTGGCCGTTCAGGAATGACCTGGTAAGGAATAGCGAGATGACATTATTTTTACATGACAGAAACAGATACAACAATTTAAAAACAAATTTCAAAGAACAATGAAGAAAGAATGTACCATATAGAATGACACATGCAATGGAAGACAAAACTCAGAAGGGAATAATCTAAATTCCTAATAAATATGCAAGAAAGGCACTTCGGAAACACTGTACATAATCATAGGATAGTTTGGGTTGGAAGGAACCTTAAAGATCATCCTGTTCCAACCCCCTGCCATGAGCAGGGACACCTCCCACTGGATCAGGGTCTCCAAGCCCCATCCAACCTGGCCTTGAACACCTCCAGGGATGGGGCAGCCACAGCTTCCCTGAGCAACGTGGGCCAGAGCCCCCCCACCCTCATCGTGAAGAAATTCCTCCTCACGTCCTTAGTCTAAATTTGCCCCTCTCCAGTTTATACTCACTGTCCCTCATCCTATCCCTACAAGCCTTTGTAAACAGTCCCTCCCCAGCTTTCTTGTAGCCCCCTCAGGTACTGGAATCTCTTAAAATGCCAACTCAATAGTTCGCTCCTATGAAATATGGTGGGGTTGGGGTGGCACAAACCCAGAAAAGAATAATGCCCAAATACTCAATTGTTGTAATATCAGCTCCAGACAAGTCACATCACTCACACTAGTTGTGTAAAGACATATAGAAGGCAGAAAGAAATCTTTAAAATATGAATATTCTGATTTCAAAGACATGGACCTGATACAGCTTCCCTTCAGATCTATGGAACTCTACATTACAAAAGAGTAAAGCCAGCATTTGAAAACTACGTGAAGTTATATTCGTGTCCTTTATACTTATTTATGCCATTATTATACAGTAGCACTAGAAGTGACACAAAGAAGGACAACAAGAGTTATAAGTATAACTTTCACACAAAATGAGATTAGTTGCAATAAGTTTCTACAGTTTGGAAAATAAATGACTGAAACCAGGTAAGAGTAGTCTATGAAGAATGAATGATATATAAAAACGTTAAGTTCTCTTAGCATTTCTTACAAAATATGAACTAGATATCAACTAATTAAATAAGCTGGTGTCATTTTTAAAGAATTTAAAGTTTTCTTTCTTCCCCAAACACATAAGTCTGGAACATCATGTCAGGAGAAGCCACAGAGACCAAAATAAAAGGATGAAAGAAGGCGTCCGATAAATTATACATATACTAATGGTTCACACGCAGCCCCTAGCTGTGCCTCTTAATTGCCGTCCTTTAGAATCTGGGCTGTTGAACCACAGGAATGAACAATTTACACTTGTTCCATGTCTTTTACTCTTTCATTCATAAATCGTTGTTGATCTCCTCTGTTGGCATTGCCTTTCCTCAGTTCTTGGGAGATTCAAACTGCCCCTCCATTTTTATGCAGCCAGCAGCCAACGCAGGCCTCTTGTCTGAATGTTAAAGCCAGCTCTCTCACGTTTCTATACACAGCAACTCCTGAGATGTCAAAGATTTGAATTCTACTTTTGCACAGCTATTTGATTTTCTTTTTAGACAAACATGTAGCCTTCTGTGTAGAAGACTTATAGCTCCACAAATGGCAACAGCCAGAGTACAGCTGTACCACAGCAACATATCTCATGAGGAGTCACACAAGTAAACATTTTCCTCAGAGTGAGAAACCTAGAGGATATGTACGTTGCTTCAATCAAGGATCTAGAACTTAGAAAAAGCACAAAAATTGTTAGATTTTTCTGCGGTGATAAAGTCAGAAAAAAAGCAGAGACATGCAAGAAGTTCCAGTAATCATGGCAAACAACCTTGATACCTGTTTATCTAACAGTCTGGAAGAAACACTGATGCAAATGTAAGCACGTAAGCATCACTCATTACAACAAATACATGTGTCTGACCTCCTGTGTCTGTCAGTGTTAGTTCACTACTTTACAAGCTTTCATATCAGTAAGGTCATTGAAGCAGATGAACAGATAAAGGGAGCAAGAAAATGCAGGGATATTTTTCTATGTAATGGAAAGTCTGAGTACAAGCCTACGTCTGGAAAAAAATATGTACTGCAATTTCCTACCAGCTGGAGGTAGCAAAAAAAAAAAATAAAATAAAACCACTCAGCTTGTCACAGCTAACTATAGCTGTTAATTTTATTATTATCATTATTACTTTTTTTTTATTGCAGTAGCACCTAGATGATCAATCTGGGAGTTGAGAGCCCCACTGTGGTATGAATTGAACACATAGAACATAAATACCTTCCCTGCCCCAAATCACTCACCTGCAGAGGTCTTTAGGGAATTTGAATGCAGCTTGTTTTAAAGTACAGTGGATTTTAGCACAGAATTCAGTGCAAGTAGTTATAAAATGTAGTATGTTATGTTAAAATAAAGACCTATACACAATATGCATTTGTAACAAATGTCATTGCACTACACAGAATAGTAATTGTCTGTTCTGGTCACCTACGATGACTGAATAAGACCCAGCTCACCAGACCAATATGAGAACAAACAAACTCTATTTTGCTAAATTTCAAGGCATTATTAGATACTATATAAGGAAAACTACATGCGTTAGATAAATAGTAGGTGTCACTGCTATTCAATAAAATAAGGGACCTTAACAATACATTCTTTCTTCAAGTAAACTCTTAGTAGGTTCCAGCAGCAAGGCTTTCTCTCTGTAATTTTTCTCACCTTGCTGGTATTTACACTCATTATGAAGAATCTTGCCTTTCTGAAGAAAGCTTCCTTATACCCAGCTGCTATTTCTAGGAACACTGATGAATACGGGAGTCCTAGCACTTGTTAACAGGATCTGCCTCGCCTCTACCAGGCATATTCCCTTAGTGAATTAATAGAACAGTTTCTTTAATTTAAGACAATCTCTTAGTAAAATCACAGTTTTGGCTACAGATCTACTGGATCTCATTATCTCACTTCTACAGCACAAACCATGGGAGTAGCTGATACAAAATCAGAGAATGGTTTGGGTGGGAAGGGGCCTTAATGCCATCCAGTTCTGCCCCTCTGCCATGGGCAGGGACACCTCCCCCTGAATCAGGTTTCTCCAATGTCCCATCCGACCTGGCCTTGAACACCTCCAGGGATGGGACAGCCATGACTTCTCTGGACTTGTTCCAGTTCCACCAAATGTGCTCATCTAGTGCTGGGTAGGTAGAGAGTTAATATAGTCTCTTACCTGAGCAGAGAACAACTTCAGAGATGTCTTAACAGACACCTTCTTGTGAATGACCATTATGACACCTGCAAATCTGCTTAAACACCGTGTCTGTGGTCCAAGTCCCTTACTGTAGGCTGTGTAAATAATGCAGTGTTTGCAATAGAGCATAGTATGTGCTATGTTAAAAATTCAATGGTAAATTATTAACTACGTTCAGGCTACTGCAAAGCAGACTAAGGTATCACTAAAATCCTACCTCAAACAATGATGAGTAGTGGATACTTCAGAGAACAAATCAAGAAACACTAAGACTTATAAAAATCTGCTTCTCAGGTCCAAATGTTCTCTTCAATGGTGACTTTCAAATCTGAATTACATCCTGCTTAGAATTGTTTAGTGCCACACTCACAGGTACTGCTGCCAGGTTTTCTGTGACTGCCACTATAATTTTTGACTTATTTTTCACCGCAGAGCCCTGCGGCATGCTCAGCTTATGATAACACCTCCTCCTCTAGATGTTCACCCAGACATTGCCATTCACTGGTATTTCTGACAGCAGCACTACTAAGAGAGGCAATTTTTATTAAAGTGTAGAAGTTGAAATGAGGAACAACTAACAAAGTCATATTTTGTTCAAGTTAAACATTCTATTTTGGGGTTTTAATTTTCACCTCTCTCAGAGATATTACAATGGTATACAAAGCCAGTCCAGATCACTGTGATTTAGGCTATTACAGTATGAAGATATTCTAAGTGTAAATCTCCAAAACTCTCTGGGTGTTGTCATGATAAGGATTAAAAACATACCATATATAGAATCATAGAATCACCAGGTTGGAAGAGACCCACTGGATCATCAAGTCCAACCGTTCCTATCAAACACTAAACCATGTCCCCCAGCGCCTCGTCCACCCGTCCCTTAAACACCTCCAGGGAAGGTGACTCAACACCCTCCCTGGGCAGCCTGTTCCAGTGCCCAATGACCCTTTCTGTGAAAATTTTTTTTCCTAATGTTCAGCTTAAATCTCCCCTGGCACAGCTTGAGGCCATTCCCCCTTGTCCTGTCTCCTGTCACTTGGGAGAAGAGCTCAGCTCCCTAGGAAAACTTAAGAGTTGAAAAAAGATGAGCTGTAAAATGCCAGCATCTCTCAGCTGATTTGACAATTACCATTGGTATTTTTAACTTTCTAACTTGCAGTATTCAAATTAATGGATGTTATAGATATTTGATGCCTCCTAGGACAGTAATGTTAAAAAGTAAACACTGTTAACATCCAACCATAGCCTGTCGTAAAGTATCTGACTTTTCAGTAAGACATTAAGAAACCAACACCTCTCGCAAAAAGCTAAATTACGTTCTATTGGCTCCTATCCTCTGCTTACGGAAAAGGCTGAGCTACTTTTACAGATAATGCATTTATAAATCAATGTAACAAAATGGCTATGCTGACAGCATTGCTGCAGACTATTTGAATAGCACCAGCTGTATCCAGGCAACACTAATGTCTCAGTCAGAAAGACCATACAAGAAATTTGAAGAGGAAAACACACCTAAGTGTCTAAAGTTCTCATAAGAACATAGTACAATACAATAACATTAGACTATCTTCAGTAAATAAAGTTCAAATCCACTAATATTTTGTTAGTTAAAACGCAATTTATGAATTTTTAAAACAATAATATAAGCTATGAAATAAGCTACAATAAAAAAATATTAGTTGATTATATTATATAAATTAAAACAAGAACAGCTGGATTTTCATGTATCAGTTTTTCTTTCCTATGATTGTATCTGTGTTTGCTACATCATAAAATACCTGGAAGCTTTAATGCAAATTGATTCTTAAGATAAACCATCTCTAGCATGTTGATAGTATTGAAACAACGTAAAACCACAGCATGGGGAAAAAGAAACCAATTCATCCCCTTTTCTATGCATTTATTATTTATACTCCGTTGCTTTAACTTTGGATTTGACTTTATTGTCTTTTTGAATTTGACAAAGTGAGAATAGAAAACAGTTCCTTCCCTCAATCCCCTGAGAAAAACGTAGTCCCAGGGGAATGATCTCTGTGGATCTACAGATTTTTTGCTGGAGTATAAACAAGATTAATGACAGAAGGTGGTCATCTGGACTCTAATTTGAGGAGTTGAAGTGGTAGAATTTGCTCTGTATTATATAAAAAAAACAGCTCCAGAGTAACTGCTAAGATTCATATTCAACACTATGTATGTCCCCATACATGTTCCAATTTAGGTGTTATTTCTCCAACTGATTGGAAATAAAGCTTCATAAAATACTTTATAGAGGTGCCATGCCCTGCATTTGCACTCATTTGAATTGTAGCAGGGAGATTTCAAAACCAAAATAAAAATAGCTAGCAATAAACCCATTCCAACTCTTTTTTTTTGTTGTAACCTTTCGTTTACAACTTTACATGATTTTCAGTTATACGAACAATGATCTTTATACACATAGTGGCTGTCCTACGTAATATCCTTTTCATATACATACATTTTTAAAATGAGATGCCTAGATTAGGCTTCTGTTTCATGGGGTTCTTGTTTTGGGGGTTTTTGGTTCCAATGATAAATATCAAGAATTAAAGAAGTAACAGCTTTGGTCATAAAATATCCAACTGCCTACTCAGACAAGAACATAATTTTTACAGTTACTGTACCACTTTATATTTACTATACTGTGTCTTAGAGTTATCTTTTGGAAAAAAAGTATGCATAAGCATTAGCTATGGTTATTTGCGATGCACATCAAATATTTAGTAGATATTTAAACTGCAAGTTGTAGATGAAGTACCAGTAATACGTTTGGAAGCAAGAAATCATTCGGTCAGCAATCAAACAACAAATATGGGCATCTCCTCAAAGAACAAGAAACTTTGTTGAAGGTGTAAGTATACATAATCAAATAAAACTTCTAAGATTTTTATCTTGTTTTTAAATATTTACTTCTGAAGTAATATGCAGCTATATCATGTTTAGAAGCAATGTCTACAGGGAGGTACATTCTCAAGGTCTCCCACTTGCATATTACAGAACACAGTTTTATGCTTGTTCTAGGCACAGCTGTATCTGTATTTTAGAAAACGTTTCAATATTTTCTTCAAAATCTTATTTTGGATTTTATAAATGCTGAATTCTCAATTCTACTAGATCAAGAAAAAAGAAAACGGTCATGTAAACTGTAAGGAGAGCTACTCCATGCTCCTGTCTTTTTATTGTTAGAGGTGGCTTTTCTAGTTCTTAATAAATTTTGTTGAGGCCCAATATCACAGTTCTATTTCAGCCAAAGCTCCTGAAGGAATCTATTGTGTTTGCCTAATGCAGAAAAAACTGTATTCTCTCCTTTAGAAACTTTAGGGATTACAGGAGAAAAGAGTAAGCAAAGTTCTCTGTTCAGTATCTTATATGAAGAACTGTAATACTGACAGAACCTTTGCTTACTTGTTTACTAATGCATCACCCCAATCAGAGATGCATTCTAACTTGGCTAACTCAAGTGGCAGCTCTATCACTTGGATCTGTGTAAAAGGAATTAGTACACGAGATGTATTGTCTCAGCTTTTAATATAAGAGAACAAGAAGCTTCTACTTTTGCCTGTGCCATGTGAGAGGAACTCTCAATTCATGAAAAGCAAGGAGTTTTTAGCTTAAATTTCG
This sequence comes from Phaenicophaeus curvirostris, assembly GCF_032191515.1. Lineage (NCBI taxonomy): Eukaryota > Metazoa > Chordata > Aves > Cuculiformes > Cuculidae > Phaenicophaeus > Phaenicophaeus curvirostris. The sequence goes on along the minus strand of NC_091405.1, from coordinate 4,199,302 downwards.
TGCCCTATTCATAGCTTCCCTTTCTCATCTCCATTTTTCATTCTTCATATCTCCATTTTCCCAGTGGGTCTTCATGCATAAAGGAAATTCAGAAACCATAGGTTAAAACCACAAAAACAGCACTGGCAGACTGTTGTGATGGAACAGCTTGAGTTGACTCTGCCATGGACTGGCTGCACTAGTACCTCATACTCAAAGTTCCTCTTGACGACTTAGCTTTCCAGCGTGTAACATATCTCTACCATGCAGAGCACCAAGGTTTTGCAAAGCATTTGAGGATCACCGATTAAGAGGCACTAAAGGAGCATTTTTCTTACCCTCTTCACATTAACCTTTTTTTATCCTGAACCAAGCTCACTTTTACCAAACACTCACTCAGTAAAATACAGCTTGCCCTTCTCCACTCTCAGATTAATAACTACTTTTAGAAGGATCTGAGAGATATGGAGAACCAGTCACCAGACAGAACTAGCCTATGGCATTCAGTTGAAGGGATGAGGAATTAGTGATAAAACACAGCATATAGTGCTCTGTCAGTATTAAAAACCCCCACAACTGTACTTCGCTTTTGTTCAGCTGAAGGAGGGGAGCTGGCTTTCTTCTGTGATATTGAATTGCCTTGAGCATCATTGAACACAAAAATCTGCTAAAAAACCCACCTGTACTCACTCTGTAAGCACGTATCACTTCATTATTTACATGCTTTTTCATCTCTTCAGCACAAAACGGTTCAGTCAAGGACTTGCTAATGACAGAAATTAATTGGGAGGAAACAAGAAAAAGGATGCAAATAATGAAACACCTAAAAGAGTCTAAATGAGTGGAATTTTAATTCTGAAGTGTCTTCCCCCAGAAAAGACTATGGTAATCCTATGGTGTCTGGTTTCAAGAGAAGAATAAAATGGGTGACTTCTTTATGGGTCATTCCTGGTAGATGAACAATTGGAAATTTATATAGAATTATAAAAATTAAGTTTAGTATGGCACAATTGAATAAATTCTACTTGTGTAGTGTTACACTCTGGCATTGGCAGAATCCTAAAGAGGGAGTTTCAGCACCAGCCATGTGCAAAATTTCCTGTAATGACTAAAGGTGGGCATCAGAATTATAATCAAGGAAGCCTAAAAGGCTGAATGACAGAGCAAAGAATGGGTGCAGGAAGAACTTGGAAAAGACATAATAGAAAATTGGGGTTTTTGTATATGTTTTGAGTGGTACCTTCAGGGGTAGTATCTCCGAATGGCCCCCCAATAAGATGTTTAAGGCATCATAGAATCACAGAATGAGAATAGTTTGGGTTGGAAGGGACCTTAAAGATCATACAGTTCCAAACCTCTGCCATGGGCAGGGACACCTCCCACTGGATCAGGCTGCCCAAGGACCATCTTTTGACAACAAGCGGTACATTAAAGACACAGCTGAAAGGATCCTAGAGTAATTCAGCAAATATCCCCCTAATGAATATCATCATGGTTTAATAAATAAACAAAATAAAAATTCTTGGCTTTTTAAGCCAAATCATTCACAAAGGGTAGGTAAACAGCTTTGTGTAATGCTGTCAAAGCCACTGGTAAAACAACATAGCGATTTGACTTTATTTTAAAAATATTTAAAATATTTTAAAAGATCCTGGTCTAAAGAGATTAAAAGCATATTCATTCCAGACAAAATTTCTTAGTGATGTACACAGGTCATCATGTTGAGCTTGCTCTGAGATCAAAGGGGATATACTTACACTGATTCAATTACTTTCTTCACAGAGAAAAGTTATATTTTACTAAACGCTTTCCCAATCTGCACTGAAAATGCACAAGATCTATCATTAGCTATTGTCCATGTAAGAAACAAGGAAAGTTATTAATTATTAGTATAGGTCACCCACCTGGATCACCTGCCTCCTGCTTGTCTTGATCTTCATATGGTGAATTCTTTTAGTATTCGCATACCACTTCAGACTAAATACCATCATATTTCAGATCCTGCAGATACTGCTGAGCATGCTTGGCTCACGCTGCCTTCTGTGGGAGCTGGGGATACTTAGTACCCTTAAGAAAAGATTAGTGTTTTGCAGTACTGGGACATTGATTAAAGAATTATCTATATTACTTTTCCCTATACTGTCTTCCCATCTGATATTGTGGAATGAGAAACCAACCCTAGCCCTCTACCTCGTGAAAATGCTAAGAGCAAAAGTTCTTTTTCAGGACTTTGAGAGATAAACAGCCAATTTTTCTTTTTTGAAAACACTGCAAGAAAGTGCTGTCATGCAGCATTTCAGAAATGGTCTATAACTCAAGGGCAGGCAGGGGGAAGCCATTAGGGATTGGAAAGAGGCGAGTCAGAACAGATGAGAGAGAAAGATGTGTTTCAGCAGCAGATTTAGAAACAGAACAAGGCTGAAAACTTCTAAAGCTATTATCTAAAAAAAAGTTAAAATTGTTCAAAAAGGTTCCTAGATGTAGCGAGGCTTGAATTAAGCATCAGATTCAACAAGTCTAACTTCTTTTTTTATGTAGGTAAGACTTGATAGGGATGCTTAAGGTTTCATATGCTTTTCATAGAATCATAGAATAGATTGCGTTGGAAGGGACCTTAAAGATCATCTAGTTCCAGCTCCCCTGCCATAGGCAGGGACACCTCCCACTGGTTCAGGCTGCCCAAGGTCCCATTCAACCTGGCCTTGAACACCTCCAGGGATGGGGCAGCCACCACTTCCCTGGACAACGTGCTCCAGGGCCTTACCACTCTCATTGTGAAGAAATTCTTCCTAATGTCTAGACTAAATCTGCCCCTCTCCAGTTTATATCCATTCCCCCTCATCCTGTCACCACAAACCTTTATGAACAGTCCCTCTCCAGCTTTCTTATAGTCCCCTTTCAGGTACTGGAAGGTCGCTGTAAGATCTCCTTGGAGCCTTCTCTTCTCCAGTCTGAACAACCCCAACTCTCTCAGCCTGTCCTTTTATGGAAGGTGCTCCAGCCCTTGGATCATCTTTGTAGCCTCCTCTGGACATGTTCCAACAGCTCCATCTCCTTCTTACACTGAGGATTCCAGAACTGGACACAGTTCTCCAGATGAGGTCTCACGAGAGGGGAATAGAGGGGCAGAATCCTCTCTCTTGACCTGCCAGCCACGCTTCTTTTGATGCGTCCCAGGATACAGTTGGCTTTCTAGGCTGTGAGTACACATTGTTGGCTCAATTTGATCTTCTTATCAACCAGCACCCCCAAGTCCTTCTCTGCAGGGCAGCTCTCAGTCACATCATCCCCCATCATGTACTGAAATTGAGAATTGCCCCAACCCAGATGTAGGACCTTGCACTTGGCCTTGTTGCACCTCATGAGGTTCTCACAGCCCCACTTCTCCAGCCTGTCCAGGTCCCTCTGGATGAGATCCCATCCTTCCAGTGTGGCAACTACACCACTCTGCTTAGTGTCATCTGCAAACCCGCTGAGGGTGCCCTCAGTCTCGCTATCAATATCATTGATCAAGATATTGAACAGCACTGGTCCCAATACAGACCCCACCTTGAGATATGTAGGGATGTTTAGAACTGAAAATGTGCAGTAATATACACTCTATAACAAAAACTGACACAGTAGAGCATAATGGCTCAATTAAGTATTTTTTCACAAAAAATGAGCATGGAGAATTTCGGGAAAAAGCAAAAAAATAAAGATGACTTTGCTACACCCTACCTCGGACAGTCCAAAGAAGCAACAAATACCCTGTAGATGAAATAATTTCTCTGTTTGTGGCTGAGAAAGGGAAAATTTTTCTCCATGTTTACAGATAACAAAGGAGAAAGCATCTTAAAGCCTGGAATGGACACGGCAATGCAGTGGAGAGAGAAAGGAGGATAACTTTAATGGACACAAAGAGTCACTCGGGAAGTCAGGGAAAGCCGTTCAGCGATCTTGTGCTGGGAGGTTTGCTAGATGATAGCAATGCAATTTACAGTGCAACAGCCTATTTGCAATTGAACATAATGCTACCACAGCAGAAGAAGGTATGCTCACAGTTGAAGTCCAGGCTGAAGACCTCGGTGTCTACCACGTCAGGTTCCTTAGTATTACTCTATATCCTTCTGCTATTTCTTTTCTCCTCCTGTTCATACTCATTCCCAGGCAGACAGAGTGCACACAGACTGTAAGGGCAACCATTTACAGAAATTATACTTATGTTGACAACACTGGCAGCAGCAGTAGCAAAAATACTAATGAACTCGTGCCTTTTCTAAGTAGCACTGAGCATATGGTTCGCCTGCATTATCAGTCCAGTATCTTGTAACGATACCCATTGAATTATTCTGCCTTTACTCCAATGGAAAGAGGTTTTTATGATGAGATGCATATTTCTCTATAATACATTGGGAAAGAAAAAGCAGTTGCTTGTTGGTATCTCAGAGGAAAAGAACTAATACATCTCATAAGCACTGTTGGTGTTAATCAAGCCAATAGCCTTACCTATAAAGATCTCATAACACACATCCTGTCTAAATAAGAGCTGATCCACAGATAATAAAATCATGTTTTGAACGTACTTGAAACTGGAACGTATTGTTGTTCCTTCTCTGTTTAAGGAAATGGATTTCAAAAAAATGGTTTCTCAGCAATTTAGAAATTCCTAAGAATTTGTAAATTTTGTGTAAACACCAGCTGTCAATATGGCACACATCTTATACTGCAAGTATAATGCAGAAACTAATGGATGAAGCAGAAATAAGAGAACACGTTGAATTCATCCTTTTATACCTCCTTAGTTACTGAGATTAATCAAACAGATAGACCATATTGCTCCAAGCAAGCCAATTCTCAAATCAAATGTGTGCAAAGCAGCTACCAGGCTATACAAGCATTATTTGAAAGAAATCAAAAAGACAAGAGGAATTTTTTTTCTTCTTTCTATATTTACTTTCAATTAAGAGGACTAAATGATTGTAAAAACAGTAGCATGGATTCCATGCCTCTGCAAACATTTATGGATTTAGCAGAGCTTACTCCCATCTCCACATCTATTTTAGCTTTTCTTCCACGATCTCTGTGATCTAGTTTTTGCCTGGTAGCCTATATTTGGTTTAGTAACAAAAGTCAAATTACTTATTTCTACATTTTTATGCATCATAAGAATACCAACCCATTTTTTCTCTTTTACTTGAATTTCTGCCTTTTTTATAGGACTATAGTATTACCTAAAGCAGGTTTTTAAATGTCATTTGAATGCCTCTCGCAATTCAGCATCAGAAACAAAACCATTATTTCCACACATGTTCATTCAAGAGCTCTTAAAATTTTCAAGCGTCAGCTTTAGAAACTGTACATATCACTGTCTACATTTCTGCAAAACAGGTATTCCTCAATGGTACTTGGAATTCTAAAGTCCATTAGTCTCGAGTCTACAGATGAAAGGAACTGTGAAGGTTAGATTTGGGTTGTGAGAGCATCTCCTCAGAGAACTGCCTGTCGCTCCAACTTGCTACTTCGGGTGTAGAACACATGCGGGATCTAGGTAGAAATCGCTTAGCGTACGCTTTGTGACCTCCCCAGGATGCTCCAATATGCCACTAGGTTAACTTAAGTGGTTTCCTTGGGGCTACAAAGCACCAATTCTAGATTCTAAAATCGACTAGTGCTGTAGCTTAAAACATTGTAAGTTGAAACATTCAATGATAAATGTTCACTAAATTGCTATCATTATGTAAAAGATATTACCCTTAATAGTCTGATGGTATACAAAAAAGAGTTCAGAAATACCCTGCAATTAGCAGCTTAATTTCAGACTTTCATTACACTATGAGATTTTTCTTCAAACTTAGTTTTGAATGGAATAGTTTCTTCAAAATTTGCCATTCCAGAAGAAACATTCTTTGATCTCCAGAATTTGAAGTTTGTATTTCAAGATAACTAAATAGTTTTATTTTCTATTCAATTAAGCAGACCGTAACACTGTGGAGTAACACCATTATTTAGAAGTGTAATTAGGGTATCTTATGTTGGTATTGGCTAGTGTATATGTAATCACATACCAATTAGCAAGTAATTACTCAGTTACTATCTAGATTCATGCCTTGAGTCAATAAGTACCATGAACCTACTTTCTTAAACATAAGTGTAATTATTTAGTTTTCTTAGTTATCTATACATCAAATAAAATATTAGGAGACTTTTGTACACAAAGATATGCGTAGCCACTATATTGACACACTATGACAGTTACGTATCTTAAGTGGTCAGAAAAAATTACTACTAGCAGTGATAAATAATAAATATCAATATTAAGAGGCCTTGTTCTTCTTATAGAGGCAATATGGCACAAATCTGACCCATTCACAGTTTAAAATGTTAAACTATCTTTTGAAAGATTTTGTGAGTTTCATTTCTGACTCGCTCAGGAATACCATATTAAAATGGAGAGAAGAATCAAGCTGAGAAGAAGCAGGTCCCTCATCAGCACTGTGACCTGTATTTATTATGTCAGCTTTAATCTTTTTGCTTCATGTGGTTCAGGAGATACTTTCATCACAGACATTTTCTTTTGAGTGCACTAACAGCCATTTTATCTCACTCAGTCTAATAGAAGTACTAACCAAAACCATTTTCAAGATTATAGGTGTAAACTGAGAGTTAAAATATGAAAGCTTACAATCAAATACGAAGGAAAAAGTGCATGGAAACCAAACAACTTACTGTCTGTCTGCTATTAAAGATGAATGATGGGCCAATCTTCTACTGCCTTTCCAAGAGCTTCAGGTCATTTTGAAAATGGTCTTCACTGCTCTAACTATGACCATGGGTTTAAAAACTTAATCAAGATCAATGTAAAAGCATTCTAGGTCACCTTCCTTGCTTTTAGGAGATATTTTTCTTTGTTTTCAGTGTTACAGCTTTAGGAAGTGCTTTTCCTCACATACCGATTTATTTCAATTTATTCCACACTCCAACAAAAAATTGTCAGGATCTGGACAACAAAGATTTTTTAAAACATAAATAAAACTAAAGGTAAATCAAAGCTTCATCTGTTTTCTATATCATAGCATGAATTTTGCCTTATTTTTTGTTTTCTTGTCCATCAAGTTCAGATCATATATTGTAGTTAATTTTACAGTGCAAATTAGCAACAATATAGAGATTTGATTCCCAGTCTCTGGTACTTGTACAAGTGATAAAAAAAATGCACTCAGCATCAAAACTGAGTATCAAAAGGGTTTCAAAAAAGTAAATCCATTCTTGAAATGTGTGTGCAAGAAAGTTAGCCACAATATTGGGAAGAAATGGAACAAACACTGGAATTTCCACGTCCAGAGACTGACGATTTCACCCTGGAATCATCAACAGGTGCAGATGGAGAGGGGCACTCTTTGGCTGGATGGTTTGGATTTGACTTGAAGCACCCAAACAACATCTCGTACTTCCAAGCTAGTTCCAGGAAGCATTTATCCCGTAAAAGTTTGAATGCTTTTAAAATACCTGGTGTGTCACTTGTAAAAATGAAATAAACTTGGGTTGTGTCCCCAATTTCTAACAATGCTTTGATATTTCAAATTTGCAGAACTCCCTATTCTTTCTACTTTAATCCCTCGGTAAACTACAACATATTGAAATACAATATTTTGCCCTCACAATAATTACTAAATTGGTATTTACTCCATTTATCCTCTCCATTTACTATGTTCATCTGTCCCTGTCCCTTCACATGTATTTGACATCAAGTTTTAAAAGCTGTTTTATTTAAATGTTAAAATGAATTTTGTTTATGCCTGCCATAACACAGAGTAGTAACATTTCCCCTTTTGTAGACATCCATCAATATAAATGGCCTCACATTTAAAATCAAAAGAAAAGGGTTAGTCAACCCTATTAATTAATTTTACAGATTTCTTAGATTTCTTTGGGCACAGCAGTGTGTTAGTTTGAAACTGGGTCATCAAGAGCTGAAGATAAATTAGAGCTGAACTGGATTTTTCTTCAGTTCAAATACAGTTTTTGGATTTGTTTCCTAAAAATTTTGATTTATTTTCTCATTGAAGGTAAGGAGAAACTGGCTTATTTTTTCCATTTGCCCTGACATTCAGCTGTGACAGCCTAAATAACGGACAGCTAAAGTCTTGCTTCGTGATTCCTTTTTAAAATCTAATTTAACTTATTTTAATGGAAGTTTTACAGAAGCGTATCTTATTGCTCCAAAATGAGTAAGTCTTTCTACAAAGTGTGCTATGATTTCGTTCTTTATTATTCTTGCTTGGATTTGCTTACCGTGCGTCACCGATGGATTCACCATCCAGATTTTATTATTAAAGATACAATAACATACAATGAGATGTTAGTTAATTCAAAGAAAGACGCAAAAAAAAGTTAAGATGAGTTTAGATTCATTAATTCAAGCCCAAATGCATCATCCAGACCCAGCTAAAGTAATTTCTCCACCTATTGACCATTCCTCAAACTCTGATAGTTGGATATATAGATGAGAGAGCTGGAGAGGCTTTACAAGGTACAAGTCACTCGCAATTTCTACATCCTGAATAAAAAATAGAAGATGAAGAGAACAGTATCTATTTATTAAATGACTTAGTGTAAGAAAGAGCCACTGTGCATGTGATACAGCTTGTATACTAACACCCCCTCATAGCTCTAAATAAAGGGATAGAGGTAAGGAGACAGCTTAATTCAGGGGCACCATTTCAGATAGGTTGGCCTGTTCCACTATGTGGAATAGGTTACATTAACCTAGTATACATGTACTACTACTTTTTAGACTATATCCCAAGTTATAGTTATTTTGCAAGACCGATCTTTAAGGAACCGGACTAAACAGGCTGCTCAGCAATGAGTCTCAGTCCACCTGAACTGCTGGTGATTGTATGACAATTGGGAGATCTGTTAAACAAAATCAACAGCCTTATTGCCAAACAGCCCTAAGCAGAAGAAATGCACTTGCAAACAAGTGAATTAGTTACAAATACTTGTGATTTAGTACAAAACATCAGCACACACTTATCAACATACATCCTTTTTTCTTGTTTAGAGCTTAAGTGATTTGGGTTGCAATTGTACACATTTGTCTTTGTCCCATTTCATAATTTTTCAATGAGAATTAATGTTAGAAGCTTCATGTCCTTCTTTATCATTGTCTTTCCTAAACAAATAACTGACAGCCTCAAGGACTCATGCTCTCTCACTGTATTAGCAGTAGAAATTACTAATGAGTAGACCACTAATCTGATGTTCTGTAAAGTAATCTTATCTCTGAAATCTGCAGTGACAGCAGAACATTTCCCACATGTTACCAGTGACAAAGACTGGACAGGCCACTTCAAAAATGAGCTACTCATACAGCAAATATTTTCATATGTATTTTAACAGCGCTGATAATACAACAGATACAAGCTTGACTGATGCTTCAAAACTATTTACCCTAAAAAGTTGCACCCTAATAATACCCCGTCTACTTTTTCCACTCACTAAGTAGATGCTATCTAAAAAAGTTGGCAAAAAACTAGTATTAAATACTAGTATTAAATACTCTTTTTTGTTTTAAAATGTATATATTTCCTATGCAAGAATTCAGCCTCATGAGGGACTACTTTCAAGGCCAGAAAGCTCAATTATTTTCCATGTTTCCATTGCAGCCAGACTATTCCTCCCTACTCTTGCCCAATAAAATTTTATAAGCTTTATACTTTGTGTTCTTAAAATTCACCCTCTTTGGTTTGCCTTTCTTCCTAATACCATTATAGTCATAACAAGCACATTGTCACTAGACACTATGACACGTGCCCGCCCAGTAAAGAGTACTTCTAAATATTTAGAAACTCAAGAATTCCAAAAAGCAGAAAAAAGCTTAGTTAAAACAAAGGATTTTCAAATTTTTGCCTTAAAATGCTGCAAAGTCCTCTGTTTTCTACTTTTTCTTTCTCCAAAATAAACTTGCATTGATTCTCTGAAAAGCTTCAGTGAAATAACAGTTAACAAAACCTTCATAGGTACAGTATGTCATTAAACTGCCTGCTCTATGTGGAGCCCAGGATAAGGAAAGAACATCAACATCAACTGAAAATTTGAAAAGATTATTTTAAAAGGATTTATTTGGGAAAAAAACCCCAACAGTCTAGGCCATACTTCATGGTAGTGGCAACATTCGAGTGTTGAAACGGAAGAAAAAAAAAAAAATCACAAAAGGACCTCTGTCACCACAATTTAAACGAGTGTTTACAACCTATTTCAGTTCTGGACAGGGTTAGGCATCCATGAAGAGTGGAATATAAAATCATGTGCAATGCAATCTGAGACTCCTTCTGATGTGCATCAGCCTAGTATGGGAGTTCAGAAACTTAAACTGCAGATTTCTTCAGGGGAGACAGAGAAAATGGGAAAATTCATCAAGTTTAATGATTAGAGATACACTGACAGATCACAGACACACGGAAACCGAGGGTACGGGGATGAAATCTTTCCAATGGTGACTCATGTCGGCTTTATGTTCATAGATCATGGGATGCTATTTCATTTTCTACGGTTGCAGAAAAAAGCTTATGCAGTAAAGATAACTTGCTGGATGCTTATTACATCTTCTTTTAATCTCACTCAGCTAAATACATCTCAAATTTTCTTTGAAACTTTATAATTTAAAAGTTTAAAAATCCATTTAAAAAGTAAGGATTTTTGTCTACCTAAACGAAAACAAAAAAATACCAAAATGTAAATGACTGTGTGAATTGTGAGTTCCCACTTTTTTATGTGGCTAAAAGCAATCAAAATCTTCTTCAACATGGCTATCATTGCCCTCATGTTAATGACACCTTGACAAGCTAGGAGGAAAATCAAACACTTAAATTTCTGAAGGACTTCTTTGAATTTGCAGCCAAATACCACTAGAATGAATTAGCTTCTAATATTTTAATAAGGTGAAATAGTTTGTGATTTTTCCTCAATAGCTTATGACTCATCCCATATAGGAGCACAATAACATAGCAGGTTAATGAACAACTACTTCTCAATACGTTGCTTCAATCTGGTTTTATTCACTAAAAAAAAAATGCTTAGATGATGCAGTTTACTGAGTACAGAACAACACTTTCATGAACTATAAAGCAGGCTTAAAGCAGAACTTCCCTATTTAGATTGCATTTAACATTCTTGAAATGCAATTGTTTAACTGAAAATCAGGCATCTTAAAATGAATGTAAAGTAAATGTAGATAATTGTATTTCTTTTGTGTGGTCTCACCATCACACATTAGTATTTTCAAGTTTCAAACTTGAAAGACAAGAAGACTAACTGCTACAAACAAGTCACAATAAGAATAAATTTTATCTTAAAAATATTTAAAGCTAAGGCATATTCTATATTCGAAAAAAGCAAAATACAAAAGCTATAAAAAATTCTACTTTACAAACCTTTAGAAACACTAAATGCCTTTTGAAATTAAATACTAGTCTGGAAAGAAAACATCAAAAAAAAACCTATAGACAGATTCTGGATTTCTTACAAGTGATTTTTCAGATATTTTAGTTTTGTTAAAATTGCATTTTCAGTAACTTTCATCAGTTTAAAACATTGCAGTGTAATGCTATAAAACACTATATACACATAAGTACTAAAGAACAGAAAACACTTAGAAAATGTCTTTGTATCTTAAGATCCTTGATTGACTTTTAATAAGCTGCATTTATTCCCTGTATGAAAAAAAAAGGAAACAATAAACCCTTCTTCTTGTGCTGACAGAAACCTCAGAGACATGTTAAAATGTCTGTTTCTTTCTCCCTCAGATATAATGATGATGACAAAAGGAAGACTTAAAGATAACTTATCCTGTGCACAGCCAGCAAAACACTATAAAGTAGCTTTCTGATAAGGAAGTATTTAGGAAATCACTGTTCAAAACAGACAGAGCTGCTGAAATCATATATAAATCGATCCTCTTCATTTATTTGGAACCAGGCTTCTTTTTTTTTTTGTTTTTCTCCCCATGGCAGGAATAAAAAGTTAGCCAGGAGGTCAGGATTTTAATCTCCATGGTAAAACAAGTACCTTCAAAATGTTAAACCAAACAGTCTATTATTAGCCACCGTGCAAAACACCTTCCCTTCTTCCAAAAATCAGCCAAATACTATCTCATGAATCTGTCATTTTCAGTCTTGACCTCATGCTACAGTTTGAGGTTCCTAGAGACATGGTTTTGTTGAACTCATTTTCTATTAGTCTTCCCCATACAATGTTTGATGTTGGTATGATGCACGTGTACAGCTCTCAGAGCACAGAAAATTCACCGGTAATTTAGGAAAAAAATTCTACAATAAAGACTGCAAGAACATGCTTTTCCGTTTAAAAAGTATTCCCAGAACCTGCTTGTTTGTGCTAGTTGTAAGCACTGTTTAAACTCACCGTAGCCCAATGCATCATCTAAATAAATATAATTTTATATCTTTGTCGCTCTTGCCCTCTCCAGTGAATTTAATTCAGCTTGCAGAAATCTTTCCATTGCCGTTGAATACATAACCCCACCATTCATTTAATTATACATACAGCAGCAGGAAAGAAAACCGAAGAATCTGATAATACTGCAATGAAATGCTGTATGTAAAAGAGAAAAAAATATAAATAAATTAATTAAACTGACACTGTCTTGGTTTTAATTCACTGATGTTCTCCAAAACAAGGGGGAAAAAAGTGGTCTTTCTTGGGTGTATTTAAAGACTCTGTTAGTTTCTTATAGAAACAAATCATCCACAAAGAAAACAGAACTAAAACAATGACCAGTGACAATCAGTTGCATATTCTGGGATTGCAAGCAGACTTTATACACTGGCTTCTTCTGTATTACTTACATCTAACATATATTTCAGTCTATCTACTTTAACTTTCTCAGTTACTCTAGATGAAATTCTCTTTAATTTGGATAAACCCCCACTTTCTGCTGTCCCTTTTTTTAACCAGACTCTAGCTACTTTTTAGGGAATAGACAAACCCCAAAGCCACAGTTTTTCTGAAATCTATTGTTTGTCAGCCTTGTTGATTATGTGATACACAGAAGATGTTACGGGTCAGGTCACAGCTGAATTAAGACATCAAAGGGCTTATTTCATCCACCTGCACCTTCCCTGCTTCAGCTAAATATTTTTGAAGGATCACTTGTAGGCTAAAAATGCAACTGCTATGTGATTCAACCCCGATACAGTCCGACCTCTTGCTGTCTGTTCACAATCCTTCAAAAAACACCACAGTAATGAAAAAACAAACCCTACAACCCTAACTACAGGACACGAGCAAGTGTGGATTACCATATGAAGTTAAAGTAAAATTCTGCAGATAGAACCACACATCTGACAACATAAGATGACTGGCTTCTGGCAATTAAAGGAAACTAGGAAAAAGTAAACAGAACATAGTTTTGACACTTGATGTAAGTGATCAATTCCAACTAATTCCATCTTGCAAACTTACTAGTCTTCCTGGACCTATAGGCTGCAGGGCAGGTGAACATCACAGCATGACTCTGGAAATGTCTCCAGAGACCTCATTAGAAAGCAAGGAGGCTCTCTCCACACCATGCGCTTAGGTTTTCTTCTTGTGGAAACTACACCACATAGGTAGATGAAAAGCACTCATGTCTAGCTTATGCACGGCCACTGTATTCACCCCTTAAATTTTAGACATAGGCTCCACGTTTCAATACGGTATTATGAAGTAACAAGTTTTAACATAGCCTTATATATTAAGCAAATAGAACGACCTTGTCTCTTCTGGAACAAAGCATAGCTTTGTTACTTCATACATTCTCAGTTCATACATCATTCTGTTTTCAACTATTTGTGTTATTTCTACTACACATCCAAATGTGAACAGGGACAAACCCTTCTGTGATTTCAGAACTTTGTTCCCAGAATAATACACAACAATACATAAGATAGGGCTATTGCTCTACATTGGGCAAACTAAGTCTAAATAAAGGGCAAGATAGATCAATGAAAATCTGAAATGATCTGCCTTCATTCGCAGTCCACATGTTGTTCCAAAAACAGAAATCGTATCAGAGTAGACTTACCTCCACTCCATAGGAAAAGGAGAATCGGTGTCTTCACAGATGAGCATGAGGTAGAGGGAGCAGTACATGAAATCCATGAGTTGAAGGTAATTAATGTGTTGACTAAAAGCAAACAAGGACGCACAAACACCACACACGTATTTTACAGAAAGACTGAATTCAGTTCTTTTTCTTTTTTATTTTTGTTTTAATTTTGCAGGATACAGATTAAAACTTTTATGTAGTAAATAATATTTGGTTAATATTAACGTGTGCACAAAAAACTCAGTAAATCTGACATGAATAACTTTACTCAAATACTGTAAAGACTAAGTTAAAACAATATTTACCTTTTGAGCAAGCAGAGCTTTCAGACTCAGAACACTCTATTCACTCCGTGTATTGTCCACTCAGATGTCCTTTCATACTAGAAAACATAAAGGAGATAAATAAATAGGGCTGCCTCCAAATGACCGTTCTCTTCCTTAGCCTCATTTTTTTCCCCCACATATACTCTTTTTTTTTTGAGTGTCTTCATGTATGCTTTGACATTACCAGGTGGTTTTGACATCCAGTATTTTTTTCTGTAGCATGACTACACAAGCATTAGGAAATACTGGAAAGCTTGTAATTTTGGTGACCTGGATTTCATTTTCTACCCTGATGTTTAGAGGTTAAAGATGTCAATTACAACAGTTTCTAAATGTCTTCATGGAGGACAGTGTTTGGCCGCCTAGTAGCAACATGTTTGATGCAGTTTTAAGTTGTGAACATAAACTTCTGTAACTCCGCTCATGCAGCATGTTTCACAAAGACAGTTATTGCATGGAAATCTGTTTTTTCTCCCCAGCCCTATAAGGCTCAGAAATGAATTTATCAAGGTACACTTGTTGCAGTAAGCTGACTACACTTAAGTGTTTTCTATGAGTCATTTACAAGTACAAATTTACCACATCCCCTCCCATTATTTCCTACCTCCACTCTGTTTCCTTGCTGGCACCACCTGTGTGAAGAGCACAGAACTATTGTTCAGTTCCTGGCCCTTCTATACAATATTCAGGAAAACAGAGTGGCCCAGGATATGGGGATGTAAGCCCCACACGATGCGACTGTTTAACCAGAAGTGTGGTTCTCCAATAATGAATGTTTCTGAAACTCGAGGCAGTCTTCCAGCACAGTCTGTATGTACTTTAGCGCAAGAAAAGGCTGCTGCTGAGAAGAAAAACTCTGCTTACCTTTCTTCTTCTCATTCCCTCCTTTATTCTGCTTCTTCATTTCAATTTCATTTAAGTTGCACAGACCGGATCAGGTTTGCTGACACGACAGCAAGCCATTCCCATTTTTTCAGTAAGTTAATTTTCAGCTGTACCAGCCAACTAATATAACCTTTTGCTGCACAATCACTTAGCCCAGTGTGAAGCAGTGGAGATAATACATGAGGTGGAGGGAGCTGTAATCCACAGCTACACTGAATCAAGTATAGTGTGAATCAGAGTCTTGAGGATGCACTAACCAATCTTACAAACACTAGCAGCTGCTCTGTGTTGTCATGGGCAGGAGGGTCTGGAACCGTAGCTTGGTTCTAGACTGAATTCTGCCATTCCTGAGATAGACATCACAATTGTCAATCAATGTCAGAGGCCATGCAGTTGCATTTCCATGTAGTGATAGACCAGAAAGCCGAGATAATTCCACAGATTCTTGAAGATGATCAGGCTGGTGCTCCAGATCAAGCATTCTAGGGATCAGATTAGTCTGGTAGGTTTGTTTAAACTACACTAAGAGAGAAAGCATGCGGCTTGCTTCATATCGGTAAGATCTCTGATGTAATAACACAGCAAATGATGCAAGAATAGAATTTAATTAGCTGGATTGGAAGGGACCTTAAAGCTCATGCAGTTCCAATCCTCCCTGCCATGGGCAAGGACATCTTCCTCTGCATCAGGTTGCTCGAAGCCCCATCCAACCTGGCCTTGAACACTTCCAGGGATGGGGCTTCCATACAGAAACAAAAAAACTAATTAAACGTATTTGATTTCCATGTTGAAAGAAAATCTGTGCAGTACAGTTAGAGTGCCATGAAAAAAAAAATCTTTGTACATTCAAAATATTCTGAATTCCCACAATGGCATGATGTTTTTTTTTCAAAAAACTGTCTGCCCTACCTTGCAGGGCTTGGTATTTCACGTACATCAAATTATTTCAAAGATGCTGAGACTGAGCAGCAAAATTAAGCAAGCCTTAACGTACAACCACTGTTGATGGATTTGGTTTTCCCTTGACAGGCTTTGTAAAGCCATACAGTTTAGGAACACTGTAAGATTCAGAACACAAAAGGACACGTGTATTTCACATCGTACTTGTCCCTACTCATATTATACACGTGTACAAAACTCTTGGGTTCATAAAGGACCATGTCCAACATTCCCCATCCAGACACAGTTCCCCAATTACAGTAATGGAATTTAACCAAATAGCTTTAAGTGCAGACAGAAGTCAACATCTTGTTTGAGTAAAAAGAAAATCTTTGCAAAGAGGTTACTTTCGTTCCTATAAGTACTATTAACTAAAAGAGAACCAACACCAGAGGAAACTATTAGACAGTGTTTAATTTCATGGAAAATCAGCTGCCATATTAATCAGCACATGTGGGAGACTTCCTAAGTTGTGGCCATGTACACTTAAGTAAGACTGCAGATATTTATGGATTCACATATAATACAGAGTGCCTTCCAAAGCTGCTGTAAGAAGTACTTCCCTCGGGTCTCTTATACACTTTCAGTCAATGCTGTTTGATGGTAATTTAGAAGAAAATAAAACTGAACTCCCACATCATGAGGTACAGGAAATATTTACTTATTTTTATTTAGGTAGAGTTACTTAACTATAGTTGAGGATGATAAGGTGTAGGTATCTGGGGCTGAACAAACATTCCTGCCATTTTACAGTGCTCCAATATAAACATTATGCCCTTGTGAAATTCAATCTTATAATTGTGCTGTATAACTGAGTACATCATATTGTCAGTCCCACATTATTCATAGAACTAAGTCTGGTAGCTGCCAAATGCCCAGCTGTCAGCTTTCAATACACAATATGCTCTACAGCTAGACCAACTGAAATAAGTGCAAATTCATCTCATTTGGTTATGTGGAATCAGAGTCCTGTGAACATTAATGCCAAACCCTGTTATCTCTGGATGTCAAAGAGAAGAAAATAAAGCCATCTTTGTATTCTGTATTTCACCTTCTTCCAAGCCATCCAGGCACTTTCAAGCAATTTCTTCTATTATTAAATTGTCTGATACTTATCTTCTGGCAAGCAATAGATAGGATGGGCTAAAAGTTTCACTTTCTGTAGACAACATAAGGCATGGATTTAAATACAATGACATTAAACAGCATATTACTAATTCCTATCAGAAAGTAATAATTTTGAAAAAGCACAAATAATTTAAGTTCTGAGAATTTATATTAGATTGCTAGTAGGTTTCCAAAACTAAAGATAAGCCTGCAGTATGTTTTATACTGTAAAAAGTGTGTTATTGACCACTTGGAGACAAACAGCCTTGAAAGGAGTTTACTTGTTATTAAGTGTTTATCACTGCGAAAGTACATTTAGCAATCAAATTTGATTGTAATCAGATCTTACTTGGTGCTTTTATCCCAATAATTTTTAATAAGATATCTGTGGTTTCCTGTATTTTTCCTCTAAGTTGTTTATCACACTAACACATTTTCATTCACTGAAGAGCCCTTTATGATTTCACTGTAGTATATAAACACTAGTTTTCCTATAAAGGGAGACCTTTCAAGAAGACTTAGAAAAACACGTCATGCCCCCAACATCTCTGAAAACACGAGTGTAAACACAGCACTGATTTAAACACAAGATCAGGACACGGGTCAGAAGTTTGATAAGTCAGCAGCCCATGCCCACCACTTCAAGAACCACCACCCTGAGGGGAGGCCACCTACACCTCCTCCCAGCATGAACTCCCCACCAAGACAATTTCCAATTCTGGAAAGCCCAGCTGAACAGCAACAAAACCCAGAACATTTAAAAAAGAAACTCAGGACAAACAGGGAAGACAAGCTAGAAGGGGGTTTATATACAACTCTGCTCACCATGCCCCTGTAGCTCAATCCCCAGGTCCAGGGCTCTTCACTGGCAGCTCAGTTACTTCCCCAAATAGCAGAAAACGTTTTCACGTGCAGGGAACTCTTTTACACACTTGCATAGGCAAACACTTACTCACATACACCCCCTCTATGCTCACACCTGCCTCTGCCTGGCTGTGTGCACACCCCTGGCTTACTCTGCACCACAGGCACTCAGGAGTCCCCTCAGGAAAGAGGCACCTTCCTCCTTCTCAGCCACTGACTCAGCAGGATCATAACAAAGCTGCTTGAATACAACAAGCTCTCTAAGATCATCAAGTCCCGCTGTGAACCTAACACTGCTAAGTTGACCACAAAACCATGCCCCTTGGCACCACATCCTTACGTCCTTTAAGTCTCTCCAGGGATGGTGACCAAGCCACCGCCTTGGGCAGCCTGTTCCAATTCTCAACACTCCTTTTTGTGAAGAAAACATTTCCTAACATCCAATCTAAACCTCCCTTGGTGCGACTTGAGGCCATTTCCCTCTTTTCACTTGTCTGCTTGGCTTACACAGCCCTTTAGTCAAGGGCTGTGCCTCAGGCATATTTATGTACTTGCCCAAGCTACCTCCATACAGTGACTCTGGGAAAAGGGATGTGCACAGGTTTCGAGGCCAGATGGCAGTCTGGTATTGGTCTCATTAATTTCCAAACAAATAGTTGGGCAAACATCTCTAAGGTGTTATGCATACTCATTATTTTAAGTACCGTGTAGTCTTGTGGATTTTTAAGAGGGTAGAACTGAAGATCACCCACTGCAGGTGGATCTTAGCTGGTTCCCATCAGATGACATCTCTACTCCTTGCCACAGGAAAGTAAATGTCTAGGTGTGGTTGAGTTTCCAGAATTAAGAGGAGGTTAAAGAAAGCTCAGATCCTGCAGTCATCCTTTTGCCACGCCCTGCTACAGCACCATTCCCACACAAAGCTTTCACTCCAGTTACAACACCACTATGCACTGCTGGCCTGCAGTGAATGTTGACATGGATCTTGAACTGTTTCATGCCTATCCAGCAAGAAAATGCCCTTGTTTTCTGCCTCTCTTTGTATTTCTTCCCTGTCAGCACAGCTATCCATGTTTCCTGGACCTCAGCTGCAACTGCCTTTGCACTATTTTCCAAGTTACAAGTCTTTCTAAAAACCTGAACATGTTTCAATCTGAAACCAATTATCATATCAACCAAATATCTGCAAAATAATATATCTCGGCATTGTGGATTTCCATAGAACTAGAAAAGTATTTCAATGTCAAAAGAAAACATACAATCTGCCTATGGTTTATCCTCAGGTTGCTAAGGACAGCATGAAATGTTCTCAGGCATGACCACGCAAACTGTCCTCTAAAAATCCTCTTATTTTAACAAAAAGTAAGGAAATAATTCTGCATAGACATCTATAGGTCCCTGACTGCCCCCTACAATTTCCTCCAGTCAACAGAAGATAAGCAGATGACTATAAAACTGTCTTGAAGGCAATATACCTATGATTCTCCTGATCAATAATTGCCCTGTAGTCTGTACAGACTCTAAAAATCCAACACCTTGATGGATCTTAAGGTGATGTATAACCATTTGCAAGAAAACAAGCAGTCAATATGAGAATTTCAATACAAAAGACTGTGCCTTAACCATTTTATAAGAGAGCCAGCAAAGCATACAATTTCTTGACTAATCTAAAAGCCTCCTAATGACATCTGTAGATACTCAGTCTCGCTGACTGAACAGTTGGGCCAGCAATCATTCATTAAGTTCTCAGGGCACCACTGAAATAAAGCAGTCTCTCGCACCCAGCTCGGCTTCATTTGTAACCTCAGATGGAGAGCCTGTGGTGACACACAGCTCTCAAGGTAGCGTTCCTTTGTCTTGGTGTGCTCCAGTCACAAGGTATCGATCCCATTCCACATGGAAACCATTGCCTCTTTTGGACATGCCATAACAGCAGCAGAAGATACAAGTAACGGGAAACTATGGAAGATACCACGGACAATGGGAAAATGTCACAGTGAAGCAAAGGAAATTCCAACTGCAGAGTCTCTTTATTCTCCTGAAAACACTTGCTTTGTGTTCTATTGTTTTCCTCCTCTAGGTGAAGTTAACTATAATTCTTCTTTGCAATGCTTGCAGTGAGCTGGGATCTTTCAAATTATTTGCTATTAAGTGATATGGTCCGTTCACCACAAGCAATGTGCATACTAAGATGAATACAAATAGGATTCTTAAAATTCTCCAGCACTAGCTTCTTCCTCCTCCTATTCCATTCCTCAGGAGGTGTGGTAGCTTTTAAATGTACTCAGGAAAACACAGAGTCAACTGAATCTATGTTGAACAAAACAGGATTAAATTGTTTGCTGCAAGCCACATTTGCTGGCTAATTTTTTCAAGGTTGTTTTGCTTTATTAAATGTATTATATTTTTTATTTTTGACAGAACACAAAACAAAGTGTAAAATAGCTGCTGGATGGACAGGAAAACAAATATTTTGTTAAAGGAAGACAGAGTATTATAGGCAGAACAGTTCAACTTCAAACTGCATCTTTAGGATCCTATTTGCAAGGCCTCCTCCAGTCAAGAGAATAAACTCATATTTATGTCAGCCTTCCTGACATCTCATAAATATACTTGCAAGGTATATTTCAGTCAATTTTCTAAACAGCAAAAAATTATATCATCTATACCATGCAGCTTTATTAACAAAACTACCTGTTCCTATTTGGCTATTTTAACTGCAGAACTGTTTTGATTGTCATAAACTGGATCTAGTATTATGCTTAACACAGCAACACGTGACAAAGTAGAGTTGAAAGTGTCATTATAATAAATCAGAACACAACATGAGAGTTTACAAACCATTCTCTTCTTTATAGTCTTCTTCTGTCCTGGAGCAAACTCCGTTTTCAAAATCATGAGTATTTGGAGACTGGTGGCTGTAATGACAAATTACTTCTCTATTTGCTTTTATAAAAAAATAAATATATTTATTTACAAACTTGTTTGAGCACCAGGAGCTCTGATGCACTTTGGGTTTAATTGCCTAATTTGCAAAGACTTATGGTTTTAAAAGGGCAAATTGTGATTAGGACTGAAGGATTCTGAACTCTGCTTGGAGTCATTAGCCAGCCCTAGTGGCCATCATCATAGAAGAGGTTGGACTGGAAGGAACCTCAAAGCCCATCCAGTTCCAACCCCCCTGCCATGGGCAGGGACACCTCCCACTAGATCAGGCTGCCCAGGGTCCATCCAACCTGGCCTTGAACACCTCCAGGGACGGGGCAGCCACAGCTTCCCTGGGCAACCGGGGACAGTGCCTTACCTCTCTCACAGTGAAGAAATTCCTCCTTATGTCCACTCTAAATCTGCCCCTTTCCAGTTTATACCCATTGCCCCCAGTCCTATCACTACAAGCCTTTGTGAACCGTCCCTCCCCAGCTTTTTTGTAGCCCCTTCAGGCGCTTCCCTCATTGCACATGAAACTGCTCACCACATCATGGCTTCATTTTCCCCATCCGCTTCCCTGTCCACACATCCTAAACCTCTAAGAAAATGTATGGCTTTATTTTTAAAAAAAACAGATGACTGACCACTGTTGCCTAGGTTGAGTGGGTCCTTGGGTGGGTGGCATCTCTGAGCCATGTTGTAATGACCAGGTCCAGCTGAGGTCAGTTCCTGGCAGCTGGGACACTTGCTGCATGCACAGAACCCACTCGGTTACTGATATCAAGCCGCTTTCAGCTGCAGGAATAATGAAGAATTACAGCTCAAAGTGGAAAAGCAGGAGGGCTGAGATGGTATTCCCCCTGCTGAGGATGATTTAAAGTGTCTATTTCCAGATTCAGTTTCTTACTACATAGGTAATCATGGCACTATAAAAATCATGAGTGTGAGGGTGAACGGGGCACTTCAGAAATGCTCCATTTCAGAAACATGAGTACAGAAGAGGACAAGGGCTGGATCAGCTCCCATAGAAGGGCAGGCTTAGAGAATTGGGGTTGTTCAGCCTAGAGAATAGAAAGCTCTAGGGAGACCTTCCAGAAGCTGCCCAGTAATGAATGAAGCTACAGGAAAGGTGGGATGGGCTCTTGTTCAGGGAGTGCAGGGATAGGACGAAAGAGAACAGTTTTAGGCTGACAGGGGAGATTGAGATTAGATTTTAGGAAGAAATGTTTCCTGTGAGGTTGGTGATGCACTGATGCTGATTGCCCTGAGCAGTGGTGGCTGCTCCACCCCTGGAAGTGTTCAAGGCCAGGCTGGATAGGGCTTGGAGCAACCTGTTCCCGTGGGAAATGTTCCTGCCCATGGCACAGCAGTTGGAACTGGACAGGCTTGGAGATCCCTTCGAACCCAAACCACTCTGATTCTATGAAATCTTTGGTACATGAGTGGGATTTCTGCCACTCCCAACACAGCCTTTCAAGCTGATTCAATAACAAGGACAATTGCCTAAATAGTCTGTCATTCAACATAAAACAATGCATATTAGGAGTCTTTTGATTATTATAATTGATTTAGAAACTTTTAACTTATAAATCAGTAGGAACACAAGCTGGTTATCAGTTGTCTGTATCCTCCAGCACTAAACAGTTCTGGAGTGAACACCACCAAGCTGGCATAATGGGATTTGTATTTGCAATGATGGTCACATTTGTGTCTTCAAATAAATGATGCCTCAAGAGAAGATTATGGGAATACAGAAAAAATAATTGAAACAAGGCCTCCAGAAATTTTAAACAACAAAAGATTATTATCAAACTATTTAAAAGAAAATAATGAAAGCTTGGAAACAAGTGATTTCCTTCTTATGCCCTTTTATACGTGGAAAAGACATTCTGTTTCGTTATTCTTGTCTAGCCATTGTTTTCAGATCCACAGACTATGCCTACGTAACACATTATTATACAAACACACCTGAAGTAGCCTAGAAGATGGGACACACATTTCCATCTAGATTCCTGAAAGAAACACGCTGCCAATATAAGTTATTTTCTACACAGTACTCATTTCTACCAAGCTGTCAGCTATTCCATTATACACCTCCCAACTAGGAATCCTTTCTGTACATACAAACAGCTAATCATCTGCAAAATTGCTATCCTTGTTCACCCTGCATTCTGCATTAAAATGGCATGACCTGCATATATCATTGAACTGAAGTAGTACATCTCCAGCTTTCTCTAGCACAGTTATATCCAGGGCTCTCAAATCCGCTATCACATTGATCAATCATTAATTGCTCTAAAAATAAACGACTGAGAATGTAAGGTTAGGAAACGAAAAAGAATTAAGAAACATACATACGAGTAAAGATCACTTTATCCATTAGCCAGTCAATATCCATTGGTCAGTCAGAAATATCCAACTGTAGGCCTAAAGATAAAATTTGCAAAGTTAATACTTGATAAAAATGATAAAAATACTGAAATATCCAGTTAAAGATGCTACAGTCTGCTCTGTACACATTACGGCTAAAAATATATTTATATCCATTTTAGAAAAGAAAAATAGATTTTAAAACAAAGAAATGTCCTAATTTTAAAAATCAAGTATCTCTGTTGATGACTATGGCACTTGGCCGCTTTTTGAAGTATCATCATCTTTAGTAAAAGTGGAAGTTATGCATTTCCATCTCCCTTTTTGGTGAATTCTGTTTAGGATTGTCTCAATACTGTGTCCATGATATTTGGAAATAGAGCTGTAAAACCAATATTTTTTTAATGTTTTGCTGAGATGATACAGAATCGTAGAATCATTAGGTTGGAAAAGACCTTAGACATTATGAACTCCAACCGTACCTGTCTACTACTAAATCATAGAACATCACACCCCCAAGCACCTTATCTCTCCACCTTTTAAACACCACCACGGATGGGAATTCAATCACCTCTCTGGGCAGCCTCTGACAGTGCCTGAGAATCCTTTCTGTGAAGAAATTTTTCCTAATGTCCAATCCAAACTTCCTCTGATGCAGCTCGAGGCCATTCTGCTGCGTCAACTTTCTAATCACGGGTCATCCAAATTCCAGCATTGACACAACTGCATGCTCGAGGCAGGACAGCTGTCTATGACTGTAAGCCACAGCAAATATATTCAAAGGGAAAAGCTAGTGAAGACTTAAGAAGTCTGAAGTAGAGAGGAAAGAAGAATTGTTAGGAGGGTTCCTACAAAAAATTCATAGCTGTATTTACATGTGTAGGCATGTAAGTTCTAGTTTGTCATGGCCAAACCATCAGCTTAGGTTTTGGGGATTTTATGGAGAATATATAATACCACTGGAACATTTCCCAGGAAGGTTTTAGGATCTGACACTAGGAACATAAAAAAGGATCCAAGGACATCATTGATAAGTCATAAAATACTTTAGGAATTACATTTCTGCAAGACAATAAACCTAGTGGTATATTTAAGGGCTGACTGAAACCCAAGAAATTGTGCTCAGGCTGAAGAAGTGCTGAAACCTTTTGAGTACTTCCATGAATACAGAAACACCAACATTTTTCAGTGAAGGAAGAGACAACAAATCATCAGAAGCGATGTTGCAGAATCTGCTGTGCAAAACACCACCTACACATCAACAGAGGATTGCAAAATTGCAGGAGCATTTGTCAAACATGAAATACTTCCCCAGTGAGCAACTTCATCTAGTGGGCACAATTTCAAGAGCAACTATAAACCCTAGAATGAAGGATATGTAGAGCATTGGAAAAAAACCACAAAACACTACTTACTCCTAAAACATGGTAAGATGCTATAGGATCGCAAACATTTCAGAGGGCAAGATGATCTTGATAAATTGAAGCAACAGACAAACCAATAAGGTACAATATTATAAGGAAAAGCAGAAAGTATTGAATTTAGGTAGAATGCTCTGCTACGCAGAGCACTAAGAACAAGCAGTTAAGCAGCACCAAATAAAATACAGGGTTACCATAATCCAAAATCTAAATAAAAATTGGCATTATCCCATTTTTTAAAAAAATAAGGCAGTATCTTGAGAGATCAGTAAGATTTTATGGAAGTCACTTGAAACAATCCTTTCACTTTACTCAGCAATCTTAACATCCTGTAAAAAGACAAGTTAATCATATGAAAAGAATCTAGAGGAGACAATAAGAAAGGCTGCAGGTCTAGAAAAGAATAATTTATCAATCTTAGCAAAGTGTTGAAATAGTAGTTCTGCTTATGCAAAGAATCAAATACTGAAAATCAGGCATTAAGAAAATCTTCACATGTGTAGAAGGGAGCTGCAAAGACAAAGTTAAAAACCTGAGTTTTAAATCCACATAGGTTTCAGAAGCAAAAACATTCACAAATTACAATAAGGAACAATAAGAGTGCACATAAAGTGGAAAAAAGTTGTAAGCATCAAGGCTAGCTGAATATTGGCAACATCCTCACCGTTGCCATTATTTTTTTAAAAATACACAAGTTCCTTAAAAAAAAAGTGCATAGAACACCTGCCAGAGTGATAAAGATTAGTCTTGAGCAAAGGAACTGACATAATCACACTCCCATGTATTGCCAGTATTTTTTTTTAACTATTCTGTGGTTCTAAAGGACCAAAAAAAAACCTTAAAGTGTTGAAATGTACAGCTGTGTGGTTGATGTCGAGGTGACCAACAGAGATACACTAGTATAATGAACCCCTCCCCCAGAACTTAGGAGGATGACAGAAGCTGAAATACAACAAGTTTTATGTTAATTCCTCTTTGACTGATGTATTTAATGCTTATTTAA
Source organism: Phaenicophaeus curvirostris (assembly GCF_032191515.1). NCBI lineage: Eukaryota > Metazoa > Chordata > Aves > Cuculiformes > Cuculidae > Phaenicophaeus > Phaenicophaeus curvirostris. Next base: position 4,173,391 of record NC_091405.1, on the reverse strand, counting down.
CTGGTATACAACTTCCCTATGTGAGGCAAAAATCAGACTTATCTTCCTCATGTTTACGAGGAAGCGTTTTAAGCCTCTGCCCCATAAAAATGTAATAAAGCTAACATACAATCACTCCTCTAACTCTGACACAGGAGGATTACGCGGCATTTTATGATTTATGATCAAATCTAAATATGGTACAGTGGAGGATTGTTATCTCAAAAATCTTAAAATTGGCTGAAATCCTAGATCACAGAAAAAAAGAAGAGGGATTAACTGCGCAGAGGCTGACATAGAAAACACCAGTATCATCTGGGTATTTTGTAATACACAGATGCAACAGTCATTCAGCAATAACAGTGTGAACTCTCTGTTTTAAAAAAATACCTTAATTCTTCCTTGGAAAATGTATATAGAATAAAAAAATACTTGTTTTTCGTCTGTCTCTTCATAACACCTGCAGGTCATATTGTCTTAGGCTCAAGTTGTTGTTCATTTTTTAAATGGGCCCCCCAATATAGTGTTTTCAGAACTGAAAAGAAGGTATATTATTCTTCTCATGCTCATTTTACCTTAAAGAAAGGCTAAATAAAAAATGAATTGTTGGCTGATGTCAGTAGATTCTGATAAAAGGATGTCCTACTTAATCTCAGTTCAGGAATCGGCAACCAATTTTTTCAGATTCAAGTTTGGAAAATGATGCCATACACTCCATTTCAAAAAAACTGCAGCATATTTGCTTTCTGCTTATAAATCCTAAAGTGACTACATGTTCCAGGCAAATCATAGCAATTTATGGGTAACTAGGCATGCATTCCCAAATAAGCAGGAGTGTAGTGAACTCCAATTAATGAATACCACCTAGAATTGTACTGCTTCATCGTGTTGCCTGCAGCGTCCTCTTTAAAGCAATGCAAACCAAATACCTCTTTTTGTTTGGAAAACCAATCCTGGGAACTGTAAGATACAGGTAGCTTGTTTGTGTCTAAAGTCAAGCACGCTCTTTTCAGCAACGCAAGGGGTCTTATCAATGTCATTTCAGCACTTTGCTTCTACCTGAATAAGGTGATAGTTAGAAAATTCACTATTATTCCACACTGATTTTATTCAGCTTCAGCAGACATTCTATCAAGACCTGAAATCATAAGCTTGGGAGGCATTTCACTTAACATCCTTTTTCTGGCTCAGAAACCTGGCTTTCAGGGGTATAAAGAGGAACTGGATGTTTGCCAGAGAATGAAGAAAGGAATATCTGTTCTGCTAGTTCTGTCCCAGAACATATTGTTCCACTGCTGTCTGATTTCTAATCTCTGACAGCGCGTGTACTGCCTAATTCAAAACAAAGCTTAAGGACACAAAAAGACAGTAGCTGAATTTGACTGGTTTTAGCAGTCATCTCAGGTCAGTACACTCAGCCTTTTCCCCTTGATAATGGTGGACAGATTAAAATGCAAAGTAAAAATAGACTAGCCAATATCAATGTCCTTGAAGCCAGATAGAAGCAGGTGATCTTGCACAAGTCATCTGGTTTCTGTGCTTTCTCCCTTGTAAGGTGACCAAAGATATTAACCTTCAGAATTCTGGTGGAGCTTTGCAGCAAAAGCTGTTTAGAGAGCTAAGCTGTTTTATACTCCATGGGGCTGCAGAACACAATTAAAAAGCTTAATGTTTTAATAGTTAATAAATCTGATTGTTTATTTGTGTTGAGCTTTAAAAAAGACTTGGAAGTGAAACAGTATATGAATCAAGTTGACAAATAGACTCATCCTTTCAGTGCTTGATGTATATCCCCCTCTCCAAAGCAAGTCAAATCCATTATTAAATGCAAATTTGAAACCCTACATTTCACTGGAACTAAGATTTGAACTGCAAATTCTTGTTGGGATGACAAAGTCAGCATAAATAATCCATCCTGCCATAATGTTTTCTTCTTTTGACTCTTTCTATTACATTATATTAGCATAAGGCTGAAAAATTGTACCAGTAAAATTATTTCTTTATAACAGTGCTGTAATGGAAACAGAATATTCTATTCCTTTTACATATACATGTTGGAAACTATTAGTGGGGAGGGACAATTCACAAAGGCTTGTAGTGATAGGACGAGGGGCAAGGGGCATAAACTGGAGAGGGGCAGATTTAGACTAGACATTAGGAGGAATTTCTTCACCATGAGAGTGGTGAGACCCTGGAATAGGCTGCTCAGGGAAGTCATGGCTACCCCATCCCTGGAGATGTTCAAGGCCAGGCTGGATGGGCCTTGGGCAGCCTGACCTAGTGGGAGGTGTCCCTGCCTATGACAGGGGCGGAATTGGATGATCTTCAGGGTCCCTTCCAACCCAAACCGTTCTATGATTAGTTGTAAGCATTATCTTCTTATACAACAAAAGAGGTACAAAAACAATGACATTTTTAATCATCTGTGCATTTCCACTCCAACAGAATCATTTGAGGGTGGGTTTACACTACCGTGTTTCACTTTGATCGGATAAGAAAAGGGAATGTGTAAACAGACCACCAAGGGCACAGCTGTCTTAACTCAGCATTTTAACCTGCATGCACAAAAGGGAACAATTTTTAGTTACACTGATGGCTTATTTTGTGTCACTATTTAACCATTCTTAAAATATTCATCAAATTCCTCTTCTAAATCAAAAGAAACTTTTCATGTTACTGGAAATAAATAATTACAAAAATAGATGACCCACGGGAAAGATGTTTGTATTGTGAATATGACAAGCCTTACAGGCTCAATAAGACTATAAATCACTTCAGCTATTTGTTCAAATAATTTTCGATAATCCTACAACATTTTGCATAAGTTATTCAAATTTCATATGTGCTCATTGAGAAGAAAAAGAACAGTTCTAATCTTAAGTGAACGAACAACTAGTCTTGTGACAAGCATTGCATTTGATAACCACTCAGCTGAATCTCTCATGGAGTTAGATTCTGAACAGAATCTGAACTAAGCAAAGTTGATATAACATCAACTCAATTGAATAGCTTTTCTTTGTTTCCATTTTTGTACATGTTAATGCTGCTTTGTTTAGCAGAGGTGGGAAAACTGGGAAAAACACAAGAAACATCTGTAGGAAGATATTTGAGGTAGAAATTCAGACATGTTTGGGGTGATTAGCCCTCATGTAAAACCTGACAGAGAAGTGGAGAAGTGTGAAAGAGAAAGAGATTTACAAATATATGCTGTTCTTGGAATAATGTAGTGTTACAAGAGATTTAAAAGAACCTGGGCAAATTCTTAGCTACAATCATTCTGCCCTGTTGAGGGGAATAGCCAAATAACCTAAGGTGTCTTTTCCTTTCTGTTGTTACATTTCCCATTTCTGTGCCTGAGCTATGAAAAAAAACCCAAAAAAACCACAACTTCCTCTGCCCCCCAATTATCTGGACTAGTTCCTAAGAAAACAGAATTGTCTGTGAAATGTTGATAGTCTCAGTATCGCACGTTTCTTGAAGGTGACGACATATTAGCCCTGATAAGTGGAGTTCATGGAGACTTACATTTCATTATGCCTTTCTCCATGTCTGTTCCATTTGGCACCTAAGGCTTCTGAAGATACTTTCAACTGTAATGTGAGTTTGTTAACCAGCTGTTGCCAGCTTCATATTGTCAACTGCTTTCCACAATTCAGTTCATGCCATTAACATAGACTACTTGTTTTTATCCCCTTTTTAATTTTAGGAAAAATATGCCCAAGGATGACAACTTTCTCATGCAGTTGATGTTCTTCACCTCCTTGCTGAACAAGTTTTAGTTCCTGCACCATTTAAATCTACAGTCAGCAACATATGACAGCAACTCATCTTATCCAAGATAACAGCACAGAATATGACGCGAGATATCAGTGTCTCCTATACCAGTGTCTTTCATGCAGCACAGCGTAAGTCTGCAATAATGAATTGTTAACCGTAAAAGGCATATGTGGTAGAGCAGCACAGTCATTGTCGTAATGGGCAGCTCTTTACACCCTGCTAGTTAGATTCTAATTTAGATCCATTTCATTTGGAATGGTGTCCAGGACCCTTTTTGATGAGATGTGCCTTAACAGATATCAACAGCAATTGCTAGTTAAGTGGCTCTCTCAGATGACTGAAGAAGGAAGGCAAAACAACTTGTCAGAATACAGGAGCTGTAAAAGTGAGCAGAAAAAAAGCTCCAGTTTTTCTGTCGTGGGGTTTCTCTTCCCTCCAGGTTCCTGTTTGGAACTCTCTGCTGTTGAAGTTTTACAAATATGCAGGTAAACAAAATAATGAAAATTGGAGCTTCATCTGCTATCCACATGCTTTCCCCTCACTCCTGGGGTTTTTATTCTATGATCTCATTGATACAAACTCAGTCTTTGGTGCTCCATCATTTACGCATAAGAATTTCTCTACTAGACTTGACCAGAGTGCAGCAAACCAGTAAAGGGGGCAGAAAAACCCTGAAGGCAGGGAAAGCATTAAATAAAATTAGACAAATAAAGTAATTTTACTTTAAATTGAAACTCCTGCTGACATTCATATCCTGTTCAGTTTTGTGAATATTACTGTGAAAAAGGTTATTAGAAAATGCCAACAGCCCACCTGCAGAGATCACAGACCTTCCCATAGTTGATGGGTCTGCTGTCTATTCCTCACCATCGCTAATTCCCCTTCTGCAGGGATCAGAAAAGGTGAAACAATAATCCCAGTCCACTGAGTTCTCATAATTTACACAGGAACCAATTCAAGATGAAAAAGACTGTTTTCCCTGGATACATGATCAATGGGGGGTCTGAGGCACCAACTAGAGTGCAGATTTATGGTTTTGCTAGAAGGAAAAAACTAATACAGCTATCCAAACCCACAAAAGATAGGCACAGCTAGCCCAGTTTAGCCACAGCCAAATATAGTCAGTGTTTTAATTACATGAAATCATGTATTTCCAAACTGTGCTAAAGTACACACGCATGTGTAATGGTGGTATACATTCATGGATTACACCGTGCAGTGGATATCAACGTCATAGGATGTTGTTATTTTGTTGTTACAGAGCTAATTCTTATAATCATAGAATCATTAGGTTGGAAAACACCTTAGAGACCATCAACTCCAACAATACTTGTCTACTACTATGTCATGTCCCCAAGCACCTCATCTACCCGCTTTTTAAACACCTCCAAGGATGATGACTCAACCATGTCCATGGGCAGCCTGTTCCAATGCCCACTGACCCTTTCTGCGAAGAAAGTTTTCCTAATGTCCAATTTAAACTTCCTCTGACACATCTTGAGGCCATTCCCTCTTGTCCTATCCCCTGTCACTTGGGAGAAGAAACCAACACCCACCTCTACAACCTCCTTTAATGTAGTCATAGAGAGCAATAAGGTCTCTCCTCAGCCTCCTCTTCGCCAGGCTAAACAACCTCAGCTGCTCCTTGTAAGACTTGTTCTCCAGCCCTTCACCAGTTTTGTCGCTCTGCTCTGGATGTGCTCCAAGACCTCAATGTCTTTCTTATAGTGAGAGGACCAAAACTGAACATGGTACTCAAGGTGTGGCCTCACCAGTGCTGAACACAGGTCTAATTCTTCCTTACTGTGCACATATCGCAGCTGCTAGCGAGGTGTAGGATCAATTGCATTCCTAACTTAACAATAGAAATTACCAATATATGGTTTGTTGGTATTTGTGGTGGGTGTTCTGACTCCAAATTCATACACTACAGGGTTTCAACTTAAAAAACAAAGCATTAATTAATTGCACTATAGGAACATCAACAATAACCTGATCTGCAAGGAGAAATAATGCTTTAAAAGTATCAATTAAAAGGTGACAAACATCTCCAAAGGAGGTATTTTTCAAGAGAAATACCATTTGACGTAGTACTGTAATAATAATATAGAATCATAAAATCACCAGGTTGGAAGAGACCCAGGGGATCATCGAGTCCAACCATTCCTATCAAACACTAAACCATGTCCCTCAGCACCTCGTCCACCCATCCCTTAAACACCTCCAGGGAAGGTGAATCAACCCCCTCCCTGGGCAGCCTGTTCCGGTGCCCAACGACCCTTTCTGTGAAAAATTTTTTCCTAATATCCAGCCTGAACCTCCCCTGGCAGAGCTTGAGGCCATTAAAAACATGAAAACACAGATTTTAAGTAACAGGACCACCTAACTATTTATTCCCATTTTTGCTGATATCACTAATGGACAGATCACAAGAATTACATTATCTGTCTTGAAGGATATTTAGGTGCTGTGAAAGTCTTAGAAATACCATTACCTGTCTTGGTGGCTGGCCAGACTATTAAGACTGTCATTCTTCTAGAGAACAGGAACACTATGAGTATATTCTCAGATGTGAAGGTACCCAAAAATGTCAGGACTGGCATGCAATAATCTTGACAAGTCTGAAGCAGCAAAACATGCTGTTCTAATCTTGCAGGAGAAGGAACCAGAGTACAGAAAGTGAGAAAACTGGGCCAAAATTACACAAGCAGCTGGACTTTCCTGAGGTCCATTCCAATAATTAGACTAGCTTTTTCTTCTTTTGCCCTCAAAATTCTTCTCTCTTAATGGTTTTGCTACCCCATAGGACTCAGACGTATACCTGTAATCTCAAACCATGTAATCTCAACCATTATTTCAGGTGTGAGCTTTGGAAATCATAAAACAAATATATTATAAGAAAACTGTAATTTCACAATCACACTGTGAAAATATTCATTGTTTGATCTTGGCTATATTAAACATTCATTTCACTCCAACACTTTTAAACAGAAATTTCTAAACCGTTTTAGTACTTGCTTGCACTGATATAAGCTCTGCATTTATTTTAAAACATCCAAGTTCTAATTAACTTTAAGTAAATGGAACTTTAAGGAAGTTGTAATTAAACGTGTTACAATATCTTTTGGAGTGAATGTCTAATGTTCAGTTCTACAAATTAATAACCACCTTAATCAGACTGAGGTTCTTAATTCCATTTTTAGTTTAGGACATAAAAGCACATTGATTTGTCTGAATTAATTGTCTGTACTGATTCAACCCTTTTGCAATGATCCTATTTCACCCAAATAATCAATTTCTACAATCATGATGTGGTTCTTCAATACATAAATACAGAACAACAATAAAAATATTAACTTGTACAATACTGTATTTAAAATACCAGATCAATCTACATTCTGTGATTTTATTGGACATTTTCTTTGAAGTTTTTTTTCCTAGCTATGTGAAAATTTAGTTCATTTTTGTTCAGAAAAAAAAAAGAAAAGAAAGCTTATTAGGTAATATTTTAGAAGACTAAAAGCAAATAAAGTAGTAAAGAGGAAAAAGACTCTCTTTCTGTGTTTAAAAATGCATTAAACTTAAGTATAATAACAACCTTTTAAATCTCATATCTAGTGTTACTGCCGATTTATGACTGACTGCTGACCTGGCATTGTGCAAACATTTAGCTCGAAGTCATATTAGCCAATCAAGTGCCCCCAAAAGAGATTTTTTAATATGCCATATGGAAAATGAGGACAAGGGTTGTCTTGCTGGCTTCTGAGCCTTAAGAAAAATTAATTATTCACAACACTGGAAAATCAGCAATACCTGAACTAAAATGTCGACCTAGCTTTATCATACAACATTGCTACTTTTCATTTATCAGAGTGCTTGAAATAGAGGTATTTATATTTTACATTAAAATATTAACCATTAAAGCAAAATGAACTGTTACTTTATATTAAACTTGACAATTAATATACCACAATGAAGACTCACTCCCTTCGCACAAAGGTTGTTGCAGTCCTTGATTACTCAGATGCATGTGTCAATTATGTTAGTTTGATGAAAGCAACTGGGCATGACATTTCATCACGATGAAGAATTTTAAGATGTTTTCCATTCTCTCGCTTATCCATGTTCTCATAACTCTTAATGTAGATCATGATTACACAGCTCTTTCTCAAGCAAGATGCTCTTATTGGACAAACTTCGTACAGAAATGAGAATAATGTGCTTCTGTTTTATTCCCGAGTACCAAGTGGCCAATAAGTAATGTACAGAACAAAATACAAGGTCAATTCCACCTGCAAAACAAACTAGATTTACTTCCAATATGAGCAGAAAGAGGCCAAGGGATTAGTCTGTGTTAGTGGTAAGGCTGACTGACTCTTTTTCCCCCCTCAGAAAAATGCAAAAGGAATACAAAATTGATTAGTAATGATTGTCACTGGACTAGAGAGACTTTTCTGGCAGAAATAAAAATTAAGGGTTTTTTCCCTGCTATATGATGGTAATTCAACTTTTACGGCTCCAAGAAACTGATTTCAGAAAGAGACCCAGCTGCTCTTTTATCTCCTTTCCCTAGAAAGGACAGTAGGATGTTCATCTCACTCCAACAGCTCAATGTAATGGGATCTCCTTTCATCAGCCACTCCAGTAGGAATCAGAACTCCCAAATAACGGAGCTGTTATCCCTCCCAAACCCGTTGTCAGAAGGATGTACTAGAGCATGTGCGGGACTTGAGGAGTTCCTTTTTACTTACACCTTTGGAACAGAAAGGGATTAATTTGGAAGGCATTTGTCATCTGGAAACATCAAGTGGAAGGAATTGCAGTGAGACATGTTACCAAAAGAAAAACAACCAGCCGGCATTTCCAGATGGTGCATCTCCCACAGATCTGCACTTACTGGGTACAATGAGTGAAAAGAAATCTGAAGCTGAGAGCAGGAGGGAAAACCAGCATGGTTACTAACAGACAGTTCAATGCCAGTTAGGAAAAGAGAGGGAAAGGTTGTGCCACAGGAGAGAAAAGACCTGCTATAATATGGAAGGCAAGAAATAATGAACTTGAGGAGCAATGATTGGGATGAACGTTAAGGCCCTATTTTAGGCAAAGATTCATCAACAAAAGATTTATGCAGCCCTTCCACTACAAGTGAAATATACTCCTCCGTACTAAAGGCCAAGCAGGTGCGTAGGGGCGAGGGACCCTTCCACACTCCATCATCTGTATGGTATCTTAGCAACTGTTATCTATCTATGGGCTGAAAGAGCAGCTACAGCTCCTCTTAACCCCTGGATTTAATTACATACATACAGCAGGCTTTCAACAGATGCTGGGTTCAGATAGCAGTGGATCTTGCATGGACTCCTAGGCAGAGCAGATGGTTTAATTTCATAATATCCAGAAAGACTGAGTTTCTTAACCGTTTAGTGAACACAACATGAAGTTCCATCTGAAAACCACTTGTCAACACTGATATATGCATACGGAAAGTTTATCATCTTACTAAATGTGCATTTTTGCCCTCAATTTATGGAAGTACTACTAATATTAATTCCAAGTGCACCACTACATTAGTGTGGGAAAAGTCAACTTCCAGCACTTAAGTATAAATCCTAAAAACTGTGCCATTTGTAGCTTACAGTTATTTCAGTTGTTATTATTAATTCTTTAAATCTACACGTAGCTCATTGCCACTTATCTTTAGTACTCTTATGAAGAACTGCAAATGAAAACACCAGCCAGGTGCTATGAAGACAATATCCCTAAGAGCCAGTGTGCTTTAGTTTCATTCTGTAAGCATTTTTGATAGTTGTTTAAGAACAATTCATTTACACTTTGACCACAGCTTACATTCTCTAATATTATGTGTTATGAACCATTTGGAAGAATCAAGTGATAAAGAAAAAATTAGCTTACTTGCCAATAAAAGCCGTACACATCAAGAGTTTGTTCCACAGGGAGAAAAACTCCTGAGGCATCTTTATAGCAGCTGGGTAATATGACAGATTTCATAAGTGGTCGTAGTGAAATACTGTCGTCCAATTGCTGTGGCATCAGCATGCAGGTTATGGCCAGGCTTAATGATTTCAGATAACAACTAAAGCTGTGTATGACATTCACTTTGCAGTGAATTTTGCAACTAGAACGCATTATTATTGATGTCTTCCAGCTCTCACTTTATGAACTTTTTCTAGTTTGTGAGTGTATTTTATAGACAAGGGAAACCGATTAGGAAGGAACACATTTGTTGCAGTCCAGAGATTACTTTATTTCTATTAACATTTGTTTTCATCAAGGCAAATTTGCTATTCATGTTGAACAACCTACTATTTATCACCATGCGGACAGAAGAAAAATTCCTACTGAAAAATGAATTTGGCCAAAAAGTTAACTGTAAGAAAGGAAAAAGAAAATAATCAGCTTATTTATGACTGCAGAGGACAAAAGAACTCACACCTCCAGTTTTTACCTCCTTCTTTGTTGCACTACAAAAATCTACTTCCAAGATAAGTTTCAGCATATCTAACATTTAGATCTCAATCCCAATACTACTTCCACTATGCTGCGTTCCAGGAATTGCTGTACATGTATGCTATTGTTCAATGAACAAACCATTGCTGTATGATTGTAGGGCAGGTAATGTTGTCTAAGAATCCATTACAATGAAGTAGGACGTCAATTTTATGGATGCTGGTGCCAGAACTGAAAAGCTACATCACACTTGAGTGTTAGCAGAACAGTCAGTCACTCAAACAATTAACCAACTGCAGATGAGGATGTGGTCCAAACCATCCTAACTGCACTACTTCCACATGCAATTTCTGGAAACGAAAAAGGAAGAAATGGCAATATCTGGTATTTCTCATGAGCACACTGGTGTTAATGTTGGGGGTCTATAAGACGATTCTCAACCTTTATTTGTTAAGAAATCTTTCATCCACCAAAAAACATTAAAGCTGCTTATAACAAGAAACCTAATTAGTAAACATGGAGAATAAGTATTCATTATTACATGGAAAGGTGATCTCTATGTCTCTTTAGTGACAAAGTAGAATAATTTTTGTATATACAAGCTTAGAATCATGTTTTCGGGCTTTGGTCTGAATATCTCACACTGTAGGTAATATCATTTCATTTGACCAGTGGAATACTAAACGAATAGCAACTTTCCTTAGTAGAGTTCTAGCCTTTAGATGTTGCTGGTTTAAATAATTCTAACTGAAGTAAGCTGCACTCAGATATACTACATTTCTAATTTTCAACCAATATTGTTTAAGTAACGACTGATGAGAAAAGACCACAGATCATGCATTGGAATGCCAAGACATGCTGCACTGAAGATTTCCATCTAGAAAGGACCTTAGGAATGTGCAATAAGGATTGAAAAAAGGATTATAGCAGTCAGCGTCAAGGCCTGCCTGAAGGAGTAATTTCTTTCCCCTGTACCTGTCTGTCAATTGAATCAAGCCCCCACAACATCTTTCTCCTCCACAACTTTGTTTAAAATACCAAGATGAAGTTGTTCATCTGTTAAAAAATACTGTGGAGACCTTCACTTTAAATTAAGAGACTTAAGTCATTATCTACCATTGTCATCTACGTACCACCCTTGGAAACACAGCATCTGCTGCAGTCACTTCCCTTAAGCTGCATTCACTGACCCAGTTAGTAGCTTTGTCTCTCTGTTCCCCAGGTATCAAAGATGTGAAATTGTCTTAGCTTAGTGTCATCTCTAGAGAACCACATCATATATATTTAACTAGAATCAAAGTAATTTTAGAACACTTGCCTGTTACCGATTTTTCCCTTTTCTAGTTCAGGAAATGTAATCCTAATTTAACATTCAGGGATATTTTTTGTTCTTTGAGAGTATACTTTGTCATTGTATGTCTTCACATATTAAAGGTTCAATGTGAATTCTGTTACAGAAAGCATCTTATTTTTATTAACGTATTACTTCTCAAATCTTCATGACTCACCAGTCTAATGCAGGTATGCACATCCAGCCACAAATACAATGTAGCTCAAGTCCAGAAGTGAGTTTTCACAGAAAATAAGACTGAAAAACATCTCTAGGATACTTACAATTCTAGTGGCTCCTAAATTTGCTTAAGAAGAAAATCTGTGATTCAAGCAGGCTTAGAATCAAAGTAAATCATCTATGGACCTCACAATTTCCTCCATGTACCAGGAATTCCATAAGGAACAAGGTTACATCTTTGTCTACAAAACCAACTACATGGCAACTTAGGCAGGTGAAGAAAGTTATAAAGTATTTTGATATGTTGAGGTTGTTCATATTCCCAGATTAGCAGTATGCTAGATGCTGAAATATCTGCGCTCCAATTACAACAGAAATATCTTTTCATTTAACAATGTTTAGAGCATAATATATATTTTTAGAATAATCAGCTGATTTAGCAAACTTCTATTTGCTGATTAACTTATACTTGATTAATTTAATGGCTTTTCTCTCTCATCTAGATCATTATACATCTATCAAGAAATATTAAAATAGAAGCAAAATAAAATTTATGTTTTATCCTTTAGTTCAATCTGGTTTTCATTTTGTTCTCAAGTTCAGATATCAGTTACTAGGACACATTCATGTAATGTTTTGCATCATTTTAAGCAGGAAAATGACAGTGCATGTACTGTCCTGCCAAAAAAACACCCAAAAAACCCCACTCCAAAGCAGCTTTCTGCCCTTTTTTAGTTAAGCAGAAACAAAAATTATACATATACAGCATCCATAAGATGATACAATTAAATAACTAAAGCTTTAATTGGTATTTGACGTTTCCTAATTTCAATGCAAATAAACTGACACGCATTCTGTCTGACACAGTAAATCCTACCCATTCCTTCGGGCATCAAGGGACCATTAACTACAACTTTTCTCAAGAGAGTCTTTTAACTCCTAGATAAAGGGATAATGAAAGCTCTCGAATTTCCCAAAGGCTCCAATTCAGTAGGTGCTGTTGACTTCAGCTTTACGCAAAGCTCTGGAGAACCTGGTCAAAGTGCAGAACTGTTGGTGCCTGAGTTGGGTTGTCTGTTCTTGCACTCCCTGGAACACTTTCAGACATGACTCATTAGAGCCTGTGGTAGCATCTCACCCTGAATTAATTTGGAAACACCCAATACTGTTGCACGAACCAGTTTTAGGCTCCACACTGCAACGTATTTTTCAAACATTTTGTTTCTTCTGCTGCTTACCGTGTTTAGGTCTCCCACTCTCAGCATGAGTGAGAAATTAATTCAGCACACTGGGACTGACTTTCTTTGAAAACAGGCATCCCTCACATCAGTGTGAAAAGCTCATGCCTTTTTACAAATTATTTTTAGTTGCTGCCTTAACGAATGCAGCATCCTCAGTCAGATTGCCACCATACTTAGCTTTCCATCTCCCATACAAAACATTTAATCCTCCTTTAATTCTTAGGGTCCTAAATCTTTATTTTGTACTGCATTGATAAAGTGAGGAACACAGCATGGTTCACATTTCACATCTAGGATACTTCAAAGAAGATCAAACTGATGACACCTTCATCAGTGCTTGAACGGCAGCTGGTAATTGAGGTGAAACTCAAGTGAGAGCAGAGCAAAACAGCAAAGGAGAATTCACAGCAATCTAGTCTCATTAGGCCAGATTGTGTCAAGGAACTATGGGCCAGTTTTTGAGATACAGTGCAGTAATTTAGGAGTGAAGGAAAAGCAGACTGAACATGCCGTGACTTCCAGGATTCAGGTTGCTTTATCTAAACTGGAAGTGATCAGCTGATTCAGATCATGCTACGTTCTGTTTGAGCTCTTCAGAATTACGCAGCTTGCTTTCATCTTTTTTCTCAGTATTAGGGAAGGCAGGATGTTTAAGAGGGAGGCCTGATTTTTGTAATAACCAGTTTGGTTACAAGAACACATTATGCACCAGATTAAAGACTCCAATAATTAGGTTAACAAAAATATTGTGTGAGGAAGAAACAAAGCTTCATGACCTCTAACATTAAAGCAGTGTAGAAAATAAGCAATACAAAAAGTTAAGTTCTAAAATGACTGGAAACAAGATGAAAAAAGCTACATACTAGATATCTTAAAGAGAATAACAGCAAAAAGATCCCATCAAGTAAAAGAAACAAAGATGTACAGGAGATAAAAAGAAGAAACAAGTAATAAGAAAAATACGTGGAAAGAAAATAAATAAACTCAAAAAACTACCTGATACTGGAGTAACATGAGGGTCTTCTGACAGACCACTGAAGGAGTCATTAGGCAGATTAAAACCCAAACCCAAAACTTAAAGCCAGCTTATCACAGTCTTAATACCTTCCTTGGTCAAGCAATTGCTCATGTTTAATGATTAAGTGAAAACCAAGGCCAAGTATTATCCTGGCCCAATTAGCTGGAAAAACATTAATTATAATACAAAGTTAAAATTAGATTCTCAGAGCTACAAGGTTGAAAAACCATTTTGACTAGGCAGCATTTGTTCTGCCCTTTTATTAATTTTATCCTGAATTCACAAAAGAAAACAGCAGAGCAATAAATACAAAAAAAGCCCAGAAGTAGCATAATCAGACTACAACCTGATAGCAAGAATTATTTTTTCGCTAGCCTTGTATAATTTAAGTACAAATCCATAGGTGACATATAAAAGAAGTGGCTTTCAGATAAGCCACAGAGCATTTAGGATTCCAGGGTGTTTTAAGAAAAAAAATCATTCATGACAAGGAGTTTTTAAGTTTCATTTCTCAGGAAATACATAATTTTAAAGAACTGATGCTGTTTGGTCTTCCTTCAATGAAATATATTAATTTTCAGAGAATGAAGTATTTCCCGATGTAGTTCCTGATCATTTCCTTGTGTGCCTCTTTTTACAACTACTCCCAAGACTTCCAGAGCAAGGATAGTTTTGATTTGACTATTATTATACACATCCTTTCAGTAAGAAGGAATATTATACCCTCAAGGATCTGCTCTAAGGTGTCTTTAAATCATGCAAGACAGAGAAAACACATTCCATAACATTGTCACTCTTTACCTTCCATCCTTTCCATCTCAGGGTTTAGTTTCCCTGAGACTGTGAGTGGACTGGAACACAAGAAGAGGACCATTAGAAGAATTCATAATGTTCAGAACCCATTATCAACTATTCTTTCATTGTGGGTCATGAAGTTCTCTCTGATGCAAAGCAAGATATCAGGGAAAAAAAAAATGACCAACACAGCTGTATTTTTTAATTCATAGAAGTAGAAATATATCTAAGTGCAGTTTAAGAACATGAACCTTCTTTGCACGTTATGTGTGATTAAAAATGTACAATATATACATGAGACAAAGAAACAGGTAAGGCCTGGCACCAATTTGGAAAATGTACTAGTTAAGAGGAATTAGGAAGTGCTATTTAGCTAGAAGCAAGGAAAGAGAATGAAATGACCTGGAAGGTGACCTAGGTGAACTTACCTTTTATATGAAAAGACAAAGGAAAAAAAAAATACAACTCTACTCATTAAGAGTTGAGCCTGAGTTAGTCATAATCCAAAGAGGATACAGGCTTTGTAAAGAACATTCTCAGATCTAAGGATGTGTCACAGCTGCAATCTTGTACGCATTGGAGACTGTCCCTAAAGCTGAATATGCCTACACCTACGTTATTTCATTTGCCCAGTGGCATAAATTAAATCTCAAATACAGTTGCTTTCCAAGGTGAGGCTAATTACAAGAACATATAGAAATGAAGTTAGCTATTATGCATATTATCTGTTTGAAGGCTGAGAAGATTTAGATCTATGAAAACATAAAAGTTGAGGACATGAAAAATTTTCTTCTCTAAATTTACTACCTGTAATAAACATGAATCCTGACCCCCTCAAAAACAAGCTTCTGTTTCAGATACAGACTTTTATGCAAAACAGCAGTGTTTTTAAAGTTTCAATGTGACATGAAACATTGAAAGTGTTTTGAGGATTTTAATTTAATTTAGAAAAAAATACTTGACCAAGTAGTGTCAGCCTATTTAAAGGATGTTAGTTACAGGAAGAGTTCAGCTACAGACCTAGTAAATGGCTATTTGTCCAACAGTCACCAAGACCTTTATTGCCGTGATATTTGAGCTACACATTCATTTCAGAAGATGCTCAAGCAGAGGCAAAGCGAGAGCACCTTTTCTTGAGCAAATGGATATAGAAATACATGCACACAAGACTGAAGTGAGAGGTCTAATAAGTAATCCAAACAGTGTTACTACTTCTGTTAGGTTACAACTAGCTTATTTCTTATCCATTTTATAAGACAGAGGAAATATGTATGTTTAAAAAAAAGTTTTAATAGTTAAGTGAAACAATTGAAAGGAAGAAATATGTACATAAAGGCCTGATATTCAATGCCATGATTTTTACATACTATATCCACCACTTCAGCTCTTTCAAAGATCCATGAAATAGCAGCACACTCTTTCTGGTAGAAGACATATCTCCACAGCAAGCTATTACTAGTTGTCCTAAAAAAAAATTCTGGGTGAACAAGGACATATTTACATGCACCAAGGAGCACAAGAACTCATACTAATAGTCCTCATGGACTGGGTGAAATTCACAACTTTACCAGAGATACATGGATACTGCAAGTTTTGTCTTCTAAAACAAGGGACAAGTCGTGAGTTAACAATTCTATATTTTATCGCAGTGGTCATTCACACACACTACATCTAATGTTGCCTTAATATTTTATGAGTTCTTCCATTAAAAACACAATGGCGATGGTCAGCATACATGTAGGATGCCCATCAAAATGCAGGAAACCAATACTCAGGAAAATAATTGAATGACAACAACAACAAAAAAACCCAAACGAGTTACCTTTGAAGAATAACCTTTTATTTATCTCTCCTTATAAAACTAGTTTCAGCTGAAGCTATATATAGCATATACCTTAGGGAAATTAAAGAGCACATTTCTCACTGTCTTCAAATCTATTTTATGCTCTGCTAGAGTTCACACTAAATTTGAAACAGAAGAACATGGATAGTAGCCATTGAGTACAAAGTTTGGCAGAAACCTCTTATGGAAGTGTTGGTGGCTTTTATTTGAAACTGCTGATATGTACAAATGGAATCCCCTGTCTAAAACCTCAGCCAGCTGTACTAAGTGCACATAGTGGGCGAAATATACACGTTAAATTAAAAGCTCTCACTATATCAGAAGCCACAAGACTTTAGATTCAAGTCTGATTTAATTCCAAATGCAAAAAAAAAAAAAGGTAGGAAAAAGCAGAAAAACTAAATACTATAAATTTCTCTATTCCCTGTCTCTAATAAGTAACCCTGTAAGAATGACATATTTAACAATATTATTTAAAGTCAATGATTCTTGCTTCATGTCTTTGAGGATGTAGAATGCCATCAGTATCAAGAAAACAACTCTACATAATTATGTCTATATGTTAGTTTATTCTAAAGAACAAATCATTAAACATCCCCAACACAAAATACTTCAGAATTACATTTAGAACTACAGTCATCCAAGGGACTTTACCTTTTTTGTATAGATTAGACATATTATGTCAACTTTAGTTTTCAGTTTTACTGGCTTTTTCTGTTTCCATATTAGAACTTATTTTCTGGGTTTTAACCAATTCTATTTTGGATGGGTTAGTTGTTAATAATATTGTGTTTGCTTAAGTGAATGCCTAGAGTTTATTCTAAAGTACGAGTTTCTCTCTCTCTCTCCACAAGGAATCAAGTGAACCATGTCACCATCTCAAGACTAACTGTTGTATTTTCATATTTACATCACAAAAAAAAAAACAACAAACCAAAACCCAGCCAAAAAAACAGTGCTCAATATTAAGACAAGCATCCTTGTAAATAACATAACATGCAGAAAGTAAAAAAGAAAAAATACCCAGAGATAAATAAGGTTTCAGTTAATCAGTCTCTCCATGGGATGAAGACTTGAAGATAATAAAAACTATTGCAAACTAACTGTCTGTATTAAAATTTAGATATAAACAGTACTAATTCTGTTAACCAAATGAGCTCCTTATTTATTCCCGAGTTTTCCTTCATATTGGATACAGAAGAGAGGTAATTTGCTGTACAGAAAAATAAATAATTTACTTTAATTGCACTGTCAACATGTGTTTGCAGGACAATAAAATGCTTAAAGATCAGAAACTAGGTTGGAAAGAGCCCAAATTAAGGAAAAATTCTAACCAGATTCCTCCAAGATGCTTTGATTTCTGCAAGGTAAATTCACAACGATAGTTTCATTACTTGGGAAAAAGGTAAAAACATTAAGGTGTTAGTATTTTCTCCTCTGCACCTAAGACTTTGCAGAGTCATGCTGCTTCCGATACTGTATTTCACACTCCTGTATGTTCCCATGGAGTGACTTCTCACACAAGTCATTAAATTGAGTAATTTCTGCATCCGTTTTAACTGGTACTCCATAGGAGGGGAAAGCATTGGCCTTTAGAATTCAGGCTTTAATAGGATGCAAAATGAATTAATGAAACTTGGTTACAATCCAATAATACACAGGAAACCAACAGCAGTTGGTTCAGTCATGCAGATGACAACAGTTTTCTTCAAAACTATATATATACACATTTATATGCAATATTACACATATATAAAAAGCTAAAATAAAATGGATTTCATTTTGTTGTTTGTTGCGGAACAGCATCAGACAAAAAAACCCCACATAATAACATGTCGAGCGCCAGTGTAAGTAAACATATTAGCAGGCTATGCATATATACATTCTTAAAGTGATTTTCTGAACTGAAACAGAATCACCAGCTTCTTGTATGGTGAATTATGTATTTCCATAGGGAACTTGTACATAACTTAGAACTAATATTGCTCGTAATCTATTCCTCTATCTAGATTTCTGGCAGGTACTTCAGGGAAATTTCTAGAAACTCTGTAGAAAAAATAAGTCACTTAAATAAATTTCATCATTATTCTACTTAAGGTGCTGCTGCCTTGTGTTTGATGCACTCAAATTCCTATAACTCTGACTATTGCAAAGACCAATGTTATATAGTTCACCCAAGACAGAAAGCATCCAGTATTCTACAGCTTGTGGCAGTGAGTTCCCCAGACTATTTTCATGCTTTGATGACAAAGTACATACTCAGCTATAAGAGGAATAAATGTGCTATCTTTTTCCTACTCATTTTCTTGTTCCTTATGTCCTGCTTCACTCCACACTTCTCCACACAGAGTGTTCTAAACTGTCCACATCTATCCTCTTACAAAGCCATTTCAAGTCTATAATTATGTTGTCACCTATCTCTGGACCTCTTCTATTTCTGCTAAATGTTTTTCAAGTACCTCCTCTGACTTTTTAATTTACATTTTCTGAAGAGACACTTAGCTTTTCAGCATAAACCTTACCTTCAACACTCCCTTTGCTCTTGGTGGGCCTAGTGACCCAGCAGCACTCTCGCAGACTGTGCATCTTTAATATCCTATTAACTGCTTCCCTGAAATGACTGCATTACAGCCCTCCTAATTCCCATCTTTTAAACTGGAGGGGGTAGAACTTCGATCTTCTTAACACACTCAACTAGATCTGGATTTCCATTTGCAGAAGAATTTCCTTAAGCCCCCCTATCATATACTTACTCAGCTGCAATATCAAAGGGTTTCTGCAAATTCCCTCTTCATTTTAGGCCCCTTCTGTAAATTTTTTTGGGAGTTGGGGTATTTCTTTTCTCCTGTGTTTCTGGTTTGGTGCTTTGAGAGGGTTTTGTTTGGTTTAGGATTTTTTTTAGTTTTTTGTGTGTGTGTGTGGTTTTGGGTTTTTTTTAGTTTTTTTTTTGTTTGTTTTGTTTTTTAACAGATTCATATTTAAAACAACTACAAAATTCAGTTTATTTAGATACCTCTTAGTAGCACAATTCCGCTCTTGCCAGATTCTGATTTCTCTTCAGGATCTCATATGTTTAGCTTCATTCTTCAAGCTAAACATACTTGACTTCTGCTTTGAAGGGATACTGACTTTTTATACTAAATGCCTTCCTAAGTACAGAGACTGCCTGAATGCTGTGGAAGCCTTGAAATGAGCTGCCAATCTCTAATGTCTGATTCACACAGAAATGTCTTGTCTGTTGGACAGCTTAGAGTTTTTCAAATCAGAGACAGATTAGCAGAAGCACTAAAACGTCCATGTAAGAGAAAAATACACTGCGGGGGGGGGATCTATGTGAAAAACTACCCAGAAACAGATAGTTTATACAACAATTAATCTCCTTTTCCTTGGAAATCTTCACACAGATCTATAACACAACCTTGTTAAGCTGAAGAGGAAGAAAGAAAATATATGCACTCTTTCAAATATTTCATAAACAAAAATATGCAGAGCACATCGCTTTTATAAATTATTTTAATGGCAATTTAGCTATAAAATCAGAATTAATGAATTTACGAGTATCTTTTCTTCTCATGCAGTAAGTGCAGATTAAGGTAAGAGTTACCTTCAGATACTATTCCTATTAACAGTAAATTTTTTCCCCACCGAGTTGTGTACAACACATACTCTAAATTCAGATGAGCCATCTTGAGCCTCAAATGCACAAAAATTGAGATACTTTATAATTCTACAACATATCTTATACAGTGTGGAAATAAAACAGTAATAGGAAACAATAAATTGAGATAGCATTAACTATGCTTACAGCCAGCCTCAGGGATGAGCGAGCATCTTGATAATGCTACTGCCAAAACTATATTCTGAATAAAAACATTTTAGTTAAATGGCACTGAAACAGTCAAGAGCATTTGCTGAATGCTCTTGGTGCTAAAGAAAAAGTAGGAAGACAAAAATGTTCAAAAAGATTCCCTAGATATAAATGTAAATTAAGAAGAGGATCTAAAAAGGGGCACAAAACTCACTGCATGGAAGCACCTGGTTTTCTCCACTGACACCAATTAACAAACAAACAATGTGTGATATTATTTTATAAATATTTGTTGAACGAACAGACAATACTAACGTTCTCAGATGATGTTCTTCCGTGCAAATTCGTCATGGTTTAGCCCTAAGATCGACCTGCGTTTTCCCTTCCTAACATCTTCCGAGAATTTCAGGTCAGCCAGAGCTCTGAACACCTCAGTACCATCAATACGTCCCCTGGACAATGCCTATTGCTCACATCACAATGAACCAATAAATGTGGCAAAATAACAGGTCTTTGATGCTCAGTAGCCTCCTACAATACACTTTGGGTGTGACGTAGGCTCCGTGATAAAATAACTTGTATAATTGCATAACAGAAGATGAAAGCTCAAATTAGTAACTGTTCGGCTGTTAAAGTACCAAAAGAATAGTCTCATCGAAGAAAAGAATAATCAGGGAGCAGCAGCTATTAGAGATGCATATCCTACTGCTCTGCCTGCCTTAGGAAGAAAAATAAAATTAATTCATAACTGGAAATATGAAAAGCCTTTGAAAAATCTTTTACTGTAGTGATACCGAGTGTAGTATTGTACATCAGGAATATATTGTCTTCATGCACATATGTAAAGTTCTATATACTTGTACTTTTTTTTTTATATTCCTATAAGTGACAATCTGCATTTTAGAAAAAATAAAAATAAACTTAGATGTTTGCTAGTTGACAATATTTAATTATGATCCCTGACATTATTTTGGAATGCAGCTTTGCAATTTTATCCTTCAGTGCTTTTGTTTATGCTTTCCCATTTATTGATTGCTGGCAACGTTTCCCTACCGAGAGCTGTTTTCTGAAGTACAGAATCACCAAGTCAGGAGAACCATAGATACAATAACTATCTTAGGATAAATTTGCAAACAGTTGAATTCTGACACTTTTCTGAATATAGCATGATAGCACAAAAATGTAATTATCCCAGCCGCCTTGGAAATGCAGTAGCCTCATTCAGCTCTCAGGTAGGGTGAAGAAATTACTCTTTATGCCTAGCCTAAATCTGCCCCTCTCCAGTGTATACCCATTGACTAGGCAATGGGTATAAGCTTCTATGAATGGTCCCTCCCCAGCTTTCTTGTAGCTCCTTCGGGTACTGGAAAGTCACTATGAGATCTTCTTGGAGCCTTCTCTTCTCCAGCTGAAGAACTCCAACTCTCTCAGCCTATCAAACTGTCCTAACTTCCTTAACATTCTCTCTACTCCTAAATAATCTTCCCTTGATATTGTCCCTGCATGCATATCAGGCATAGACTTAGTAGTTTGCTTTATTCTGAATGTAAGTCTAAATTCAATTTTGGGTTTTTTTCAGTAGGAGTCATCTTCAGCCTTGACAATGTGGATGAAATTTAAGATATTGCAACTGTGAATTTAACAAAAAAGATCATTTACATATCCCACATCTATCACATCTGAAAAAAATTAGCATAGGCCTTTTTACACATTTTATGATATTTTGGTGCTTTCGGGCACTTCTATTAAATAGAATCAGTAATTTTCTACATGTGCTTTTTTATATTCTGTTATAGCTCAGAAAAATTTTTAGTAGAATTTTTAGCTCTTTGTTATATTGTCCTTTGAAAAAAAAGGATACAGGTTCAGAAATAATCATACCTATGATATCTCAGTCAGGAGTATTTCATGGCTTTTTTGGTACACTTGATGCAAATTTCTGTCCTTTAATTATCCAGAAAATTGTAAGCGAAAGTAATACATGCACAGAGATCAGATAAATTATTTTAACCTGGCAAAAATCATCTGTTCATTAAATAAACAGCATCTCACTACTTCCTTGAACACCTGTCTCAGGTTGCAACCTGCCTCATGTTATGACCTGGAAAACAAGGAATCTGATTCACATAATTCTCAGATTTTGCCTTTAATCTCTAACAAAACAAGTTTATAATAAAAAATCCTTTTCCATGGGGGTGAGGTGGAATCTTGCTTTTTCTCACAACTTCTATCATATTTTCATTTTATAAAGAAATCTTTTATTGAATTATTAGAGTTATTTTTAAAACACTTCTGATGCGTTGCCATATGTTGATGACATCCCTTGACAGAAGGGGTGTGGGTGGGGCCATTTCTATTAGGGGATCAATGGGTTCCTGTGTTCTGGTTTTTTTTATATCCCATCTTAACTGGGATACGCACAACAGAAAACGACACTGCGTCAGTTCTCCAGGTAGCCTAAAATGATGTGTATTATTTAATTTGAGTGAGTACAAGGGAGTTAATATAATCCACTATTTTTATTCCTTGGTATTCCTTAAAAACAGTGCTAGAAGAATAATAAAAGAAGGAAGGAGGAATTTCTTCATGATGAGGGTGGGGAGGCCCTGGTCCAGGTTGCCCAGAGCAGTGGTGGCTGCCCCATCCCTGGAGGTGTTCAAGGGCAGGTTGGATGGGGCTTGGAGCCCCTGATCCAGTGGGAGTTGTCCCTGCCTATGGCAGGGGAACTGGATGGTCTTTAAGGTTCCTTTCAACCCAAACTATTCTATGACTTTACGAATTATATACACGTAGGAAACTTGTGGTTTATTGTAGCAGCCCTTTAAAATAACCCATACATGCATAAATTAGAAGCAGAATGTTTCCTGGTGTGTGTGTATACACATGTAATATCTTCACACATACATATGTCATATATTTAACAGTTTTTAACAAAATACCATGTTATTATTGTTATGCTATGTCTGTGTAAGACATATAAGTTTATAAATGTCTTGTCCAGAAACTGTTCTGAAACGCTTTAAGAAATATTTTAATACCACAATATTTTACTGTGCTCCCTAAAATTTCTGCAGAAGAAAGCAGTAATATAGTAACACAGTCAGATATCACAAATTCATTTGAAGCCAATGTCTCCATTACAATTTATTTGAAGGATATAAATGACTGTAAGGCAATCTTAAAACATACTATGAAACTTTTGGAATTTATAATATATAACACCCCTTCAAATATTCATGTAGATATCATGGATATTCATTCTTCTAGAAAGAGAATCTCTAGTACGATGCAATAAAATAAGAGACATTTATTTTGGCCACTATTTCCACCTCCCTCCGCTCCCACTCAGGAACGTTCTTTTACTGGCTTAGCAGCCAAACAATCAGTATATTCCATGTAGTGTAATTTGGCAAACATTGTCTTTTTTAAAAAAAAAAAAAAAAAGATTTATATCAAGTGTACTCTGGCAACATTTGTAAAGCTCACTGCTTAAATAAATCTAGGGCAAGAATCAGGTATCAGCCTGGCCCTGGCTGCAGGAGATGAAGAGTTTGAAAAAACAGCAGGACAGAAGTACCAGACAGCTATTTATTTGCTGCTGGTTTTGTATGTAGTCTTAAAGTTCTGCCATTTGATGTAGATTGAAACTGAAACAGAACACTGAAATTGGGGGTTGTTTGTGGTTCTGTTTGTTTTAATCTCAGTACTCTTCATTTAGTGAAGTCCTAGGTTTCACATAAGGAAAAGGAAAACTGTGTCTAAGCACACTTGCTATCGCTTTAAATAAAAGGGATAATCATTCAAAAAATCAATTTAAATTAACACATTTCCCCCCTCTCTGCCATGTGCACATCAACCACTAGTCATCAAAACGTAACAAATAACAAATGAATATCTTCCTACACCTTAAATAACCTGCCAGGCACAGTCCAACAGCCTAATCTACACATGCTACATGACTATGTACACACACAGCTTGGCACACCTGCCAGAACACCAGTGCGTTTGAGCTATAAAAAGCTAAGACAGGGAGTGAACTGCCACTGGAAATGTTCATGAGTCACAGACCATCATGAGTTGGACTCAATGACCCTGTGGGTCCCTTCCAACTCCTGTCCCTGCACACGACAACCCCAACATTCACACCATGTGTCTGAGGGTGTTGGCCAAACACTTCTGGGATATTGTCAGGCTTAGCACTGTGACTGCTTTCCTCCGAAGCTGTTCCAGTGCTCCACCACCCTCTGGGAAAACAACTTTTCCCTAATGTCCAACCTAACCCTCCCTGGCACATCTTCCTGCCTTTCTTCCTTAGAAATTACTATCAAAACACACCTAGGATCAGTTGTATGTCTGAAACCAGCATAAAGTTTAAGAAAGGCTAGTGAACCAAAAACAGCAAATACACCAGAGCTGCATAAGAAATTAATTACTGGCCAACATGAGAAATTAAGGAAATGCCTATTTAAAAGAGACTGTGCTAGGTAACATCTCCTGTTCCAGTGATTCCTGGCCACCTGTATTCCGTAATGATCTGTGGAGAAAGACCTTTGCGTCTCAATGGCAAAGAGAATATGAGTAGTTACTGTCAGGACGATCTACTGGGATAGTAACAGATTTTAAGAGCCCTTTCTCCAAACAGAAACACTTTATGCACATATAGAAGCAGCAGCACAACAGCATTTAAAGCAGAGGTGGCTAGGATACACAAGTCCATGAAGTGCAAAGCAAGTATCACAGAGACTAAATTAATCAACAGAAAAGACCAGACAGCAGCTAAGAAACCGTTTACATGCCATAATCCTTTATGTAATAGGCTTCTCTCATATTTGTCTTCCACCACAAAGAGCACTTACAGCAAGTTCTACCACCTCTTCAGAACATGACAGAACTGTCTTGGCTTCCATTCCTTCCACTTAAAATTCTCAACAACAACTCACTATCTTCCAATGTGTCAAAAAGACCTTTTAGATTAAATATATCACCATAAGTCAGGTGTAAGAGCTGGCCAATCATTCATCTGAAGATTCTGATGTATTTACTGTCTCATGCTGTCTCTATACCCTAATAGTGTTAAAGTCTTTCCAAGTGTCTATCTGCTCTATCACCGTGACCAGCTGTCAGGTCAGAGGGTCACGTCCCCACCAATGTACTGGATTATAAATGCACCTAAAGCACCCAAATAATTAGTTAATAAAAGTGATCACATTCTTATTTATTATCACTGGACAAGCACAGGATTATGTATTAAAAGCACTCACACTGTCTTAACGACCTTTTACTTAAAAAAATCTTATTATTAGTGAATTACAGTAAAGGGTTCAAAAGCTTTTTTTAGGTATTTGATTATTTCTGAAGAGAATTCTGTTTAAATCTCTCATTGGAAAAAAGGTGACGGCCAGAGCTGGCCCCTAAATATGATCAGTAGCATGGTTCCTCACTCCAAACCTGGGAAAAAAATAATGCATTATTACACAACTGTGTGTCTGGTCAGAGACCTACACATTCTCCTTCGAGCGCTAGAAAGCTGTAGTATCGTTAGGGTTGTGCTACCCTGGCTGGACCAAATCCTAGCATCCCATCTGTAGTGACAAAAGAACCCCAGGGGTTTGATTAGTTAGAAAAAAGCATGTGAAAATATTTATAGGAAATAGTTTCAGGAACAAGTTAATTGCTATTATTTTTAGTGAATCTTGTGAAGCATCAACACAGAAGCAGCCGTTTGGCAAAGGTATTAGGAGCTGAATAATTTTCTTCTAGAAGACTACTTATGCTCTTCGAAATTTTCTGTTGTTCTAAATCACATTATTGATGAAATACAGCAGATATAGTAGGAAAGCAAACTGCTTTGCAAAACAAAAACATTCCAAAAGCCCATTGGAAAACAGATTCATTATTCATGTTAACAGATCATTTTAAAAAAACCAGTTCTTTTATTTGCTTGGTTTTTCATCAGTCAGGAATAATGAAGTAATTAAATGTCTTTCATTTGTCGTACTGACAAAAAAAAATGTACAAAAATTACAATGTTGTACTCAATTTAGCTTTCTACATGTCCAATTCTCAGAAGTGCAAAGTGTACAGATATTACTTATTGAAAATTCAGGCTATTGATTCAGGACATTTCTTTCTAGGTTGCTATTGTTTTCTTTTTTTTTTTCTTTTCACCAGTCTATCAATGTAAGTGAAATTGTCTGACAAGAAATCAGTGGATCAGTTTTCACTGGGCAAAAATACAACCAATGGCTGCAGGTACTTAGATTTTCTAGAATCTATGGGAAGCTGTCACTTTGGCAGGAATAAAATATATACGTAAATATTAGTGTACTAAAGAGGTTTTCAACATACACATAATCAGAAATTTGTAGAAGTGCATGACTTGACTTCACTTAAACAGTGTTTCCATTGGCACACCCCTAGTAACACCCCAAATATTAAAATGCTCAGCAATTTACTCTGAAGTAAATTGCATCATTTCAACGATTTACATGCTGAGAATCTGGAAAGTTTGCATCACAGTTAATGGACTGGGTTTGTGCCACTGCTTTTCCCAAGACAAAGAAAAACATGCTTTGCTAAAGATTTAATTAATTTTCTTCTAATAACAATACATAGAAGTAACTGCTTGTCTTATCCAGCTAACAGCAAAGAACTCTTATTGACACAAAATCCCAAATCCTCCTTAAATAAGAATTAATAGGGTTTGTCACATCTTTTAGATTACTGCCTCAAAAGCCAAATGGTTCTGTTTCCGTACCTTGTATCACAGCTTACACCATTAATTTACTAATATCTTCTTTTCAGCATATATATAATGTATATCTCAAATAATTTTGTTTTATTTTCAATAAGTAATTCAGAAAAGAAAGAACAATGAGGCTCAAAGCTTAACCTCCTAGAACATTATGAAGGATTTCAGCATACTTTTAAAGCACTTTTACACTGCATGATAAATCAATCAAATGTTGTAGCAGATGTCTAATATATTCTTTTCACATAAGCCAAATAGAAGCAAGGAACATCTGTGTCAGATGCGAGCACAACTGCTTGCCAGCTAGGCTGGCCGCAAGATGATGGCTCTTGATTGACAGTAGCTATCAAAGGCTGAAGCAAAGGGTCCATGTAAATTCAAAGGGGGTTATTTTAGGGATAAGAAATATATTCCTCCAAAGAATTAATGACTTTTTCTTCTGATTGTTATAAAAGCTACTGTTTTCCTGGATAATCATTTCAACTTTATAACACGAAACGATTTATATAAAAGATGTGACTTATTCCAGGTCATGAAAAATCAGACGGTAACCTTATTGATTTTTAACATAGCCTACTAGATTAGACCTACACTATTGATTTCCGAGACTTGTATTTTGCTAATCAGAGATAAATCATGTTTTTGGGATTTTTAGTCAATGGTTTCAAGAGAAAGAATATCCATATTGCTCTAAGAAGAAAAATAATTAATACATTAACAGTAGAAAGATGCATAATTATTTATATTGTACAGATATACTGTATATTGCTTTTGCAAATCTTTCCATCCACTTAAAACACAAGCAGAAGTTAATTCGCAAATAAACCAAGGATCCTGGCCCCTCCCATGCTTTGTGTAATCACTGAAGTTTGGTACCTGTGACCACCATCCGATCCATCCCTGCTTTTCCCCATACAACTGTATTTTGACTTGTTTTTGATATCTTCTCCAAGTAAAATTTCTCCTCTAAAATTCTCAAAACCCATCTTGTTTGCTTTTTTGATTTATATTTTCTTCTCTGTTGGATTCATTAATTACCAGGTGAAAATGTGAAAGAGCACAATCTCCAGAATCATGCTCCATTCCTGTCCTCTCATCTTTCAGCAACTTTTCTCTTTAAGTAACACTCCTGACCTCCCTTTTTTCAGTTTATCTGCAGGAATCAGTTCTTGCAAGGCAAGCACAGTAGCCTGCCTACTCACTAACCTGCCTTCTGTTTCACACCATCTGCATAGCCTTTGTCCTACCTGTAAGCCTGGCAGGGACAAATATTTTATCAGCTTCTTCACATCTCTCTGCACTTACTTCCCAATTGTCTTTTCTGACCTGGGACTTCCTCCAGCCATCACAAAATGGAACAGGAAGATTCTGCAAAGCACTGCATCTCCAAAAGACAGTCTCTTCTTAGTACTGACCTGTTTCATGATGCCTGAGATAGCAAACTTGTCACGAAGAATGAAGATGCAAGTGGGAATCTGAGAATAAGTAGCAGTTTATATGAAAGCCATGAAATGCTTCATAGAATCATAGAATCACCAGGTTGGAAGAGACCCACGGGATCATCAGGTCCAACCATTCCTACTAAACACTAAACCATGTCCCTCAGCGCCTCATCCACCCGTCCCTTAAACACCTCCAGGGAAGGTGACTCAACCCCCTCCCTGGGCAGCCTTCATATTTTAAGAAGTTTTATCTCTAACTCTATACATTAGTATTTTTAAAATGGAATAGTTCCTACAAAGTTTCTGACTTTGGCTTAAAGGTAATTTGGTGGTTGTTAAATAAATGTGTTCTGCTGGTCCCATAAAGCACTATTTAGATTTGGCAGCTACAAATGACAGAGTCACAATTTCCCTTCTGTGATTCCAATTATAAAACTTGATTTTGGCAACATGTCAAAACTCCAGAGCTTTCCAAAGTGTCGCACACATATCACAGACAGGCCACATCAGCCTCTGCACAGACCTTGTTCCCAAAGAGGCCACTGGGAGAGAAGATGTCCTGGGGGAAGAGCCTCAGGCTAAAACCAGGTCACAGGACATGGCAGGTGATTTGACCATCAACTCTGTTTATTCAATTAATCTGATTGCTTCTATTAGAATCTCATTTGTCCAAATGCTGCCTACTGGGTTCCTCCTCACAGATTCTCCTAGATTCTGCCTCTCTGGAAACTACAATTGCATTTCTCTTCTAGAAGCCCACATTTCCCCCCACCCCCGTGCCCCAGCATTCTGACTTGGAAGAATGCATTAGTCTCACAACACATTTTATAGCTGAACATTTCCTTGTCATTTGAGAGTAATGTAACTCTCATTTAACTGCATTCTGCTTTCCATAATATGATTTGGTTTGCTACAGTATGCAGAAAATGTCTTCATTTCATAGAATCAATTGCAGAGAAAGAAAAGGAGCACAGAAGATCAGCTATAAAAAATAATTTAAGACTACTCTATCCAATGTTGTACTACCCTTAGTCTTTTAATAAACTAAATTTGCACTGTTAAATTGTGTTAGCAATGGTAATGCTCAACAACCAATAACATCCTAGCATACAAGTTTTGTTTCCCAGTTAGCTCATTGTAATCCAACTCAATGGAGTAATGTAATAATCATGGGAAAGCATGTTAAAAGGTTTCATCAGAATATTCCACGTTAAAAGGTATTATCAGAATATTCTCTTCACAAAATATATAACAGAATTCCACAACAGGTTTGAAGCCAAATCGTTTTTTCACCTGTGCAGTATTTCCAGCAACCACACCACAGTTTAAGCAGGTGACTAGTGGGGATCAGAGCTCAGCTCTCTTTATTCTAACAGAAGGTGTTTTGAGAGGGCTTGGGTTCAGAAAGTAAGGACTTGCATGTACTGAAGTCGTACTAGCTCAAGAGCATTTTGTTTAATTGCTTGGTTTTAGTAGTTGCTTGCTTTTATTTTGGAAATGTCAGGCTTAATTATACTCTTGGATTGATGAAGGCATTAATTAATTTGAGTGGGCAGTTTATCAGACATCAAGCTACAGTGTTTTCCCCTAAATGCGTAGCCTACAGTTATGGCTTTGTGGTTATACGTCTGGTACACATACATAAATCGAGTGGACTACCGCTGTGATTGCAAAGCCCAAGCCTATGTCTAGTACAGTTATAAATAAGAATTTGTACAAGTTTTCTATTTCTTTTCCTACAGAATTATGTCTCCAAAAGGTGCAGGTTTAGCTTTGTAGCACAAATCTGAATTCCACATCAGTAGTTTTTGTTTTGTACCTACTGTCCCAAGCCATTATACTAAAAAAGAGAGATGTGGTGAAACTGCTGCTCCTTCCCTGATATTTAGACTCTCTCAAAGAACAAGTAAACAAATTTTTATCCCCTCTGCATTAGGTAAAGTATTACTCACAAGAACCAAGAAGAAATCTGTAGTGAATCCAAACTAAAAGAAACAAACACTTATTTATCTTATTCCTAATTTAAAAACAAACTCACAAAGAAACCTCAGAGCAGTGACTTCAAGGATTCATTTGAGGAGGGACTGTTCTCAGGGACAAAAGCACTAAGTGAGAGAAAGTCCTAGACATTTTTCACTTGATCTTTGAGTAATCTGATATGATGTTGTGCGTAAGGGGAATTATTATAATATTGGTGCTGCTGAGCTGCTTGAGTGGATAATGGACTGGCTCTGTCATTAAAGACAAGTGCTTAGAAAAGAATTCACTTCAGAGCAGAGAGAAAATACTAACAGCGTGCTATAAAGATCAATACCAGACCACTTCTGTTTGATTTATTTAATCAGTGACCCCAGAAAAACAACATGCAATGAGAAAGAAAATCTGCTGAATGTAGAAAGCCGGGGTTGGGCAGAGTGGCTTGGGGAGGGTGGGCTGCTGGCTCTGCAGAAGGAGAGGTTTCCTTTACCTTCAGGGCATCTCAGAAAAGCAGGGAAAGCTCAGAATAAATTGCCAAGACAAAACAGTTAAGCGTAAGGAAATGGTCACAGATCACAGGGGTCCAAACCAAGAAATGGACTATTTATAAACCATTGATTTCAATCATATGAGAGATTGAAGTATTCCTTCCATTTTGCAGTTTTCTGATTATGGTAGCTTCTCAGTGTATCAAACAAGGAGTGACCGAAGATAGGGAGGAGCCTGAACAGTGTTCACGAAAAGAAAATATTCTGCTCCTTCTGCACCATTGTAAAATGTCAAGTTTCAGCAAGACAGGTTTGTATATTTTTTTAAATATCAGTAAAATTTCTACAACTGAAATAACAGACAATGTTTTTACTATTCTATTATTTAATGCAGAACTAGACCAGACAGCGTGAGGATACTATATTTTAGTACAGACCGTGTGGAAACACATCTGCAATGGTGCAAGTGCAGCTGATCTTGCACTGAGGAACAGAAGATCTGCTAAACTATGTATGAAAATTCTTCTAAGTCCTACCTAGGATTGAATTGTACTGGTATAGAAACAAAGCCTGACGTAGAGTGTAACTGCAGTAAAAGCATTATAGTGTAAAAAGCATCTGCTAATACATTTATAGTAAATGAAAAAAGCAAATATAAATCAAAGAAAATCATATTACTATCTCAGATTTTAATGTTCTACTAGGAATATTTTGAAGATTATCATAAGCAGTATATCAAATATTAAGAAAGAGTGAAGCAAGGTTATGCAGAATTCAAAAGCTCTAATTAAATGATACCTCTGTTTAGAAAACAGTAGATAAAAAGCGTATGAAATCCTCCAGTGAAAACTATGTGCCACAAAATTTCATGCTAATATCTAACACAGAAAATCAGAGACACTAACTTATAACATTTGGACAACACAAGAATACGAGCAAAATTTCTTTCATCGCAGAAAGGACATTCAGAATATACTTTAGTCAATTAAAAAAACCAAAACATAACTGACCAGTGTATATATTTTCCCCTTTTATGACAAAGAGGAAGATGTTGTCAGAAACCTGTGCATAATAACGATGACATCAATTATGCACTTTCTTCCACCTGTGCACATTAAAGATTCATTTAGGTAAGTAAATACGTTGCTTAGCATTAACCACTGTTATTGTAGCAGATTGTTTTCCCCATTTTGCCTAGACTAACTTTTTGCGGGTGTTTTGTTGTTATTTTTTTTCCCTCAGAATTGATTTCCCTGAAAACATGATTCAGTTGGACCACTGGAAAAGGACAGAAGTATTGGAGTAAGAAGAATAGGGCTTGGAAAAGGCTAAATTCACTGTGTTTTTCCCCACTCCTCAACAAAGGGAAAAAAATCTTAAACTTTTGCTTAACATGCAGACCCAGTATAAAGATTTTCTTTTCAAGCAGAAATCCATAATTCATAAAGCTGCTCTTTTACACCAACTATACACCATTTTCCCCCGTGTTTTTAATTGCTTTCACCACAGATGTAGGTTAACACCAGAAAGTACTGAAGTACTTATTCCTACCCACACAATGAATAAGGTGAACACTTGTTTTCAAAGCTCATTGTAACCCATTAAACCCTTATTTTCCCTCCCCCTTAGCAGAGTTGCAGCTCATCACCTCACTGTGCTCCACTGAGTAGCTATAAATAAAAACACAACCTCTTTTAATGTTGAAATGCCTCAAAGTAAAGTCAAGGGCCCAATTCATTACAATTGTTTTGCCAAGGTCTGAAGACAGTTTACACTTTTAATTTGCAGAGCCCCCAAAGTGTTGATTGTAATCTTAATTCATACTGGATAATTCACATGCAGGTCACACGCTTTGTTGCATGTTCTGGGTTTAATGCCATTATGAAAATGTCTTCTGAGAAAAACAAAAGCCAAGAATATATTACATTTTTACAGGTGTAAACAAAGTCTGATGTGCTTGGTAATAAGTTTTTTTTCTTTAGTTTGAAAGAACACATTAGAAACAAACAGGAAATTATGTGGAACTTAGGCAACGATGAATGCATAAAAGGGAAGGCATGGACATTTATCACTGTATTATTAATATTATCACATCATGAAAGGTATTATAGAAGCACAGCTACAGTGGTTTTCATTGTTCTCTGGAACATGTGGCACAAACTAGATTCTGAAAGCAGAGCTACCAGCATTTCTCATTCAAATTGAAACTTGTGTTACATCTCAATGCAAAAAGAAAAGGATAAGGAGGACATGGCATGGTTTCAGATTCGAAGATTCCCCAGAGGAATACCAAGAAAAAGAGGTGCTACAGGTAGTTTTTAAGAGAATCTTACTAATGCTGGTAATCAAAGGATCTAATAACAGCATTTTCCCATACCTAGTCACTCGGAAGACATAATAACAAACCTTCCAACAGAGTACAACAAATATATCAACTATAGTTACGCTAGATAGTATAAATACTGTATATATAATATATATTATACTACAGATAGCAT
This sequence comes from Phaenicophaeus curvirostris, assembly GCF_032191515.1. Lineage (NCBI taxonomy): Eukaryota > Metazoa > Chordata > Aves > Cuculiformes > Cuculidae > Phaenicophaeus > Phaenicophaeus curvirostris. The sequence goes on along the minus strand of NC_091405.1, from coordinate 4,139,796 downwards.
ATACTTAAGGAAATATGGGTAAGCGTGGTAATATATTCTATTCTCATCATTTCTATAAGAATTAATTTATATTGTATTGTTTCTTGTGATAAAGTTCATAGGTAGCACAGCGCACAACAAATCAGATAGGGAAATATATGCATTATATATTCTGAGGAAATTAACAGCAAACTGTCATACTCCGAATTTTAGTGTTCTGTAATTTCATTAGTCATTGCCATTTTCCTTGTTTATTTGCTCAGTATCCTCTAGCAGACAGTCATTAACAAACAAGGAATATTTGAATTAATAACTTAAGTTATGCACCTTAGTGGAAGTGTAAATTCAGTGTCCTTTTCAAACAAGAAAAGAAGTGAAAGAGATGCATCTTATTACGAGTCCTGCATACCATTAGTCTTCTGCCCCTGAAATTACTTATACTTAAAGTGAACAACATACTTGCTGTATTTTTAAACCACAAGACAACTGCTTCCATTTGGTGGCTCAAAAATCAAATATAGTCAAGTCAAAACTTACTGCAACTTTGAACAGTCTAGGTTATAATTTTTGAAGTTCGCATTGATTTCCTTCACAGCAGGGCAGAAATCTAATAAAGACTTTTGTATTGAGCTTCGTAAACCAGACTTTCTATCTGTATTCTATTGTCTGCTTTTAGGGAATTGCCAAGTGGTAGTCAAAAAGTGAAGTAAGTTTGAAATTCTGTTAAGTTTTAAATGAATGCACTTTTTATACCAATTGTGCAAGGCTGGCTCCAAAATTATACATATTGGCAGGATTCACATAGCCCTAGAAGGGGGAAGCACTAATAAACACAAGTCAAAACTTTTGCTATACACTAATTCCACTTAACAATGGTGTAAAACAATTACATTCTTTTGAAACAGAAAATATTGCCTATCCAACTCTTCATCCCTAGATGATACATGGACGGAATATTTACGTGCATAGCTTTAAGGCAAATTATAGTGTAACCACTAACTTCAATGTTCCAATGAAAGATGGATGCAAGGTCCTCCCACTTGCTAAATTCGAGCTATGCCAACTCAAGTCTGGTCAGAACACTATTATTACAGATTCAATCTTTTAAGAGATTTGAAGACAAAGGAACATTTTTAATCACGTAGCTTGATTACTGTGGCTTGTTTTGTGGTAGTACTCATTGATGGAACTATAGCACATGGTTAGATATCTATCTAGCCTTGGAACTAGAGAAAACTTCCTACAGCTCATGAATCATTCAAAGATTTGTATAAGAAATGGGAAAGGGAATGTAGCCACCCTAGTCACAATCCAAGTGACTCATGGAAAATGTACTCAGAACAGTTTTGTATTAAAAAGGATATGCTTCCACTGTGTTCAGAAAGTAAGCACTAGGACATGTAGTATCGCAAACTGCATGGACTACAATGTCATGACTGTAGATTTTCCAGTTTGTGAAATCTATTCTTTGCAGAAGATTCTGATATTCAATGCATCAAATCATTTTTCTAGAAATTCAATTCTAAAATCTGCAATTTATTCTAAAATATTCCCTGACAGAATACTGAAAAAGTGCCTGTGGGACTCCACTTGCTTCTTCCAAGGTAATTTGCTGTCTTTCAAAGACAAGATTACCTTCTCCAGGACACCTTTTTCAGAAGAACTTACTATCATCAAGCCTCTCGGCACTCACCAACTCGTGTGTCCTGTCACATCAACTCATGGATATGCTGTCACAGATGCATATGAGATATTATATTTCCTATTACATTAGTTCAAGTGTGTAATAAAATGAAGACTGGTTAATTTTTGTTTCCAGATTTGCTCTATATCCAGCTCAGGGAAGACATTATGCGAGATTCATAAACAAAATTGCAGTTTAGGCATGTGCTAGTATATTTATAGAATTATACTGCATACCAAATTAGGTACTAAATTCATGTCTGGACGTAGCAATTTCCTTCAAGATGACAGTATGTGGTATATTAATTCTTAATTAGACTATACAAATATACTGTATCATTTAAAAAAATACTAGATACTTTCTGTCCTGGAAAGAAAGAAAACTTTCTTAAACTCAGAGCATGATAGAATATCAGATGAGAGAACATCTGAGAAACATTTCCACCAGAAAAAACATATGGTCTTTTAAACTCAGAAGGGAATGCATTGTCTTGTTTTTACATAAATCTCATTCTTAAACTCTCTGCTAATCCTCCAGCCAAAATATTCTGTTTTCTTCCTTATTTATCTGGCCATAACTAATAATCTTCTCTCTGTCCAAATAAGAAGTGTCTCTTTCTACTAGATTTTGAGAATCTAATCTTGAATTTTTAACAAATACTGATTTACGTCTAGTTTTGTTGTAAATATATTTTGTTGTAAATATATTTAGTGGATTCATTTTACATGTATTTAATTCCATTAACAGTTTTCCATTTGATTAAATTTCTATTAAGCAGTGATAAAACGGAAGCTGAACAGTACAAGGCATGGATCGCAAACACAATCAGTACTGGAGATCTACGTAAATTCATATAAATCATTCTTATTTTATATCACTTCTGGAGAATGTAGTTCTTTATATAAATACCTTTGTTTCCTCCAGAGCAAAAATATTTCTACAAGGATAAGAACATTAATTATTTGCTTATGGCTAACTGGTTTTGATTTCTTGTTCCTTATCTGTTTAAAACAAAAGTCATTATTGAGTAGGAAACAAAAATAATTTTCTTTTGGCTACAAATCAAGCAACAGCAATAATGAACAAAAAATAATTCAGAAAGCGATTCACATATCCCTATAAGTGGCAAGTAATCTGTTTGCTGCAATACATAAACTACTCAGCAAATACTTGATAAAACTGTACCCAACTGGGATCAATCTGCAAGTAATACACATAAGGGAGAAGACCAGGAACATTATCCAAAGCTGACTGGTCAAAGAGAGATGGCTTTTTTTATGTCAACCTCAATGGGCTTTCGATTAATCCCTAAAAACCGTACGATAAACCTAGCATGCTGTGCTCAAAGGTGAGCCTTAAAATGAAATGTATGCTATGCCAAGAACAACCCAGGAGCTTCAACTGGAAGTTTAATACATTATAGATGAAAGAAATATAGATTTAAGAGGGTGCTCTGCAGATGTAATTACTAATACACAATCAATCTTTTAAAATGCAAGCAAATTCTGATGATCAACAATAACTAGAATCATGAAGATATAAACAGATCAAAACGCCTAATTAACGTCCGTGCAAATACAAGGCATTGTCAACAAAAGCACCAACTGTCGTCAAATTCTGTGCTAATCTGTAAAGACTTTCTGAAGTCATGGGGACAGAAGACGGACAAACACAAGGGATCCAGATGAAAAACTGAGCTCAGAAGTTACACATTTGATGTGATGGTACATGAAGTATCTACTCTTGCTGTCCTTAGTTGTTCCGTTCAATGAATATGGATTAGCAATTAACCACTGCTACACTTGAAGCTAAGATATATTATAGGAATAAATTCAATGCGGATTATATGACATGAACTTCCTATTGATCAACTTGCAGAAAATGACCTAAAAACTACTGCCAGCCTTGTATGATGGAAATCACTTGTTTTATTTTTGTTGTATCCAATTGTGTTAGATCTATCATTATAGATATATCATTATAGCAGGCTAGCACTGCTAGGAAGTAATTAGGATTAAAACTGTTCCAGTAATCCCATGCAGCCCCCAACAGGCATTCAATTTTCTTCTCCTCTTCTGCATGGAGCACACAATAGAGGAAAAAGTCTATAAGAAAGCTGAGGAGGGGCTCTTGATCAGGGAGTGCAGGGATAGGATAAGGGAGAATAGTTTTAAGCTAAAAGAAGGGAGTTTTAGATTAGGTTATGAGAAAGAAATGTTTTTCTGTGAGAATGGCAAGGCACTGACACAGACTGCCCAGAGAAGTGGTGGCTGCCCCATCCCTGGAGGGGTTCAAGACCAGGTTGGATGGGCTTTGAGCAGCCTGATTTAGGGGGAGGTGTCCCTGCCCGTGGCAAAGGGTGGGACTGGATGGGCTTTGACATCCCTTCCAACCCAAACCATTCCATGATGTGATAATTATACAACTCACTTCTTTCAGCACAAACCTCGTTGCGCAATTGCAACTAAAATAAACAATAGCTGCATATATTGTGGCTTAGGTAGCTTCAAAATGAAAAATTCATATTTCAGTTGGCTGTGAGTAGTTTACAGAAAAATAATAAAACCAGAAACTTCTTTATTGTGGATGAATCATGAGAACCTACATAACATAGTGACATTAAGAAAACTGTACCCCTCTGATTCCATAGCTCTGAATGGCATTGAGGCTGCTGTACCATAAAACACAGACAAATATATTGCAACAAAACCAGTCACAGAAAGGAATTACAAAAGAATTCTGCCTGACTTTATACTGTAGCCCAGTAAACAACTGGAAGTAGCTAAAGTAGCACACTATACTGTATCTGTCATGCATATCTGCTGGGGAGAGAAAGGCAAAATTGTCAGAATTGTCACGGACAACAGCAAATACTGAGGCCCTTACTTTTAAATAATGGTCACAAACCCATATTATAAACATACCAGAAACACAAGCATAAAAAAATAACTTTCAATCACAATCTAAAAAAAGGTACAAAAGTATTTACAACAAAAAAACAATTAGTTCATTTTTCAGATAGTGGGCATGCTTAAGGGACTAACCCATGGCCACGCTCTAGGATAAAGCACAAGACAACCACAAACCTTGGAACAAATCCTTGACAATGCAATCAGAAATCTATAAATAAATGAAGTTACATATTTCAGAACAAAGATTAAGTGCCAACAATCTTTTGATCCTATTGAAGCTACACTACAACAAATATTACCAGGCTGATATTTAGGAAAAGCTGTTCTGTTGAAGTTTTAGCCTCATTTTCAAGAGCGCCAGTAGAGGAAGCACAGAGATAGTAACAGTAGTAGCACTGATTCAAAAGAAATACTCATACAGAGAACAAGGAACTCTGTAAAAATAAATACAATGAAGAAAAGGTATAGTCAATGAACAAAAATTCACAACTCCAGTCAACAAGGAAAGGGCATGAAGATTTCTAGCTTTAGTCACAGATGTGAAGAGTGACCTGACTTCATGTAAGAGGAGACAACTGGCACCTCAAAGCGAGCCCACAGTACCTGCCAGAGTAAGCCTAGCAAGCACACAGCCAAACTAAAAACCTGTTAGCCATAGAATCATAGAATAGTTTGGGTTGGAAGGGACCTTAAAGATCATCCAGTTCCAACTGCCCTGCCATGCCGTTGTAAACAATCCCTAGTCCTAGTCCCTTTAGTCAAAATGACTGAAAGCATGAATAAATTACCGTACACTACTGACAACTGCAACATTTTCACACTGTTTGTGGCAAGATTTGGAAAACAAACCTCCCATGATATTACAAAATTATGTCAAAGTCTCCACAGCATCACCATCATACTGGGAGAAGAATAAAAACCAAAATAATTTGGGCTCCACTGTCATCAATTCACATATCTAAAATCAAGAGACAGCAGAGGAATCTAAAGAGAAAGCCCTGCAGTTATATGAAGTGATGACTCCAGAAAGAAAAATCCTGCTTGGTGTTTTTTACTATTGCTCCTAATCCCAGCAGGTTCGGGACTTGTAATATCCCATTAAGAACACAGTCCAGTAAAATCTGGCTGGACTTGGTCGTATTTTAAGAGTAGCATCTATTTCAATGCGTTTCCATTTTCATTCTGAGTGCAGAATTTTAGAATGCCTCCTCGGCAGCATCTCAGCTTATCTACCAGCAAATTAATATCCCTTTAAGGTGATCCCTGAAGTGGCTTTTTTCATCAGGTCACTGCACTGTATCTTTAAACACTTGGCTGCACAAACATAAACACAGATATTTATGTTTATAAAGCAGTATCGTATCTGTGAATATATGTCTTTAAGTAAATGGCTGCCACCGATCAATACCAGTCTATCAGCAACAATAGTGCCTTGAAGAAATATTGTTTTAAAATGTCTTTATAAATAACCTGGGAACTGCTGTAATGATGAACTGGTCAGCCAAGAAACTCTTGACCACAAAACCATCTGCAGTACAAGAACTGAATTCAGAAAACTTTCCACAAAAAAAAAGGCTCAAACTCTAAGGCATTGTTGATCAAAAACCACTGAGAACTCTAGAACTGCATGAAGTTTATTCTAAATTATTCAAGGATCTTAAATTAAACAGCTGGACACTGTTTCAACCTGCTCTGAGCTGATTATATAAAATGGCACCATATGGCTACTTGAGCATTCCCAGGCATGTCGCAAAGGTCAGGTGCTCAAAGAGTCAGGTAATGCTGATTCACAAGAAAGAATTAATCTTGACTGCTTACAGGTCTGCCTTTGGTCAAAGGACAGTCACAGCAGCTCTCTCCAAATTAAAAATTAAACCATATCCTTCATTCTTTCACAAAGAGTGATATTTTGCAAAATAATAAAGTAAAAAGAGTAAAAACATGCAGTAACCGAAGTAGTAATACCTGTGCAGCACCCTCAGACGCAGTGTGAATAATATTGGGATTATCCTGTGCCAGGACAGGAGTTGGACTTAATGATCCTTGTGGGTCCCTTCTAACTCAGGACATTCTATGATCATATAGTATTATCAGTATCAATTAGTGACATTACTATTTTATTTTTCTAATCCCATTGAATATCTTTTTCATCTGAAACAATAGACTGAAGGGAGGAATAGATAGAGAACTCAAAATTTAATTCAGGGGTGGAGACAACAGAAAAACTTATGTTGATACGTGGGAAACCAAACAGTCAAGTTAAACACTATTTCACTCTCACTTCTTTTACAAAAACAAATGGAAAAAAGCTGGTCTCGCTGCCACTAAAGTGGAAAATATTTTTGCTTCTAAAGTGATTTTGGAAGGAAATCTTCTCCATGCATTAACTAAGTGTAGAAGAAACAGCAAAAAGGAAAAAACTCTAAAAGCCAAGCTCCTATACTTCCAAGTTTCAGAAATCAGCTGTAGACATTTCTTTCCTTTTAGCGAACCAGTATTTGTCTCACTATGTCTAAACAGGTTTAACATTCTCCATTTCACAGCTTAAACTCTGTTCTGTGCTATCAACAGCTTGGAACTATAAAGAAGCACCACATGCTTTAATCTACATTCATGTAGTTACTAATAGATAAAAATTAAAGTACATATGTCTTTAAGAGGTATTATTTGCGTTACTGTATCAGAGGAAATTTTTCCAACAAATGAGATTCATACAACTATACAATTATTTTTCAATTTTTAAGAGTATATTTTATATTTTTAAAAAGAAAAAAAAGGATTCTGCAACAATTAACTGTAGTCATCCTCAGATTAACAGTCTGTGAACAAATCCCTTCTAAAAGGGCAAATTTTAGTGCAATTTACGCTGTTTGATGGTCAACAGGAGCAGTTGCACAAATGACAGAAATTCAACTGCCTATTTTTGCTTTGACTTTCACATTTTTATTTTCTTGAAGTGTTTCTTTAGCAGGAGTAAGTCATTCTGCAAAGGGCAATATATAGTCTTTTGGCTAAATGACCCTATTTTTTTGCATTAATGCAAAATATTCATTGATAGAAGCTCAAAAATCCTACTGATTTTTAAGGTACTTGATCATGGGCCAAACGTTCATATATCTTTGGTTAGGATAAGAAGAAGGTGGAAAGATGAAGGATATATAGATACAGACAGAACAACCATATGATCCTTAATTCCCTGGAACCAAAATGAAAATACAAACCCAATATTTTAGGACAGATCAATAATTATCTCAGCTGCACGTTCAGTCTCACAGCCACCCTATCAACCTGATGGAATTCTTTGTAATATCTTATCTAGAATTTTTCTCAATCTTTGGCTCTTCTCTTTGCTCCTGTTCCAAAATTTCATCCATAGAAACTACCAGGCTCATTTTGGAAGTACTGTTAGAAGAAAAATAAATCTCCAACCTCATTTCTTTAGTTTTCCAAGTCACATGTCATTTTTGGTTGCTATTGACATTCATTAAAAATAAGAACAAGAATTTCATTATCTTGCTTCAGAATAAATAATCCTAGCACACTGTATTTTGAAAGTGCCTATCAGACGATTTTTATACAAAAATAAACGTGACCCAAAACTTATTTACATAACGCTAAAAAATTACAACAAACCATGGTACACAAGCATCACAAACTAGTGATTTCCTGGTCACCTTATAAGTGCTCTGAAATGTTATATTATTTTAATACCGTGTAATTGCTGTATGTACAAACATGATAATACCAATGACTAATTGACATTCTTAGAATTATACCTAATAATCTCTAAAATATTAACATGGAAGTCAACAAGCAGCGGTAACCATGGAATTAAAACTCCAAACACAACAATATCTGGATTTAAACTAAACCAGAATAAAAAGAAAATTTAAAAAAAGCATAAATAAAATGCATGCAATGGCTTTTAATAAGAACGGGGAAAGTGTGCTAAGAAAAGCTGTGGAATCGCCGTACTTGGAGCTATTCAAAAGCCATTTAGACATGGGCCTGAGAAATCTGGTCTAGATGACCTGCTTGTGCAGGGAAGTTGGACAAGATGACCTCCAGAGGCCCCTTCCAACCTTAACCAGCCTTTGATTCTAGAATGCTAGGGTTTTTTTCCTCAAAAGAAGGCTCTCTTTCATAGAGGAGGAACAACAGCAATTATTTAATGTAGCTTCTGGGTTTTGAGGTGACTCCCATCTCCGTTACAGGTCATCCAGGAGCAGTGATGGCTGGTAGTTCTCTGTGGGAGCGATAACATACCTGTTAGAGCAGGGACTCATCTCAAGCAGGGTGGCCAGAGAGGTGAAAACAGAGTCTTCCCTGAACCCAGGTCAACAGGAACCTTTAGAGTGACAAGACAGGCCCAAGCTCCAGTCAAAAAGTCAAAGCAGAGGTCAGAATGACAAGGTTCCGGGCTGAGCAGGAACCTTCTTCTCCATCACAGCTCAGGGAGAGAACTAATGGCCCAAGGCTGAGCTTATATAGGCAGGGTGTGGCTAGGGCCCCAGGTGAAGCTGGGAAGGGTCGTTAAAGTCTCCTTAATTCAGGGGTCAGGGCTCTACCATATTCATTCTGTGACTGCAAACACTTGGTTTGATCCTTTCTACAGTATCACTCATGTAGTATGAATAAATGTAATTTATACTTACTTATATATTTCAAGTCTTTTCCAACCTAGTGATTCTGTGATTCTTTAATGAATGTTGTCTAAGCTCAACACAGATAGTAATCAAATCATAAATAAAGACAAATATAACACCCATGTATATTTATATAGATTTTCTCTGAAATTCATTTTCATACAAGGAGTCTGTAAACTCTTTAACAGTAGCAAACTGTGGTTAGAAAGGAAAAAACTTAGATTACTATATTTCTTGGAACAGCGTTTGTACCAACCAACTCCTAGAGATTACTGCTACTTTTCTGAGTTAATCCACTGAATTTACTGAGTCAGTGTTTAGTCTACAGTTTACTGCTAGGGTACAGCAAAGTACCTGTAGTCAATCTATTTCTTCACACTATCTGTATTAAAGGTTTTGAGCTCTTCTTACTTTTTGCATAGAATAACCTGAACTTAACTGTGTCTTTCATTCATTTTCTCAGGCCCGATGTTCATGGACAAAGAATAAACAGGATCGAGGTTTCGGACCAGAAGTGAGAATGTGATTGTTGATAAAGTAGATATAAATTTGAGGCAAAGAGCTAGGTGTTTATATAATTTTAGATTTCTTGATATTGGGGATGAATCCAGTAAGACATAGATATTTTGTGTTATTTCAGGAAGAACTAGCACAGTTCCTGCATTTTCTTATTACAAGTGGAATATCATCCTGACTTTCACCTCTTGCAAACTACACCATCTTTTTGGTAAAGATGAATTTGCTGAGAAATTGTCTTGGTTTAGCTCCAGCCCAGCTAATTTCAGCAGCTAAAACCATGTAGTTAGCCTCCCAAATCCCTCCCCTTGGAAAGGGCAAAAGGGAAGTAGAGGAAAAAGTCTTGCAGGTCAGAAACTAAAACTACAGCTTTAATAAAATAGAATAATAATAAGAAGAAGAAGAAAAAGAAGAGTAGGAGGAGAAGAAGAAGAAGAAGAAGAAGAAGAAGAAGGAGAAGAAGAAGAAATGAATAAAAAAAATACAAATTTATGAGATCACGCCCCCACCCCTTCAACGAATGTACATCAACACAATTGCTGTAGAGCAGACATGAGAGAATGGGTCCATGGCAAAGAGGCAGTAGAGGTCAGGAACACATGGATCCAGGACCAGGACAGACGAAGTCCTCACTGGAGGACCTTGTGACTTTAAAAGTGGAGCAACATTTTTCAGTGTAATGGTTCTGGACCAGAAACAACACTACCGAGCACAGTAGGACTCTTGTGCCTTACTTGTTTAAAAAAAAATAAAAATTAAAGAGTAGGTTTTGGAAATGTTTTGTGTAGTCAGATCAACATCCATCCTTCTTCTTGTTCCTCCCCAGTCACATTTCACGTTCAGGGAATAGAATATTTCTATAGTGCTCCTCTGGTAGGTTGGTTAGAGTAATAACTGCAGGACTACACTAAGAGTTGGTATTTCCTTTTCCAAACTATAATACACTAAAGAGCTTGCATTTTCAGGCAAACAGCCATGCCACTTAACTAGTATAAATAACAGGCTCTGCTCTGATCTGAACAGTGTGTATTCAGCAAAGGTCCCCCTTTTGGCAGACGTTCCCTAGCATTTGCACTAATGCTAGGGGATTTGGGTTAGGTATTTTCAGCTGCATGCCTTTAAAGAGGAAGTTGCCAGTTAATTTTCCTCTGTTTTGTAAAGCTGTTACATTAAAAGTTTAAATAGAACCATTTATGATATGCTGTATTTATTCATATTTAATCCTTTTAAATATAATTATTTTGCCCTGACAGCAGTGAAAGGATTACTCAACTGTGCGGTTTGGGTCATTATGTTGTATTTTATTTAAAACTTCAGCAATTAAATAAAGTCAGCAACACAATTAGGTGTTTTCCCCCACTTTGCATTTACCTTCACCTCTAGAAAATCCCCCTCAATAATCAGGATCAGATCCTGATTCATATATTACACATGGATCAATTTACTATGTATTATGAACTTACGAATTCTGAGGAATTCTGCATTCTGGAAAATGATGCAGCTCAACAGATGTCTCCCTTATGGGAATGTATTATTTTTAAGATTGAAATACAAGCCCTTGTAAAATTAGAATGCGTTTGGTTCTAATAGTTCCCAAAATCTAATGAAGACATGCATAATTGATCACCCTAACTGAAGGGATTTTTTTTTTTTGCCTTATAGGTCAAGAAATAGGAAGTTAAAGCAAAATTTTATAACTTTTGCAACTAATCTATTACAATTCTAGACAAAATGTTTCCATTTTCAGTGAAGAGGAGTTAAAGTTAACTTAGACGACAGAAGCAGAAGATGCCACAGAAAATGCTAGATTTCTAGGCCCCTTGAATTGCTCTCTATTTAACATCATGAAATAACTAATGCACAGAAGAGAAAAATCAAAATTGCAATTATGTAACCAGATCTCTCCATTTACACTAAGATAAAAGCAATGAATATCAATGCGGCTGGGATGTATTAGGGCTTTGGCATCACAGACTTTATAAAATAGAGCAGAGTGGCATTCCTTTAATGATTAGACCTAACCAGAATTATTTTTTACTGACCATTTCTGCAAAATGTCAGTGCAGTTTACTGTGTTTCTCAAAGGATATAAAAACCCAACAGGAAAACAATGTGTGCTGAAAGGAAGTAGGAAAGGGTGTTTCTTCCATGTTCTTACATATCTCTTATTATATGGGACAATTGGTCCTTGAAAGAACATTTGAGTCCTATTACAGTAAAAAAAAAAATTAAACACAATGTCTGGATTGTTCCCTCAGATCTTCCTCAGCCTTTTTAGCAGTAGGATGGTAAGGGTGCCCAAATGCTTGATCTGGCATCCAGGAAAACAAATAAACAAACAAACCACAGCTGTTCCTTTTTTTTGGAGTCATAATTCAAGCTGTACTTACCCTCCAGGGAGCACCAAAATATTCTAAGCACAAAACCAAAATGTCCTTCAAAAATTATAATGCAAGTTAATTTCTGAGATTTCTCAAACTCCAGCAGGTTAATTATATCTTCTCTTTTTTTCCAGTTTATTTCTAAATCAGCCTTTTTTTTCAAGATTAAATCCTTCTTTAAACAAAATCCAGCAAGACAATCCCAATAATTTCTGTAAATATAGCAAGACAGAAACAAGCTGTGGCTTAAAACCAAGGTAAAAATGAAGATGAGGAATAATACAAATTTTAACACCCCATTCATATCTCGTATCACTCACTGCACATTTAACCATGACACCTCTGATTGTCTCCTAGTGACAGAAAGACTTGACCATCCCATATCGTATTAACTGAATATTTTCTAGGGCCGGTCCCAACCCATAAAAACACTAACAACTCACAACTTATTTAGGCAGCTGTTAAAACACTCAACTCTGTCATAACTGAAGGAATTCAGCACCCCTAAGAAGACACCCAGCATCACCCAGAATGAAGACTCTTAAAAGACAGTGTTTTGTCTTAAAGTCACAGAATATGATTTTGTTGGATTTTAAGCTTCAGTAAGGAAAAGCATCTTTTTCTTTTACTGCACCAGAAAGTATCTTCCAACTGACATTTAAAAAGCACTTCAACTTTAATAGGTCTTTACGTTTTTAATTGGAAATCCTAATATCTGAACTCACTATATGACTGAAAAGATGTATTATTTTAATTGTCCCCAGTCTTTATCACTGACAAGCTCAGGACAGCTGATTCCATTCTCTTATAAGATCTGTAGAAGTCTCCTAAAAATGTCAAGAAAAGCATCATGAAAACCAACATAACATTGAGGTTGCACATTAATGTTATGATATTTTGTGATAAATTAACAACAGACATATTCTGAAAACCTGTAAATCATCAGGTGCTATCACAATTTTACAAAGCATATTCAAGCTGTTCCTAAAACCATAAAACCAGCTCCACCTGGGAACTGGAAATGATCCAAAGCTTGCTTTACTCCAGGATATTGTGTAACATCTAGACAAAAATTCCTCCAGTTGTCAGCAAGCACCTATACTACAGTAAGGGGATTAACGGAAAAGGCTCTTCACTTCATTCATGAGTTGAAATGAATTTAGAAGTTAAGCTTTCATTGAATTCTCTCTAATGAGATTTCTGCTAAACGCTGTGGGTTGCATTTCCTTTATCCAGGTTGATGAAAGTTTGTACTTCCATGCTCATTTAAATGTTTCTGGAAAAGATGAGCTGTGCCCTGTCTCCCAAAGGAAAAGACTGTGTCTAATTCAAATCTGTCCATGGTGTACACAGGTGTACTTTCCTTCACACCAGTGCTCTTTTTCGAGGCAGGCACCACAACGGTTACCAGATGCCTGCAAATAGATGCATCAATGCATCTGCTTTGAAACTATGAAAGCTATGAAAGGCAGCAAAGAGCAGATCCAAGCAGAAGGCAGATCACTCCAAGGTTCCCACACCTACCTTTCTTACATTGGTTCTGGGTTTATTAGCTTCGGGGTTTTTTTAACTAATATTTACGCGATATCAACATTCACAAACTTCTCCAGTGTAAGAAACAGAGGAAAGATTAGCAAGAGCATCAGTTAATGATGAGATATCTTCTTATTCCTAGCTACATCTGTTGAGTAAAAAAGGACCTCAGCTGTCTCCTACCCTCTGTACAGCTTATTCCAGCACAGGAAGAAAGGAATTGAATTTGTATAAGTGCTAGTACAGATGACATGCTTTTAGCTGGGCTCATTTTTTACAACTATTTCAGTTGAAGTATGCTGAACAGATAGTAAAAATTTATAGTAACAGTTACTGCAATAGTTATACTAGTAGAACTGTAATACATTAATAGTAATTTCTTTCTGATTGTAGCAAGGTCTTATGAGGACTATTTGTACGCATAAGGATACAAGAAAAGTAACACACAAAGAAGTTAAAGTAATGGCTATAAAATGTGAATAGTTGATAGAATTGAGTAAAAGTGAAATGGGAAATATAGTACCCCCAGTGGCTGAAGTAAAACAAAGGCTGCTACCTAAGGAGGCATACCACTAACATCTGGTTACATATTTAATTGAACACATACTCATTCAAAAGAATTTATCACTAAAACCTGTTTTCAAATTGCCATTGTGGGGATTCTATAAATAAGATCATTAAACAGAACTGTTAAGAACTCAAGGCAGGGGGGCACTAAAAGAGCAAGTACCAACACAAGAGAGGAAACATGAGATGGAAGGAATTATGATTTTGTTTTGTTTGTAGCCATAATTGCACTTTTTATTTAAGAACACTAGAAATAGTGGACAATGCTGGATGCTTCTCACATCTCAGTGGAAGTCATGAGTTTGTTTTGAAGTTGGAGCTTTCATCTAGCAGTCTCAAAGAAACAAATTTCATGCAATTCTGGGGAAGCTTCGCACTTAAAACAGAGAAAAGCAAATGAAATACAGCATAACACATGAAAATAAACCCTTTATCTCCCCCAGAAGATACCAGCATTGAGTCTCCACTCTGCACAGCGTAATCTACACTGTTCAGGGCTACTTTAGCAAATTATAATCACATAAAAACTATTCAGAATGGATGTAACTTGAGTCTCTCTTTGAATATGTCTCTTACATATAAAGATTCTTGCGTCGAGAAAAGTTCGATAAAGCCTAATATGCTCTCTAGTAACATCTACTGACCTGACATAGCCTATAGTTTGATATGTGCAATTCACATTTGTGAATTACAGAGTAGCTAACCCATTAATATGTAGCTTTTTTCTTTCCCATTCTTAAAGATAAGTATAATCAACACTAAAAATGTCTCAGTTTTCAGCCTTCTAATTTCTAGATTTGGCTGAGATAAAAGAAAATGTCTCAGCCACTCTCTAGTTTCTACATAACCTGTATTAAAAATTTCATTTCACATAAAAGAATATCACCAAACTAGAAAAAAAAAAAAAAGCTTTCTTTTGTAGATCTTGGAGATCCTTACCAAAGAGAAAAATGATCTCTAAGGACATCCGACACTAAATGAATTGTAAGGAGAAATATTTTGCAGGTGATATTACCCAGAAAGAATTTCTATACAGAAATTGTGTGGGAAATCTAGTAAGGGACCAAAGTATTATCTGGAACATACCCTGGGATGAACTCTGCTATTTCATATCTCAATGAAAGGAAAAGTAAAGTAAAGCTGTAAAATACAAGTTATTTCAAAAGATACATACAGTGAGGCAGAACAAATGGGTGAATAAACTTGCCGTATAATTAGAATGAGAGAACAAATGCTACATAAAATATGCAGACCTTATAAAAATACAGGAAAAATATATCACAGAACACTGGAAGATATATCTGCCAAAATGCTGAACTGCTGCAGAACTTCGATGGCTTCCTACTCATTTTGTTCTTTGAATTGCAATAGATAAGCAGAGTGAAACGACTGTTTATCATACAGCTCACCAGTGCTGGCATGAGGTTAACATAAGGGTTCACATATGTCTCGCTGTGAAAGTTACTTTGAAATACAATCATACTGGCACAGAAAACAGGGAGTGTTTTATCCCACTATATTGTAAAAGAACATTTCAGGTATTGCACTCTCTGAGCAAATTTCCCTTCATATCACTTGTTCAACAACGACCAAGAAAATGCAGCACCAGTTCTTCCTTAGATTTCACAGAATAAATTGCAATGAAAGCGACAACCAAACAACTCACACAAACCTGGAACACTGACAGTTTTTACTAGGGTATGATGGATAGATTGGATTGTTTACTGAAGTGGCCAATCATGGTTATTTACCCTGAATGCACTGCATAGTTTTGCCCACTGAAATTTTAAGACCACTTTCAAAGTTCTCTTTTTCTTGCTGTGTGGCTTATAAACATATCCCAGTGTATTTGCCTTACTGATATCATTGATGGCAACAGGAATGTTCAATCAGATCAAAATGCAGTTTAAAATTAAAAAAGAAGAGGCTACAAAAGAACACAGTATTACTCTTCTCAGGTATCAGTTTTGATACAGCAGAGTTAATGATCATAAAACAGTAAAAAGTAAGAAAAGAATTTGAAAGGAGAAATGAAAGAGTATGAAAACTGAAAGACAGATGGCAACTAATGCTGTTAAAAAGGTTTTTGGTTTGCAAATTAAAGGAAAATGAAACAATCTCAAGCCTCAAGGTCAGGTTGGGTGGGGCTCTGAGCAACGTCACTGAGTTGAAGATGTCCCTTCTCATTGCAGGGGAGCTGGACTGGATGACCTTCATGGTCCCTTTCAACATAAGCCACTCTATGAGTCTATGAATCTATTCTATGATTCTATAATTCAAGTACTGTAATTAACAAAGTTATGAATGAATCAGCCAAAGGGAGGTGATGGTCCCAATTTACTCCACTCTGGTGCAGCCCCACCTCGAGCACGGTGTGAGGTTTTGGGTGCTACAGGACAAAAGGACATCAAACTACTGGAGAGTATCCAGAGGAAGCCATTAAGTTTCTCAAGGGTCTGTAGGGGATGTTGTATGAGGAGCAGCTGAAGTCACTTGGCCTAGTCAGCTTGGCAAAGAAGAGACTGAGGGGAGACCTCACAGCAGTTTACATCTTCCTCCCAAGGGAAGGAGGAGGAACAGGTGCTGATCACTTCTGTCTGATGACCAACAGTAGGACCCAAGGGAATGGCAAGAAAATGTGCCTGAGGAGGGTCAGGCTGGATGCTTGGAAAAGATTCTTCCCCCAGAGAGTGCTGGAGCACTGGAACAGCTCCCAGGGATGGATTCACGGCACCAAGCCTGGCAATGTTCAAGAAGCATTTGGGCAAGACCCTCAGGCACGTGGTGTGAATGCTGGGTTGTCTTCTGCAGGGGTAAGCAGTTGGACTCAATGATCCCTGCGTGTCCCTGCCAACTCAGGTCATTCTGTGATTCTGTGAATTTTTATTTGTTTTGTATTACAGAGGGTAGTAAAAAGTTCATATATTTCATTAGCCAAAATAGATGATGCATTTGTCATATATCTACATTCCCTGGCTGTTCATTTTCTTGGTACTGACTATGCACATTATCAGGACTTACACTATAAAAAAATCCACAATAATGTCAGAATGTAAAAGAAATCACATAAGCATAACAAATGTCATTCTAGCCAGCAAGTCAGCTGACCAGCTAACTGGCAGGCAATTCTGTGCTGAAAAATAACAAAGTAGGAATCAGTTTTTAGTTAAGGAACAAGATCCCAGAATAAAAACCGTAATATTTTTGGTTTGTTTCCTTAGTTCACCACCTCGAAAAGATACTCAGGGATCAAACCCACTGCTCTCATGCATACTGAAGGCCAGTACTCCCTCTTTTCTCCAGAGATTTTGTAACAGCAAGAAAAGGGTTCCTTTACAGGGATGTCTTCTGTATCCACACAGACCACTGAGCTTCAGTGAAAGGTGGTTGTGACTAAAAATGGAAGACTGATTTCATCACAGAGTTGTGCTTTGTGTTTCTTCTACAAACTTCACAAATCTGAAGGGTGTGAGACCCTGTAGCAAAAATTTCCCAAAAGTTATCGTTAAGTCATTCTGATATCAAAGAGGATGAAATTATCTGATTTGGCTTCTGTCTTGTCTTGGTTTAGAACAGAAAACTAATAAAGCCAAGCTGAATTGATCAATGAGATATAGCTTCTGCTGTCTCAAAGTAGATGAGTCGCAAAGTGTGCTGAGCTTCCCCTAAGGAATCAAGATCCTCAATTTTTAAACTTTCTTGCATTGTCAAATGGAAAAGACCTTTTTCCTTATTATATTCTCTCTTATTACATTTGGAATTCATAAATTGATTCCATTCTAAATTTATAAACTCTCCTGAATTTATTACAGGTAGAATTAACAGCAAGCATCCTCATTTCTTTTTGATTCTTGTGCAAACTCTCTGGACTTGAATCCAAATAACACAACGGAGTTCAGCATTACCAGCTGCCAGTGCAAAGGGGTCAGCTCTCATTCCCCACTCACCAGAACTGGTCCAAGGAACATTGCAATTAATCAGAATTAAAAAGCAAGAAGTATCAAGATAATATTACTGTTTGTTGGGAAAAACACACATAACTGAAACTGACCTAGAGGTTATTCCTTTGCCATAGATGAGGACTACATATGAAGGCAAAATCTGGTCTGAGCTAATTAGCACAAGCAAGCAAATGCCTCAGATCATTGGCTCCTGTAAATCACAGGTACATAGGAGGTACATACAATATACTGTGCTACAAATAGAAGTGCTTTTTTCATTTCAGTTGTTAGGGAATGTTTTATTACATATTGTAAATCACAGCTAGAATTCTACCCTTGCATAGCTCCTGGCACTGATAAAGTAATGCTAAAAAATTATCACTAAAATTTCAGTGAGTGCTAATGGCACAGTTTTCCTAAATTTATAGAATCTTTGGCTTAGATGAATGTTGCTTGGAGCAACAATTAACTGGGAAGGAAAGTTTGGTAATCGTAGCATGTGACGTGATGCTGATGCTGAATGATAAAAAAAAAAATAGAAAATAAATCCACTCAATCCATGCAATGTGATTTATTATTTGACAAAAGGATGTGCAGACCTCAAAGTCCAAGGCCAGAAGGGAGAAAAACCCTTACTTGGGCAACTTCATCTCTCTTGAGGTAGTAATTCAACAGCCTCTTCTGCCAAGGAAATTATTCCAGGTAGCCAATTCAAACCATCCTTCCAGCCAAAGTGCTTGCTGCTTGTCTGCCTCTGTCCTTTTAATATGAATGAACTGCAGTGCCCATTCCCAACCTCCATAAAGAAGCAAACTTCCCATACGTTTTTACATTATTGGTTTATTAGCGCTCAAGAAGGGACTTAAACCAGTGTTCCTGCTGAAAATGTTCCTCTTATAGTAGCAAGAATGAATTTATTTTTTGACTACAACAGGTGCTATTCAGAAAGCTGAAACAAAAGCGTTTAACATGCTATAAAAGTAATGATTTAGAAGTTTTATATAGTTTTCTGCATAAATTATATTAAAATATTTTGTTCCTGCACCTGCCTACACTTCATATTAGCATAATTATTCATATCTTAACAAATACTTTGGTGGCATCTGACTATATGAGAAGAAAAATACGAGCTTTGTCCATCTGTAAAGCATCTGCCATGGCAGGAAAACTCCTGTCTTTTAATTAAGGAATAATAAAGTAAAAAGACAAAGTTAAAGTTGTTTGTTTTTTTCAAAAATTGTAACTTCTAAGAAACAGTTGGTCCCCTTTCTTATTTTCTTAAACTTCATCTAGGAACCACACAGTCTTATGAATCATAGAATCATAGAATAATTTGGGTTGGTTGGGACCTTAAAGCCCTAACCCCCCTGCCATGAGCAGGGACACCCCCCACCGGGCTGCCCAAGGCCCCATCCAACCTGGCGTTGAACACCTCCAGGGATGGGGCAGTTACAACTTCCCTGGGCAACCTGTTCCAGTGCCTCACTGCCCTCATGGTGAAGAAGTCCCCTCTGCCCCTCTCCAGTTTGCCCCTAGTCCTATCCCTACAAGCAGTGAACAGTCCCTCCCTAGAAGCCTTGATGTGTTTCCTGATGGGTATTTATCTAAAGAACTAGATCACAACCATACCTATAGTTATCACTGTAGCTTGGGGATGTGATATAGTAGTAGACAGGTATGGTTGGACTTGATGATCTCAAAGGTCTTTTCCTACCTTGGGTTTCTATGATTCTATAGTGTCTGCTGGAAAGCATCATTATGAGCATAACATAATCTTGACTTGAAAAAGAGTTCCCTAGTGAAAGTATATTTATCTCAAACATGAATATAATAGGAAGAGGGGACGCAACTTCTCAGTGACACTTGGATGTGCGTAGCCTCTGTTTAAAAGTGACACACTATCGACTGGATACAGAAATTAATGAGATGTTTGTACAGGAGTTTTACATTAGGCAATTAAAAGCTTTCCATACAGATATCAATTCAAATGTATGCTAAAAATGTTATTCACATTGGCTAGAATTAGCTTTTGGATGTTGTGGACATGATATCATTTATAAAGACGTTTTACTACCACATGGAAAACTCTTACAGGAGACTTAGCTGCGGCAGTGGCAGAAAAAATTTGTCTCTCCTGCCATCATCTCAAAAATATTTCTCTTATAATGGTATTTTATCTTCATCGATTTCACAGGTGATTTTTTTCAAAAGCCATCTGAAAGTTCAGTTTAGGAAGGGGAATGATAGCTTAAAGTCATGTTACATAAAGAACGATGCCTCTGAGGCTGTCACATAAGGATATTTAATAGACTTGAATGATGGCTTTGTAATACTTTGACATATTTTTGGATGGTGAAAAAGTTTTACAATACCAAGTTATTTGATGACAACAAAATTTTTAACGGTGTATATATAATTTTAAGAGCATTTTAATTGAAAAATTAAGACAGGGGATATTTTAATCACACAGCATTCAAGATGAAAAATCAGAATTTAGCAAAAATCTGGATTTACTTTATTGTTCCTTTTTTTTCCTGGTATTGCAGCCTACTGTTAGGAATGTCAGGGATGTGCAAGTAGTTTTAAGAAATGCGTCAAGCTGACACAAAATACTTTATAAGGCTTTACGTTCTCTAGTTACTGTGTATCTTATTTGGCAAGCTTTCTTACACCTCACAATGAACTTTTACATGCTAACTTTTTCATTATTCAGTCTTGTCACATAAAAATTATGCCAACAACAAAATCTATAGAGCAATGATTTCTGTGACCATTTCAGATTTCAGGATGGATCAAACACATCAGTAAGCAGTAGTTGTAGCCAATAATAGTGCAGAGACTGTTCTTTCAGTTGGTTTACCAACCACTTCATCTTGATTTACATTACGCTGATCTCTTCTCTCTGGTGACCAGTGATAGGACCCAAGAAGATGGCAGGGAGATGTGCCAGGGGAGGGTTAGTTTGGATATTAGGAAAAGATTCTTCACCCAGAGGGTGGTGGAGCACTGGAACAGCTTCCCCAGGGAAGGAGTCACAGCACCAAGCCTGACAATATTGGCCAACACCCTCAGACACACAATGTGAATGCTGGAATTGTCCTATGCAGGGATAGGAGTTGGACTCAATGATCTTTGTGTATCCCTTCCAACTCGGGACATTCTATGATTTTATATCATACAGATTGAATAATAAAACCCTGACCAATTCCAGCATTCTGCTCCACTAATTTGCAATAGTTTGTATCTGAAATGAGGATATTCAGTATCTCTTGGAACTGACTTCGAAATCTCCAGAGGCACCTAAAGTAGAAAAGTAATTTAAGATCTGACAGTTGTTTCTCATAACTTCACATGCAAGAGCAGGGAGATCCGTAACAGAAATAAAAATACCGTACAATAAGAAAGAATAAATGCATTTCTGGATGTGCAGGTAACTACAGATTATAATCTCCTACCTCAGCCTCTGAACTCAATGTTCAATGTCACCAGGCACTTTTTGCAATCATTGTTTACTCCAGAACTGCAACTCTTTATCTTTATAGAGCATAATCCAACGAAAGAAAACCCTACATCTCTTCCTTTCATAGCTAATTAAAATGACTTTTTAGCTTAAAAAAGGAATTATTTTCTATTTTTTATTTAATCAGAAGCATTCATTTCTGCTTACCCATGAGACTCTGTGGACAAAAGGCCTGATATCCTGAAGATAGTATGGTATGGTGTGTTATTTGGGGAGCTCTCATCAGGAAATTGAAAACTGAATTCTTAAAACTCCATTAAACACCAGACAAAACAACTGTTAATTAGGCATCAAAGTAATTTAACTAAAATAATTAAACAGTTGGTAATTTGCTTTGTTTTCTGCTGTCCTGTGTAATCTTCTGAACAAGAGCAAACTGTATAACAAATCATCCCTTCTGTTGGTTGTGTCAGTATTACTCCTTTATTTGTTCTTCTTGATCTCTTGTTCCCTGAACGCCATATCATTGACAGAAGCATTTGTCCCAAGGAGGTTTTTAATCATATGATGTCATGTTAGACATTTTATCATCAAGACCCGAGAAGGCAGCCAACGTATTTTGCCAGTAATTTTTATTTTGATCAGTGTCAGATCAAGACTGGCTGCAAAAAAATCAGAGACCATTTTAAGGTATGCAGGAAAAGGTAGGACTTAGTATTCCTTACACTACTAAGACAAATTTTTAATCACAAAAGGTTTAATTAGAGCTGTGAAAGTTAGCAAGTGTTGATTCTTTGGTAACCCAAGGAAACGGTCACATTGAACCAACATTCCTGAATTTAATGAGGCTTTTATTGAGATGATCTTAAAATTTCAAGTGCAAGATCACAAATTAGAATACAAAGGCTGTATGCGTATTAGCAATAAAGAATATGTTCAGCTACCCACTTCCAGAAATATGTTGAGTTTACAAAGACAGAGACATATGCTGAAGTTAAGCTTCTGTTCTATGTACTCAGCTTCTCAAATGTATGTTTATATCAATACTAGTCTTTGCACAGAGTTTAAAACTGAAAATAAAAGTTTACCATTAATAATTTTGCCAATGCACTAATACAGATATATAGTGGACAGCATAGCATTAATTTCAAAAGAAGTGGTCTTCCTCTCCCATACAATTTGATACGTATTTTCCTATATTTAACTTCTTACTTTCAGTAAGTTCTGGGCATTGCTCAGCCGGTATTGCTCAGCTGAAGATTTTTTCTTTCCATAGCCTGTATGTTTTCATATAAAATCAGCCCATAAAGGTAATTTTAGATCTAAAACCTTTATGTTTCTTTTAAACAAATGAGTCTTCCCTGGTAACAGCAGGTACATTTTCAAAAGAGTAACTTTATCTGAATTCCAAGTGCACTTTTCCTGACATCTTGAATATCTCGCTGTATTTATCAATATGTCATTGATATATAAATTACTTCCTTGTATGCATATTCACACACCATCATCTTCCTCTACAGTCATGACTTTCATTGAATTTTAAGCATAACTTGAAGTTTCTGTATGATATGAGTCAGTGCCAGATAAAAATGGCCAATATGAGCCCATCCAAGACTTCTCAGACCAATAAACCATTCTCAGTTTGTGGCGTTAACTGGGGATCTAGTGGGACACAAAGGGAGAGCAGGCTTGCACAACAAAATTGGGTTCCAGTCAGGCAAGAGTATCTGAGAAGGGCTTGAGAGGCCTTAAAGTCAGAACAGATCTGTGAACAGCATTGGTGATTTCTTTCCACCTCTCTCTCCAGGTTTTCCAGTGCAGCTTCTATCACCGAGCCCCTCTTGTCTCACTCCACAGTCCAGGCAGTCCTCTTAGAAGACTTCCTTTAGAATGCTGAAAGAAGCTGTTTTCCTGCTTTGAGCCCATTTTCACCTTGAGAAGAGGAGGCTGAGGGGAGATCTTACTGCCCTCTGCAACTGCCTGAAATGAGGTTGCAGAGAGGTGAGAGCTGGGCTCTTCTCCCAGGTGACAGGGGACAGGACGAGAGGGAATGGCCTCAAGTTCTGCCAGGGGAAGTTCAGACTGGACATCAGGAAAAGATTTTTCACCAAAAGGGTCATCAGGCACTGGAACAGGCTGCCCAGGGAGGTGATTGAGTCACCATCCCTGGAGGTGTTTAAAAGATGGGTAGACAAGTTTACTCCATGACATGATTTAGTGGCAGATAGGAATAGTTGGACTCGATGATTCAACAGGTCTTTTCCAACCTGGTGATTCTATGATTCTATGCTGCAACCTCTTAGTGGTTGGGGGAAACAGCTGGAGAAGACACTAGAAGAAGCCTCCGAAGATGTTAGGGAGGTTTTGCTCATTTTTTTCTCAGGAGTAGAGGCAGGATGGTGATTCCTATTCCCACTCCCCAGCCAAAGGCAGAGTCTCAATTGTTGCCTCCTGCATCCTGCTGCTCTCAGAAGCAGCTACTCTCATTACCATGAAACTGGCTGTGCTATAAGAGGTGATAACACTGGGCCAACCCAGCTCACCTTATCTGAGGAATGATGCAGGGAATCATTAAACAAAAGTTAGTCTTGTTATGTGAACGATGTAACAATAGGGGAAAATGTCAGGTGTACAGTCACTTAGAGAGATTACTCTAAAGAGATAACCATCCTTTAAACAAAAGTGAAGAACAGTAAAAAATAATTTAATTATCCGTTCATGTTTACTTTGCTTATTATAATGCCATATATCAAATACTTTGATTTTAAAATGAAAAAAGGAGAAAATCACTGAACTACTTCTTCTTAATCAGGTCCTAAACTCCCAGTGGTAAATTTCATATATTTTTTTAATATATAATTTAACGTTTCTTTTGAATACCAATCTTTTGAACACCATTCAATTCAGTAGGTACCAGTATTATAATTCTTGTGCTTCTAGTATTCTATATAAAATGACATCTAAGAATCAGTTTTAATGATTAAGAACTTACATTAATTCAGATTTGGGAGGAAATTGCCTTGGCTGCCTATATAAAGGAGAATGAGAATCCTAAATGATTTAGTAACAGCCGTGAAGATAAGACACAAAACTTTAAAAGCTTGCAGGCTTCAAACACATTTGTTTCTTCTTCTCTGATGATTTTGCATACTTTTGACCTTGTTGTATAACTACTGAACCAAAGGAAAGTGACAGAAAGAAAGGCCTTCAAATAAAACCAAAAAACTTTAAATACATATTTGATGGATGGTTTGAGTTATCGCCTAAAAGCCATATTTTCAACAGCCACCCACTAAAAGAAATTTTGAAGCTCTGTCTGCTCACATGGGGAAGGGCTTTTGTTTAGAAGTCAACACCCCAGAGGGAAACTGGAGAACAACAGAACGTTAACGAAGGTCCATAGGGAAAAATTCTGACACTGTGGTTATGTTTTCAATCGCATGTACCTGAAATTGTATTCCTAAATAAAAGTGATTTTATTAGTCGTTACTGATCATCATCCAAGACCTGACATGCTAATTTTACTACAAAAGAAATCTGAAGTATCATCTGTATTTTTCCTTTGTTATGCTAATCGACATCAAAGGCTCACTTACCTACTTCTAATCAGTACCACTTCCTAGCTGATAGTCAGTGTGTCCATTTATTTTTTCACCTGGACAAACACAAGAAGACTTTGAATTTCTCTAGCCGTTATTTATTAAATCAAAGAGACCTATCTTTTCTTAAGATGAAAGGCAATTCCCTTCCTTGTTCACATTGGAAAATTTCCCTTTTTAAAATACATAACCTGAATTAGAGTTCAGAAACAGCATAAAACCTGTGGTTTAGAATTCCTGATTCCTAAAATTTTCTTGAGTTTATAAAGCTTTTTAAATTACAAATGTCTGTAATTCTTAAATAAAAGAAAAAATCAAACCCACATTTATGACGGTTTTCCCTCTGCAGAACTCTTTGAGTATCTATTTATTTAATATTATGACAGCATGAAAGTGATATACTTAATATGTAACACTGGAGTAAATTCAAAGTTTTTTTTTAACATCCATTTGGCTTTGTGAAAACTGATATATTTTGAGAGTGGGTGTGAGGCAGGCAAAACTCTCTTGACTTAATCACTTGGTTAAATTAAACAGCTATTGCATAGTATCATCTGGTTTAAATGCAAAAGGGTATCCAGAAAAAGGTTAAATGATTTCCTAATTAGATGTTATTATTGATAGGCAGAAGTGTATAATCCTATTTATCTGATTGCCTTGGACTGACTTCAATGGGCATTTGTTTATGGAAAGCAAGGAAGATTTTATCCACAGTATATACAGCATGGGTAAATCACCCAACTTTCCTGCTGAAAGTTTGGGTTGTTTCTAGCACTGCTCAATTTGGGCTGAAATATTCCATTTTCTTATTTGAAAAATGTCTATTAAAATTAGTCCATCTGTTTCTGAAAATAAGAGTAAGGAAAATAACTTTTCATCTTGTTAAAAAACTTAGAGTGACCTTTCTTCCATCATTTGTGTCATTTATAATTTTGAAATTTGGCAGAGGTTACTGTACATGTCAAGGGTGGACCTTTTGCCATCCACTTGAAAGTGACCTAAGTTTGACAGTAATAGCCTTTGAAAATTGCAGCTGGCCTATGCTCAATGGATAATTACTAGTTCCTCAAACCTACGTTTCTTTAAGAATTCAAACATTACAGCTCTGGATAACTGTGGGTCAAGTTGGGTATTTTAACTAAGGAGAAGCAACGTGCTTTTTTTTAATGGAGGGGTTAAGATCAAAGCATCAATGTGTTATAAGTATTAAAAGTATGGAGCCAAGTACAGTAGGTGTGGAACGGTAAAAATGGCACACAAATCTTTGAAATGGGCAGTCTCAGGGTGCTGGAGAGAAGCGAGGACTTAGAACAAAGACAAATGGAGACTGGATTATTTCCGCAAGGAGAGCTGTACGGCATACTGGGGCTGGTGATTGAAAAGATGGTTGCATGAGACGGGACATATCAAAAACCAATAATGTAGAAAGACTGGAAATGGGAATTAATCAACAGGAATTAAGTCCTGCAAGTTGAGGAAAAGTCATGTTATAGAGAAACAGAGAAGATCAAAAGTTAAATGGAAATGAGAAAGGAACTGGGGGCAGGAAAATTCTCTCCTTATAAGAAGGATGATGGTCCCTGTGTAAGATGGGGAGAGAGAAGCAGGAGTTGATAAGATACAATAGTAGCAGGTTAGAGGGCATGAGGCATAAGACAGGAAGCTAAAATCAAAACAATAAAATCACATTAATTTGTTAATAAAAGTTATCCATACCAGAGCCTGGAAAATAATCCATTAATTACTTCCACTTTGCTGTCTGTGAAACCTGTTATCAGAGTTACATACCACACGGATGGTATGTAGGAATACAGCTTATTGTGCTGGAAACTTAGGATTTGTCAGTTGTCTACCTGGCCAGCAGGGATGTAGTGAATCAAATACATTATCTTACTAATAATCATAGGATGGTTTAGATTTGAAAGGACATCAAATCACATCCCCCCTGCCATGTGCAGGGAC
This sequence comes from Phaenicophaeus curvirostris, assembly GCF_032191515.1. Lineage (NCBI taxonomy): Eukaryota > Metazoa > Chordata > Aves > Cuculiformes > Cuculidae > Phaenicophaeus > Phaenicophaeus curvirostris. The sequence continues at coordinate 4,112,616 of NC_091405.1, read as the reverse complement.
ACCTCCCACTGGATCAGGGGCTCCAAGGCCCATCCAACCTGGCCTTGAACACCTCTAGGGATGGGGCAGCCACCACTGCTTTGGGCAACCTGGGCCAGGTCCTCCTCACCCTCAGCGTGAAGAATTTCTGCCTAATGTCTAACCTAAATATTCACCCTCCTGATTTAAAGCCATTTCCTCTCGTCTTATCATTGCATGTCCTTGTAAAAAAAATCCCTCTCCAGCTTTCTTGCAGACCCCTTTCAGTACTGGAGCTGCTCTTTTCTTCTCCAGGCTGAAGAACCCTAGCTCTCTCAGCCTGTCAATAATACCCCTGGGAGTCAATATATTATCACGTTCCAGATTATTTTTCTTAAGTGTAAGAAGATGAACACTGAAAATCTGTACAATTAACATACTTAACGTAGAATTGTCATCATGAAGATCTGTACAACTGATAGTGAGGAAGCTTAGGATCTGTAATCCTACATTTAGGATTGCAGCACACTACACTGCATTTTTTTCCCCACTCTTTTTCCCCACAGGACTCATGACATATTTTGTTGACTTGCTTAATGAAAGTGCACTGAGGTATGTTGTTCATGGGGCTTCTGCTTCACTTGTTGCAGGAGGTGAAAAATGAATAATGAATGAGGCAGGGGATTCAAGAATCAGAAAGGTTCTTTTACAGTCTATATTGGGGTTACACAAACTGAATGTCATCTGACAGAGCCAAGTCACCAACACTATAGAAGTCGTACCCATGACTTGTCCAAAGGATTGCTAGTTCTTTCTTACAGCCTAGAAGCCAAAGTAGAGGCCTTAAAAGTGCAACAAAAAGCAGTGGAAGTCACTGAAAATAAATGAAATGAAGGAAGTTACAGGCAAAATCTGAAAATCTGAATACAGTAGGATTTCAGATTAGAGATCCAAAATGGAGCTGGTTGACTTCAGCCTCTGAGTGCCTCATGCCTTCGTCTGTTAATGAGGAATGATGACATCACATCATCCTGGAAGCTCTTCTGAAACCCTGTTGGCTCTTAGATGTTGTACAGATGAATGTTACAGAAACACAGAATCACAGAATAATTCAGGTTGGAAGGCACAGCAAGAAGCTGTCAAGACCACTCCTCCAGCCTAAGATCCACCAAAGGGTAGTTCTATCTTGGTGGATAGTTTCCTCCGATTTCATATAATTGCAAACTTGATTATCAGCAAATATTGATACCAGACCTGTATTGTCTAAGCGCTATAGATGACATGAGACAATCCCCCTTTGTACTAATACTTACAGAATTGGATAGTATTGGCAATGGATAACATTGATTTTATCTTAGTAAAATATAGGAAACATTCTTTTCCCACTTTTCTCATCCTCCAAGATATACTGACATTACACATTCTACACATGAATGGGACTGTCCTGAGGCAGATACCTCAATTCCACAAAACTCAGAATATGCATTAACACAGAGCAAATGCAACCATGAGTTTTATAAGATAAAAATACTGGTTACTGTATTACTTTAAAAGTGCCTGAACAAGAGAATACTTATTTTATCAAAAACATCGGGCTATCTAACTTTAAAAAAAATTACCATTGGTTTTCATGAGTGCAAATGAGACTCACTCCAAATAAACAAAACACTAGGCAAGGAGAATTATCTAAAATCGTAATAACATGAAACGAACATTAATGTTCAATAATGTTTTTTAAAAAAAATTATATATGTAACATGCTCCAGTTAAGAATCCAGAAGCAAAGTATCTGATTTTATACCAAGTGTTTGAAAAACACCCTCTGTCACCATCAATCCAATCAGTTAATCACACAGTAAGGCCTTTATTTATTAAAAGTGACAGCAGAATGGGATGGAAGGAACTTGGAAAACCTCAAGGAAGTAATTAAATAGCATGCCCAGCATTTGAACATACCAATAAGCTCTGGCAGGGATGACAGAGCTAGACTGCATTTGCACAGAAAGGGTTCAGAATTTCAGTTCTTTAAATTTATGTGTATGAGTTTTACTTCAGATGAGATCCTTTCTGAACCTCAAACTGCACTAGATTTGAAATGCTGACTTAGATAGATGGTTTCAAGTAAAAAAACCTCACAGTGAGCCCTCAAAATAACAGTTGTGATGAGACTCCCAGTGAGACCAAAAATAATCACTGTCTCAGGTAAAATATAAACTGAAGAACAGAAAGAAAAGAAGAGCATCTAAAAAGAAAAAAAAAGGCTAACTAGGAAAGAAAAAGAAAGCCTGAATGAAAGTATTTAAATAATTGTGGAAGTTTATGGTCTCAAGTAATCCCAGAGATGTAGGCTTAATCAAGTACAAATGGTGACATAACGATTTCATGAGTAGACAAGCAGACAAATGGATTTAATACAAGGATATATGGAAGTGGGAAATGACAGTTAAAAAGTATTTTATGCAAATTTTGTAAATATTTTTATCAGCTCTACTGGACTATAATACAAAGCTCTTCCTGTACTCCGCTCAGAATCCAGCCATTTTCAGGTGTGACACTTCCAACACTATTCCTGTATCTGTGATTTATGCATTGAATTTATATTGTTTCTTCATTATACATCCTCATTATACAGGTAGCTACTGTTTCTTACTACAGAAGTTATTTTTTTTTCTTTTACTTACAGTCTCCGACTATTTCTTCTTTCTTCATTTTGATAAGGGTTCCTAATCTGTATCAAAGAATGTGTTCTTTTGAATCCATAGTGATTAAACATTTATTCATTGATTAATGAGTAATTCATTGATGAAATCATGTCTATATTGTCTATCAGACCTATAGGATTTGTTCCTATTGCAGCAGACTTTATTGTATTTGACCCTTTGAAACACTATATAAGCACTATTAATGTAATCTTCTCCCTAGCTCTCTATTACTGCTTTGTCTTGTTCATTCAAATTCATCACCTTTTAAGCAATTCTACCATGCGTGTTATCTCAGCTCCTTTGGGGAAGCTCTCATGGTAGCAAACACCTTGCCACTTAATTACATTCTGGCAAATTATTAGATTTTACTCTCCTGTTTATCTTGTAAGGGGAAAAGGGAACAGTATATATTTTGTTTATGAATCTGACATGCATGGCATTTCACCTCTTTGATACTGGTTTCCTTTACAGCAAGGAGTTAAATTAAAAAGAAATCAGGAGCAATAAGGAAGTCTGAAGAACCCAAAATGCTCTCACAGCTTGCATACTCTCAAACACACCAAAGACACGTGGATTTGTTCTCTCCTCTACGAGAACGGCATAAAAGGCAACATGAAATTTCAAAAGGAGCAGTCTACGCAAGAAAAGTCAAAGAGGCTCATCAGACGAAGGCTTTAACTCCCCAAGGTGTTAAAGAAGACCTAATGTGTATCTTGCCTTTTGCACATGATAAACTATAACACTATAACACAGTTGTCTAGCTAGGTCCAAAACACAGTTGGCTTAGGTCTTAAAATGAATTACAAATTTGTAATTGTCACTTCCATAGCCCTGAGTACGTTTAAAATGAAGCATCGTAGTCTGTTCCTCCTAATATCTAATCTTCACATAAAAACCAGCCTTTTATTCAAAGGAGCATATCCAATTCCTTCTTCCTTATAGATTAGAGAGAAGAAACCATGCAGCCTTTTTCACATGGGCTGCGAGGGTTTGTTGAGTACAGAATTCACATTCACAGTCCAGTGTTCATGGTGTTCACAGAAAGCTTCCAATTGTTGCATACTTTTTATCCAGAAGATCTGATCTTCTGTCTATAGCCTAAAAATCAGCTTTCTGCATTTTTTTCACCTTTCATTTTCATAAGGATTATCAGCTGGATCTTAAAACAGATGCTCTGGTTTCTGTTGATGAAAGTACACCAATATATTTCTCTAAATTCTGTTACTGACTATCCAACATATGTTTTACTTCAAACTATGGCTCCCATTGGTGTAGCAGGAACACTAATTTTTGCTTGTTTGCAGTTTTTCACCATCACTTCTGTGGCAAGAGGTCTCGCTACATAAACTGCATATAATGATCTCTTAGTTTAAGAAGCTTGTAGCGGGAAGACATAAGCACCAGGTGTAATCACCTGCTACTTCTCTGACACTCTGATTAACCACCGCAGCTACCCAGGAATAGTCCACACTCACGTAAAGACCCTGAAGATAAAAAGCAAGCTATGTAAAAAAAGCTTAGGCTGTGGCAAATTCCTGAGAAGAGATACTAAAATGAAACAATTTACACCATCAGAGAAGAGGGCTATAACAGATCTATAAGCAGACAGTTGTACTAAATGGACATCCCCACCCTCACACCCATTTCAAGGATATTTGTACACTTAAACACTGAACCACAGAAAAACCACCACAATTCCTAAGGCACCTGGCAGTCTGCGATGTGCAGAATGACATTCACTTACCCCTAAGCATACAGATTATTGCCTTCTGTGTCAGGTGAAACTTCAGAGTAGCTTTTTAAGACTCATGAAAGAACACTACAGCAATCCAGAAGGAAGACTATCTAGCTCAATATTGGTCTTTACAAGACAGAACACAAGATTGCTACGAGCTGATTAGGGAAAATACTGAAAGGCAGTGCAGTTATTATTAATCCCCTCAATAGAAGAGATTTATTAGACTTTTAGAAATAAAGGGTGTAAGTGATAGGTTGTAAGCTATTTTGAGTAACTGAAATTGCTTTTCTCCAGGAAGGTTAGGGCAAAATATGACGTGAAACTGATTTCAGCCATTTCTGCTTTGCTACTTCCACTTTTTATTATTAGAAGGCAATCTAATAAGGGCTAGATGCATTTATAAATAACTGTACATTATAATTTCTAGATAAGAATCATAGAATCATGGAATCATGGAATGGTTCGGGTTGGAAAGGACTTTAAAAATCATCCAGCTCCAAAATCCCTTGCTATGGGCAGGGACACCTCCCACTGGATCAGGTTGCTCCAAGCCCCAGACAATCTGACCTTGAACACCTCCAGGGATGGGGCAGCCACAACTTCCCTGGGCAACTTGAGCCAGTGACTCCTCACCCTCACAGGAAAAATTTCTTCCTAGTATCTAAACCTTCCCTCTTTCAACTTAAAATTGTTCCCCCTTATCCTGTCCCTGCATGCCCTGTAGAACCTCTCACTATTTAACACATTTCAGCCTAGCAAGAAGGTTGCTATAAGATCTTCTCAGAGCCTTCTCTTCTCAAAGCTGAACAACCCCAAATCTCTCAGCCTGTCCTTATGTGGGAGGTGCTCCAGCCCTCTAGTCATCTTTGTAGCCTCCTCTGGATCTGTTCCAACAGCTCCATCTCCTTCTTGTGTTGAGGATTCCAGAACTGGACACAATACTTCAGATGAGGTGTCACAAGAGAGGAATAGAGGGGCAGAATCACTCTATTCCTTTGAACATTTAATATTGCTTTATACAGGTCAGTGAGCTGATGAACCAGCAGCTCACACTGTATCATGGAAGCACTATGGGCATTCTGAATGTCTTCTGACACTTCCATATGCAGCTTCAAGTATACCTGCACTTTCAAACTTCTGTGCAACACGCATATAACTAATGTTTCCATGGGGATCAATTATAAATAATAACATAAGATGGATCATGCATGTCACTGTAGTACTGATGGATTTGGGAATGATTAGTTGCCATAGCGATGACTTGGCTGGGGCATGCTGGGAGAGGTTAGTCAAAGAATAGGGGAGGTTGTGTTTTGCATATACAGTCAACTTAATTAATCTTGACATCATACAGAATAGAGCAAGAGTCCCTTGAAAGAACATTTTCTGTGAGGCATTTCTTATGTCCTTGAACATTGGAGTCAGAAGGTAATTATGCTAAAATTTTTATCTATTTTTACGTATTTTCAATTAATAAGAAGTATTTTTTTTACATTTTAAATCCTTCATTTAAACTTAAAATCATTGAAGCAAATGGCTTTTTTTTATTGTATAATTCTCACCTTAACAGTTTGTACTGGCTGAATAATATCAGCTTGTACTTTTCTAGTATGCTTTAGGTAATGATTTAAGAAACACTTTAAAAAGTCTGTGAATGCTATTTTCATTCATTGTAGTGTTAGGATAAGAGGCATACAGACAGAGAAAGTGATTTGCTTTGTTACCTAAATATATAGGCATAGAAAAATAGAACATGTAAAATATAGAACAACAGGATATATATAAATAGAAAACAAACTGAGAATGCAAGTGCAGAATCCTTATTATATGCCTCTATGGCATCCATTAGTATATTACTTTTATTCTATCATACAATCATAGAATCATTTAGGTTGGAAAGGCCTTTGAGATCATTGAGTCCCAACCTTTATCATTCACAAAGACCCCACTGCAAATGAAAATATACCAATTATTATTTTATTATTTTTTCTCATGCATTCATGCATCACATTATTCATAGTCCAGTATCTTTGTTAAAAAACATAAAGTTAGCAACTGATAGAATTCAGAATTTATTATTTCTATATATTTAAAATAGTGTTGAGGATGAAGTATACCCATGATATAGACCAGACGTAGAAAACAGGATATTTTGGCATTGAAAAACTGGTTGAACATGCTAGCATTTCTTAAAGCAGGATTGCTCATGATTTTTAAGAGCTCATGCACGTATATAAGCACCAAAACTATACTGATTTCTACTAATAAATCTGGAATGACCCACCCAAAACACAAGCTTTATATCTCCTCGAAGAAAAATTTTCACTACACAGAATTCAAACTGAGTCTCACTACAAAAAGTCTCACAACACTCTCCACTCTGACCAAGTGGAAATAAGAGGTTTATATCCCCTTTCAAGGTCAAAATGGCAACATGCTTACAACTTTAAATATCTTAGAGAATTAATATTTGTTTCATTACCTCGTTTGCAATTAAAACTCAGTGTAAAGAGGTACTCTGATCTCTTCAGTAGAATAGTTTTACCTTTCAGAAAACAATAAAAATCATCTCTTCACTTATCAGTACAAAATATTAGGTTGCAAGGTGCTTAAATTTTGTTCTTCAGTTGTCTATTAATTAACTCAAGAAAAATGCAGCATTTCTTTCTTTCACACTACTCTACAATGTTCTTCAAGAGATCAAAATGAAAACTATGTATATGAAAATGTGCTAGGATTTTGTGGCAAATCCAACACCAGGCATATGGTTTGGGGTTTTTTTACTGTATCTTTTACAATGAGAAAAAATACCCAAAGCACTGCAAACCATAAAAAAAAACCAAAAAAACCCAAACCAACCCCAATCTCTCTGAGCCACAATTCCTCTCGTATTCCTTTCTGATTCTGGTGCGGAAAACAAACTTGATTAGTGAGTGCCAACCTTGACAATTCCTCATGTCTTCTCTATGCTGTCAAATGCCTGCCCATAAATTAGCTTTGCTGCCATCTACAAGCCTATGTAAAAATTGTGTGGCCTCTTTAACGTGTGTGCCGTCTCACAACATTATTCCCAACAGTTAAAATTTCTGCTCGTCACTACTTGTCATCATAGTCCCTTCTTCCTCAAGTAAAACAATTTCTAACCTCATCTTTTATCTAAATTAATCTATTTCTTGACCACCACTTTCTTTTCTAAGGTGTTATTAGAACGCTTTCAAAAAGAAATTTATAAACATTAATTTCTAGGTACTACTTAATCAACATCTGTTCCATAATTATGTCTCACTTCTGTAAACTATACTTATGTCTTTTAGACTTTATTTCACTTACATATCTAAGACTTGTCTACATTTCAACTGTAACCACTTACAGATTTCATTGTGTTAGCACAATTTTCCCTTGGATTAAGTATGATTTTACATTTATGAGTTGTTATATATCGTGCTAGCTTACTGCAATTAATAGCATGAAGCATGGAAAACTATCTGTGTCACCAATATAGAAATATCTTCTGGAAGCCATACCTCAGTTTTTCTGCGTCTTGAGTCAGAGACATAAAATATGTGAAGCATGACACATTCAGGAAAGGTGCTTCCTGCTTTTCATATATATCTAGTTTTCATATCTGGCACACTTAAAATGGATATATGAGGTTCATTGTGTTTTACTTTTTAATATCCACTAACATATTCTCTTCAATTTTCCTTCTACCGAAACAAAGGAAATGAGTTAAAATTACTAATAAAACTCTAAACACATATAAAAACATCCTTAGCTGTGACCCCTAGCTAGAAATTGGTTTGGGTGGCTTCCTCCCTCAAAATTTACAACATGTCATTTTTATACATGAAGCGAGTGAGAAAGGAAATAAGATAAAGATAAGAAAGTCAAATAAAGGACTGTTTGAGAAACTTAATTTAACTTGGAGATAATTGTATCATCTCCGCATCTTAGAAACAGTAATTTGGCATGCCGAGGGACAGGAAATGTAGACCCAATAATGAAATGAGATGTAAAGATAGAAGATGAGATTTTGAAAGCTTGCAACTTTAATGCAAAGACATTTTTTGTAGAACATGTTCTGTTACACCTGGATATCCTCAGAGAAATCTGTTCTACCAGTAACTCCTCTCATTACTGTCCTCTTTGTAAGGGCAACTTTGTACTTAGGCAAAGTACCTAGAGCAATCCGGTTGACTTTTTACATTGCATTAGCAGCTAAATGGGACCCACTTCTCACTTCCTCAGAAGCCTTTTAGTCTAATGCTTATTAAACTGACAGTCTAAAAGATTCATAGTCTTGAACTCAAGAGTTTTCATTACAAGCCACTTATAAAATGTTTCTCTCTAATTGCTCAAACTACCTCTTTTCAACAAACCAAACAGACAGAAAAACAGCTCTGGACCTGAAACGTCTTTAATAAACATAGTGAATAAAATGTCCTGAAATAAAATGACTGGAAACCCTCCAGTGACTTTAGGAGTGAGGGTTATTCCAACCACCTGATGTTATAACTTTTTCAGAAGAAAGCTTAACACCTAGCAACCTTCCGCTACCTGAAGGAGCTACAAGAAAGATGGTGAAGGACTGTTTACAAAGGCTTGTAGTGACAAGACTAGGGGCAATGGGTATAAACTGGAGAGGGGCAGATTTAGGCCAGACATAAGGAAGAATTTCTTCACCGTAAGAGTGGTGAGGCCCTGGAACAGGTTAGCTGTCGCTACCCCATCCCTGGAGGTGTTTAAGGCCAGGTTGGATGGGCCTTGGAGCCCCTGATCCAGTGGGAGGTGTCTCTGCCCATGGCAGGGGGTGGAACTGGATGATCTTTAAGGTTCCTTTCAACCCAAACTATTCTATGATTCTATGATCTAATCTAGGAATGGTGCAAGAATTTATATGGCTGCAAAAGAAAATGCATTTTTTTGTGAAAGAATCCAGGCTGAGAATGGTATGGGACCAGGGATCTGGAATCAAGTTGCTTTGTAAGTAACTTGGGTGTTCTGGCAGCTCTGGGCTGCACCCTGAGCCTGCAGGTCAACACAGAGCAGGCTGGGAATCAACTCCAAGCCAAGGAATTGCTTCCAGCTACTCACTTTTGTGTAGAGATTCCTGTCTGAAATTCAAGGTGTTCAAAGAACTTAACACCGGGAACTATATATAAAGAAATACATAAAGGAAATACATGAATACTCAGATATATATCCTGTAATATATTCTAGTTATACCAAGGAAGGGAAATACATTTTATCTCTCTGTATCCTTATGGAATATGGCTGCTAACTGCATTAATTTCTGTTATGTAGCTACAAAAACACAGCCACACATGAATTTAGATTTACAAGTCTAACTATTGTTGTATATGTGTAGTAATCCTGAATACAAATGCTACTGTCTTTTACCAAGCTGTGAGCGCTTACCTGATTTTTTTTTCCCATTGATTTTCCCAGTTAATTTAATATGTTCTGCCTTTGGAAACAGGATGATCCTGAAGCTTAACTGTAATGCATCAACTCCCATCAGAGTGAAAGTCACTGAGGGTACTTGCACCTTCCAAAACGGGATTGCCTTCGGGCAGGATTAGACCCATTATATGACAGGGGGAAATGATGTACAAATATAAGTGTTACTTGGACAATAATGAGTTTAAGCAACTTTTTAATGACACCTCCCCTATTAGCTGACTTAATCATTCAAAACAAATAGCCAAGAATAAAATATTTGGAGACTTGAAGTACGTTTCACTGCCAGAGTGCACTAATGAGATGGGCTAAAGAAGACTGACCTTCACTCTAATTGGACTCAGAATGATGCTTTTTAGATCTTTCCTTTGAAAGGTCTCTATGACTAATTCTAATTCAAAGCTGTCTAAGCAATGCATACTCTCAATTACCAGCAGCAAAGGTTACACTAAATGGGTAACTGCTGGTTTAACCATGTGTTATTAGAGTCTGCTAAAATTACTTTTTGGGAAGTGTCAGTTATTGATATAGCTTGACTCGGGAAGCAACTTGGACTCATTTAAAGGCTGTAGGAAAGTAAACTTTATTTTGCTTCACTCTTGTTTGTTATTCACAGAAACTGTTTTACACTCCATGCCTGGGAAGCACTAGATGTATCTTCAGACATAATCATCTAAGAATTATTTATTTTTTCAGTATTACCTGAGACTTAGGCAATTGGAACAGCTTTTAATGCAGTGATGGAGCTGGTCGTATTCCTTGTACTGGTGCTGGAAATAAGGTGCTATACGGTCAGCATCTCTAATCTTCAATTTAAACTTTTTGGCATTGAAAGGTAAGGATTCCTTGTAGGTAATAAGGCCTTCAATTCATCCTTAGTAGCCAAAGCTGTGCAAACATTTGCATAGTCTTATAGCCCTTTCCTGGGTTTTACTTGTGTTCTTTTTCCTACGGTTAGATAAAACAGTTGAGATGGTGGATGGGATTGTTATCATCAAAAAGAATCATCCCAAGCCACTGCTCTGCTTCTGATCCTTTTTCTCTCTGCCTCAGGTCCTTGCCATGCACACCCATCTCTCTTCTGGTCGCTTTGGTTGTGTTGACCACCAGTCAAGACCTAAGCACCACAGAAACAATTGCTCATTCCTGTTCCTCAGCAGGACGGGGGGAGAATAGGAAGAAGTGAGACAAATCATGTACTTGACTAGTGATTTGAATTGTCTCATTGTGGAGTTAGACAAGTGATGGCTGGAAGTTAGACAAGTAACATCCAAAAAAGAAGGAAGAAAAAGGGTTTGCCTGAAACCTTAGCTCAGTTATTTAGGTTTCTTACCTCCATAGTACATGTTAATATCAATATTCCTGTTAGTATTGACAAAACATAATCACTGAGGTTTGGGTTTTGACTGAAGTATGACAATAATTACTCATGCTATGTCCCAGCGTGTCTTTCCTAACATTATCCAACAGACATCCTTGTCCAACAGAATTCATACAAAGAATTAATAATTAAATCCTGTGCTTAAATATATTTAAATATCCAGAATTTATGATGTAAACAATTGTACCACTTACAACATGCGAATTTAAAAGCAGATGCATCTATTACATAAGAAATCTTAAATGTCTTATGTAATTTCAAGTGATTTAAAATCTCAAGGCAACTTATTAAAGACTCTGCAGATTCTTAGTCTGTGACTTTTACTCTTAATTAAAGTTATATTTGACCAGTAAAGGTTCTCAAAACAATTCCTTTTTTGCATATTGTGCTTGCAGTTAGTGGACTTAACAAGGTGCATAAACACTTCTAAAATAAGTTTTCTCATTGAGAACAATGATTAACTTAGTATGAGCAGAGTTAAGCTCATCCTTGCTCAGCTAACCATTAAATTCAATCTCCGAGTCCCCTGGGGGGTGAAGTGCAGACAAGGAGAATGCTAGCCCATAAGGCAGAATACTTCAAAAAGGAAGGATATGCACTGAAGTGTCAGGTCGTCTGTTGTGATTTCATGTAATAAGTTCACTAGAGCATCCATTGATTATCAATCAGAATTCATCACAATATCTTCTTTATGCTGTTCAGCTTAGCAGGTCCCATTCAAATAAAAAAAGGCTTGAATTAAATTCTGCTTCTGCAAAGATGCATTAATGCAATTTCAGAGATCCGTCATTGGTCTTATTTCCATATTGGAATAGAATTCTCCTTTCCACCAGCAAAACTTGCATAAGGCCATGCTTGATTGCTCGCTAAACTCAAACTAGTAAGTCTGCGCACATATGGCCTCACGTTCTGAGGAATTTATGCTGACTCCCTGAGGAGCAAAGTAGCCCAGAAAATGATCACAGCTGAGGCAAGACCCAGTAAAGCGATTTTAAGGACACACATAGGTGATGCTGAAAACTCCGGCTGAGCATATACTTAAATGTGTCGATTCATAAGGTCTGCTCACACCTCACAGTTTGACTTTAAATTACCTTGGGTAGCTGGGATCCCATTGTTGTTTGCGCCTGGAGCTTCTCTCCAGACTTCAGCACCATGGGCCATGCCAGAGCTCATGATTGAACTCAGAATCCAGATTAGGCTTCTTGGAGGGTTGGAGACAAATTAAGAAAATGCCATACAAACACCAGCAATTTTCCAATCAAAGACCTGTTTTCTTTTATAAATACAGTAAGAAAAGGATGTGATATTCCTTTTTTATTATTATCTTAGCTGTTAAAAATCAGACTTTATATTTCAGAAGCTTTCATTAAATACATAGGCTATGTACTACCTGACCTCTGCACAAATTTGCCCATACATTTTATACTCACTGCTGAGTAAAAGACTAGATCTATATTAATATCATGGATGAACTCAGTTCTCCAGGATAACTGTTTTATCTTTGGTTTGCGTTGTTATTACTCCCAAACAGTATATCTGCCCTAAGACTGACTTCAAGTTTAAGAACTTCAACAAACCTCTGCCTTCACAATCACAGTGGTGAATGCATCATGTTCTTCAGAATTTCATATGTGAATAAATGACATACCTTGCAATACTTACTCCTACCCAAATTTTCTTTTTGGGTTTTACTTAGTCTTGAGTTCTTCTACAAAGATATGAACCTACTGGGTATCACCATATAAGCTCTGTTCAGTCATCATTTCTCAACAACACCAAGTTCAAATAACTTTCAGATTCAAAGTACAAGCCTTTGGTTCATGAAAAAAAAAAACCAAAACCAAAAACAAACCTGTATTTCTCTCAACCTTTTTCTTAAACCTAAGTGTAACAAATAGTGCATCTTCACTCGTGCTCTGACTGTGAAAATGTTTTTTTTACTGCTTTTGGCAGATAAAGGTATTGCACATGTATGTTCCCTGTATGGCAATGTTTTTTATCTTTTACCTATTGCAATGTCATAAACATATCATTTAAAGAATTGTGAACATGACCTTGTTTTACCAAATGAACTATCTACACATTCAGCATGTCCCTCTTCTGTAAATCGTTTCCATACCCTCAGGTTTATCTGAATTTAACATTGGTAAAATTTTCACGCTATTTAATGTCTACAAAATATTTTACAGGCTTATAGTGTTTAAAAGGGGAAAAAGGCTAGGCAGAGACCACAACTAAAAAGCAGTGTATGAGAAATGGACCAATATGTATATCTACACAGACTGAACCAGAATGAACCCATCAAAGAACATGATGCATAATGAAAAACCTGTGATTTTTAAGTTGTGCTTTGGCACACATACTTCTTTTCTGAACTGTAAGCAATGTCGGCTGTGCTACCACTTTTCAGACTGGTCTGCACAAACAAAAAAATAAATAAGTATAATAGCAAGGAGCTATGAAAGCTTGAATACAAAAATCTGAGGATTGAAAGACCACAGAATCACAGAATGAATAGGGCTGGAAGGGACTTATAACAATTGTCTAATCCTACTCTCTGCTCAAAGTAGGATTACTTATAGCAGGTTGCCCTGGACCATGTCCATTTGGGTTTTGAGTTTCTCCACAGACGAAGCCTCCACAACCCCTCTAGTTAACCTGCTCCACTGCTTGACCACCATCACAGAAAAATACCTTTTTCTTATATTTAGATAGTATATCCTATAGTTAAATACATGTCCATTGCCTCTTGTCCTGTCACTGCTTACAACTGAAGAGGGTCTGGCTCTATTTGCTTTTCTTTGTCCATCAGCTATTTATATACATTGATAAGATCCCCTGAGCCTTCTCTTCTCCAGGCTGAACAGTCCCAGCTCCCTCAGTCTCATCATTTATCAGATGGTCCAAACCCTTAGACATCTTTGTGGTCTTTCACTGGACTTTCTCTAGTATGTCCATGTCTCTACTGGGGAACTCTCAACTAGAAGCTGCACTGCAAGTGGGTCTCACCAGCGCTAAGCAGAGAGTAAGAAGCACTTCCCTCAGTCTGCTGGAGATGCTCTGCTACCTGCTGGTCTTCTTTGTCAAAAGAGCATATTGTGTACAACTTGTGCACCAGGACACCCAAGACCTTATTTGCAAAGCTGCTTTCCAGTTGCTTGGCTCTCATCCAGTTTGTGCTGATGTGTGGGATTTTTCCTCCCCAAATGCAAGACTGGACACTTCCTTTTGTTAAACTTTATAAGGTTCCTCTCACCTTGATTCTCTGACATGAATCATTCAGGTCCATGAACAGTAGCACACCCACATGGAATATCAACCAGTTCTCCCAATTTTGTATCACCTGCAAATCACCGAGGGTGCACTCAGTTCTGTTATCCAGGTCATTAAAAGAGATTTTCGACAGTACTGATCACAAAATTGATACCTAACTCACAATGAGCCTCCAGCTAGACTTTGTGTACTCATTAGCTGTTTAAGCCCAGTAGTTCAACAGTTTTCTGTCCATCTCATTTCTCTAGTCTGTATTTCAACGGTTTGTCTGTTATGGGAGACCTTTCCAAAGTCAAGACAAGCAGCGTCCAGTATTCTTTCATCCAATAAACCAGTCATTTCATTGTCAAAGGCCACCACACTGGTCAAATATCACTTCCCTGAGATAAATTCATGTTGATTGCTTCCAATTTCCCTTAATAAGACATCTTAAAACAAAGAAAATATGTCCTGGTTATAACATTGCTGTTTAGTTTTATGGCCAGTTTCATGACATCAACTGGGAAAAAGCCAAAGTTGAGGAACTCTAACTTTACCCACAGAAAGTACTGATACATGTGCAAATTTTCTTCTCTGTCAGCAAAATATGAGCTAGGAATGAGACATTTTTCAGCACTTATTCTATGCTTGTGGTACAATAAGAACTTTCCATAGAAATGAAATACAGCAGCCACAAATCATTCTGTTTGAAGTTTTATTGCCAACTCAAAACTTAAACCAGAGTCAATGGAGGCCAACTCTCTTTAATGAACTTCAAAGGAGGCTGTGCTATGCCTGATGTTTCATTGAAATGATGAGCATTATGGTATGCCAGTTTGATTTTTAAATTTTCTGAAACCTAAATTCAAGGCAAATGTTAGAGATTACTATGATACCCTCAAAGTGGAAATCATAAATTTTTACAGTTATAAGCTATTCTGCAGGAGAGGAGTTGCTGTCCCTCCCTCCTGTTTTATGAGCTGTTGTGCATTGCTTAACTGGTAGAAAGGGGCCGACCTGAACAGGGACAAAAAAGAGCGAGCAAAGCTGTGCAGCCTGGGATTTAAGGAATTATCCCAAGGAATGTGTAATGGAGACGGCATTCATAGGTGTAAAACCAAACCCTTGAATCCATATTCCTAACAGCAGTCTAATTTCCAAAAGACTTGATAATTCTGGGAGGAAGAGAGAGAGGGACAAGAGACAAGAACTGTCTCTCACCTGTCTTCTGAGAGTGGCAGTTAATCCTCTGTTATTTTTTCAGGGGAATTAGAAGTCTACTTTCATGAGAGACTGCGAACTGTGAACTACAATCGAAGAAAAATGCCCGCTTGTGTCTCGTGGATACAAAGGCCAGACTCATCTTAATGAACCCTACGTACACATCTAAGGCTTCTAAGACAGTGGGGTGCTTGATATGGTTGATGTTACAGTTGTTAGGTTGATGGCTGGGCTTTGTGATCTTAGAGGTCTTTTCCAATCTTAATGATTCTATATGAACTCCCTGCTCTGTCAGCACTGATGGGCCCCTTCCATTTGAGGCTTATTTGCCTTCTCAATGTTTCTATCTTTCTGCACAGTTTATACTGGGAAGATGAAAAGAATTATGTTCTGCAATGAACTTGCATGTCTCAATTTGGTAAAAAGCCAAAGAAATCAGAGGAAACACAACGCCCCTCTTGTTTTTTGAACTACCTACTGTTTTGCCTGTCTCACTGTTCTTCACGCTGATCTACACGTACCTCATCCTGAAGCTCAAGATTCTGCCTTGAGATCATATAAGCAGTCTCAGATCAGTGTTCAGTGAAAAGAGTTTTGGTCAGGAGTCTGAAGTTAGATATTGCAAAGCTTTGTGTCACGACACCTGAGTGCCTTTGAGTCTCTGGGCTAAGTTGCTAAGGCTAAATCAGAGCCTCAAGCAGTCATTTTTCTTGTTAGTGCTTAAGGCTGGCTCCAGGAAAAACCTTGATAAAATATGAAAGCCTTTACTCAAGAATGTAATAAAATGTCTCAGGCCAGGGGATTATCATCAATATATCTACAGGGAGCATAAAAATACCCATAATCTAAGCATAATTATCCATCTCCTTTCCTCTCTAAAAACAAAATTGCACATCTGCAGTGATACATTTCTAACGCTGTGCTGAGCTGGCCCAGAACATTATGCGCTGGCTCCGATGTAATGCACTGCAGTCAGC
This sequence comes from Phaenicophaeus curvirostris, assembly GCF_032191515.1. Classification (NCBI taxonomy): domain Eukaryota; kingdom Metazoa; phylum Chordata; class Aves; order Cuculiformes; family Cuculidae; genus Phaenicophaeus; species Phaenicophaeus curvirostris. The sequence continues at coordinate 4,095,924 of NC_091405.1, read as the reverse complement.
CACTAACAGCCAGGCTTCCCAGGCTCCTTAAAGGCATGGACAGCCTTACTTTTGTGTTGACTGCAAAGTTTAGTGTACCATGTGTTTGTTCTTTCAGATAAGTTTGTTATTCAACAGTTGAGAGTGTCGATTTTATATGCATTAAGTCAAAAGTTCATCAAACTGTGATAATTTGCATCATAAAGATGATAGCAATCTTCCGGGACCTGAAGGGACTACAAGAAAGCTGGAGAGGGACTGTTCACAAAGGCTTGTAGTGACAGGACTAGGGGTGTAAACTGGAGAGGGGCAGATTTAGACTAGACATAAGGAGGAATTTCTTCACTATGAGAGCAGTGAGACACTGGCCCAGGCTGCCCAGGGAAGTTGTGGCTGCCCCATCCCTGGAGGTGTTCAAGGCCAGGTTGGATGGGCCTTGGGCAGCCTGATATAGTGGGAGGTGTCCTTGCCCATGGCAGGGGGGTTGGAATTGGATGATCATTAAGGTCCCTTCCAAGCCAAGCTATTCTCTGATTCTGATTATATGTCATCTTTCATCAAAACTGTGATAATCTGCATCATAAAGATGATCGTATCTAGAATGTACACAGTTTTTATTGTACATTTTCAGACTATAGCATGAATCCATAAGTTGGTTTTTCTTCCATTAGTATCACTAACCTGTTTTTCAGTTGGACAATACTCATAAGACATGCATAACTATCTCTGCATTATGTATGCTTCTGACTGAACCTGTAACAAAGATTCACTTGACCTCATTGGTATCTGGAACAGAACCATGCAGAATAAAATTTTTAAATGAGGAAAGAATAACTCATGCAAATGAGTAGTGAAATATATTGTTTCCAGAAAAGCTGTAAAAACAAATATATATGGTAAATGAAGATATCCCTCAAGTTTCTAGACTTTTGATGTCACTGAATACTTCATTATTAGTTACTAAATGGATTTTAAATTCTGCTGATGATTTATAAACATGATACAACACACAATCATCAGATATTAAGGTTTCACCCATTTTCCCAAGGGAAATAATCAAGAATAAAAGAAAAGAAATACTTGCTGATATTTCTCACTAGTTTATCTGATAAAAAACTTCCCTCTTGCATATCTCTTAAGCCATTTCAGAAAAAAAAAAGAGCTTTCAGATTAAATACCTCTTTCCTGTTGAGCCCAGCTTTATAAGGTACATGAATTCCACATGCCAGTTACCCACGAGATACCCAGTAAATTCAGCCACAAAGGCAACTTCAATTTTAACCATCTAAGTTTTTTAATGCTCTAAGAATTACACTTAGCTATGTCAGTCACTTAAGCCTAGAACTTTAAAAGCATTACACATCAAGAAATGTAAGCTTTATAAGCTGGAAGGAATTACAATTATAGAAACTTTACTAAAGTTTAGGTATCCAGATACCTAAACTTCTTGAAAACTTGACCAAGACTGTCTGGTTTCAATTTTACTTTAGAAATAATAAGAATAATAATAGAAAGAAACTGTAAACATGAATATTCCAAGATATTTTAAAGTCTAGAATTTCCTTTAACGCAAAAGAAAACATAAGAAAAATTCCGTTGTTCTCCTTCCCCAAACATGCAGATGGACATTTGCATGACCACTCAAACAATACCTTTAATTGAGGAAAAAAACCAGAAAGAAGCTTTAAGGCAAAATATATTTTGGGCACATGCCCTGGCTCAAAATATTGGGTGAATTTGTGAGCAAATCACACAGCTGAATTTAGCTGTAGGTTAAATGGATCATTTCAGTTGTAACTACAGCCTCACTATCCTTTGTTTTAGTAACAGTTCATAGTGTTGAGTCACAGAGCCTACTCAGACGTGCAAGACATGTAATTGAGTTTGTGATGGAAAATGACTAAATGTAGCAGCAGAAATGCAACGTGTGCTGCTATCTGACCTTTGTCAGCAATGCCAGGGGCTTTTTTCATATGCTGCTGCTGGTTGTCATTATTAACAGTGACCATGAATTTCTTTCTGTCAAAGTAATCAAACCACAGGAAAGAAGTTTCTGAGGAGCTCTGCATGGAGAAGGTCATTGGCGCTTGATCTCATCAAGCTGCTTTCTTTGTTATTAGAAAAGGCAGGTGGGAAAATGAGTAAATGACACCCTTAAGATTTTTAAGAACATTGGAAATATGTTATTAAACTGAGATCAGTAAATAATATATTCTATCGATCAAGAAGACGTTAGATATTAAGGGAAAAAAAAAAAGTTTGTTCCCCTTCTCTTCCACTTAGACAAATTAAATTCTGCCATGTCACACCAAGTTTTTTTGAGTATTGATTTTTTTCAATCTTTGCTTGACATTTGAGGTGACTGAAAAGGTTTAATGTGAGTTCCTGAAGAAAAAACAGAGTAAAGCTATGATGATATGTGGGGTCTGCAACATGCAATACATCCATGCTATACCAAAGATGACACACCAGACGGATGCTAAGCCATGCTGCTTTTGCATTATTACGTAGTTCACCTCAAATATGCAGCTAAACAGTCAGAGAGCGTATCACAAGGGGCACAAAACAAGTACAAAATGGCTTGTCCACCTAAGGTTATAAAACATCTATTTCAAAAAATACGGTAGGAGCTCCCTCTACTGATATCTTTCAGCTTTCCAAGCTTTCTGGCCTTGGCAAGTGTAACACACTCAAATACATTTGGAATCTATATACATTGAGTGTTTTCATTTTCTTTGTTATGTACAAGAACAAAAGTCATCATTCGGTGTAGACCACACCTAATAGAGACGTTATTGATTTACACAAATATATTACTGCCTTCATATTAAGTACCTGTGATTCAAAAAAATCTCTGCTTTGATACAGTAATTCTAGAGGTTTGCCTTATTGTGGGACACGACAGGCTTCAGAAGCTTTGTAGCTGTATTAAACTGGATTTGGCCGCTTAGAAAAAAGTTATAATTTCTAAGAAGCTTCATCAGAAGATTGCTAAACCCTCTAAAACCTGCAGGTATTTAAAAGATGGACAGATTTGGTGCTCAGGGATATGGCTTAGTAGTGGACAGGTAGGGTTGGACTCAATGATCTCAAAGGACTTTTCCAACCAAATAATACTATGATTCAGTTTATCAAAATTTGGGCATCTTTTTAGCAATTTCCCTTGCAGTATTTTAAAAGAACAAAAATCTAGTTTGGGTAGGCTACAGTGTATTTAAGATAGTTTTGGAAAACATGCTTAATTAAAGAGGATCAGCCCAACTTTACTCACCGTTACTCAGCCATATACATCCAATTTTTGTTAGTTCAGCTTCATGAGGGTTCATCATGAGGGTTGTGACGATTTGGACAGTAGTGGGTGACATGCTTCAAGATTTATCTTTGTTTTCATTCCTCAATAAAAGTTTAAGATAAGATTACCTCCTTTTAGGTAAATAAGGTGTTTTGCATGGAAGTGCATATACAGCTTTCCCATGGAACCAATTACATTCCTGCAAACCTTACAGGAAGCCTGACTTATCCATTATAAATTGTTGCTTATTTAAGAGGAATGTAATATGTACAAAAGAAGGAGATTTTCAAGGAGCTAAGGTCCATAAATGTATATAATATCACTGCCAGAATTTTCAGACGATGAGCCCTCTCTTCGTTTTCCCTGTTATGAGTTTCTCAGTTATCGATACAGAGCAATGCTACTCAGAGGGAGGCCCGGTCTAGATACAGACAATATGACCATTTTATATAGCGTTTATTAAGTTCTCAGATATACAATGTCTTCCATATTGCTCCAGAAGATACTTTATTTCTTACCCCTCTCTCATCCTCAAAACAAACAGTCATAACTGACCATCGCTATTCTTAACCCAGAAAATTACATGCAGTTCCTGAGTAGCCCACCACGGCTTCCTGAAAAAGGACCTCAAAACAAAAATTAGCTAGATAGCTCTAGACTAGTATTAGATGTTACTTCAATATCCTCAATGCATAATCTGAGACATTTTTATACTTCCTGACATTTCCATATAACTCCAAAATTTCTTTTGTTTGTTCCAGTGTGGCAGCTCTTTTAATAGGCCATCTTACCAGTGATGGATTGTTGTTGGTTTTACCTAATCTGGAAAATTTAATTGTCCCGCAGACCCGCTCCACAGAGAGGCCTGCTGCTTACCGGGGGCATCACTGAAGGACGTAGCTAGAAAACTTCCTTCCCTGGTCCATGAGACAGACGACTATCCTCTGATAGTCCAAACTGGTAACGATGGTCTAGTAAACAAAAAGGCCAAAACCATCAAGAATGACTTCAGGGCCATTGGGAAAATGATGGAGGGCTCTGGGGCACAAATAGTATTCTGCTCCATCCCATGGCTAAATAGAGAGGAGCGGGAAGCCAGGAAGAAGAATTCAACTAATGCCTGGCTCTGAGCCTGGTGTGAGGCTTTGGCTTCTTTGATCATGGGGTGGCTCACACACCCCCAGGCTTTCTTGCTAAGGATGGGACACATGTGTCTCCTAGGGGGACTAAAGCCCTTGCTAGAAACCTAGCTAAGCTCATAAATCGAGCTTTAAACTAGATGTGAAGGGGGAGGGGGGTGAGCCCAGGCTAGACAGGAACGAGCCTGGACGTGGAGGAATGGTGATTAGGAGAGGGTGTGCTGGTGAGGACCACCAGTACCTCACCACAGAGAAAGTGGGGGAGAACACACCTCGGGGTGCTAAGGGAGATACGGGCACTCTGGAGCTAGCTACTCCAGTTACCAGGCAATTGGGAATGAACTCTGTTCCCTCTAAGAGGGCTGAAGGCTCGGCGGCTCAGCTGAAGTGCATTTACACCAATGCACACAGCATGGGGAATAAGAAGGAAGAGCTGGAAGCTGTCATAGGGCAAGGAGCCTATGATGTCGTTGCCATCACGGAAACGTGGTGGGACGACTCATATAACTGGAGTGCAGCTATGGTGGGTACAAACTCTTCAGGCGGGATAGGAAGGGCAGGAGAGGATGCGGGGTAGCCCTCTTTGTAAGGGAGGACTTGGGCTCCGTTGAGATGGATTGTGGTGATGAGGAGATTGAGTGCCTGTGGGTTAAAATCAGAGGAGCCCACCAGAAGGTAGATTTTGTGATGGGAGTCTGTTACAGACCACCCAGCCAAGGAGAAGCAGCTGATGAGCTCTTCTATAAACAGCTGGGGTTAATCTCTAGATCAATGCCTCTTGTTCTTGTGGGAGACTTCAATCTTCCTGATATCTGCTGGAAGTACAATAGAGCAGAAAGGAAGCAGTCTAGGAGGTTCCTGGAGTGTGTGGAAGACAACTTCTTTGCACAGCTGGTGAATGAACCAACAAGGGAGGGTGCCCTCCTGGACCTGCTGTTTGTGAACAGAGAAGGCCTTGTGGGGGATGTGGCAGTAGGTGGACACCTAGGACAAAGTGACCATGAGATGATAGGGTTTTCTGTTCTAGGTGAAGTGAAGAGGGTTGTTAGTAGGACGGTAGCATTAAATTTCCAGAGGGCAGACTTTGAACTCTTCAGAAGGCTGGTTGGCAAAGTCTCATGGGAGACAGTCCTTAAGGGCAAGGGAGCCCACAAGGGCTGGGAGCTCTTCAAAAAGGAAATCCTAGCAGCTCAGGAGAAAGCCTTCCCCGTGTTCCGGAAAAAAAGCCGGCAGGGGAGAAAGCCAGCTTGGTTGAACAGAGAGATCTTGAGTGATATCAAGAAGAAGAGAAATGTTTATGGGCTCTGGAAGATGGGACAGGCCTCTTGGGTGGACTACAGGAGAGAAGTGAGACTGTGTAGAGAAAAAATCAGAAGGGCTAAGGCTCAGCTAGAAATCAGATTGGCAAAGTCTGTGAAAGATAACAAGAAATCCTTCTATAAATATATAAATAATAAAAGGAGGACTAGGGAGACCATACAGTCCCTATTGGACGCAGAAGGAACAACAGTGACAGGGGATGAGGAAAAGGCTGAGGTACTTAATGCCTTCTTTGCCTCAGGCTTTAATTGTAAAGAAAGTCGTTCCATCTGTGTACAAACCCAGGAGCTAGAGGAGCAAAATGAGGCTCCCATGATCCAAGAGGAGGTGGTCAGAGCCTTGCTAGCCCAACTAGACACCCACAAGTCTATGGGGTCGGATGGGATTCATCCAAGGGTATTGAAGGAGCTGGTGGATGTGCTGGCCAAAGCCCTTTCCATCATCTTCCAACAGTCCTGGAAGACTGGGGAAGTTCCACTGGACTGGAGGCTGGCTGATGTTGTGCCCATCTACAAGAAGGGTCTCAGGGAGGACCCAGGAAACTCCAGGCCTATCAGTCTGACCTCAGTGCCAGGGAAAGTCATGGAGCAGGTGATCTTGAGTGCTATCATGAAGCACATGCAAGAGAACTGGGTGATCAGGCCCAGTCAACATGGGTTCACAAAAGGCAGGTCTTGCCAAACTAACCTGATCGCCTTCTATGACAAAGTGACTCGGCTGCTGGATGAGGGAAAGGCTGTGGATGTATCTTCCTGGACTTCAGTAAAGCCTTTGACACAGTTTCTCCCAGCATTCTGCTTCGGAAACTGTCAGCCTCTGGGCTGGACAGGCGCACACTCTCCTGGGTGGAAAACTGGTTGGCTGGAGGGCCCAGAGAGTGGTGGGAAATGGTGGGAAATCCAGCTGGAGGCCAGTGACAAGTGGGGTTCCCCAGGGCTCAGTGCTGGGTCCAGCCCTGTTCAATGTCTTTATCAACGACCTGGATGAAAGCATCGAGTGCACCCTCAGCAAGTTTGCGGACGACACTAAGCTGGGTGGAAGTGTTGATCTGCTGGAGGGTCGGGAGGCTCCAAAGGGATCTGAACAGGCTGGACCGCTGGGCAGGGTCCAATGGCATGAGGTTTAACAAGGCCAAATACCGGGTCCTGCACTTGGGGCACAACAACCCTATGCAGTGCTACAGACTAGGAGAAGTCTGTCTAGAAAGCTGCCTGGAGGAGAGGGACCTGGGTGTATTGGTTGACAGCGACTGAACATGAGCCAGCAGTGGCCCAGGTGGCCAAGAAGGCCAATGGCATCTTGGCTTGTATCAGAAACGGTGTGACCAGCAGGTCCAGGGAGGTTATTCTCCCTCTGGACTCGGCACTGGTGAGACCGCTCCTCGAATCCTGTGTTCAGTTCTGGGCCCCTCACCACAAGAAGGGTGTTGAGGCTCTGGAGCGAGTCCGGAGAAGAGCAACAAAGCTGGTGAGGGGGCTGGAGAGCAGGTCTTACGAGGAACGAGGAACGGCTGAGAGAGCTGGGGTTGTTTAGCCTGGAGAAGAGGAGGCTGAGGGGAGACCTCATTGCTCTCTACAACTACCTGAAAGGAGGTTGTGGAGAGGAGGGTGCTGGCCTCTTCTCCCAAGTGACAGGGGACAGGACAAGAGGAAATGGTCTCAAGCTCCGCCAGGGGAGGTTTAGGCTGGACATTAGGAAAAAATTTTTCACTGAAAGGGTCATTGGGCACTGGAGCAGGCTGCCCAGGGAGGTGGTTGAGTCACCTTCCCTGGAGGTGTTTAAGGCACGGGTGGACGAGGTGCTAAGGGGAATGGTTTAGTGTTTGATAGGAATGGTTGGACTCGATGATCCAGTGGGTCTCTTCCAACCTGGTTATTCTATGATTCTATGATTCTATGATTAGATTTTTGTACTGTCGTTACTAGAAACTAGATATTCCAGGAGTGTATTAATGTAAGTGTCTTATGATTGCAAAACTTCACCTAACCAATAAATTAAAAACACAATATCTCAACTGTTACAGGATATTATTCACAGATCATATTAAGGTAAAGCTATCAACATCCTCTGAACACATAATAAAAAGAATAAAAATTGTTATCATGACTGCAAACACTTTGAAATATGAACAGCATGTAAAAAGCCTAATAAGTTAGTAGTATCAACTATCACTATTAAGTCATGTTTTCACTTATTAATATTAAATTTGGTAGAATAAGGCTTTAAAGACAGCTGTGAATTGCTTACTAGTATCAATCACAGCAGTTAGTTATTAGTGAAATGATATATGGACCAATTGGACAAGAGCTTGCTCTTGATACCTGCTCTAAGGTTCAGTTGTAAAGGTGGGATTTTTCATTCACTTCACCCAATTCAGGCCTCACTACATTTAAAAATACTCTCTTGGAACAGAAGGAAGTAGAGATGAGTATAGGAAGATGGGCAAACAAAGCAAATTCACTTGAGCTCCACTGCATTTCAACAATAAACAGGTTGGTTTGGTTGTTATTCATTTTTTATGTTCATAACCATACCTTTATACTGACATGTCTTCAAATTCCCTACAAACTCTACAAGGTATCATTAAAAAAATCACAATTAAAGACAGTTCTTGGTTGAATGAAGAAAGGCAGCATAGTTCAAGCAATACTGTACAAGAGACAAAACAAGAAATATCTGTGTTGAGATGTAGCTCTTGGGTATTTGCCAGAAGGCATTCCATCTTCCCGAGTCAAAATGTGATATGAGTCATTAAAGTTAAGGTCCCTTCACATCAACTGAGAATGCTGCCTTTGTTTTTATGTGAATTAGACTCTTCCTATCAGCATTAGGATTTTATAAATCAATGTGGAGGTTTATATGACTACTGACATTGACAATTATCAACTAAAATAAAATATCTGTATTTAGAATATTGGTATTTGCTAGGCCTCTCCATTTTGCCAATGCTATGTTCAGTGACATCCAGAAAGCTGAACGTGATCAGGACAGTGTTTGCCTTTCTGTTTCCATACAATTCTTTTAAAGTCGAAGTCAGATAAGTCACATATATATTTCACTGCTTTACACCTCAGGGTGAAACTTCAGGCTGTCATCTAGGGCTTAGTGATAAAAGAAGGACTGATTAAAAGAGACTGACACTACAGAGCTGATAGAGTTGAAGGACTCTAGGGGCTTCCATGCTATTAAAAATCAGTCATGATTTTCTTTCAAGAGGACTCTTTCAAACAATGAGATTTAAATATTAATTCAAACCAACAGTTGTTGCCCCTCCGCACTGTGTATTTCTGGATGCCTCATTACAAAAATAATTTGATTGTCATCTGTATCTGTCACATAAAAATCCAACAAAATACTGACTGTATTGTTAAAGTTTCAGAGCTATCAGTATGTTATGAAATGACTTTGTATTAAATTCTACCCAGGAAGATTTCAGTGGAAAATGGAATGATTACTACAGTAGCTTTCTTCATGAGGAAACATGACTTAGGTTCTAATTTGGATGCAACAATTTAATATTTACACTCGTGCCAACTATATACTATTTAACAGTGGGTTTCCTGCTTAAAATTCAGGAATTACCGTATTCAGTAAAATATTAATACACTGCACTTACACAGTGCCTCAATTACAGGATCTTAAAATGCTTTTTAAGCATTAATTCAGATTCACATCATCCCCGAGAGGAAGGGACTTGTAGGCAGCAGCATACTTGCTCTTTAAAGTAGCTGAGGTAAGAACCAAGGACGCTTCACTTTTGGCCAAAGGGCATACAGCGAGTCAGTAGCAGAATCAGGAAGAGAATTTAGGAGTTCTGGTTCCTGCTGCTCTTCTTTCACTATTAAATCATATTTCTTTTCCAAGTTCCCCTGTAATACCAGTTATGACCTTAGGTAAGCATAAGCATCATTACCTTTGACAAGAGTTTGAATGAATATTTAGCCATTGTATACAATATATTGAAAGAAGTTAAAATTTGCCTGATTATCATCCTCTCGGTAACTGCATGAAACCTGACACAAAAGGCTTTCCAAATAGTGTTAAATCATTACCACTGACACATAATTTCTAAGCATTATTTTGTTTGATAATGTAAAATGATGTTACTCTGAAATTACACTGACCTAGGTTGCTGCTTCACATCCAAGGATTAATGTTTGAACCATAGAAACTTCCTTAGGTCAGTGAATAATCACACCAACAGCCCCACCTTGAAAAAAAATGGAACTTTTCACCAGGTAAATAAGGGTGAAATATTAAACCCTGAAATTGGCAGATTACTTCAACAGCTTAAAAGTAATGTGGAATCAATTAAATTATTTTAAATCCTGTCTTCCCTATCCCAAATATGAGAATTTTTCTAATTACTGCCAATACAGAGTATTGCCAGAATAAAATACCAAAGGAGAATAACAAGAAGAAAATTAGAACAGAGCCATAACACCTATGTAAGGGAACACTTTAACACCATACAACGTGAACTAATGACAAATTCTCACTGCATTTTAGAAGAGTTTGAGTATGCAATTTTCAAGGATGTTACCTGCACCGGAACAACGTGCCATAAACTTTTCCTTTGGATAAGGTTCTACTGTAAAAGCAATAGCTATTTGCTAAGAGTAAATTTTCTTAGCATTAGTTATTCTTTCCTAGGAGCACCTTTTATTTTTTCAAGGATAATTTACCAGTCGGGAACAATGACAAAATCTTATTCCCTTTGCCAAAAGACTCTGAACAATCTTATTTACCGTGATATCGCGTCTTCTAAAAATGCTGCTACTGTTGGAGGGTTTGACTTTCAGCATGCTTTCTTTTGTCATTTCATAAAATGTGTAATGTCACTTTATATCTCTAGTTTCTCCATATCTCTTCCCCTGTCTGTCTTTTTCTATAAAATGCTTTCATGCATTGTTTAGCTGATGTCAAGAACTGTGGATAGCGGGTAAGTACTTCTCCCATTGACTGCTTAGGCAATTCAAGGAACTTCATAGTAACATAACAAACAGAAAGGGAACAGTGAAAATCTGATAATAGTTAAGAGATGTAAAAGGCAAGCCTTCTACTTTTCTGGAGCTTGAAAAGTACTTTTTAGCACTAATGCAGTTGCATTAATACTCCAAGAAATAGAACTGTAATATTATCTGAACGTACATGTTTTTAATGACATTATCACCAAATCTTGTTATGATTCATTCACTGAAAAACACATGCTTTTCTAATACAGAGCTACTTTGAGATAAAACTTAATTTCACTGAAGCATTCCACAATTACAAAAAAATCACAGTCTAACAGATAGAAAGTATTGCATCATTGTGGGGAATGCAGGGAAGAAAGAGAGGAGACTGAGATGAGATATTAGGAAGAAATTTTTCACTCTGAGGGTGGTGAGGCCCTGGCCCAGGTTGCCCAGAGAACTCGTGGCTGCCCCATCCCCGGAGGTGTTCAAGGGCAGGTTGGATGGGGCTTGGAGCCCCTGGTCTAGTGGGAGGTGTCCCTGCCCATGGCTGGGGTTTGGAACTGGATAATCTTTAAGATCCCTTCCAATCCAAACTATTCTATGATTCTATGACACTAAATGTGTGATGTTTTCTATATCTTTGTTATTTTTCCTTATCTTTATTTATTCTTCCAAAAGGCACCACAAAGGGCAGATAATTTCTAGGGGAAGTGAGCTAGCTGGAGATAGGTTAAGGTTGAGAAGGACAGATTGTCCATTATGCTGTACAAAAAAATGGTAAGAACTATGAAGTACTCTTCAGAAGCAGCTATCACATTAAGATGTCAACAGGAGAACTAATTAGGAATAGGTAGGTCTACAGCAAAATCCAAATTTTAGTACCTGATACTTGATTAGCTTTTTCCTCCTTACATAGAATAGTTAACTTTTCAGAATCTCTTGAGAAAAAGCTTAATTAGTTATCTTTCAGAGTTGCCCTAAAGAAACAATAAATGGTGCAAAAGAAAACAGCATTGTAGAGTGTTTTCGTATAAGGAGAGGATGTTTTCGTGCACTAACCTCAAAGAGAAGACAATTTTTTGAGACAGACGTATTATTAATAAGCATTCCAAAAAGAGGAATTAACCAGAGCAAAATAATCAGTGAAAAAAATTTTGTGTTAGAAAGCAAGGAATTAACCTGTTCATTTAAATTAGCAGAGAATTTCTAGAGTTTTAGAGGATTAAAGTATCAGAGTAGTAGTAATTTGCTAAAGCATGAAAACTAACATGCAGAAAAAAAAATATTGTCCTCTAAATTATACATTAAACCAAGAAATTAACCTATAAACTTTTTGCCCAAGTGCATGTAAAAGCTACCCTAGTTGGTAAACACAGTCGGCGATTTGAATAATCAATCAAATGTGGAGAACTGTGTGACTCAAGTGAAGTGCTCCTGCTGGGGAAGGGAATGGCTGCAAAACAACTACCCTGATGAATGTGATAAGGTACGGGTGTCTACTTGCTTCAGAACACCCACTGTCTTCAGTGGTTTTACATTTTAGACATATTTTTTTCTTCTGAGATTGTGTAAGCAGCATGACTTTATACTTTACTAGCTTTGTGCGTATTCTGCCCTGTTCAGATCTGACCAAAGAAAATACCTATCTGCAGTGTGGATGCACATCAGCAGCTATAAACAAATAAGTACAATAAGCATGTAGACACAGAAACAAAAAACCCTCAGACATTTTTTCAGAGCCGCTGAAGATCCACTGACTGACAATACCAGAATCATTACTTTATAGCGGCTATCACAAGCTCTCAGAAATTTTGTACACTTTTACATTTTTTGAGACATAAAATAGATGTTGAATGAATATTTGCAATCACTTACTGCATGTGAATCAATGAGAAATTTAATTAAGCAATAAAACTGAATATATTAAGTTCTGTTTAAGTTCTCATATTTTGGCTCTCAGAATCTCTTGTCCGGTGAAGGCAAGCTGATCTTAAGATATTATTGAAGGAGAATTTAGTAGGTGTTTTCCCATTTTTAAATGTAACATTTATTTTTAATGTATGGAAATCTCTAAAGCTCAAGAATAAAAATAAAAATCTCTATACCATATTACATTATTTGTTATGCTGGACACAGTGATAGGAGATAGCTGGCTATCTCTACCTAATGGATTTTTATATTGCTCTCTAGATTGCACTAAGGATCAGTTACATGAAAATGTATGTACACTTACGTTCATGCTTTTAGCTCTAGGGGTTTTCCAGAGAAGAGCGAAAAAGAAGCATCTATTTTTTTATTCAGCAAATTAAAGATATAAAACCAGACACAGTGGGCATAAAATAATTCCCTGTAAGAAGACCTGAGTAGAAGATATTTTGTAGTTTATGTTTATCTCACAGTCTCTTTATACTAAAAATCTCCCAAACTTAAATAAATGAGTCAACATTAAGACGTTCAGAGAACCTTTCTTTCATCATACACTGCTCCAAAATTTATCTTAGCTTTTCCTCTCTTCAATAACTTGAGGTGCCAGAATCATTGGGGCAGTGGTAGACAGAGGGAATGGTTTTGAGCTTTTACTTTGATATGCAGGTATTGGAGAAGAGTGAATGAAAAAAACATTTAATCACAGAATCACAGAATCACAGAATAACCAGGTTGGAAGAGACCCACCGGATCACCGAGTCCAACCGTTCCTACCAAACACTAAACCATATCCCTCAGCACCTCGTCCACCCGTGCCTTAAACACCTCCAGGGAAGGTGACTCAACCACCTCCCTGGACAGCCTGTTCCAGTGCCCAATGACCCTTTCTGTAAAGAATTTTTTCCTAACGTCTAGCCTAAACCTCCCCTGGCGGAGCTTGAAGCCATTCCCTCTTGTCCTGTCCCCTGTCACTTGGGAGAAGAGGCCAGCACCCTCCTCTCTACAACGTCCTTTCAGGTAGTTGTAGAGAGCAATGAGGTCACCCCTCAGCCTCCTCTTCTCCAGGCTAAACAACCCCAGCTCTCTCAGCCGCTCCTCATAAGGCCTGTTCTCCAGCCCTTTCACCAGCTTTGTTAATAGTGAAATCCACCTATGCAGCAGGACCTCTTCTGGTTCAGAAGTCCTACTTACATATTTTTTGAACTGTAAGAAGACTGGCACAACAGCATTCTGTTTGCGTGGTTAGTAACATGCAGTTAATATCAAAGTTGAGGGTTTTGTTTTCTGTGTCCCAAGAACACAGAAACACCCTGGGGTCCTGTGTTATGCTCTGGAGTCCTCAGCACAGGAAAGGCATAGATCTGTTAGAGCGAGTCCAGAGGAGGTCACAAAGATGATGCAAGGGTTTAGACACCTCCTATATGAGGACAAGCCGGGAGAGTTGGGGTTGTTTGGTCTGGAGAAGGCTCCAGGGAGACCTTAGAGCAGCTCCAATACTGAAAGGGGCTCCGGGAAAGCTGGGGAGCGGATCTTGATCAGGGAGTGCAGGGACAGGATGAGCAGTAATGGTTTAAGCTGAAAGAGGGGAGATTGAGATGAGATATTAGGAAGAAATTGTTTACTGTGAGGGTGGGGAGGCCCTGGCCCAGGTTGCCCAGGGAAGTTGTGGTTGCCCCATCCCCAGGAGGTGTTCAAGGCCAGGTTGGATGGGGCTTTGAGCAGCCTGATGCAGTGGGAGGTGTCCCTGTCCATGGCAGGGGGGTTGGAACTGGATGATCTTTAAGGTCCTTTCCAACCCAAACCATTTTATGATTCTATAAATAACTGGTAATAACAGCCACAACCTCAAGTGCTGTCAGGTACATATGTAAGTTTAGTTACTCCTAAAGGTCATAACTGTAACTCAGTTCAACTGCCTATTATATTATCTGCTATAAATAAGCTGTGTTTCTCCTTCCCTTATGAATGGGAATGCTCAAGAGGTTGTGCACAGCAGACAATCAACCCTTCCATCTGACCTTGTGAGGGAGATTGCATGTGCATTGTGGGTGATTGAACAGCAGACTAAGATTATGTTCCGGCTGAGAAATGGAAAGCCACAGCAGTGAGCATTTTAAACCACCTCAAGTTCATTTTGGTATGGGCTCAAAAAGGCTAGCTTCAGCTAATTTGCTCAAGCTGATTCTACTTTCTCTCAACTATAAGTTGATGCCACCCAGTAAAGAAGAGCGTCTTTCTTTGGAGGTGAGCTGGCTATCTGGAAAGAAAGGTTGCTATGTCAGGCTAGCACCTATACTATAGACATATGACTCAAGGAAGTGCTGAACAGTCATCTTTTAGTTTATTTCCCCCCCTTTGTCCATTCCGTACGTTAAAGGAACTTTCTGATTAGTCCTTAAGTAGTCTTTTATAATTTCATTATTTTCACTATAGGAAAAGGGGAGAAGGCTGCTGAGAAATTTAATTAGCTGAGGAATTATGTTTCAGAACACAATACAAGAGCCATTATGTGCTTTACCCCACTGCCTTCTCAAAGCATATGATCCTAATTCCCAAACTAAGCTGTAAGTCAAGAAGGTTGCCAACATTTGCTAATCACTAGGAAACATGTAACTTATTCTGCAGTCAATAGCTAACAGTTGGCAGGAGCATACCCTTTGGTTTGGAATTGATTTTGCATTTGTTCAAGGATGACATGCATGCTGACAAGTGAGATCAGATAATTCAGATTTATCAGTTCTGACTTGCTGAATAACTGTGTCAGATAGATGATGGATGGCTCCCAAACTGGCAATAAGACACAAGTTGGTGAAGGTGATAAGCAAAAAAATTAACCTTCTCTGTGCTGAATAGCCTAATATTCCCAAATGTCAAATGGAATTATCCCAATGTCTTC
Organism: Phaenicophaeus curvirostris; assembly: GCF_032191515.1. NCBI lineage: Eukaryota > Metazoa > Chordata > Aves > Cuculiformes > Cuculidae > Phaenicophaeus > Phaenicophaeus curvirostris. The sequence goes on along the minus strand of NC_091405.1, from coordinate 4,080,414 downwards.
TCAAACATATTAAGATTCAAAAATCAGTAAAGCATCCATTTGAACTACAGTAACTGTTAGACAAGAAACACTGAGGTCCTCATGCTATGAGAGGCCAAGGGCTTAAATAATCTTATAGTAGTCATGTTGTCTGATATTAGTGGTCAGGAGAGAAGACTCCTATCGCTCCCCCCAGCCATTGCCAGCAGAGACAAGAAAAGCAAAGTTTATTTCTGCCTTTGGCACGACAGCCACTGATTTTGTTGGAAAAGGCAGAGTATCACCAATGACTTTTGTGACTGATAGATAACGGAACAGATACTTCAGCTGCAGCTGGGGGCAGAGGGCATTTTGGGAGGAAGGACAATGATGCATAACCTTTGGCTGCACACCATTTTTTGGAAGAACATGACTCTGAATAGAAGCCTGTGGCATATGGGAGTTGCTAGAGCATGAGGAAGTCCTGGCTTAACAGTATTTCCCAGGACTTCTATTCTGGCAGGCAGGATGTTGCAGAACCAATCATGTTACGCTAAGGAAAATGTCACTAGCTGGAACTGAGTTCAGGAAGATTGTCTGAGCATGACAGGCCCTGAGGAGCATGGTCCAAGTTGTGGAAATCATCGAAATGCATCAACTTATACATTTATTTTATTAATTTCCTCAGCCATCATTGCCCGTGCAGTGGTTGGAATTAACAGACACTGTGTAGTAATATTTACAGAAAACAATTTAAAGGTGAAGTTTATTAAAAATAATGACAATTAAAAAGCATTCAGCTGTCATCTATCAGATGCCTTATAGGGTAATCATTAAAACCACACAAAACATTCAAAATTTAAGACGTACCCAACTATTTAATTCTGTTTTATTCACATTGAGAAAACAATGTACATATTGCATCCCAAAAAAGGATATACTTAAATTGTGAACTATTTTAGCACATGTATTTGTGAAATCCAGTTCAAGTTTTCATGAAGATGGTGTTTTTAGGGGTAAATTATCAGTTCTATGCTTTTCTGCTAGGCAGGAATATCCCTCTACAATTTGAATCTTGGCACATCGTCTTAGAAGCAGAAAATGCATAATCGTATAAATATCTCAGGTTTTACTACTGCATAAGAGGCTGAATTAGCTGATTCTTTGATTAAGTTTTCCTATGCCTGCTTTTAAACTTAAATTACCTATCTCTAGAAGTCTATTAATACAGTATTGCAATCACTACGCATGTACATGACCTATGAAATGTGGCATTTAAGATTTAATTACTAGCTCAGGAATAGATGTCCTATAACTACCAAGAGAAGAAATGAGTCAAGAATGATTTTACATTTTAAGAACAATGCAGAAATGAGTCCTGAATACAACAGACTTCCTTATTCAGATGTATGAACCACTGCTCATTAAGCACAATAACGAGCAAACTTTACATAAAACAGGATTTACCCATAAAATAAGTAAAGAACTATCTAAAACAAATCATCATGTGGATAATTTGCTCTTAAAATTCTTACTTTTTTGGTTAAAAAAGGAAGTAACTGCATGTTAAAAAAGCAGATCACCTACATCCAGGTATATTATAACCACCTGGAGAGACAGACACATATGCAAACATAGAAATAATTCAGTGATCACTTAAAGATGTTTGAGAAAGGTAACCACTTCACCCCAGACTGTGTATTTTTACTTGTAACTGTCACTAATCATAATTCATGCATAACTTACAGCCACCTACAGGATTTTTAGGTACAATAAAGTAATACTTAAAAAAGTAAGTTAGACAACAGTATTTTCAAAGTATCAGTAGGGCCAAATCCACACCAGCAGGCAAACTGATATCTGAAGTGTCTTTCTACTATTATTCTTGATACTAGATATTAAGAATGTCATATAATAACAATAAACTATCCATAATTCTTAAGTTTGGTACAAATACAGATTGTTCTAATTGGAAAAACTCCAATACAGGATAACAGAGCAGAAGACTTCTGTATTATTAAAGTTCCATCTAGTAAACTGTTTTTACAGTGCAATACACCAATTGACAAACATAACCTCATTTAAGATATACATCAGTGGATCCTAAATGTGTTATTTCCCTAAGAATCCTGTGTACCCAGGTGTAGTCACAAAACTATTTGACTATCTTTGGCCGCTAGAGAATCCCTGAAGGCTAATAAACATCTAAACCAGCAAAACACCAAGACATAACACAACTGCTCCTTTAATACCATATCAAGACAACAGAGCTGTCTGTTCTCAGGTAATATTACAGTAAAGTGTCCAAGACAGATTCCAGGACGTTTCTGACATAACTAACACAGGAACAGAAAAGTACCCTGACAGAACAGTACTCACTGCAGCATTCCAAGTTCGTTAGAAATTTCTTGGGGTTTCCTGTAGTCTCCTAATGTCTACTTCAAATTTGTGAGAAGCAAAGACTTCTTTCTTCTTGGTAACTTATAAGGGTATTAAAATAATGTTTTTTCTTTATAATTATTTTTGTTAAAATATACGTTCATGTCACAAGCACCAGAGCACAAAAAAAGGGCATGTAGTGATTGGACAAAATGGAGGGGTGGTGGTGGCTTTAAATTGGTAACGGGAAGATTTAGATTAAACAGAGAGAAATTCTTAACAATGCAGGGGGGAGACCCTGGCCCAGGTTGCCCAAGGAAGTTGTGTCTGCCCCATCCCTGGAGGTGTTCAAGGCCAGGTTGGATGGGGCTATGGGCAACCTGATCCATGGAAGGCAGCTGGAACTGGATGAGCTTTGAGGTCTCTTCCAACCCAACCAATTCTATGATTGGTAGCTGGAAGCACAGAATGAAGGATTTCCAAAAGACAAATTTGTACTGCAACCTGCAACAGTAGGAAAATTCCATTCATAGGAGGTTCCATATTGTAGAATCATAGAATGGGTTGAGTTGGAATATTACACGGTTCCAGCCCCCTGCCATGGGCAGTGACACCTCCCACTGGATCAGGGGCTCCAAGCCCCATCCAGCCTGGCCTTGAACGTGGCCAGGGATGGGGCAGCCACAACTTTCCTGGACAACCTGGGCCAGGGTCTCCCCACCCTCACAGGAAAGGATTTCTTCCTAATATCTCATCTCAATCTCCCCTCTTTCAGCTTAAGCCATTACTCCTCATCCTGTCCCTGCACTCCCTAATAAAGACCCCCTCCCCAGTTTTCCTAGCATTCTTGTAGGCCCCAGCATAGTTCCTCTGGTTTCAATAAAGCCATACTGATTCATGGTAGCCAAGAATTTGCTCATATATCCACGTAATCTAACTAGACCTTTATATATCTTCACAGTAGACACTACAGTATCCGAGTCCAGCCAATCAAAGTAGAAATACTTGTTTTAAATACCCTTGTGGCAACAGCTTTAAACTGGAAAAGATTTAATGACATTAGTGTAGCTTGAAACTGCAATAGAATATTTGCTTCATAATTGAAGTGATCTCCTTGAACAAATTAAAATCCCAGAAGCAGCTATCATTTTAAAAATATATTTGAAGAGTGCTGCAAACTTCTTCTGCACGCAGTTAATTGGGGAGGTTCAGCTTCTTCATTGTCAAAGTGAGTATTTGGATGTCTGTCCTCTACTCATGGATTTTATTGCCTATCTCAAAGACTGCATTGAAGTATGCCATACATTCTTTTAATGTACTGCATCACCATAATATTCTTACAATTCATACCAGTAATGCTTCTCTAGAGACTAAACAAAAGAATTTCTAATGTTTATTGATTCTGAAAGAATATTACTTGGAGATCTACAAGTAGCACTATTAGTGAGGTAGACTGCCTCTGGCACCCATTAACATCAACAGTTTGGACTGGCAAAAGGAAGAACAACAACATAAAAGAGATGGGGCCTGAAGTATTACTAACTACATGAAATAACCTGTTAGTCTCCAGAACAGCTGCAAATACGGAACCCACAGCACATTGCACCTTTCTGCAAGACTTCACAAAGTCTTCTCCACAGGGCCTGGAACACAGATGAGACCATGAAAAGGCTTGAAAGATCATGCTTGTGTGTGGAGGAAGAGGGAAAGGAAGAGTGACTGCTCAGAGATGCTTGCAATTTCTTTCTGTATAGGTTTGACATTGTGGTTTCCTTAAAAAGAGCCTTGAAAAGAAGCTTTGGCTTTTAACAGAGTTCCATTGGAGCTTCACAGTCCTACATGTATAGAATCTCCATGTTGATGATCACAATCAACAGAATCTCCCTTGAGCACATCTGTGCTTCAGTGATAACAACTCAAATTGTCGCTTGGTACAGAAATGGGACATTTTCAGATTCCTTGCTGTTAAATGTGCTCCAATGCAGTTGTTCACCAGAACCCGACTTTGCTGACATTAAAAATGCAGTGTGAGACATCAGCACTTGGTCAAACAGTTGGTTGATGCTATGTCTGCACTTAATTATTTATTGCAGTTGTTTCGCAGGATGCAAAGTCTGGGAATACTTAACCTGCCTGTTGTCAGTCAGCTTGATGTTTGCTGGTTTTGGTTTTTCCCCAGGAGCACAGTGATGACATTGGGAAGGGAACATAAAACAAACCAGTAAACAAGCTACTGCAGACTGTGATAAATATGCTGCATTTGCACATGCACACAGAAAAGCCTCAGGTTGGTTTGTTTGTTTTTCAATTATTCTAAGTGGAAATGATTTTTCTTCACACATGAAAGTCAACATCTTTACCAGCACAGAGCAATTAAGGTGAGAAAATGCTTCAATTCTGACTTGTACCCCACAGTTCTACCTATTGAGTCACCATCTACCCACATGGCTGCAATGAGAAGTTTATTCGGAACATTTCTCATTAAAGAGATGATTCATGTGGACCTATGTAGTTTGGGATCTAACGAGAGCATAACCAGAGTTGGGCTGGCTGTGGTTAAAGCAGTGCCGAAAGAAGCCTATCACTTCAAACTAATGAAAATGCAACCTAATACAATACAGTAACTGTCAGGAAACTAAAATGCAGGAAAAGAAAAGAAAGCATTCACATATAACAACAGGACTCACTAACCATTCATCACTTGGAGCCCGAGATGGAAAGTATTTGATATCAGCACTAAAACATGCTGACACTAAACTCCCTCCTGCTCCTTCAGTCACTTTTGAGAACTCTATACAGAGTGTCTCATTGGATTTGTCTTTCATGCGCTCTTAATACTAACAATAGAATGATGGCATTGTCTTTGACACTGCCTAATCTGTACAATGGTAATCTGAATGCATTTATTTCCTGCCTATTGTTTTAGGTGACAGGTGCCAACCCCCACCTCCAGTCTAGTGTCATTCCAAAGGTACGCAATGTAAAATTCCATATTCCTTCAGCTTAACAAAAAGAGAAATTTTGGAAACTGATAATTCTGTTAGCTTCTATTGTTTTTGTCAAAGGACTCCACATTTCTGTATTAGATCAATGGTCTTGATTTAGCACCCTGACATATTATTCAGATCGGAACTGGAGAGGACATTAAGGCACTCAATCTTTAGACACCTTAGTTTTGCAAGAGGAAAGACAAAAAGGACAGAGATTGCATACAAATGGGGAGTCCATTTTACCCATTTGTGCTAATATGTCTTTGAGGTAAGTCGTCAACAAAAAGGATTTTTAAATACCCAGGAATTGCCAAAAGAATTCTTGACTTTACATGGCATGGCTAATTCAAGATATCAAATAAAACAATCAAAATATAGGTAACCTCTTTATCTATCCCTAATCGGAATTTAGTTCATTATTCTATACTGGGTTTTGGTATAAAATTTTCTTAGAGAAATGGATGCAGCAAGCCAAAAAGGAGAAAAATTTCTGTTACTTCTAGGACAGATAATTAAGTGATGTGGTTTTTTATTTCTATATTAAATGATATCTTCTTTTAAAAAAAAAAAAGGGAAAGCAATCAGAACAATTCCTATTCACTAAAAAGCAAATGCTCCTTCTAATGAAGGAACAGTGGAGTAAAACTTTCAGGTTGAAGACCCCAGTGAAGTACAAAGTTGGAATTTTGGAAATTTAAGTTAGCTTCTCATTTGAGGTGGATAGAACTTTCAATGAGTTTGCCAGTATCATCACTGGTTTTCTTAAAGGGTATTAATAAGATACATATGTTGCAAATTAGCTGTAGTACTAAGCTTTCAGATGTGTTGGATTTATCCCTTTAAAATTAGAGATAGATCTATAGTATCTGATTTTGTACTTAAACTACAAAAAAAATACACGTAGGAAAACAACGTTTAGAATATAAAACCTGAGTGCTCTTTCATTTTTCAGTCAATGGATGACTACGCTGAGGACAAGGTATGGTAACTAGTGGCACAGAGCCACGGTCTAATTGAAATGCAAATGGTGTGATGGAGTGCCAAGGAATATTTGGCTTACTGTAAGAAAACTAACCTTGAGAATTCAATTTCCTTTGTCCAAGAAGTACCATCACTAATCTAATAGTGTATTTCATTTGTAATTAGTGATCAATCAGGCAAATTTCCATATTCATTAACAAAAATTAGTCAGTGTTTAAAGGGACCATTAACAAATCTACAGATCCATGCTACTAATTTAGTCTTAGTACAGTGGGACTCATTAATCTCTGTATTCTTATGGAAAACTAATAAATTGGTGTATTCAACTAATTTCGTATTATTTCCACATTGTGCTGCTTTTTGGACGTAACAGAAAACATTCACATTTTGCATTCTGAAACATTCTGGACCTGTTAGTTTTCCAAAAGTTTTTAAAATATTAACAAATCCTGGAAGCACATCACTCCCTATGAGGAGCAGCTGAGGATTCTGTGTTTGTCTGCTTGGGAGCAAAGGAGGCTGAGGGGTGACCTCCTTGCTCTCTACAGCTGAGGAGGAGATATGGAGACAGAGGTGCTGATCTCTTCTGCCTGATATCCAGTGATAGGATACATGGGAATGGCACTATGCTGCATCAAGGGAGGTTCAGACCTGATATTAGGAAGCATTTCTCTACCAAGAGGGTGACCAAACACTGGAATAGGCCTCCTAGACAGGTGGTTGATGCCTCAGGCTTGTTGGTGCTTAAGAGGCATTTGGACAATGCCTTTAATAACATGCTTTAATGTTTGGTCAACTCTGAAGTGGTCAGGACATTGGAGTAAATGATTAGTGTGGATCCCTTCCAAATGAACAATTCGATTAAATTCTACTCTACTCTACTCTACTCCCTCCTTAAATCTGGATATTTTCTATTGTCTCATACATCACGGCAAGGAAACTTACTTGTATTTCCTCTTACTCACATTGACTTTTTCATATGAACTCTTTAGAGTCTGTAAGAACTTTTCTCAACTCACATTTTTTTATAATTCTAATGCTCCTTACCTTTCCATTTTAACAGGCTAGTAGTAGAAGTGCAATAAATACCTGTTGGTGGTAAGAAAGTCTTCAAAGGAATAAGAAACATTTGAGTCCAATACTGAGAGAGATGGAAATAAACATTTTGAGCAGTAGTGGCAGTGATAAAGGCGAATGGATTGGGGGATTATAAAGCCCACATTAGGAGAGACCTGTAAGAACAGATTAGGCAAGCACCTGTTAGAAATACTGCTAATCCTCTCTTGTAGAAAGGGAATGTCTGCTTAAAAGCCTTTCTGCATGTGATTAGATAGCATACGGCTGCGATACGCACATTCTCTCATCCCATCCCAATATTCTTTGCAGATGTATTCATAAGCACTTTGAGACTCATATTACAGCAATTTTCCAAATGAAAACAACACATCAGTCCTCCTGTGACTTCATATATTGTCCAGCTACTGTATACAAAAGAGTACTTCCTATGCTCTTCTGAGGCTCAAACCCTCTTATGTCCTCTTTGCACTGTGATGACCTTGGGAGGCTACATTAACTCCATACTCTTCCTATACAGTGCTCTCAATACTTTAATCCTGAAAAACAAGGGCAGTGAGAAAGAGATACCCATTCCCTTGCTAGAGGACCTCTCAGCTACAGAGTAATAGCTGCCCATTGATCTCAGCACCGAGGTTTTTCCATTCTCTAAAGCTCCACAGATACTTCACACTAGCAGTTTCAATCCTCATAAGTTTTTTTTGATCTTTTCCAATATAGGATTAAAACTGTTACCCCTTAACAACTTTCCTTATGCTATCTTCTGGCCTGTGCTGCCCTGAAGCCAAAGCAGTAGGGTAAAATCTCACAAGTCTATGTTTGTTTCTTCACAGGATATGGAGGAGTATTTGGTTTTTTACCCCCCAAAAGTCATGTGAGTAAGGGGTGGGAGAAGGTACACTTCTGTCTTTTATCTTTAGTATCTGCTTGTGTGTATATTGTCTACAAGTTTGTCTAACCCTGTTCTGGACCTACTGATGCTTTCTGCCTCTGTTGTCTCCTGTGGCAAGAAAATCCAAGAGTTCACTGACTGCAGTGCCAAGAAGAGCTGTCCCAGTTTAGGGACTCTCTTCTGTGGGACCCTTATTGATTCTGTATGTGAGTACTGTGTAAAACAAGTGTGTGTATCCAGTAAATGACATGTTCAGGGTCTGTTACACTGCCTGTCCAGACAGACATCATGAATATAGAGAAAAAGCAGACAATTCAATGCTTTGTTAGACAATTGGCATTCTCAGGCATGCACTGTGAACTGGTCTGTGCAGGTTCATTACACATTTTCAAACATCCAGCAGACAGAAATACTGCATAAACATTTCAGATACTTCTAGGGCAGATTTTCCAGGTAAAAAAAAAGGAGGTGCTTAGACATATAAGAGAAATAACAACTCCATAAAACATACTTTTCAATAGAAAAAAATCTCTTAGAAATACAGAACACAGCTTAAATAATTTTGACAGAAAAAATTTCTGCACTCGGTGAAAACAGTTATGAAGTAACAGAAAATGTTGGATTTTTTTGTTCGTCGCTCTTTGTGTCCATAAGAGATTTCACGTAACTAGTCATCTAAAAATGCAGAACAAGAAAGGGTGTGACAGAAATAACCAGAAATGTATATATTTACAAAACATACTTTAGAAATTTTTTTAGAATATAATTAATCAAATAGTGTCTTTTTAGTGCCTAATTACTTACCGTACAATATATCAAAATACTGAATATGTTATTAATACCATGTCTTTAATAATAGACTAGATTCTGTAAGCATTGCTGTACTCATTTAATGTCACAGAAGTAACACTATTACAAGTATAAAATTGTATATCAAGTCAAAGACTTTGCAGTATTGAAGGCGATATATTTTGACAAGATGTTTCAAAGTATGGTCCTGCTGAAATGATCTAGAAAAGCTATATCAGGACTTGATAATACTTGGCAATAAATGCCTATTCCAGCTATTCAAAAGTTAGGATCCTTGGGCTCCTAAAAGATTACACTCCCCCATAAACCAGAAGATTTGAGTCTGCCTGTTTTCTGAATTTTGAGCTTCTGAAGTCTAGAGGTTCTCAATTGTTTCTTCAGGAACCAGGCTTTGGGAGGAGGAAACTTCATGGTTTCCTACTGCAGAAGATCTAAGATCAATCACTGAGGAAGCCTTCACTGCAGTGAACAAAATGTAAATAAATGGGAGAGCATGATCCCATTCCAGAGCTTTCTAAATCAATAATCTGGATGGGTAGTGTGGACAATCACAGCAAGAGCAGCTTGGGAGCCAGGGAGAACAAATACCATAACTAAAGCTTAGCAGAAATAATTTACTAAGTGAGTAGCATATGTCAGTATTTTTTTTCTACTTTACCAATCATTCTGCAAATGTTGGAATGGGTTTTGAGAGTGGATTTTGACAGATATTTGTGTAGGTGTAAAAATGCACACGTTTCTACTCTGCCAAATCACATCCAATGACAATCAAAATTACCAAGTGGGTACCCTAGATATTAAAACCAACCAACCAGTCAAACAAAACAAATACACTGGAATGTAATATGTAAGAACATTTCTGGAGTTGGATCTCGCCTCAGTTAACCACTGATCACTTGATAATACAGTTGTGTTCTTAACAGTTGCTGGGATGCCCATTACAGTAAACAGTCTACCCTTGACACGTTGACATACAAAATGTATTTACCAAGCCTGTAATGGATGACTCAATAAAAATTAACATATACAACCTACAGTACTTCAAAGAACTGACGCACAAAGCACGTTGACATGCCTAATAATCATAAGTGACAGATGGTTGCAGGGGTTTTTTTATGCTTAACAACCGAGTGGAGAGACAGCATTTCTCTTGTATTAAACTGTTGCATTTTAGAATTGCCTTTAATTATAGAGGAAGTTAGGATATTAAAAAGGAATATATTTTGGTGGATCATTTCCACTTCAAAGTCCTTATATGATAGATGTAATATAAGGAAACCTATCACACTGGTCCCTTGAGGTAAGAAGGGTCAGAGAGGCATAGCACTAAGCAAGACTCCAATAAGAGGTAAATAATATTATATATTGAGGATTTTTGGAAAAGTCAAAACATCAGGCCTCAGCATTTGACAACACAGTCAAAGGCAGAATCTTTCCAGCACGTAAGTGTTATTTGTAAGGGAAATTTTAGGACTGCAGAGTTCTACTGATTCAATTCCAATAAATAAAAAAAAATACAAACCAAAAAAAAAAACCCAGAGAGCCAACATTTTTCAGGTTTTTAGTATGCATATGGTAGCTCTTGCTATCTATTCTATAGATAAGTTACATTATAGGAGGCTTTTAACATAACTATCATCCTTATAGTAGCATGCTTAACTTCTTAGTCCGGGCAGACTCTGGTCTGGCTAACTGCATGCCAATTTGCTAATGTCTAAATAGGCTCCACAGGCAAAAGGCTCATGTTGATCTTTACCAGGCCATTATTCTCTAGTAAAAATTGCTGCTGCAAGAAGCACAAAGATGTAGTTTTTCAATAGATAGCGGATTACATCTTTTAAACAGTAGCCCAATAGTGGCATTGTGGCGTAAACTTTGACTTTGGACTAAAAAATACAGAATAATTAAGTAAAAGAACCCTCTATTAATGCATTACCAAATCTTTCATGTTTCAGAAGAGGTAATTTCTTGTTTGGTATCAGGACAGAAAGGAATCTTTTCAGTAGTGAATGGAGTACATGGAACCACAAAGTTACAGACTAACATCAAGGAAATTCAACATGCTTGTATTATTCATTCCAAGGCAATATCCTTCATGAAGCTGATGCCAAAAACAACCAACAAAAAGACAGCTTGAGTTGGTTCTGGCTGCGAAAACATGCATGAACATTATTTGTTTTCTTTGCAAAACTCATATTTTCAACAGGGGGGTTGGAACTTTAATATCCCTTTCAATCCAAACCATTCTATGATTCTATGATCTCTTGGGTTTTTTGCCATGAAATCAGGACTTCAGACGAGTGTACTGAGTTGTGAGATAATGCAGAGAAAAGGCTACTGGACACACAAATTTCAGTACAGATGTGGATGCTTTGTGGGTGCCACTTTGTGGTGATGTAAGAATGCTATGGAGATAAGGAAGTTTTGCCATCTCACTGTGCCATGCAGGCACAACTGCAATAGGTAAAGAAGATAAAATTATTCCTTTTCTGCATTTTGTATTTAGATGAGGTAAACCTACTGATTTAGGGGTTTGACTAGATGACCTTCACGGTTCCTTCCAATGCAAACCATTCCACGATTCCCAGAAACAAATTTCTTTGAAGGGCTTGATGGATACAGATGCCAGAAAAAAGGAATGTTTACAAGATGAAATCTCCCCAGTTTCACTCTAATTTCCAGTCCATTTTTCATGAAAAGAGTATGTCAGGTGTAAGCTGTAAAAGGTCTGCCCCAATTGGCCTGGTTACATGATATGATGAATTTAGTTTATTCTATGCCTTGAGTGAAACAGTAGGTAGGGTCATGTTTTCTATAACTGTCTTTCAATGATATTTGAGAAAGCGGCCTATCACTTAAATTCTTTCATTAAATCCATCCTTTATACCCCTTGGTATCCTGCATTGTTAATGAGTGCATTGATGTGGTGCTGCTTAGAGACAAAACATGAAGAAATGGTACCAAATAAAATTTTTAGACTATAAAGATTTTTGGAAGACATTTAATAAATACTTTAAAAAGGGAAAACTTTTATGGATTTTTTCCACAGTATAAAATACAGCACTATAGGAAATGGAACTGTTGGAACAGGTCCAGAGGAGGCCACGAAGATGACCAGAGGGCTGAAGCACCTCACATATGAGGACAGGCTGAGAGAACTGGGGTTTTTCAGCCTGGAGAAAAGAAGGCTCCAAGGAGACCTTGTAGCGACCTGCCAGTACCTGAAGGGGGTGTACAAGAAAGCTGGGGATGGACTTTTTGCAAGGACATCTAATAATAGCATGAAGGGGAATGGCTTTAAACTGGAAGGGGGAAGATTTAGGTTAGATATTAGGAAGAAATTCTTCACTATGAGAGTGGGGAGGCAGTGGCCTGGTTGCCCAGAGCAGTGGTGGCTGCCCCATCCCTGGAGGGGTTCAAGGACAGGTTGGATGGGGCTTGGAGCCCCTGATCCAGTGAGAGGTGTCCCTGCCCATGGCAGGGGGTTGGAACTGGATGGGCTTTGGGGTCCCTTTCAGCCCAAACCATTCTATGAATCTATGATTTATTGTGCTTATTATTCATATATACTGTCTGACAAATTCAGTGTGTGTATACTAAATTTTCTTCTTCCCTTTAAAAATGTCAATATTTTCATACTTTTTTTTGGGTGACAGTGAAGGAATAAAACCTTGTAACTAACAGTCACATCACTCTCCTTCCCAGAATATCTTCTAGAATCAAGAAAAGCCCATTGTATTCAGTGTTCTTTACTTTTCAGGGGTTTTGACCATTGTTTTCTTTCCCTGACATAAATTAGACAGTTCAAATAGTAAAGATCATAAATTTATCTAAAGAAACACAAAGACATTTGTCATTGATGAAGTAAGGTTTTTGGAGAACATAGGACTTCATGACTTGAAGTGCAAACCAGTAAATACAGCTGATTCATTTTCAGGGAATTTAGAATTTCAGTAAGTGATAAAGATTTGTTAATACCACCAATTTGTTTAGCTTTTTAATATTTTATTTCCTTTGCTGTCTATTTTATGGTTAACAGTATTGTATTTTAATTGCTTGCTTGACATGCCGGCATCTCAGTAGGGGTTCATGGGGGAGTTTTATAACACTTTAAATAATTAATAGTAATTAATAGACTACATTAAATCAAGCTCTCATAATATTCTCTACATCTTCTGTGTATAGCAATATTTTCACAAGCTGAGAGCTTAGTTCATCATTTACAGTGCTTTAAGCTATTTATTTTTCTGCATATAATGTGAACTACTTTAGGGGGTTTAGTTTTGTTACATGCTGTCCTTTGTACTCCAGAAGGGCACCAAAAACATGGGGGACATTTTCATTCTACATTTCATTTTTAATGAAAATTCCATACTGAAAAAATACGTTGTGCTAGAATTCAGGAAAGACAGATTTTGTCATTCTTACTCAAATAAAACCTAGTGATACTGATTAAACCCATGGGTTTGTACTTCAGGCCACTCTTATCACAGTGCCTAAACTTGGTCACAGTTTAGACAAAAATCTACCTTTTACTGCTGTTCATGAAAACAACCTGGCCTAGAATGGCCTTCTGCTCAGGCAGCTAGAATAAGCAACTAGGTACTTGAAGCTAAATATATTTCACGTATCAAAGTCAGTAAAAGTTAGTTATTTTTGATATGCCTTAACCAATTGAATCTAGGTGTTCGAATAAACCTCATTCACATAACCAGCCTTGTGACTTATATCATAAAGGTGTTTTCATACATTCAGATGAAGCATTTGTTACAAGCATGATGTTACTGTGGTTAGTATATTTAACTTCTGAGTGAAGAAAAACATGAGTTTTGTGAAAACAATCAGAGAAAATATTTATTTTTGAAATATCATCTTTCCCATAGATACAGAAGGAAGCTGACTGAAAAGGATTCCCAATTGCTCTACACCCTCTCCCAGTCCAGTAAGAGAACTTTTAAAGAACATGCCAAAACTATCGTATTAAGGCAGCAAGTAACTACTATTTCCTGCAAACTTAGACCAGTAAAGTGACAGTAAACCCTCCCTTGCATTTTTCTGGATGAAGTTTGCTGTTTCACTAGGGAATAATCTATTTTTCTTCCTTTCACATGTGTTTATAATACTGTACACAACAGATGCATGGGTTATTTCAGCTGTCAAATTCATTTTTGCCATTGATAAAACCATTGGCTGCTGAAACTTCATGTATTTTCTTAAACCTACAGATTTTTGATTGCTTATAAAACCCACTTTGTTATTATTTCTCACACTTCTGAGATTAACGTACTAGAAGGTCAAAGAACAAACACAGAGTTATTCTCCTTATCAAGGTTTCTCCTGTCTTCTTTTCCATTATTAGAGACAGAAGGTGCTATTTCTGAGTTTCTTGTTTTCCTTATTTCTCATATATCAAAATGCACTGCTATTTTCTAGACCTATCTTCACTTTTATTTATGAAATTATGTCTATAATTACATATCTGTGTTTATTAATTAAAGCTGTCTATTAGGAGAATATGAAGGAATATATTGATACATCTGGAAATTCTGCATAGCTGGGATTTAAAAGATATGTGGATATGGCACTTAGGGACATGGTGGACTTGGCAGTGTGAGGTTTATGGTTTGATGTGATGATCTTAATTTAAAAGATCTTTTCCACACTCAACAATTCTGTGATTCAACTCAAAAAAAAAATCACTGAGTCACAGAAAGATTTAGGTTGGAAGAGACATCTGGATTTCTCTAGTCCAACCTCCTGCTCAAAACAAGGTTAACTTCAAAGTTGGGTCAGGTTGCTCAGGTCTTTGTTCCATCAAGCTCTGAAAATCCCCATGGATGGGAACTCAGCAGTAATGCAAATGTGAGCAACCTAATCTGGTATTTAGCCATTGTCTTAGAGTTAATCAAAATGTTCTTCACTACAACTTGTGTTAAGAATCATAGAATCATAGAATAACCAGGTTGCAAGAGACCCACCGGATCATCGAGTCCAACCATTCCCATCAATCACTAAACCATGCCCCTTATCACCTCGTCCACCCGTGCCTTAAACACCTCCAGGGAAGGTGACTCAACCACCTCCCTGGTCACCTCCCTGGTTTGCTGCCTCCTGTCCTTTATCATGCCTCCTCTGCAGGCTAGAAAAACCCATTTACCTCTACTTTTCCTCCTACACTGCCTGCCCATCTCCAAGCCATCTTCCTCCCTCTTTAATGGACATGCTGATCTTCTGGCATAGAAGTCCCAAATCATGAAGCAGCATGCACAAGTTTTCAATTTAGATTTAAATGATTTATTTTATTTAGATTTAAATGATTTATGTTAATGTACTTTTTGTATCCTATTTACTTATTTCTGTTCAAATAGAACACAGCCTATTTCCTCCTTCCTCCCCAATTAAAGTTGTCAAAATCACATTCTGTACCTCAAGTGAAATGTATTTTGAAATAGTAAACACAGACCTATTTATATACTTCGGCATGCTATCACAGATACAGTAAAATGTAACATTTTTCAAATTAATGTCATCCTTATACACAAACTGAGCAAAACCAGACTACAAATGAGGCTTACATGTCACCGTTTACCAAGCATGAGCTCCAGCACATAAGCAGATAAACACTTTAAAAGACCTGCTCACAAAAAGAAGTGAGATCATCCTAAGACCTTCAGGATCTCTTATCTAAAATTACCAAATTCCTCTCCTTTTCTTTTTTCCCTTTTTCATTCGTGAATACAAAGAGTTACAAAGTGAAATGCTTTTCTCTCAAGGGATGCTACCATAGACCTGACCTGTCGTCTTCGAGGACCTGTCACTTCTGTTGCTGTTAGGACTTCTTTGTCTTTTATGATTTTCTGTTTCTTTTATGGGATTACACACCTCTTTGGCATGTGTGCTATAGATGTGGTGTTTGTTACAAGTTATTTAGCAGTGGCATTTCCATTCCTGATAGCCCATCTAGTCCCAGTCAGCATTTTTCCCGTGTCATGTCCCGTGCATAACCATGTATCTGTTGGTATAGATAGTATTTTCACTAGGTAAGTATACTAAGTGTGCATCTAGTCCGTATATACAACCCAAAGCTCTACCACAAACCATTTATCATCCACAGGCTTAGTCAAACCAAGGACTGAAAGAATGTGATCTACTTTCCCCAGCAGGATCCTCCATAAGATTACAAGAGCAGGAGAGACATCCTTCGGATTTTCATCCTGTGGGCTTTTTTAAAAGGAAGTCACGGATGAGGGAATAAGAAATCTGGGAAATACTTTAAAGATATCTTATCCAAAAATGAAGCACTAAAAAAGAACTCTTAAAGACCATTTAGTGCTAGAAAAATCTATAAAGTGGTGTGAGGCCACTTCATATGAATTTAATGACAGACGTACATTTCCTGCAGGAGAAAAGAGTGAAGTCAGTTATGTGTACACTAGATATGAAAAAATGGTTAGGTTCTTAAAAGAAATGAGAACCCAGAAAATACATAAGAACTGAAAAACAAAGATAAAGCTTCAACACCTATGACTGAAACAACAACAGAGGAGCATTTAATAAGAGCTTTTCAGATTTTCATTAATATGTGACAGGCATACTACAATTCTACTCATAAGCATGCCATGGTTTTCTTTAATATAACCTCCATTTAGATTTTATGTCAAGATAAAGGGATATTTTCCTCGAGTATCTCTCTTCTTGCAATACTCAAGTGCCCGTCTTTGTCAGAATTTTCTCTTCAAAATCACAAGTGACAAAATTCTGACTTTGCTCAACTGTGTCACTGACTTCCAAATGGACAAATACTTTATTCAGTCTATTTTTAAACAATGCTGCTGACACAGGCTGAGGCATTTGAAAGACTGGATGCTGAGCAGAGCAACTGTTTTAAGTAACCACTTGCCAAATGCTATCATTAGAAATAAAATAATCCATAAAAGGTACCACAAAAACTCATCTTTTTTTGCTGCATTCAGAAAATTCATGAAGTCCTTTGTTCAGAAAATGAGTACATACACAATACTCTGCTTATGGATATAAAGCAAAAACCACTGAGCAAATGCTGTGTTTCAGGATAGCTCCTGCATTTCTCTACAATCTTATGCAACTGCAAAAAGACTGCATGTTCCTTAACTTATGGAAAAAAGGCGTATTACATTTTATCTTGATATAAGAAGTGAGATGTTTCACAGTGAGAACAATCATTCACTGCAACAATCTCCTCAGGGACGCGGTAAAGTCCCCATCAGTGGAGGTTTTCAAGATACAATTGGACAGTGTGATAGTCTCATCTAGTCTCCCTTTCACATGAAAGGCTGGACCAGATGAACTTTCAAACTCCCTTTAAACATGAGCAGTTCTAGGATTCTTGGAACAATCACAGCCAATTTCACTGCCAATTTTACCTGCTCTACTCTATCCCTGCAGCCACCTTCAGAGTAAGCAGGCATATGGGTACTTACATGGCTAAGTCTTAATTACAGTGTTCAAAAGACTAAGAAATGTATGAAGTGCAGAAAACCAAGACGGTGCTCTTCCTTTTTGTCTGCATTTTGCCATTTTTTCGTTTTCCTAAAGCACCTAATATAAAGATAAATAATGAATGAGAGTTTTTCTTTTGAAGTGCATATGACGTATGGGTCTTCCATGCAACACTTGTTTGAAGAAACACGTCAAATTCATCATTTTAAAATGCAGACTTGAGATACTTGAGTATGCTCCAAACTTGAGATAACTGTGTCTCGGGTTTCTGGTGATGCATTGGTTGAAAATAATGACACTGATTGAACAGTTGAGTACAGTAGGCTTGTAAGTGTTAAAAATTGCCAGAAATCGCACTGAAAAATGAATGTTTGGAAAGGCATAGAAGAAACAAGAGGAAACAAAGCCAGGATAGAATCATGGAATCATAGAATGATTTGGGTTGGAAGGGACCTCAAAGCCCATCCAGTTCCAGCCCCCTGCCTCCTTCAGCCTGGCCTCAAACACCTCCAGGGATGGGGCAGCCACGAGTTCTCTGGGCAACCTGGGCCAGGGCCTCCCCACCCTCACAGCAGAAAACATCTTCCTAACATCAAATGCAAATCTCCCCTCTTTCAGCTTAAAAAGTGAGAAAGTTGCAAAAAGTAGGCATGTTAGTATGTGTAGAAAGTGTAAAAGTGAAAGGCACAAAGCTATTGAGAATTCTTACACATAGGCCTGATTTCCTCCCTCCTTTCTGTCCATTATGCTCAAACCTCCAGTATTGTTTCTTTGAATTTTACACAGAATTTTGCAGAAAGAAAACATCAAACAAATCTGTAAGAATAATCTAGGTCCTGTCATCAGCTGTGCTATGTGTGCCCCTCATATCTATTAAATGAAGTGTCTATATGTGTATGTCATTCTGGATAAGTTATAGGCAAAGAATGATTCAGATGATATTCATCATGCATTTCCTGCTCACAAACTGAGAAAAATCCAGCGGACAATCCAGTAAAAAATCAGGCTATGTTCATTGATTAGGCTTCCAGGTTGGATCTAAATTGTCTCTTTAAGGACACGTAGATGGTGCTTCATCTTCTTAAGCACCTGTTCAGAGAGATACTTCAAAGTCATAAGCTCTCGTCACAATTTGCCTATATCCCATAACTGTAATACTTTGGATTACCCCACATGACAGGAGCTGTACCAGCTAAGCAGTAGGGAAAACATTCAAATCTCCAACCCCCCATTTAGGACCTGCCAAGGAAAGGAGTGAAATAATGCTACAGAATCTCTCTTGAGACACAGGAGGGCTCCTCCTTCCCTGCTTGAAAGCACAGCTCAACTCACAGTCTGGCTATATAAATTATAGGCTCGTTTATAGTTAAGTCAACAAGAGGAAAAGGCAGTAACCATATATCTGTGAAATGTAATATATTAATGGAAAGTACACAAGGCTTTTTTTACATAGACTACACATCACTAACCTACTCTCATTCTTATTAGTTTATCATTCTAAATTTAGCTTCTGCTTTCACTCAGATATTTTTATTTGGTGTTACTTGCTTGCAAAGGGGGTAAAATAGCAGGTTATCTAATCACCATGAAAAGCCCCAACTTTTAAGGAAGCCAAAGTTCCAAAGCCTGCCCTCATAATTCATATAGTACAAAAGGCATTATAATTCCAATACCTCATTCCTTTGACAATGATTATAGCAAGGACAGAAAATGCCCACAGATTAATCCATCATTCTGACACAGTTTTTAATGAGTATGAAATGCCAAAAATACAATCCATTATCTTTGTAATTCAAACGGTGTAATATCATGGACCAGTTTGAACTACTTGCTAAAATGTCTCACATCTAGCATTCATGCCCAGAAGCTTGCCACTCATTAAACATTTTAAAACATATTACCCATCATTCTGAACGATTTAGAAAGTAGATATGTGTGATTTTTATTTTATTTTAGAGCAAGAACAAGAAGATTTTCCATCTTCATTGTTTGTGAAATGTCTTTCACTTGAACAAAAATATGATGTCCCAGTGTCCCCTAGTGGGCAAATGGATTCAGAGGTAAAGCCTTCCTTTCATACAATTCTACGTCTATCGTCATCAACGTGTTCAGAAAAAGTCCTCTGATGTAATGCACTACTTTTCACATTTTTCCACTAAAGAAATACACCATGAAGTGATAAACTACTGTGAAGAAACAGATAACTTCAAGGAAAACAGAACCAGATGCATTCACACAGGGTGTCCTACTGTGCGGGCAGAGAAAACAATTCAAAACAACCACTTCTGTTTTCTCCACTCTACTCTGTATGTTGATCTTGGAAAGGTTATTTCACCTAACTTCAATTTTGCTTGAAGATCATGATCTTAATAGCTTTTTAATAGACCATCTACTCACATAAGATCATCTACTCATGTACTCGTAGCTGTACTTTGCTGTTGTTCTGTATTAGGCAATGGGTATGGAGCAGTTGCTATATTTGTTAGACATCTCAATCATCTTTCTCCTCACCTGAATTACCAGTAAAAGTCTAAAGTGACCACAGTAAAGCAGCTTAATGCAACGTTTAAATGAAAATCAGCTGAAATAAAGATCTATCTTTTTTTTTTTTTTCTTTTTCTTAAATGAATGTAGTCCTTGTGAATTTGAGGAACTCCAGTGTCATTCCTGAATTAAAGGAAGCACTTTGCTTTACTTCCTGGGCTTCCTCGGGTTCTTTTAAGGGAAAGTTTGCAGTTATGCGCTGGCTTCACTAGCACAAAACTGGCAAATGGAGGTTAGAATCATGGTGGCTTAAAAGTAAAAGCACATTCAGGCACTGTAGCACTCAGTGCTTTTGGCATCCAGGCAAAAGTAACAAACCTGCCACAGAAGTTTTCCTGCTATGGTGCTGAAGTGCTATAGCAGCAGGGTAAGTGGTGGGTTTTGAGATTCAGGATGTACCTTTTGAGGAAATTTAGCATTATTTTTGCTCAACACGCAGTTTTAGGGCTAGAAGAATACAGTTTTCATAGGAGTTGCCTTAACAAGAAGGAACAAAATAGCCTAAGTTTCTTATGCTCCACTTAGCAAAGCTACTCATAAAGTAAGAGAGCAACTCAGGTTTGGAAAATGAGAAAAAAAAAGCATGTATAATTAATATATTTAGGTTCCAAGAGTAAATATTATCTAGCAGAATAGATTCTCAATACTATTATACTCTCAAATCCATAAAAAGCTCTCATGGACAAAGAAACTGATCTTGGGAGATAAAGACTCAGAGTTTCTCCCCAGAAAACCTTGGTGTTAAAAATTGTTAAATCATTTCATTTCTGAAATTGCATACTAATTCCTTTGCAGGCTTTCTAAAATCTGCCAATCCTGTCTACTTTTTGAACTCTCAAATCCCTGAGCTAGGTGCCTGTTCTCTCTGTATATGCATGTATGAAATCTATCACAACAGGGTCTCCAGCTATGCAGCAAATGCACAACTTTCTTCTAAGCTTATGTCTTCTTCCACTGCTTTAATTCCAGAATTGATTTATTTAACAGGAATGGCTTCATCTGCCTTACAGGGTAATTATCAGCCTTTCAAAAGCTAGAACCTCTGTTCTTTAAAAGTAACTAACAAATAGCTGCAACATCACATCCACATTCTGCAGTCCTATAAATCAATACAAGATAATTTCAGCATTTTATTAAAGAAATGGAATTCTGTTAAAATAAAACACAGGTAACAAAATGTTTTATCACAAAACAGAGCTGCAGAAGGTCAACGCTATTGTTTTTCCTCTGAATTTATACAAGTACTAAATCACCTTTTTACACAGATGGCTTATTTTTATATAAAATGTAATTTTATAAGGACAGAAGAGCAAACAGAAAACGAGAAATACTGGTGTGCACTGCCTCCTCTCGTAACTGTGACTTCTCTAGAGAGACTGACCAAGGCAGGAAGAAACCTGCTAAGTCACGGCTATGATTCATTCACTCAGACTGGACTTATTTCAGATGCATAAACCCCTCCAACCAAGGGTTCCCTGCCAAGAATTCTCTGTGCTGCTGGAAACCTCATGATCAATGTGACTGATGACAGCCACCTGAACATAACCCTAAATCTTTAATATGTATATAGCTTAGCAAGATCAAAATACAGATATGAAGAATCATCTCAGCTCAGCATGACACATTATGTTCTGTAACCTCAGCACAAAGGAATCCAAAGTAGTGCAGGGCAACTGCCTAATTTTCTTTTCTAAGGGCTGCACATGTTGCAGCAGATGCCACTGCTGCATCAGGCACATCCCCTCTGTAAACATTATATTGCCCTGCTAATTGCAGCTATGGAGTTAGCTGCACTCTGCATCCTCAAAACTATTTTCATATTTGCATATCTGACAAACTTCCTCCTCCAAGGAGGCATAAGTAGGATATATAAATGTATCAGGGTGGAGAGTAGCAGGATAAAGTACTGAGAGCCTCAACGTGGCTTCGCAGAGAGACCATCCCAATGCAAAACCAGCAGCAAGAGTATCCAGTCTTGCTTTTGTTATTATTAGAAGTGTCTGTTCTGGATGTCTGCTGTGTATGAGCAAGAGCTGCTTCATTAGAGAATGAGTTTGGTCTTGATTTCACACTACTGGCCAAATCCACACTTCCACAACACTATCAAATACATTAATAACTTCCTCCCAGTACGACACACTCTCCGGTCCTTTAAAGCAGGAAAATACATTTTTAGAGAGTTGAGCTTATTAGATTTGTTAAGAGCCCAAGTTATGTATTGTCAATAATATAGTGCAATATTTTCCATAAGAAGTCCTGCATTTAGTGACAAAACCTTCCACTGCAGCTCTAATATAAACCCTTAGATGCAACCCTTTACAGCACTCCCCTCGCTGACAGGATCTGCCTATCAAAGCAAATTTTTCAATAAACTTATCACAAACTGAGTAGTAAATAGAAACATATTTTCAGTTTTGTACTGAGAGCAAATTTTCTTTGCCTGAGATTAACGAATTGAAATTTGAAACAAAAGCTCTTTCTGGAACCATAATCAGAAAACAGAGCAAGAGATTGTATAGATGCCCCGCCCCCCCCATTTTCTTTTATATTTAATTCTATTGCTTAACAATATCTGAAAAATGTTGACCATCTCTACAGCTGATTTTAAAGGGTTGCTTTTTTGATTATTATGGACCCCAAACGTAATCACAAAAATAACGAGAGAGGATTGTGGAGGGGGCTAGAGGTGGGTGGGAAGGATCAATGTCAACCCCTGGTAAGTACATTCTTGCTCTGTTTTCTGGATGACACTGGATTCCAAGCAAGCGAGCTATGTTTTGGATGGAGGGGCAGGAAGAGGGCGAGTAGGGTTAACATCTCCATTTAGAAAGCCTGCTGCATTACATGGAAAAGATACAGTAGTGCCAACTGACCCTCTGTTTTGCACATCAGTTAATGTTAATGCCTGTTAATAGAATCTCTCCTCATTCTGATTCTGGGTGTGTCCTAAGCACCTTAGAATATATTCAGAATTTTAAATTTAAGTTACTGAAAAACTATCATTGGCTTCAGCAGTCTCACCCATCAACTGTTTTGCTTAGCTTCTATTTACCTTATCTTTGCTGCTCTATTTCTATGCATGCCAAATAAATGTTATGACAAGCTATAATTTTCTAGCCATGATATCACACATGAAGATGATGTGCCATGAAACCATAAACTTCTGTTCATGTCTCTTTCTAAAATATCTAATAAAAGACATCACAGTTTCCAATGAAAATTTATACTTTGATAGTGAAATAATATCTTGGCTTCTTACATGTGAGTGAGTCAGGGTCTGTGCATGATTAAGAAACACTAAATCTGACAGACTGCTCACAATGAATTATTTCTTCCGCTTCTTAGAGAATATAACCTAAACCAGATTTCTTTCACAGAAGGTGCTAAAGTTCAAAGCCTCTCAACTGCTAGAGACAGATGCACAGAGCTACCTAACTACCATTTACCTATGTAACAGACTTGGTTGAATCTTGGCCTGGAAGATAAACTTGTACAATGTTGGGGTTGTTCAGCCCGGAGAAAAGAAGGCTCCAGTGAGACCTCAGAGCAGCTTCCAGTACTGGAAGGGCTCCAGGAACTGTACTGGGAGTACTGGGAGGGGCTCTTGATCAGGGAGTGCAGGGACAGGATGAGAGGGAACAGTTCTAAGCTGAAAGAGGGGAGATCAAGATGAGATTTTAGGAAAAGCTTTTTCTTTTCTCTGCAGTCACTGGATTATCTGTTCTTCTCAGGTTGAATTAATGTGCACTAGGGATGTGCCTAATTTCAAGCACATTCATACCAGCATCAAAATGGGAGACTATCCACGTGGGCATAAAGTAAGGCTTGTCCAAAACTGTCTGCAGTATAAGGACCAAGGAAATCAATCACCCTCTGAATAGTGTCTCAGAGGCACTGCAGTCTTAATGAATTCCAGGCTCAGACTAGTTTACATTTTCTGGCACTTGGTGCCAGAGTGGCATCTGGTGGGTTTTTTTTTTTTTTTCCTTAAATTTGCTCTGTATCTAGAGCCTCAGTAAATTTGCAAGGTTTTTGCAAGTAAGCTTGAAGGGCTTGTTCATCAGACCTTGAATTATCAGTAAGTGCCCAAAATTACTTGTCATCTTTGAGAAGGATAGAAAATCCAACAGCATTTGATATAAATCTCTCACCATTTGCTCTTCTGGGGGCACTGTGAAAGCCTTGTAGACAGTATCATTATTGTTCCCATTTGAATTCTAAGGTGGAACAGTGTTATGTATATGCTTTTCCTTCACTGGAGCAAATGTAGCATGATTGCAAATACACCTTGTCATGTTTTAACCCTGTTTAGCTACTAAGTACCACACAGCCAGTCACTCACTACCCTTGCAGTGGCAAGGCGAGAAGAATGGAAAGAGTAAGCGAGGGAACTCATGGGTTGGGATAAAGACAGTATAACAGCTAATACAAAACCCACACATGCAAGCAAAGCATAAGAAGGAATTCATTCACTACTTGCCATCAGCAGGCAGATGTTCAGCCACCTCGAGGGAAGCAGGGCTCCATCATGCATGATAGTTACTTGAGAAGACAAACCCCATCACTCCAATTGCCTCCCTCCTTCCTTTATCTTCCCTCAGCTCTATATGCTGAGCATGACTTCATATGGTATGGAACAGACATTCAGCTGGAATCAGCTGTCCTGGCCATGTCCCCTCATTACTGAAGTGAGAAGCAGAAAAGGCTTTGACTCTGTGTAAGACCTGCTCAGCGATGATGAAAACATCCCTGTATTTTCAACACTGTTTCCAGCACAAATCCAAAACATAGTCCCATACGAGCTACTATGAAGAGCATTAACACTACCCCAGTCAAAACCAGGACAAACATTCATGAGTTTGCACCCCAGAGAGTGCAAAAATGTGTCATCACGCATTGCTTTAGTAGTAGCGCATGCAGCAATCACCTTCAGTCTTTTTAAATTCCCTGCAGTATACACTTTTGGTTAATTCACTCATTACTTCTTACTATCTTCCCTAACACATCATCACTGTTTCTAATTGCATTATTGTACTATACTGTAAAGTAACATATTCAGTATGAGACAGAGAATGAACAATGTGATTTCATGAATATCCACTAAAAGAACATTAGTGACAACACAGGAGGGCAACAATTGCACACACTCACATGACAGCATGCAACCACAATTATATGACAACCTTAAGCTTGAAAAGGCCTCAAGCTCCGTCAGGGGAGATTTAGGCTGGACATTAGGAAAAAATTTTTCACAGAAAGGGTCATTGGGCACTGGAACAGGCTGCCCAGGGAGGTGGTGGATTCACCTTCCCTGGAGGTGTTTAAGGCACGGGTGGACGAGGTGCTAAGGGGCATGGTTTAGTGTTTGATAGGAATGGTTGGACTCGATGATCCGGTAGGTCTCTTCCAAACTGGTTATTCTATGATTCTATGATTCTATGATACTTCTGTGATGATGTTAGAATTTTATACCCATATGTCTAACTTTTCCATAAGGCCAACTCCTCTCCTCCTCTTCAGGCTGAAAGAGGAGAGATTTAGATTAGATTTTAGGAAGAAATGTTTTCCTGTGAGGATGGGGAAGCTCTGGCCCAGGTTGCCCAGAGAAGTCATAGATGCTCCATCCCTGGAGGGGTTCAAGGCCAGCCTGGATGGGGCTTTGAGTGCCCTGATCCAGTGGGAGGTGTCCCTGCCCATGGCAGGGGGGTTGGAACAGGATGGTTCACCTTTCCTGGAGGTGTTTAAAAGATGAGGTGCTGAGGGGCATGGTTTAGTGATTGATGGGAATGGTTGGACTCGATGATCCAGTGCATCCCTTCCAACCTAGTGATTCTATGATTCTATCTTTGAAGTCTCTTCCAACCCAAACTATTGTATGATTCTATGCTACTGTACAAGCATAACAACTAGGTCTGAAACTGCCCTTTTTACATCTGCAAATACATACTGATAGAAACAAATAGAGAAATTTCAGGTAAACAACATTTCAGCATATTTGCAAGTGGTAAATTCATGCCAGCAGGTGATGATTTGGTCTGTACTGTGCGTGTTTAGAGCTATCGAATCTCATGTTGCAGTGCTGCAATCTACCATTTCACTGCATGCTATGTTTTGCCTAAGCATTTGGTAAGACAAGGAAAACTCAGCAGTGAGGCACACAAACAGAATTACAAATAGGATCACTTTTCATTTCAGGCTTTTCTATCACAGAATTACATTTTCAATCCTAACATAGGTCACAACAGTCACAATGGCAGATTATACCTTGCTTTCTAGGCACGTAGTACAGTTAGGAAAGATTTTCACATAATCAAAGTTGGATATTTCTAGAGAGATCAAAAGAGTCTGTGAAGTGGAGAGCAGGTGCTACAGACATCTTAAAGGATCTGAGAATGCAATTAACCAGCAAATGAGCCTTGGAAAACCTAGTCTTCCTGAACAGATGAGCACAATAAAAGCCACTGAGAAATGAGATGGCCAAAGAACGCTAATAACAGCAGCAAGCATATAGACATCTGCCCTGGATCTTAACCTTTAGGAAAAGAGAGGGGATCAGATACAGATGGGAAAGTAGGTACAATTATGTAAATGAGTGGGCCTCCTGGAGGAGATGAGTTTATCGATTGCTTTCAGAGAGGCTCAGTTAAGCAGAACGCTCCTGGCCTCTCCTAGTGAATTGGTACTTGGGATGGCCGGTGCTGGGTGAAAACGGTAAAGCGGCTTCTAGAGGATTAGGAAAAACAAGTGACTTTACCCCTCGGCACTTATGTAGCAACATTTTTCATCATTTATATCCCGACTTCCAGCATCAAAGTTTAGCACTGGGAGGTGCTTCATAAGCTTTGTGGGAATTTGTAGTGACTGGCAGCATTTAACACTTGGACAAATGTAACGTGGCTTCAGAAAAATGAAAATAATCCATCTGAACAATTTCTGCTGATGCCAAATTTCATATAGGCCTTATTTAAACAATGGAAAAGTGAGCTCCCAGGCTTTAAAAATGGGTCAGACTTTCTATAACTCTGTCCATACTTTCTTTCTGACAATACAAGCTGTAGTAGCTTATGTCCTTACAGGGTATTAGTCACGAAAACTACCACACTTCAAGCCTAGTACAGATATTATAGGCATTCAGGGTAAAATAGGGATTTTCTGCTCTGACACTGAGGATCACTGTATGACAGCACCATAAAATATCCTTTTATGAAGAGAGAAAGTATCCAACATGGGAACACGGGAACGAAGCGCGATATCATTCACCTTGAAATCAGCCACAAGATGTAGGTGATGGGGCTCGTGTAGCTTTAATACTGCAACTGTTACAAAATGGCTCTCCATGTATAATTACAGAATATTTTCTGTTTTTCAGTCTCCCACAACTCTGAAGTCTTAAAGAGCTTTGTCTTCCCCATCACTTAAGCTTGCTATGACTTATTGAAACCTGACACATGGCTGGAATGACCTTCAGCCCATCCAGCGAGCTCTGGCAACAGCATAATCAGGCTGTGCGGCACGCTGCGAAGATGAAGTGACAATTATTTTTAAATCGTTTTGACTTGTTTCCTTGATCATTTTTTGCTGCATTGTAAAGTGTGAGGACCTAGGCCTTAGGTTAGCACTGGATATTTTTTTCTTCTTTTAAGCTAATGATTTTTAGCACCTCACAGTCTATGAATTAGACAAAGCATTTTGTTACATAGTTACTCAGATTACTCTTAAATTTTATAAGATTATGAGCAACCTGATCCAGTGGGAGGTGTCCCTGCCCATGGAAGTGGGGGTCAAACTGGATGAGCTTTAAGGTCCCTTCCAACCCAAACCTTTCTATGAAATATTTTCTATGAAACTGTACTTAAGACACTTCTGTGCCTGGTTCTTCCATGCTTACATTTAGCTATCTCCCACTATCAGACTTTAAGAGCTTTCTCCAGCCCGAGTTAACAATGCAGATTCAAATCCCCTTCCTTATTCTCAGAATGAGCCCTATAATCACAAGAGTTCATTGGCTTCAAGCTGAGCTTTAGTAGATCATTTTCTGTGTGAATAGGGGTGTCAAATCAAATACTGCCTCATCCTTGAAGCACTGAAGTTTTTTCCCTCTCCCCCCACTTTGCGATACCCTGTTGCACAAGAGAAGTATCAGCTATTGCCAGTCCTTACACTTTTTTTCATGTTAGCATGATAATTTATTAAAGCAAGGATACCAGTTTAGCACCAGTGACTTCAGATAGTTTTAATGGCTTGGCTTTTGCAATAGCACAGTCAGGCATCGTGGCACGCTCCTGTCATTTACTAAGGATTTAAGAAAATTAAAATCTTCCAGTCACGGAATTGATATTTAGAGGTCATCAATCTGCACAGTTTGAAAGACACTCAGAAATATTTTCTGAATCATGCTAGGAGAAAAATCTTACATTTATTATTAATTACCACAGCATGACAAGTGAAGTTCTCTTCAGGTTTTCTTCTTTCACTTGTGGATAAAAGTCTTAAACTTTCATTTGCTCGCTTTCAGTCATAGGCAGAAGGCCAACTGCTATTTGCCTGAAATAACCCCTTCTTAGAACCAAAGAATCGTTAAGGTTGGAGAAGACCTCTAAGATCATCCACTGATGATCAACCATCAACTCAATACCACCTTGCCTACTAAACCATGTCCCAAAGCACCACAGATACACATTTTTTTAACACCTCCAGGGATAGAGGCTTCACCACTGCGATGGGCAGCCAGTTCCAGTGCTTCACCATCGACTCAGTAAAGAAATGTTTCCCAATATGCGATCTAAACCTCCCCTGGCTCAACTTGAGACTGTTTCGTCTTGTCCTGTCCCTTGTTACTTGGAAGCAGAGACCGGCTCTCACTTTGCTACAACATCCTTTCAGGTAGTTGTAGACAATAAGGCTGCTCCTCAGCCTCCTCTCTCTCTAGGCTATGATAATGTTCTTCCAGCATTGCTGGGTGATATTGCTTGACGTAACACAGTTAAGGATAGCTCCAGGGAGAAAAAGATAGAAGGAAGAAGTGCTAAGCTTAGCACCCTCCAAGCACCCAAGGCTAAAGGGAAACAACATATTGAACCTCCTGTTTGTTCTTACACGATGCATTGCAACAGTTCTCTCCCCTTCTAGACCTAAAGCTTTTCAAGGATATGTTTGAACTGTGCCTGCTGACTCTAAAGATCTGCCCTGTGTTCTTTTCTGCTTCTTTCCTCTTTTATTTCATTTTTTATTTTGACAAGGGTGGAGATCAGGGGGAATCTAATGTCCATGAAACTTCTAGTGTGCATTAGCAACTATTATACAATTACATTTATATTAAATTGTAATTTTTCACTCTTACTACCACCTCTCCTTAAAAGTCTGTATATTGGGCTGGTTCCGGATTTTTCTTTTTAATGTATTTGCCAATATTGATGTTTTTAAAACCTAGATTATAAAAAGTAATAGTTTCTAGCCAAGTTAAATGCAATCATGTTGCTCTGGCAGTTCTGCCTATATTGATTACCCGGGAAATAACTATCGTGTTTACTCCTCCAACTATGCTTTTTCACATTTTTCAGAGTTCTCTAATATGAGCAGACATAGCCCCTGCTTTCAAATAAGAACCAATATTCAGATACTGAATTCACTACTTTGTTCACCTTTCTCTTATAAAGTGAATGAATATTTTAGCCACAAACCACAAGTTACATTCTATTGGACAAAGGCCAATCCTTGTTTTCTCCCTCAACTACTGCCTGCATAATTCTTGTGAACGCTTCATAGCAAAAAGAGTAAGAACTACCTTAGTCAGTCAAAGATAAAAGAGCGACATGGGCTTCTGTGAGAGGAAGATTTAATCTAATCCTATGGCTGAATGGCCACCATGGGCTGGTTTTAGTTCCCCAACAGCTCTCCTAAGAGTATCCTGGGGACCAGTGGACTAACTTAAATACTGATGTTTGGCATCAATCCGCCTAAAATAGCCATTTTCTTCTAGCTTGGAACAAACAAATAAAAAAGCTGTCTACCAGTTTGCTGATGATGCTACAGCACAAGGAAAACCTAAATCCTCCTTCTCCATGTCCTGCTGTATTTCTCAAAGAGATAACTTGCTATCCATGTCCTTCCATCATCTCTCATATTCTTCCCTCAGTTTTTACAAGTACTTTCCTCCCCCTTCCAATTTATGCTGTGCAGCGGTAGAGATGCTGGTCCTTTGTGCGGCTAACAAGCAACGTACAGAAAACCAGCCCTTTCCCTACCAGACTTGGTAGCTGTACGATTTCTCCAGGGGAACACATTGCTTCAAAAGAGACAGAGTTTGTCTGTCCTCGGCTCTATCAAAACTGCAGCTCACATTGTGTCTAAAGAAGATAATGGGAGACAATTCCTAGAACTTGAGGGTGGGAGCATGATGTGAACACGGTCAGTAGGGTGGAGGACACTCACTATTCGTGTTCAATTATAATTACTTCTTGATGATTTTAAAAATCCTGTATTTTGATATATTAGAGATTTTGATCAGTGTTTTCTTCCACAAAATTTCTTGTCGTTCTGTGATTTAACTTTACCGGGGCAGGGGGGAAATATAATATATTTAAAGCTGTTATGAAAGCAACTGTTGTTTATATATTACCCTTGTAAGTAATCCTGACAGATTATGTTAAAGAATTTCAAAGTTTCATTTCAGCTACGTCCATTTAAACCTAAAGAGGAGGTCTCCATGCTATTACAAGTGGGATGTTGCTAGGCAAGTTGGAACTAGCTAAAAATGTCAAGGACTGACCCATAGTTTGTGAGCAGAGAACAGCAATCAAAGGAAGTTACTGTCCCACTTCAGATATGACATGTCACTTTGATCACAAAAATAGAAATCACTTGGCCTTTTTTCCAGCTCTGTCTTTAATCTGATTCCCTTTATTTCACTTTTGCCCTTCTTCATGTGATAACACAACAGAATTTAATATTTCTTTTCCAGTTCTCTAAAAAATCCTCCCCAAATTCACACTGGTGCTGGCATTGTAGCTACCTTCTCTTCATCTCCCTCTTTCCTTCTAGAAGCAGACTAAACCATCCAGGCCCTTATTAATTGTGTTTTCTAATGATATATTAATTGGAATAGGGGAGCAGTACATCTGGCAACATTTACATTTGCAATTACAGAATCTGATTCTCCATAGTAGAAATCTAATTTTATTACACTGCTTAAATTAGAAATAGTCAGATGGCTCAGATATGAAGAAATTTTTATTACTGAGGGATATAGAAATCTAGAGAGAAAGAATTTAACAACTTTGGCTCAATGTATTTTACAATAGGATAAATTTATGCACCCTCATGACATCACATTTGGTCTCTCAAATGTTCCTATACACATTTTTTTAACTTTATTTAAATTGATTGCAAATTAATTTAAAGTACTAGAAACATTGCTAGCTTTATGCTTTTTCAAACTTTATGTAGATGACCTTGGACAAGTGTCTTGACCCCCCTGTTGGTTAGACAGGGAATTAGGAAGGGCTATATGATCTCCCAATTATTACAAGCATCTTCTGATTAGCATTTTAGACATCAATAACAATATATGTGCCTGGTTTTACTTAAAAATTGTATTTTGGTAAGCAGCATTTCATATGCTCAGGAATATATAGAGCAGAGAACTTGGAGCAGCCTTCCAGTACCTAAAGGGGGCCTGCAGGAAAGCTGAGGAGGGACTCTTTACCAAGGAGTGCAAGGATAGGATGAGGGATAATGGTTTGGAGCTGAAAGAAGGGAGATTGAGACGAGATTTTAGGAAGAAATGTTTTCCTGTGAGGGTGGGGAGGCCTTGGCCCAGGTTGCCCAGAGCAGTGGTGGCTGCCCCATCCCTGGAGGGGTTCAAGGCCAGGTTGGATGGGACTTGGAGCCCCTGATCCAGTGGGAGGTGTCCCTGCCTGTGACAGGGTGTGGAATTAAGGTCCATTTCAGCCCAAATCATTCTAAGAGTCCATGAATTCAAGTATATGAATAAATAATAAGACAAACTAAAAACACAACAGAGATGTCTCATAGCAAAAGTCTGAACTTAAATTCTGAAATATATTTAAATGCCCTTGCTGTTTCTATATAATGTATTTCAATGTACAATAATTATTTTTGCTTGGCATTTCCGATCTATGTTTTTGCACCTAAACCAAATACAATAATATATCACATTCCAAAACACTGTCAAACTTTTCAGGTAGTTTGAACATCCATAAAACAGATGCCCTAACTGCAGCACAACTCTGCTACATGCTAAAACACAAACATGCTAGGCAGGAGCTCACACTTGCAGGGCTTATTCTTTCGATGCTGCAATCTAGCGGGAGCTTTCTTGATACTGAGTATTAAGAGCAGAGGGCTGTTAGAATGCAAAGAGAGTGCACGCACACAGTAAATGGGAAGGTCTGTGTCCCTCCCTAGTGTGGGTTAAAACATGGATAAGTCTGTAAAACTTCCTTTATAAGTCATTTCAGCTGCAAATTGCTAGGATTTCTGAGAACTCATATAGATGAAATAAGAGCAAGCTTATAATGGAAATCCATCCCTAAAGTGTATGCCAGGCTATAGGAGTCACACCTGTTATGAAGGATATGGGAGATAAATGAAACAGAAGCACTTGCTCCTGCCCTGTCTTTACACAGATGCAATATTCAAGCACCCACACAAAACTCTCATAAGGATTTCCACTCCAATTTTTCTCTCTGAGCCCTTTGTCACATCTATTGGACACCTCTGTCAAGGTATATATGATATTTACATCATAACAGATGTTGATGCTTTTAGAGCAGCATCATAGCTAGCTTTCATAGAGGTTTCATTGTTGATTGAAGTGTAATAAAAACACATAGAACAATCCAAACGAGCCCCTCTCACACCCATTTTTATGCCCTCACCTTTTCAGAAGTTCTCTATCTTCTATGCAGAAATATCTTTGGTTTTTAATATTTGATTTGTCACAAGGTCTTCACAAAAAAAATTGGAAAAACCACCGTAATAATTTTTGATCTATAATTTCATTATGAGATTTGTTTTAAATTGATGGCATGTAGATTGGTCAGAGTGCAGCTTTTGGATTCATCCCCTGACATGTATAGGGAATATAATTCAAAGCCTTAAAGAGATTAGGTTTGAATTTTGAAGGAGTCACAGACCTGGTTTTATTCAGCCTATTATCTACAAAAGTAAGTTTGGCAAGATTAGAAATGGAATAGTGCCATTTGCTTTTTACAGCCAAATTTCTTTTATCTGGGTTGTCTTCGGAGACAAAAA
Source organism: Phaenicophaeus curvirostris (assembly GCF_032191515.1). Lineage (NCBI taxonomy): Eukaryota > Metazoa > Chordata > Aves > Cuculiformes > Cuculidae > Phaenicophaeus > Phaenicophaeus curvirostris. Next base: position 4,047,033 of record NC_091405.1, on the reverse strand, counting down.
ATTGGGAAAATAGCTTTATTACACTGATTAAAATAATGTTTTGTAATAAAGCAAGGTGATGGGGATGAAACTGATAAAAACATATCACCCAAACATCTGACAGACTGTATTAAAGAGGAATTAGAGTGTGTGTTCTAATCCTTCCCAGACACATAACACCCGGAACCTTACTAGAAAAAGATTTGACTAAAATGTAATATGGGACTCTAATAACACCTTCCACATTTACAAGCTTTCAGAAGTTTGCTAAAAGCAGACACGTACAGAGATATTCTACTTAAATGATGAAATAGCCTACCAAAAAAAAAATAATTAAAGTGACTTCTATCAGGCAGAAATGAAGACCAAAATATTTGTTTCTAAAAACAACACTCAGTGAAGTTTTTTCTTTCAGTTTAACAAAAAAATTCATCCATACGAACAATAATACATTACTTCGACAGAAATCAAATGAATCCATAGTTTAGAGTATCTTTCATTAATATATCAAATATGATTTTCAGAAGATTTCTTAGATTTTTATTTCTTCAATTTGACAGTGATCTGATCTAATATACTCAGCATAGGCATTAGTATTTTCAGGATACCACCATTTCATAAGTTCTTATTAGTTATGAATAATACCTAATACTTTCCAGTCAGTTCCATTTTTCATTTTTTTATTAAGCTGGCTAGAAGTCACAGTCCACAAGTAGCCAAGTAGTCAATTTGCCTGTAGTTCCTTCTCTCAAGTGACTGTACTACATCTGTTCTTTATTAAAACAGAACCTCGCCCAATTTTGATTTTTGTCATCAGGTTATAACACCTAATTTACCAAACAAGTTGTCTCCAGCAAAATTGATTTGATTTGTCCCTACTACATGTTCGTCTCTAGGAAGCACAAAACTGAATTGAAAGCCAGCAAAAGGACAATGAATATTTTTTTTTCCTAAACCTCTCCTTGCCACTTAATTAAGCTCAGCAGGACACAAGATGAGGCAAAAGTCTTTCCCCATCCCTGGAGGTGTTCAAGGCCAGGTTGGATGGGGCTCTGAGCAACCAGACCCAGTGCGAGATGTCTCTGTCCATGGCAGGGGGTGGAACTGGGTGATGTTTAAGGACCCTTTCAACCCAAATCATTCCATGATTTTATGATTCTTACCATGCAGTCATTCAGCAGAAAGACTGGTGTTATCAACATATCTGTTTCAAACTTCCTCTCCCTAAAAATTTAAAGCTATCTAGCTTTAAAGCTTCAGGCTGAGCTTGGATGGAAATAGAGTAGAACAGAACCGTAGACAAAAATACATTAGAAAATAATTTAAAAACTTGCAGCAACTTTGTCGTAGTAGTTTTTATGAATTTTCTAGTCTGGGGAGGTTGTAGCTGCCTCTGTATTCAATTTAAGACCACAGCAGGATTATAACAGTAAAGGCATTTCAGAAGGTCTTGGTTTGGTTCCCTTTAAGCTCTTCACCTGTCATAACTAAGAGCTAAAGTGTTACTTGAGAGGTTTTATCAGGTTATATTTTCCCCTTTTATATCTTATCAGTAAGATTCCTTAAAAAACCAGCAATTATTATTTTATTGTTAACTGGTAGGAACTTTGGGGAAATGCATTAAAACTGAGATAGTAGTACCTGATCTTTTAATATTTACAAATGTTTTCTTTTTAATATCCTCCATATGGATCGCCCTTTTCTCCTGCTGCCTCTGCCCTTCTTCATCCAGTGGGAATGACTTTGATTGCTGCATACAAATGAATGTATGATTGGTCCAACTTATGATTGTTTGGTTTGAGTTATTAATTCAGCTAGGAAAACATCTGACCTGCGTTCCCAACTGTGAGAGAAGTGAGCTCAGAGTATGAAGCAACTGAGATCACAACGTGTAGGCCTAGTGAGAGACACCAATGCAAATACACATCTGTATGCGGTAGACGTTTATGAAAGTGTTATCCTCTTGTCCTAGTTTCTTCATGTTTTCCTCTTTGAAGCATTTTCTCAGCGAGATCACTTATCTGTGTTCGTGTTACTTCTGCAAGCTGTTCCTTATCTCCAGTACTTTTATTGAAATGCAGCAGAGAAACTAAACATCTGGCAAGTCACCAAACCAGAGTGACTAGGAAAAGCTGAAAAATCCCTTAGAGAGTGAGCAACATCTGTTTGACAGGCAGTGAAAAATAAACCAGCAATAAACTCATTCTAAAAGCAAATAAAAGGTACATGGGGCTAGGGGAAGCTTTTCTAGAAATGCTGATTACTCACATTATGCAATTAAATTGGCATTACTATGTTTGACAGTCATAGAAAAGCAATTGTGAAAAGCTTATGTGCTTGAAGAAACTGATCTAAGGACTTAATTTTCTACTTGCATAGCAAGAAAGTCTGCCTTTTCAAATGTCCTGGGTATTTTCTGGGCAAGAACCTATGAACCCTTTCTATTTCAATCCCAAGAAAGTTAAGTATGGTACTTGCTTAAGTCTGACAAAAAAGCTCAACAAAGATGATACTTTATGTTCTGCAGAAATGCTATCTAAAAAAAAGACAAAAAAATTAAACTTCCATCTTGTTTAAAGAACAGATAGATCATAATCAGATAATTCACTATTTGAAAAAAGTGCAACTAAACCTTCATAATTTATTGCAAATTTCAGAAGGATTCTACATAAATTCTTTGGAATAGATTTGTATATAAAGCCATCACCAATGAGGTGTTTCAACAGAATACAGATACAAAGTAAACAAGGTAATAATTGTTTAAGTTCTGAACTTAAGAAATATGCTGAGCAATAACACAAAAATTGAAACTCCCTAACAAAGTACAAAATGCTGTTTTCATAATGCTCAGGATGAAATCTGTTTATGCTGTAAGTCTAGTCCGCTTAGGAGCACGTGGCTGAATTCTTTCCCTACTAATATGCTGTGAAATAACATGGAAAACTGAGAGCTAGTCCCTATTCCACTGACAGAGCATGGTATGAAGACTTATACTCTTTGGGTTATACATGAAGTGTGTGTTCAGTCTGGAGGAAAACTGAAGGGAAACCTCGTTGCAGTCCACAGCTTCCTCACAAGGGAAGGAGAGGCAGGTGCCAATTTCTTCTCTCTGGTGATCAGTGATAGAACCTGAGGGAATGGCAGGAAGAAGTGCCAGGGGAGGGTTAGGTTGGACATTAGGAAAAGATTCTTCACCCAGAGGGCAGTGGAGCATTGGAACAGCTCCACAAGGAAGGTATCATGGTGCCAAGCCTGACAATAGACAAGAAACTTTTTGACAATGCTCTTGGACCCACAGTGGGAATGTTGGGGTTGTCCTGTGCAGAAACAGGAGTTGAGCTCAATGATTCTTGTGGGTCTCTTCGAACTCAGGACATTCTATGATTCTAAGTGAGGAAGAAGTATAAGAGGTCAAGAGAGAAGAATGCGAGAACCAACTGAAAACTATGAAGCTCCTCCTTCAAACTGTCCTTTTGGATCAATGTATGAGCATGAACACCCTCAGCATCCATGTCTGTAAGGTGGCCTACAGTAAGAAATTCCACTGAGAAGAGTAAAGCTGTGTAAAATACAAAGCATCAGTACCTGGGGAAGTGATCACAGATGAACACTGACAGTAATGAGAGGACTGCAACAGTTCACCCTTAAAGAAAAACACACGTGGTTCTGCCTTCGCCTAAAAGGCATCAGAAAATACCTGCTGCACTCAACAGAAAGAAACTTGCTCCTGCACATCACAAGGCTCCAAGACAGATAAAATACAGAGTGCACATTTATCCTTCCCTTTGCCCTGTGACATCAGTGATGCATCTCAGAGAGAACAAAGCATCAATATACTTTTGATTCCTCGACAGTCATGAAGATGCCCAGAAGGACAGTTACATGAAAATCTTATCCTGACTACTAGAGGTTTGCCATCGTAAATTCAGTAGTTCACAGAGAGGCCAAATATTTTTCATAGGCACCTTAAAAGGTTTAAAATAGGACAGATTTGTTAGGGCATTTTGTTTTAAAGTGTGAGATTAGTTCACTAATGCTGAGAGAAGTTGTCCTGCTTCTTCTATCTTAAGCTGTCATTTGTGACATCACTAATGATGTCTAGAAAACCCTACTGCTGGATGTGGTACATTTTACTGAAAGGTGTGTTTGTTGTGATTTATTTTAAGCATTTTTCTTTCCAGAGTGAAGACATTTGCTCAGTAGAGTTTGTCAAGCAGCTAAGAGCAGCTGGATACTTGCTTTCTTTCTCAAGTCCCCTTTCAAGATACCAGCACTTTAAATAATTGTAGCAATTTTGCAGTTCACAGTGGTAAATACTGATTTTTTTTAAGGGAAGAAACTATTCACAATTTAATAGTAATAATAATATCCCTCTAAAGTGAGGATTACCAGACTGAGCTTAATTTTGTTTATCTACTGTAACCAAACTCTTTGAAGCCCTTACAAAATCTGAGGTACCGTAATCTCTTATGTAAAGATATATAGAAGCACTTTGGAAGTGCTTCATATAAAAAACTTCTCCTGACATGTTTGTTGCACTCTAGTAGAAGAATCAATCTATAAAATTTATAGAGCACAGGTCAAATTTTAGTTGTTAAAAATTACACATTTTCATGTCCTTGCACATTTTACGTCTATTTATAATATCAGTTTTCATCACGGTCAAGTAGGTGGGAGAGGTTCCTACTACAGTATAACTGCAGCTTCAGTGGACTTAGATTTGGCAAGGTTCTTCCTGCAAAAATAGTAAAACTTAAAAGCTGACCTTAGGTTTTGTGAGTCCAATCAAAGACTGTGCCCAGCACATACCATTTCTGTTAGCCTGCACACTGCAGGTATTTGGCAAATGTTATACCATGGTAATTTTGAGTACGCTTAATGATTAGAGGTTTTTTACTTAAACAACTTGAAAATTTTTAAGCAAAACTCCAGCTTAACCAAACATAAGCTTTATGGCACCCAGTGTTAGGTAAAATCATCTGCAGATGAAGTATGTATATCAAGGGTTCCAGCCCTACACGGTTCTTACTGGTGTTTGTATAGTGAACAGTAAAGAAACACACTTGCGATCACACGTAACTTCAACTTCATGCATGTTCACAAGTTCTTTGCATCAATTGCATAATTACTTCTTTAAGAGGTCCAGCCACAAGGATAAAACTATTCTATCAAGATTTTAGGTAATTAAGAATTATTAGTTATCAAGAAACCAATGTTTTGCATTAATTCAAAATGAACTGTTAGAATTGAGGCTAAACAATATTAAAGGCAGCCCTATTTCAGTAGATATTGTATTTCTACAATTGCAAGTTTTTATAGAACCCGAAAGAACCTATTACAATATTTTATCTTACTTGAACTTGCATTCTTCAGTGAAAGCATCTAAGTTGAAAATTTTCTCCTACTCCATATCAATGTCTCGTTAAGACTTGTTACATCACTTGCTTAAAGTTACACATGATCTTATGTGCCTTGCTTGTACTTGGAAGATAAAAATAATAATAAAAAACATATATATATATATATATTTAAATCAATTAATGGTTCTCACTGATTTAATAGATTGAGCCAGAGAAACAGGCCCCAAAGGCCCAGATTAAAAGATATCAATTAAGGTAAAAGTCTGGCAAGAGCTTGCTTTGTATTACTGGCCTTGCTGGATGACGACACTGGATAAGCAGCACAACATTTTTTCCCCAGAGAAAGGCAAGACTAAGATTCACAATGGTTCCTGTTATTATGCAAAGAAAGATGTGGAGAGGGAAGGAATAATCACATTCGACACCATTCATGTAAAGTAAAGCACTGTGTATGAATCCAGTGCCTCCATTGATTTATGTCTGTTACTTAACCATTCTGATCAGAACAGGTCAAAACCACAGGTTGCTTCAGTGACTATTATGATGAAGTCTTTCTTCTGTAATAAAAATAACACTACAATGTACTAAACCAAAATAATAATAAAAGACAATGGCTGTCGATAGATTCCACACAGGACTGACTTCTAACTCACAGACAGCTTTGAAACATACATTTGACTTTTCAACATAAAATTGATTACATTCTTCATAGGGAGTGCCTGGCAGAGACTTTTATCACAGGTTTCTTTACTTTGCTGTTATGTTTTAATTGTCTTGTCACTCCACTTACCACACCTAAGATTGTTAGTGACACATGTCACCGTTCTCACTTAAGGACTCCAGAGAATTCAGCCCCAGAGATGGAGATTTCAGCTTACTCCCTTGAGTAAAAAAAAGCCATTATGTTCACCGGATGAAAATGCCACCAAAGACAGAGATGCTAAACACATGTGTCAGTGCCCTTGAAATGACAAGTAATTACTACCACAAGTGCCACTCACTCACTAATACAGAAGAGACACTTAGCTGATAATGTAATAATGGACAACCAAGAGAATATACAGACAATCTCCATTAGACTAGAAGAAATTTAATAAACAATTACCAGCTAAAAACCTACATGATTTTATGTATTCAGTGTGCTTGAATTTGAACTCTTTAACAGAAGATTCACCTTTGCTTGCAGATCTGAGCACTGATAACGCCAAGCCTGTTGGCAATTCCCTTTGAGTCCAACAAGCTTTGAATAGAGTTTTAAGATGTCAAGGAAGTGTTTTTTCTTCTTATGAAAGTCAAAGAGAAATTAATTATAACCCAGAGCAGGAAGAACTTGCTTGTACCCTGCTTCTCTAAAATGCAAGCACTGTGACACAGTCATGCTTGTAAAACCTTTTTCGGCAAGTACCAGTACAACCAAGCTACAGAAGGCACCAACAGCTCTGCCCACAAACCACTAACTCACTTTATCAACAAATGCACATTTGCACACACAGATAAGGCACTTCAACATACAACTTAGATACAGGATGTAATGACACGTATCTGGAGCGAAGAGATGCCAATCAGAGGGAACTTGACAAGCTTGAGAGGCCCTGCCTGTGCGACCCTCATGAAGCTCAACAAGGCCAAGGGCAAGGTCTTGCACCTGGGTCAAGGCAATCCCAAGCACCAACACAGGCTGGGAGGAGAATGAATTGACGGCAGCCCGTAAGAGAAAGACTTAGTGGTGTTGGTAGAGGAAAAGCTCCACATGAACCACCAGGTCAAAGAAAGGGATTCTGCTCCTCTGCTCTGCTCTCATGAGACTTCACCTGGAGTCCTGTGTTCAATTCTAAACTCCCCAGCGCAAGAAGGACATAGATTGGAGAGAGTCCAGAAGAGGCCACGAAGATGATCCAAGGGCTGGAGCACCTCGCATACAAGGACAGGCTGAAAGAGTTGGGTTTGTTCAGCCTGGAGAAGAGAAGGCTCTGTGGAGATCTTCGAGCAGCTTCCAGTGCTGAAGAGGGCCTCCAGGAAAGCTGGAGAGGGTCTCTTGATCAGGGAGTGCAGGATTAGGATGAGGGGGAATGGATTTAAACTGCAAAAGGGGAGATTGAGATGTGATATTAGGAAGAAATGTTTTCCCGTGAGGGTGGGGAGGCCCTGACACAGGTTGGCCAGAGCAGGGGTCGCTGCCCCATCCCTGGAGGTGTTCAAGGCCAGGTTGGATGGGGCTTTGAGTACCCTGATCCATGGCAGGCAGTTGGAACTGGATGAGCTCAATGACCTGGTGGGTCTCTTCCAACCTGGTTATTCTATGATTCTATGAACCTTCCAACCCAAACCATTCTGATTCTACGATATCTCATTTGCAGGCATTAAGAACTGAAGAACAGAAGAACTGTCTTAGTCTGTTCAAGCTGATGGTTTAGTCATTGTCAGTTGTTGCATACCAGTTCTTCACACCATTCTCAAGAAAAAAGTTGAGAACTATGCCATGGCCTCAAATGCATTTATGGAAGGCTAAATCATTCAGTACCCAGAAACACAGATTCCTCATCCAGCTAAGACTATAATGGTGTGCTAACATGGCAGATTTTGCCATTTCAGTAAATGTAACTTTGGTTTCTTTCAGTGAAAGGGAGCACAGAAGGGCATAATATAATATGTAATCCTTTCCCCAGCCTGCATTCAACAGTAACTAGAGTTCTCCCCAGAGATAACTGAAGAAACTTAGGAACAGTAATATCTCAAGTAGAAGACCTAGTTCTGCAAGAATGAGCAGTGTTTCTTTACTTCCAAGCAGTAAGTTAAATGGATTTAAGCAGGATGTAATTGGGTGGAACAGGGAAAGATAATAACATCTACTTAAAGCAGTTTGAAAAATTAGCAGTAGGCAAAGCTACTCTCTCTCCACATGCCCCTCCACTTATAGCTGCAGATGCACCGTACCCTGGTAGTAAGTTAATGTTCCAGCCCCTTCTTGGTTATAATTCATTTGTAATTCACCATAAAAGAGTATGAAAGTCCCCATGAGGAGAAGGTCATCCTCTCACCTCTACTGAGGTCTCTGAAGCCAAGGCCAGCCTGAATGGTTCTAAGTTCAGGGTTACACTGAGAGGCCCCACACATTTCTGGTGTGGATTGCCACAACCAAGCAAAACACCAGCCATCAGCACTGTCCCTCCTCACCACTATCCCTCCATATCTTTTCTCCTTTCTGCCACTGTGACTCTTCACAGAGTATTACCCTTCACAGCCGACCCTTTTCAGGGAGAAGTCACTTGAGTCATTAGGACAAAAAAAGAAAATCCTGTTGTATGGGTTTTTCCTTTCTTCTGATTTCACCTACGACTCCCCCACTTTTCTGGAACAAAAGTTTGTAATTTTTGTTTTGGTCGTTCAGCTTGAAGTCTGGTGCACAGACAAGAATAAATTTAATCTTACTATAATACTGCGCTTAGAATCGTAGAATCATTAGGTTGGGAAAGACTTTAGAGATCATCAGCTCCAACCGTACCTGTCTACTACTAAATCATGTCCCCAAATCATGTCCACTTCTAAAGAAACACTTCCAGTCGGTCCATATCTGACATTGAAAGGGGCCTGGCTAATCCAGTTAGATTCTTTGAACCTCCACAAGTTAACAACATAATGTTCCCTCTTACTTCACTTTAGTTTCTCAGGAAAAAGAAACAGATCTGCATTTTTTCATGTTTAAAAGCAGTTAAGAGTAGGCCTACTCCTTGAGGTCCTCTTGCATGTTGCTATTATAATTCATTTAAACAGTGAGGTATTTACAATAATGTCTTTCTCATTCTTGCACTGGAATTTTTCAAAACGATGCCAGTTTTACTTCATTCACACACGTATTGCCTCTTACCTAATTTCAGAATTTCCCACAGAACAAGAATGGTGGTTTCTGCGTAACACCAAAGTAACACAAACAGGTGTCAGTTTCTGCAATAGAACATGTTTTGGAAAGAGAAACTTAGGATTTACCTATTTCAGATGCAAAATGAGAGCTTGAGACTTCCACATGATCAATCAGATATCCTTTATGAGCAGTACTGTTATAGATACACAGACCTGAAAGGATATTTCTTAATTGAATGTTACTTAGAACATACACCATTCTTCACTCTAGAATCATAGAATGTCTTGGGTTGGAAGGGACCTTAAAGAACATCCAGCTCCACCCATGCCATGGGCAGGGACACCTCCCACTGGATCAGGGGCTCCAAGTCCCATCCAACCTGGCCTTGAACCCCTCCAGGGATGGGGCAGCCACCACTACTCTGGGCAACCTGGGCCAGGGCCTCCCCACCCTCACAGCAAAACATTTCTTCCTAAAATCTCATCTCAATCTCCCCTCTTTCAGCCTAAAGACATACCCCCTTATCTTATCCCTGCACTCCCTGATCAAGAGCCCTCATAATCCCTTTCCAGGAATTCATGTGACATGCTTAATATTTCTTAAAGACTAATCTGCAGTTACTTTTGTTTCCCATTTTTTATTTACTCCTAGCATCCTAACAATTGCCTTGTTGTTAGAACTTCAGGGGTTAAAGACTTGCTCTAATCATGTTTCAGGATCAAAACTACAACATGTATAATTATGATTTTGCAAAGTAAATAACAACATTTAGTTACACTCCAGCCGTCTCATGAGGATAATATATAATTACCAAAATCTGATATTTTAATTTAATATCTTCACTGCAACAACACACTGAGTTTCTAGCATTACAAAAATTAATGAGCTTTGGTTTGAAAATTAACTTGAACTGTAAATAATTAAGCATCTCCATATCTACATGTCCACAGGAATTTGTTAAACAAATAGAAGGAAAACAGACTCTATACTTCATCTCTTCAGCTTGTCAGTGCAGTTCAGAGGTCCTGAATACAGCTCTCACAGATATTTAGCACATATAATAGGGGTATGGCTATGCTACGTGTAGCACGGAATTTATCTTTGGACTTAAAGAATTAACTTGATTAAAAAAAAAAGAAAGACCAATTTCTATTTTGACTCTTCTTTCACAATTTTGTTGTCTTGATTTGTTTTGAGCTCAAAGACGGGAGATTGAGATCTTAGGGAGAAATGCTTTTCTGTGAGGGTGGTGAGGCACTAGCCCAGGTGCCTCATTCATAGAATCTATGAATCACAGATCAGTTTGGGTCGGAAGGGACCTTAAAGATTATCCAGTTCCACACCCTGCCATGGGGAGGGACACCTCCCAGCAGATCAGGTTGCTCAAAGACCCATCCAACCTGACCTTGAACACCTCAGGGATGGGGCAGCCAAGACTGCTGTGGGCAAAATTTGCTGGGATAACAAATATTTTTTTCTGCCTGCATTATGAGCTCCTTTGTGACAGTTTCACCTACAGTAATGGCTCGTTCTTCTTTTGCAGATCACTACATGTGAAAATGTCTTGAAGTACTAAGTGAGCCCTGAAGGCACAGGACAAGGTCTTCAGGTAGTGTAAGTCACTGGATACCACTACTGAAACCATAATGCTTTAAAAGACAAGGATCTGCCTCACCAAATTCTCTAAGTATCTTTAAAAAGCCACATTGCTTGCAGCACTTTACATTTACGTATTCAGTCTTAAGGACTCTGGATTGTCGGTGCTGAAAATAATCATGCTTTTAAAAGATGCTCTGCAGCAGAGGGTCATTGCGCAGTAAGTGAAACAAAAAGTAACAGATAAATGGTTATGGGCATAGTTAAGAAAATTACTTAGAGAAAGATGCAATCAAAGTAGAGATTAGGCTCAGTTTTAATTATTGATTTAAACTTTTTTCCTTCTTTGTATAAAATTGCTTAAGGTAAAGCTAAGAAAACCGATTGAACCAATGGACATTGCTATTACACTATGTTCTTATTTTACTATTACTTTATTATTAATAAATTAGAATATGTATTTATTCTACTGGCAAAAGCCCAATTAATATTTTCTAAAAAGAAATATCTTCATAATTAGGATACAGATGGAGGTTTCAAAATACTTTGGTGTGAATGCTGTTATAGCTATCATTTTTGATAACTTAAACAGCTGCTACTTATTCGGATAACTGTTATAAATAATTATCCAGCTTTACAAAGGCAATTGTTACAACTAAACAATCTGCACAGAAAACAGTCATACGTCATCAGCCAGAATAAAAGCATTGGCAAAGCATGTGAAAGCACAGGGGCTTCATTAATTAAATATTAATCTGTGAAGTGATGCATGTCTGTGAGAGAAGTGGAAAGACAAGAAGTACCTGTGTGAGACAGGAATGAAAAAGTAATGTTGGAGAGAAAGGGTAGAAAACCAAGGACACAACTTGAATAAGCAATAGAGCTCTGACCTTGAAAACAGCTTAGCTAGATTCCCAATCCAAAACTTAACTTGAGTTAAACACAGTAGATTCTGCATTTTAATTCAATAAACAGGAGACAATTATAATACGTATTTGTTTCTTCTCTCAATCCAATATCTCTCTCTCGTAAACAACCAACAGATTACTTAGTTTTGGCTAAGTAGGAATGAAGGGAGAAAAGAAGGAACAGCATTCACTCTAAAATAATAGCACCCAGTAAATGTAGAACTGTTTCATATAGTGGTGAAAAAGCGTTTCACCGATACTATATTACTTGTTCTGCAGCTTGAGTTATTTTGCTTTTTCATTTGAGTACAGTGTAATAACCAAAGAGGTCACAAACAGTAGCTGGTACAACACTGCTTATCTATAATATTGGCAAAGTAGGAGGCTTTGTGTTTTTCCTGGTACGATTTCTGCTGTTTCTGGTTTGTTAGAATGCATATGATGAGGGTGGTGAAGCACTGGGCCCATCCCTGGAACATTCAGGGTCAGATTGGATGAGGCTCTAAGCAACCTGATGGAGTGGAAGATGCCCCTGCTCACTGCAGGGAGGTTGGACTTTTTAAAGGTCCCTTCCAGCCCAAACCATTCTATGATTCCGTGATTTTCTTCTGAGAAAGCAGAATCAACTTTGCCATGAGATCTCTTTATTATGACTTTTCTTACTTTTATTAGGAATTCTTTTAGCCTAAGATGTGTTTTAGTCCATAAATATCACAATAAACTTAATAAAGGAAAGAGTAATGTAAATTAATTATGCATGTTATTTTTACTCCATTTAAGACTGCTGTTTTGATGAAGCAATTCTTTAAGCTATTTCACAAGGATGTAGAATGAAATATTTGAAGGACTAAATGTTCAGACCATCAAGCATAATATGTTTGAATTGGATTATTTCAAATCTTTGTATCGATTCTGTTCCTTAGTGGAACACAAATGCTGTATCAAATATGCTCACCTGGCTTTCTTTCAGACACAAAGACAAACACAGAAGAAAATATCCTTTAGCACAGCTGAATTTTCTGCCAATAATTTCAAATTCAGTGGAGGATGAAGCATAAATTTAGTCAAGGAGACATGTTTTCACTCACATGGCTCCACCTGAGAAAGTAAATCCAGGAACACACCATGTACCCTGGAACAGCTGGCTCAAAGTTCTTTCAATCAAACCCATGTTTTCCTTGAAAAACTCTGCTGAAAGCTTTTCCTACAGCTTTCAGAGAAATTGTTTGTAACAGTCCTGTATTTCTTTTCTTGCCTCCTTCTTACAAATTGTCCCAAATTCAGATATGGAAGAGTTGGCTGGATTTCAGTATTGGTATTTTGCACTAAAGGTAAAAAATTTGGAGGACTTAGGAGAGAAAAAAATCAAATTCAGGCTGACAAGTGATGTTGATTCTTCACTGTATTGTCAGAAGTATGAGATGCAGAAAAAGCCACTAGCTATTTAGATAGCAATTTAGCTAAGCACAACATGCTGCATGACTGTGATCTTGTCTGAACATAATTGGCTCATTAACCAAAACCATTTCAACTTGTTCACATCATCAAAGCCAGGAACAGGAACAAATATGAACTTTGATGAATATATATATTTATTTATTTACAAGGAAGCTTGATTCAATCAGCTATACTTATTGCCAAGTTGAGTTATTTTAAAGCAATATTTTTATGTCTCAAACAAAACAGATGCTTTATCAAAATGACTGGCACTTCCTGCCTCTCTACCTAGTCTCACAGCAAGTCAGAGGGCTCTATTCTACCTCGCTGACTCAATCTGTTCTTCTGTTTGTCATCTGGCTTTCAAAATGTTGTCTGCTGACACACTAGTCTCATCCACCGTGTTTTCTGTGAAAACCAATTTATTACTTGGCATGTTTGTCTGACAACCAGGTAATAAAGCAATATTTGGAGCAAAGTCTGTAGTGGGACAAGAATATCTCTCTTCTAGCTGAGAGCTGCATAATTGATCAGGAGGAATAAATGAAACATAGATCCCCTTCTATTCAGCTCTGGCGTTTGAGTTACAATTTGTCACCTGGGCATCAGCAGGGGAAATTGATTCCATATTCAGTAATCTATACTTTTATTTGCTAGGAATGGATGTTGCAATCTGTCTTCCCTTCCTCTGCCCTCCCCTGCCAAATCAGGCATCCATACCTACAGGTGTTAAATACAATGACTGCATTGGGGTATTTCCAAAATATGACAGATTATGTATATGTGATGCTCAAAGCAGTTATCAAGACAGAAAATTAGGTTAGGATGTAAACTCCCTAAGTGGGATTTCAGGCTCATAGAATTGAACAAAATCACAGTTCCTGATCTAGTTAGCCTGGCTTATAGCACCACCAAACTTTGAAAGGGGCCTACATTCACTAATATTTTCATAATTGACTTTAAATTTACCTAAATCTCTTAACCACCTAACTGAAGACACATTTATTCCCCCGCTAAAGTGCGGAATAATCAATGTTTCCTTAGAAAGGCATGTAAGCATTGCTTAAAACCCGCCTGAAATGCCCCAAACACAGTGCAATTAAAATTGCAAAAGTGGCTGTAACTAAGGAAGAAAGACTAAAAATATCAGAGTGGCAGAGAGTCACATGGACAGCAGGTAAGAACTTAGCTGTGATGCACAGAGGGGACGATGCAGATACGAGAGCTGGAGAACACGTGGGTGTGGGAAAATGATGGCAGGGCAGAAACAAGGAGAGAGCCTGGGCTGCAGCAGGGATACACGTACCGACCCTGAACTAGACACAGGCAAGTCAAGACCAAAAGGCTGAGTTCAGAGTCTCAGTGTTAACTGCTTCTTCACAAAATTTGGCTGCGCCTAAACTGTGAAGGTACTTATGAAAATTGCTCATAACTACCAGCATAGACAATAGCTCTATATTTTTATGTGTATAAATCTGAAAAAAAACCCCAAAACACACTAGTTGTATTGGCTGAGTCGTATTGAACAGGGAATGCAGAACAGTTTGGACTTGATTCTTGTGAGTCCCTTCCAACTCAGGACATTCTATGATCTGATCACGGATTCAGTACATACGCAAGCCTTTCGTTCTCACTAAAGGGAAATACACCCCTATTGCTTCTGTTTAGTCTGGATGCACGAGACAGCCTAGATAACCTTTTCCCTCTCTCAGCATTGCAGCCTCTCTGCAGTTTCAATCATGATCCTTACCTGTTTATTCTCCTTGCTGGTGAGGTCCATGCTGACCCAGAAGTCATAGATCAATCACAGAACGTAGCCCAAAAGCAAATGATTTGAAGGGTTTCCTACAGCCGTTAGCAGAGCAACAGCCTGGCTCCAAGCACATACTATGCCAGCTATAGTAAATACGTTTGGGATATATGGCAAGATGAGAGCGATAGATGATCTAAACCGATAGATAAATGAAGAAGCAGTCTTTAAAGTTAACTAGGTCAATGGATTCAGTTAGCAATTCCAAAGATAAGCTTTTTTTCTATACTTTATCATACAAAAGCACAATAAAATGCTCTTTCCTACAATAGTATTTGGGATGACGGAACTCTAGTATCTCTGCAACTCAGTGGCACATTTTCCTTGTTTGGAAGACCTCCTAAGCATCTCTCTCACTCACCACCTGACTGGCAGGCCCTCTGACTAGCAAGCAACCTGGGGACTGATGCTGGGATCCCCTCACTGTCATGTCTGAATGTTTCTGGAGTCATTTTCACCACACAGGAAGGTCATTTAAATCGCTTTCACAGTTAAGAGAAAAATACAATTAGCGATAAAATACAGACAACGATCCCTCTTTCTGTTCTGGAGGTCCAACGTTTCAGTAAATCACTGCTTAACCTAGGCTACATACCAGACTGAAACCCAGAATTGTAGGGTATATGTTAACGTTTTTCTACAGAGCTAAAAAAATAAAGAAGTTTTTGAGTCCTTTGATACAAATCTACATTATCTTTACATAGAGGTAAAGCACAATTCCAGTTAACTGGCTTCCAGAGATAACTAGCCCCCACTGAATTCACTCAGGATGTTGATGAGAAAACTCACCCAATTAAAAGCTTGAATACAAAGCTAGAATTCCAGCTTTAGGCAGCTATCAATACTTTTTTAAACCTTAGTCTAGAGTATTTTGCATGTAGTTCTGACCTTGTGGGGCTGCAAATTCTACATGACATTCTCTCCCACCTCTTAAAACTGTTTTTCAGACTGCCTGTCTTCACATGCAAGAGAGATGTTGATAAGCAAACTTGGGATTAACACATTCATGCTTTTAATTCTAGAATCAGTTAGTAAAATGAATATTTGAAAGTGAAATTAAGCACACACTACCTTTTCCCTAATGGATTGTTTTCAATAAGTTGTAGTAAGGCACTGCCTATCCATTGATTTACCCACTTCCAGTGTTTTATAGCAGTGGTTTCAGCTTCTTCCAGTACAAGCTGCCATGTGATTTTCATTCAGTGTGTTCGAGTGCAGAACCCTCACTCTTTCCTCTCTGGAATTGGGATGTGTGTCTTCCACCACCAGAGGTATCTGAAGGGAACATCTTCTCTCAGAGTTATTTAAATATGTACAGAGTCAACTAGTCCTCTCCCCTTTCCCCACAGATACAAAGAAAAAAAACCCTGAAAAGTCCAGAAAACTACTGTAAAAGACTCCAGAGAGAGCCTGGGCCATGTCTTCAACAAACTGTGCAGCTCTGATTCCCTCCTTCTGCCACAAAGAAGAAGAAAATCTAACTTGTTCTGAGAAGCCAGAAGAACATCAGAGTAATTTGCTGTGAAGAACTGCTATAGAAATTAAGAAGTTTTATTTCAGGACAAAATTCTGCACTGACTTCTGTGGAAAATCTTTGCACTGGCAGTGCTATTTAAATCAACTAATTTTGATTTCTGTGCTATTTAAATTGGCTGGCTACTATTGATCCCACAGGTAGGACAAAAGGATATAACACAGAATTGGATGGATATTAGATATAGAATATCAATAAGCCATCCAAGGACTATGTACCAGCTATCAAAACAAACAGAGTAGCCCAGTATGTTCTCCATTCCCCTCCCCAATCACCGTGTACATCCTCTGTATCTATTCTAACTGCTGTTCATACACTACTCCCCAAAATCCAATTGAAACTATGGAGCAATATCAAAAGGCAATATTTGTCTCCCTGCAGACAAGCGGAAGCAGCAGAGATCATCTTCTAATACTGCAACGAGTGCACATACACAGCACTCTTCATTGGTTTTCTCAGTGTCATTGAATTAGATCTTTATTTATAAAGCAAGTTTATCATTCATTTGTTGTGAAATAATGAGTTACAGGAAAGAAATGCACAGGTCTCCCTCAATCTTTTCACACGAACCATCGCAATAAGAGATTTTGAATGTTTTCCTTTCTTTATAAACCTCTACACAGTATTACAATGTGCTACTCAACTTGTTCTGAGCAGGGTGTCAGATCACATGACCTTCAGATATCCCTTTCAACTTAAGCTATAATTATACTACCAGGTGATTTATTTCCACCTGGTCGGGCAGCACAATGGAATGAGGCTCCTTCTGCACTGTTTATACAAAGCTTTGATCAACTAAAATAAGATACATGGACCCTGTGCTATTTAAATGTGACTACTGCTATCGATCCTATAGCTAGGACAAAGGGATATAGGACAAATAACACAGAATTAGATATTGGATATAGGATGTCAATTATCTACAAATGTCAAACTGCTTCAGATCCAATAAGCTTCAATTTAATGTTTACACCTCTGTACAAGACTTATTTCTCCTCCCTTGATATAAGGACATAAAAAATAGATCACGAGAATGCTTTTTGCTTATTCATCTCTTTATACTTTTCACTTTGGATTTTTTTTAAACACACGCATAGCAGGGCACAGGAGGTAGGGTGCAATTGGATGAACTTGGGATTTTGGGATAAAAGTGAGCATTCTTAGATATGACAACCCTACCATTAAAGTAACAGCACTGTTCAGGAACAGATACATGACCCAGGTTGTTTGACTAAATCATTATTTCCAGGTTTATCTTGTATTTACCACTACTGAAAACCAGGTGGGATTATATTCAATTTGTTAGACTGGAAAACTATTACAGTTACAGCTTCACTAACTACAGGAACTCCACACCAACTTCATATTTCAGAATAGCAAGCAAAATTAATTCTCAAAGGAATGAAGTTTTAAGCCACATATCATTGAATTCTTTTATTCCTTTCAATTCAGTATGAAAGCTTAGTAAACTTATGTGATTTTAATATCAAATCATTAGATAGGAAGGAGGTGAATCAGTCTTTCATAAGTTAGCAGTAGTGAAGAGAGAGGAAAAGAAAGAAATACCTGTCTTTAATCTATGCATACATATGCTATCAATATCAAGGGCACAAAGAGTTAAAGGATAGTCCATGATCGTAGATGCAGGACAAAAATAGCCATTTTGAAAATTCAGATATATTCAACAGCTATTTAGGATGATATTCAATGTTCAGGAGATATATGAGGCAGTTAAAGAACCTGTACAGGCCAGACTTCTGATTTTTAAGGGCTAGGAACATTGTTCAGAAATGTCAGCAACTGATACAGGTCTAAAAGGAAATTGGATACAGAGCTTCCTGCACTTCCAGGTTACTACTGTCCATTTTTTACCTTCCTTTTATATTTTTCATCATTCCTATTCATGGTTGCTAGTTTATCCAAATATGGCTGCTGTTGATACTGTGGGACTGTAATTATATTTCTTCGCTGAAAAAACAGAATGATGTAAGGGCATCAAAGGATGAGAAATCTCTGCTGGGTGCTTACAACTGGGTATATGGCTGTATTGGTACTCATCATTGTTTCAGGTAAAACACCACTCCAGGCAAGAAATACCCACAGATTGTGTCATAACCCAAATCTTCAAAAGTATTTATATAATTGAACTTAAGATACTCGCAAAATCTCGAGACTGCAGATAGGTTTAAAAGCAATGGTCTTTGACAGCGATGCAGCCTTGTTCTATGATTTAGAAATGCTTGTTTCCACCTGAACTGGTATTCCATTATTAAAAAATGGGAACTTTATAAGAAAGGCCATAATGTGTCAGTTGCTACAGACTAGTATTTGAGCAGCTACCCATGCAAACTCTTTTTTATGATAAGCAATCCTACATGTCTGCGCAACTTTACAGAGATTGTCAGCACTTGCGCTGACTGCTCAGGATAAGAAGTCGTCACTCTTCTGCATCTGCATGTGCATATTCCTTCCATTTCTTTCTTTGCCTCCTAGCATTGGTTCATTCAGATACTTATACTCATGAACAGAAAGAATCTGAATAGGGTTCATTTATCTTGACAAGTATGTACCTGCTAAAATCTAGAGAGAGGCAATCAATCAGTTTACAATGAAATTTAAACTGACTGTAAACACCCGCATTCTATGACTATCCTTCAAAACAGATTCCCAGATCATCCTATAAAGAAATCCTGAATGCTGAAAATTTGCAAAAGCAGAGTATTCTATATGTTAAACTTCATGTATCTAATAGCAATAATGAGTGACAAATTTTAATCACAAGCTTCAGTTTTTAAACTCTATCAAATTTTTCTAGATAAGGACAACACTCAGACTAAGAAACTCTCATTGATTCCAATGAGTTGAGTTTAAAATTTAAACCTTTCCTGGGGTTTCTGTTTACATTTCACAGTAAGTTCCAAACTAAATTCTTATAAATTCAGATTGATTACCACACAACTGTTAAAGCTGTTCTAAAAGTGAAGGTTTTATGACACTACAAAACTTATGACATCATCTTTTTTTTTATCATTTCTGCTAACTATTTATTTTTTCTTTTTACATTTTATGGAAACTATTACACATTTTCAGTGCAGGTCAAAAGTAAAACAGGCATGGAACCAGGTTCAAATGTTTCCCCTTACTAGTTGAAAACAGTGATTTGTGATTTTAAAAAAAGACGTGGGGTTTTTTTTTGAGTATAAAAATAGAATACATTCATACATAACATGTATCATCCCACAAATGCATATCACACACAAATACTCAGCTATACACTATATTCATGCATCTTCTGACAAAAGAAAAAAATAATTAATAATTCAAAACCAGTGTAGCTGAAAACATTCCATGGAGTTATTTTTAAATACAAAAAATCACTCCCTATTTTCCCTTTCCTTAATCCAAAGATGCTAGAAGTTTCATTTCCTTCTCTCTCTCTCTCCAAACTGACAAGCAAAAGCATTTGGCACCTTTGGAGAAACCCAGTCCTTTTGATCTACTACAATGGTGTTTAATAGGAGCAAGAGGCCTCTGGTAGTGTTTGCACATACATCACATGCTTTGTAACATTCAGGAAGTCCCTAAAGAAGCATTTTCTGAAGTGAGTGGTGGTAGAAATGGTGAACATCAACTGTGCCAAACAATGTACCCAGTTTCAGAAGTGCATCTAATCTCAAGCAGAACCAAAGAGCCTGAAGAAGATGCCTATATGTAAACAGGACAATAATTCCTAGGCAACCTCATCTTTCACTCAGGCAGATAGAGATATCACAATTTTTTAGAGATGGGCACAAGGAAACACAATATTCCTTGTTGCTTCATGATAACATATCAAGTAGAAGCACTTTTAAATATTAAATCAAATGAAAAGTCACTGGCATCACAGACTCTTTAAACCTGTTGCATTAGGATTGGGCCATAGCGAAACTTTCCTGTTAACATGTGCTCCTTAGGTTCTAATCCTACAGAATCGGCTGTAGATCTAGTGCCACAAGAAATGGTAATTTCATGCGAGTTCTTTACAGGAACAAACAAGCCGTACATGCTTAAGGCCAAATTAAATATTTATTAATGAATTATAACAAAGTAATTAGAGTCAGATTAGAATATATTGGAGTTTTTATTAACAGTTAATTGTCTTGGCTCACCTGGGAGTCTGTTGTTTCTGTATTCTCTGCCAAGATAAAAATACAAGAGGAAAATAGTTGTACATTGTGTTGGAATAATACATAACTTTTGAAGGTTTCCATCAACTAAAGGAGACAGTAAATCTGAGAATATATAAGAAGAAATATATGCATTTTGCTAACAATCCTTCAAGTTGCATCCTGATTTTAAGAGAGTTTCTAAACCATTATTTCTGTTGCTGGTTCTTCAGTAAATGTGATAGCAGGATCACACCTAGGATTCATCTCACCTAACTTGTAGATTGCTGAAGCTAAATATCTACAGTAGTTTAATGGAAATAGGAGCATAAATAACTAGTTTAGGCAATTTCTGAACTGACCTGAGATTAAATATAAACCTAAACCCCAAACTCTTACTAATCACATCAACAACTTAAGGGGGAAAATAGTATAAACTTTGAAGACAGGAGTAAGATAATATGGGTTAGAAAATGAGAAATCATCACACAAACTCAGCTAACGTGAGCCACAAATTATACACCTCAGCAAGGATAGCAATGAAAATATGAGACTGGCTTTAACAAACATCTCTAATCATCTCTAACCTAACTGCCTGGGAATGCCCCAGACTGGAATAGAGCTCTTTACTGAAAACTAGCATTTGATACTTAGTCTAAGATCAGATTTTAACTCCTGCTCCCTGCCCTTTGAATTCATTTAATGAAAATCAATAGAAAGAAAACAGTCAACCAGTGCTAATGAGCTATAGATAACCAGTGAGAGGAGCACAAGCAAAGCAAGCTGGTCCCTGTCACTCATTCTATTTTTTCAGGCAAAATAATGGACCGTTTCTGCCCTCCTGTGGTACCAAAAGGCATCAAACATCTACATAGTCAATGGCCCTGCTTGTCCTGCTCTCCAGCAAGAACAATAAAAAATACAATATACAAGTAGAGTCTATGTTCCCACATCATTTTCTGTTATGAAAAAAACCAGTCCAAAAGAAAAGTGGACTGAAAGGAGGTGACAGGATAGTGCCCATGACTCAGAAACTTCAACTTTCAGAGACCTCAGAAAAGATTTAAACAGAGGATGCTGTGGGTAACCTATTTGTAGGTTTTTTTCCTTTGGTCTCTCTCAGTCTCAGGGGAAATTCCATGAAAATATATACAAAAGTACAGATGAAGATGAAGGATATAATTTTTGTAGAACACATTATGAGACTGGTTTTCTCATGTGTTAGTCCTCTGCCCATTTACAGACTTTTTTAAGAGCCATTGGCTACTATCACTAAAGATAAGACGTGTCTCTCTTGAGATTGCTGTGTCTTCTTTTATACTAGAGTACCAGTTAATATTGCTGGATTTAACAAAATGTATTTTATTTTTTTAATATATTTTATTATATGACAAATAAAAGATTATTTGTCAAAACTGACTACCATCTATTCATTCATTTAGTTACTAAGTTTGACAAATAATATTCATTAGAGAGCATTTATAACAAAACAAATGCTGAAGGAATGTTCAGTTTCCTCCTTGCCTTGTTTTGTTTTGCTTTTGTGGCAACTGAAATGCTGCAAAACGTAAAAGAGTTCAGCAATGAACTCCCAAAAATATATTTTTACAGGCGAGAGGTATTAAATTCCTTTTGAAAGTCAGAACTTAGGTCTTCGGAGAAATTTCTTTCTGCAATCAGATCTCATTCAAGTGTACAGGTACCGGGAGATGTTTAGTGTCACTGAAAACTAGGACATGTTATCAAGTGCTTAATTCCAAACTGAGATTCTTACAGTCCTTTGACAAATACAAAAGCTCAAAATGTTTGAGTTTGGTCCCTTCATGGACAATAGAATTGGGATGGAGGGAAGCAAGATAAATATCACTCACAGCATTTTGTGTAGCAGAAATTCTGCTTTACCAATGACCACCTTAAAAAGAAAAAAAAAAAAGGTGACATTAGGTAAATGAGGATTGAATGCAAATTTATGTTCTATGTATTATCCAATATTCCTATTACATTTCTGGGAACAAGAAGAACACAAAGCAACCGACTTCTGGCTCAGCTTCTCTGTGATTCAAATTAAATTTCCAAATAAGTATCAAAGAGGATGGTTTCATAAACACTTGGAAATTCATGAAATTATCCTGCTATTGCCATCTTGTGGATGACCAGCAGCATGATGCTGCTTTACACTGCACCTCTCCTCGTGCTTTCAGGAGAGTTTTTTTCTGACATTCCAGATTACCATGGCATTCTATTACCTGAAATTTATAAAAGAAAGTCCTTTTAACTCAAAATAAATGTACTTTTATTTATTTAAATGGACTAATTGAAGGGAAATAACCTTTTTTTCAGTAAAAATAACTGACTTTATTCAAGAACACTACTAATATTCAAAGTGAATTGTAAGAAGTAGCAACTGTGCCATAAAAGTGACATTTGTATAGTTCCTTTTATTAGAGAACTGCATTTTTCTGAAGAAGAACAATCCATTATTTAAGGCATAAGGTTTATGTAAATCATGTAACTATTCAATATCACAAAGCCTTGAAGATAATAGTTTTAAATGTAAATGTACAACAGATTGTGTGAAAATCAGATTCCATAGTATCTGATGGCAAGAACCATATAATATAGAAAAAAAGCTTTCCAGCAATATTTTGTACTTAAATTTTTTGTTCTCACATACACTATTCATATAAAAATGAAATATAGCTGGACTTATTTTTAATTTCTTCCTCTCCCTTCCCCACCTTGAAAATTACATTCCCAAAGACGAGGGAATATGTGATGCAACTATGGAATACTCAAGTTCGGTAAGATCTGTATGGCTAAGATGTCAAAGACTTTGCTTTCAGGTTTCATTTCACAAGTCAAGAACTAAAAAAAAAAAAAAAGAAATAGAACTCAGCATTTCACTCTCCCACTGTGGCAAGGACTGCAACAGAAATATCACAGATACCATTGCACAGTCTTTTAGCAGCAGATACTGATGCATTCTGCCTGCTTAATCCAACTTCTTTGCAAGTTTCTTCCAACCTACAGTGGAAGCTGTGATTGCTTTGGCACTGTGTTCAGTTAATTAGGTGTGCTTAAACATGCTGTTACGCTATTGCAACTACGCTTTTTTCAGATAAGGTTATAATATCTACCAGTGAAAGCTCTCCCATCAGCATTTCAATGGCCTCTCACATGCGCATATGGCATCTACATAAAGTATATGAAAAAGATCTTTTTTCTTGATGGAAAGAATTATGCTACTATCTAAAATCTGAAAGCTTTGGTCCTTGATGATGAATGGCCTCAAGTTGTGCCAGAAAAAGTTCAGATTGCGCATTAGGAAAAATTTCTTTACCAAAAGAGTGGTGAAGCACTGATAGAGGCTGCCCAGGGTGGTGGTGGAGTCTCCGCCCCTAGAGGTGTTAAAAAAAAATGTGGTGTTAAAAAAACATGTGGTGTTAAAAAACCATGGCACTTAGGACATGGTTTAGTAGGCATGGTGGTGTTGGGATGACGGTTGGACTGGATGAGCTTTTTCAACCTTAACAATTCTGTGATTCTATATATTAAGCCTTCCTGGCCAATTTCAGTTGTTTGACACATACTCACTTAAAATATTACCTCAGTGCCGTGCCCTGGGACATTCCTAAGGAGGAATTTCTTCACTGTGAGAGTGGTGAAGCTGTGGCTGCCCCATCCCTGGAGGGGTTCAAGGCCAGGCTGCATGGGGCTTGGAGCCCCTGATTCAGTGGGAGGTGTCCCTGCCCATGGCAGGGTGTGGAACAGGATGACCCTTAAGGCCCCTTCCAACCCAAACTATTCTATGATTCTATGATTCCTCCATATTTCTTGAACTCTTTTCTCCTATTTAGAATGGATTTTCATTATCATTTCAACATGCACAGTGCTTAAAGATTTCTGAAGAGAGTTTGTAGTTGCATTCAGTACAGTTTTCTTTCCTGTTTAGAAAGCAGCTCCCAAATTTGTAACCGAAAAAAATACTCCTTCAGTCATTTTTCCCTGGGTTTTGGGTTTCTTACAAACAATATAATTGCACAAGATGGTGACTATGATAACAACCCTTGGGCTTTCACATCACAGCAGAATTTTAACTTCAGAGAAAACCACATCCTTTGTCAAGGTTGGCCCAATTGGTACAAAAGGAAAGATAATGTTACAGTAGAGCGGGTTTTATAAATGCTTATGCCACAGCCTGGCAGAAATAAGCCAATGAAAACATTCAATGGACAAAAAAATCTGGCTTTAAAAAACTCCAAGGAAAAAAAATCAAAAAGACAACCCCCTTTAATGAGTCAGATTACATATTTTATTTTTTTAGAGATATTCTAAATATATTGAAAAATCCTATCAATGAAAATAAATGACAAATGTAGATATCTCTGTACAGTTTTCCCTCCACAGTAATCTCTAAATTTCTGACTCTGAGTACAGGATTAGTCAGTGCCTACCTACACAAACCCTGTAAGCTTGAAAAACACTATTCATGGACACTAGGGCTGATATAGAACCCTTTTAAGTCAACAAGAAGCCTCTGTTTTTGCTAAGTGCTAGGAAACTCTCAAACGTGCTTCCAGCCTTGAGCAAAGGGAGATAAAAAGGCGGCGGGTAAATCATGTGGTAACTGACTTGAACACCTCCATAAAAACTGGATTATGATTATATAAAAGTCTCCAGGAATTACTTGTGCTACATAGAACAGTTTATTTTTCTGTCTTTGTCTAATGCTTTGTCTAATATTACATTCACTAATTTGAAAGATTCCTGATAGAGAGGGTACCTGAAAATGTGCAGCAGATAATGAAGCTGGACACTAAGTTTAAAGAAATCCAAAAATTAAAAAGAAAAAGTAAAGTGACTAACCTTCTATTAATAAAGAAATCGCAGTCACAAATGTCTGATCTCCTAAACCTCACTTATTAAAGTTCCTTAAGCTCAAGGTTTAGAAATGCAGTTGTAAACCACACTGTAAACTGCCAGATTCAATGGTCAATTACCGTGGCCATCTAAAAGGTCATCACATGTTGTCACCTGACACTATATAACATAATCCTTTGGGGTCTGGAGCTCGTTAGCCCATTGACATTGTAATTAATATTCACTAAGCTTCACTTACCCTTTATACCCTCCTGCTACATTTCACTGACTCAGGGTGTAAGCAACATGCCCAGACACAAGTGAGGGAATGTAAAGTAGCTCTGTGACAGATGATTTTTTTTAACTATTATTGTTCACCAAATAAAGTATTTAAATTTTGTCTGAATATACTACTTCAATTGTACTTCACATAAGGATATGTATAGATATTTGAGATAGCATAGGCAAGCTATCTGATGCTTGAAACGTATGTCAAAATTCAAGTTCACAATATTTTGCATCTTGTATTTAATTTCATGTCAAAAAGTATTTTATCTTCTGAAAAGAAATGATTAAAGCGGGGGCTAGTAACAACTTTTAAAGTTGTTTTACACTTTCCTCTCTAAAAAAGTTATCACAATTCATTAGAATTATGACTTACGAGGTGAAAGTAACCTCTCTTCAAAACAGATCTTTGAAATACAGCAAGTACCATAATTTTGTTTATGAAGGTTGACTTTTGTCTTTTGTAATTACACTCTGGTTAGACAGAGTTCTATGCTGTTTCTCTCTCCTTGGGGTAATGGATTTTCTGTTTGTTCTCACTTAATACAGTTAAACCTGTGTAACATAATGGACAGAAGTGATAGCCAAGGGACAAACCTGCTGTGCTTACTAGAACTTGTTAATTCTCCACGAGGGTCAACAAAATAATTCTTAGGAAAATAAATGTACATTTTAGATTGTCAAGCTAAAAAGTTCATCATTAAGAAATTATAAATATAAATCCATATTTATTTTCTGGTTTTGCCTGTATGCCTTACTGTCTAGCTATTAATTACTTGATTGAATCCTACACTTGACTCCCATCCCCTAGTCCCTCTAACACATTACTTTTGCACTTCTTGGAGGGGGTTAGAACCTATCAAATGATGGCAACATGTATTTAAGATGAGCACTGATTATTTCAGCTACAGGACTCTCTTGGCATGAATGAACTACAAAACTGACTTTTAGAACTCTGAACAAGATGCTTCAAGTAATTTTAAATAACTCCTACTTACACTGTTAAAAAGATTCGAGGAGCTGTTTATTTTCTGAGGGGATTTTGAAGTCCTGACATTAAGAATTCTGAATACACACAGTTTTCATGGAAATACCAAATTTTACTAGACATTAGAACAAATGAAAGGTCTTGCAATACAGAAACAATTGATCTGTTCAATTCAAATGAAGAACATTTGTGTATACTTTAATAAAAACATCTCCCAAAGATTATGTCCTACACATTGTGGGAATTCTGTCACCACAGACAATCTAGATTAATTGTAATAAACAGAAATTGTCACTAAAGCTCCCAGCTAATGCCATCTAATATTGTGTGAATAAATTTCATTTTCTAATATTGTGAAACAGCCAAGAGTATAATAAATCATCTACCTAACTCCTTTGAGAATTTTTGCATAATTTACCAAAACAAATTGATTTTAGCAGAAAAGCTACTAATTTACATGGGGAGGAATGCTTTTCTTAGTGTGATGAATTTAATTTGAATTTCCCTGTTTGCATGAATACTCTCCAGCAATTCATCACTGCTAGAAGTAAAGTAGAACCATGTTTTAGTTGAGCAGGCACAAACTTACACTTGAATGACAGTAAACTGCCTTCAAAAGGTAGGATGGAAAATTTGCAGAAGATATCTAGTGAAAATCATTGGAAAGGCCACAGCACCTATCAAAAATATAAACAATAAGGTGCTGCAGTAAAAATGTTAACATTTTAGAGAACTTGATCCATATATTGGTTGTCAAGTTCACATTTCTGAAGTCTAATATTTTAAATAATTCACACAATTCTGTTCTATAATAGGATACTTTACTATGAAAGAATAGAGTTGTAAAAGGATTCATAAGATGTGCAGGTTTAAACTAGAACAGAATGAACTCTTCAAATTTTTAAAATGAGTCACACGTCCAAATGCTTAGAACATATATGATATGGGAATAAATTGTCTTTTGCAGTCAGTTCAAGTTCATTCAGCTTGAACTGAAATGTAAAATAATACTGGCAATCCAAACATGAAAGGTCTGAATTTGTAGGTTTACATCCATAGTCCAGAATAACGTAATCCAGTGGCTACTGGGAATGCAAAGTGAATGGATTTAAAGTACTGGAAATTACTGCAAGAATGTATTTTCCCCAACTGTTCTCTTTGGTGTCTGCTGTTATCTACTAGGTGGTTCATCCCCTGAGTTCACTTTAGATTTAGGCTTCAGTCAGCATTGTTCAGAGATGCTGCCCTTCCATTAGGACAGGATATAAGGAGGCTTAGAGTGATAGGACTAGGGGCAAGGGCTATAAACTAGAGAGGGACAGATTTACGCTAGACATAAGGTGAAATTTCTTCACTATGAGAGTGGTGAGGCACTGGCACAGGTTACCCAGAGCAGTGGCGGCTGCCCAATCCCTGGAGGTGTTCAAGGTCAGGTTGGATACAGCTTGGGCAGCCTGATCCAGCAGGAGGTGTCCCTGCCCATGGCTGCAGAGTTGGAACTGGATGATCTTTAAGATCCCTTCCAACACAAATTATTCTGTGATTCTATTCAAAACTATTCAGAATTGTTTTTTGGTTGGTCCATTCAATATCTTCAATCAGGTGTTAGATCCGTGTTCTCTACTCAAATCACAGCTGGCACATTATAATTATTCTTAAATGTGATTTTCTAAGATACTGGGGCTTGTGATGTGTGAATATGTTTTCCTTCAAACAGATAAGTTTTTTAAGCTTTCACTCTATTTCCAAAAAAGATATGACGAGAAACAGATGACTCCAAGACTTTTAGTGCTAAAACTTTTGTGAAAACGGGAAAGAGGAACTTTTGTTCAGCTGAGGAATACCGTAGAAATATATGATAGGAAAGACAGTTAAACATTACAATGTTTGGTTAAGAAAGACTTAAAAGAGTCATGTGCCTTTTCATATACCAAAATCAAATGAAAACTTTCAGAATATGAAGGAATTCAGGGTAGAAAGTTCAGTAGCTAAAAATCAATCCATGTTTTCCTACCTCTTGGTCAGCTGATAGGATCTGATTCATTGTTCTCTAACAAACACCTCTGTAGGAAACGAAAGGGTAAGGAAGTGGCCTGGTTTCCCTGGTGGACTGAAGATGCTTGGTTATAATTTTAGCTATATTTGTTCCTGGAACTTGTATCCATGGATATTCCAGGAATATTATTCTTTAAAAGAGGAAAAGAGATCCAGAAATGTATGGGAATGGAAGCAATATTACTCAAGGGTCAACCTCACTGACTGGCTGCTTTTCAGGTTTTCACATCCCTTCACCCCAGGCTGTCAATTAGAATAAGAAGCAGAATACTTCATGGTCATGGTGACGAACTGATTTGTCAGAAGGACACTGACCTCACTATTTTTTAACTTTATTTCCATGTTAAACTACAATTATGCAAAAATTTCTAGCTAGATAATGACAAGATTCATAATGCAAGTATTTCCCCACTGTATGCTATGCATTTGAAAGGAGAGTTGTCACTCACTGGTTACCACGTACAATATGGAAATGAATTTCACAGAAAGTAACTTGCTTCTCAGAGGGAAAAGCTCACTGAAGACACTCACAGATTATTTGATTAGCTCCTTTCAACAGCATTGAATTAGGATGACGCTCAAGCAGCCTGTATTTGCTTAATACTGGACCTGTAAAGAATCCATCATTTGCATATTTCTCTCAAAAGCACCAGATGCACATTCTTAAGTAAAGATATAAATGGCAATTATGAGACTTCATTCTTCTAAATGAAAGAAGAAACATTTTATGTGGTACAGATCGTGCCTGCACTTCACTTTCCAGAATTTTATATGCTTTATATGTTCAGAATCCTATAAATGTTCTCAATTAGAATAAGAAGGAGGGAAGTTAAAACCTCACTTGAAAACGCACTCGTTTGCGTGTGGATTCTATGTATATTCAACAACATTTGATTTACCTGTGTCATGTATACATATTCTACATAAAACATTCTAAGAAAAAGTAAACACTAAAGACTGCAGAGTAATTTTGACTTCCAACCACCCACTTTACCTCATCCTTGCAAGATTTGTATCTGGGCACTGACTGCAATTGCTGCTTGAGAAGTACTACTGCATAGGAAACTTTCCTTTTTATAGGTTGCAATATTGCAAACAGGCTCAAGTGAAATTTTCGGGACATGAAACTAGATAGCAGGCTTTTGTGGGGTCAGATTTTTGTTCTTTGTTAGTGGTATGCAGTACAATAGAGTCCTAGCACACCAAATGCTTCTGTAATACACCAAAAATAATTCTTAATTAGAGACAGGTTGTTAATTATCCCAAGAATATGTAACATACTTCCCAAATAAATCATTATGACTCCTTTCCTTCTTTCTATTTTTATTTCTCTTATGTTCCTAATAACCTGTTATGGATATTTTACTATCTTACTGTATCACTAGCAGCTTCTTTGCTTTTTTTTAAATTCTGTTTCTTAGGGTCAGATTTTGCTTCTTTTACAGAAAATTCTAAAATACATTATGTTACACTTTCGCGCCTACTTTGAATATCATAACCCATAGTATACTAGGGGGCATGAATGCCCTGAACATAGTGTAATGCTTTCATTGTACATTAAACTATTTCTCACACTTTCTTCCAAAATAAATATTTCATAAATCAGAGGCAGAGGTTAGAGAAAGGAGAAAATATGGGGAAACAATTTTGTCAAGGAAGCTTAACACAACCTCAAGAGCCTTCTAGAAGGCAATCCTTTTCAAACCAGCCTTCTATGTCATTGATTATGCAGGCTGCATCTGCCTTTTACTGCTTTCCTCCCACAAAGTGATTAGGAGCTGTACGATCTGTGGCATGGAACTAGCCAGGAAGCACGACACCCAAAAGCAGAACTTGTTTATCAAGAAATTGAACTTTCCTTTAATTAGAAAAGAAACTATCTAGGCACTGTAGCAAGTAGAGGCAAAACTCTAGGGCCAAATGGCAACAAAACTATAAACATTAGGTGCATTCTTGCTTTGACAACTCCATAATTTTATAACAAAGTTAGAGTAATACAATGATGGAGATTTAGACATTGTTTGGGGGGGGGGTGTAATTTTTCACTTTTTCAGTTCACTGCAGAAAACAGGTGAGACCTCTGAGAATATAGAATTTCCTCCATGAGGATATACTAAGCACTCATCACCAATCAAGATTGCTTGCAGCTTCAAAACAGCAACATACACAAAATATTACATGAGATCTGTTTGCTTTATGAGAAAATGCTTAGGACTGAAGTAAAATTTTCTAAATCATGAACTGTTAACTTCAACATTCATGTTCTTTGCTACATCTTGAACGCATGCTAAATGGATGCATTACTGCTATGGCTTTCATCATCAGCTCCGGCTGTAATCCTTCTGTTTAATGATCCTGATTTAAAAATCGTTACTCTTAACAACTACTGATATTTTACTTTCAGCATTTTGGCATTCAGAACTGCTTAAATGAAACAGTTCAATCTTCCAAGTGACAATAATAGTTCTCATTATACCAACCTGCAGGACTTCCATTCTGCTACATTTTGATATATTATAAGACTACTCTGCTATAATCATTACTGTACTATTAAAAATACACTTAATCTTTGTCAGAAAGCTCATCAAATATTGAATTTTTTGGTTGGAAATGTAACTCTCTTCCTGGGAGTCACCCTTCCTGTTCCCACGTTAGATAGGCTACAGTCTAGCTTATATTCTAAAGGTCTGCCGTGGTCATTCTGTTATTGCAAGTACATACAATGGTGTATTAAACCTGCCAATTTTACTAGTCTAACTCATCAATGTTATGGTACCTGCTATCTTTTAGGAAACTCTGGACAGCCTTAAACCAGTTCTTTAAAGAATGCTGATAACACCTTAACATTTAGAAGTCTCTTCCTAAGTGATATGTAAGTTTCTAAATGGTGATGAATTTTACTTCTGTTTACTGCATACTGATATGAGAGGTGATGCCTCTAACATTACTATTATACATTATCACTATACATTTAAATATAGTAGATTAAAAACTACCATGGGGGAGGAGGTGGGAGGAGTAGGGATTTCTGCTTATATTTTCATTATGGTAACAGATCCTACTTTCTGGAAGAGAATTGTCAAAATAGTAATAATACATGAAAATATTCAGAATGTTCACTCATGTGAACTTATACAAGACAGTTTAATATTACTAAAGAAGCAGAATACTTCCAGTAGATCTCTGTTTTGCATAGCTGTGATAGGTGGACAAAACCTAAATCACAGACACTAAAGTAGCAATCATCCTAAGGGCTGAGAGAAATCACTTCTTATCACTTTTACAGGTAAATATCATAATGGTCCTTTAACCATATAACAGAAGCCTGGAAGCTGCTCTTCAGCTGCTCTCTTATGCCTTATGCCTTAAGCCCTTAAGGTCAGAACGTAACTCTTCCTTTCCTTTTTTCATGGATGACAATACCAGCGATTCTACGCTGACTTCTAGTCACTGAAGCTTTAGACTTCAGTGAGCGCTTTATGGCTGATGGTTCAGTGATCTAGAAGTCAGCTCACATCCACCTGTGATCCTGAACCTGGTTGTCATATGCAATCACTGAGCTTTTGCACTGTTTCAATCCTAATGTCAATGATTTGAATGGAGTTCTAAATGTCTGTGCCCACCGGTCAAAAAACCCTTGGGAGAAAATCCTTAAAGCAATTTTTAACGCAAGCGGACTGGTATCAGATACACATGTAAAGGCTACATAACGAATAGTTATGGCCTTTTTCTACTGGTGGCATCTACAGTGGCTGTTGACCTCACAGCATCCATAAAGAAAAAAAAAAAAAAGAGAAAAGATAGATTAACATCTGGTGTAGCAAAACACCAGAAATCGCATATGATAAAGCAGAGAGCAGTTCAGCGCACCTTATAAAGCATAGGTGGCTTGTAAATATTGATCAGTTTGTGCAAACCCTGTCATCATTCCTTTCTGGAGTAACTCATACCCCACTGAAGCGCTGAAGGATCAGTCAAATACAAGACCTGTGACTGAGTAAAGAAAGTAAAGGGACACCATTCCATTTTACCACGTTTGTGAAGCATACTGCCAGCTTCACCAAAAAGTAACCCAGAGATGAGCATAATAGAAAACAGATTTACTCTTAGAGTTCTTCTAGTGTAGCAACAAGTATAGTACTCTAGTACAGCATAGGAAGCATAAATAAAGTTACTAAAGCTTTATTTCAAACTTCTGTCTCAAGAATCACATACGATCTGGAAAAGAAAAATAGGAAAGAGGATTTGGGCTGTCTTGGCTTAAAAGATCAGGAAGGTACTTGGAGGAAAATCAAGGTTAAACCTTTAACTGTAAAAATAAAATCGTGTAAATGTAATCCTTTAACAAAGTCCACAGAGATGT
This sequence comes from Phaenicophaeus curvirostris, assembly GCF_032191515.1. Classification (NCBI taxonomy): domain Eukaryota; kingdom Metazoa; phylum Chordata; class Aves; order Cuculiformes; family Cuculidae; genus Phaenicophaeus; species Phaenicophaeus curvirostris. The sequence goes on along the minus strand of NC_091405.1, from coordinate 4,013,854 downwards.
AAAATGGAGCCGGCTACATTGCAGATATTGCAAGAACACAGCTTCCTGGCTCTTGAATTTTGGACTGTACGTTCCTACTTGTTTGTGAATTTCTGAACCTCAGTTCATTGAGCACTTCAATAGCTCATATTTGGGTTAAAATAAAAGCATAACATTCAAAAGAGCAGTGCCAAAGAAAGGGGTGGTCTCAAACAACATTCAGTAACACAATGGAAATATGCTATGAAATGCTGCCTGTTAAATAACTGAGATGTATGACTTGACAAGGAAGCTCACAGTCTTAAAATCTTACTAAATCAAAATTCAAATGAAAATTCTATTAATATTATTAGAGAAAAAAAAATTAAAATAGCAGGGTGTTGGGAAAAGTGGTGTTTATGAAACTTGACCAACAATCTGTGCTTTTCTGCATTTACAATTTCATACTGAAGAGAGATGGAGAGAAAAAAAAATCATTACAATTTTCCACACAGCCACTAGGAGAGGGGGACATCACATTCCTGCATCATCTATTAGTCAATCAAGAGGTTTGGTTGAATTTATGAAACAGACGGTTGTGTCACAGAAAATAAATTACTAGGAAGGGTATGAAAATGGGGAAGTACACAGCTTCAAACAGAAACAGGTCCATTTATTCTGTTCTGCCTTTTGCTGGACAGTAGCTATGGCAAACATGAGCTGAGAGTACTAAGAAAGAGAGGGTGTGGGTCATATAGAGGAAAAGGAAGAGTATCATGTGGAGGATGAAAATCAAAAGCAGGATGGAAGATGCAGGAAGAAAGAATTAGCAGCTTTGACTCTTTCTTTTAATTGGAAAGTATTCAAATCAAATCATGGAAAGGCAATTTTCCAAGCACAAGAAGAGGAGAGGTGATAACAAAAGAGAAGTTCAGAATGTCTTTAACACAAAAAGTTTGTTTTCACAATGAAGTCTGCAGTGACCATGTAAAACTGAGAAGGCCTTGAAAATTTCATGTTCTCCTGAAGTCAGGCCACTCTACCTTCAAACCTGCTGGATGGACACAATGCTAGGAAGGCAAGATGACAACAGTGGGCCTCCAACACAGTTTTGATACCTAGCTGTGTTGCCAGTTTAAAACATGGGCCGTATTAAGACGGCTCCAGTATCCACATGTCATACACAGAAGGTCCCACTTGCAAGTCCAGTCACCTCACAGCTGATATAGATACAGAATTGACTCTCTGGGAATGCATCACAGATTTTCCCCGCATGCAATTTGTAGTCCTCTGTACTGCGGTAAATGTGAAGTCCCAGACTCTTATGTCCTCTCCTAATTCTCATGTATCTCATTTATACGCTTAAAAGAATCTTGACAAAGGACCACCGACATTTGTGTTGGTCGTTAAGCTCCACTGACCACAAAGAGAATACACTGAAGCCCTTACAGCATAATTTTTCTAGAGAGCTCTGTACCCATTTGTTGGAACTCTATCCAGATAATACTATGTTCAGAAGCTGTGCATGAAATCCTATGACACATTAGTACTTTATGTGATATAAGAATTAGAGACAAGTAACATTTGCCAACACCTTACTCCTGGAGTTAGTCCAAGGAACAGAGCTTACTCATAGTAAGGCTATCTCAAAGTGCCAATTGTTTCATAACCATCAGCTACAAGTGATTTCAGTCACATCCCAAAGATAGAACTTACACAGATAAAAAACCCAATAATGGCTGTCAATTCCAATTATTCATCTCAAAGTGAATTTTGGCTTCAAATTAATTTTCTTTTAATCAATGAACTAACCCCCCCGAATTATCATTTACCTCCAAAAATAAAATGTTATTTAGGCAACAGATCTTTCCATAGTAAAGTAACAGCTGATACATTCAATTCTTTAAATTTTAGTATGTGATCCTGTATATATATATGCCTGTCTCACTAGAATTGGGGGTTTTTTTAGGGCATACCATGTATTTTTTATGTTAAGAAAAATGATCTGCATTTTAATAAAGAAATACAGAGAATATATTTACTAATACAGAGAATATATTGTTGGAGATGAGCTGCAAGGTTAAAAATCCTGCTGGAAGCCTGAATGAAGACCAAATGGCTTTCAATGGATTCTCTTTTAGACTATTTATACTACATGTCATGCAATACATACATGTATATTATGAACCTATAATCCATACAGTAACACTGTAATACTCAAAAAACATCAAATCAAGTTATCAGTGTGCCCCTCATATACTGTCAGACCCAAGACAATGTTTGAATGTCACTAGGATTTTAAATTGACCTCAAACTGAAGCTGTACTGCAGAAGACTTTCATGTGAGTAAGGAAAACATTGTACTGCTAAAATACCACACTGAAGGTAGCCACAATGAATTGGCTAAAACCAACACTAAAATAGACAGGCAGAATCATAGAATAATTTGGGTTGGAACGGACCTTAAAGATCATCTAGTTCCAATCCCCTACCATGGTCAGAGAAACCTCCCACTAGAAGGAGAATTGAAAACTGAGATGCTGTTCCGAGTTGGTTTTGTTCAATCTGCCACGCAAAGGAGTATCACAATGCAAGAGGGATCAACTAGAGGAGAACAGACTTAGCTTAAGTTTTTATCTCATTTTCCTGCTGAGATAATGTGAATAATAATTATGTGGTCCTTGATCTCCAGACCTGCAGTGAGTGGTCTGAAATAATTTCTGAAACACTACTGGTCAGAAATGACCTGGGAGAAAGCAGAAAATGAGTTCAGAGATTAATGACACTTCATGTTAAGTTCTTAATTACTTTTCATAATTTCTTTGAAAGTCAAACAGACCAGCTGCATTGTGTACTAAATGACTAACCTTGCCTGCTTCTCCTAAGCAAAGAATATTATTTTGATTCACTATATAGAGAATCAAAACTAACTCCCAGTTCTGAAGGCTTGATTTTGGTGAATGAGTTCATTCTCTATAGCTTAGAAGATGACGTTTTCTTCTCTCCTGAGACAGAAAGGGCTCTTCCTACAGTGAAAGGAGCTTTGCTGTTTTACCTTCCTGAATCTACAAAATGCTTACTCGGCCAGCAGATACACCTTCTGCAGCAGTAATAAGGCTTGTGAGTCAGCAGGTCAAAACCTAAGTGTATCTAGGAAAAGAGAGCAGAGGAGGCTGAAACAGATATAGAGCATTGCTAGAGAAATCTCACCTCACCAAAAATTTCCTCAGATGTCAGTACTTGTTGCGCTTCTTGATTCACAACTCATCTGGTAAAGTTCTACCTTAGGGAGAACCTATGCCCTACATAGGTTTATTCAGCAAAGGATTTTCAAGAGAAACACTACTGAGTATTAAGTCTGAATTGACTAACAAGAAAATGCCCCCAGCTCCCAAGTTTTGCACTATTTACCATATTCACACATCAGGGAATGAACTCCCCAAGGCAAAAATAAGAGATCCTGTACAGAGGTTTTTCAATAGTAGAAAAAAGCAACATTACAGATAGGAGTACAATGGGATATATACATGTGTTTCACTCCAAGACTGATAGAAATGTCTTGAGAAAACTGGTCTTATGAAGACATTACGGGAAGAAACATCACTTCAGTAGAACTAAAAGGAGTAACACAAGATAAAATTATCTTTGTCTGACAGAAGATCTTGAAATCAGGTTAGCAACTTCTTAGTGTTTCCTGAATGCATTTTGAAAGCCTGCCTAAGATGGTATGTTCTGACTAGACTGCTTACCAGGTTTTTGAAGCTAATCTTGCCTCTACTACTTCTCATCCTCCACTGTGCTTTGCAGACCTAGACGTAGGAGCACTACCACTTCTTCCGTAATATATCATAATACCTTACATTTGCACAGGCATTATTTCATTCAATCTCCTTGCTAAGAGAAGAGGGTAAGAGGTGAGTAAGCTTTATAATTGTTACCACCATCGTTTATAAAACATCAGGGACAGAAATAGCAGGCTTAACAGAGAGCGGTAGAGTGGCAAGTGACTATCAGTGTATTTTTTACAGGTTAATCCTGATGTCTGATAAAATGGGCTAATTAATGCAAAATGTATTTTACTACAGGTAAGTATGCATGTGCAATAAATACAAGCTGTACAAGCAGAATAAGAAGCTATCCCAGAAAAGACTCTGAAGAGGATGTTGAAGTTACCCTGCTTAGTGAATTTACAGTGAAAACCAAAAGAAAATTACTGGCAGTAAATAATTTTACTCCTTTACCTAGGAATACTTCGTGCAGATTGAGTGTACCTGTGTCAAAAATCATGCTCATAGAGTGCAGTAGGTTCAGAGAAAGATATCGTGTTATAGAAGGCCTGCAGAAAAATACTCATAAAGATTTAAAGAGATCATCCTACGTTGCTTACCAAAAGAAGAATGAAAGTGATTAAAAATTATTACTGTACAAGCATGTTCATAGAGAGAAAATATCAGTTAGAAAGGGCTCTATAACTAGAAAAATAACAGTAAAACATGAAAGTGAAAGCAGGCAAATAAAAATTGTTAAAAGCAACCGTTTTTAACGACTGGCATAGAAGAGCTGGAGTGAACCACTGAGGGGAAAAGATAATCATCCTTCTCTTATAGAATAAAGACTGCATGCCATATAGAAATTCAGCCACACAGAATTGTATACGATAAGACAGAGTTGTTAGGACAAGCATGTGATAAATTAAGAAAGGTAATTTCACACAAGAAAATGCTAATCCATAAAATAGACATCTGAACAGTCTGTCCATGTCTGAATGTGAGCAGGTGATTTAATGAATCAATAGACACAAAATGCAAATTCAATAATCACCAGATAATTAGATCTTCTGAATAGCAAAATAAATGATTTTGACGTCCAGAACCAAAATAAGATCTTTGCATTAAATTAACTGAAAAATTTCCACTTATCTAACTTCAGTGGGTTATTATTCCCTCTTTTCAGAAATCCATCTTTTATTTTATGATTTGTTGTGGCTTATTTTTAACAATAAACACCAACTTTAAAAAAATGGTTACTAAGTTTACTTTTATGGTTACATATGTGGTCTGTTCGAAAAGCAGACTAGCACATGCTGGCTTGGGATTTCAGTTAAAAAGCGAAAATTCACTTAGTATTTTCTATTCTTATGCTCGTCTGGCTGAAACTTCAAGACTAAAAAGAAATAAATGAGGAAATATCTATTACAGTGCACCAAGGGTGAATACTTGGAATGAATCAAGAATTATTAGGATATCATAAGTAATAATTTTGGCATATCATTAGGTAGTGGCACATGCCATTTTTAAGCCCATAATTTTATTAGGTTACACACAGATTCTCTATCAAGACTATGGCAGGCTTGCTAATTAAGATAAAGGTTAATTGCATAAGCGAGCATTATAAAGCTTTACGTACAATCCCAAAGTGCAATGAATGCCTCAGTAAATAAAAAAGCACGTCTTTTCCTTTTGCTCCAACATGATTTTTGGGAACTAGTACTCATGTTTCACATTTGTTCACCGACTCTGTAAATGCACTGGTATTTGGCAAATCAGATTATAAAAGTACTTTCTGTCTCCCTTGCTGACCCCTCAGGATCATAGTACAACTTGGACACAAAAGCTTCACAGCCCAGACAGGTTCCAGAAAGATAAAGGTACCTTGACTTGCTTAGTCATAAAAACTCAACCTCTAAATGCCTTTATGTGCTAAATTTTTACTCTGGCTTTAGCAAACAGAAGAAACCTTGCGGTGTATCTGCTTTTCCTAAAAGTAGGGTAGGAAAAATTCACATCTGAAAAGAGCTAAATATGCATATTTGTCCTCAATTCACAGAGCAAATAACAAACTGCTTAGCTTTAAATATATGCCTCTAAGTTCTACTGACGTCAGGGGAATGTAAGCCTTAAAATGTGATTCACATTGATGACAGGATCCAAACACGAATATGAATACAAGATCATCATTATGTCTGACATTCACACTTCCTGGAGAGTCTCTTATGCATTTGTTGACCAAACAAGAGATCAATTATGTTACTTATAAGTATTTTACTTGTGTTTGAGTTTCAGAAAAGCAAATATTTAAGAAAGAATTCACCAGCAATAAAAACTCGATACTTAGAGAAGCCACTGATAAAAACCACAGAAAAAGATATGGTAGTGCTTTCTTAAAAATAACACAAACGCCCCACATTTAAGTCATAGTTTGACAAGGAAAACCTGTTCTTAAGAAGTTGCCTTAATCTCAAATGTTTCAAAAATAGAGAAAATAAAAAAATGGAGCAAGAAATCCCTGCTGATTGGGCAGGTCAGAAAAATGCTGATAAGCAATATATCACGTTTGACCTCTGTAACCTCTGATCAAAATTTAAATTGTCCTCTGTAGAAATCATTATATTGTAATAATTTTCTCAGAAGGTTCATGATTATTAAAATGGCATAGGATTCATAGCTAAGTGATATTCCCAGAATGAAAGTGATTGCACCAGAATAGTAATGATCTTGCTAGAACCATCAGGATGGTAAAGGGGTTTGTACCAAGTCTAAAACACTTCAAAATGTTTATATCTGTTGCTGAAAAATTCTACCTACACAGCATAGAAGAACGCTACATAAATCACTACATCTAAGAATCTTAATGAAGATAAGTCTTTCTAATTAGAACCCCTCACATTAATGTTATTAAGAACATCTTGATGACTTCTTTAAGCCACAAGCCAAAGAGCAGAAGTGTGGCAGCTCTTGCCACCTGGCTTATCAGGGAACAGGTAAATAAATCTTTTGCACCACACACTAACAAATACTTACAGTTCCAAAAAATAACGCTCATTATGAAAATAGACTCCATGGAAGACAAACGTGTGTTTCTGCTTCTGAACAAATGCGTCTTACATTTTTGATACACTTGAAAATGTGACAGAAAATTCCTCAGAAAATTTGACATTAGTTTGGTAGTTTGATTTTGTGGTCTTTGTCTGCTTTACTATTTTTGGACTACACTTCACTCACTAAGAAGACAACATTTTTTTACTATCATAAAGGTAGCATAGCTATAAATACAATAGTAAAACTAGTTAAGAGAAAAATAAAAAAGCTAAGTAATTTTCATCAGTCCTTCCCCAAAGTGGAATGTGTCTGTTATGTCTTCAATCACATAAGGAGATTTTTGCAACAAGGTAAATTTCAACGATCACTCAAGAAATTACAATCACACAATATGAAACTTCTGTCTTACTGTATCACAACCTTGGGCTTCAGCTCTCCTTTCTTCTTGATTTGTGTGAATCATGGAATGGTTTGAGGTGAAAAAGACTTTAAAGTCCATCCAGTCCCACCCCTGCCATAGGCAGGGACACCTCCCACTGGACCAGGGGCTCCAAGCCCCATCCAACCTGGCCTTGAACACCTCCAGGGATGGGGCAGCCACCGCTGCTCTGGGACACCTGGGCCAGGGCCTCACCAGCCTCACAAGAAAACATTTTTCCCAAGATCTCATCTCAATCTCCCCTCTTTCAGCTTAGAACCATTTCCTCATCCTATCCCTGATCAAGAGCTCCTCCACAGCTTTCCTGGAGCCCCTTTCAGTGCCAGGAGCTGCTCTGAGGCCTCCCTGGAGCCTCCTCTTCTCCAGACTGAACAACCCCAGCTCTCTCAGCCTGGCCTCCTATAGGAAGTGCTACAGCCCTTGGATCATCTCTGTGGCCTCCTCTGAACTCGCTCTGTGTCCCTCCCGAGCTGGACACAGGGCTCCGGGTGGGGTCTCATGAGAGCAGAGGGGCAGAATCCCTCCCTCGCTCTGCTGGCCACGCTGCTTTTGATGCAGCCCAGGATACAGTTGGCTTTCTGGGCTGCAAGCTTGATTTTTGTGATCTAGTATCCCATTGTTAAACCAGCTTTTACATCTTTCTATTTCTTCTTCTCTCCCCTCAGCCCTCTTAACTCCTGTAAGCAGAACATGAATCCAACAACACTGTGGTCAGAAGTCAAGTGTTTCCAGTTCACAACTTTTGAAAGGGCAGAAGGCAGAGCAAATAGATTTTACCATTCTTGCATTCATTGCTGCTGCTTTTTGTGTTCATAAAAAAAGTAAATGATTTTATTTTTAGCTAAGTATTGAGCATAGTACCCAGTACCTAAGAAAATATTAAAAAAAAACCCCAAACATCACAAAGATGACTAGGAGGAGGTGATGTTCATAGAAATGGAAAAGGTCTTGCTATGAAGTTGTACAAACAAAGAGTGCAATATATTGTACAGGATTATTTACAGGATGTTTGAGACACTCCAAATGAGAGCTGCACTTTATGTTGTGGAGTTTGAACACCATCTTCAGACTCAGAAATACTTAATGCAGAAGGAAGTTTTTCTTTTTAGAACATCATTTCTTTAGTCTGCCCATATGTAGTTTAATTCTTTAAGTTTGAAAACACATCCTAATTATGAATTAACATGCATATTTTTACTGCTTCGAAGTCTGTAGAATATAGATGAGAATCACGGAATATAAGAATGAATCATAGTGAGTGTTGATTCGTTGGTAGAATTACAAGAACTTTGGATTCTCCAATAAATTCCCTCACTTCTTCAAGGTCCCCCTAAATAGCTGTCACGATCACAACATCTGGAATGGCAGATAAGCAGCTCTGTTTGGAACAACACAGTTCAGTATCTTTCTCTGGGAAACTGTCACTTCTGCCAAACATCCACCTTCTTGCCAGTACTTGATTTAACATCCCCAGGAAATGCTCAAAGCGGGGCTGCCTGTATTAGAATCTGTTGGTGTGCCACAGGCTAGCTTAGCTAAAAATTGAACATCTCAAGGAAAAGACCAGAAATTATCCTGGTGATCTCAAATTAATGCAGTAGAGAACACACACAAATCTAAATTTAATATTTCTTCACTGTGCAATATTAAAAAAAAAATATTGTTTTGAAATATGCCAAATCATACGTGATGCGGGTAGTGGAAGATGAATCTATCAGAGTTGGCCATTAAAAAGAAATGTTCCCTGAGGACAAAGGATGCTGCAGAGGACTTTTTACACCATTTTATGAGCACCTGATACTGGCTGTCATCAAAATCTAGTCTAGACAGACTAAAAATCTAGTTCAGATTTGTCACATCTGTGAGTGGTGATTACTGAATGATCCCTGCCAGTCCCAGAACACCAGGAATTTTTTTCATTTAAAGGATTTTTAGAGAAAAGTCCCAGCCCTGGAGGTGTTCAAGACCAGGTTGGATGAGGCTCTGAGCACCTTGACCCAGTGGAAGGTGTCTGCCCAGAGCACGGGGGTTGGAACTGGGTGATCTTTAAAGTCCCTCCCAACTCAAAACATTCTATTACATGAAAAGGCTTTGTAGGAGAACTCATTATATTTCCTTTGCTTTTAAAGACATGAAGAAATGCATTGAGAACTTGATACAGAGACTTTGTTTCCTTGTTGAGGCTAATGCCTGATAAATATTTTAGAAGATTCCTTCCACATAATGCAGGATAGTGGGCTTAACATGTTTTGGGGAAATTATTATAATTTCAGGTCAATTTTAGAATCACCCTTGAAGAATATAGAATGAAAATTTTCAACATATAAAATTGCTAATCCATGTCAACCTGCATGACTATCATAGTACTTTGCAGACTTAAATTTTTTATCTTTCCAAGACTGTGTGCTGGCAGCCCAAAGGCCAACCATATCCCGGGCTGCATCAAAAGCAGCATGGCCAGCAGGTGAGGGAGGGGATTCTGCCCCTCTACTCCACTCTTGTAAAACCCCAACTGGGTCCTGCATCCAGCTCTGGAATCCCCCAGTACAAGAAGAATATTGAATGGGTCCAGTGGAGGCCATGAAGACAATCAGAGAGCTGGAGCACCTTTGTTATGAAGACAGGCTGTGAGAGTTGGGGTTGTTCAGCCTGGAGAAGAGAATGCTCCAACGAGATCTCACAGCGGCCTTCCAATACCTGAAGGGGCTACAAGAAAGCTGAGGAAGGACTTTTTACAAGGGCCTGTAGGGAAAGGATGAGGAGGAATATTTTAAACTGGAAGGGGGAAGATTTAGATTAGATATTAGGAAGAAATTCTTCATGATGAGGGTGGTGAGGCACAGGAACAGGCTGCCCAGAGAAGTTGTGGATGCCCCATCCGTGAAAGGCCAGTGCTGGTCTGTTATTAGAATAACAAAGTCCTGAAGCTAGAACAGCTCTCAATGTGGTTTGTTTATATCTAACGAATAGAGTTAATTGGAAGCTTCCAGAATATTTAGATGAAATCTCCAAGGAAATTTCTGGAAATAGCAAAAAACAATGTTTATTCACTGAGCCATAGATTTTTCAAGGAGTCACCTAGTACTTCAGTTTAATTAAGAGGGCTAAGCAGTGTTGCTTGTCAGGCTATCGTCAAGAGATATAACTTCTGAGCTAGGTATGGGCTGGACTGCTTTCTGCAGTCATTAAAGTGCGCACAGCATTTTTCGTGTAAAGGTGTTGACCCTGGTACACTGGTAAAATCCCACTGCACAGAGTCTGCATTAACTTGGCCCTTCTTCCCCTGGATGTCTCAAGACTCTTTATAAAGACACTCTTCTCACTGTTTGAAATATGAAAACTGAGGCACGCTCACTAAGTGTCTTGCCTTCCCTGATCTCTTGGCTCTCAATCCAACTGAGATATCAACTATTAAGTGCCATTTCACACCTACGGTTTTTTAATGATACATTCCCATCGACAATCATTTTGCAGCTTTGCTGATCTCTGTTTTAATGACTGCATTTCACCTTAGAGACAGCTGGATTTCTGTAATTCTAGAAACAGCCTTCCCTGGGTGCACTCAGAAAACATAAAAGCCCCTCAAAATCTTTAAAAGAAAACAGACTTAAAATTGGAAGGTAGCTTTTCATGTCTGTAAAACACTTCCTTACAGTATTTTCATTCTTGTCATTCTGTGGACAAAACCAGCATTATAACAACTGTTTAATGTACAGCAGACCCAGAATAAACTCCGTTTCAGCAATTTCTTGTGATTCACCTAATTGGCATTTGGAGTGCTTAATCCCGTTACTACAGCTATGGTACTCCTAACAGCCGTGTTCCTTATTTTAGTTGCTTCAAAGGAACACAAAGCATTCTCAGTAGCCACTATATAAAAACTCTTGCTGCTCTACGGTCTCAAAACAAGAAGCACCTCTGTTGTGTACAAGAAAAACATTTAACTCCAAATAGTGATACCCACAAGAAGACAGTTGGTTTTCTCTTTGGTACATTTAGAATCATAGAATAGTTTGTGTTGGAAGGGACCTTAAAGATCATCCAGTTCCAACCCCCCTGCCATGGGCAGGGACACCTCCCACTGGATCAGGCTGCCCAAGGCCCCATCCAACCCGGCCTTGAACACCTCCAGGGATGGGGCAGCCACAGCTTCTCTGGGCAACCTGGGCCAGGGCCTCCCCACTCTCATGGTGAAGAGATTCCTCCTTCTGTCTAGTCTAAATCTGCCCCTCTCCAGTTTATACCCATTGCCCTTTGTCCTTTCACTACAAGCCTTTGTAAACAGTCCCTCCCCAGCTTTCTTACAGGCCTCTTTCCTTGCCTTCCTCTCTTCCATTCTTTCCACGTGGAGTTATTTTTACAACATTCTTAGGTTCGGGCCACAGGAACTTATGTACCTTGGCTCATTTCCTAATGCAGGTAACAAAATGTGCATGCTAGTAGGCATGAATATAAGAAAGTACTATAGGGAGCCTTACCCATTTTGATGTGAATGACCATTTGACCCCTGATTTATGCTGCAAGTAGTACGAACATTAATGCCCTTTTCAGATAATACGTTAGTCTTATTCTCATATTATGCTTTCATAAATCTTTGGAACAGCTTTTCAAAAGATGAATGACTATGTAGCTTCAGTCGAGAAATTAATAGGAGGTTTGCAAACCACGGCCAATGGAAACATCATCAGCCCACATATCAGCTCAGCAATGTTTTTAGTAAAATTGTTTGCAGCTGGGTGATTTGAATGCAATTTATTTTCAAAGGCCACCATTTCAGGCAGTTTCAGATAGCTTTTTACAGACATTGGTGGCATTGCCCTGTATTAATCGTAGTTATCACATCAACTTCTTTTATTTCTGTGCTGCTATTCAGGGTTCAAAAGTACCTATTGGAAGTGTCAGCACAGCATCACAGACTGGATAATGCTGGAAGGGACCTCTGGAGACAGTTTAATCCACACCTTCTGCTCAAAGCAGGGTCAGCTATAGCAGGTTGCTCACAGCTACATCCCCAACAGGTTTTCAGTATCTCCAGGGATGGAGAATCCACAGTCTCTTTGGACAACTTGTTCCAGAGTTTGTCTGCCCTCACAATGGAAAAGTTTTTTCTTATGTTTAAATGGAATTTCCTTCATTTTTGTTTTTTGTAATTACCTCTTCTCCTTTGACTACACACCACCGAGAATAGGTTGGCTCCATTTTCTTTCTTATCCCCGAACAGGTATTTACATACTCCTGTAATGTTAACAATTACCATCAGCAATGTATAAAGTGGAGAGAACCAACATGACTGGTATTTCAGTTGCCATAGCCTCTAATGCTCTAGAGAATTTTATTTTTTTTTCTATTTCTTATTCAACAGTTCTACCTAGTAATACGGTCTACAGACCTCAAATAGACTATAGGCCCATCTAGGCTAGAGGCGAATAACAGTTTCTCCTCTTCTTTTGGGTGGAATAAACTGAATTTTAGCACTGAGAAGAGGTACAGTTCCTCCCTTTGTGCCTGTGAGCTCTTATATTGGAATAATGAGTTCTTATGCTACTTCTCACCAGACCGACAGCATATACAAATAGGAGATGGCAGAGGGCTCCATTTCCCCTCTACACAAGGAAGCTTTTAACAAGAAAATAATGCCTTGTTCCATAATTTTAAAAATTTTCAATTAATATATATAATTTAAGTTGCAAAGTGTTAAAATATCAAAAAGGCTAAGATACATATGGTACTGGTAAAGAAAGAATGGAGAGGAAACTTCAATCAGCAAGATATTTTAGCTGCTTGCTTGCTGCCCTCCACCTCCACAGCAGAATAAGAGAAAATAGAAAGAGTGAGAAAAGGGGCAAGGAAATCACTTACAAAGTACTGCTGCAGGCAAATCAAACTCAACACGGGGAATTTAACTTAACTTGTTGCCAATATGAATAAATAATTACTAGCCATGGCATTTGAAAAGTAACAAGACAGGCACATAAAACACCCATTCTCCCCTCTTCCCAGCCTCAACTTCATCCCTCCCTCCCACCACCTCTCCTCCCTCCTTGTTATTGCCCAAGGTAACTCAGTCCCTTCAGCAGGCTGGGGTAAGGTAGCTGTTGCTCTTTGCTGCTCCTTACCTGTCCACAGTTATAAGAAGATAAAAAATACTACTTTCTAGTGTCTTAGAGCTGATGTGAATTACTACAGGGCACATTGTGGCTGACCACACTTAAGGCGACTGGCTCCTCTTCTATAAAGCACTTCAAGAGTATAAAACCAAATTCTAACCAGTGTGCTTCTCCAGCAGTGGAAATAATATGATGACAGCTGAGAAAGATAATGGGGTTTTAGGTGTTGGAACAGATGATGGTACCACTAGGTTTAAAAAATGTATCCTTTGGGATTCAAATATAAGGTAAATGCATTATTTTTCTCCCTGTCTTTGCAGGAGGCTGGCTAGCATCACTAGCACATTAATTTTTTTGAGAAGCAGTTTGGAGTTTTCTAAATTTTTCTTTTTTTTTTTTTCCCAAGTTCACACCAAAAAGAGAATCAGTTATGGGCTTAAGCTTCATTTTCCATTTTCAACCTCTCTTCATAAACCCTTTCCTCCTCATATGCAAGGCCAGGTAGGATCTTGGTGGATGATGGAAAGAATATACACTTCATATGACAAAAGCAGCCTGAAAAAGTTGTGTGATTGACAGACTCCTGAGTTATTTAACAAAATTGTTTTCCTTAAATCTTCTAATAAGTCTCTACCTATCCTGCTTGCTTTGCAGAAGTGCGATAGCACAGGGTTATTAGAAGAAGCAGGGTAAGAGCAATAATTACCACACAGCTATGTGAAAGAGCCTGCAAATTAAGTAAAATGTTTGTACCTGAAACTCTGAAAATTTCCTACAATGAATTATAGTTCAAATGGAAGCATGCATTTTAAAAGACTGAAAAAATCTCTACTGTAGCATGTGACACCAAAACTTTCAATATCAGTTTCTTCAAAGGAGTTCACACATATAACAAGAAATATTTAGGGAGCATTTTTTACAAATAGCATCATTTCTGTTCTCTGTATCATCATAATATTAATCATGATCAATTTTGGTCTAGCTTGTTTCTTCTCATGATTAAAATGTATATTTATAAAACAATTGAATTTTACATTTGGGAACTTCAAATATTTCATTTGCATTAAATAGCAGTTCTAGTGACTAAAAGAATAAATAATTCTACCTGTTTTCTGTATACACATCTCTTTTAAAAGGATTTAAATATTTAGGTAGCTATCAATTTTATCTGCTGTTACACAGGATTTCAATGTAATTTGTCAGGCTTTGCAAAAATATCTCTGCAATATCTTGATTAAACAAACATTAAATTGCTATATTAATCAGAGCTTTCATAATATTTCCACAGAATATGTGTTTGAATGGAGGCTGGGTTTAACCAGCTAAAATGACCATAATACTTGACTGCTTTTTCTCTGTATTTCAATATTATTGCAACTCCTGTTGACTAGATTAGAAGCAGTGTTAAGGAAGATTTAAATTAATGCAAAGACATGTAAAGTCATGGGACAATATATTAATATAAAAGCCTTGTAGTTATCACACAATCTGTTCAACTTATCGATTAACGCAGATTTACCGTGTCTTTACACAAATGAGTACAACTGAGATCGACGCTAAAGGCTTGGACCAAAGACTCTTGGCATCAACAGAAAACTCAGGGGACTTCAAAGAGCTTTGCACCAGACTTCATATCATTTGCAAGTCAAACCTACCATAATTCAGCATTATAGCTGCTAAATTAAACTCCAACTATTATCCTTTAAGCCAGTATTTACAATGATTGCAGATCTGATAATTAAACTGAATTCTACAACCGATTCCTTACAGGAGTGCTAATGATCTCTGTCCATAGAGAACACTAAGACAAGGCTCAGGTCCAAGAGTCCCAGAGACAGCTGTGAAACACTGAAGGCCATGAATCACGTTACCTCCTGTTCTCATGGGGAAAAAACATACCTTGTTCAATGAGTAAACATTTTCCAGAGTTAGGCTGCTTGAAGTAACATTCAATGTACAGCAGCAAAGAAATGTCCTGTTTTGTCTCAGTCCATACCTGAATTCTTTGCACCAGTTTCCATCTAAGAAGGCTTAATGCCCAAATTAAGCCTTTTTATTAGACCAAAGGCAGCCCGTTTGTAAATCTTAGGGCAAAAGGACACGTTTATAGCTCTGTTTAAACAGAAATACCACTTAGAGCTGTAATTTGTCCTCTCCTGTCTTACTGATCCAGGGCAATATGAAATGTTGCTGGAAAATAAATTATGACAGCTTTTTTCTGTGCAGCTATTCTCATTATCATCCATCCACATGTTTCCCATAACCTTTGAAGCTCAGTCAGCAGTGGGCTTTCACTTCTACTGACCTAAAGCACAGGACAGGCTTTTCTTACTCTTTCTAATATTTATACAGGTTCAAAATGCAGTACAACCCTACAAGTGTCCATCTCTGATGTGTTCATATGCACGTTTGGGAATGTATTTCAGAGAACATTGCCCTGCCCTCCTCTCTATTTAATTGCACTACTGCAGTGGGACTGCAAAACTAGATGGCCTTACAGGGCTTTTCTAACCATAATTAGTCTATGATTCTAGCATTTAGGCACAGGCCTAGACTCAGGACTGAACTGACTGCAAAGAATGTGTTCACAATCACCTGATGAGATCATAGAATCTTATCCATCCTCAGGGATGGGGCAGCCACGACTTCCCTGGGCATCCCATGCCAAGGCCTCACAACTTCTCATTGTGAAGAAATTCCTCCATATGTCTAGTGTATATCTGTCCCTCTCCAGTTTATACCCATTGCCCCTAGTCCTACCACTCCAAGCCTTTGTAAACAGTCCCTCCCCAGTTTTATTGTTGCCCTTTCAGGTGCTGGAAGGTTGCTATATGGTCTCCTAGGAGTCTTCTCTTCTCCAGGCTGAACACCCCCAACCCTCTCAGCCTGTCCTCATATGGGAGGTGCTCCAGCCCCCTGATTACCTTTGTAGCCCTCCTCTGTACCTGTTCCAACAGCTCCATCTCCTTCTTACATTGAGAGATCCAGAAGAGGTCTCACAAGAGAGGAATAGAGGGGCAGAAAATCCCCTCCCTCCACCTGCTGGCCACACTTCTTTTGATGCAGGCCAGGATACAGTTGGTCTTCAGGGCTGAAAGTGCACCTTGCTGGCTCATGTTGAGCTTCTCATCTACTAGCACCCCCAAGTCCTTCTCCGAAGGACAGCTCTCAATCACGTCACCTCACATCCTGTATTGAAACTGCAGATTGTCCCAACCCAGGTGTAGGACCTTGCACTTGGCCTCGCTGAACCTCATGAGGTTCTCACAGGCCCACAGGCCCCATGATCTACTATATTTTCATCAAATTCCTGTTGAAGGAAAAGTAGTACTAGGAAGGAAGAACAGACTGGGAGTCTGCCAAACCCTAACAAATATGAAGGGATTGCACAGACAATAAGCTTCTCTTCCTCATCAGATCTCAAACATAAGGCTTGGTAAGCCAACTGAAGCAGAATCTGTCCTCAGTGAACCTCAGTGCAGAGGGCTGGCACCTTAAAACATTTAAGCAGCAATCCCCATGTGCCTGTGCATGGAGCTGCTTCAGAACACAGGCATTCTCAAGTGCAAAGGGAAAAATGAATCAGGACTTCAGGAAACAACCTGCTTTGTAGTGGACAGTTTGAAGGGCTGGCAAATATTTTCACAAAGGCATTGCCGTGTTGATACGGCAGTTTCTCTCTGACATAGTAATTCATGCACCAATAACTTCAGAAAAGAGACGTATAAACATACAATTCCAGCTTGGATCATCTTGCCTTGGCTTCTCCGTGAATTAGAACTGCTGAGATAGTTCTTTATAGTGGCTTAATTTCGAAATCACTGAACCCTCAAAGCCTCAAATGCATGTTCCCTTTCTGAAATGGAAAATAAAACTTCAAGATCCAACCACTGAAAAGCTTCCTTACATCTCCCCGGAATCACAGTGCAGTTTTACACAGCTGTAATGCCCATCACATACATAATTCCTCATTAACATACAGTCTTAGCCATATAAGACGTTTTATATGCAACCCTGTTTACCTTTACTATGATCTTAAAAACAATTATATTTAAAAATTACTGTATTCCATTCTAATATACACAATTAAAGTATTAAGTGTACTAATGCATACAACACATGGATTCCAAATGTTGAATTTGAGGGATGGAGGACAAAACTTTTAAGTAACCCTACCCACTGACCATTTCAAAGACACATTGTAAGAAGAAGTTGGAAGGCATCAAGCGTTATGTAACAGAAAAAAGGTGATTGGTAAGGTCAGACTATTTCTAGAAGCACCATTTAAACATTGGTTTTCATTAAATCAGTAAAAAAATGTGAAGTCAAGGGACCACACAGTACTAAGAAAGAAAGAAAAAAGCTTTAAGTTGAAAAAGACTTGCCTCAAAGGAATCATGAAAACGAAAATAGAAATCCACTTAGGTAAGTAACAAAGCATAACCAATAAAATCCAATATGAGAAAAAAAAACAAACCACAAAACACTGAAACTAAAAACAGAAAGAAAAAGTCCTAGATGTCCAGATACCGGAAATAAAAACAGGACCTCCTTAGTGCGCTGCAACAGCACGAAGCTCCTACAATACAGAAGAGAAATAAACCACTATGATGTGCTGTGTGTCAAATGGATCTGCTGCAGACGTACTGAAGTTCCAAGAAGGGCAGAGAAAACCTAAGGAAAGACTGAGAGCCAGCAACTGAAGTTCAAGGAAAGAAGGTACAGCAAGCGGACAACGGTCAACAACACAGCTTGAAGCATGGGAGCCTCTACTGACAACCGCCATGGAAAGCACGTGACCTTGATGTTTAGCCATGGATTGCACTATCTCAGAATGATTTTTCATTTTATTCTAGGAGGGAAAAATGTAGAATATTTGAATTAGTCTATTATGAATCACTTCACTGCAATTATTTTCTTTTAGTTCTGCTGTGTTGATTCTGCAATTGACCTGAAATATTTGAATTGACACAATTAAACATTGAGCATTCTCAGGAAAATTACATAGGGTAGTTTCTCAATCCTTTGTTCAGAAACAATCCGACTAGTATTTTGTTTGATTATTTTTCAAATAACACATAAATCATGATATTATCCAAATGCTTTCCAAAAATCTGCTTAACAACAACACTCCCACATAAATAAAAAAATCTGTCCTAACTTAGGTAACAGGCCTATTTCATTGTTCAACTATTACAGCTCCAAATTATTGCTTAGAAAAGAGTGCAACAAAAGACAAGTGCTTGCAAAATTGTCTCTCAGAGTTTTCCACGGAGCGGTTCCCTCAGCCAGATGTGGTCTTTGAGTTCATAATTCTTAATGGATTTCATCTCCACAACTATGAAACACATCAAAAGCCAAATAAAGGATTAGCTTCTCTACATTCTCTATAAGAAGTTTCAGTGCTTAGCAAGGTAAATGTTAAATGCAGTATGATATTTTAAATTAAGTCACGAGTACCGAGTACAAATTTTCAGTGCTGTCCCCTCTGTCTGTCTGCATTTGGTCTGAACTTGGAAAAGAACATTAATTCACTTTTCTGAATATTAAGGCTATAAAACTGTCCACATACTGAACAAGCTGCTATTATTGTGCAAACATTCATAGGTTTAGTAGTAGTCAGACCACAATTTTGTAACTGTAAGAGAGTATGATGGCTGAACAAGGTGAAATAAATGGTATTTAGGCTCATGGGCCTTTTGTTAAAACAAAAATTCTGTGTATTACTCTGACTCACCTCAAGATGGTAGTGGTATCAAACAAACCATTCTCCCTGTTAAATTACACAACTGCTCGTTCTGAAGTCAGTCAAACACCTCATTTTATCATCCTCGAGACTGAATTGAAGCCATTTTTGGCAGGTGTTCTGAAATATTTTCATCCTGTTTATTCTCTAATTTACAGTAATGTAAATATAGAACAATCATTTGTTCACAGTGCATTATTGTGGAAATAACATTTAATGAACTTATTTTTCTACAGCTCTTATTCAGCTTTATAGAGTGAACATTACTGCAGGTGGGAAAATAATGGATGTTGCAGTTCTGTACACAAATCTTCTAAAACAGAGAATAGTTTGCTTGACTTCATGCAGAATTTGAGAGCAGAAGACAGAGGAAAAGCAAACCTACCAACTTGGGGCAGGCTGAAATGCATGACTTACCCCAAAATTAAGTACTCAATGCAAAATCATTAAAAAAATGCTTTTTGAGGAAGCTGACTTAAATGTCAGTGCTTATTCTTCATATAGTATTTCATTTTGAAATTGTGAATAATGAAGTACTGTGAAATAATGAAATACTGTGAAATAATGAAATATTAACCACTTCTTTATTTCTAGAGGCATTTACTAAATTTGATATAGAGGAACTAAACATTTCAGTTGTCTTCCCAGTGGGGTCAGACAGATCCTTCTTATTTAGGAGCAGGAAGAACTGGGAGGAGTGAGGATTATCACTGGAGACACACACACACAAATATATGTATGTGTAAGATGCAGGGGTTACATAGGTTACATAAAAGGATTATATATAAAAGATATCATATATAATCAGCTGATGTCACTGAAACAAATGGCTTCAAAATTTTTTTTTCAGTTATTATATTATAAAAATTAATTTTGAAGCCATTTATTTCAGTGACATCAGCTGATTATAAATGATACAGATATTATAAAATATCAATATATATATTATTTGACAATTTCTTTCTTTATATAATTGATATGTCAACAGAATCTGTACTTGTTTCACAGAAATCCATGAAAAAAATCTTGACTGTCCTAATCTATCAATAATAAAATGTAAAAAATTAGAGCATAAGCTACAAAAAACTGTATATATATATCCCATTAGAGCTCTCCATGAAAAAAAAAAAAGCGCTTTGTACATGCTAGGCAATATCCTGAAATATAACAGGAAATTTCTTTTTAATCCTGCTGGAGATAAATGATTTGAATGGCAAACTATCACCTCGAGTTGAACGCTGCTCGTATGAGGAAATGTTCTATTCTCTCCTCAAACAGGTGGACAGACTTGTTTGGATCAAGTCCCCATGTTTGCTGTCCATGTCATGTAAAAAGATTTATATTTTTTTATATCACAGGCCATCTAATTCATAAACCTACGATGCTGAACCAAAAAAACCCAAAAAACTGAAAGAGGACTTTTTGCCACACCAAGACATTCAGAAGGAAACTGCTGTAAGAAGTCTGGAATTTGCAAGAATCAACCTTGTTATTCTCATGTTTTCTTCCAAGCCACGGAATTCTCACTGCTACTTATTTTGTTTAACACAATCCCATGCATATTGCAGAACAGTATACTGTGTTCACAGACTACAGCTAGCTAGGATGATAATTATGCTCATTACAGTGATAGGGCCCCAGCATTCTTGCCTATGTCAATATTGACAGCAACAGTTTTGTGTACATAAACATTGGACACACCCCTTCAGGCTTAAATCTGCAATTCCTTTATAGGTTAGAAAGCAATATACTTGTGGTGTGCACAAATAATGTATCAGGAGATAGAGCAGAGTAGGTATTTCTCCAAGTTTTATAAAATTCTACTATGTTAGAAGAGAAAATTTACCTTGGAAAGAACAACTATCATAACAGAGAACAGAGTAAAGTAAACTAAAAGAAAATACTTAGGGAAGAAAAGAACCCAAAGTTAAACCTGATTTGATGCCTGGAATAATAAACAGCATGGATATCAGTGACTTCACTGGACACTGAATAACCCCCTTCCATATAACTGCCAATTTTTTTTCTAGTAAAAACTAAAAATGCACCATAAATTTTCATAAAGATTCATAGGCTTATGTAAAATAAAGAATTAGGAACCTGTTCATTGCAAAGAAGTCATGAGAGAGCCGCTGGGGAATCTAAATGTGGATCTTCTATATTAGCAGACAAGTCAGAAAAACACTTGACTTTTAGGTATTTAAATATCAGGCTTATTTTTTTGAGTCATAGCACACACAGACACATCTAACACCCGGTCCTTCTCAGACAGTCCACTTGATACAAAACCTATGAAATTAATTGAACTTCCCTGGGAAACTTGGAGGAACAGTCAAAATTCATTTTTACCTCACAGAGCCATAGCAAGGCACATCATCACAAAAAGCAGCCAGAAGATAGACCGTTTCTCACCTAATATAGGGGTTTCAGGGAGTTGTTCTTTGGTGTTGCTGAAGGAAGCAAGTCCTTTCCATTTGAAGGAGAGAGATAAAACATTACAATGGCAGCCTAACGGTTTCAATTACAATTACATTTGTAGAAGTTTTGATTGACCAAGTACGATTGTGAATGCCAAGAGCCTTTGGAAAAATTTTATCTCAGATCAATTATTAGTTGCTCTGATTTATGTGCTTTTCAGGGCTTTGTTACATGCTACCTGAAGAATTATTTTTCCATGAAAATCTTCCACCTTTCCTTCATCATATTTTGCCTGACATCTGTTGTTCAGCAGAGAACACGTTACCTCTATTACTTGCCTATTTTCTACTTATTTATGAACTTATGACTTTTGGTGAAGTTTTTGTTTGCTTGCATCTATTTCAATTCATATTCTTAGTCACTAAGACTCTTAAGCAAGTAGCTGCAGCTTATCTGAGCTTTTTTTTTTTTAATGGACAGATAACAGGATAAAATGGTCCAGTAAGAAGCACAAAAGCATTTCTGTTCTTTGCAACATTTGCCCAAAAAGTCTCCTAAAATAATTCCTTGTTTAAAAGATGACTTGAGAATTTGTTATTGATGCATCCACTCCCCATAACAGAGATTTCATCTTTTCAGACTCTGTATGCTCTAAATGGATTCATTCAGAAAGCAGTTTTCTGACTTATAGATGTCCTTAAATTAACGCTGTAATAAATAAATATAACTCCCATGACTTTGTTATTTGCCTAGAAATCTGTCCAGAGAGGACAGTGTGAAAAGGTTAGCTATACCCTTCCTCTTGTTACATTACAAGGACACACGTTCCTTCTGCTCCTTTTCATGCTGCAAAAAATGGCTGGAGCTGAGCAAAGTACCTTTTTTACTAGGAATCCTTTGGGTGCAGGGTCCATGCGGAGCTATTCCCTCTGTAGCTGTTCCACATGACCGTATCGCCCCTCCCAGTCCTAGTTAGGATTTCTGAGCCACAACAAAATCATGACATTGTAGGGGAAGAAGATGATGCAAGACTCAAGAGGATGGATAAAGCAGGACACCTATCATATACTCAATTGTGTTACTGTCCCAGAACACTTACAGAGGCTGCTCAGGTGCTACCTGAGCAATGAGATTGGTTTTTATAAGGCCTGCTATCAATGAACTACCAGAGAAGAACTAAAGACTGCAATTATTCTTTACTGATCACATTTAAGGTATCTGATGCTCCGATTAAGCTCACATCTTCTTCGCCTTTATTCCCTAAAAGAAATGGATAAATACTTTCTTCAGTAAAGTAATTGAGACTTCATATTCTGAGCAAGAACCTACAGCCTTGTATGAATTCCCTCACAGCAAAGAATGCAGATTTTTCTAGCTTTTTAACTTCTCTAACAGTTAAATCTATCAGCTTTGTCTTGACTGATGTGAATCGTATTCCACAAGATGAATTAACAGGCTGCCCAGAGAGGCTGTGGAATCTGCTTCTATGGAGATATTCAAATCCCACCTGGATGTTCTCCTGTGCAACCTGCTGGAGGTGACCCTGATTTAGCAAGGGGTTGGACTGGATGAGCTCCAGGGATCCCTTCCAGCCCCCACTACTCTGTGATCCTGTAATTTCTAATCACTGCAATTACACAGGTGTTTACACAACACTTCCTAGTTTCTAGTTCCATTCTGGGCATCATGGGATTAAAAGTCTTGCTCATAGCACATGTTTTTTGCTGTGCTGTAAAGCTACCACAGTTTTCACCTGCTTATACACTTGACTGAGCTAAAAGATCTACTCTTTGTTCTCTTACCTGAAAACTAAAGCAAATCACTCAGACATGAAAAATAGTGTCCTCTGCAAGATGAATATAAAAAAAAAAAATATAAATTATTGGACCTCTGCTTGCATATATGCCTAGAAATCCATCCTAGAAATGATTTTGCCCACTGGAAGCCTTGCCATAAACTTCTTGTGGCCATAATTCCCAATTTCAGCCACGTCAACAACAACATTTCTCAGTAATTTTTCTTTTAGTAAAATACATGTAATGTCAAATTGTGCATTAATTAGCAGACAGGTTTGTCTTTCAGTATTCTTACTGACGTATTTAATAAAACCAAGATTACAGAATTTGTGTATGGTTTTTTAGGGCAAAGTTGCTACTTCCTGTTCATGTACAAGCTTCAAACAATGGTGCCGCGTCTGTAAATCCATAATAAAAATGTTTGCGCAATCACAAAGAACTGTTTAAATGAAAGTTATAGCTCAAATTTCTTTTACCTTATTAACAAAAATGTCAGTATTATTTGCTCTTACAGCAATGCAGCATTTTTGTAACTTTAATGTTTAAACTAATCCAGCTCTCGCTCTTTACCTTCTTATGTGTTGCATATTAATCATATTATTCTTGGCTCCATTTATAGCTTCATGAAAGCTATACAACCTACTTTAGTATTCTTTAGTTTTTAACAAGTAAGACTGGGAATTGAGGAGTAATCAGTAATGGTTATCTGCCTTTCCTATTTAAAAACAATAATGATGTTCACTCATCCTGAACAAGGCCTTTAATTAATCATTGTAGTAATGCAGTCTGAAGTCCCAGTGTTGCTATCACTGATGCATAACAGTAATATAAACTCCTGCTTAAATGCTTTTGTTCTGTGAAATAAATCTTTACATCTATTCCCAATAATTTAGTAAAGTTAAAATATAGCCTCATTAGTCTATTCATTATAAGATTTTCAAGCAGGTGTACTTATTTTAATAAGGTGAGAGCCAACAACTATGCTTTATATTTAAAGACGTTTTTCATGCAATGTGTAAATAAATGTATTTTTATATATATTCAATACATATTTCTTCTAGGTATTTATTTTTAATTCTTACCTTTCGAGGCCAGTTCTTCCCTCTGTAAAGCTTTTCAGTCAATTTACAACATATGGCTAAATTCCACAAAGCACAGCTTAACCTCATGAGGTTATTTTGTTGTTGTTGTGTTTTTTGTTTGGTTGTTTGAGGGGTTTCATGTTTGCATTTTTTTTTTGTTCTTTTGTTTTAAGATTACTCTGTTTTAATGAGTACAGGGAGCATCACAAAATCATGTGCATTACCTCAAAGACCAGTACCGCCACTGACTGAAATATCATGTTCACCTTCTATTTGGAGATGTTCGTCTTCTACTACTAGCTAATAGCCTAATTAGATTAAAAGCTACCCAGTGCACTGTCTTTTTCCAAGTGAATAATTCAAGTGAAATGACTAATTAAATTCTTAAGGGAACCACATAGCTATTTATGATGATAACTTGGAGTTCCAATCAAAGTGGCCATGCTCACATCTCTTTCTACTGTCAGATTTAAGTATATCCCCCCAGGTTGGGAACACTGTAGAAGTAAGGACTACGTAGATTAATTCTCTAGAGGGCAAGAATCAATTGTACAGGGACTTAAACTACAGTTTCTAATGGAGAAAGAAAAGAAAACCAAAAGAAAACATATTTCTCCAGCAGCCTGAAACATAAAGGGCTACATTTAATCTTTATATATTATGCTATATGGAGCAGTATACTCTGAAGGCAATGAATTATACCTAGACATTGAGGGGGTTGACTACTGTTTAACTGGACTCCACATAGATTGTCTGGAATTGGTACCTTTTTCTCAAGCCTTACCACAGCTTTAAATATCCTATCAACTCAAAAAAAAAAAAAGTTTGGCTGGTATCAACTTTTCTTTCTACCCTAAATTCTCTACAATTCTTACATAATGTTCTGGTCCTGCCAACAGGAGAGTAAGCCAGCAAGGCACTACAGAGACTACAGCGTTCAAACGAAAATGATGAATGTTTAAAAAAAAAAAGAAACTAAAGAAAAGGATGTTGGTTTTATGTTTAATGGGTGATATGGAATTCCAGAGATGGGAACTGTCCCTTGCATTCCAAGCAATTGTGAAGAAATCTCATGACCTGTGAGCATTCATTACCAATTTAACAATTAAGGATGCTGGCTTTTGCCTACCCAGAGGTCACAAACATACGTATCAATCAGTGGTTATGAGGCACCTTGGGAATACAGAAATCAAAGTAATAAGTATTTTTCTAGATAGGTAGAAACCTGGTATCAAGCGCTCTGCATGAAAATGGAATCTGACTTTTAATGAGGAGATTTGGATAGGTGGTCTGGTTTTGAACTTAAAAAAAAAACCTGAGAAAATCTTTCCAAGTATATTTTTGTCCTTTTAATTAGAGCTTTTTTTTCATTTTTCCACTCCCTTTCAACAATCCTCTAATATTTTTACAGCCTTGCCTTTTGAGGGGCAGGCACAAAGTAAGGCAGATACACTGAACAAGGGGATATCAAAGAATGAATTTCCCCTGTCACTTTAACCACATGAAAGCTCTCCAAATGTATTCCCTTGCTCCTCTTAGTGGTTTGTATAATGAGATCAGTAGAAGTGAACACTAACATCCCCCTGTTCCATTTGCAGCTGCTAGTAGCTGAAGGATAACTGTGCTATGATAATGATTCTATTTAAAAAGGGAATATTTGCTACCGCATTCTTTCTTCTTACATTTTTTTTTGTAATGTTCTGACAGCGTTCTCAGTTTTGGGGAGGGGAGGGAAGGGAAGTGCACTAGAGAAAGGTATGATCCCTGCCTCAAAAATTTAGTATCTGAAGAGAGGAGGACAGAACTAACTGGTGGTCTCAGGGGACAGGCAGAATCTTGTGACAGGGTAGTGAGGAAGGAAAGGCTGTCGGTTCCTTATCAGTCCAACTTTGTCTGGAACTGTGATGTCCAAGATAACTTCAAAATAGGAAGCAGTAAAGCTCAGCAAGAATGTAAGTTTAAAGAATACATGGTGTTATGGCATTTTGGTGGGGATACGCTATAAAATTGCTGCCCATTCCTGGATACTCAGTTTCTGCCCGTTGTAGTGCCCTGTCCCGAGTGTAGCTGTATGAATTTTCTAAGGCTTTTTCAGCTGTGAAAAGTTGCTCAGTCTAAGTTGCTCAGTCTCATATAATATAAAGGCCTGCAAGAGAAATTTAAAATGGAAAGACTGCACACTGCATAAGGAAACATTCATCAGTGAGTGAAAACAAAATCCAAAAGTGAGCATGTCTGCACAGCAATCAAAGGTGGAAGCACAGCACTAGGTAAGCATACTTCGCTGTTAAAAAAAATCTATATAGCCTCAAGAACATTGCTTTTGTCACTTAGCACGTTTACTCAATACAGATGAACTCTAAACCCTGGTAGGTAACAGAGAAAGTGGGTGTAATGGCCTATTTTTAGGAAGATTGATCCTTGAATTAGGACTCTGCATCCATGCTATTCTACAATACCTCTCCCCTCTCTCAAACTAACGTGCCAAACAATCGCACGCTCCCTCTACAGAACTCATCTTCCCACCGGCCTCGTCCTCCTCTTGCATTCTCAGCCCAAGAATTCTGATGATGGACGAGTACCTGCAGGACCAGCAAGGTACTCCTTGCCCGTTTTTAAGGCAGCGCTTTTTGTCATAGCAAGAGGTGGAAGCTTCTGGGTGTGGAGATTAACAGCACCTTGCTGCTGTCCAGGGCAGCAAGCTTTTCCTCAGTTTGAATAACAGCTTAACTGCAACATTCTTTTACACTTCAACACTGAAATGTGCTGAGAGAAAGGATGAGCACACAACACCTTTCATGGTTTTTTTTTTTTGAGGAAGGGGTTAGGAACTGGTACGTTTGCCCACACTTCCACGTTCTACATACCTGTATTTCTCTGCTACGTTTTAGACTACAATGATAGAATCACCAGGTTGGAAAAGAAGCACCGGATCATCGAGTCCAACCATTCCCATCAATCACTAAACCATGTCCCTCAGCACCTCATCCACCCATCCCTTAAACACCTCCAGGGAAGGGGACTCAACCACCTCCCTGGGCAGCCTGTTCCAGTGCCCAGCGACCCTTTCTGTGAAAAATTTTTTCCTAATGTCCAGCCTAAACCTCCCCTGGCGGATCTTGAGGCCATTCCCTCTTGTCCCGTCACCTGGGAGAAGAGGCCAGCTCCCTCCTCTCCACAACCTCCTTTCAGGTAGTTGGAGAGAGCAATGAGGTCTCCTCTCAGCCTCCTCTTCTCCAGTCCGTACAGAGTCAGTACAGTCTTCTCCAGTCAGTACAGAGAACTAATTCTCACCCATATCTCTCAGAGTATCTGCCTCTCTCTCCCCTAGAATATACTTTCTTCTCCCTCTGTCCTTCGCCTCTCTCAAATATTCCTGACATGCTCTGTACAACCACCTGTATGAGACAGTCTTTCATATCACAGCCTTCCATACATATGAAATGATTTAACTGCTTCAGATCCGTTTCAGAGATAAAGCTATCAAAACATATCAATAAACTGGTATAGAAATAGGCTCCCAAAACCTGACATAAAATCGGATTATTTGTTATATTCTGTATGCATACTAGATGCCACTCAAGGCTACAGCAGCTTCTGCTTATTCACAGGTATAGAACGCTCATACAAGAAAGAACCAACACTCCCGGACAAGATCGAAACAATTTCCCTCAGAAGAGGTGGTTTTCAATATGTGGATTTTCATGAAAAATACTAAATACACGGGCTTTCATTTCACCAAGTTCTGGTAGATAAACACTACAAATACTCCCATTTTTATACAGATTTTTTTCCTCTCCAGACAAATTAGCCAGAAGGATGAGTCTCTTTAACATATTATTTTCTCTAATAACATACACTGTATAACTAATTTTTGCTTATGAGCAAACAGGCTCACTACCATTCCAGGTCAGCATAGTTATTAGTACCTCTTCAGGGAATGGTATGGCTTAATCTTTGTTCTGAAGGAGATAATTATTAGACATGTTTGAATATATTTTTTTTTTGATTCAGCTACTCAACCAGGAAATAAAAAATAAGAAAAATTATGCAGATCAAATTAAAACTAAAACTTGCCAATGTTTCCTCTCATGAATTCTAGGACTTAAAATGTTTCTTTTATTTTGATTTGCAGCCTGAAAGAAAACATTTTTTTTTTTCCAGAGACATCTTCTAAAAGCAAAGGAAAAAAAGAAAGAGTAAATTCTCAAACTACTGGTGCAAAAAATACTGGTTGCATTTAATTGTTGGCTTGAAAGTTAATCTCAAATAGACTAAAAGATTGAATCCAAACCTCTTTCATTACGGAATTGTCAGTCTGGTTTTTATTTTGTCTCTGCCTTACCAATTAATTATTTTAACTCTGAAACTGGTTTTGCTCAAGGCTGCAATGTTGAATTCAGAGAAAATGCAGCATAAAACTAAGAAAGGCCCTTTAGGAAGACTGTAAAGATTTATATTCACTTGACCCAAATGCATGAACACATAATACTTGCTAACAACTGAGCTTTGCCATCCAAAAACTTACAGATTTTTGGATGTATAAGCAATCAAGGGATGCGTCTAGTTTGTTTGCCTGAGTTAACTTTTCAGAACTTGTCTAGAATTAAAATATTACCTACTGAGTGATGTAGAAACATCAACTTTTTAACATTTAGTGGACTTTCTTTCCCCAGGAATCTCTGCTAGTAGTATTTTTGTCTTTTAACATCAGAGAAAAAAGACATGTAGGAGTCATGTTAATTTTTTTTTTCTCTAATTGCACCTTGAGATAAGTGACATAGGAGTGTTGGGCCCCTCAGTACAAGAAAGATATTGAGCTGCTGGAACATGTCCAGAGGAGGGCAATGAGGCTGGTAAAGAGTCTGGAGCACAAATCTTATGAGGAGCAGCTGAGGGAACTGGGATACTTTAGCCTGGAGAAGAGAAGGCTGAGGGGAACCCTTATTGCTCTGTGTAACTACCTGAAAGAAGTTGTAGCAAGGTGGACGCTCATCTCTTCCACCATGTAAGAAGTGGTAAGCCAAGGGGAAATGGCACCGAGTTGCACCAGAGGAGATTTGGAGTGGATATTAGGAATAAAGATTCCTTACTGAAAGAGTGGTGAAGCATTAGAATTGTCTGTCCTAGGGCAGTGGCTGAGGCTCCACCCTTGGAGGTGTTCAGAAAATGTGTAGATATGGCATTTAAGGACATGGTTCAGTAGGCATGTTAGGGTCATGTTGATGGTTGGACTTAATGATGTTATAATTCTTTTGTAATCTTAATGACTCTACAATTCTGTGAATCTATCAAAATATGTGAACAGCCCAATAGCAAAGAGCTTGAAATGGGGTCTTCGAAGAAATATATTCCTTTGTAGGTGGCTTGGGTTAATAAAACCAAGATCAAGCAACAGATTTAGATAACACATACACCTCTCACCTTGGTCAGATGAAAATAACAGATCCTGGCAAGAGAGGGTATTCTAGTTCTTTCATTGTTGTTTGTTGATTAGCTGTTATTATATGTGAATGTGCCAGTTGTTATTTCCTTTGAACATAGAACAGACAAAACTTGTCCCCAGTTATTTTTTTAAAATGTTTGATGCAGAATGTCGTTTTACACAGTCACAATAAAAAATGAATCAAACACTGCATGCGAATGCATCAGCAGTTGTAAGTTCATTTGAACACGGAATAGAAAAAAAAACCCAAAGCAACTTTTCCCGTTATTTTTTTTAAACGTTTCATGCAATATGTCATTTTACACAGTCACAATAAAAAATGAATCAAACACTGAAATAGTTGCTTTGTTTGCCAGTCAGAGAACAATGCCAACTGTCAACATTTGAATTATTATACAGCCATTTGACATGCGTACAAAAAAGACTATACATTTTTGACTTGCCTTGTATTGCATCAGCAAATAGAATTACTTAATAGGATTACAATTGAGCTTTATTGTATACATCTTTTTCAGTTACAGCCTTTTTACATTGCCTCTCTTTGTACTTTACACATGTAACTACATTATTAAAAAGAAAAAACATTGAAAAGCGTGCTGCTTTGCTGAAGGATTTTATATGATATATTTCAAAATTATTGTTAAATTTCACCAATGATGGTAAAACAAAACTCTGCTGAATCACATGCTAGAAGTTATTTTTATTTGTTTGATGATTACTATTGTATAAAAACTAAATCTGTCCCCTGTTATTTGTGCTATCCAGTTAAAAAGGTTGGATTAGCGGACTCAATGGGAAAAATCTTTATTTTGATTGAGATAAACAGACCCAGAGATACACAGAGCAAAAATATGTCGTCTCTCACTGGCAGGAGTGAAAATGAAAATTGCTCAGCACTAAATGGGTATAATCTGGGGGAGGCTACTCTTATGACATCCAACCATCCATCGTATGACATCCTGCTCTGAGATGAAGCATTCTGAAGATGAAAGAATAGAAATACAGTTCTGACAACTGCTAGAAACAAATGTTATGCTGAAACCCTGTCATTCTTAAGTTAGCCCTTCTAGACAAGCTCTCCTAAGATCAGGTTGAGTGCGGCTCTGAGCAACCTGATCTAGTTAAAGTTCTCCCTGCTCCTGCAAGAAGGTTGGACCTGGAAAGCTCCCTTCCAACTCAAACCACCTGATTCTATGATTCTAATCAGGAGATTCTAATATTGTTGCTATTACGCTTATTTTACACAAAGCAACCCTTCTTTTCATGTACTTTTCTCCTTGGGCCTCTGTTGTTTTTTCAACCCATGGTTTGATTTTAAGATATTCTTGGGACAGGCACTCCACTATTACCCTTAGCTAGGATATCTTTTGGGTTTAGAGGGGAAGAAGGAATGGAAATGGATCAATTCAATAGGACTTTGACACTGTCATTTCTAAAATGACTAATGAACTAAACTATCAAGTAAACTACTGATCCTGATTAAAATCTAATGATACAAAGAAACAATCAGTAATCCCATGAAAGTGTATATTTTCAATAATATTTTCTCTTGTAGCTTTTTTGGGGAGTAAAATATTTCCAGAAGGCTGTCCTATCAAAATGAAAATGCATTTTCTGAAGACACAGATTGCCATTTCTTTATCAGGGACAAAACCTGTTTATTCAAATTCCCCAGACTGAACTGTTGGAAATGTTCTCTGAGGAGTTTAAATACTTACCTTCAATTTTTCCTGATGGAAAGGAGAAGGTAAAATACAAGCTTAAGCTTGCCACACAAGACAGTAACATAACTATTTTACCTTACGTATTTGTTGGCACTTTTAGTTCAAATGTTTTATTTAAAGGATCCAAATTTAGTCTGATTGCTTTCAGATTCAGATATTTCACTGGAGCCCAACTTTTTACTGCTAAGCCTTTCATTCCAGGACATTATCCAGAAAGCTGGCAATAATAACTATGATTTAAATTTTTGGCAAATAATTTGTTGCAGCTGCAGTTGTTCACATGCATCATTAACTGCCTGGGCACATACAGAAAAATTTCCTGTCTTTTTCAGGGGATTTCATAGCTTTTCTGCTATAAGACTTAAGATAAGTTAAGAAAAATATCCCGGTTCCAGAGTATTTCCAACCCTCCAAGAATACAAGAGTCCAAATATACCTATTAGAATTCTTCACAGTGGTTGGAAGTAACCATCACTTCTGTTTACAGTATAGGCTTATAAATTATATTGAAATATCATTCAGTTATAGTCGTTCTCCAACACTGCAAAGAGACAGATGGTCTCCGGGGTAAAGTTGTCATAAAAAGGAAAATCAAACCAGCTGAATAATACAATAAGTCTGTGTATCAAGCCAGCTCAGCCAAGCAGCGATAAGAACTGTGGCAGCCTTTGAGGAGCTGGCTGACAGATTTCATTTGTCTGAGTTCAGATCTTGCCCCAGTGTCATATGTCACATCTTCCCACCATCCCTTTGGTGTTCTACCAGCACCCCTCCAGGTGCTGTCAGGGGATTAGAAGGAGTCTGCCAGTTAAAATGCTTGAATGGCTAAGTCAAGAGTAGAAGTAAAGATCCTGTTACATTTTTTGAGGCCACAAAATTGACATATCTTCTGCATTTGGCTCTGTAATTAGGTACATGCTAAACTTTAGAATATAAATTTATACTACCATGTTGAAATAGGACATTCCATGTAGATATAAATAATAATGAGACTGGAAAGTAAAGACAATCAAGCCCTTGGACAATATCAAGAGTTTCCTTTAAATCCTACGGCTACTGAAGGAACATCTGGAACCACATCATCTGCTTTTACTAATGTCTGTACAATTTAAAACGCAAACCCTTGCCCATTTGAAAATGAGACACACCAACTTAAAAGTTATGTATTACCTACAATGCTTCGTGAGGAAATCATTTAAAAATAAAAAAAGAAACCCTCTCTAACTCCACTTCCTCATGGGCTTTTCTAATACATGGATTACCATTGCTCTACACTGATTTTAAGTAATTTTTGCATTTTGCTGTACTGAGGTCACTGGTAAAGAGTTTTATTCTATAGACTCATCTAATGCAGATTCTTGAGCTAGTGTTGATTAAGTTTTGGGAAATAATTCAGATTACTAAGGGAGTCTTGGCTGCAATGACCGTGAAATGTTGGAGTTCCTTAGGGCAGTGAGGAGGTGATACAGCAAACTCACTATCTGGGACTTCAGGAGAGCAGGCTTTGGCCTTTTCAGGGATCTACTTGGTAGAGTAGATCCCTGGAGGTGAGAGGTGCCCAAGAAAGCTGGTTATTATTCAAGAATCACCTCCCCCAAGGTCAGCAGCAATGTATCAGGAGAAGGAGAGTCAGGTAAAAACGGCAGGAGGCCTGTGTGGATGAAGAAAGAACTCCTGGACAAACTTAAACTCAAAAAAAGAAGACTGCAGAGGGTGGAAGCAAGAACAGGTAGCCTGGGAGGAATACCCAGGCAGGCAGGGACCAGGGTAGTCAAGCTAAAGCCCTAACAGAGTTAAATATGGCCAAGGCCATCAAGAACCACAAGAAAATCTTGTTGGTGCATCAGTATAAAAAAGAAGACTAAGGAGAGTCTGGGCCCTCTCCAGAAGGAAACGGGAGACCTGGTTACCCAGGGTATGGAGAAGGCTGAGGTACTTAATTTTTTGCTTCAGTCTTCACTGGCAAGGGCTCAAACCACACCGTCCAAGTCACAGAAGGCAAAGGCAGGGACTGGGAGATCGAAGAATCCCTGCAGGAGAGGATCAGGTGCAAGACCATTTATGGAACATGAAGGTGTACAAGTCCATGAGACCTGATGAGATGTATCCACAGATCCTTAAGGAACCGGTAGATACAATTACTAAGCTGCTATTCATTGTATTTGAGAAGACATGAAAGTCCAGTGAAGTCCCTACTGACTGGAAAAAGGAAAACACAATCCTCATTTTTTAAAAAAGGAAAAGCAGAAGACCTGGGGTACTACAGGCCAGTCAGTCTCAGTGTCTGGCATGATCATGAAGCAGGTCTTCCCCGAAACTCTGCTGAGGCACATGGAAAATAAGGAGGCGATTGATTGAGAGCTAAGGTTGTTCAGCCTAGAGAAGAGAAGGGTCCAGAGAAATGTTATAGAAGCCTTCCAATACTGAAAGCGGGCCTACAGGAGAGCAGGAGAGGGGCTCTTGATCAGAGAGTGCAGGGACAGGATGATAGGGAATGGTTTTAAGCTGAAAGAGGAGGAGTTCAGATTAGATGTTAGAAAGAAATATTTCCATGTGAGGGTAGTGAGGTGTTAGTACAAGTTGCCCATCCCTGGAGGTGTTCAAGGCCAGGTTGGATGAGGCTTTGAGCAACCTGATCCAATGGGAGGTGTTCCTGCCTATGTCAGAGGGTTGGAACTGGATGACCTTTGAGGTGTCTTCCAGTCCAAACCATTCCATGATTCTACGGTAGGATTCTATGACTAAGGTAGGCATTTAGTGACACCTTAGATACAGATGTATCCTATCTGTTTTCCAGTTGTTGCTCTAGAAAAGTGTGCTCTGTCCCATTCGTATCTGCCACAGCTACTGTGGATGTCACAGTTACACCAATGTGTCCAAACTAGCAATAGTTACCCATGCTTATGCATCTGAATCACAAAGCATGCATTCCAAGCACCAGTCAAAAGCAGTTTTGCTTCATTTCAGGGAGCAGCTCTGGCATGTTAAAACAAAATTTCCAACAGCCTAATACATGTAGAACAAGGTTGTACCCGTATTGCCTACTGTTCCAGCTCAGCAGGAGCAAGGGCTGTATCACCATGAATAACAGATGTGTACACAAGCACACAGGTATGTTCCCAAAATTGACTGTTTACAAACCAATGCCATTCTGGGTACAAAAACATAAAGAACACATCCTCCTCTCAGGAACCTCAGGGCTTTGAGCTTCAAGGCTTTGAGCTCTGATAGACAGTGAACTTCAATCCCGTTTTACACAAATCTCTCCCTCACTTTTGCCTGTACGCACGATGTATGAAACAAAAAGAAAAGCATAGTACTTTATGCAGAAAATTCAACATCACACTTCTGATGTTTAATGCTGTTCTAATTTGAAAACCTAATATACGTGATAGAAACTAAATAGAAACTTAGTCACAAAGTATAATCTGTGAACGCTAGATGAAAATAAAGGTAAAAGTTTGGGCCCGTTTCAAATTTTTCATTTACAGGAGGAACCTCTGGATGTTATCAACACACTGATCAGAACTGAGAAAAGATGCACAGTTTAAAATTCAACCAGTATTTCTGTTTCAGATCAAAAGTAAACTACAAATACTATGCAAACCCTGAAGTACAACAAGTCTCTAAAATCAAGGGAGTAAGATTCAAGTCCCATATTAAATATATAAATATATTTTTTTCTAATTCAGCAAATGCCACCTTGTATCTATTGTAATGACAAGAGTAATTACTCCCATATCAATTCCAGGCTTTTTGATCATGTATATATCTCCTGAAGGAGGTAGGCAAAGACACAGGGTAAATACCTAAAAATTCCTGTAATGAGTGCAAATTTTCCCCAAGCTGCAGATCACAAAGGAGAGTCAACAACCTAAGCGTAGAAAAAAATCTAAAATTACGTTCCTTTTTTATTAATTTTAAGATATTTATCTACCTATCTGTGAGCAAAAAATAAAAGTGCACATGCATGAATATATCTGGAGGAACAAAAAAATAACACTGACTCAAGCTCCCTTTAATCAGTAGCATTCAAGAATGCAATAACTGTCAAAAAGGTACTTCACCGTACTGTAGTTATCAGTCCAGCCTGATGCCAGAATGCCTCTAGCAATGTTGTTTTGACATACTAGTAATGTCTGCAATTTGTTAGCAAGTGTTGTATTAAATCATCTCGTCACCAAGTCTAGCTTTTATCAAGTTAAGTTAAACAAATTTACCACTTAAAATGGAAAATATGGCTGTGGATAAAATAAGTCTGGATACAACATCTTTGAAATCCCATTTCCTTGTCAATATCTAGCACTAGGCTTGGGCATCAAAGAAAGAACAAAGGGTAAACCCTTTTTGTTTATTAAAAAAAAGAATGGTAAAAGGAAATTATTTTTAACTACCAAATTTTAAAAGCACTGACTTAAACAATATTGATTTTCACCAAAATGAGAAAGAAAAGTAAGTGGCAGCACTAGATGTATTAAACAAAAAAAAACAACTCACTGCAACAAATAAGGTATTTGAAGACCTGAAATCTGGTACCATCAATCATATTCTAAAAATTTCCATTTTTAATTCTTTGTAGCCCTCAAATCAAATCACATAAAAAAATAAATGAAGTAGTAGAGTAGTATATTAAGGATGGGACAAAAAGATCGTGCGATAGCAGTAGAAGGATTGATGGCATGACGTATAATGATGTTAACATGACTAAAACATTAGAAAATTTTACGTTGTCAGAGAACAGGCATCCTGACTTCCTAAGAGAGCGTAGATTGAGCACCACAGACTCTTCACTAAAAAATATGCACATATCCTGACGTTTGTGAAGTACATTTACTTTCATTTCTACTATGGAACTCGGTGGAACCACAAAGTCAAGAAATGAAAAAATTAGGCTCCAAGAATTAAACATTCATAAACAGGTCACGATCAGAACAGCTAATTTCCATATGTCGGTCCAAGGATAAAACCACAAAAACTCTGCACCCTGGTCCTCTGTCTGCAGCAGCAGTGAGGAGATGGTCACTACCAGTGCATACACCATACACACCGCGACTTCTCTCTGACCTTACATTAGAGCTCCAACTCTAACAATGCTCTGGGGAGCAGGTTATTAGTTTTGTTTTGCTTTTAAACTGACTTTATCTTAGTTTCTTAGAACTTAGTGGTTAAAATCTTACCAACTTCCGAAGGTTGACTAGCTTTCTGAAGGCAAACAAAAAAAGAGAAGATGGGAGTAGAAGGAATCAAGCAGCAAATCTAGCCTGACTCTTTGAAGACTCAACCAGGGAAGTGGTTGAGTCATCGTCCCTGAAGGTGTTTAAAGGATGCATAGAGGAGGTGCTCAGGGATATGGTTTAGTAGTGGACAGCAGCAGTTGGACTTGATCTCAAAGATCTTTTCCAACCAAATGAGTCTATGATAAAGTTTGAATCAAGTCTATCTGAGAAAACAGTTACAACTTTTCCCCAGTGAACTCCATGGCAAATCAGTTTCAAATTCAGTGAACTCTGGGAAAAGAGCAGGCTACTGTACTGAATTCTATCTAAGCTCTTATACTACATCAGAGTGTAATAAAAATACCTAGAAATATCTCAGCCATTTCTAATTAAAATACCTGAAAAATATCTTGATGTGTGCCTCTGCATTTCCCTCACCAAAATAAACATTTTCTTAGGTAATTATAGTAGATTAGAACAAGTCCTGTGAGGAGCAACTGAGGGAAGTGGGGTTGTTTAGCCTGGAGAAGAGGAGGCTGAGAGGAGACCTCATAGTTCTCTGCAGCTCCCTGGAAGGAGGTTGTAGCAAGGTGGGTATTGAGCTCTTCAACCAAGTAAGAAGTGGTAGGACAAGAGGAAATGGTCTTAAATTACAGCAGGGGATGTTTAAATTGGATATTAGAAGGAATTCCTTCACCAAAAGAAGTGATGAAACACTGTCAGAGGATGCCCAGGGAAGTGGTGGAGTCTTCATCCCTGGAGGCGTTCAAAAACTGTGTGGCCGTGATAATTTGGGACATGGTTTAGTAGGCACAGTGGTGCTGGGCTCATGGATGAACTTAGAGGTCTTTTCCAGCCTTAGTGATTGTATGATTAAATCCTATGCTGATTTTTTTTTCCAGCCTGCACCTATCTAAATCTAGAATTAGGAGTCTAAAAAACATCCTCATGGGAATGTAAAATTGACTCATTTTTCGACCATTATTTACTTTTCCAGACTAAATAACTCAATTTTCGACAAATCTGGCAGAAATTTTTTGTGGTACATCTCACAGGGATATCAGTCTCTTAGAGAAATCCCAGATCAGGAAGGGAAGAATGGGATGCATAGCCATTTCTCAACAAACTTTAGACAGAGAGAAACGTTGTGCCTCTTAACTCTGAACTGAAGGTATGTGGGTCAAGCACGAGCTTCCTAAACTTTCAGAAAACAGAGAAAGTTAACAGAACTCTCAGAGGAACTGGCCTTCATATGTTCTTCTGGGTGAATAAACAGTACAATTGTTTTGAATGAGCTGCTTTGAGTCACTTGAATTAGCAAGAGCTCCCAAAGGAAATTTTCCTACTCTTGACAGATTCAATTGGGATTGTCATGTAAGCAACATTTTAAGAGAAGACTGTAACTGGAAGGCTAAGA
Organism: Phaenicophaeus curvirostris; assembly: GCF_032191515.1. Taxonomy (NCBI): domain Eukaryota; kingdom Metazoa; phylum Chordata; class Aves; order Cuculiformes; family Cuculidae; genus Phaenicophaeus; species Phaenicophaeus curvirostris. The sequence goes on along the minus strand of NC_091405.1, from coordinate 3,975,687 downwards.
ATCATTAATCCCAGTGTTCGACCCTTGCAAGGAGGAAAGAATACGACAAATGTTCTTATAGTGAAGTGGTTGAAAACAACTGCAGAATGACTCTCCAGTAATCACGCTCTTCATCCATGAAAAGCATTTGTTAAAACTTTACCATTCAAGATGGGGTTTTTACACTGTCCCAACTGACCTGCTTTGCCAGCTAGACATCTCTAATCAAAACCTTGATTCTGAAGAAAATTACCTCCACTGCTCACTTGTAAAGACAAGCCAAACACTCAACTACTGTGAATTCTTCCTCTTCACAAAATAAAAGAAGTGTCTTCATAGATTGATAGAAGGGCCGTGCAAAATATCCTGACCCCACAACTGAGCTGTGTAATTTATTTCCTTTTAAGAGCTCAATGGAATATCTACAGGGATTTTCTTCAAAATCCATAACCCGCCACAGTACAGTGTAGGTGGGCAAACCTCATGCCTCAGCTGGTAACATTCATGATAGTTCTGCAAGACTGACTTATGAGATACCTTGATTACTTCAGTCAGTAAAACTCTGAAAGTTTCACATCTCAGTAAAGTTACTAAAGCTTTTGGATTCTTAGTAAATACACAGAGACTTCTGACCTTTCCTCTCTGTGATTTACAGTGAATGCCATGTTCCTCACCTTAAAAATTCCCTTGTTGCAAAGAGAAGACAAAGTGCATGTCAGGAGGTGATGCCAGCCTTGTCTGTCACTCAGACATTTAGCAAGACTATTGGGCGTTTCTCTACACTATCTCAGTGCCTGTAATATGGTTCTACAAAAGCGCTTGCTTGGAGACCAAGCAGGCTATCTGATTCCCAAGTGGGTATGCTCCAGTGGGTTAGATTTAGCATGCTGATTGACAAAAACCTTTTCCCACTAGATTGTCTTATTGCACTAATTCTGGAGAAAGGTCAAAGAATCATTTGCTGCTTCCTCTCCTCCAAAAAATATTAGGTAAATCATTGGTCAGTGGATTTTCTCAATATCCAGCATTAATACAGACATATCCGCACACTTTGATGAGCTCTATCTTTCGTTTATTTCTTAGAGCGCTGTTGCATATACATTGTCAGATAACAGCATGGAAAAGCTTTATGTCAGTGAGAGAGTAAAAAATTAAGGGAAAATTGGCTTCACAATAACAAGCTGAAACGTGTTAGGTAAATAAGGACTACTCTCTGTCTATCTGTACTTTAATTATCTACATTACCATTATTAAGGGATAAAAAGGGGAATTCTTAAGGAGCTTCAGTGCTACATCACATAAATTACAGAAGAAATTTAACTGGCATATATTACAAATTTTAAACCTGAAATAAACCTGTACCTATATATGGGAAAATATTTTAATTTCCATAATGAGAAACAATTAACAAGGAGAGAAACTTTGACTGAAGTCAAGAGTCAAAACAACATCTATTAAAAAAGCATATAATCAAAATCCAGCAGAGGTTTAGCCCAAACCCAATGAAATACTTCATTGGATACACAAAATAATCTCACAGGCAGCACATACTCGTGGGATACTTTTGTAGCTCCTTCAACTATGCAGAAAATCTTTATTTTTCCAGTTCTATAAAGGAAATGGACATTACACTGATCATTAACAAATTCCGGAATAAGGTTTTACAAAAGCTAAGATTAGTATACTTATGACAATGAGACTCCACTCTGCCTTTCACAGCAGATGTCTAAAAAATGATCCTTTTATTTTTTCCTAAACAGAATCTGTTCATACAAGAAAAAAAGATAAACAGATGAAACATTTGAGTTGTGAAATTTGAAGGAAAGGCAAGTCTTTTAATACCAGTCTATGAAATATCAGATTATATCTAGTTTTAAACAGGTTCTTAATCTGCAGCAGGAAAAAAATTCTCAGAACTACTCAGTATGTCTCGGAATAAAACCTAAATAACTCATTAGTCTCCACTCCTCAATAAGGAGATGGCATACCTCTCATTGTTTTCATTTTGTGTTGGATCAATCCTCAGAATGGCTGCTCTTTTGGAACAGGAAAAGGTTGAAGAACATTAAGAGAGATATGGAGCTGTTGGAACAGGTCCAGAGGAGGCTACAAAGATGATCTGAGGGCTGGAGCACCTTCCATATGAGGACAGGCTGAAAGAGTTGGGGTTGTTCAGCCTGGAGAAGAGAAGGCTCTGAGGAGGCCTTACAGCAACATTCCAGTACCTGAAGGGGCTACAAGAAAGCTGGGGAGGGACTGTTTATAAAAGCTTATAGTGGTAGGACTAGGGGCAATGGGTATGAGCTGGAGAGGGGCAGATTTAGATGAGACATAAGGAGGAATTTCTTCACTATGAAAGCAGTGAGGCCCTGACCCAGGTTTCCCAGGGAAGTCGTGGCTGCCCCATCCCTGGAGGGGTTCAAGGCCAGGTTGGATGGGCCTTGGGTAGCCTGATCCAGTGGGAGGTGTCCCTGCCCATGGCAGAGGGTGGAACTGGATGATCTCTAGGGTCTCTTCCAACCCAAACCATTCTATGATACATCACAATTTCTTACACTAGTTTCAAGGAGTTTTTACTTTTTAAGCAATACTTTTACCGTCCAGCTAATTTTAAGATGTTTGGACCTAAAAATGCCTGTTCTCCTATCCCTTTTCTCTCTGCAAATATGCTGAACAATTGGAAAAGCAGTACTCAGAGGTTTCATTAACAAAGAGATTTCTAAAGTACGTCAGGGAAATCTCCAAGGAGAGTTTAGTAAACGCTTCTCCATATTTAATGATAAATATTGATTATTTAACAGCCAGTCTTCCAGATGCTGAAATTGCAAAAATACAGTTGGCAGCAAAACAATGGAGTTGGAACTCTCTGCACTGGGTACCAAGGAAAGAAGTTAAATGCAGACTCTCGGAAATAATTTTACTTCTCCAAGTTAAATGTCTCAGCCTACAGTTTTTTTCATAGAATCACAGAACAGTTCGGGTTAGAAGGGACCTTGAGGCCCTTAAATCTCCCCTCTTTCAGCTTAAAACCATTCCCCCTTGTCCAATCCTTGCACTCCTTGATCAAGAGCCTCTCCCCAGCTGTTCTTTAAGCCCACTTTATGTACCGCAAGTCTGCTATAAGGTCTTCTCAGACGAAACAGCCCAGGAACAGAAGCAGTCCTCACCACCCTAGTATTTACTATTTGTATTTGCTACTGAACAAGAAAGATAAGGTGAGTGCCTAAAACCCTACATAGTCTGGAGTAAGTTGAGAAGAACCCTGTGGCAGGGTGTATTGAAACTGAACTTCATTTTCTGCAGCACCTCAATTACTGAATAATGATCCATACTTCCTTTTCTTCTACAGGCCTTTGGAATTCTGCTCCTCTTGGAAAAGCCTTCAGCACTGGTTCCATTATCTGTGACATCTCTGCATTTATATACTAGGAGTGAAGTGCAAATTGCTCAAACTTTTTCAAAGAATGCGTAGTGCATTTAAATCTGTTCGTGCCCTTGTCTAATACATCTTAAAGCTTTAATTAAGAACACATAGCTAATACTAGCTTTGGTAGAAATACAGGAAATAAAATTCTCATCATTATTGTTAGTCTCTAAAAAAAAAATAAAAAGAAAACAGATGCACTGAAAGTCTTTCTCAAAAAATCAAAAAAAAAAGATTGTATTAATCCATGTTACTGAGCAAGACAAGACAGATCCTTACCACAGTAGCTTAGAAAATGTTTCTTCATGAATGTACTCAGCTTGACTTTAGCAGGGCTGCTTTCAGAAATAAAGTTTGCAGGTCACAAAGGAAGCTCTTATTTGCTACCTGAGCACATTATTATCAGGATTATTAATTGGTATTATTATGTGTAATACTTACATACATTATGTACAGAGATGTCCATTCAGAGCATCCCTAGCCTGTTGTTGCCATGATTCATGCTGTGCTTTGTGGGATTTCTCACTGTGTTTGTCTAAAATACAAACACCTCAGTCACCTTAATAAGTTTTATATTTGTTAGTGAATGATTGCTTATTGTCTCTCTTCAGGGGTGCTGGGCCAAGCATTTTTAGATGCTAATGTATTCTTCACAGATATTTCCAGGCTATGCCATACTGGCCCAGGTTGTCCAGAGAAGTAGTGGACGCCCCATCTCTGGAGGTGTTAGTCAAGGCTACGAGCAAGCTGATCCAGCAGAGGGAGGCCGGAACCGATTTTTGTTTCATTTATACTTAGCTACTGAACTAAAAACATTTTTTTTTTTTTTCATCTTTCCACCTCAGTTCATGAAAAGTATGGAATCATCTGGCCTCGGTTGATAACACAGTAATAGGTCATTTGTTATCCTGAACTAAAGCTGTAAAACACTATATAGGTATAAGGGATTTAAATCAAGCAAACAAAACTCAATGCTCACCCTTCACTGTTATGAGTTTATTTCCTTTCTGAAATGATCCTCATTTATCATGTACTTGCCTTCATTGGTGATGTTCTGACACACTGGTTAAGCCGCCAAATAAAAATTGGCATGGGGTGGAGATAAGAAAAGAAATAGGTATTACTCTAGATAAATTCACAAGTTGTTATACCACTTCTTGTATTTTGAATATTTTTTTCATCATCTCCCCAGAGCTAGAAGAAAATACTTTATCAGCTCATTAGCTCAGTGTTCTATGGAGTAAACTACTCCCCTTGCCATAAAGTTTGACAGTATCTTCTCTGACAGCAGACAGTACAAAAGAGGCAATAAATCCACGGGCGTAAATGAAAGTTTATATCTGAGAAAAGCGGTTACGATCATTAGAGTTATGAGCACGAAGGAATATCAGGAAATCCTAATCCCTTTGTCTGGCTTTATGCATTTCTCTTCATCCTTTCAATAACTTGTCTGACTTCAACATTCCTAATTTGTGCTTCATTACCTTAAACAGCATGACATGTTTTCCAAGGAAAGGTAACTAATAACATAACACATACTTCTTTTAAATAAACATTGGTGTGTACAAGAACCAAAACAGAATTACTATGTTTTTTGCAACCCGCGAAAAGAGCCCCCTTGGTTGCTATTACACACCGTTAGGTGTTTATGAGTAATCAGGGATTTACAAGTTTTAGTGCATAGAATCTGCACCCACCATATGCTTTTTTCATATCTCTAAATTACTCCAGGTTGCCATGACATTTTTTTTCTTCACATCATCACATTTTCCAGAAGAAAAATCCCATGGTTGATGCCTTCAAATTTCAGATTTCTCACAGAGAAATGAGGTAGCCTCTATAAGACAGCTGTCTTCAGTTTTTCCTGAGGAAGGGTTATGAATTTGCTTCACTTCCCAAGTTCTGCTCAGTAACAAAACATCCTGGGCCACTAAAAAGCTACATAAATATTATTTTGAAGTCATGATTATGCCAGCTCCCTTTGTTGGGTAGTTTTAATCATGCCAATTGCTGTAAATAGTTTACCTCTTCAAGGAGTAAATTAGGGAGCAAAAGCAATTTTTTAGAGGTGACGAGGTCACAAGAAAGGGTAGGTTGAAAAAGACACTCCTGCAAACTATAATAATATATTCACAGAATATATGTTATAAAATATTCATAAACATTACAGATAAATGGAATTTTGCTTTTCAAGTTTACACGCTAGAGGTTTTAAATGAATTTGATTTTGTAAGAAGACATGATTGCAATTAAATCGATATATCTGTTACCAATTGGAATCCACATGAACTTCCAGATGGTGGAAATGCACACTTATGATTTTACTTACTCTGTCTTTTAAAGACAGGAAAACCTTGATTGTTCTTACCAACTCTGTATCTGCACAGTTACATGGCTTTGACAGAATCATTCCTCCCATATGAGGATAGGCTAAGGCTAAGAGAGTTTGAGTTGTTCAGCCTGGAGAAGAGAAGGCTCTGACAAGACCTTATAGTGATCTTCCAGTACCTGAAGGGGCTACAAGAAAGCAGGGGAGGAGCTGTTCACAAAGGCTTGTAGTGATAGGACGAGGGGTAATGGCTATAAACTGGAGAGGGGAAGATTTAAGCTAGACATAAGGAAGAATTTCTTCACTATGAGAGTGGGGAGGCCCTGGCCCAGGTTGCCCAGGGAAGTTGTGGCTGCCCCATCCCTGGAGGTGTTCAAGGCCAGGTTGGATGGACCTCAGGCAGCCTGATCCCATGGGAGGTGTCCCTGCCCATGGCAGGGGGGTTGGAACTAGATGATCTTTAAGGTCCCTTCCAACCCAAAATGTTCCATGATTCTACAATTCCAGCTTTCCATCAGCACAAATGAGAGAACAAGGTGGCTCAGGGAATTTTGGCTCCACTCAGTAACCAGGCAGTCAGAACGGAAACAGTTCAGCTTAAATTTAAACATGTAAGCGCTCAGAATTGCTGGTTTAGGCAAACCTCCTGGTTTAATTAGACTATCCACATCTGACTGCTCAGGTATTCTCTCACTTTAATGAAACAGGTATTAAGAATAGACATTTTATGTATGCCTAGAAGCAAGGCATATAAAATACTAAAATACAACAGTGATCTCCAGGAAATACATTTATTGATCCAAAATGTGAAGCTTGTCTTCTCTCTAATCTCTGTCCAAACCTAGAACTAATCACAGAATTTGATGTAACTTGTAATGAAAAGCAGCCCACATACCCAGCTACAAAGGAAGTTACCTCATAGCTAGTCCTTGGAAACACTCCCCCTCTTTTTATTTTTAAGCTCTTTTATACAAGGACAATGAAAAATTAAGCCAGCATGATCTCCAAAGACTTCAGATTTCACATATTTGGACTCAACTTAATGAATCTTCTTTTTCCCCAGGCCTTTGGCATCTTTATTTTGTTTATTTTTGGTCTCTTAGACACTAGAAAATTGACACTTTAGAGTAAATTGCCTATTAGTATTGCAAATGCAACAGATGATAAGCAAGATTTGAATTGCAAACCCATTTGTGGCTAACTTCTAAATAATGCTGGACTACAGAGTTCAGAGTATGATGTTATTAAGAAATTACTTTTCTGTTTTATAGCATTATAGAATTGTCTCCTTAGGCACTAGCTATGGGTAAAATTAATTTGCATTAGAAATACCTACCTGTAATTGAGTATTCTCCATGTAGGAGTTAATTAGAACTAAGTCCTGTTTTTATCATTCCACATGCTTGGTGACCTTCACTGACAGAGAAGCCTGGACTGGACACAGAGAGCAGTATCATGGCAGAAGGTGAAGAACTTCATCAAGGTGGTGATTTAAGTAACATCATGTTTTTCCTGTTGGACTTCTATCTGAAGGGATTTCAGAGACCAGAGAAGCCACACAACACAAAATTAATTCTCTAGTTACGAGAAACCTGAAAAAATTGTACTCTGAAGCAGGACAAGAAGCTGTTTCAAAATCAAGGGGCATCAACAATATAAGTTACTATGATATATCAAAGCCTGATCCTTCTTTCTCTTAATTCTGTACTCTACTTAAATCAATAGCCATAAATTCATGCACACTGTATGTCCTTGCTCAGTTTGGCTTGCATGTGCCACACCAAACCCACGCCTTTTTGTGTGTGAAGTTTAGATCTCAGGGCTCACATTAGCCCATAGAATCTGTGCTTGCTGAAGCACCGAAGAATTTCAAACAGCACAAATACCCAAAGCTTCTGGGAACAGTAGAAGTTCAGCTTGGCTTGTGTTTGCAAGCAACTGGATTCAGTGAAAAAAGCTTTAGTAGTCCCACTTGGTAAACCCTGTGCAAAACGTTCCTTTGTGTAGTTGTGCATAATTAGGAACTTTGAATTGAAAATAGGAACGTGTTAGTATCTGAAACACAGCGAAACAGCAAAAGAGTAAGGGCAAATAACACCATGTTGTTTCCTTGGAAGAACAGCCCTTTTCCATGTTAATATTAAAGTAATGTAGTAAGCATTTTAAAATGGAATCATTAAGGTTGGAAAAGACCTCTAAGATCATCCAGTAGAAACGACAGCCCAACACCACCACATTTATTTCTTCTTCTTTTGTAATAATAACAATCAAAACCCTGGTTATTATAACAGCAGTCAGGGAGAAACAAGGCACAGAGGTATAAAGACGAGGAGGCTAGGAAGTCCAGAACGACCCTTCTCTAGGAAGCTTAACCCTTTCACCTTCACGGTAACAGGAGAAAAAATGTGCTTAATAAATGCATCAATAACCTAAGTCCTGTTTTTTGGTCTCTTGTTGGCCCCAAGTCCCTTATCTTTATGGCAGGCTGTGATATTATCTGTCTCACTGCAAGACAGAAAATAAGAGGGCTGTCAAGGTTGACATGCATCTAAAAGCAATAGCTTATCATTAAACCAAAGACCTTCCTACAACAATAGAAAATATTTTCTCTTTTTGTCGTGCTGTGTTTCAGATTGTTTTACTTGCTGATACATACTGATGGAGGGTGAAATGGGGGGAAAACATCTCCAGTCATGTATCAAATCCAAGCAATAGCACTGTTTGTGCTCCAGTTGCATGGCTGATTAACATGAAGGAGCAGTGAATCTTTCACACAGTGATTCTGTCCCTAATACAGAAATAGCAGCAGTGATTCCACTTAGACAGACTGCTGGACACAGCAGGTTTATGTTAGGTCCTTGTTAGAACTAAAGCAAATAGCTTACTTGTGCCTCCTCTGGTCCTTAGTGTATATTGAGTGTTATTGGTAGGTAAGATAGGATGCTTCTCAGCATTGTTACACTGAAGCTTCATTGTCCCTCACACTCTGTGTTGATCAGCCTATCACATGGCATACCAAAGGCATGGGAGGCATCTTAGCAGAAAAGAGAGGGAGAGAACACACAGGGTTCTTACCAGTGAAACTAAGCAAGAGAGATCAAGAATGAGAAAGTCACTAGAAGGCAGGAAAAGTAGGCAGGTACAGCAGTGGTTTTGGAGAAGCAGAACTTACTATGCAGGAATACTCAATGACTTTTCATCATCTTCATTATCTCAAAAAACCTTGCCCCTCAGGAGATCTCTAGGAATACCCTTTGAAAGAATAGGAACCCATCTCACAATCCACTGTATGACAGCACTAGTTTCTTTTCAGAATCAGAAGCAACTGACCAGTTACAGAGAACTTTCTGAACAGATCTGAACAAGATACCGCATTTCCTACATCTGAATTTGGAAAACACGTGACCAAGAAGCTGCAATATGGTATTCAGAGCCCCTCTAAAATATTTGTAGCTCCTACTATCAATTCAGTCCCCTTTCTGTTATTTCCAGATGCTGAAACAGGAGCCATATATATTTCTGCTGTTGTACATACAGATGCAAAACTAAAGATGAATTCCTTTAGTAAGACAAAAATCTTGAGTATACACACCATAATGCTTTCTTCCATGGCATACCACCTCTGAAACACTGACGTTCAGGGAAGGAATTATTAAAGCAATCAAGAAAGGTTCATGAAAAATAATTAAGGTAAACGTTTTACTTGTTCTTCAAGACTTCTATTTATTAAAAAAGTAGAAGGATCCTTAGCAACCCAGACAGCTAGTTAGCTTTGTTGACCAAGGGAGAAAAAGAATACATTAACAAGTGTTTAAAGACAACCTACAAAAAAACCCCAAACTCTTAGCAGTTCAAAACCATAAAAACACAATTAAAGATTTTAAGATTATTGGGCTGAGTCTTTCATCACTCAGACATACTTGTAACAATTCAATCTCTTTACTGCCCCTGAAGTACAGTCTGAAGGAATTAAATCTACGTTCTCTATTTGTGAGCAACGGAACCACGTTACAATATTTTCAGTCTCTTGACTGACCTTTACAGGAATTTCTACCAGACAGTTTTTATTCTTGGCTTGAATTTGCTACAGACTTTCAAAAGATGAATAGTCATCTGCCTTGTAAAGGGTTTGGCAGAGATAAATTGGGATAAGGTTATTTGTAGACGGCTTCTCAGATTAGGACACCCACTTTCTTCTGTCTCAAAAGATTTCTTCAATCTTAACAGACTCGGAAAAAAAGAGTATATTTTGTGATATGATTTTGATGGCAAAATCCTTTTGGAAGTCCAGGGAGAAGACACTGCTTCTGTGGCCTTGAAAACTAGAAAAAAAATCTCTCACATGTCCTTGCCTAATTATGAACAACAGCAATGCATGCTCCTGTTCTCTTCTTAACTGTGCTCCTTGGAAAATATTGTATTAAAAAGTGATTTCAACAGAGCGTGTTTCATACAGGATCTCAAAATGAATAACATACAAGAGAAGAAATGTATTTCAAATCAGTGAAGAAAAAGGCAAAACTTTCTTTTCTGCCACAAATACTCTTTTGTTCCCACTGAATTGAGCCATAAAATTACCCTTATATGTCAAGCTGACCCTGCAATAAGTTACTAGCATAATAAAGAAAGTAGCTGAATGAAAATTTAGAATGCAATTAGATACAGAACAGTCAATACTGCATTTAGGATTTGAATGCAATCTGGTCATTGCTCCAAGCAGGTATCTAAGAATGGCTAAGTCTGCTCTCCTAAAGTCAAGGGCTATGATCCTGATTTTTGCCTTGCTCCCTCCTCTCAGTATCCTGAAGTCCACAGTCTCATGGTCACTGCCGCCTATGCTTTCCCAAACTCTCTCATCAACAACTCATCCTTCCTTGATTAAAAGCATGAGGTCCAGTAGAGTATGTTCTTTCACTGGATCCTCAATCAGCTTTCATAGGAAGCTGTCATTGCTGTACTCCAGAAACCTCCTGGGTTGTCTGTGCTGTTTGTGTTGTGCCTTCAATAGATATTGGGGTAGTCCAACTCCACCATAAGGGATGTAGCCTTTGAAAAGGAGGCTTCGTCCACCTGACCTGAAGGTCTCATCTACCTCATCAGGCATCTACAATAGACACTACCACAACACTGTCCTCGCTGGTCTGTACATTAATCTGCATCCATAACTGCTCAGCTGGCCGATCACCAATCCCAAGACAGAGCTTTAGACATTCCCATTGTTCTTCTCTACAAATGGCATGGTGTTCTCGCTGTCTGGCCTTCCTACTGAACCTAAACCCAACCACTACCACATTCAAGTTGTGTGAACAATCCCACCACGTTGTGACCCCAATGAGGCAGTAGCCCTACAATTGTACCCAGTCCTCTGTTCATCCCGTTTCCCACACTGCATACAAGTACTCCTGAAAGGCAGGCAGCTGTGCCAGTTCCCTGGAAAAGGTATAGATGAGAGGTTTCCTCGTAACGCTGTCTTGTAGACATCTTGTTCTGTGCATGTTCTTGAAGTGGATTAGGCAACATGCTGGCATGAAGATAAAGCCACATCATTACTTTCTAGAAGGATTTTCAGCAAACAACCATGAAAAGTTGATGCTGCCCTACTATCCTCTTTGCAATTAAAGGCATATAACTACTTGAGTGCATAGAGACGTGCACTTACATGACAGGTTTTTTAGAGGATTGGACAATAAGTTGCATCAGAAAGGTCCCTTGAAGCTTATAAATCCCTTGGAAATGGTAACAACATAGCAAGCCCTAGTCAAAATCCACATATTTTGCATTTTATATATATATCACTCAGCACAACAGAATCAAGCTGTACTACAAACTGTACTTCCATGGTACAAAATATTTACAGTAGTTAATGGAATACTGATACATCCCTTAGTAATCCCTTAGGTTCCAGCACATGTTAAAGATTAAGTACTAAGCAATATGTTTATCTGATTATTACATATTTATCTTCTCCTCTCCTTTAAAGGAAAAATCATCCATTTTCCCTGAAGCAAAAATATTTTGCTTTGAAAGTACTTGTTTTCATTAATGGGATTCTAATACTTAATTAAAAATGAGGGGTTTATTTGAATGAATTAAATGATGGAACTGTAGCAATAAAAATTAGTCTCACCAAAAAACATGGAATTTTAATTGCAATATTAACTGGATTCAAATTATGTGATAGCTCAGCGACACTACTGAGTTAACTCAGAATTAATGCAATGCAGGATTCTGTCTATGTCTACCATACAAGAGTAATTAGATAGAGCTCGGGATTTCAAAAAAAACCCCAAAAACTAAACAAAAAAACCTGTTCACCATTCGTCTAACTTTTGATCTGTGAATGATAAATCAGCCTTAAACTTCAGTGGAATCAGAATTAAGCTGCTGACTCACTTAGACTCACTACATATGGAACACAATTATTTGTTTTCCCTTGCTCTGTGCTGGCCTCAACCCTAAACACATTGTCAGAAACATACATTCTAGGAACTATATCCATCATAGCAGAATGCTAAAATTCAGTTACAGGTGCATGTATCAATGTAAACAAAAAGGCAGGTCAAAGTGTTAGGCCATTTAGGCTCAGACTACTGGAGAAAAGAATCACAGAAGGATCAGGGTTGGAAAGGACCTCTGGAGATCATCCAGTCTAGTCCCCTTGCTAAAGAAGTTTCACCTACAGAAGGTGGCACAGCACCATCTTGGCCGAGGGCACACTGCCAGCTCATGGTTCACTTGATATCCATCAAGACTCCGAGACCCTTCTCCGCAGAGCTACTCTCCAGCTGATCAACCCCTAACCCCCACCAGTGCAGGGAGTTGTTCCTCATAGTCTGCAGAAATCTTTCTAGAGTGGATTGACAGTAAACTCTAGAGACATCTATACTTATTATTTTCCTTAGAAACTAAGTTTACATTTCATAGAATTACCAGTTTGGAAGAGACCCACTGGATCATCCAGTCCAACCATTCCTATCAAACACTAAACCATGTCCCTCAGCACCTCATCCACCTGCACCTTAAATACCTCCAGGGAAGGGGACTCAACCACCTCCCTGGGCAGCTGTTCCAGTGCCCAATGACCTCTTCTGTGGAGAATTTTTTCCTAATGTCCAGCCTAAATCTCCCCTGGTGGAGCTGGAGGCCATTCCCTCTTGTCCTGTCCCCTGTCACTTGGGAGAAGAGCCCAGCTCCCTCCTCTCAACAACCTCCTTTCAGGTAGTTGTAAAGAGCAATGAGGTCTCCCCTCAGCCTCCTCTTCTCCAGGCTAAACAACCCCAGCTCTCTCAGCCGTTCCTCATAAGGCCTGTTCTCCAGCCCCCTCACCAGCTTTGTTGCTCTTCTCTGGACTCGCTCCAGAGCCTCAACATCCTTCTTGTGGTGAGGGGCTCAGAACTGAACACAGGATTCGAAGAGGGGTCTCACCAGTGCCGAGTACAGAGGGAGAATAATCTCCCTGGACCTGCTGGTCACGCTGTTTCTGATACAAGCCAAGATGCCATTGGCCTTCTTGGCCACCTGGGCATTTGCTATAAATGTAAATTGTTCTCAGATTTGACTATTTTTTCTCCAGAATGTCCTAGACTGCTCCATGCTCCAGTAAAACTTTACTTGACTTTTGTCACTCAGAGGTGGCTGGCGAGCCATCACCCAGTGTGCTTATAACCATGTGTGGGAAAAAAAGGAAATGACAAAGGCTAGAATACCAAATACTTATCACGCTATCTTTTAATGCTGAAATTGACCTTCAAATAGAGACCTTCCCAAAAACCAGGATTCACATTGCTGTCATATCCAAATACACTATTTGGATGTGGATGCAGTCAATATGTACAGGCAAACTGGCAGTCTGATAACTACATACTGTGCAATCTGGTCGTGCAGATGCGTAGGGGGTGCACAAACACTTCTGGGAACGTAAGTCCAACTCGTTTTGCCAAGTGATGTTCAGTGTTGAAAACTTATTAAGCAGTAGAAAACTAGACTATGGAAGTCCCTGTTGACATAAGATGGCACAGGATGAAACAATGGAAAGTAGGGAATGACCCGGTGCTGAGACAGTGAACTCACCAGTGCTTGATCAAGTCACCTGGGTGCAACTTGAGTTGAGTATCGCATATAGGTGATGCAGCATCTGCATCGTACTGCACAGTGCTACAAGCACAACACTACAAGTAAAGACAGGAAAGATACTATTTTCACCTCCCTTCATGCCGGCTGGTGGAGAATTCAGCAATCTAAGATTTGTTTAAAGCACCTTTTTTATTGACCAGTATTTAAATCTGAAAGACCACAAGTCTTGGCATCCCAGACATAGACAATACTGCTTGATGCCATTCATTCTAGATGTTTACTTTGATGAAGAAATGAAACATGAGTTAAAGCTGTTAAGTTTACAGCTTCCAGAAGGCTGCTGTTTATGCCTTCTATGAAAACACATAACTAGCACAGTAAAAATTACACTCACTATAGTCTTCTCAAAATATACTTGTATTCATTTGGTACTTGCAATTTACTCTGTAATTTGCTTCTTAAGCATCCTCTATTACTTTTATTTGGCTTTGTTGTGTACTACGCCACTGCTTTACAGAGCATAAAAATATTACCAAGAAAAAAATAGGCCAGTGTAAATAATCATCTTGGAAATGTGTCTTCTTATTTATAACAGGGCATCTTGTGAGTTTTCACCTGGCTACATACCTATCTCACTTCAGCAGATGTTGCTGATGCTCCTAGGGGTATTCTAACTTTCATTGCTTTAGTTTCTCACTGAGTAACCAGATGCCAAACCACAGAAATATCAAATTCTGGTGAAACGTATGTCTACTTCAGTCATCAGAATACAAATTAGATAACTAATCTACACCAGCAGGCCATAATTAAAGATTGAAGACTGCAGGCAAAACCCTAACCAATGCTTACATTGCAGTTCTTCCAAACATATAATCCATTTAGAAAGATGATGTCGAGATCTACGCTCTCCTTGGCACACTCACAGAAGCGCTGAGTGACATCCCTTTTATTTTCATTAGCTTTCATTTCACAAATTTCCTTCATTTCATACCCCAAATTTTTCAAGTGGGTGTAAGGAAGAGTTAGAGTAAGTGTGCACAAATGCAATTGGTCTGATCAGAAGCATGGAAAAGGTTAAAGAGAAATTAAATAGGCCACAAATCTTCCCCTTCATAAGGAAAGGATAAGGAAGAGAATATAGTAGAATTAAAGAAGGTCCTGAACTGGAAAGGACCCACAAAGTCCAGCTCCTGTCCCTACGTAAGGCAACCCCGACATTCACCCAATGTGTCTGAGGGTATTGTCTAAATGCTTCTTGAATATTGTCAGGATTGGCAGATCTGAATGGTGGAGATCTGAAAGCTGCCAGGAATTCAGATAGCAGAGGGATGTGTATTCGTTTCCAAAATACAGAACCCTGGGTTCACTCCGTGAAACCATCAGGCAGGAGGCCAAAAAAAAACATAGTGCTCCCTCATGCAGCCAATTCATTTGCCACATAAAGGTATGAAAATAAAAGGTTATATATGGGTTCAAATAGGGATTAGAAAAAAAATCAAGGAAGATAGGTTTGGTAGTAGCTATCAAACACAAACACCTGTGCACAAGATCTTTTTCAAGACACCCATGTTTTCTGGAAGTTGGGAAAACATGACCCTAGGTATGTTGTGCTCTTTTCCTAAAAAAACCCAGTAGTCCTTTCTTTTGGAACGAGATCCCAAAAGAAGTTAACCTCAGATCCAGTCTTGTGTGGCAGTTTATACAGGCAGCAAAACCCTTATCATATCATCTTGTGAAACTGCATATTTTCATGAAGGAGGGGAAATTCTGGTGGTAGTTTAAAAAAAAAAAAATTACACGATTGTAAGGAGAAGGAACCACTGGGGTATAAAATTTTATTTAGTATCTGGAATGTTTTAATTCTTTTTGTTTGTGCAAAATCAGCAAGTATAGTCCCTGATCCAATTAAGCTTAAAAACTGGATAAGCACTGCTGATCATAATTTGATATAGGAAGATATCTTAAGTTTTTTGGGGGGTATATACACATAACCTGGGTAAGAAAAGCATGCAGGACCCAATTAACACATCATGCTCAGTATATAGGAGTGCCAACAGAAGGGAGAATATATTCTAAAATAATGCAGAGATTTTGCCATGAAGACCCGAGTTGCAGATTTCCACTGTGGCAATGACTAAATATCGTGCGGACACGATAATTTCTGCAATCAAGACAGGAATAACACGCTTGACTTAAGCTTCCAGTTTAAGACATACACAATCAGATATGAAAAAGGAAAATTACACAGACCAGAATGATTACACATTTGTATCAACACACTCAACCAAAATGGGGCAAGAATAAAAATCCTATGAAATATTAATGACCTTGAATAATTTTTTTCATTTATTTTTTTCCAAATCATTTTAGTATTTTTTAATTTGTTTGGGCTTTTGCAAGTGTGTTAAAATGGAAAACACCAACTGGAAGAGTCTAGTTCATTATGAGTAACTGCAAACAGACATTTCGCAGACATTCCAATAACTATAGAATCTATTATTTTGTTGTAACCTGGTTTTTAAAACTGGATGATCTTTAAGGTCCCTTCCAACCCAATCTATTCTATGATTCTACACATTACAGTTCCATTACTAGATTTCTTTCAGCTATTTCTGAAAAGTTTAAAGTACACAATGCTTTGCAATCATTTCAGGCAAAGGAAACTACCTTTTAGCTCCTGGTGACAGTGACACCCAGGAAGTCCAAACAGATATACAGAGGGATGTTTTACCTGAACTGGCTCACATTGGCACCCACAAATGTAAAGATCTTCAGCACTGGCAGAGCTTCTAAATGTTTTACTCTTTCACTAGGGGCATTTTTAAACTGCTGGTACCTTTTGTAACTCAGTAATCATGCACGGTCTACTTGCCAAATAGAATTTTGAAGCACTTGGTAAAAAATCCAGCTCCTCAGAAATTAGAGCTTCTGCTAACAGTGGAGGAGATTGTGCTACACAAAGTAATCATGGTCATCATTAGCACTGGAAACCCCAAGCAGCATGTTGTCAGCCCCCAGTATTGACCAAGTAAATAAGAATTTTATTCAAAAGAACTTAGGAACAGCAATTTCTAGAGGCATCACTGAAAACTTACCTGAACAAGGAACTCCTTTCAGCATTGAGAAACCTAAAAGCAGGGATAGAGATATTTTATAAAATCACCAAAGTGATACTAGAAAAGGATGTATGCATCCTCTTCATGAGCATAAAAATAAAAGTAGAGGCCAAGAAATTTGATTAAGTAGACACACACAAACCTCTCGGATCATATTTACACAACACCTGCACAGCGTAAAGAACAAAAATCTCCTTATGTACTTTGATCTAGGTTATTGTTTTCACTTCCCGCAGATCATCTAGTCTGAAAGTGTCGTATTAGAAATAACAAGTTATCGTGAATATAAACTATTTTTCTTAAAAAGAAATTGGATCTGACAGCTGACACAGTGAAATCTTAATACTGGGCAATGCATGGCAGGCTAGAAATTAAGTAGTTTTGATGTAAAGTTATACAATCTAAATGAAGATATAAAAGAACGTTGATGTTTTCCACTAAATTGTGTGTTAGGGTATAAGACTTATAAAAACAAAATACCAACATAGACAACGACCATGCAGAGGCTCTGATCTATATTTAGCACTCTTAAATTATTAAATACTACAAATGGTTTACCCTGGCTCATATTTCATTAAATGGAAACAACAATTCTCATGTTATTAACAGCTTAAAAGCAGAACTGCAGGGAATAATGGGACACACTAGGGGATAGGAAAAGCCAACCAAACTCCACATCCTTCATAACTTATACAGAAAGGTAGCACAACTTAAACGATAGCATTCTAGCTATATGCTGAATATGTACTTATCTTTAATAAGACGCAACAGTCACAAACAATATGTAATTGTTTCTAATGTTACAGTACCTAGCCTGTCAGTTAAAGGAGATTGTGACAGGTATTATGGAGAAAATTCTAGTACAGAAAACAGATTACCAGTGAAACCACAGCCAACAAACTAAGCAGATCTCCAAGACCCTTTGCTTTTGGACAGAATAATCTTCTGTTCATTTAGTGAAGATAAAGGCAATAAAACATCTTCAAACCCACTTAAAAGTATTTATTAACAAGATACTTCTACGGCTTATATTATCAGTAGGGAGCTTGCATTGCTTCTACGCATCATACTATCAAAATAATTTGATATTTAATTCCTGTACAATGCTAGAAAAAATTGAACTGAAACACCTTCATGTGCAAATACTCATATCAGATTTCAGTAACTATATTTAACAAGATGTTTGAAAAACTATTGTGATTAACTACTAACACTACACCCCCCAAGCACACCCAGTATAGTAGTAGGGGAAGAAATAACTCATCCACTTAAAAGAAAGGGTCAAGCATTCTCTTTAGGAGTCTGAAGGGAAAGTTGGCTCTTCCTGTGGAAAGATTAAAGAACAGAAAAGACACAGTAGAAAGATCATTCTCCACTTAGACATGACAGATAATGTACCATGTGCCAGCATAATAAATAATTTCTACTATGGGGAATACATTTGACAGCTGAGCAGCAGAGATGTAAGCTACACCATCAGATCATGGAAGTAAGGCAACAAATTAAGGGTACCTAAATAGCAACAGAGAATAGACAGAATTAGTTAAGGACTCTACCATGTGACGCCAGCATCAGACCTTCTGAAGCCAAATGTGCTCAGATGAAAGTATTATTGTCATGAATTAAATTGTCTAATAAATGCTACAGAGATGGCAATTTATAAGTTATTTAGCTGTCTCGCATTTTTAACAGTCCCAGGTTTTTTATGATATCTTCATCTTTTTAATCAATGATGAGATCATGATTTACAACACTCTGCTCCCCAACAAAACCTAGCAGCATGTTCATAGGACAAGCTCTGTTACACCAGTGAAGGGACTAGAAGCAGCTTAATTTACTTGACTGGTAGAAATACTGTACCTCACATGAATTCAGACTTGCATTTCAAGGGGAACTCAGAATCTGACTGACCTTAAATTCCTTGTGGCGCAGGCCTTTTGGTATTTTGTTGATATAAATCAGCCCCTGATGCTCAGTTCAATGACCTAAGGTGGTTTTCATCTGCTGGTCCCTAGCAAGTATTTCAAAATGAGAATTTTCATTTCATTTGATATTGGAATTTTTAGGCGTTCTGATTATTTTTTAATCAGAAAACATGCAAGGAAAAAGTATTAATTATAGTTCAAGTTGAGAGAATATTTTCTCCTTTCCTTCCACTTCTCCTCTACCTTCCAGGCTACTTTTTCTAAGTGTGAGCATATCACATTTATACTTTTAAAAAACAAAACCAAAACACTCTACTTTTTCTCCTATTCCTCACCACGACAAAGACAATTATTTTCAGTTAGATAGACTCTTAGCCTTGACATCTAGTGTATCCTTAAAATGATTATAATGTTAATTCAGAAGTTTCCTGGCTTTTGAAAATAGATACTAAAAATAATATTAATTTATTTTCTTATTAATATCATCTCTCTTCCTGGTTGTAGATACTTTCTAGATCACATTTTCTCAACAGAATATATGATAAACAAAAAGCACAAAAGCACTTTTATGCCTACCTGATCAAGTCACACACAGAGATATAAATAGCTACTACCCTAGAAGAGCAGTTTGGGGTATAGCTTTTGAAACCTAGAGAATATAGGGTTAAGAGCGTGCAGGAACAAGCCCCACATACTTGTCCCAAAGAGAGATGGAAAACTGTTCACCATCAATTAAGTCTATAAATGAGGTTTTGATAAAAGAACAATTAAAGGTATGCATACCTTTGTAGTTATTCTCTTCTTGACCTAGCTGAGGTCTTTTCAGGCTAACTTTGTTATATGAAGGATCAGGAAAAAGCAATCTACTCTGTCCCAAATGTTGGTGACACCAGTTATTCAATTTTAATTGTTGGACTACTCCTTTTCCTTTCCTCAAATGCTTTTAGATTTCAGGGCTGAGAAGAACATGGAGTTGGAAGAAGTTGAATTTGAACAAGACACAGGCAAGAGGACTACGGCCAAATCTGTCAACGCAACGTAACCTGCTTTATTCTCACATCACACTCTATTTGCAACTAAGACTTTCTAAGTTTTTTTTGTGCAGCCATGTGTGGTTTAGGGCATTAATAATTACAAAAAAAACCCCCAAACCTGTAAAAATATTGCAGAATTGCAATTAACACAAACAGTAATGTTTTATTTTGCTAGAGCTGGAGAGCTAAACTGAGGTTTACAAACTTAGCTATCACTCAAGTTATGCTTGAGTGAAAGTCATCTGGTTAATATCTTATGCTTTACAACACGATACTAACTCACAATTAAACTGATAGCAGTTTGAAACATAAGCCGACTACTAAAAATCACAATTTTTTCATTCCTTAACCATGAGCAGTCACATACTTGGATATGTTTCCCAGTGAAACGAAAAAGGAATACATTTGAAGCCAAGGATCCACCTTCATCAAATGGCTTTGACCCTGACAACAATAACAAATGGATTTACTTTCCCAAATATTCACCTATTGAGGATTTAGTTTTCTTTCAGGCATCTTCACTTACAGTTCTCATGGAAGTGACAGAAGTCCCACTATATTCTTGGCCAGAAAATGATGGGTTAGATCGTTTGATAGTGCTATAAAGTGTATTTTAAAACCTTCTGGCATCAGCAATCCCCTGTTGCCAGTCAAGGTGAAATACTTCATGTCAAAAATAGTGTCACTTAGCAATTGTTCATATGTGACTTCTATTATAACCTCCTTTAGAATGACTAGATACAGTATTAAGAACCACAGAAGAGCTGATGAAAAGCCTTCATAGGTTACTAGAATTACCTGTACCTTATTTATTCTGCTGCTTCAAGGACATATCCACATAGAAAATGGAATCCAAAATTTGCACTGCACAGAAAAGGTTAACTAATCATTTCCCCATCCTCTATGGTTGCTTTAATGCAGCCAGATAGGCTGGAAGCTTGAAACTTCAGTTGCTGTGACACAAATAGTATCTGCATGTGCACTACTTAGAAAGCTATTTCTTAAATCTGCATCTGAATTATCTTAATAAATTTACATCTCAGTGTTTTAAGTGAGGCCAGGTGTGGCTAATGGCATCTTCCACAGATAACATCTTAAGAGAAGCTGTTTGCAATATGAGTGTGTCCTGCATGCACAGGTGCCTTTTCATGAGAAAGAACTACTCGCTTTTTGTAAATGACAAATATGATTTCAAAGGGAAATTGTTAAATATGTGATCCTCTGAATCTAAGCTGAACACAAAAATAGCAACCTGAAGAAAGATTTAAAACTAGAGCCATATTGCCACCAAAGCACTGAATGGGATGAAGTTGAAAAAAGAAGGAACTTGCATCTCAAGAGATCCCATGGTAATACATATCAGTGTTTCCTTTAGCCATCATATCATAACAACACCCATTGAGAATTTCACACCTCCATCTTATAGAGCTTGACCATAATGTAACCAGTAGTCACAACACCAAAAGTGGCGTTTGGGGATAATCTGTAAAATACATGTTTTAACTGAGTTAAAACACAGATAAAGAAGTTTTTATGAAGATAGAAAAAACACCTTTCTTTGAAAAACGTCTGGGGAATCTATCAAATAAGGGTACAAAAAGAGCATTGTTAGAGAGAACAGATATGTATAATTATTAGATTGGTTCAACTCCAGACAAGAGCACTCATTTTATTCCCTCAGTTTGGGAGACTGTTCCATAAGGATCAATTTTCTTAAGCTGGTCTAATGCATACAGCAATTCCTTCATAACAGAAAACTTGATCTCATATAGAGGCACTTATGGAATGTAAAATTACTGCAAATTACCACAGAACTTCATTGCCAACGATCAGGCAACAGGCAACAAATTTGGCCTGCCCTTTAAAACTAACGCACTTCAGGAAATCGCCAGAACCTATTTTCTTTTCAGGAAAATTATTATATCGCCATATAGATTCCTTCCCTCAAAACAGTTTTTTTCTACTGCTTCCTTCACATGGTTACCTAAACAAACAATTATGGCTTTTTTTGCAAAGCAATTTATTTATTTTGTTTTGCAAAGCCTTGCAGTTCGAAAAAGGCTGGGGATACAGTCCACTATATAATACCGTCGCTTTTAGCAGCACCACCACCAGTGCATATCCTGTCATTGATCTGCATGTGCTGAAGTTCCTACTGAAATCAATGGAGTCTTCTACAGGAAAAAACACAAAATAATCAAAGGCAGGAAACTGTCTTCCAACGAACAGACCTAATGTCTATCACAATTCCCATTAGCAAAATAGACAACACTTCCAGAGAGCTATTGATGTTAAGCTTAGCGCTGTTCAACTTAGAATCATAGAATAACCAAGTTGGAAGAGACCCACCGAATCATCGAGTTCAACCATTCCTATCAAACACTAAACCATGTCCCTCAGCACCTCGTCGACCCATCCATTAAACACCTCCAGGGAAGGTGACTCAACCACCTCCCTGGGCAGACTCTGCCAGGGCCCAATGACCCTTTCTGGGAAAAATTTTTTCCTAATGTCCAGCCTAAACCTCCCCTGGCGGAGCTTGAGGCCATTCCCTCTCGTCCTGTCCCCTGTCACTTGGGAGAAGAGGCCAGCTCCCTGCTCTCCACAACCTCCTTTCAGGTAGTTGGAGAGAGCAATGAGGTCTCCCCTCAGCCTCCTCTTCTCCAGGCTAAACAACCCCAGCTCTTTCAGCCGCTCCTCCTAAGACTTGTTCTCCAGCCCCTTCACCAGTTTTGTTGCTCTTCTCTGGACTCGCTCCAGAGCCTCAACATCCTTCTTGTGGTGAGGGGCCCAGAACTGAACACAGGATTCGAGGAGGGGTCTCACCAGTGCCGAGTACAGAGGGAGAAGAACCTCCCTGGACCTGCTGGTCACGCTGTTTCTGATCCAAGCCAAGATGCCATTGGCCTTCTTGGCCACCTGGGCCCCTGCTGGGTCATGTTCAGTCACTGTCAACCAACACCCCCAGGTCCCTCTCCTCCAGGCAGCTTTCTAGACAGACTTCTCCTAGCCTGTAGCACTGCATAGGGTTGTTGTGCCCCAAGTGCAGGACCCGGTATTTGGCCTTGTTAAACCTCCTGCCATTGGACTCAGCCCAGCGGTCCAGCCTGTTCAGATCCCTTTGCAGAGCCTTCCGACCCTCCAGCAGATCGACACTTCCACCCAGCTTAGTGTCATCCGCAAACTTGCTAAGGGTGCACTCGATGCCTTCATCCAGGTCATTGATAAAGACATTGAACAGGGCTGGACCCAGCACTGAGCCCTGGGGAACCCCACTTGTCACTGGCCTCCAGCTGGATTTCACACCATTTCCCACCACTCTCTGGGCCCTCCAGCCAACCAGTTTTCCACCCAGGAGAGTGTGCGCCTGTCCAGGCCAGAGGTGACCATTCCCGAAGCAGAATGCTGTGAGGAACTGTGTCAAAGGCTTTACTGAAGTCCAGGAAGATCCATCCACAGCCTTTCCCTCATCCAGCAGCCGAGTCACTTTGTCATAGAAGGCGATCAGGTTAGTCTGGCAAGACCTGCCTTTTGTGAACCCATGTTGACTGGGCCTGATCACCCAGTTCTCTTGCATGTGCTTCATGATAGCACTCAAGATCACCTGCTCCATGACTTTCCCTGGCACTGAGGTCAGACTGACAGGCCTGTAGTTTCCTGGATCCTCCCTGTGACCCTTCTTGTAGATGGGCACAACATCAGCCTCCAGTCCAGTGGGACTTCCCCAGTCTTCCAGGACAGTTGGAAGATGATGGAAAGGGGTTTGGCCAGCACATCCACCAGCTCCTTCAATACCCTTGGATGAATCCCGTCCTGCCCCATAGACTTGTGGGTGTCTAGTTGGGCAAGCAAGGCTCTGATCACCTCCTCTTGGATCATGGGAGCCTCATTTTGCTCCTCTAGCTCCTGGGTTTGTACACAGATGGAACGACTTTCTTTACAATTAAAGCCTGAGGCAAAGAAGGCATTAAGTACCTCAGCCTTTTCCTCATCCCCTGTCACTGTTGTTCCTTCTGCGTCCAATAGGGACTGTATGGTCTCCCTAGTCCTCCTTTTATTATTTATATATTTATAGAAGGATTTTTTGTTATCTTTCACAGACTTTGCCAATCTGATTTCTAGTTGAGCCTTAGCCCTTCTGATTTTTTCTCTACACAATCTCACTTCCCTCCTGTAGTCCACCCAAGGGGCCTGTCCCCTCTTCCAGAGCCCATAAACATTTCTCTTCTTCTTGATATCACTCAAGATCTCTCTGTTCAACCAAGCTGGTTTTCTCCCCTGCCGGCTTTTTTTCCGGAACATGGGGATGGCTTTCTCCTGAGCTGCTAGGATTTCCTTTTTGAAGAGCTCCCAGCCCTCATGGGCTGCCTTGCCCTTAAGTACTAA
This sequence comes from Phaenicophaeus curvirostris, assembly GCF_032191515.1. NCBI lineage: Eukaryota > Metazoa > Chordata > Aves > Cuculiformes > Cuculidae > Phaenicophaeus > Phaenicophaeus curvirostris. The sequence continues at coordinate 3,951,421 of NC_091405.1, read as the reverse complement.
TATGTTCATCAAAATAGTTGCTACAAACCCAGATCCTGCTTTTCTCCACAGCACTCCTTCTAGAAGGCGAGATGTGGCTTTGTTATTTTGCCCTCCTTTGCCAAACGTACTCTTAGACTCTCCCCTAGGCACTAGAGGACTTATTTAGTCATGTCCATCTTTAGCATTTCTGACTGATCTGAGGAAGAAAACATGCTTGGAACAGCAATCAGGTCTGGAAGAGCATTGCCACTAAGAAGAAGGACCAACCTAGGCAATCTGTTCATTAACAACACATAATGAATAAGAAACTCAAATCCATACTTTCAACATTTAAGTGCCCACTACTTCTGACCTGTCACAATGTTTAGAGGAAGCTTAGACTGTAACAGAAAAGTTTATTCAAGGTTTTAGAGAGCTCTGTTCTATTTCTGCAACTACATTAGATGAATCAGAGACATGGGTAACCAAACCAGCTTCCCAGTTCCTAGGGAGAGTGAATACACACAAATTTTGTTACCACTTCTTCTTACTTTTCACACTACCTTGCACGTAATTAATTTTAAAATAATTTCAACCATATCTAGTGATCTAAAGGATCATGAAACAGTGTTTTACTGCTTACCTGCCTCTACATTACTAACACGGAGTCTAACAGTGCGGTAAGATAAAACTGGACAAAAAAAAAATATGTCTAAACAGTTCTAAACCAATCCTTTGTTTCTCTTAATATATGAAAAAATACTTAAAAATGAAAATTCTAAGCACGTTGAGATTGTCTAAAATGTTATTCTTCTAATTTTTGAAAGATGCTTTATTTAAAATTCTCCAAATTAAACCCAAAGCTTTTTCTAAGCATAAAACCATTTGACACAGAATGTGTCATGTTAGGCCAAAAATACTGTTTGTCAAATATGTGAAGGCATTGTGAGATATGGCGATAGCAGATTCCGAATAGGATACAGTAAAACTCTACTTGAACAGAGATAACTTGGATTTATACCATAGTAATAAAATCAGAACAGATATTTGTAGACACATACAAAGGAGGAACATTTATAGTACAATGAACTGAGAAAAGCATAGCCGCTTCCTAATACCACAAGATGTAAAAAAGCATTAAGAATTTGTGAGAAATATTATTTATGCATTTTCACCATGTTTTCAGCAGCGCACAGCCCTTGAATGAAATCCTGCCAAATCTGAAGGCAATTGGAATTTACTAATGACTTGAAAAAAAAAAAAAAAAACAAAAAAAAACCCCATAAATTTATTCTGTGTGTAAAAACATCATTATAAAAATAATTACTTGTGTTTCTACTTGTATGCTTATTTTCATTTTATTCATTGAACATTTCCACAAAGAGACACTACAACTGTTTCTTCAATAGTTATGAACTTTGTAAAGGCCACTAGAGAATTCAGAGTGTCTCAGCTGACACTAGCCTGCCATCTGCTACCAAAAGGGCACATATGCTTTGGATTTACTCACTCATTTATCATGCCAGAGGTTACACTGGCACGAATAGCCACTTCTGTAAATAATAGATAATGTCAGGGAATTCAGTGTGATACTGATTCCTCTGAAGCGTATTGTTCAAAAGAACTGGATATTCCAAATAACTAGACACTGTACATTAACTGTGATTCCAAGCAGTTTCTTATGTTATTTTTATAATTCTTTGGGTTTAACATGTACAAAGTTATATTTCAGTATTTTTTTAAAAGCACATATAAAATACAATTGTTTACAAGAAATAAAACATCATGCAGATGACAGTTTCAGCTTTGCTCTGTATTTTCATATTCTGTGTAAATGTAGAAATCGATAGTTGGTATCAAACGATGGAAAAAGTCTTAGGGAAATCTGTATATCCTTTATGCAACAAAGCATGAAGCAACAGCATAGAAAATACAGCCGCTGATCTTGCAGGAACTCTATTTCCCCAGCATAACTTCCAAATAATTGGCGTTCATCTAAGTGAAAGCCAGAGGAGCTTGGAAATGGAAGTTCATCCAGCCAGTTAGGGAGCTGGATTTCATGAAAACTATTGACCACAGCCTATCCAGTTCCATTTCTGTTTTGCTGGTGAAAGTAAAAAGTTGGCATTGATCAAAAACCATAACTTAATAAACTGTTTAAAATAACTCAGGTATAAATGGTGTCTAGAAGTGTTTTAATATCTGTGGTCACAGATACTTTAATCCAAAAAGATATCTTTCCTGGTAAGTGTAAAGAAACTTTGTACCCATCTACTTGATACCTACAACCTGCTATTTTACCTGGTCCGTCAGACACTTCCATTCTTATTTCAGTTTTAATTATGGATCTTGGCTATGTAACTGCCCCAGGAATTTCGAATGGACCTGCCATGTGATACTATATCCCCTAAGCTACAACCAGTTGTTAAAGATAATTAGCCCATCTTGCCACTTCTGTGACTAATTCCATAAAGAGGGAAAGGAGAACTGGAATAGACAGCAATAAAGGAAACAGCTTGAAGAAGCTGAGGTGCCTTTCCCAAGTTTCTTTCCTGCCCTCAGTGATACAGGCCTTTTGAACACGTCACATGGCCTTTTGAACAAAGAATGGCAGTTATTATCAGGAATATGAAACTACTTTTTTCCAAGTCTCAACTTTCTCCTTACACTGTCTTGTCTAATTTTAAACCAATTTAAACTACAGATACTGAGCCGAAGTCATCTCCCTCCACTTTTTTTCCTTCCTAAAGAAGAGCAAGAAGGAAGAACCCAGACAGAGACCATTAATGGTCTTCCTGTGCCTTCACAAGGGAGAGAATTCAGTCTCTGCTTGTTTATTATGTGGTGCTAATGCTGCCTGGAACTGCAAGCACAGCTATTCTACCTCATTCAATAACAATTAAATACACCCTTTCTGATCAAAGGATACACAGTTTTTGTCAAAGGATAGCAAGAGCCAAGTTAGGAAACCCAAGATGCTAATAACATCTCTAAAGAACATACACATGATCATCCCCTAGCTATACAGATACTACTAAGCTTCGTCTTCTGTCAGGCTGAAGTACAACTACACAGCAGTAACAGCAACCTAGCAGTCACTTAGCAACCTCGCTGCACCCACTTGGGAAAAGAGTTTCAAGTGAAAAGTTGTTTATTGATCCGAGGAAGCTTATTGTGACTCTGCTGTGCACGCAGATAAGGGAGAGCTTTGGCAACGTGATTTTTATAGATGATTGATATATAAGCCCAGAATGGATGTGAACGTGTCATTTAACCCTCCAAAAATAGAGTCATTCAAAATGAAAACCAAAACATTCTTGACACTTCTCCGGCATTAAAAAAAAAAAATTTCTTGAAAGCTGAAGTACTCAAGGGACATGAAATTTTGAAGGATAGCACAGGCATTACAGTAAGTGTCTTCTTGTTTAATGCACACGCTTTTACACTGAAGCAAAATAGAGGTGCGATTATCCAACTCTATTATTTATAGAGAGTAATACAAACATTCTGAAAGATCCTTTCCTAAAGTGGTACACAATACAGACAGTACATTTTTTAAGGCAATGTTCAACTTGTATTTCTGCAAGACCTTGAAATATTCAAGGTACTGTATTAGAATACGTGCCATGCATTAAGTATTCCTAGAATAATTTTTCTGTTCCACATAACCCTTCACTAAGTTTTACTTCTGACACTTTTGCTTATGTAAAACCTCAACGGCAACGCGGTTGCAACAGGATGAACTTTATTGTTCCTTCCAACCAAAATCATTCTATGAAGAAATTCGACTACACTTTTACAGCAACTCCAAGTCAATTATTTTTATTCTATGCATGCACTAGAAACTCCTTTCTTGCCAAGTGGAAATTCTTAGTATGACTTCTTGTTGGTTTCCATATGTAATGTAAAATGAGTCTTTGTAAAGGTACATGGTAATTTTATTTCTCTGAACTCTTGCTATCCTAAACACAGATCAGAATTTCAAAAGTCTTTGTAATTATTAAAGGCGAACGGGTATTGGTTTCGGATTTTTTTAATGACCAGTAACTTACAGCTAACTCTTCAAATTCAGTATAGGTTTGGTAAGATTTGAGGTATGTCATCTGAGTGAATGAAGGGTGACAGGGGAGTCTCTGCACTGTCACTTTGTTTAGAGGAAAGCTGTTTTCCTTTTCCCAAGTCATATACAAAATTGGACTATATCCATAAAGAAAAACATCACACAAAGACAAAGATACAAGAAATTAACAATTTGCTTTGAACGAGATTGCAAAAGTTTTAAGGAAATCATAGAGTTAAAGGGATCTAAAACAGAGATGCTGAAATACTTGAGAATTTCAAGGTGCATCTAGTCACTTAAACAGTCAAAAAAATAATCAAAGCAGATGAACATTTTCATTTTCAGATTCCCCAATGCTTTCAGAAGTTAGTCTTGATTTTTCATCCTAGAAACTTAAGTAAACTTGCTATAGAAGAATCTGCATCTCCATGCGCAGATACAGATCCTAAAAATCTTGCCTCAACATGTAATGCCTCAGCTGTAATCGATGATAGAAACAGCACACTGGCACTGTACAGTTGTCATATATTTTGTGAAAGAAAATGTCACAGGGTATAGGATAGCAGGACCATTAAAAATATTCAAAACAGTGTAATATTCATCCTTGATGTTATACATATAATTATTGAAATTATAACGTTAAAAGAAAAAAAGAGCCAGTGATTTTACTTTCTTGTCAGTCTGGGTAGCAGTGAGGAAGTATTCTCTGAAATAGTATTGACCAAATAAATTCTAAAAGAGATTAAGAACTTTCCTTTTATTTGAGTGTAAATAATGCTAGACCAAATTAAATTATATGTTAATATGTAAAAGAGCATCCTTATACCCCTTAATGCCGTACAAATTCACACATTGCCATCTGTCTTTCACATACACAAATGAGTCATACAAGAATAAAAAATCTGCTTTTAATCTTATACACTGAATTCCAGCTTCTTGAAGGAAAAGTTTGCTTTGCGTGCATAGGGCTTAAAAGTTGGCTAAGTTTGAGAGAGTGTGTGCCTGTGGGAATCAACTTTATATACATACATATTCCACTTCATTTTGATGCTAAAGTTCTGGCTTCACATTATGTCCTACCCCATTAAGTATCTATTAGGGAGTAAAAGCCGTCTTCCCCAAGCAAAAGGCTGGCTGAAAAATAAATGAGTAGGCTAGACAATAAAGAAACTTGTAGTAAAGACAAAATGCTTAGCACGTAATATCTGTTGATTTTTCCCACTGCTGTCAGAAAGATTTCCTAAAAAATCTCCATGGAATAAGCAATGAACACACGTACATATACATGTCCTTTAGCCCTGAACAGTATTTTCTGCTCAAAATGGGTTCTTTGTGGTTATCTCTATTAAGAAAGAATTAAAACTTTATTATTCCAACACTACCAACTAATATTCCTTGCACATTTATGGTACTTCAGATAATATGGACTTGGACTCCTACCATTTAAAAACTTGGGTCACTTAAGCTTATTTGCAATATATCACATGAAGTTCAAGAGTGTATTATTAGTTTCTTTAATAAAGCAGAGCGACTTTCTACTGAAAAACAAAAAGCAGACAGTTTAGCAATATGGAGTGTAAACACACCTTTGCTTGGCCATAGGGTCATTTATATATATACACCTCTCTGATGGTATATAGTTATATAAAATAAATATAAAAAAGACCCCAAGCCACCATGACTGAAATATTAAATACACACAGCAGCGGCTTGTTTTAATAGCACCATGCTTTTGTACTACCCTGCAGTATTTCAATTTGCATATTAATGAAGTTGAAGGTCAGATGCCACTAATTACAACCTATCCACTCTGTCCAACATACCACTACCAAACACTCATGAGTGGACCTCTTAATTCCATTATGCAAATGATACTTAACTACAGAAATAAATTCAAAGTAGTGGTCCATAAAGCAGCATATTAGCAGGAGGTAAATTAATAAATATATTCAAAAAATTGTCATTAAAAATTATTATTCCACACTAGATTAATCATTGCTGAATAATATGTAAAAAACCTTTTTTATTATTTCCCCTGGTGTTAATTGTAACAAAATAAGATTTCCAGTACCTTGCTTAAACATATTAACCAATATTTCTGGAAGGATTCCAACATGGGTCTGATTTAGAGTATATTGAAGTAAATATTAAGTAACTATCCTGATCAGAAGAAAAGTAAAGAAATTATTCTCAAATAATACGACAACATACTCAGAGGGCTGGAGCACCTCCCTTAACATGGCAGGTAAAGAAAGGTGGCGTTGTTCAGCCTGGAGAAGAGAAGGCTCCAGGGAGACCTTAGAGCAGCTCCAGTACTGAAAGGGGCTGCAGGAAAGCTGGGGAGGGGGTCTTGATCAGGCAGTGAAGAGATGGGATGAAGGGGAACAGTTTTAAGGTGAAAGAGGGGAGATTGAGATGAGATCTTAGAAGAAATAATCTCCTGTGAGGGTGGGGAGGCCCTGGCCCATATTGCCCAGAGCAGTAGTGACTGCCCCATCCCTGGAGGTGTTCAAGGCCAGGTTGGATGGGGCTTGGAGCCCCTGATCCAGTGTGAGTGTCCTTGCCCATGGCAGAGGGTGAGACTGGAGGGGGTTTGAGGTTCCTTCTGATCCATACCATTCTATGAGCCTATGGTTTAATCGATAGAAAAGAACTCAAAAGTAATTATTTGAGTATGCAGCATAGAAAGTTAACAGGAAAGGCTGGATGGCTACTGGTTTTAGCGACACAAAAGGAAGAAAACTAGTTATACCTGAGAACTGGCGAAGATCAGAGAAGCAAAACAAAGGTTAAGGAAAACGCAGAGAAAGAAAACACTCATATTGCAAAGCTGTCTTCAGGTAAAACATTCAGGGAAAGTTTGAAGGTAATTGTGGGAAGAAAAAGCAGATTACTGGAAGAAAATCAAATGTGATATAGTAATGCAAGGAATAAGCCATGACAAAAGCACAAGCACTAGTTCTATAAAGCAGATAATTGTGCAAATACTTCAGCACTTGACAACACTTTCAAAAATTCATCTCCTGTTCCACTGCCTTCTACATGAAATTGTGATCCATTCTGCACCAAGACTTTCTTTGGATGCTTGTAAATAAAGATTCAGCTTTAATATTATAAAGCTTCTCTGCAGAACAGAAATCAAAGGACATGATAGTAGAAGATCTATAGGCAGAAAGGGGGAATACCACCACAGTTTGAGTTCACAGCATACATAACCAACAATTTTTAGCACAGCCCTTAGAACAAGGGAAAAGGCAAACCCTACAGGAAAAAAATTGATTCAGTTCAAGGATGCTACCAGCATCTTGATATATGTCAAGAAAGTAAATCAGTATTTCATGGGGATAAACTTGCCCCAGAGCAGAAATCTGTCACAGTATTATCCAAAATTTAGAAGGACACAGTGCTATGTAAATCTTTGTTTCTGGAAGCAGGAAACAAAGAAAATCCTTTTAAAGCATCCTTCAGAGGATAACGAAATAACGAATCATGTTCTCCGGATACTGAATTCTGTAATATTTACCTCAGCAGCCTTTCATTTCTTTCTCAAAAATACTTTATCAATAGTACAAACTCTCTTTAAGATTTCAACTTGAAACTTGATTTGTCTATACATTAGTTTATGTTCTCAAAAATTTAGCCAACACTGTCTTTGTCCATTTCAAATCTGATATATTAATCCCACACCTATTCTATTCTATCCTTTTATTAGCACTTTAGATGAAGCAGTCAGCTGCAATACTCAAGAAAAACTACTTATATACTCCTTTGCTACTATTTTTCCCATTGTAAAGAAGGGCTTGTAAACCTTTCTTAGTTAACTAGAATAATTCACTGTTCTTGCTTTGCTTTTGTCTCTCATTTTCGTTTCATGTAAGACAATTGGGTAGGTGCCCATAATGTAATTCCTGCTATAATATTTAATAAAAACAGTTAAAAAACACTGGTATTTTCTCAGGTTTTTTTTTCATAGGATTATTGTGCTAAAAAAACTTCAATAAATACTATTTTGTGATCAGTCTAACAGGATAAAGTAGAAAAGGTGTTTAATTAGTAAATACATATCAACATTTTAGGATTGATAATTTGAAGAACTCAAAATAATGACCAAAAATAAAAGCACAAAGCCACAAAAGACAATAAACAGTATGTTTTCAATTAAAAACACTTAAATCTTCCATTTTTCCTCTATTTCTACCTGGTTTCAATCTTAGAAGGATTTCCCCACTGGATTGTATATCTTGAGTTTAAAAATCTGTCAAAGAAAGGATTTCACCTTATGGTGTAAGAGCAATCATTAACACTAGGACTATTTCACCTGTAAATATTTTATAATCAGTCATAATTAATAATTTTAACATTTGTTCCTCTATTGTAAATTGCCATCTGTCATTTAATAAGCATAAAATTCAAACCTTGAAAATAATTGAGTGAGAGGCTTTTATTTAAAAAAATAATTTAACAGCAAGTTATACCTTCATGCACTTCCTTATATTATAGGGATTTGGGTTCATTTACCAAAAACCTTCATGCAAGTCATAATCATAGAATGTCCTGAGTTGGGAGAGACCCACAAGGAGCACTGAGTCTGACTCCTGTCCCTGCACAGGCCAATCCAGCATACACACCATGGGTCTGAGGGTCTCTGCCAGGATGCTTCTGGAATATCATCAGGCTTGGCATCATGACCGATTCCCTAAGGATCTGTTCCAGTGCTCCACAAGCTTCCAGTGAAGGGCATTTACCTAATGTCCAACCAAACCCTCCCCAGCACATCTTCCCGCCACTCCCTTGGGTCCTCTCATTGGTCACCAGAGAGAAGAGGTCAGAACCTGCTCTTCCTCCTCCTCTTGGGAGGAAGCTGTAGATCACAATGAGGTCTCCACTCAGGCTCGTCCAGGCTGAGCAGTCCAAGTGACTTTATCTGCTCCTCATATGGCTTCCTTTCTAAACTCATCACCAACATTGTGGCCTCCTCCAGGCACTCTCCAGTAGCTTGATATCCTTTTTTATCCTGTGGCATCCAAAACAGCACCTAGTACTCAACATGGGGCCACACCAGTGCAGAGCAGAGTGGGACAATCCCTCCCCCAGCTGGCTGGTGATGCCGTACTGGATGCACCACTGGTGCCACACAGGTGGCCCTCTTGGCTGCCAGGTCACACTGCTGGCTCGTGTTCAACTTGCCTCAAAGTCAAGCTACTTGAAAATCTTCCCTGCAGCATACACACATTTACTTGAACTAAGATGAACAACTCTAAAATGTTAACAACATTTATCTTTTCTGGAAGAACAGATTAACACAAGCAAAGTCACCTTTGCTACATAAGTCCAGACTGCCTTAAACCTCTCTACGGGCTGCACAATGATGTATTGAATTCCTTGAGCTATTTTACTCACAATCTTTCCACCTTTCAGTCCTAATAACCACAGTGCAATCATAAGACTGCTCTTACTCTGAAAGCCTTCAGGATGGAAAATCCCGCCAATATTTGTAATTATTTCTGTGACATATGGTGGATGGCCATATTCAATTACTATAATATTATCTTTTTTTTTAAAACCTCTGGAGTTGTACTCTAGAACCATTCAGTGTGCCTGTACAGATTCAAAGCATTTTAGATTCTTGGGATGGAACGGAGATGCTCTGATGATGTACTGTCTCTTCAAGTACCTCTTAGTGTTACGATCCTGCATGAAACTGTCTTAATGTAGGACTGGTCTAATTTTAAAAGATTCAAACTTCTAAAGTGCTCATAAAATATCCTGATCTTCCAAATTTACATTATTTAACTGAAACACTTTTCTCACTCAGAGCTTTATTGCACTTCAATTTGCTCATTCTTTGAAGAGTATTGACATGTTTAATGGAAAACACTGATGGCATGTAGAAAAAATGAAAATAGAGAAGACATTTTAGTGTGAATTCTTTTAATATAGATTTATACAGCTTTCATTTGTTATACTTTATTCATAGTCTGCTTTGGTTTCAGTTTTTTTATGCTCCATCTTCTATGCCACGTAAAGGTCAAGTTTGCACATAAAGGCTTTAGGAGGGTTACAGTTATGCCATTCAGTGACACATTAAATGATGGTCTAAGTACTTTCCAAACAGTAATCCACCCTCACCTGAGTTAATATTTTCTGTCTTTATATAAGCAAATTATAGCCATCACATGATTTGTTCTAGTCTCTACAACATTTTAAAAATGAATTTGACCTAAACTTCTTGAAGTTTTGGCCTTGATCCCTGTAACAGTTACAGTTTGACATCTGAGGAGTGATATAAATAATCAAGATATATTAGCCAATAAAATGATACTTCCAAGAGGACATCAAAATCCTCAGCTTGTCCTTCCCAAGTATTTCCTCACTGGCACACAGGAAAGCACACCAGGTCCCTCGTGACCGCAGGAGGAAGGCAGACCTACACACTTGGAATGAAAAATACACTGTCCTAATGCAGACTCCAACAAGCAGAGCTGCTTAACAGGCACACACCCAAACGCGCAAACTCTTTCACCTTTTAATTCCATTTTTTTTTGCCAAATACCTCCGCTTTCCCACCTTCATCCCTTTAAAAAAGAAAATACTACTGCCTCATTAATGTCGCAAGCACAGCTTACCCACACACATGCTTCAGATGTTGCTCAATAACTTCGTTCACAAGCAAGTGGAGTTTAGCACAGGGGTTTTTTTGTTTGTTTAATAATTCATTTCCACAGTACACAAAACAGAAAAATTAAAAAGTCTATTAGGCCATAGGAAGAAGCTGAAACCATGAAGTGTAAGCATGCTGGTGTTAGAAAGCTAGAAAGTTGTACTGATCCATAACGAATACCCAAGGCAGTAATAAACAGCTTAATACATAACAGGTATAGTACTAGATTATTCACTTTATGGCACTAACCCATTGTCATGCAACTCACTAATTGTCTCCATTTGATCTTTTCATATGTTATAATTGACTGCAAATGGAATATCACAGAAAGGAGAACAGAAAAGTAAGAAATTATACTTCAGACCTGGTCATGCCAGCTTAACTGTCTGCTAACGCTAAAATTATTAGTTTTAAGAGGATACTGGTACAAACACAATCTCTGTTGAACTCAGTAATTTTGACAAATTCAGATGAGTATTCCAAAGAATCGTTGAAGTAAATCAAAATGAATTCATCTGCTGGCAACAGTCTGAATGATTGATTTCAAAAAGCTTAGGAAGCACTTCTATGTTGTGGCAATAAGAAAAAGCACAGGGCTTGAGGGCTTAGTGCTAATAAAAAGGAAGGAAAAAACTCCTAGTATGCAACAGGAACATTTTAAGTGATCATAGTGATGGCCTAAAGTGAGATACACCTTGCAAAGGTCTCATTAGACAACAATACCAAAGATATTAATTACACGAGCTGCAGAAGTTCCCTTGAGAAATGTAAAAATGATACTGTAATTACTTGTCACTGAATCAGCTTTGTTACCATTTTCCTTTTCACTTGAAATTGAAACTATTTACATAACATTTAAGATTTTTTTTAGCCCTGTTATAAAGAGTAACAAAGCACTCTCAGCCCTAAACATCTTTCAACATCTTGGAACAACGCCAGTTGCAAATTGGCACTAAAAGCTAAAAATTAAGCTGAAAAATAACCTTTTTATTTAGCTTGTAAAGTGAAAGGTTTATTTAACTTTACGCTTTCATTGAAGTCAATCTGCCTGTTTTCTAAGGCAGATACTATAAATACAAATTGATTGAAAAAGGTGAAGCAGGTACAGTGGGATAAGGGAGGCAAGGCTATTGGAAATGACAATAAATAGCTTTTGTTAAGTAGCTTGCATTGGGGGGGGGGTGTTTCTTTTTTGTGATAGATTTACATGGTTTTTACTACTATTATACAAGTTGCTCGGTCAAGTTCTTAAATAGACAGAGCCTGGCTGTTACAGTAGCTTAGAGAAGGTCACGTATCACACTATATACATACTTCCTTACACTAAATTGCCATATTTTGATGTGAGATACTATATGACCTCATTATCAAAGCTAGAATTTTCATAAACAAATTAATGAACAGTGGTAATTGGACAACATTCTTCATGAATTCTATTTCACAGTTTACAATAGTGCTGAAGTAATTAAATAATTAATTGTTAGAGCAATTGTTAGAGCCTGCAAATCCCCAGTGCCAAGGACCACACTAAAAACTTGGCAGTTTAAGGCCACAAACAATTTTGACATAGACATAGTATCCTTTGACATAGAATCCCAAAATTGTTTGGGGTGGAAGGAACTTGAAAGCCCACCCAGTTCCAGCCCCTGCCAGGAGCAGGAACACCTCCCACTGGACCAGGGGCTCCAAGCCCCATCCAACCTGGCCTTGAACCCCTCCAGGGATGGGGCAGCCACCACTGCTCTGGGCAACCTGGGCCAGGGCCTCCCCAGCCTCACAGCAAAACAGTTCATCCTAAAACCTCCTCTAAATCTAGATTAGCTAAATTCCAATTCATACTGGGAATTATATTCTTCCTTTTTATTTATCTAGTATTAATAGGCAAAATCCCTTCTTACTCAGATGAGCAATTTGAAGTAAGTGAATAGGTAACAATGTTGCTTAGAGTATTTTGTCTAATTATAATGAGGAATCTGAGGTGTAGCTCAAATACCCTCTTACATATAGTGAACTCACAGGGGACAGGACAAGAGGGAATGGCCTCAAGCTCCGCCAGGGGAGATTTAGGCTGGACATTAGGAAAAAATTCTTCACAGAAAGGGTCATTGGGCACTGGAACAGCTGCCCAGGGAGGTGGTTGAGTCACCTTCCCTGGAGGTGTTTAAGGCACAGGTGGACGAGGTGCTAAGGGGCATGGTTTAGTGTTTGATAGGAATGGTTGGACTGGATGATCCGGTGGGTCTCTTCCAACCTGGTTATTCTATGATTCTTTTGTCTTGGCTATCAGATCAAGAAGTTGTTTGCAATATCATTTCTTAAATAGAATTTTATGGTAAAATTTAAATCACCTCCCTTTGCATATAAAAGTCAAGCAGATGAATAAAGAGATTTCAACACCAATTTTCTTCTAACTACTTGCAGACATCAGGCTTGATTTTCAAACTTAATTAACTACAAAGATTGAAGACTGAAATTGATAGAAGCCCCACACTTTCAACAAGTACCAAGGACAATGTGAGCATAGAGTTCTCAAAATAATGAAAAAGAAAATAGCTTAACCAGATATTGGTGCTTCTCTTGAAAGTTATAAATGCAAGAATATAGTTTCTTGGTTTCTCAGCAAGACGATAATACTCAGTGCTAACACAGTGTAGTTCATCACACAATGACAACAGATTTTTGTCTTTTTTGTTTATGGTAAGAAATTTGATGGCCTCATGATCTGAGTAAAAGATAAATAATATATTATTTATGTGGATATTTCACTACTAAAAGTTTTGGGTGAGCCCAGAAGGTAGGCAGTCTTTGTGCTCTGGAGGTGAAATGCCTCTTTGTTATGTAATAAACCTTCATAGCATCAAAAAGAAAATGTATTTGAAAGAAAAAAATTACTTTATATTGCACGCTGCTGTATAGGGGAGCAAGGGGAAATCCAATCTCAAGACAATTTTCTGAAACCAGAAAGAAAACAATGCAATTGCTAAGAAGGCAATCAGACACTTTTTTTTATGCTACCTGTCTTGATTTTTAATAAAGATCACTCTATCTCTCAAGATACAATTTGATACTGAATATAATTTTTCTTCTGACTTTCAATCGATTTTTAGAAAGCAAAAAAAATAGGTATGAAAAAAATCATTTACATTTAAAGATATGCAAGGAAGAAAAAAGCCATTGTAATTGTAAAATCTGTTTTCTTATTTCTCTGCATACAAGATAGAGAGTACTAATACACATAAGGGATCTGTACTCATAATTATTCTTTTTGTTTTAGCAATCCTTTTGTCTACTGAGAAGTATTGAAAGAAGTCTTTATTTCTGCATCCCCCTTTAAAGACAAGTATTAAATGTAAAGATATTTTGTATTTTCTTTTCCTATGCCATTAACATGAAAGCTGAAATTACTCAGAATCATGGGTCATGTTGAAAAGCATCAGGAAGTCAAGAAAATGTGATTCTACTGTTGTTTCACACTAATGTATATCTTACTTTATTATATAAACTACTAGTAAATGGCATTTCTGGAGGAGAATATTCAATTTACAGCAGCCTGAATTCTATTTGTATCTATGACCTTGAGAAAAGAATGACCTGTAATCACAGTAGTTTCTAAAAAATCACTGAAAAGACTGTTGGATTTTCACTTCCATAAAACACATTTTGACTTTTGAGACTTAATTGCTTTTGTAATATCATACTTTATTATCTGAAACAGTAAACAATTTAGAAGTTATGTTAGATGTTTATTGCCAAGAGGCATTTTCATCAGGAGACTGAACGTAACATCTTTTCACTTCAGAAAGCTGACACACCTTAATGCTTTATCATATGGTGCTGACAAAATTCTAACATTAAGAAACAAAATTGTAAAAAATAACCCTTAAATGGGATAAAACTTCTCCTACTGACACTCTAAATCTGGGTCACCTAACTAGATAATTACCTGCTAAACAAGTATTTTTCTATCCAAACACATAATTTTACATGATGCACATTTCCCAAAATAATTTAATTACAAAATCACAATTTTAAATATTTCAGTATTGTTAGTTTGCATGATGACTCCACATGAGACCATTAGATTCCCAAGTTTTGATCTCAGCTCTCGGTGGTATTTTAATCAACGAAAAGTAAGGATTGACATCCATTCCTGTCTTTTGCATGTACCATTCAGTCCTTCACAGGTCATTTTTCATGAAAGTTTATCAGAAAGACAGAAACTCTCAGTCAACCATGTGGGCACAACCAATACCACCCTTAAATTCAGTCTCACAATTTCCTAGGCTCAGTATTTTTGTCCATGGACAAAAAAATTTTAGAAGCAGATTTTTTGGTTTTTTCTTTGTTTTTCCCTCTCTGACTAAATTTTATCTACGTGTATCTTAAAACCAAGAATACCACATTAAGTTATATCTTAGATAATTACGGTGAGGGGGCTGGAGAACAGGCCTCATGAGGAGCGGCTGAGAGAGCTGGGGTCATTTAGCCTGGAGAAGAGGAGGCTGAGGGGAGACCTCATTGCTCTCTACAACTACCTGAAAGGAGGTTGCGGAGAGGAGGGAGCTGGGCTCTTCTCCCAAGTGACAGGGGACAGGACAAGAGGGAATGACCTCAAGCTCCTCCAGGGGAGGTTCAGGCTGGACATTAGGAAAAAATTTTTCCCAGAAAGGGTCATTGGGCACTGGAACAGGCTACCCAGGGAGGTGGTTGAGTCACCTTCCCTGGAGGGGTTTAAGGCATGAGTGGACTAGGTGCTAAGGGGCATGGTTTAGTGTTTGACAGGAATGTTTGGACTTGATGATCTGGTGGGTCTCTTCCAACCTGGTGATTCTATGATTCCTATATCTCCTGCTGCTGTGCAATAAAACAAACAACTTCAGTTGAACCTGTTAAGAACTTGCTCTAAATTTAACTAATTTGAAAGTATTTTGAAAGCCAGGTAAAATATTTACATTTTTATTGGGTTGCCCAAGCATTTTTTCCTCTTTATTTTGACTTATTTTGCTTATACAGTCCATTAGCCATTTATTTTGTCAACTCACAAAAATACATTAGGGGACAAGTAAATAATGCATGGGAGATGCTCTTAGCAGATCAATATATTCTGTGAGATTTTGGTTAAATCTCTCAATTTGAAACTAAGCAAAAAATTCTGGCACAGATTTATAATTAGTTTATGCTATATTTCTAATTTATTACTGATAGAAACTATAGTTCTATGCCTATGACTTGGAATTACCTTTTAGTAGCTGAAAACCTTTATAAAGAAAGGTTACTATTTTGTTATAATGGTTGAGGTCTCCACTTCTCAGAATGTTTTATGGCATGAAAAATACCACTATTTTCCCCAAAAATTTCCCCTTCTCACTCCCTAAACATCATCCTATAAGAGGATAATGAGCCTCTATATACTAATTATATGGAAATCAATGCTAGTATTTTGCCTTTGAGTAGATAGGAGATGGTGCAGCATTAGACATTTTCAAACTTGATTTATAAGGTAAACAAAAGCACCATAAATATCAAAAAGGAAAATGACCCACTTCATGGATAAGAAACGCTTTTAATACAGAATAATTATTCTCTTCCCAGTATGTAAACTCCCATGCTTGTCACAGATCATGACTGTAATAAGGATACTTTCGTAAATCCATTAGAACACTGGGAACATTTTAAGATGCTTTCAGTATTTCATTCATAAGGTCACGATGCTCAGTGTCCTTAAGGAACAATTTCGTTCAGTCTTTTCAGTGTTATTATTGAAGAAGAAGCACGAGTACAGATCTAAAAGTAGGTAACTATCCCCAAAACCTAAATAACTTGTCAAAATCAGATTTATAAGTTGCATTTCATATTTTTACAGCCTATGCCTCTTCATTCAAACTGCACCAGCATCACCATTTGATTCTGCCTTTCCGTGGCAGCTAGGGGGAGAGCTTGATTTGGGTATTTCAGTAGATTACTGCACAATATAGACTGCAGGCTATCCCAAAAATCCTCTTTGGGAGCAAGAAGACTAAGCCCCTGACTTACAGTTCTAAGAAATTAATATGAAAACATAGGCAGTCACAATTATTAAATCAGCATGTATGAGGAGTGTAATAGCCCCACTAAGTAATGGAGGCAGTATAGTTAATGAGTATCAATTGACCAAATGGAGCCAAACGCATAAACAGGTATTTGTGCTCTTGGTGATGGACCACGTTACTTGTACATACTGATAAGACTTGTTTATTCTATACTAGACCAGTGATTTTAAGCAAGGGTACATGGGTTAGCAAAGATGAATGAAAGTAGCAAATGATTTCCAAACCAAACACAAGAAGCACTTAACTTCTGATCTCAAGGTAATTAAATTTAATAGAAATGTGGACTTGAAGGCTTCTCAAGCCTACTATAACCCACTAAAGACCTTGTAATCGTGCAAGTCAGGCATCCTCATGTCTTCAGATGTCTGGGTCAACGTTATTTCAGCATTTGTTCTTGCTGCATATTATTTCATAAATAAGATATGCAAGTCTAATCCTGCTCAGTCTACATCAAACAAGGCTATTTGACATGGCTTGCTTTCTAAAACAGTGATTACTACTTTTTGTTAGTAAAACACAGATTTGTGGGAAATATATTTTTCCCAGTAAAGAAATGGCTGTAGTGGCTATCAAGGGAAAGAGAGCAATTGAAATACAAAAGAAAAGTGGAAATTATGAAGGTAGCATGACTGGAAGAAGAATGAGGAAGAAGAAGAAAGCAAGCATATAATACACATGCAAAGAAAGAGCCAACATGTCACCGGTGACATAAAAAACTAACCATCAGCCATTGCTACCACATGCTAAGGTCTGCAAAGCTGGAATCGACTCATTTCAATGTTTCACTGTCCACTCAACTATGAAGCTAGTGGACATTCAGATCTAGAAGTGAAGGTCAACCCTCGCAGTTCTAACAAAATTCTATGGGCAGATGGTTAGTTTACTCTCCAAAAAAAAACTTTGTTAATTTTTTTTTCTTCTTCCTGTGCACTTTTTCTTGTAATCTGCAAAAAAATCTAATGACCTTCCCGTCTTGTTTCTTTCTACTGTGCAAAATATATTAAACCTTATAATTCACACTCTACATAGCAGATTGAAGGACATTCTGTTAATTATAGTTTAAGCTGTTTTGAACTCCCTATCATTAAAGCAAGTGCA
This sequence comes from Phaenicophaeus curvirostris, assembly GCF_032191515.1. Taxonomy (NCBI): domain Eukaryota; kingdom Metazoa; phylum Chordata; class Aves; order Cuculiformes; family Cuculidae; genus Phaenicophaeus; species Phaenicophaeus curvirostris. The sequence continues at coordinate 3,933,552 of NC_091405.1, read as the reverse complement.
GCAACAAATATTGGTGGCACAAAGCTGATTGGAAGAAGGAAGTCAGAGGTGTTGCTCAAAAGTACTAAAGTAAAACAATTTTCAATACATTCATTATCTCAGGTACAATAATAACACCATACAAAAATAATAGAACTTTTACATGAACAATACTAAACTTTTTTTTTAAAAGGTAGTGTACGTTTATTTTAATCACTTCGCTATGTTTAGATATTACTGTATTGTTCAGTTTCTAGAATTAATTTAAACCTGGATTTGAGGAAGCTATTTGACATGGGCTTTGAAATATCTTTTCTTCTTTTGTATTGGTAGGTTATATCACCTATTTTTAGTATATTGATAGCACAGATAATCTATTAAGTCTTATCATTAGAAGTCCTCATAGCCTATACTTTCTGGAAAAAAACCAAGCCTAGTTAAGAGGGAAGAGTTTAGGCATTCTTACCCATACTCTCCCTGCCAGACTACTCTGAACATCTGCATTCAACATCACACTCTCACTGTCAGCTGCTGTGCGAGCTCGCTTACTGATAACCATGCAGTCACCCTGGAGATAGAGTTTTAACCCTACACTTACTTCAAGCATGAAAGCCTAAATGATATTCTTGAGGTTTTAGCACTGTTATTTTGTAATCACAGACTCACTGAAAAATATAGATTGGACATGATCTCTGGAGATCATCTAATCCAGCTTCCTCCTGAAAGCAGGGTTAATTTTAAAGTCGGATCAGGTTGCTCAGAGACTTGTACAGTCAAGTTTTGAAAATCTCCAAGAGATTCTACAATCTGTCTGGGCAACCACTGTCAGTATTTATTCACTCTCTCAGTTGAAATTCGGGAAAGTAGCTTCAGACAAAATGTATCTGTGCAACTTCCTCTGAATTCCAAGAATTCATAAGGGTACGAGAATTTTACAAGAGTTCTGAAATTACTTTGGGGATGACCAGTGTTGAGAATTTGGAACTTCTTGAACTTAAACTATGGCTAAATGAAAATATTTCTCTCGATAGGCTAGCTCTTCACAAATTGTATTTTGTATTACAGAAGATTTGCTTTCCAGCAAAAATCAGATATTGAGAATTGCAGCAAAGAAAACCACTCACTTGGGAAGCTCTTAATTTTGTTACTCTCATTTTTTTTAAACCATATTTTCTGATTTTAAAATTGTAAGCCATTTTAAGCGATATCACTGTTTTCTGACGAGTTCTAATTTAACTTACGAAAAGGTTTGTTTTTTCTATAGAAGAGGGACAAAGAACCATTCCATAAGGACTTCTTCAGTAGACTAATACATAAACCAGGCTCAAATTAAGTACTTGAGAAAAATATTTTTAAGATGATAAATACTACAGTAATAGGTGTAGTTGCAGACTACTCAAACTAGGTATGTTCTGATGTCCCAACATCTGGCTCTATGAATATTATTGAGTGATTAGTCTTTAAAATGAACAGTGGAGAAAGTAACTGAAGTCATTAGACTAGGAATGCAAGTAGGTGAGCAGCTGTAACAGTATTTAATAAGTGTTCTCTTATTCCATAAACAGTCCCAGTAATCTGCAACTCAATTGCTTTTATTCAGCACGAGAGCCCTTCATGACTGCACAAGTTACTAGAGTAACGCACATGATATAACACGGCACTGAATTATACGTCACAGAAGCACCTTGATCAATGGCAGCTGGTACGTTCTGAAATGTCAGTTCTATGGTTCCACACGTTTTCCCAAAGGGCACATCAACTTCTTAACTCTTGGGTTCTTCATTCTGAATTCCATTACTGGCAACAGGACTTGTAAAGAGGTAATAATTACCTAATCATACATTTGTTGATTAACCTGGTTTAGAGTTAATTACACAGTAATTAAGTTCATTTCTGATAGATTTAAGCACTCTCCAACACTTCAAATTTGTACTTAACATACTTTATTAAACATAAATGAAATTGCTTGTATTAAGCAAAACAGGAACTTTTTTTCTGTACAGACATTCACATATGCATAAAATCCAGAAATACAATGCCAAATATATGCAAAGATGTAAAGATGTGGAAGTTATGCATGAGTGTGAAATATCTCTAATAGTTTTAGAATTCTGGTTAATGTTTTTTGACAGCAGTTATTTTCTGCAGATGTTGAAATACCAATATTTGTTATGCAATTAAATTCAAACCTATAAATTACTGATTTTGTTGGTTTGGTTTTTCTTTTAATGTTTTTGCATGGGATTTTTTCCATAAACCCTCTCTGCTCATTGTCAGCAACCACAGAATTGCTAATCTTACCTGTTTTGGAAAAAATGTTCAAAAATAAATAATGCATTGAAATACAATGATGAAGGGTGCAGGTACTCCATGTGGCTCCCAAGGAACAAATAAACCACATTTTATTGAGTAAGAACAGCAGATAAGGTTCAATACTCTCACTCATTGCCCTGATTTGAAACAGCAAACTATGACAAGAGACTGCATCCTTTAAAAAGTGGAATTTATGCAAAGCCTCCCCTTTTCTGGACATGTGACTGAGAAAAAGGACATGTAGAAATTACTGATTACAAGCAGGATGAACCACAGCTGGAAGCAAACTTGGAAATCCTGGTACTTCCCTTATTCCTCTCCTCCTCCCAAATGCCAAGTTTTAACCATACTTTCTGGGCTACAAGCTAACTGGTCATTTACTGGAGTTGCTCTACTTCCTCCATTTCTTTTTGTCTGTCATTCCTCCAACTGTGGTCTAGAAATGCTTTTCTTTTAATGCCCCTTAAGCCTTCACATCTCTCCATTGAACAGTATAGTTCATTCAGTCCAAGTGAAATACAACTTGGAAAAAGTGCATTGCTTAGTAATGGGCGTTTTATTATCATAGAATCACCAGGTTGGAAAAGACCCACCAGATCATCAAGTCCAAACATTCCTATCAATCACTAAACCATGCCCCTCAGCATCTTGTCCACCCGTGTCTTAAACCCCGCCAGGGAAGGTGACTCAACCCCCTCCCTGGGTAGCCTGTTCCAGTGCCCAATGACCCTTTCTGGGAAAAATTTTTTCCTAACATCCTGCCTGAACCTCCCTTGGTGGAGCTTGAGGCCATTCCCTCTTGTCCTGTCCCCTGTCACTTGGGAGAAGAGCCCAGCTCCCTCCTCTCCACAACCTCCTTTCAGGTAGTTGTAGAGAGCAATGAGGTCTCCCCTCAGCCTCCTCTTCTCCAGGCTAAACACCCTCAGTTCTCTCAGCCATTTCTCACAAGGCCTGTTCTCCAGCCCCCTCACCAGCTTCGTTGTTCTTCTCTGGACTATTTCTAGTTTTCTAAGTAAACACATAAAATACTCCTAATAAAGAAAATAGTTGACTAAATGTTATCCTTACTAGCATTAATAATGAAAAAAATAATTATCAAGTCATTTTCAGCAAGTAGGCACGAAGACTTCAAAAAACAATAGTATCTGAATTTCAGATACATGTCTGTCTGCAGGGTATCACACTATTTTTTCCCTTTGTGCTTTTATACAATAAACAAAACACAAATACTTTCAGAGTTTTAAAACCTGATAGAGGCTCTACTTAACCTTAAATCAAGTTACACTGACTCTCAACAGATAAAACTTTTAAAACAACCGTCCTGAAGATTTTATCCAGGTTAACAAGCATGACCCAGTGAGGCCCCAAGACCTGCCTAAAATCGAGTTATGCTGAATTTAGGCTCCCAAGTGTTGATTGAAAAGCTCAGTTCACTGTCATGGTTAGCAACAGGAAAGACGACATTAGTGTCATGAAAGGAGTGCTTAAAGCTGTGATGTACTTGAATACTAAAGCTATTGAAATTGGAGCAATGCCTGTGCTCACATTTGTACTTCAAAATCACAACTTCACACTGTGAAACTCAAGATCTAGAAGAAGGGAGGTACTGAGCAGGTAATTAAATCCTCAGCTCCCTCCCCCTTCTTAAGGGAGTGTTCCAACTGCTAAGGCTACACAAACATCAGGGTCTCTGGATCCCAACTGGGATTTGCACTCCACGCACACATGAAGGAAGAAGCACAGACATTACAGAGGTTTGTATTTTACTCTACAACCAGGTACCACAAAATCTGGACACTGCCATTTAACCCCTAGGCACCCAAAACTGCCTTAATCTTGGTAACTGGAGCTTAAGGCAATCTGTGTTCCCTTGAATAAATCAATCTAACAGGAACTTAAGCAAAATTTTTTTTCAGTAATGTATGAAATTCTTAGGCAATCTTTTTCAACAAAAATTTACTTTAATTTTCAGAAGGAATTCTTGGATTTTCAAATGAATATTTAATATTCTACTTGCTTGTGTAGCAGGATGAAATGGATTCTCTGACGTCCCCAGACTGCACTGGATTTTTTTTATCCCCAGGCAGAATGGTTCTGTTAGTAATATGATCAAGTTACTATGAATTCTTCTGAAATCAACTCTATCCCTAAACTACAAAAATATTCAAAGTATTTTTTATATATATATATTTGCATTGCAATGTTTCCCGAGTTATTCTGTTCACACGGCAAGGTTTTTGGTAGTAGGAAGACTGCAGGAGTGTCTTCCATGAGAAGCTGCTGAAAGCATCCCCTGTGTTCAGTAAGGTCAATGCCAGTCAGCTCCAAGATGAACCCACCACTGGCCAAGGCCAAGACATTGGCGACAGTGCTAGCACCTCTTCTCTCGCAAGAAGGCAAAAAACTGTTGCACAAAAAGAGCCTGAAGAGGGGTGAGAAAATGTGAGAGAAACAAGTCTGCAGACACCAAGGTCAGTGAAGAAGGAGGCAGAGGAGGCGCTCCAGGTACCAGAGCAGAGATGTTCCTGCAGCCCATTGTGCAGACCATGGCGAGGTAGGCTGTGCCCCTGCAGCCCACAGAGGTCTGTGGTGGAGCATATGTCCCCCTGCAGCCCATGGAGGACCCCACACCAGGTGAGTGGATGCCCATGGGAGGCTGTGACCCCATGGAAAGCCCATGCTGGAGCAGGATCTTGGCAGGACCCATGGAGAGAGAAGCCCACACTGGAGCAGGTTTGCTAGCAGAATTTGTGACTCCATAGAGGACCCACACTGGAACAGTCTGTTTCTGAAGGACTGCACCCTGTGGGAAAGGACAGGTAGAAAAGACCCAAGCTGGGGCAGCTTGTGAAAAGCTGCAGCTCTGTGGGAAGGATGCACATTGGAGAAGTTAGAAACCGCCCACTGGAGCAGGGGAAGAGCGTGAGGAGTCCTTCCCCTAAGGAGAAAGGAGCAACAGAGACCACATGTGAATAACAGACTGCAATCCCCATTCACCTGTCCCTGTGCTACTCAGAAGGAGGAGGTAGAGAAATTGGATGTGAAACTGAGCCCAGGAACAACAGAGGGACAGAAGGAAGATTTTTAAGATTTGGTTTCTTTCCTTATTATTTTACTCCAATTTTGATTGCCAATAAATTAATTAATCTCCTTGAGTTGAGTCTTTCTACCTATGACTAACTGTAGAGTGATCTCTCTGTCATTATCTCAACCCAAGAGCCCTTTTTTATGTTTTCCTTTCTCTATCCAGTTGAGGAATGGGGAACAATAGAACAGCTTGGTGGGCACCTGGTATCTAGCTAAGGTATAATCTGCCACGGTAACTGAAACACCCATCTGTAAGTTATAATTGCTATACAAAAACATGAAAAATACTTCTTTCCTCTTTCTCCTACAACTCTATGGCTTCTTCAGAAAAGTGGAAGGTCTGTTGCTTCCTGTTTGATCTCAACTTGATTCTTTCAAGCAGCACTTATGCATATGATAATAATTACTGATTTCGTAGCACTGAACTGTGTTTCCTTTACCAGCCAGCTAAGTAAAAAAATAGCGTGTATACCTGTGAGTTACTTCAACTGGGTTTACTTCAGCTTTTTAATAGTATCATTTCACACCCTCAGTTCAAGGCCACAATCTCATTGAGTTACAGTACATTATAGGATAGATAAAATGAAGGTGTTTGATTGTTGATTTTTTTTTTAAAGATATCATCCAGCAAGAGCTTTTCTACTTTAATACAAACCCTTCTCAGACTGAAATTTTTGACCTCTGACATTAAAACTGACGAAGTGTGCTTGTGGCAAATTGGAATCACATTATGATGACAAAAGATGTTTGCTGCACAATAGTATGGGGGCATTACGGCATTGCCAATATTACTACTGGAAAGCTCTCTGTTAGATTGAGCCAGTAACTGGTCACATATATACTAGTGGATCTTCTGTACTACAACAGCAGGGGTGTGGGAGGAATTGTAACACAGATAGAAACAGGATAATAATGCAGAGAAGGGTATAAAATTGAAAATATTATTCAGTTGCCACAGGGCAATAAGGATCTGAACCTTGAAATTCTTGCATACAGAATTCACTAGCTCAGTACAAGCTACACTGATCAATATTATATTGTATTTACCAATCCACACCATACAACAATATCTTAGTAGAGAATGTAAATGTGGCACCTTTAGATTTATTAGTGATGACTACTTGCATATGCCTGAGGGTAGCAGGGTCTGCTATCAACCCTTTCATCATTTACAGACTGTCAGAAACACTGCTGTAATAATCTGTCCTATTGATGACTGCCTCGATACTACTAATGGTACGGCTTGACTTTATCTTCCTACTTACCAGAAAAAAAAAAGTTAAGAACTCTGAAAGAATATAAGGTATTCTACTTCTTACATGGTTTTATAGCTCCAGTTTGTATCCCTGACTCCCTGACATTTTGCATGTCATATAGTGTGTTCCCTCAGGGAAAAGAAATCAGCTTCTCTCCTGGAGTGCAAGCTTCCTAATAGACAAAAAAAGTGAGGTTTTCTTGACACCAGAAGTACTGTACAGTTGTTATGGTAACTGGATTTTAAAAGAAGTGTATAGTTTTGAGGGGCATCTGCTTAATTCCCAAACAAATTCTTCACCCCAGCTGCCCTCAAAGGAATGATTTTTAAATCAATCTCTTGCAAGATGCAAAGAGCCACTTCCAGCTGAGAAGCTTAGCACAGCTCCCACTGGCTCAATGAAAAGGATAATCCCTTTATTTCAGCTCGAAGAGTTGCTGTTTATGAGCCACAAGAGTTCTCACTGAAGTCTCAGTTCTGTTAACGTAAAGGGTGAATACATTGCAAGTCCAGCTGAGGCAGTACTCAAGTGATCGCATGGTGCTAGAGAATTTAATCGTACTTGGCAGAAACAGAGTATCCTCTCTTCTTCCCAGACACACATACAAGAATAAGTTCCAATACAGGTAATAGGGTCCTGTACAAATAAAGAAAAAGCAGAAACAGAAATCAATCTGGCATGTAAGTGTGTGGCAGGGGACTGGAAGGGCTACGCTGATCATAGTTGCTACTGTACTGTCTGAATCCGTCGAAGTTTTAAGAAGATGCTGTGAAACAAGAAGTTATATTTCATATTTTAAGAAAGTTCTACTTCATATTTTAAGAAATCCCGTAATAACCAAATCATTGATAATTGAAAAACATTGACTTACAGGGGCCCATTAAAAACTTCATCACTCTACCTAAAGGAAGGCTGTAGCAAGGTAGGTGTCTCTTCTGCCAAGTAAAAAGTGGTAGGAAAAGACAAAAATGCTGCAGGAAGTTTAGATTGGATATTAGGAAACATTTCTCAACAGAGAGAGGTGAAGCATTGGAAGCAGCTGCCCAGGGAAGTGGAGTCTCCATCCCCAGAGCCATTCAAGAGACATAAATGGGCACTCCAGGTCATGATTTAGGAGGCACATTGGTGTTGCCTTGTTGGTTGATCTCTGTGATCTTAGGGGTCTCTATGATTCTTATGATCAGAATTACAAATAGTGAATATCCATACCAGTGAAAAACTATACCCGGACTAACGGCTTTGTATAGAAAGCATGTAATCAGTCAAGCAACAAAAAAAGATCATCCAAGACTCCCAAATACAGCTTAAGAGCCAAGTGAGATTCTAAATGCTACAGGTGATACCAAGACATGATAAGTAGTTCTTTCAAAGAAACACTTACCATCACAGACCGAAGTAAAACAGAGTAACCAAACATGCCAAGTGTCATGCATTGTATTAACTCCAACAATAATTAACTCTTCTATCAAAGCTAATTAAGTCTTCTATTGAATGAGATGGAATGTAAAGCCTCCTATTGCTTGTCAAAATATGACAGATTTGAAAAAGGTTAAAATAGTATGTAACAATAAATTTCAGCCAGTAGAAGTAGAAAACTAAACCTGAAATCTACTAAAACAAAGAGTTCAAAATATGACATCTGTAAGGATAAATTACACCCTAGCTACTAAAAATATACATTTCTCACCTGATATTTTAAGTGCAACATTTTTGGTTTGCATTTAAAAAACCTTGAAATCTTAACAGATGTACAACTACTGAATTAAAGCATCAGTACTCTTTTGTACTGATAAAAATAACAGAGGATCAAAACCTACAAGCAAGCCCAGTAGAAGACATTACTTACATGGCTTCTTCATGCCCTTTTCCTTTTTATTTCTTCTTAATAGTGTCTTTCTGTTTTCAAGGCTGCTTTGAAAGATGGGCATCAGATGGCTGTTTATACATGTAAACAAGGTGCATCTTTAAAAACCTCTAAATTATACCTAGTTTATAAACACTGCCAACTCTCTGCACCTGCACTGAATCAAGCCTTTGTATAAGAAGAAATTGTATGTTCAGATGCATCTTAACATTAAAGTCCATTTCATTTACATGACCCTGGAGCCTTGTCCAAACAAGCTCACTCAAGCTTTACCCAGATGGTGGCCATTTGCTCTGGCTTCATTTATTACTATTCCCTTAAGTTAAGGCAGGCAGCCAGCTGGCAGAGAATCACAGAATTCTACTGGAGACATTACACATCTTCATCACTACACGGTAAATAAAGGAATGACAGTTATAAACGTGCTAATGTTTGCATCATTTTCTTGCTTAACCTACTGTGTACAAGCTTGTTTTGTGCCTGAAAATAATATATACATACGCTAATAGGCACAGTCATGAAAGAATTGCAGCAAGAGAAGAATGGAGCTGCTCTGAATTAACTCAGCACTAGCATGGCCCTGTAAGCCTAAAATAAAGCTACAGCCCCTCAAAGACAATAGTGCAGGATGAAAATCAAATTATCAAAGACGAGGATGTTATGAAAAAAGAGAAAAGTTCTTCAGCAAATTATTTTTCTAGAGCACTTATAAGATGCTTTTTTCACTTTAAAATATTTTACCACGGCAACATTAGTAAACAGATGCATGAAATGCACAGAGAATCACAGAACAGTTTGGTTGGAAGGGGCCTTAGAGCCCGTCCAGCTCCACCTTCTGCATGGGGAGGGACACCTCCCACTGCATCAGGGGCTCCAAGCCCCATCCAACCTGGCCTTGAACTCCTCCAGGGATGGGGCAGCAACCACTGCTCTGGGCAACCTGGGCCAGGGCCTCCCCACCCTCACAGGAAAATGTTTCTTCCCAAGACCTCATCTCAATCTCCCATCTTTGAGCTAAAAATCATTCCCCCTTGTACTATCTCTACACTCAACATTTACTTCAAGTTTACATACGAGAGTTATTTCAAATTTCACAATGTTTTATTCTTTATCTTAACATATATGCAAGAAAGACAGGCAGTGCTGCCTCCGTGAAACAATATATGTTAAGCTGGAATTTTTTTACCACTCTGACCATTTATTCCACCTTCAGCAAATATAAAATACTACGCGCATAGAATCATAGAATCACCAGGTTGGAAGAGACCCACCAGATCATCAAGTCCAAACATTCCTATCAATCAGTAATCCATGCCCCTCAGCACCTCATCCACCCGTCTCTTAAACACCTCCAGGGAAGGTGAATCAACCACCTCCCTGGGCAGCCTCTGCCAGTGCCCAATGACCCTTTCTGGGAAAAATTTTTTCCTAATGTCCAGCCTAAACCTCCCCCGGCAGAGCTTGAGGCCATTCCCTCTCGTCCTGTCCCCTGTCACTTGGGAGAAGAGGCCAGATCCCTCCTCTCCACAACCTCCTTTCAGGTAGTTGTACAGAGCAATGAGGTCACCCCTCAGCCTCCTCTTCTCCAGGCTAAATGACCCCAGCTCTCTCAGCCGCTCCTCATAAGGCCTGTTCTCCAGCCCCTTCACCAGCTTCATTGCTCTTATCTGGATTTGCTCCAGGGCCTCAACAGAGCATATACCTGAAAGATTTATATAGAAGTTTCCACATCATTAACTGTTAGTAGTATAGTATGTTCTTTCACTCTCATCACATAACTTTACAATCATAGTAATTTCCTTAAGATGATATTTGTTATCACGTGCAACTCACCGAGTCATGCCCATGTTTAAAATAAAAATATTGATAAAGAAGTCCTCATTTAAAACCAGTATAAATATTATACAAGATATACCATTAGCAGACATGACTTATGCCTGGCTATTTGTAATATCTTTATGTAAGAAGCATCAAGTCAACCACCACTGCTCAACCATGGAATAATTTTAATTGACTAGCTCATAACAGTAAACAACACAGAATAAATTTATATTACACAAGCAGCAGCCAATACATATTCGAGTAACCAGCATGAAAACAAACACAGCCTCTTATGTTCCATCAACATTAGTGACGTCAGCACCTAAACCATTTCTCATGTTCCCAACTTATTAGTGTTCAAGCAGCCAATGAATGGACAACCAAGACATTAAATCACAGATGTTTTTATAGATCTGGTAGAGAACAACTCATTCAATTTAAAATAGCTTCTAAGCTTTTGAAAGTAGATCATTTCATACTCAAAGGGAATGAGTCTACACCAGGTTTAGAATTTCATATGAACATCCCACTTCTATAGCGAGAAATTCAGGAGTTTCACAAAAAACAACTCTGTCTACACTGTCTGTACCCAAAACTTCATTAAACACAAAAGACTTGACTGAATGAGGTTTCAATCACATATCACATACAAATGACATAGCAAAACAAAGCCCTAACTTGAAACATCAAAAAGTAGCAAGAGAAGTACCTAACTCAGATGAAACAGCAATGCAACAGTCACGCACGTGAAAGATAAACCACGTTCCTACCAAACTGCGCTGTAGACTTCCCTGAAGCACCAAGCAACAGCTTTTTCTCAGCAGAGCTGGGACAGGGAGCTCTTTTTCTCAGGAAAGCCAGAAGCTCCATTTAGCAAAGTACCACCAGCCCCAGCAAAGCACCATGGGTGATGTTAAAGCTACACCACCTGCAACAGTTCTGTGTTAGCATCCACCTGATTTGTGTGAAGCAAAACTATGTCCTTTGCTGGTCACTACTCGAAACAGCTTAGGAAGCAAGAAGGTAAACCACGTGATTGTCTTCTCCTTTAGTGGGAGTGCCCCCACCACAGAGTTACCTCAGTCAGCTTCACCTGGAAGCCTTCTTCTGTAGGAGTGCCCCTACTACAGAATTAGCTCAGGGAGCTTCACCTGGAAGCCTTCTCCTGTACTGGGAGTGCTCCCACCACAGAGATGGCTCAGTCTTCTTCATTGTTAAAACATGGTGATCCTGGTTTGGCTTTTCTTTGGTTGAGTTTTGGTATCTGGAGGGGAGGCCAGCTGGTGTTGCTGCTGTGGGGCAGCCCTGGCTGTGGCAGTTCCTGGGCTGCTTTGCCCCATTGCCCCTTCCTTGCAACATGGTATTTTTGGGCTAGTTCATGTGCGCTGCTTCTTCCTCCCCTCAAAGAAGGGCTTCTCTGAAGGCTGCTGGGCTTCCCAGGCAGCCTGGCCATGGGAATGTGGCCATAATATCTGTGGGAGATATTATGTTTGGAAGTGACCTTTCACTCCTATTTAGCTGAATGTAAGGATATACTTCCCAGAGATGATATATGTTCTATTTTAAAATAACATGTAGGTTTTAAAGCTTTGTTGCTTGTTTCCACACTGAAATTAGCCATATGTCTATTGTAAGAATTAACTGATAAATTTTACTGCGGCTGGTTCGTATGTTTATTTATCTTGTCGTATAAATCTGTCTTATTTCAAGAGATAATACGCAGACAATCTCCAGACGTGGATAAATAACCTGAAAGAATAAAGACTATATTAGAGTTGCAAGAACTAATTGATATGCTTACGTGTCCTATAAGATGTAGCCGGTTTGGGTCAGGAGAAAACCTGAAGGAAGCCTCCAGACATGGTTGGATAACCTAAAATAAATGAACATTTTTCGAGGACTTAACACCGTTCTTTGTTCAAAACTAGTATATATACCCATTGCTTTTGTAGGATGGGATTCCTTATTTAGAAAAGCATCCAATTCAACACTGAATTGTAAAATAAAATCATTATTGCCTTTGCTTTGAAGACTTTAATATTTTCAATATTTTACCAGTGAATAAGTGTTTCTCCCACTGTCCAAGGGAATGTGACTGGGGCTTTCGTGCTGTAGGAGAGATTGGGCTTGGAAGTGATCTTGCACTCATATTTAGCTGCATGTAAGGATACACTTTTCAGAGATATATCTATTGCATTTTTAAATTAATTGTATGTTTTAAACTGATTCAGCTGTTTGTTTTTACACTGGAATTAGCTGTGTGTCTATGTTTTAGGCAAGTGTTAATATTCAGCCTTGTTTGTGCTGCTGTTGGTATTTGTTGTAGGTAAAGCTCCCGGTCTGTTCCTATCAGGGAATTTGTCTTTAGCTTTTGTTATGTACTGAAGTCAGTTGGGTTCTGTCAGGCTTAAGGACTCTTACAGTCTAACATATGTTTGAATTCTTCACTGTATCCAAGCACTTGTTAATGGCTTTACTGAATTGTTGTTGTGTTTTTCAACAGCTTTTCACTTGGTCCAGATGTCAGTGTAAGAACTTAATACTTCTCCTTCATCAGAACTAACTGTCACAGAGAATTACTAAAAATACACAAATAATTTGCTCTTCTTATTTTTTTTTTTTTGGCGTCCATCTATAACTGTGCTTTAAGGGTGAGGGAGATTGGTCACCTGCAGCCCTCCTCTTCACTCATCAACTCCACGCTTGTTGGGAAACATTTTTCTCATGTTGTTTTTTCTACACCTGCTTAGAAACTTCGGATTCTTCTTTCCCTTTAGCTATCCTGATAGTTACTCAATATGTGGATTCTTGTACCTAACGAGTTGCTGAACGTGTTTATTGCTCTGAATCTCAAATAGACCCTGTTTTTACAAACTACAAATTGATTTTCCTTCTCACTTTTTTTTTTCCTGAGCCATCTTGACCTCAGCTGTACCATAAGTGAAGCTTGTTGATAAGAGCAAGGACTTGATAGGCCTCTAATCTAATCTTTCTTGCTAATTCCTTTAGTAATGGTGAGGGGGTTTTTATTATTTTTTCCCAGCTTTTTTTTTCAGGGAAAAATTTAACTGTCTTGGTGGGTTATTTTGGAGCTTTCTACAGTTGCTAGTTGCAGATTATAGCTTGTAAATATATTGCTTCTGACCAGTGCTAGTTTCTGAATAAAAATAACTGTTTGACACATAAATATTCTATCATAAGTAGAAAGTCACATTATTGGGTTATGTGAAAATTGACTGAATCCAGGTAGTTGCAGCAAATTCTGAAATCTCTACATGGCTAACGATATTTTACAATCACAGTTTATACATACAAGTTTAACTTTAAATGTCTGTGGCTGTCTGGATGTGATTTGCTGGACAGGACGAGTCAAAAGCAAATTATGTTAATGGACGTTGCTGTTTGATAGTGGATGGTTTCTTCATTTGCTGTTTATTTATGATGTAACCTTCCTATCACTTTTAATTATTAGAGTGCTGCCCTTGCTGTTCTAGCTCAGAACTGGCTTGTGTTTACCACGTGTTTTGAGCTTTCCTAAAGTTTTCCTGGCAGTCTTCTTGGTTATAGAACATGGACCCTCAGTGCTAGATCTGTGATCCTGTCAATCTTATATATCTACATAAGCAGGTCTTAGAGAATCTCTTGAAGAGGATTTTCTTAATGGAAAGCTTGAGCCCATGAAGTGATTGCAAAGAGAATATTGTGAAATTATTTCAATAGTAATTAGATTCTCAGTTGTTGTTAGCTTTCATCAACTATATATAACTAACTGGATTTTTTATTTCAGTTGAACAAATTGCACATGGATTGATAATTAGTTTGCAGCCTCAGATAATATTCATTACATTAGGAATTTTCCCCATGAACATTATTTTTTGAAGAATTGGGACTACACAATGTACTTTTTTTAACAAGCACTCACCTAACAGGTCAAATAAATCATGACAAACCCAGAGAATGAAAGTTATTTATTTTGATTCTTAATCATGCGTTACTTGTCTTAAGAAGTTATGAAGTATTAATTAAAATATTTCTTGCTGTAGAAGTAACTTAAAGACAAAGCTTATTCGGAGTACAGTTCATAAGGGGCTAGTAACTTTGTTATTGTTTTAAGGATGAGGAGCAGTTTCTGGCACTCTTTTTTCTTCTGTGTTGGCTGTTTTTTATCTGGGAGGATGTGGGTGTATTATTTGTTGGATTTTTGTAGTTGTTTGTATGTACCAGCACATTTCAGTGAAGCTGAAAGGAACATACAAGTCTCCTGAAAATTTCTATTTTCCTGGAGCGCTTTAACCTTTTTTGTTTAGCTTGATAATTTCATTTTTATTGCTAAATTTCTGGGGGTTTACTTACGATAGCAGTGTAAGTGCTCTTATCAATGGAAGTGTTCCATTTATTTCCACTGACATGGTAGCAGCCCCAGAGGAGCCATTACCATCGCGTTCCAGGCACTGGAGCTGTTACTGTGTCAATGAATTGTCTCTCATACTTCCATGGATGTGGTAACAGCCCCAGAGGAGTCATTATAGTGTCAGTGCAAGTGTCTGAGTGGTTATGATGTCAATGGAAGTGCCGGTTTAATGCCAGCGTAGAATAGTTGTACAAAATTGCATAACTGTGGTGAAATAAGGGAACTACTTTTAGTACATTATTTTGGTTACTTAGTGTAAGGTTTGAATATAAGCCTCAAAAGGAGATAGATTCTCTGCAGCCTCCTATGCACGTACTTTGACATGTTAAGAACGAAAAAAGTTACTTGGGAAGTTGAAACTTTTGCTACACTGCATCGTACCAGCACACAACAAAGGTGTGCCAGGATATGGTTGATGCAATAGTGTTCAGTACTGAACTAGGCAAACAGTGGAACCAAATTTCATGACACAATGTGACGTTGTAAATGGAAGGAAATTGTGGTTTATCCCTTGTCCTGTCTGGGGTAGCTATAGTGAGTTCTATTCGGTTCATGATCTGGTAATTTAATGGATAAGATCCTGGAATAAAAACTTTGTGCAGCCAACTGAACTTGAGCCAGCAGTGGCCCAGGTGGCCAAGAAGGCCAATGGCATCTTGGCTTGGATCAGAAACAGCGTGACCAGCAGGGCCAGGGAGGTTATCCTCCCTCTGTACTCGGCACTGGTGAGACCGCTCCTCGAATCCTGTGTTCAGTTCTGGGCCCCTCACCACAAGAAGGATGTTGAGGCTCTGGAGCGAGTCCAGAGAAGAGCAACAAAGCTGGTGAGGGGGCTGGAGAACAGGCCTTATGAGGAGCGGCTGAGAGAGCTGGGGGTGTTTAGCCTGGAGAAGAGGAGGCTGAGGGGAGACCTCATTGCTCTCTACAACTACCTGAAAGGAGGTTGTGGAGAGGAGGGAGCTGGTCTCTTCTCCCAAGTGACAGGGGACAGGGTGAGAGGGAATGGCCTCAAGCTCCACCAGGGGAGGTTTAGGCTGGACATTAAGAAAAAATTTTTCCCAGAAAGGGTCATTGGGCACTGGAACAGGCTGCCCAGGGAGGTGGTTGAGTCCCCTTCCCTGGAGGTGTTTAAGGCACGGGTGGATGAGGTGCTGAGGGACATGGGTTAGTGATTGATAGGAATGTTTGGACTCAATGATTCGGTGGGTCTCTTCCAACCTGGTGATTCTATGATTTGAAAAACTCATAGGACTGCATGTTTTGCTCACTGCTGTTAGCCAGTCAGGTGAACAAGGGGAACTGAGCATTTGTTGTTTTGCTGGATTTGTTCCTTTAGCCAGATATTGTGAAGTAATTGCACTGTACCAGCAGATTTGCATCAGGAACCAAATTGTAGGAGTAACATTTAAAATCTGAAAGATCAGAATATTTATTTTCATCAAAGCTGAAGTCACAGGAGAAATGGGAGGTGAAGCACTGGACTATTTCTGTAATACCAAGCATTAGTTTCTAGTAATATTAAATATTAATTAAACCTAACACAAAGATGGTATTTTTCAGTAGACTGATGATTCTGGGTTGTAGAGCAAGGCAACATGTGTGTTATCCTGTGTGTTCCTACAACTAAATGTACATCTGGAAATGTATTTCTTTTACTCTCTTTGCATATCAGGCTTCAGTTATTTTGCTGGACTAACAGACAAAGCACTGTTCTTGCCATCTGTTCTCAGAAATCCTAGGATAGAAATATCCAAACGATCCATCTTATTTGTATAGAAAAACTCACCGATTCTGTTATGTCCTTGGATGCCAGTTTTCTAGATCTTTTTTCCCGTAGTTTGCACAAAGTCTTGTTTTACATGACATTTGTTTCTTACTGCTACATGTTTATACCTTTTGCTGGAATATTTGTGGTACTAGACTATGTATTTTGAACAGTGCAAAAAAATAGTGACGTTGCAGTCTGCAAATGTAGGCAGTTACAGATTAAAGTAGTCTATTTTAATACATAAGTTAAAAAATGACAAACGTTCTTAGATAAACACTCACTCTTTGTGAAAAGACTCAGTGTGAAATCCTGGTGGAGATGGCTCTTCAGCAGCTCAGTGCATGAGCTGCCTCTGGTGAAAATAATAAACTTATACTTGATTTGCCATAGGACTTTACAAACTAGTGTGTGCTCAGAATATACTGTGTTTTGCATGTCCTAAAATGTCAACTATTTTGTCATGTACAAAAATCTTCTTTAACAATGACTTTGACCATGTTCCACTTTGTTTTGGGGGCTGTGGCTTATAAACCACAAGCAGCTGTGGGGTTTCCAGGGGAATTAGTTCTTCTTTTAGGTTTTTAATAGATATATGTCAGGAAAAAACACTGGAAAATTGTTTGGTTTAAATTTTGGTTGGTGTTTTAGCTAACACAAAAATTCCTTTGCCTGTTTTTTTTATACATCATTATCTAAATATTAAACCCAAATCCAATGCAGTAGAATATATGCTTTTGATAACACATGACTGTCCTATTCCTTCCGATGTTCTCAACTGAATGCGTTCCTGTGCATGTGCAGTACCTTAGTGTCATTTACAGAGTTCTAAGTTTATTTTGGGGACCTGGTAGTAAGGAGGAACAGAGGCTTCCGTTCTTTCAGTCACTTTGTTCAGGCACCTTCTGTCATGGTTGAACAGGCTGTCTAAGCTGCAAATGTGCGGTGTAAAAGTTTAAGTAATGGTTAATATGCATAATAGATGTGCTTTTCTTCACAGCCCACGTATTCCTTTTAGTGTTTATTAGCTTTTGATGTTGCTATTTCCCTTTTGAATCCTTAAGCTGCTAACTCTCCCTGTCTTAACAATCTCGGCTCGCACACCATTTTTATTTTGCATGGCACATGTATCTCTTGTAGTCATCTTGGTTATGTGCTTCTCTCAGAATCTTGGGTCCATGTCACATGAAGCATGAAAAATAGGTCTGAAACAGCAAAGAACTTAATCCCCTGAGGGGAGGATGGGTAGGACTCATGTAAGAAAGTGGAGGTAGCGGGAGTTAAATTTATCTTGCCATATTTTAAACTGTGTCCAGAAGCCTTTTAGTTATCCATTCCTGAGGATTAAGCCCTCTATTCCAGTGGATCTGGATGTGCATACTGTTAGTCACTGGAATTTGATACTTTACTAAGCATAGGTGCAGATGACTGTGTCCCACACCTCTTAAAAGTGAGAAGGGAAGTCTTTTCCAAAAAGTGTCATAAAGGAAGAAAGAGATGGGAAATGAGCATAAACTGAGCACAGTGAGTGTCTAAACATCAACAGAGCCATTCTTGTAAGGGATGATGGTGAGGAAAGCAGAGTCAAAGTAATAGCAAGGCAAATGCTTTAATATTGTCTTCTATAATGATCTTGCTGTGTCAGCAGTGAGAGAGCGATCATGCCCTTTGACTTCACTCCTTTACAGGCTTGTTAGATGATAGTGATGTCTGCCACAATTTGTTTCTCAGCCATGGGCAGTAACACCATGACTGCACTCTTCCTTTTCCACTGAGCGTAAGAACAAGCGAGGGAGTTGGAACAGCGGTTCCTGTGCTGTTTCTTTCCTATATTGTTGTGGCAGGTATAAGCCAATTAGTGAGATTCTGCATCTACTGTGTTATGTGCTTCTCTTTGTCTTGATGACTTCCTGTGGTTTGAATGAAGTAACTTCTTTTGTGAGCCGTTATCTGTGTGCTATCTTTTTCTACATGGCTGAGAAATATTTTGAAATTTCTACTGGATTAGTTGTGACATATTTCACTTGTACTATTTACTGAAAGCCCCAGGGGCAGCAAGTACGTGTGCTGTCAAACATTTGTTTAGTGCTGATTGAAAATCTAGCAATTGGCCCCAGTTATTTGTCTGGGATGTGTTTTCCCCTGAAATGCTTTCGTATGCGGAAATAGAACTTAAAAGAACAGCAGCTCATTTCTCTCAAAAAGAAACATACCTTAGCTGGTGTATTTTTTTTTAATTTTATGAAGACTTTAAGACCATTCCTGTTGTGAGAATTAATTGATAATTTTTTTTTTGCTGCAGCTGGTTTCTATGTTTAATTATCTTGTCATATAATTCTATCTGGTATTACGAGATATTATATGAATAACCTGAAAGAATAAACACTGCCTTAGAGTTGCAAGAACTAATTTATATGGTTAGGTGTCTTGTAAGATGTAGCTGCTTTGGGTCAGGAGATAACCTGAAGGAAGTCTCCGGACATGGATAACCTAAAAAAACAAACATTCTTCTAGGAGTTCCATGGTTCTTTGTTCAAAACTAGTATATATACCCACTGCTTTTGTAGGATGGCATGCCTTTTTTAGAAGGGCATCCAATTCAGTGCTGAATTGTAAAATAAAAATATTATTGCCTGTGCTTTGAAGACTTTGTCCTTTTCAGTATTTTACTAGTGAATAAGTGTTTCTCACACTGTTAGAATGCCAGTATAAATCTTTGGAAGAGTAGGTCTTGCTGCATAGTTGAATAACCCCTAAGTTTTTGTCCCAATAGGTCTCTGAAGACCTTAAAGGAAAATGTCATAGGGATGTAACATAAATAAAAACAATAAGGCAAACCAAAGAAAATCTTCTTCCACACCCTCTTAGCTGCGTTTACATATACTCGTAATTATGTATAGGATGCTGTTTTGTGGAATAGTAGTACTTTCCTTGAATACTTGGGGAGGGAGAACCTTGTATTTCCTCTTAAAGAAACAAGAAAGATTGTCTTAAAATGTACTTGTCTTACAGGCGCTGCTCTGGTATGATTCCACTGTTCATTCCTCACTGGAGCTATGAATGTTTTAGTTATCCGTTACATTGATTCTCCTTTCCTAGTTGTGTCCTTACCAAATTGACTTCCAACCCTCTCTCCCTGCTTCTTAAAAATATATTATTGCAGTAGTAAAACCTTTCTGGGTGCTGGCCTTGGGCCACTGATAGGCCTTGATCTCCTGCAGTTCCTCAGTCATGTGTACCCGCTGTTTAACTGTCAATCTACAAACCCTCGTTCTCGGGGTTAGGTATTACTCATTTCAGTGAGGTGCAGTTTTGAGTGGTCTTTGCTATAAAGTGCTGTAAAGCCAAAGAATAAAATAATAATTTTATACTTTAATTTTAGAGAGAGCAACAGAAGCGTGGTGTGTTGGTAGGTGTAAGGACTGCTGTTTCGTTATTTCATGTTAGTGGCTTCTATTATGCAACCTCAGAAGTCTGGACACACTGGGCAGATAATTGCATTTGTGCTTAAAGGCAATAATAAACATACAGACAAAAACCAAAATGCTGCTGAATGACCTTGGAGAGGGATGCCTGAGGCACCACGCCGTGGCAGCTGACATCATTAACTGTGACTATTATGCTCAGGTCCTGGAATAATCAGACTTTAGAGAAATGTTTTGCAGGGGGGACCTTATGGATGTCAGTCTTTCATGCCCTCATTATGATGCTGTGCGTGTTTCATTGTGTGAGAACAAGGAAGATCTACCTTGAGGCGTATCAGGCAGTCTAGCTGGAGGTATTAGAAATCTTGACAGGGTAAAGCAGTGTATTAACAGCTTTCACACTGATGATCCTCTTAAAAATGAGACTTCAGAACATCTATTGCATAGCATGACTCATCTAAGACATCAAATAACATATGTTCTTAGCCTTTGACTGCAGTCTTATTAATGTTATGCTTCAGCTGAAAAGTGAAGTTAGTAATAAGTTTTAAAA
This sequence comes from Phaenicophaeus curvirostris, assembly GCF_032191515.1. Classification (NCBI taxonomy): domain Eukaryota; kingdom Metazoa; phylum Chordata; class Aves; order Cuculiformes; family Cuculidae; genus Phaenicophaeus; species Phaenicophaeus curvirostris. The sequence goes on along the minus strand of NC_091405.1, from coordinate 3,913,078 downwards.
TATCTAACTAATTTCCCTGCAGTATTTTTGTGTATACATCTCGTGAAGAGGTCGAGTCCTGCAATCGTTTGAATTGCGGCATTGGTGAGTGAAATTGTTTTAGGATAACATATTTTAAAGATACTAAATTATGTTTTCCACACTGGAAAGTAATGGAACATAAGAATTCTTTCTAACATCTTTGGAGCTGAGTTTAACATCCTGTCCCTTTACCAAAGCAGCATTTTAGCATTTTTATTTTTATCTTTGCACTGTTTTGTGAATCCCTAGCAGAGTAAGTCCTCCTCATGACAACAGGAGCTTGTGATAAGGCTCTTGAAATAAGGCAGACTCTCCACATTTTCAATCCTCATTCTCCTTGATCTGAAGTATGGTTCTCCCCATGCTTTTTGCCTTTTTTTTCACTGCATTGGAGACCCAGTACGATAAGTGTTGTGTTTATGCTTTTAAGGTCAAGTTAGTATATGATTGATCCTGTAACATAGTTAACTTCATCTGCTTTTTTCATAAATGCGATCTTCCCATATATTCTCACAAACCAATAACTGACTGCTTCCCGTTTGCATTTGTAAATACGTTGATAATATTGTGTGATCTTGTTAACTTTCTATAGCAAGAATGTCTTCTGCTTGATGTTTATATACCGATCTTCCATGTCAGACAAGAGTTTGGATAAGTTACCAGGTGTTTTGTGGAATTATTTAGAATTTCTTTCTTGCTTAGAATTTAAATGCAGGTAACAGGAAACACTGCACTAAAAATCACTTAATTCAATGATGCTTTTCAGTACACTTGTCCTTCAGATAAAAGCAGTTGTCATACATATACTTTGGCAGTTTAAGAAACTGATTCTCTCCATTTAGATTAGTGTCGCTCTCATAATTTCTGAATTTCAGGCGAAGTTATGAAGGACAAAAAGTTAAAGACTGTAATTGTTTCATAAAGTACAAGTGAAATAAATACTGGAGGACTTCATTAGAAAGTAAAATAAGCAAGTACCTGATTCGTGTGTAATATTTTATCTGTAACTTAATTATTAATGTAATACCTTATTTTTCTGTTCCTAGCAATGGAGATATCGCATTTCATTTCTTCCTTTTTATTAGAAGCATCTAATTCTCTAGTGGTTTGTGAGAGTTCACTAACACTGATAATAAACAGCACAATACTAACTTTCAAGAAAAAACAGTAGAATCTCTACCAGTTTCAAAATGGTAATTCACCATCAAGCTTTTCTACTGTGTTGTTTACTTTTGGGTGTATTTTCCTTAAAGCTAAATGATGACTTAGTTGAAGTGCATTTATGAGTAGAAAAGAAATCTTTTAGGAAGCATCCATAGTTATCAGTAAGAGTCTTGTGATTGGTATCTTTTGTAAGTGAATTATCACATTAAGCTTACCTATTGTAATCTAGTAACAATGTGAAGAGAATTCAAAATGAGTGTCCTAGATAAAATAACCACTTTATTTCAGTGTTTATTATCTTGACTACTTGAGATTTATTATCCTAGGGTTGGTCCTGCTAAAGCAGAAGTTGGTCCTGCCACTTGTTCATGACTAAGGGGGCCTTTTGGGGTGGAAAAGAAATGTCTGAACATCTCGGAAACTATGATTACTTCAGCCAAATATCTAGATATTATTAAAGAGATTAGACTAGATTATAAATTCTTAGGAAAAAAAAAAGTTTTGCATCCAAAGGTAGGACACTAAAAGGGTTTGAAGGGCACCTCATTATTGAACCTTAGTTTGCATGTAATGTGGATTTACATGTATTTACATTCAAATCAGGGTTTTGTTGGTAATCTTACAGTGACCAAATTTAGATACAGTAACAAACATGACCTGTTCGCTTTTGTCTCAGTGTAGATTTTTCAGACTCTTTTCTAGTCACGTGAAATCTAGGTATTTGGCAGCTTTGCTCTCAAAATATTTCATGTATTTAATGCTTCCTGGATTAATGTCTTTGAAAAGATACCTACACTGTGCAGTCTGCCACTGCATTAATAATGAGCTGACTGTTTAGCTTTGGAGGGGCAGTTTTGTTTTGTTTTCACAAGCAATTTACTCTCAATGGGAAAAATACCTCCAGTATTCTGTTCTGAATCATCTATGGGCTTGAATGAGGCTGTTGAAGGTTATCTGGTATTCTGTATCAGGAGCAAATTAACTGAAGGGGGAACACCCACCTCTCCATCTGCCCTGAACACACTGTAAAGAAAAATCCTGTTTAAAGCATCTGGTTAAGAAGCAACCATGAGTGCTAAATGAATATTTGTCTTGCCAGTTGTATGGGTTTGGATACTGAATGGCAACTAATGCAAAGATCTTGTATTAACAGTTGGTAAATACATAGAATCTATGCATAGGTGTTCTGAAAAATAATATTGTATGAACTGCACCAGGCTGTGGTTTGGAAGCATTTCATAGCTACAGTATAATAAGCCTTTCTTTAACATAAACCATGGCATGCGGGTGTCTGTAGTAGTTGTATTGTCTGACTTAAGCCAACAATATACTGTAGGTAGCAATTTTATTGCTTCTGGCCCTTATCCTTAGCTTTACACCTGTAAGAGTAGTAGAGAAACGCTTGAGTGTGAATGTTTGCAAGGCCTGGTGATAATAAATCATGTGATAACTGAAGACAAGGAAGCAAAACTGATCCTATTGGCTCAGGAGTTAATTATTGTTTAATCTAAGATGGAATTTCCACTAGATGTTTAATGATGTATAGCTTATATGTGTGCAATTGGCCATCTTTTATCTTTAAATAACGGAGGGTAACGGCATATAATGTACTGGCCAGTTAGCATATGTTTGCTATCTCAGAATTTAGTGGCATGCAAAGATATATTCTCTGCTCTTAAACTATTTTAATGTTCTGAAATTCATTTACGGCATTACACCTTGTAGAATATTCCAGTAGTTACAGCATATTTGATATTTTCAATTGATGTTCTTGTGTTCTTGAGGGGTTTTTTTATGTGGCCAGAACTTATAGGAGAAACAGAATTTAGTTCAGTACTCAACTCCCGTGTGTCTGTACTTATTACTTGAGGTCCCAGTTCCTGAATCCAGATGACAATTGAGTTTCTTTAGATTTTATTTCTGCCTTGAACATGCTTAATATAATGGGATATCTTAAGGGCTGTGGAGTGTTAATAGTAAATCAGACATTTCTGTGTTCGTATGGTATGTGCTTCATTTTCCCTTACAAAGAATATGTCCAGATTTTGACAACATCTGGCATATTTATAGCAATTAGTTCTAGACAGGCTGTACTGCTGTCATTCTAAATTGTGAAGTCCAAACTCACACACAAATTATGATTAAAAATTATTTAGTCAATGAATAAGTAGTTTATCTTAATCACTTAAACCATAAACTTATCAAATCTGACAGGTCTGACTGTTTTGGTATTTTGGTTAAAATTTGAAGTTTTGAATCTCTTAGGTAAGTACGAATGTTAAACAGTTCATGTAAATATTGTTTTAAAAGATTGCTTCTTTAGATGGGATATCGTTGTGTTGATGAATGGATCTTTGAAAAAGAAATTCTGAATAAAATACAAATTTATTTGTAAAATAATTATCCTCTTAAAATAAATGGTTCTATTATAACAAGGCTACCCTTGTGAAAAAAAGGTGATCTTGTTTTGCAAATTATCTTATGAATATATAGGTCACTGTCAACATCACCCTGGTATTAAGTCACTGGTCAACTTTGCTTTCAAGTTTAATAATATGGAAATGTATTTACAAAACTTACCTTTGTGCATTTCGTATACCATAAATAAGGTCATAATAAGTACTTTAGGTAGTAGTTATCTAAATTAAATTGGTTGTCATTGGCACAGCTTTTTGACACCAAGACCATGACCTATGCAAACCCGCTGTATTGTGTGCATACAGAAATTGGTAATTGCTCTAATACAGATTTTCTGCATTGTACGTGAAAGTTCAGTAACAAGGAAGGACTTTTTAACTATGGAAACTTCCACATAAGCCGTTGCAACTATCTAGTAAGTGGAAACTGTAATTTGCAGTTAAGCTATGGTGTGCTGGTAGTACAAAAAAATCATTAATACCCTATTGGTGTTATGTGTAGTGGAGGAATCTACAAGATATTTACTCGGCTTTTTGTAGACTGTGACTTATGACGACTGTGTCATGCTGCCGCATGTACATAGGTGTGCACATGGACATCTCTTCCATAATGGACAATGCAAGCCTACAGACCCATTAGAGGCTTTGAGAGTTGGCAGTCCTTTTCCTTTAGCTGATCAGGAAAAATTGCTTCTTGAAATATGGAATAAAGGACAAGAGAAGGCGTGCCTTAGGAAATAAAAAAGAGGTGGTAGTAAGTTTCTTTTGTCTTGAAATAAATGGTTTTAAAAAAAATAGTCTTTGAAATATTCTTAGTAGTGTTTGATAGGAATGATTGGACTCAATGATCTGGTGGGTCTCTTCCAACCCGGTGATTCTGATTTGTTTCTGCATCTTTTCTCCACTGAGCACATATCTTGTTTTATTTTTTAATGTTCAAAAGGATATTTAATTCAGTGTCTCCACTGAATTAAATAACTGTTTGGTTAGCAAAGAATTATTGTGCTTGGATTATGTTACCCTCAACAGTGAGATTACATTTTTTGCATCTCACTGCATGCATTAAACCCAAGATTGGATGTTGAGTTCTGAACATGAGGATTTCAGAGAATACATGTTTGGATCTAAATTATGAAATGCAGATTAAATCACCTAGTAGAGAGTAGCTGGGAGTGTTTTGTCAAGTTAATAGCTTTTTGTAAACAAGTGTTTCCAGTTTGTCAAGAACTGAAGCAAACTATAAAGCCAAGTGTGCTTGAAAGCTTTTCTCTGGCAGTCCCTTGACAAGGCAGTCTCTGCTCTGTGACCCCTTTATGTCTGGTTTTCATAGTGAACTCGGAGAGGCCCAGAAATTTGATCATACTGTAGTAGTGGGAATGCCTAGAAGTGTGTCCCTTTGAATGGTAGTTTATCATTTGAAATGTCATTTTTCACGTGGCACCGAGGCAAACTCTGTACGGAAAAGGAGTTGGTTATGGTGTATAATGGCAGTGTGTCTAATGCTTGTGTTCTCATCACTTCTATCCTCTTTGTAATTTTTTTAATAGGGGATTTCAAGAACTGTACATTTCTTTCCTGGATCAAATCAGAATAGCTGAACTGGCTTTGGTGGAACTGTGTTTGGCTACCAACCATCAGTGCTAGAGGTAGAATTGGGCTCTATTTTTGGGTAAAACTTGAGTATGAAATATTCATCTGTGGTCCTGAGTAGTGAAAATGTTCAAGAAAAGTCTGTCTCTCTGCAATAATTCTGGAATATATAATGGCAAACTAACAGCAGAAGAATTGGGTAAAGATGTGGCCTATGTGTGTTTCTGCTGTTATTCACACTAGTCTTCTTGTTATTTGAGGTTGTTCGAGTAACTCATTTCGCAGTGTGGATCTATACCAACTTATATCACCTTCTTGGCCTAGAGGCTGAAAAATGGAACAGTTTATATTATGCAGTGTAAACCTATTACAAGAAAACCAAAAAAAGTTTCACACATCATCCGTGAATAGTTTGGTTTGGGAGACTACACTTTCAAAGTTTCTGTCTCAGATTGCTCTTTCTGGTCAAATTCCGATATCGGCCAAAATTCATTTGTTGGTTCTGCTTTCTTTCAGCTGAATGACATTTGTAGCTAATAGAAATTAGCCTTGTTTTGTTGATGTCAGAGTTGATCCAGGTTAGCCAAGAATGTTGGCTTGTGTAACTTTTAGTTCCTGTCTTGAAGACTGGAGTGTTTTCTACCCTTAAAAGGAGAAGCTTCTACAGTAAGTTAGCTAAGAGATGCATGAGCCTTAAAATGGTGTTATAAAAAAGATTTTAAATGTGTACTTTTAGATTGAGTTTTTGTGTTTATAGGTGATGGGATTAAAATACTGCATTTTATTTTCATCTAAGTGATTTTACATTTAGAATAGTGTAAGCAATAGGGAGAATATGTGCAGGGAACACTAAACAATTAAAATAAGGTGTGCAAGGTGTAGGATCTGTGAAAAACATCTCCTGGGAGGAAGATAATCCTTCTAAGTAAATCTCTAATGAGTAGTGTTTTGTCCAGCTAGATGTTGCCTCTCTCCATGTATGTATATGCATGGAATAATTTTCATTATAGTTCCTAGGATATGTGATGCAAAACTCTGAAGTATGTGAAATCCTCCTTTAATGCTCTAAGATGGTCATTTAGAGTTCTATTTGATGTTTACATTAAGATGCTTGCTCTATCAAATATGGTGATTAGTCCCCCTCAAATGCAAGAAAGGGATTTCTGGCAGCAGAAATATATTTGACTGTAAAACCTAGGAGGCTGGAAAGAAATCCTTCATACAAAAAAAATGTCTCTATATAGTTGCTCATACACCAGGTTCTAAAAAGAACCTCTAAGCTGTCAAGAACTACAATATGATAAAAGCAGGAATGATGGAAAGGAAATGGCACCTTGCAGCAGACCGTATAAAAGCATAAATTCCTCCTGGGACTTCTGCATATAAAAGATAGGTTTCACTACTTTTCTAAGAACATTGGATCACATTAACTTATTCAAATAGGAGGTCAGATCAGTGTTTAGGTTTAAAGCTGTCCCACACAGTCTCTGATAAGAAAAAATTGACAAATCACACTTTTGAATAAACTCATTTTAATCCTTTTCTTCCTTTTGAAGTAATAAAAATATCCCTGTCATGCAGTTGCCATTGCATTTAATGGCTGTCATTTAGTGAAATGGAAAAATGATATCTGAACATAATGCCTTCAAATATGGCTAATAGCATTTTACATGAGGAAAAATACTTTTATTTTACATGAGTATGGCTGTTACACTGATTATTATTGAAAATTTAGCTGCTTTGCCTGTTGCAGCAGAGTGATAAGAACAGATAGGACTTCTTTCTGTCACCCATGTAAAAGAATAGTAATCTGTATTTTTAATGTTTTATATAATTTGCACAGCTCAACAAATTCTTTGCCAATTACTACTTTATATCATTTTTATTTGGTGTAGTAAGCAAAATAGTACAGCGCCATATTTTAAAATAATACAGTGATTATGGGTTTGGATCTGTTATGATAAATATGCTTTTATTCCGGAACACATTGCTCTCGTTGAGATTAACGGCAGCGCTATTGTATAAATGAGCATTAATTAATGCTAAATTACTGTAGAGTGTATATGGAATTACAGATGACATGCACATCAGTATAAAATGAGTTCCTAGAGATTAAACTTACTAAGGTTTCTTCTAATTAACCTTCAGTGCACTGGACATAAACTTCCTAAATTTTCTGAATAGCAAACGTGATTTGTAGCTCCACTGAAAACCAAATGGACTGTTCAAGAAATGGCTGTACAAAGTGCTGAAAGGCCACCTGTATGCTGAGTTGACATTTGAAAGAGCCCAAGAGAATCAGATCTAATTCAGGTCTGCTCATAAGGAAAACCAAACAAATTGCAAAGTCAATAAAAAGAGGTCTTCGGAAGGCTAAGTATACTTGGTTCTCAACTCCAGTGCTTACTCTGGGTGATGCCTTTGCCAGAGTTCCCATAGAAATCTCTGTAATGGGACAACTGAAAACGTTGCTTCTTTTATTTTCAGACGTGTCTGTATCCTGAAGGCAGGAATGAGGCTTTGATTTGTAGTGGCGATGCAGCAGATGGAGTCTTGGTTATTGGAAGACCCTGCCCTCCAAAAAACTATATAAGAGGCTGGCTTATTGTAATTGGTTTCAGGAACACATTGAGAATATGAATTCCTGGCAGGTTTTAGCTAGGATTTGAAAATTGAGATAGTCTGGTCCATAGCTGATTGTTCTTCAGGTACGCAACTGAAACCTGCACATATATTTTGCAAGCGGTGGTTAAAAATACAAAAAATAGAGAAAAATATTCCACTTAGTGGAACTAGGAATGGTTTACAGCACATGGTAAATGCGAGTGGTATTTAAAGTAATGCAAATGGGTGTTTTCTTAGGATGGTAGGTATTAGTTTCCCATTTATATCTACTGTTCTCTGGACACTTGAGGTGCATTGTTCACTTCATCTAACCTCCAAGATTGTTATCTGATGTTTGCTTGTGTCTAACTTGTGGCTTTTGTGTGTGGCAGTGTGCCACTAAGTCAGCAATATGGATGGTTTCATTGAGATAAAATTGTCTGCTTTTCTCTAGAATCGGTGGAGATGCTGATTGTCTAGATACTTCTGATGCACTTTCAGTTCATAGCAAAAAGGAACTCAACTCCTTTATGCTCTTCCTGTGGGTCCATGAGCTATTTGGAGAAAAATGAGATTAATGAAACATGCCCAGTATGGAAGGATGGTGACAAAGGATAATGAACAGTAACTGCCGAGACCTTTGGGCAGTGGATGTGATAGTTTCGTATCTTTCCAATTATAACCCTGTTCACATCACTGTAAAGCTCTTCCATTTGATGCTTGTGTACAATTTCATGCATCATTTTGATGTCCTAGATCATGGAAACAAAGTTGGGCAGCTGGTCATATGTGAGTGACTCTAATTTTCCATGCTGTAGAATTCTAGACATGATGTAACTGACTGTCATTATATGTGGACTTTCTGTTTTCAGTTTATTTGTTGATTTGAAATTGTTAACACAGCGATGGGTTCCTTGGCAACTTAGTAAAATCTTTGTCCTTTAAAAATGTTGAAATCCAGAAGTTTTGCAGTAAGAATTGGGAAGGTGGTCTGCAGATTTTGACAAAATATCTGCAGATCTGCTTCTGATGGGTAGCTAATTAATTATACCCAAATGCTTGATTAGGACATAGAAAACTTTACTAGATTAATTAAAATTGTGTTCTGCATTTTTATCTCATCCAGCAAGTATCTCCAGCGTTATTTTTTCTGCTTTTGGGTGGTATGATGAGATAACTAAGACTTTGAGATGAGCAGATCGCCTTCATTTTAAACATTTTGCTTAAAATCTGATAGTTCGTACATCAAAATAGTAACATCACATTTAGTTACTACGTAGGAAAGTTTAAGGAGGAGGTGTGCACAGGTAAACTTTCCTATTAACTTTTTTCAGTGTCACAAATGTCAAATATGAAACCTTAAGCTACAGTGCTGCTTTCTAATGCAATATGTTCTTCTTGTGACTGCAACTACGGGATAAAAGGATTTGCTTTTCATCATAGGCCAAATTAAATTTTAATTGCCTATGACAACACAAATGTCAAAAGCAGATCTTCAAGCCAAGATTGTGATCCTCTGTCACTGGATGTTTTGTCCCTATTTGAAAGTAAAATAAGTGTTTTCTTCACAGAATATCCTGAAGTTTCAGTTCAAAACATTGTGCTGTGATACATATGGAGTAAACAGTGTAGTTGATAGGGTAAGACAATCTCTATTTATGTATCGTATCAGAAACTATGCTTGATGTGTCAGATTTTTGATCTCTGATCATCTTACAAGTACATCAAATGAAATGTAATGTATGGTTTGTCAAATTGTATATTGTGGCATATGCGCTTCACATACAGAACTCATAATCGAATAAAGGGCAAAAGGCAACTTTCTTAGTGGATATAAATCAATAAATCTTTACTGTCCTTAATACTGCATGTTCTAGAATTGAGCCCAAGCTTCATTTTGCCTAATTATAGTTCTTGCATATTTCCTGTTATTCCAAGCTGTCTTTAACATAAATCCTGGTTCAAAATCACTAATAGGCATATCGATCCACTAAATATAACTCAGTAGCTGCTTCATAGCAGAAGGTGCCGGTTCATTATGATCCCAGTAAGAGAGGCAGCTTAACTGGAATGTATTATTTAAAATGCCATTTATTGAAGCTAGAGCTGTAAAGAAAGAGGACAGATTATCTTGCATCCTTTTGGGTACTGGGAACACTGATTTGGGCAACATTGAACAGGTATTTAGTCAGGGCACAGCAGTCTCGTCAGATTCTGTCCGTGAAGGGGACCTGGTTTTTTGTCTTCAGAGTTTTCATAGCATTTGTTGGAAGAGAAGAACTCTATTCAGAATCTGTTCTTTCAAATAAAAATGATGATCACATGATAACTTGTTGGTGTACTTTCAGATGAAGGCAAAAGATGCGAGTTGTGTTACCCCTAGTAACAAGTAGGAGCTTGTGGATAGAGGCTCCTGTGTTGCAGTTACCTAACCAAGAATATGCTGCAGTCAGGGGATATGCATAATGCAACACAGGCCTTCAGACCACGGAGCCCTGGCCTGCTTTTACTCAGATACGTGGATTACAAATTTCTTGATGCACAGTGCTCTTCAAGTTGGGATCACGATAGTAGCTATGACTTTTATGAATGGAAGAAAATGGAGAATATTATTTTAAAGTATGTAGGAAAGCAGGCGAGCACAATGATTTCATTTCATTCAATTATCATTCAAATATGGCATGTAATTGTAAAACTTAAAGAACTATGAAAGTGGAAATCTATAATGATGCACTCTTAATTTTATTAATTTAATCCATAAAGCTGATATTACACCAAGACAGACATCAAATTAAAACTCTCAGACTCTAATTAGCTTTAGAAGTCTCTTATGTCTAATTTATATGGCTGTCATAATTAATTTAAATACTGATTTCAACCTGGTCATGATGCAGAAAACTCCATTCAGCAGTAACTGTTAAAGAAATATTAAGCAGGACCTCATTTTGTAACCATGCTTTAATTTATAATAAGATGTCCAATTGACTTGCATGATTTGGACAATTTTAAGGTACTTTGTAGGAAAGAGACGAAATTCAAAGGTAACTATGCTGCATAGTATCAGGATTGCTTGGCTTGTCATCCAGAAGCAAGGTGTTGAAGTAGAGATTGTGTTGTTTATAATAGATAATACTATTTTCTAGGTATCCTTAGGATGACACCATAAAGTCATTACTTTTCTTAGGCTTTAAATTTGATAAGGTACTTACTTGTTGGTTTGCCTCTTGTAGTTGCTAGATCCAGATGCCAAAAAGGCGTGAGCTGTCTGAAGTAACACGGGAGCAGAATTTCAATGTTTGTGGATCAGGTTCACTAAAGGATCACAGGGATTTTTGTAGAAATACCTGTTCTTGTATTTAAAGTGTTTTTTACTATGTAGAGTTCTCTTTCTGTGTATGTTCTAAATGGATCAGACTTTGAGTGGTTCATTATCCGTCTTGCAAAATTTAATATGAGTTCTAGAATCCAGTAATGATTCCATCTAACCTCTTGGCACAACAAAATTCAGTAGATATTCTCTGGCAAAGCCAGGCTTCTTAAAACTTAGTTATGGTTCCTTTCTATGAATGGCTTTTGGAGAAATGAGTAGTAGCATCCACCTGTTTACTAGTTTTCCAGGTAAGTCTATAGCTCAATAGGTAGAACGATCATCAAGGAAGTTGGAAATGTGTTTTGTTTTGTTACTTGGGTACTGGATGTTGAAATCAACACTAGAAATCTCCTCAGGAAGTTGACCAAGCCCTCCTTGAGTTTGAATTGTGATTGTACAGGTTTGTTGGTCTGCACAAGAAAGAAAATAACACTGCAGCCACAGTACTGGGACTTGGACTGGAGCAGGCAAATACGCTGAAGCCCTTGCAGTATTGGAAGGAGTGGCTTTATGTTTGTTTTCATTCTCTAACATTAAAAAAATAGTCATTTTTTAAATATAAGCTAGCAGCCAGAATTTCTTTCCTGTTACTGAGTATGAGAATACTTGGAGGAAAAAAAAATAGTAGAGTGGGGAGCGATGAGAGAAAGGTGGAGGGAGTGAGAGAAAGGAGGAGGGAGATTTGGCTAGTAACAGCAGATTTAGTGTCATTTTATGATGTATTAGATGGCTTCTAAAAGTAAAGCAACGTTAAGTTGGCATTTACAAGCCTAGTTATATGATATTTAAATACAGTTCCATATAAAACCATTAATATGACTTAGACTTATCACTGTGAAGGCAACAAAGCAAAAATGACTCTGAAAATAAATAATAGAAAGAATTAAAAATTAGTTTGGTTTTGTATTTGGACTAGATGATCGTAGAGGTCTTTTCTATGAATACTTCTATAGGCAGAGCTCAAAGTTGAACCATTTCTTTCTTGCAAGCACTGTTATATTTCCATATCTTAAGCAAATGTTGACTGAGTCATGGAGAGTGGTTTGTATTGGCGCTTGTCCATTGCGTGGCAAACTGCAATGTAAGTTCTAGTTTGGCTGTTCACCTCTATTCAACAGGTTAATTGCTGTGGCACATTATTAAGAAGCAAGACCTATACTGAACTTCATGTTCCAAGTCTGAATGAGAAGGAAATTCCATCTACCTGTCACAGGTTAGTGCTGCATTCAGAGGATCATAAGGTGAAGGCATCGTATTTGAAGAAGCTCTGAGAGAAGTGAAGTTGATCTGTACTGGTGAGCTCTGAGCATGGGAGCATGGCTGTTTGCCTGAGGCCAGACTTAGTGCACAGCAGCTTGGGGATGTGTTGGCTTATTGCTCTCTGTTGCCTTTGTGTATGTTCCTGAGCATATGTGCCATCAGCAGCTCTTCTTTTTATGACATTGAATTGAGACACATGTATTGATATTAGAGCCTGTTTTTAAAACCTTTAGATACACCTGGAATTCAGTTGTACTTAAATCTAGTCAGAGCTTTGTATTTTCATAGAATCACCAGGTTGGAAGAGACCCACTGGATCATTGAGTCCAACCATTCCCATCAATCACTAAACCATGTCCCTCAGCACCTCGTCCACCCGTGCCTTAAGCACCTCCAGGGAAGGGGACTCAACCCCCTCCCTGGGCAGCCTCTGCCAGTGCCCAATGACCCTTTCTGTGAAAAATTTTTTTCCTAATGTCCAGCCTAAACCTCCCTTGGCGGAGCTTGAGGCCATTTCCTCTTGTCCTGTCCCTTGGGAGAAGAGGACCCTGGTTAATACAGCCTTTTAATTTTTGCATTGGTTTGCTTTTTATGACCTGCTCAGCTGATGTAAAACTGTGTCTATACTTGTTTGTGTTCCTGCATCAAGTATCACTGGCTATTTCTGAATGGTAAAGTCAGAAAGGAATAATTGGTGAGTGTTCACTTCAGTGGTTAGATACTCCATAAATAATAATGTCTGATTTTCCTGCAGTTTTCCAACATTTTTGCTTTGCTTATTTAATGCCTAAAATATTACGCTTAAGTCAAGGTAAGTGTTTGGAAATTAAAGTTTATACTGTAGATTATGGATGCTTATCTGCATCCGAGGTTCTCATTTCTGGTCCAGGAGAAATTAAGAACTAAATCTGTCTAGTCTGACCTTACTGCAGTCTTTCTGAAATGTATGAATCTTTTAACACCAGAAAATCCTTTTACCCCTATGGTTAAATGAGAAAAGTTTCATTTTTTTAAAGAGGCCATAGAGTGGTAGATTAGGTAATTGTGTGAAACAGAATTTAGAAAAGCCATGAAAACATAAAGACAGTCATATAAAAGACAGTCATATAAGACTAATTATCACTTTCTTTGGCATACAATAGCTGTCATTTTCCCACTGAAAATATGAATGCTAAACATCAAAATACAAGGGAAAGAAAAACAACTGCAGAAGCACGTAAAAGCTATTTTCTTTCTTGCTAGATATAATAAAGAGCTTGCATATGAGTAGTCATTCATCATATAAATGAATGGAGTAATTTGTTAAACTTATTTCAGGACGTGAAAAGAAATTTAACAGCTTTCATTAAAGTTTATATAGGATTTTTCAACTTCCATGTTTTCCCTAAAATTGCTTCCTTTCAGACTAAGAGGGGGTAAAACCTCATTTTATTTATTTTTATAGCTATTGCAGCTGACTTGTTTGTTGGTAGGATAGTTGATTGCACCACTTTATGGTGACTCAGCATCAAACCTCAGGTGAAAGAGGCATTTATAATGCTATCTGTGAACTGGAGTCACATGCCAAAACCCATTGTCTCTAACAATTAGTGTAAATAAAAGCCAACACCTTGAAAAATTCCAAGCAGTTGAGTAGACCTGATGGTTAGTTATAGCACAGTGTTTTTTAAAGTATTCACATGTACTGACAAATTTCTTGTCAGTTTACAGTCAGATTTTTCTTCCACCTGCATTAGAAAATCCCTTGAGAGAAAGAACAGTTATGGGGATTCTTCAGGCTGTGCCTATGGATGTCACTTGAGGATTTTTGCGTTACAGTTTTTAGGAGACTTCAGCTGTGTCACTTGTAATGCTGATGTCATGAGAGCCCTCCAAAACCAAAACCTATGCTCTGTTGTGAGAAACATGAGAAAAATAAGATTGCTATCTGAGTTTAGTAGATTTTCTGGTACATGGAGGCCTTCTCTTAGCAAACCCTATAGGACGTTTCCCTCTCACCTACAGCTGTTTTTCAGAAGAAAGAAACATTTCGTCTTCTAGGAAAGAGCAAAGCCATTTCCCACATATCTCTTATTTAACATACATACTTGATGGCTGCCTTAATGCTTTTTAAGTCTGAATTGAATCATATTTTTCCTATGCTTTTTCACCTATTATTACCAGTCAGTCATCTTATCCCTCTGGCAAGCTCATCTTGCTCTCTGAGTCCCACAACTCATTCTGAATGTCAAGAACCTTTCTCCAGAACATGTCTGTTTTAAAGCACAACATTGCCATCCTCCCCTATTTCTTGGCAAGAATTCCACTGAGGAATTAAAGATGTTTACTATGGAAATGGCTTGTTTGAGGCTGTTGGGCTGACATGAATAGTATAGACCATAGAATGGTGCATGAGACAAGTATTTCTCATTGTTATCCATGTGAAGTCCGAGATGTTTTCATCTTAGATGTTTTGACTTCTACATGAATTCAAAATTCTATTTCCTTATGGAACACTAGTGACACAAATTTTATTCTAATGAGATACAGTTCTTTGCCAAATATTGTAGATGCAGTTAAAGAGCTAGTTCAGGCTGGTGGAGTGATAATGTAATATAGTGCAACTGTACCAGCATCCACACCACAAGGCTTAAATGCCTAGAACATGGCAAGCAGTTAAATTCAGTAAATGTATTTTTTAGTTTAGGTAACAGAGAAGTACATATGTTTCTTTGTCACTGTTAGAAACATCAGGGAAGATCCGAGTAACTTAATGGGGGGGGAATATAGGAAATTATTTATGACTGCAGTTAGCAAAAGAGGGGAATGCAAAATTCTGATGATAAGCAAATAAATACAGAGGTCCTTGCTAATTTACTAGTACAGAATGATTTAATGCTTTTTGTGGTTTAGCCCTAAAACACACAGGAAACTGCAGCTGCTTCTTTTATCACTAACACAACCTCTCAAGACTATCGGTATTTCAGAGTTGGGTAACACTTCAATCACGCAGTAAAATACAGGAGGTAGCACATAAAATTCCTTAGGTGTACTCTTGTGACTTCTTGACTGCAGTGGAACTGGCAGTCTGCATTGTTATACTTGTCATGATATACATGAGAGGTGTTCTGTGCTGGGATCACTGAAGGTCATGGCATTTGCAATCGAAAAAAAGAGAAGGAACAAAAGAATGAAACCCCACGTGTAAAAACTGTTGGAGAAAAGAAGTTTTGTCAGTCTCTATGAAACAGTAGATCAAATTTTAAAATTAGTATTAAAGATAATACTGGAAATGCAAGTCTGCAATGCTTATTTGTAGAACTAAAAATGGATGTATTTTATAGCCATAGCCAAGCTGCTGCCGTGCATACTCCAGGCTGCACTTGAAATTGGATTTTTTCTTTTTCAAAATTGCTTATTGGTTTAAATAAATACAACTAAATACTTAAATGTTCAGCCTGTCTTTTCATGACTATTACGGATAGCTTAAAAATAAGGGTGTAAAAGCTACTTAGAGGAAGCTGAGGAGGGGGAAAGGATGGACTTCAGGGGGTAGAGCTAAAAAACTGCTTTACAATGACAGGTTTTAAATACAGATCAGATTGAAATCTGAGAGACCATTCTCTCTGAGTCAGTAGTTCAATGATGTGTCACAAAGCCAGTGATGTTTCACAAGACTTGATTAAATATGCTAGTGTTCATCAGAAGCAATTAATCTGCATTATCCAGAGGATGTCTGGATTTTTTTGTTGTGGGAAGGTTTGTAGTGTTGGAGGGGTTTTGGCATTTTTGTGGTGTGATGGGTTTTTTTGGTGTTCTGTTTTTTTGGTTTTATTTAAAGTTTGCATAGCTAGGGCTCTTGAGAGAATTTCTCAAGAAAGGGTTTTCAATTAGAAAACACTGATAAGTGAGGCCTGTGGAAATGATTGCTCTCAGAGCATTCACTGGAGCTCTGAGCTCTGTCTGTGGCTCAGGCTCTAGCGGTAGCTTCAGAGGAAGTCTAATCACACCATTGTGACAGGACTAGGGGGCTTGAGGTGTCTCAAATCATTGAAAATGTCTATCAGCCCAACAGTACAGACTGTGTGGAGGGGCCTCAGAGCTTACTGACTCACACACAGCTGCCTAGTTGGCACATGTCAGGAAAATACCTGCGGAAGTGTTGGGCAATCCAGCCATCCTGGCTATGAGATCCCATGGCTGAACCTGAAAAGGAAAGGCAGTAGTTGGTAGAAAGCAAAGCATTTCCAAATTTCTGTAATTAACACACACAAAACCCAAAAAACAAACAACAAAACAAACCACCAACAACAGTGACTGAATTGAGGAAAACTGTCAGTTCTTCTTGATGGTAGTTGAGACTCCCAGGAAGCACTGCTTGGTTCTACAGTGCAATTAAATCTCTTATTTTCTAGATTTGTTATCTCTGAAACATTCCACGATCACAGAACTTTTTAAGTTGGAAAAGATCTTTTAAGATCATAAAGTCCAACTGTAAAGCTAACGCTGCCAAGTCCACCACTAAACCATGTTCTTAAGCACCACATGTACACATTTTAAATACCTCCAGAGACCCCTTCCATGGAAGGCCTATTCCAATGCCTGACAACCCTTCCCATAAAGAAATTTCTCCCAATATCCAGTTTAAACTTCTCCCAGTGCAAGCTGAGGCCATTTCCTCCCATCCTATCACCAGTTACTTGGGAGAAGAGACTAGAACCTGCCTCACTACAGCCTTAACTCAGGAGCTGTAGAAAGCATTAAGGTCTCCCCTCAGCCTCTTTTTCTCCAGCCTAAACAGCCCCGGTGCCCTCAGCTGCCTCTCGTGACATTTGTTCTGGAGAACTTTCATCAGCTTTGTTGCTCCCTTCTGGCCATGCTCCAGCATGTCCATTCTGAGATGAATTTGCCTCACTGCAGCAGGAGATGCTTCAAAGCTGCTGTAGGAGATACATGCTTTTCTTCAGCCGGATCTGTCTACTTTTAGCACTCCAGAAAAGCATTAACAATGTTGAAAATCCATTCAAGTAGTGCTCAGGAGTAGGAAATAATCTCACATTGCCTCAGGTTGAAACATCTGGTTGAAGTGCAAATTGCATTTGTGTTGTCTTACAGCTTCCAGTAGCAGTACAGGGGGAAGGGAAAACAGTCTGGTTCGCATTTCCTAAAATTAATTTGGATTCCGAGTTTTCACAGAGAAGTTTGGAGTTCATAGCTTCCTTCTACAGTCTAATGCACTGCCTGGAAGCTTTTTGTTTTGAAAACTGTGTGCGTGACCTGTAGTGCTGCTCTCCTTGTCTGGTTTGTCAAGATCTGGATGTCTCATGCTTGCTATGGAGTTGTTTGCTGTCACTCACTGTTCTCTCCTTTCACTCACTCATCTCATGCCTTATCATTTCATTGACAAGACATTAGGGCTCTGGTAATTTCATCAGGAACCTTTACAACTGCTGCAGATGCACAAAATTCCTTCTTTAAAAAAGCCTAAAACCCAGGATTTTTGAGAAAATTTTAAATCTTGAGACTGATTGATCAAGTGGGCTGCATTTTTCATGAGTTGCTACTGAATGTCTATCTCATACATAGTAGGAGTAGATAATTTTTGCTGTGTACCCTTTGACAGAGTTCTTACTGGGGAAAAAATGTCATTGAAAACAATTACATGTACTGTTACCTTTTCTTCATTTTAAATAGACTACAACTACTTGACTTAAAAAAAAACCCAACACTTTAATGAAAAATTTTTTAGGTTTGGCTCTAGGCCACTGTTGGGCAACAGTTTTTTAGAGGAAATTCAAATAAGTAAGAAGAAAACAACGCCTAGAGGCATGTTTTGCAGCATTCCCAGCTTCCAACTGAATATTTAATGCTTCCAACTTAATTTTAGAATCTAGACTTTTGTTTAAAATGTATGAATTCTAAATGTAATATTTGCTTTATATCCTTTTTGGGTTTAAACCTTGTCATGGTAACTTGGTATTCCTAAACCGTGCTTTATTTGTTGGGGTTTTTAATTTTATTTTTTAAACAAAAAAACTTTTAGCCAGGTTAGGATCAAATTATGAATGCACAAGGGTTTCAAATACTAATAATAAAGAGGTGAATTTTCATTCATTTAAACAAAAGCCCATGAATTCAATGAATGCACAAACCAGGTTAATTCTCATCCCCTTACAAAAATTAGTGTCCTATTGCTCCTTTCTTCATACAAAGGATTCCCCAAACCATGACCTATTGTTACAGAATTTCTCCTATTGTTATGGTTTGATATAGGTTTTCATTCTGTCAAATGTCACTTTTCACGCGCTCTGTAGCTCTGTAGTGTATTTGCTCTGTGCATTTTGTTGCTACTTTGCCTGGTGACAGAGCTGTTTGTATTGGCACAGACTATTCCATTAGGGACAAGCATCATCTGTTTTTATTCACCTTCATGAAATGTGCACTGAAAAATAGATAGTGAAAGGCAATGCCACAAACTGAAAAAAAAGTTTATTCTGTGTGTGTATACCACACTTGAAATCCTAACAGCAAGACATAAGGAGCTCCAGAAGTGTCTAGTATTTTGACTTGATGCTTTCCGGCTAAAATGATGTCGTCTTTCAATATTACTGTCAAATTATTTTATTTCTGTGAAATATCTCCTTATGCTCACCAGACTTAGACTATCAAAAGAGAGATAATTTAGAGTCCAAGTGCTCGACTCTGTTTTCAGTTGTTTAAGAAATGAAAGGAATTAACAACCATCGTAAGAATAAAATAGAGATAGGAGGGGCAAATAGAGGAAATGGAATAGTTACAAATACAAAAGTAGCTAGAAAAAGCTTTTAAGTACTCTTCTAACAGATCTTCCACTGCTTTTCCTTGCTTGAGATTTTTCAGTGTGTCTTCCTGGAAGAGGTGTGGTTGTTTGGGGTTTTTTTTTATTATTATTATTCTTTTTATTTTAGTTTGGCATGGGTCTTTGAGTTATTTTCTTCCTTTTGCTTGAAGTTATTTTTAATCTTGCTCGCTGAGGCTGAACCTTGACAAGCATTTACAGATCTCTATCTGGGCTTTGATAGTACTCGGTCAGGTGCTTTAATAACTGCTACTTCTACATTGGTTCTTATTGTTTTGAATTCCTTGACCCTCTGGCTTTATTTTAATGAATAGCTGGTGGCATGTGTGAATGCCATGTACTCACAAACAAAAACATTGTTGCCTTCTGGGATGTTTTTGCTCAGTTTGTGAAAACAGGTTCAATATTACTATAAATATGTATTCTACTAGCAGTATTCTTGGCTTCAAATGGGAAAACAGCATTGTGGTTTAAGAAAAAATAAAAAAAACCCAAGAATTAAATCAGTAGATGGTGCTATAATCTTAGTTTTAGCTTGTTAGGCAAACAAATCTTGAAAGACTGCATGATTTTTTTGTACCTTTCAAAAGGAAAATGTTATATATAAAAAGGTAATCAACGTGATACTATAATTATTTTATACGTTTGACATTTAAAATACTTTAATATGATATTTACTCTGAAGACTGTGCTATATTTAGGTGTAGGTTGATGAGAATCTACTGGACAAACAAATATGTGATATGATTCTGAAGAAAATAAAGATTTAATTGTGCCCACTGTGGCTTTCTTCCCAGCTGTGCCTTGGGTTTGTTTTGCTTCAAACCGGCACATCTACAGGTTCCTTGGTGTGCTGAGAGGAAGAAATCTGTTGCCTTCTTTTGAAAAGGCACATCTCCCTGGAACCCAAGAGATCTTTGCATGCTCAATTTCTTTTTTTAATCCTTATCAGTGATTTTTACAGGAGCTGGGAAGGGAGAGGGTATTTCCTGGAATCATAGAATCGTAGATTCTATATAATTGTACCATGTTCTGCGTGGGAAGGGACCCACAAGGATCACAGAGTCCAGCTCTTGTCCCTGCACAGGATGACTCCAACGCTCCCACCGTGTGTCCGAGGGCACCATCCAAACCATTCTGGAACATTGTCAGGCTTGGCACCGTGACTGGTTCCCTGGGGAGCTGTTCCAGGGCTCCACCACCCTCTGGAGGAAGAAATTTTTCCTAATATCCAACCTGAAATACATGAATCTGGAAGCAGTGGCAGTGATAAAGAGTCAGTAACCATTTGAAGAGGGATTAAAAATGTAAGAAAGCAAGTAAAATGTAGTACCAGAAGTAACAAGGAGCTGCTGCATGTGGTAGGGCATTACACTGTGCTAGCAGGCTTGTCCCAGGTAATCTGCAGTTTGGGTAGCATGAGAGCTATCAAAGATAGTGTAAGATATCATCAAGGAGTGATAAGTATACACAGAAAAGCAAGTATTCCTGGAAAAATCCTATATTATAGAAACTAAAGCATCATCTCCCCTGCTTCTTGGAAGCTAAATGGGAGATGAGCCTGAGAGGCACTGTATGGTCCTGATAATGAACAGTTCAAACTAGTCACTTTGTACTGGGGTCAGGAATGTCTCTGGTAAGAAGAGTTTCTGCTATTTGCAGTGTAAGCTCTGCACAACTCAGTATGCATTTCTCTCCTTCTCTATTATCTTTGCATGATTGAACATCTGTCTCTGTTGCAATTACAGACTGGAACATTTCAGGGAGGTGTGGCAAGAATAATTTGTATAAGCCCCCTTAAAGTAGGACTTAGGTTTATTAAAACTTTCACATTAATAGCAGTTATGCATTCAGTTAAGTAATATATGTCCTGTACAGAGATGCATAATGATATAATTTATAGTGGCATAGTGAGGGAAGTGGAAAAACAATTATCATGCTAGAGTTGCTGTTGTTTCTGTTTTAGAATGACACAGAAACGTGAGGTTTTGATTAACAAAACTAGCAAATGCTACTAGTTCTGGAATACGTTTCCTACTAGAAACTTTTGGTAAAGCAGGAGATATATTGATTTTTGCTGGTGTACATAAATATATTTTCACTTCTGTTTAAAGAATGTGTAGGAATATTAAACTATTTAAAGGAAAGGATCTTGTTTTGCAACTTAGCACAATAGCTGTGTGCTTGAACAAGGACTGTAGGTTGGAGGGCTTTATTTCTGACAGTGATACTTGTGACAGTAGTCACAGAGACCCTGTAACAGTTTGTACTGTATTAGATTATTATAATATTCAATTTCATATGCCAAGAGGTAAATAGCTGTAAGAGGTAAAACTGCTCAAATACAGAATCATTTTAACGGTGGGGGAGCCTCAATGCAGCTCTAAATGGCCAGTGAAGACCTTACGAAGCTTACGTGAAGTCTCATCTGTACCACTTAATTGGTGAAAATACTTCTGAGGTCCCAAAAGCAAGTGTGCATTATGAAGTACAAGATTTTTTCCTGAAGAAGACCTTTGCTTGTGGAAAGGCTCTGAAGTGGGATGTTTTATGAATGAGCATGTGATTTAGACTAATTTTTGCTAAGGAAAATGAAGCTAACTAATCATACAAATCATAATCTGTAAAGGTTAACAGTATAAGACTTCGTTATATTTTAAGTTGCTGATAGTTCTTTCTTTTATGAGAGTTCCAAATTGCTCCCAAGCAAAGATACATAGCAATAGCACAGAAGTACATTGTATTGTTAGGAAGTGGCTCATTATAACCTCATCTTATCATATAAACCACCAGCTCAGGGATGCATTAATGCACTTAGAATGTGCCTTACGGGCCTGCACAAGAAACAGATTAATGCTTGTGAAATCATATTTTAATTTTTAAATATTCTTTCAAGATGAAAGGAATCCTCTTAGTGCTATGGGTAAGCAATATTTTAAATCTGTGTGATTGTAATGTGGTTATTAATTTAATGCATTATTCTCATACAAAAACACATATTACCATGGCTCTGGTTTAAAGTGACAGTATTGCAGAACCTAAGCATTCCTTTTTTGAGCAAATACGGTATCAGAGTCAAAACCAAGCAATTAGCTTGTTTTATTTTTATGTAGAAGTATACATTCTTGATGCACTGGAAAGCACTTAATTGTTGTTAATAAAGTTGTATTTAATTTTTATAACATGACCAAATGTTAAAAGCCTGTATACATTGGGGGGGGAGATGGGGTGGTGAATAAATGAAAAACATAGAACCTGTGAGATAATATGGTGTAACCATATAATCCTTCTCTGCTCTGTGAAAGCAAAAGGAGAGTGCTGAAATATATCATCCTAGTCAGAAATTGAGTTAGAAAAATTAGATATGCAGTAGACGCTTCTAAATTCTTCTTTCACCCCTAGAATTATTGCTTTTAAATTAGAATACAGTGTACCAGACGTTAAATCATGACATTTATTATTTCTTCAGAGCGTTTTAAGGTGCTGCATATAGACAGCAAATGCCTCCATTCATTCCAAAGAAGAATAGTGGAGAAAAAAAACAAACAACCGTTGAAGAATTTGAAAATGGTTTGCAAATGGTTCAGAGGAAGCAAGAGCTGAACTTCTAAATTTTGTAGCTGTATTCAGATAAGCAGTCTTTTGGAAATCATTCATGGAAGAATATAGCCTTATTTGGTTGTCTGAAGCTGTAGGTAAGATGATAATGGTAGAGAAGATAATATTAAGAATGGAATTAATCCTGCCAGTTGACCCAATGGAGGTAAGAAACTGAGATTCTCAACTATGATGTGTAGATTTTAATCAGGGTCCTGCTGATCCTCATTTGTCTTCTGTAGAACTTGATCGAGGAATTGAAGATATTGTATCCAAACTGCATGATCCATCACAGATTCAGATATCCTAGAGGTGCCTTTGAAACTGAAATAGATGTAAGTGATACTTAAACATAAAAAAACTCTTCTATTACTTCTTCATATTGTCAGGTGGCACTCATGAGAAAAATGTTTACCATACAAACAAACTTGTTTATCAATATTTTATAGTTGAACCACTTCTGCTAGGGAAGAGCAAAGAATAAACACTGTTTATACTCTGAGGAAGCTCTTCAGTCACAAATACCTTTGTACAGTGCTAGTGTCCTTCCAAACTGAAAAAGATTCTTGTACTGCTGAATAAGAGGAAAGTTTTCCTTCTTTTTTATTCTGAAAGAGCTAAATTTAGATTTAAGCTTTAGATCTTAATCTTCAAAGGCTGGTTTAGACTAGCACATTTATCTCAGTCCCATTTTCTGATGTGTGTGCTAGCAAGCAGAACTCTTCGTTCTCTGGTGGCATTTGTTCTGGCAAGAGACTTGTAAGCAGCGTGTGCTGATGTAAAGCTCAGCAGTATCACTGCTGTACGCTGCTTAAGGAATCGCTTTTCTGTGTAATTTGGATGTGGGCAACATGCTCCTTCTGACAAGAAAATGGAAACTCCTGCATTTGTAGATCGATTGTTAGATGTAATTAATGAGTCTTGAAGGTTTCTCGGTCTCAGTGTTGTTATTTTGGAAGTTCTGGATTTTTCCCCATTGAAGTTTAAAGACAGTTGATCCCAACGAGCAGCGAGTTGGATGAAAATGCCAGGGGGATGAACACAGAGCTCCTGTCAGAACTCAGACACAGAAAGAATACTCAGAAAGTGGAAGTAGAGTTGAGTATTACAAGGCCAGTTTCTCCCTACTTGTAATATTGTTTTCTCTGCAGAGGTAGGCCAATGCTTCAGTTCTGAAAGGTCTGTGTCTGTTCAGTTGTTAATTCATATTTGAGTGTTAATTGTTATTGAAAATTATTCAAATTGACTGACACTTTCACCTTTAAAATGTATTCCTATTAGCAGGTCACTGGCTGTGTTAGACACGTGCCCAGTGACTGTTTTGCACTTCCAAACACACTATAATGGTAAAGTACTATAAAGTCAGAAAGAAAAACGTCAGGCAGGGGAAACTGTCAACTGACTTGGTCCATGAAGAAAAAAATATGGAGTATCTTGCCTGATTGTCTTTAGCTCCCTCTAATTCTCTTGTTAACGATTTTATGCAAGGTGACAGGTGTTTTAAGTAGCCGAAGAAATCAATGATTGGCATCCTACACTTCTAAAAATTATGAAAATATTACTGGATCAGTGTAAAGAGTGAGAACTTGAGGTCATTAGAATAAATAGAAGGCAAATCCCATCTTTTCTAACTCTCTGAATACAGCATTAAAGCACAGCACTGTAACACTCCTGAGAAAAATATTCTCTTTGCTTGCTTTTTATTTCTTTCAGACATTTGATTATAGGAGTAGCTTAACATTAGCTACAAAAATATGAGCCTTTTGTGAAAGGAATGAGAGGATGGATTTCCTGTTCTTTTCGTTTTGAAAAATTGAAAGCTTTTTAATGATCACTGAATTCTTTTAGAAGTACGGCAAACTTCAGCAATTTACATCTATTTTAAGGAAATTACTGTGGTGTTTAAAGCTGTTCACATTCTTGTTTGTAATATACACACAACAAACCTCTTTTTATAGATACATTGTCTGTCATGGGTTAAAGACAGAACCATAATAATTACACATTTTAGGATTGTAAAGTATATCCATATATAACATAAAACACCATTTGTAAGTACCTGTGGGTGTTCAAAACAGGATGTAAATTCTGTTCTGAAATAGTTGAGGGTTGTTTAGACATTCATTCTGTATTGTATTTTAATAAGAAAAAAGGTTTCGTTTTCCAACCATATAAAACAAACCCAACAAATACGCAGCAAGCTATTTTTTTTTTTATTTTAACATGTTTTTCAATGTGCTTTATTTCTCTCTCTTCAGTCAGTTTGAAGCATTAGGAAACGCAAAATCTTACCTCCTGACTGTGTCACTTGCAGTGATTTGAGAAGACTTTTTTCTTTTGTCTAAAGTAGAAGTAAATGAACAGTGCCTGGCTATTACATAGCTTATATTTTCAGCATCTCCTGATGTACATTGAATAGAAGTTGTTCATCACTTCCTCATTTTACAGATGAAAAATCTAAACCAGGGAAAAGAGACTTAGCAAAACTATTTTAGAAGGTCAGGGCCAAGAGAAGAAGCAAGTCTTGTGTGTTTCACCGTACAGCCAGTGTTGCTGTATACGTGAACCAGACTCTATAAAAGTTCGGGAAGTCACGTGCTACTATAATTGCTCCACACTTGTACCATTCTTTCTTGCTCCCTTTTGCATTTAGTCAGCGCACCAAAATCTTTGATTTTATTCTTTTTTATATTCTTTTGATGCCATTTTGTGTTTCCATATCTTTAGGGGTGTGTGAATTGTCACCTATATTTTTGAGTTCTATGTATTGTAAATGTCCTTAATTAAAAAAGGGGGAAAAGCTTGTGCATTAGAAAATGTGTTCCAGCACATTGTATTTAAAAATCATATTTAAAAAAAAAAAAAATCTTGTTTATTAGACTCAGAAAGAGAGTTGGGGGGTTGTATACTGCTAGAAATAAAGTTATGGTCCCTGTGGTATAACTACTGTGGGATCCAAAGTGAATACATTGCCTCCCACTGAGAATTTAGTAATTCGTACGGAGAACCTGAGCAGCTGCAGGCCGGGGCTGGCTGCACGTATAGCTTGGTCTTCAGACCTGTGCATGTCCCTCAGCCATAGGATGAAGAACTTGCAGATTCTACCCAGTACCAGTGATTACACCTGCTCTGTATCCCTACCTTTATCTTAAAGTGCAGAAACATGTTCTCACAGGTTCTGGAGCAATGGGAACGTATGACCATACACAGTTGGTTTCAAGCAATTACCCTATGCTTGGTTTACTTGATCTCATTTCTAGTCTAACAATAATGTGTAGTTTACTGATGCTTCTGGTACCATTATCTACACCGCATAGGAACCTTCTCAGCTAGTCTTAACCTTTTTGGGTGCCATGTCAAAGAGACTTCTTGTCCAGTTAGTGAAGAGCTTTGTGTGTCCAGGAGGTGAAACAACTTACCATGGTCAGAGTCAAGGATAACTTACTTAGATTTTGGTATTTAGGCACTAATTAGGTTACTAAGTACAGATTGTCTTGTTTACTTGTCTTACTTGGGTGAACACCTGAAATTACTACAATTAAACCTTGTAAATAATAAACTAGAAGTGCAACCAAAGAGTGCACTGGTGGGAACACTGCGTTATCCTGATTTAGAAGAAAACAGCAGGAAATGGAACAGGTTCTGTCTTAGTTCTGTGCCTTTCTCAGTTTTGTTGAACGTGGGGTAGGCTGTCCTGTGTGTGTCAAACTCTTGCACTGAAAAGAGATTGAGTCAGATTTTTACAGTTTATCACTGTTTAAAAAAGACTGTTTTTTTCCTGTTGCAGTGTGGTTTGAACTGGAAAGAAAGTAACTTTAGAAACCTTATCACTATTTCTAGCCGTGCTATTGAAAGATGATAGAATCATGGAATCATAGAATCATAGAATGGTTTGGGTTGGAAAGGACCTTAAAGATCATCTAGTTCCAATCCCCCTGCCACAGGCAGGAACACCTTCCATCAGACCAGGCTGCTCAAAGCCCCATCCAGCCTGGCCCCAAACACCTCCAGGGATGGGGCATCCATGACTTCTCTAGGCAACCTGCACCAGTGACTCACCATGATGTTGCATATGATATTGCATATCTGGAAAGCTCCAGAAGTTTGCAGAGTATCTTCTTAATTACCAACTTTTGTATAGATGAACTGATGCAAAATAAAAAGCTTACATATAAAATACGGACTGCATGTTAAGCCACTTTTAGTTGGAACAGTTGGATAGCTCTTAAAAATAAGCAATCTTTGTAATTAAAGTTCACCTCTGTGCTTTTGTCAAGGAAGCAGAAATGCAGGAATACACAAATCCCACCAGACTCTATTGCTGAAATGGTCTCTTTTTTTTTTTCAAGATAGAGAGCAGAACTATGGGAAAGCTTATTCTGTTAAGACTTCCATGCCACTTGTTCAGAACAAAAAAAGGGGAGGTGGGATTCTTCTGTGCCTGCAATTATCACATTTAAATCTTCAAATTGTTAACATCAGCTGTTGCCAAGGTGTACTGAACCCTAACAATCGACTAAGTACTTATAAAGTTCTGAAACACAGCCTTAACTACAAGCCAAACTTTAGGCTTCTTCATGTAGTCCAAGTTGTGGAGCTGGCAAGCACTTGTAACTCTGTGATGTATCTGTTAATTAGCAAAGTAGCCTTGAAATGGAAAGCAAAGTTTGTCTATTCAAACATCAGATGACATATATTTTGTTCCCATAGTCTGTTTTTTTGAGGTGCTGAGCATGTCTTTGCTGCTGATTGCTTAAAGAACCAAGGCCATTCAGGGAAGATCTTGGCACCTTCTTGATTGGGATTCCTCATCAGTGAAAAACAACGTTTTGATTGTTAGGAGGTTTAAAAACCTTTTGTCACAAGCATGAGAATGGAATTCTAATAAAAGTGCTAAAATGTGGAGGAATACATATAAATTGCTAGCGTTATGCAGGCGCTTAATCAGTTCTTACAATATCATGAGATTGTGAGGAAATTGGATGTAGAAGTCTTTAAAATGTTTTTGATAGCAGTGTGGCAGTACCTGAATCCTGTTTAAGAACTGTTCAGTGCAGAACTGGCTTGCATGTAAAACTGTCTGAGCTCCCAGCACCTCCTTGGGTTTATTTACCCTCCTTGGGAGGGTAAATCATGATGAATAAATCACAGATGGATATCTCAAAACAAGTAGTTCTAAGAAGAAGATTCCACGTTTCTGGTGCTGTGTATCAGAGACAAATGATTGTACTGAGGGGACAATACTGCGCAAGTCCAGAGGAGGCCATGGAGATGATCCAAGGGCTGGAGCACTTCCCATATGAGGACAGTCTGAGAGGGTTGGCATTGGTCAGCCTGGAGAAAAGAAGGCTCCAGAGAGACCTTATAGTGACCTTCCATTATGGAAAGGGGCTCCAGAAAAGCTGGGGAGGCGCTCTTTGTCAGGGAATGCAGGGATAGGATGAGCGGGGAAGGGTTTTAAGCTAAAATGGGGCAGATTGAGATGAGATCTGAGGCGGAAATATTTTTATGTGAGGGTGGGGAGGCCCTGGCCCAGGTTGCCCAGAGCAGTGGTGGCTGCCCCATCCCTGGAGGGGTTCAAGGCAGGGTTGGATGGGGCTTTGAACAACCTGATCCAGTCGGAGGTGTCCCTGCATGTGGTACGGGAGTTGGAACTGCATGGGCTTTAAAGTCCCTTCCAACCCAAACATTTCTAAGATTCTGTATCAATGACTATTTACAAAGACTGAAGCTCTGCCTTAAAGTTGATGCATCAAACGAGGAAAGAACTGTAAGTTTAGTGTTTTCATAATTTTTCTATGTTTCTTTGATTAAATACTGGCAGAATAAGGTTTTTAATCAGTCATGCATTTTTAGCATTCTGTGACTGTGCTTCTGAGAATCTCTAGATGTTCTGAAAGACTCAATTTAGATAGTGGATGTACTGAGATACTCATCTGTGCTGGGGAATGAGGGAAATGATTACAGAAGTGCTAGGAAGTGCACTGAGAACACCAACAGTCTTCATTAATTTGCGTAACTCGTTGAAAGACACTAGAGGACCCTGTGTGAATCTACTTCAGCTTCAGTATCCACCCTAGCAGCTGTACATCCCTCAAGGTTACACCTTTTCTGTAATGCAGGTCTCCAAATATCAGTTCACTAATTATTTCTGCAAGTCAATTTTAACTCCTCTACCAACACACTATTATTTTGAAGGAAATCTAATTGTCTTCCACTGCAAAATTTAAGATGAATGGGTGAATACTTATCCGTTACTGTGAGACATATTTGATAAAGCCAGTTTATAACAAGGGAGAACAGAATTCTTCTGGTTTAGTGCATGAATTAAAGGAAATAATTCATTCATTTGCCACTAAGATGTCAACAGCATAAACAAAGTTAAAAGTAGAAAGAGAAGAAGTATGGTAGTATGTCAGAGAGCAGCTAAACATCTATAATCATGAATTATTCATATGGCTCATGTAAAAATGGAACCTGGAAAATGGAAAAAGAAAGGCTATTATTTATTTATTCTACTGAAGAATAGCACATGTAAGTGGAAAAGCAAGTGGAGTCTGAATGGTAGTCCTATCATCTTTTATCTGTGTTTTTAAATAAATAAAATAATAAATTGATTCTATTTAATCTACTTAAAATTTTGGTAAATATATTTTGTTGGAATTTTTTATACAGATAACAAAGTTTCTGTAAATATCTCAATTATGCTAAAAGAGGTTTTGAGCCATTCTCTTTTCTTCTCTTCTTAGACTGGTATAAGAACAGGATAAGCAGCCAATATTCTCCTTGAATACTTTGCGTACATACATATCTTCATACCATACATCATTATATGTAAAATTTCTCCATATCATTGAAATACTGGTACTGTCATGAGTGTTTTTGGCGGTTAGAGAATTTCAATGCAAATCCTTAATGCACTTACAAAACACCGATCAGGATCATAATTAAAAATAAAGAATGACTGTGAAACACTTCGCTTTCAGGACTCTTTCTTAATGTGCAGGTGTGCAGCCTGGAGTAAGATCAAAGTGATTTCAAGCAACATTCTGTGCCTTTGTCTCCCAACAGCCAATAATCACATCGTGGTTAGTAATGATGCTTCAACCTGGTGTAAAAGGCAGACTCACAAAGAATATACTGTGCACTAACATACTAAGCAACACATTCTGCACTAGGGACATATGTATTTAATACTTAACTCTTGAAATAAAACTAATATATAGAACACAAAATACCTTTCTTGTCAGGTGCTGTTGAGAATGCACTGTGAAAACGTGAGGCAAAAAAACTGTTTGGATGGACTTGCTGATATGTGACTTTTCTCTCTTTTGCTATATATCCCCAATGATCTTTATCACGTACAATTCTTGCTTGTTTGCTTGAATTGACAGGGGACAGGACAAGAGAGAACGGCCTCAAGCTCTGCCAGGGGAGATTTAGGCTGGACATTAGGAAAAGATTTTTCCCAGAAAGTGTCATTGGGCACTGGAACAGGCTGCCCAGGGAGGTGGTCGATTCACCTTCCCTGGAGGTGTTTAAGGCACGGGTGGACAAGGTGCTAAGGGGCATGGTGTTTGATAGGAATGGTTGGACTCGATGATCCGGTGAGTCTTTTCCAACCTGGTTATTCTATGATTCTATGATTATATGAATATTCACTTCAACCTGTCAGGCAGTTCAATAAAAAAGTTTACACACGCACACATATGTGTATGTACATATAAATTTACCATGTGGACATAGATTACAGCAGAAACTTCAGTAGAAATAAATCATTGCTAAGGTTACAGCTGAAGTGCTTTCTGTGTATGTTTTCTGTACGTACCTGCTTTTTTCTCCTTTCGATAGTGGAAGAGCAAGAGGCTTAGGTTACACTGTGAGCCAAGATTCAAGTTCCTAATCTTACCTTTCTTCTGTAGAAACCTTCACATAATCACTGGGGTTTGTCCTCATCTAGAGGTGACTGGATTACCTGTTAAGGTCTTGATGCAAAGAATTTTCTGCCAACTCTTCCTTAGGGTGTAATACTTCATGCTTTTTAGTGCAGAGGTCTCGTATTTGACCCTTACTTTTGCTAACCTATTTGGGGTCTCAAAATCTTCAAGAGTTTGTAAGGATGGGAGTCCCATTCATTGAATTGTAGGAAGGACTCGGGCATAGAACAGGACGTCTCTGTCTAGTGAAGCATGGCTGAGAAATGGAGATATTGATTTCAGGACATTTGGGGGGTACATCTGTGTGGCTTAAAGGAAGTGCATTAATTAGATATATTTTAATGAGAATTCTTCATCTGCAACTCTAGGCTGTGGGTGATAAAATCATCCAGTCACTGATGGCACCAAACAAACAGAATGCCTTCGTGCCAGCTTTTCTTGAGCAGCCCACTTACGTTCCTCACAATAAAGTCTAGATTTAAGCGTTTTAGGTTTCCTTACATATTTTCATCTCTTTTGCTACTTTTTAATTAACAAAGTTAATTTTAATCAGTTGCTTCACCAGAAGTATTTCTTTGATATTTTCTTCTCCATCAAACCTATCCCTTGCTTTCAGCTTTTCCTGTGTGGAAACAATTAACTTTTTTTCTGCTCCCAATATTTACCTCAAAATGATCTATTAAATGTCTAATTCACCTGTGTGTATTTTGCATTTTCCCTGCCCCTTTTTCATCTTGTTGCTAAAGGTTTTTGTCAGCAAAAATACAACTGATAGAGAAGATGGATTCATGTACTGTTGCTAATGGTCCAAATGCTACACTGTTTTGTCAACAGAGCTCTATTGTTGAAAGCAATTTCTCTCACTGTGTCAATATATAAACCATGCTGTGTTGATATTAATGGATCTGCCAGGAAAGGCATTTAATTAATCAGTTCCTAGAATAAACTCTGTCAACTTTAATTTCCTAGCTAACAGTAATGCTTGGGCCAGCATGGTGGGTCAGTCAACAAATGTTGTAATAAGTTAGATTCATGTTGAAAAAGCCTCGGTTCAGGACCTAGAAATGGTGCTTAGGTCAGCAATTTGTTTCTTTCTATCTGTGGACACGTTTCAGCAATCTGACAGCTCTGACATTTGTACAAGGAAAGAAAGAGTAGTCTGCAGTGTTCTAAATAAGGTCAGAGCATCAACAGCATTTGCCAAGTTCTGGAAGAAAACTAGGAATACATTCAGTCACTTGTTGATCAGCAAGTATATTTATTACAGTTTTACTGGAGCCAGTAATGTTCTGTAACTACAGAATTATGCATTAATGCAGCAAAAGTCACACAAGTTGGAAACAACTGCAAACTTCTTGAGGACACTTGCACGTAATTTCCAAGATTTTGTAGCATATGCAGCTGGTTTTCATCATGCTTTTACTTAAACAGCTCTTATAACATGCAAAATAAGATAACTTGCATACTGCGTTACAGGGAAGAGTCTCATCCCATGCCTTGTTATCAGAAGGAAAATATATCTGTGGATATTGTCAGACACAGCAGTGCAAGAACAATTCCAATGCCTCGGAGCAGAAATAATTTTTTCACAATAATTTATAGAAGATAAAGATGGGGCTGAGAAGCAGAAGTTAAAATGAGAGGTTAAAATTATAAAAGTCTGACAAATTTCCCTTAGCACATCACTAATCTGTTAAAAGAATGTCTTGGTGGCTTCTGTGCTTATCATTTAAAATAATTTCCCAAGTACCGTATGAACGGCATGGCTTTAAAGGAATTGTTCTCAATCTAAAACTTTGCAATGCAGACTCTAAAATTGCAAACTTAGGGCTTTCATAAGAGCTCTTAACAAAACTCCTTAGCTGCCATGGAAGTATTGGAGCACTGGTGCCCATATTTGTATAAAAAAAAACCCCAAATTACATGAGAAAATGTCTTACTATTGTGCGGAGAAACTTTTTTTTAAGGAATTTTTTTAGTGTTTATCTGACTGCTCCTCACCCCCAAGGGTACAATAATTCACGGGGTTTATTTAATTTCTTTCAGAGGTGTTACCAGCTGAAAAACGTGGTGGTGAAATTAAGTAGTCATATGTCTGCTTTTGAGAAAACTTGATGCTGCTGTTGATTTTTAGATGGAGTGATTCACATGAACCTAAACATCTGGTGGATTTCTGTACTCATGGAATTAAGGCCACTTTGCTTATAACATGTTTATTCCAGCCAGACAGCTAAGACAACTACATTTTTCTTATTGCACACAGGCAGCATAAAGTAACTTCTGGATCTTAAGCTTTGACAAGTTACAGCTAATTTTCACTTTTGCAGCCAGGAATATTGCTGTGTCAGGTCCATCCAGCAAGGATCATACTTTGAAGTACACAAGAAAATAAGATTTTACTTCTATTTCTAAGTTGGTCTGAGTGCTTTGCAGACTGTGATTAGCTTTTTGCATGACTAATGTTGACACACTATACAGGGTCTGTTAATTGCAAATAAACTTAACCATCATATATACATAACATATTTTTGTGCATGCTATTTACAAGCATGTGAAGTATTTCAAATGGTTTTAATTTCTTATCAAATTTCTGAATGTAGTAATTTTTTTATCTCAAATCACTATATATCAAGACAACTAGGTTACTGGGGTGGCCTAGAAATATTATTCATGGACACAGTCTTGCTGATGTGAAGCACCTTGTTTGTATTGTCAGCTGAATGGAAATCATTATTTAAGCATGTTTCATTTTGAATGTCAAATCTCCAGAAAATTAATATTTCTTATGAGATAAGAATAGTATCTTCAAAATTCACCCTCTGCATGTCACTGCCCCTACTCAAAGATATACTTTTCAGTGTGATTTATGCAAGCATTGAGTAGTCATTTAAAACCATGAAAATAGTAATATACTGTTATATTCTGGATGTGCTGTGGTTTACCCTTGGATATTGATAAACCTCTTTGCATTTTGTCCTGGTCAGGAATGGGTAACAGGATATTTATAATGGATTAAGAGTTGGTTAAGCATGCTAACATCTGAAGTCTAGCCATATTTCTACAATGGCTTGGAGATGGGAAAGATGAGTTGGGAGCCAGCATGTTACTTTTATAATTTAAGCTTCTTTGTTCTTTTGAAGATCATAGAATCCCAGAATGGTTTGGGTTTGAAGGGACCTTAATGCCCATCCAGTTCTACCCCTTCTGCCATGGGCAGTGACACCTCCCACTGGATCCAGTTGCCCCAAACCCCATCCAACCTGGCCTGGAACACCTCCAGGGATGGGGCAGCCATGACTTCTCTGAGCAACCTGGGCCAGTACCTCACTATCTTCACAGCAAAACATTTCTTCCTAAGATCTCGTGTAAATCTAATTTCATTTAGTCCTACAGTGAAGTCCACATGCTTTAGGCTTGCCTTTATGAGTTCCATTCTTTTGGAAATAAAGCAACCAGAATAGCTCTCCTGTTCTTATTGGGTTGAAATAAAGACAAAACTAAAGCAACCAAGAACCACCGCCCACCCTCCAAATCTGAACTTAGATTTCCATTTTCAGGCTTACTTAGCTATTTGTAGTATCTAAGCCCTTTTATCCAGAAATGGAGTTGACAGATTCTCTTACAAGTGCAGAAGTAGGCATGCTTGTGGAACTTAAGGTCGTGCCTGTTCTACTGAGATCTTGTATAAAGTACATTTTGCCCACAAAACGAATAAATGAAATTCTCTGTCTCTAGGCTTTTATTCCTTCCAACAAGTACATTATTTATTGACAGGCTGAATTAAAAGCATTTTATCAGCAGAATTACAGATGGATATTGTTAAATTGCAGAGGGGTGGGGGAGAGGGTAGCAAATTAAATCAAAGGGCTCACCATAGTTTGTATTGATGGGATGTAATACAAAATTGAACAGAAATGTTTTGTTAACAGACTGAAGTAAGGGATTTCCTGAAAAATGTGTTTTATTGACAAAAGAGAAATACAGTCTTGAAGGAAACAGCAGGTCAAGAGAGTACTGTGCAAACCTTAGAAATTCTTTATGGTGAAATATTGCACCCCTAATTCTATTTCTATTTGTTAAAGTACTGTGCTGGATGGGATGATTTCATTTAACAAAGGGAATGCCCTAGACTCAATCGAAGATAATAGTTGTAGTTCCCTTGAAGCTAGTGGAGCTGAGCCAACTTACGGTAGATAAAGATTTGCCCAATTGAGTTTAAGATCCAAAGTTTTGTATTCCTACAGCAGTACAATTTCTTTTTGAAAGATGATTTTAGGGGTGCGGGGGGAAAACACTATGCAATGTGTATGTGCATGCCTCTGTGTGCCGTTAATATTTTGTTATGTAGCTTAGTTTTATCTGCCTTTAATATTCTGAATTAGACTGGTCTAATTATAAGGACCTAGAAACTATTACAGTAAAAATAGGTCACTAAATATATTGAGGAATGCTTTTCTCACATAATCCATTACGGGGTTTAATACGGAGTTCATGTTTGCCCTCTGATTCTCGGCAAAGAGAACACACTTCAGAATGGAATGAAAATTTCTAGCAGAAGTGGCTGTACCAGTATAACACTTCAAATACCTAGTGAGGAATATGTGTACCTAAGATATACATATCTAAGACAGAATCATAGAATCATTGAATAACCAGGTTGGAAGAGACCCACCGGATCATCGAGTCCAACCATTCCTATCAAACACTAAACCTCAGCGCCTCGTCCACCCGTGCCTTAAACACCTCCAGGGGAGGTGACTCAACCACCTCCCTGGGCAGCCTCTGCCAGTGCCCAATGACCATTTCTGGGAAAAATTTTTTCCTAATATCCAGCCTAAACCTCCCCTGGTGGAGCTTGAGGCCATTCCCTCTCGTCCTGTGCCCTGTCACTTGGGAGAAGAGTCCAGCTCCCTCCTCTCCACAACCTCCATTCAGGTAGTTGTAGAGAGCAATGAGGTCTCCCCTCAGCCTCCTCTTCTCCAGGCTAAACACCCCCAGCTCTCTCAGCCGCTCCTCACAAGGCCTGTTCTCCAGCCCCTTCACCAGCTTTGTTGCTCTTCTCTGGACTCGCTCCAGAGCCTCAACATCCTTCTTGTGGTGAGGGGCCCAGAACTGAACACAGTATACAATTATAGAGTGGCTATCTCAGTGTATTAGTGATCCAATTCATGTATTAATTAACAGAACTATTGGAGCAGAACTTAGATGGGTTGTTGCACTCCCCCCAGCTCAATTACTTCTCTAATCTTTATTGTGCAGTTCTTCTCTTGCATCCTGTATGGTCCTTCAGGGGACTTCACTGTTCTGCTTTCAGAAACCAGAACAAAGGTGTCATAAGAGATCTTCAGCTAGGAATACTGTAACAGAAGCTGTTAATGAGTGAAACTGAGATGAAGATAAGGTGATAATAGCCTTAATCTTACCTTCTATAGCTGTCCTTGTATTGAAGTTGTTACTGGTTGTGCATAATGCTTGATAGGCACAATATATACTGAGTGTTCTGTAAGATGAATAATGTATTTATTCCAAAACAGCACTTCCTAGCTTCTGGAGGTAAGATTTCCAGAAACTACAACAAGCGGGTACCATAGAAAGACTATGTATTTGGACCATATAAACATCAGGTATTAAAAAACCATAATTAGCTACTGATCCTCGAATAATAGTATTGAAATAGTTAACACTAATGTAATAGCACATGACTCCATATTATCGAAGTCAGAGAGAAAACACTTGCTTAGTTTCATCTGACTACTGATGCTTCCTGTTGAAACAAAAGGATCTGGGAACCACAATATTTTTGAGATCAAATCCTGCTATCCAATGAGCCATATTTGCAGTAGCATGATAGCTGCTGCTTATGGTAAGTGGAGGGTTAAGAGCAACCTTGAAACTCTGGTTGAAGAAAGAAAGACTTTTCTCCATTGCTGGCAGAATGTAGAATACACTTCTCTTCTGTCATTTACTTTTTCTTCAAAGATTTCTTGGAAGACTATAGTTAATTGGGTGAAAAGGTACTAACTTCTCCAAAGTAGTTCTTATTTTTTTGTAAATTAAGACCACGTTTATTTAAGATGGCAGTAGACTTTGCAGTAGGTAGTATAGAAAGCCACGCAGATAAAATGGTCCAAATGATGCTCCTTGTAGTATTTTACCTTCTCTTAGCCTCCATAGACACAACAGTCCTGTTGAGACCTGCTTCAATGATACAAAAATTAAGTTTTGTGTGTCTCTTCTCTTTTTTTGTACTTAGTTAGGTAGCTTTAAACAGGAAAAAAAGGGCAGTATTTTAAAGAAGCATGACAAATAATAGAATGTTCCCTGTTGTGGTGATGGAGGATCTGATTTTTGTAGCAGTTGTTACTGATATTTACTTGTTTATTTGGGATGAGGAGAAGTTTCAGAAAAGGAAGTGTGGGGAAAACAATTTTGCAGTTTGGTTCCTTATTTTATTTGAATCCTTAATTGAAAAATAATCATAAAAAGAATATATTTCTTCCAAGAGCTGCATGATAATATGCATACTGAATAATTTTAGATATAGGTGATCCATCACCTGAAGGCTGAGAATGGAATAAATTGGCGTATCTTCATCAGGGAGGATTTAAGGAGATTTTCTGGAATTTAAACTGTAACATGTAAAAATATTTTTATAATAGTGCTGCTTGTATATTTGTATTTGTGCATAAAATCATATCTTTAAGATAAGTATTTTTCAATAATTAGATGTTTATAATAACTAGAGCCAATCTGATTAAATGCCAAATGTAGAGAAGTCATGCTTTCCATAAATATTAAAAATAATTTGCCCATCCAGTTCTACCCTCTGCCACGGGCAGGGACACCTCCCTCTCGATCAGGGGCTCCAAGGCCCATCCAACCTGGCCTTGAACCCCTCCAGGGATGGGGCAGCCACCGCTTCTCGGGGCAACCTGGGCCAGGGCCTCACCACCCACACAGGAAAACATATTAATCCTAAGATCTCGCCTATTTTTCCTTTCTTTCAGCTTAAAACTGCTCCCCTTCATGCTATCCCTGCACTCCCAGATCAAGAGCCCCTCCCCAGCTTTCCTGGAGCCCTTTTCAGTACTGGAGCTGCTTTAAGGTCTCCTTGGAGGCTTTTCTTCTCTAGGCTGAACCACAACAACTCTTTCAGCCTTCAGATCATCTTCGTGCCCCAAAGTTTGTTTGTTAATTAAACCACAAATGCTTTCCTCTTATGACTAAGTGGAATCTATGAACACGCTGTGAGGACTGAACTCTCATAAACTAAGTATTTATTGTGTTTATGTTTCTAATGAAGTTCATCAAATTTTCATTTTACAAGCATCCATGAAACCATAGCAGTGAGATGTGAAGTAATAGAAGATTTGTCATTTTGGGACACTGGTAGAAATGCGATATGTTTTTCCCAGAGACTCTGTAATCCATTCTCACTTGGGCAACCAGATTGCTTGGAGAACTGAGGAGTCTTCATGTGCAATGGAAGTTGTTGCAGGAGGAAGGTACTTAAAATTATTGTCTGTATTAATAGATGTGAGAAATTAAGATAATTAGGTTACGTTTATGTGTTTAAAGTGGATGCTCTGATGTAATAGGACACCCTTCTCGTGAGGAAAAAAGAACACCTTTGCTTGTGGCAAGAAGGCTGCATTATTGACTTTCAGATGCCCCTAAAGATTAGACTACCACAGCATGTTCTGTACTGTTAACATTTTCATAACACATTTAAGACTTGTTGTAAGGAAATTTAAATCCCAGGCATGTGGAAAAAAACAAATGCAACATAAAACTGGAGTCAGAATGAAAATTACATCAGAGATCTAAGTCTACTACGCACTGTGGCATGGTGAATTCCAATCACATCAGGAACCCTTTTGAATCTTAACTTTGATATTGAGGTTGTAGCATGCAGGAATGTTCCTAGAGAATTACAGTTTTGTTTTTATTTTTCTCTCATGAAGTGCTGGAACACCACAGAGGAAGCCATAGTGTTACTGTACAATATTGTTTTTGTGAAAAGATTTAATAATACTGTAGAAACAATTCAGAGCTGCATTTGGACAACAGCATTATGAGCTAATTAAATTGGGTGATTAGAAAGTTAGAATAAATTGTTCTGTGAATGTATATTTGCTGAGAGAATACATTGAGCATCACATTGTAGTATACGT
Organism: Phaenicophaeus curvirostris; assembly: GCF_032191515.1. Taxonomy (NCBI): domain Eukaryota; kingdom Metazoa; phylum Chordata; class Aves; order Cuculiformes; family Cuculidae; genus Phaenicophaeus; species Phaenicophaeus curvirostris. The sequence goes on along the minus strand of NC_091405.1, from coordinate 3,874,127 downwards.
CCAGAATAATTACTCAAACCCCACAAATTTTATTATATAACAGGTCTCCAAACTACTTGCTTAGTGATATGTCAAGGCTGTAGTTCTAATGATGTCTCATGCTGCTACTAAGCAGTGGTTAAAATCAGTATTTAAATGAACATATTAAGCACTATTGAAAATCAGCATCACGTGGATACCAATTCTAAAAGCTGTCAGTTCACTAAAGCTTTCAGCAGTGTAACCCTCTGCAGGACTAGCTTTTACCTCCTGTTCAGAATGGTAAATTAGAATGATTATAAACCTTTAATCTTCTTTCATTACCAAGAAATAAAAATATAAAGCCTGAACAATTAAAGTAAAATTGGCTGAAAGCCATGATTATGCAAATCCCATTATATATAACGTTAAAATGTACCCAAATACTATTAGAAACAGGGAGTGAAAGGATTCTAGGAAGAACCCAGAAAGTATTTTTTTTTTTAGGATATAGTGATGTTACTGGGTTGAGATAGGATCCTCAGGTGGGAGTAGCTGTGCTGCAGGGGCTGCAACTGGAACGTGAAGGAGTGCAAAAGGGCAGGGAAGTTGGAGCAAGCCTCAGGGGAAGGTGTTGACCACAGTTCTATAACAGAAAGAACTCAACACTGTAAAGAGGGAAGCAAAGCTGTATGCGTATCGAAGCATACAAAAGGTCATATAATGACAGAAGTAACAGGAAAACAAAAGGAGGTAAAAGAGAGAAAAAGAAATCGAATGATAAAAATGTATGTTTTAAAAAAAGCAAAGAGAAGGCAAAGGAATAACAGAATGGCATAACTAACTACCACAAATTCAAATATACCTGAATGTGAAGAAGAACTATGAAGATAATAAATATCTAATTGGAATTAATAGTGAACTGAGTTTAAGGTGATTAAAATTAGGGCTGTAAATCATAGAATCATAGAATCATAGAATAACCAGTTTGGAAGAGTCCCACCGGATCATCGAGTCCAAACTAAAATGACACGGACGAAGTTTTTTATATACTAAGATGTTCCAAAGCTCCATTCTTGTTCTGTGCAGTACCGTGTATTAAGATTCTAATTGAATAAGTACAGTATCTACATATTTATATAAACTTCTTTGGTCTCTCTGTTCTCTGAATGATCTTCATCACTGACCTATTTTCTGGAAAAGAGACGTGGAACTATGTAAGACATTAAAAATATAGTTTTCTTGATGTTTGTTTATGCTTTTTAACAATTAAATGAGGTGCATATGAAGACGAATAGGAGCAATTATAACATGGAAATCTGCATCTTGTACTCTAGCATAATGAAGAACCTGAATTCTGAAAGGCATGCTTTGCAGAAGGCTCTTGGACTGAACCATAGTCCAATTACTGGACGTAAAGGTTTTCCTGTGAAAGAATGACTTCAAAAATGAGGAGCTAGGAAGAAGCGATTGAGAAAACAGCAAAGATTTGAGAAATATTCTGTATTCATGCTGTGAGACATGGTAGTGTTTCTAAAAGCTAATGTGTGGATGTGTTTTCTTTCAGTACTGTGACTCCTTGATGAGAAGAAACTGACTCAAGTTCCACCAGGGAGGTTTAGACTCCGTATTACAAAAAATTTCTTTACCGAAAGAGGGGTGAAGCTCTGGAAGAGGCTGCCCAGGAAAGTGGTGGAGTCATCATCTCTGGAGGGGTTCAAAAAGCATGTAGATGTGGGGCTATGGGACATGATTCAGTAGGCACAGTGGGGTTGGGATAATGGTTGGACTGGAAAAGCTTAGAGGTCTTTTCCAACTTTAATGATTCTATGATAACTTTAGAAGAAATCCTGCGTTCATAAACCAGAAGAAAGCCACCAGGCTTCTGACCTGCTCAGTAAGATGGCAATTTAGACTGGCCTATTTTGACAGAGGAGAATTTATTGGAGGTCATGATCGTGCAGGACCAATTTGTTGATACGACACAACAGCACATGTGCTTGTCCTTTCACTTCTTATGAAACATAACCCTTTGTTCATTATTCCGTATCTACTTCACTCATAGGATCAGAGTTTCAAAAGATACATTGTTTGAATCTGTCAGTCCAGCATACTGCAGAAATTTGTGTTAGTCTATTCCTTCCTCAGGAATAGGTATAATTCTGTACTATTTTTAGATACTGTGTAAGATTATCTTTCACAACTGCTCTCTAAATCTTCTGATGTCGGTGGGATGGGATTTCTGTGCCACCGCAACAAATACTTGTATCAGAGTTACCAGTTAGGTGTTCTTGCATAAGTCTCTCTTCTGTGGAGATAAAGTATTTTGAAGCACATTCAGTCTGCAAATTTGAGTACTTTGATGCTGGTGTTCCTTTTATTGCAAAGTCTCCCATTCTCATCTTTAAATTTAAATTAAATACTTACGTGTACCATATAATTAAATTTTGGCACAGCAAAGAATTTGCTCAGTGCATTTAACTTTTGGCTGAATTTCTCTAACTGCTTCAGAAGTTTTATAGGACTAAAATGTATCCAGGAGACGTTTAACAAGGAAAGAAATGTGAAATCATTGACACATAGAGAATTTCAAAATTTGAAATCTGGACAGTAAAAAATGTTAGGGTTCTTCCTTATTTTATAGTAGCAGGAAACTAGTAAATGCACAAATTAATTTCTGTATTTTCTAGGTTCCAAATAAGCAGAAGCAGTGGGTTGGGTTTTTTAGTTTTTGAAGTCTGTGCAAATGTACCCACTGTGTTTGTTTGTCTTTATTTTTTTTTATTTGCCAACCACTGATTATTGATTTAGAACATATTTGGAAAAATTACAGTTCTACCTTGTAAAGTGTCCTTCTTTTGATCTTCCCTGGAACATCACTGTCGTTATTTGGAGAAGGAAGCATTCTTTTTAGAACTTTTATTTTAGCTGTTTGTATTGCCATGCATTTCCTTCAATCTGTTGTTTAATGTTGGAGGTGGTTTCCTGTACAGTGTTCAGTTGCGTTTGTGACAGAGCTGCCATCAAATCTTAGTCAATATTTTGTGGAATTAAGGAATGTTGTGGGTTGGAAGGGACCTTAAAGCCAGGTCCAACCACCCTGCCAAGGGTAGGGACACCTCCCAGTGGAGCAGGCTGCTCAAAGCCTCCCCCAGTCTGGCACGTTTCAGACAGGGTACTTGTTAGTGGATGTGCTCAGTAGCCTTCTCAAGAGATTTTGTTGGCTGTCCCCAAGCTTACATCTGTAGGCATGAGTCAACTGAGGTTTAGTAGAAAAGGCGAAAAATTACAAGGTTGTTCCCGAGTTAGTGGTTGTTCTACCTTTCTTCCAGCATAACAAGCAATCAGACATTCTCATTCTGGCAATGTTACCTTGATAGTGAACATCCTGTGTTATGCTTTTACCATGCTGTTCCCTCAGTCTTATAAGCCCATGTGTATCCACACGCATAGGTGCAAGAGTACCCACGGCTACTAGAAACTTTCTGTTGAGGCTGGCATTCCTAGAATATGATTGAAATCCCACTACGTATGTAGCAGAATAACATAATGCTTTCCCTATTGAAATATTTTGTTCTCTTAAGACAATGAGATTGACTTTTTAATATTTTTTTTTCCTTTTTTGCTGTTCTTTTTTAATATAGCTGCATTTTCATACTATTTCATTCTTGCAATCCTTCTAGTGTTGTAAACCTTTTAGCTCTTTTTGATCCTGAGTGGTGCTAGCTAAGTGCCTTAATAGATGCTAAGTCTTCAGAAGAATTGAAAGTTGTTATTATTTTTGTCATGTTACTGATGTACTTCTTATTTACCCCAATTACAATGCCACAAGCACGACTCTACTGTTAAGATTGTCAAGCTTATTATTATAAAATCCTATTTTTAGATGTATAGGTGCCTATGAATGTATCTTCGAGTACTACAATACATATATCTCACCTTGAGAATAAACTAGAGAACTGAAGGAAGAAAAATCAGCTGTTGAGAGACAAAAGTGATTGGTGAAAAACACATCTGTAATTGTAACAACTGTCCATTGTATAACACAAGCTGTACAAAATAATGATAAGTATTCATACATGCCAATAGAACATTTTTTCCATTCTCATATTCTGCACATGCTACAAGCAATACAGTACAAGATAACATTATTTGCTTTCAAGGTGTTTGGGGTTTTGTTCTACAAAAAGACATTATTTAGAATATTTTAGAATTCAATGTGTTTTCCTCATATTTTGAATTTGCAAATGCTTTCACTTATGTTCTGTGATTGTTTGGGGGAAAGGAGGTGGTGCATTTTCAAAAAAACCCCAGTTTTAGATTAAAAGCCAAGAGATTCTAATGGTCCAGGTGAATGGTTTGGGGAAAAAAACTCTCTCCAGTCAGCTAATTAATTTCTGATTTTCTTTATGGCCAAACTAGGCTTTTCTTTGGAAGGTAAAGGGTATAAGCAAGAAATCCTGACCACCTTGCCAGTACTGATTTTAATTAATCTGCAATTTCTGATCTAGTGGGAGGTGTCCTTGCCCATGGCAGGGGGTTTGGAACTAGATGATCTTTAAGGTCCCATCCAACCCAAACTATTCTATGATTCTATGTTTCAAAATGTTTCAAGTGATGAAGTTACAATGCCTGTTGATTTGAGATGCACAATATTTAAAGTATACTAGCACATCCTGCTATTAAATCATTAGGTATATAAAAAGTTGAATACCATTGTCACCTCACAATGAGCAGTGTCACAAACTGTAGATCAGACACCAGTGCACAATCCTTTGTATGGTCAGGTCAGTGAAACAGACTCCTCAGTTCTGATAGTAAGTCTTCATTCTGAATTTCACTAAGTGATGACAGTTCAATCCATTGCTGTGCTGACATTGTAGCATTGGTTTCTAGAGTCAGTAGCATAGGTAATCTGATTAGATGAAAAATAGGGTACTCAATGATTTTAGCAAATAAAAGCAGTTAATTTTTAAAGAAAGTGATAAACCTACTTTGATATAAGGGAATATCGAATCATAGAATCATAGAATCACCAGTTTGGAAAAGACCCACCGGATCATCAAGTCCAACCATTCCTATCAAACACTAACCTATGTCCCTCAGCACCTTGTCCACCCGTGCCTTAAACACCTCCAGGGAAGGTGACTCAACCCCCTCCCTGGGCAGCCTCTGACAGTGCCCAATGACCCTTTCTGGGAAATTTTTTTTCCTAATGTCCAGCCCAAACCTCCCCTGGTGGAGCTTGAGGCCGTTTCCTCTGGTCCTGTCACTTTGGAGAAGAGCCCAGCTCCCTCCTCTCCACTACCTCCTTTCAGGTAGTTGTAGAGAGCAATGAGGTCTCCCCTCAGCCTTCTCTTCTCCAGGCTAAACCACCCCAGCTGTCTCAGCTGTTCCTCATAAGGCCTGGTATGATGGTTCTTTGAGAAGTGCAGAATCCTCATCTTCTAATGAGTCAGTGGAATGGAGTGAGGTTGAAGAAAAGTAGAGCCTGTTAATGGTGGAGACTTGCTCTCTGCAAAGGGAATTATGCAAGGTAAGCTGCACTGCGTATTTTTTTAAGCCATAACTTGTATTGTTTAGATCCTCATCGCTACTTACTCCTGGATTTATGAGAAACTTAACAGGTAGAGTTCCAAAAAGGAAGTATCAAAGTTTGGCACTACGAAATTGGCATATGTACCTTAAAGACCAAGAATAAGGGCTGTATTCCTTCCTGCCCCTAAACGTACAGTGGCAACCATTAGTCATTACTGTACTTAAGATCATGGACAGGGGTGTGTGCTGAGGTGGGGAAGTCCTTGTTGTTCACGGCTATTCACTGTCTGGGACAAAAGACAGATGTAAGCTGACTTCACATGACACTTAGGTGTAGATGCCTAGAATAACTCCAGATTTCTAGTCAACAGAGCAGTTAAAGTTTCAAACAGGAAAGGATGTGGAATGGAATGAGGTCCTCTGTTTGAATTTATTCTTGGAACGCAATACTATTCATGTACTTACCATGAAACTTTTTATATGAATTGTTATTTTTTTTTTAAATGTCTTAAATATAGCTATTTTGTGTTAGCTTCGAGAAGTAGGCAATTTTTAGATGTCCAGAGCTGAATGATGCCATCACTGTGGAAGCTATTTGTAGTCCAAAAGATGCTTCAATAAAACATGTTCAGTCTTAGCTGTGTGATATCTAGGTTAGAATTATTTGTTTTAGTATCATTTAGGTCTTCACATTTTCAAGGCGGGTTTTACAGCAACAGTGTATTAGCCATGCAATTTATCAATATTTATTCATTACCCAAATGGCAGATTACTTGTCATAACTAATTATCAAAGTAATAAATAGTCTTATTAATAAAAACTGATGACAAGACCAGAATGATTTCCTTGATAAAGAATGATGACGGGTTTCAGTATCCGAAACGACACTCAGAACAGTGTGTAGATTGAATCTAAGGCCTCCTGCATGGATAATAAATTGTTGTTTCGGAGAATAAAATGATTGATATATTTGCTTTGTATGGAAAAAGCACCTGGGAAAAGATCTTACTCCCTAAGTTATTTAAACAGACTATGGTGAAATTTTCTTTCCTTGTGACAAATTTAACTTTCCAAGGAAGTGACAGCTCTTTGGCAGAGAGAGAGGAATTGATGCCTGCTTGGGGTTCCTGACTTAGAGATTCTCCCCAAAGTCATGTTCTTTTGAAAATATCTTAGAATTCTCACATTTGCATACATCTCTGGCAGTGCACAAAGGAGGCGCTGCAACACAGCAGAAGGATGATGGGAAAGCCAACCATGTGACACGGCAGTGTCTCTTCTGAGACAAATGAACTTGTCAGATCCTTTGGAAAGAACACTGCTGGTTTTATTGCTGCATGGCTGAGTTGGCCTCTGGTTCAAACTCATTGTATTTTTTTTTTCAGTGGTTTGAAACTTACCTTCCATGACAAAGCAACCCTAGAGACTGAGCATCTTTTGATGGCTTGGAAATGGCTGGGCTGGGGGAAAAAGGCATTCGTACAAAATGATGATGAAAGAACCCAAATTCCAAACTATAGTGCACTTCGGGAAATGAAACAAGTCTAAAAAAATCTAAATATTATACTTGAAAAATCCTCTGAAGGATGTTGGGTCCACAAGATGTTTGATGGATGGATGAGGTGCTGAGGGACATGGTTTAGTGACTGATGGGAATGGTTGGACTCGATGATCCAGTGGGTCCTTTCCAACCTAGTGATTCCATGATTCTATGACATTCAGCTTCCTTAGCATAGGAAAAATAGGGTTTGTTTTCTTTGGTGACACTTTTTCCCCATTTGCCATAATTTACTTGAACTTTAAGGAGTTTCATATATTTAAAATAGTACTGACATTTGCAACAAACTTAAAATGGAAGCCTTATATAATATTCTGTAGATTACTTATTTAATAGCTTATTTAAAGTCATCTGTAAAATCAGCCTTAGCAGCAACAAAATCATGATATAGTTTTATAATAGCTCTTACAAATTTTGGTCTCTCAGTTGCTGAGCTCTGTATCAACAATATTACATATTAAGGAATAGTAATAAAGTATGATAGTCTACTAAATGTCTAATTTAGGTTTTTTTATGCTATACTCAGTAAATTGAAGTATTTCTGGATCACACTCCTGTAATCATACATAAAATGTAGTTGAACTTTTATTGGAATTCTGGGTTTAGCCAAACAGGTGAGTAAAAGTCCAAGAAAAGACCCCACAAAATAAGACATGAAAAAGATATGATTATTGTTACCTTTGACAGACTCCTTTATGGAACAAATTTTGCATCTGACCCACTGATTTGCTGGAATCTTGAAAATATTTATTCTAAGAATGTTATTAATTATTCTGAGAATGTGAATGATGCATACCTTGAGCCAAATCCTATCATAATGAACTGCACCCAGTCTTAAGTAATCTTTCTGAAAGAAGTTAGATGATGCTGGGATATGATACAAGAATTAATATGGCAAAACTTTGCTTCTTTTTCGTATTTTTCCGCTTTGTTGTAACAAGCATAAAGGAATTGTGGATGACCGACTACCTTGTAAACTGCTTGCTAACGCAGATTTTCAAAGAAGTAATTGTAGCAAATTCTAGTATTTGCCATTGCATGCTACATGCATCATGATAACAGTTTTGTAGGTACCTGCTCACCTTGGAGTGATCAAAGATCAAATCCAAAGGAAATCTGTCAAAATTGTCTATTTTTGACAATCAATAGTGTAAGATATCTTGAGCAGAAGAATATTTTGTTATCTGTAACATAATTGAGAGTGCAAAATGTAGAATTGTTTAATTTTGAACTACATGCCTGTAACCACAGAGTTCAGAGCTGTGCGCTGCTTTGTTTAGTTGGTATTAGGACGGAAGGTCTTCAGGAAGCTGATATGGTTAGCCTCATCCTAGCTTGTGCTGTGTGTCTGTGCTTGCCACATAACTGTGTCTTCATAACATTCCTGAAGCACTGGGATTTGGATGTGCAAGGCACATTAAACTTTTAATACCTTCATTGACTGGTTGTATGTTGAATCATGCTCAGCAATAAAACTGGGGTAGAGAAAAACATAGGTGGAGGTTTTTGTCTTCTTAAGGTAGCCTTTGCTCAAAAAGTGTTTGGGCATTAGTCTGTTTTTGAGAGGTGGTGGGTGATTGATTGCCTTTGTATAGCTTGGTTCCTTTTCTGCTTTCCTTTGGCTATTGAGCTGTCTTTATCTCAACACTAGGTTCTTCTTGCTTCTGTACTCCCTGTTTTCTCCCTTGTCCTGCTTGAGGGTGTTCGAGAAGGAGACGGTAAGGGGAGTAAGGGAGTAAAGACCTGTGTGGGTACTTGCTTGCTCTCCAGGGTCCATTTACCGTATCCATTTAACACGGTAGCAATCTCCTGCCAAATGGATTTCAGGGTTTGGATCTATTTGCGGTAATCCTTGGAACTGCTGTCCACAGGGAAGGGAGGTGAGTGAGTGTGTTTAAAAACCACATGGTACCTTACAGGTAGAGAATCAGTATTACTGCTGCTTCTTCCTTGATCTTTGACAGCTGTGTCAGAAAAGGAAAAATAGTCTTGCTCAGTTCTTTAAATAAAAAACAGGCACGTGTGCAGCTCAGGATTTTTACCTGTGCATTTGTAGTTGATTCTTTCTCTCGCCATGCTTTAATTTAAAGCTTCAGAAGTTAAGTGGTTTAGACATATCATTTGCAGCATTTTTTTGAGTTTCTGTCCAATCAAATTTTTTCAGCCTCTTGGCAGATATGTCTCATTCTGGAACTTTTGTCCCTACTTGAAGACTGAATACAGATCTAAGTATCAAACAGAAGATGTTGATGGTGCTTTTGGTGCCAGATACTTGAAATGAATACTTAAGATTAGTTCAGCATTGTAATAGACAACTTACAGATAGATTCTGATGTTAAAGGAGGAATTCAAGTCTGACAGTATGAAGAAGAATGGTAAAAAATTATTTTAATGTTTCAATAGTGTAACTATCACACTGCCTGTTCAAAGGCAATAATCTGATATAATATGAGAAAAGAATCTAAGGAGCTACTACTTTGAGGAAGTAATAAACCTTAGAAGGTCTTTATATGATTTGGGAGATTCGATATCACATGCTCAAATAAAATGACTGTGAATCAGTAACAGACTTTTCTTCATGGAAATATTCTAGTGTTCTGGCCCTGCACTGATCCAGAATTGTCCTAGTTTCAGGTTTGATACTTGCCTAAACTAAGCCTTAAACTAGTTGCTTCTTTCAGACTGCCTCAGCTGACGGATGCATACATTGGATTCTACTGGAATTCTATCATTGTGTTCTGAAAAGTAGTCAAGGTCTATTGTAAACCTGTACTATATTGGCATGCCAGTAACTTGATGGACACAAGTCATCTAAAACTTGAAGTTGTATAACCATAGTAAAAATAACATAGACCATAAGCTAGTAACTGTTTTGATGGAGTGCTTCAAAGAACCCAAGACTTGCAGGTTTTCTGATTTTATTTTTGTTTGTTTTATTTTCTGATGCAGTTATTTTTGTCTTTGTTCCCAAATACTTCCAACAGATGGGTCAGTGAGATATTTTCACTTTCAGAAAATTGCCCAATTGTGCATGGGCACAGTAGGATATAGAACTTATGATCTCACAGGGCTGATCTCACCAGTTCCAACCCCATGCTATGGGCAGGGACACTTCCCACTGGATCAGGGGCTTCAAGCCCCATCCAACCTGGCCTTGAACACCTCCAAGGATGGGGCAGCCACCACTGCTCTGGGCAACATGGGTCAGGGCTTCCCCATCATCACAGGGAAATATTTCTTCCTAAAATATCATCTCAATCTCCCCTCTTTCACCTTAAAACTATTCCTTACATCCTAACCAAGAGCACCTCCCAGCTTTCCTGGAGCCCCTTTCAGTACTGGAGGCTGCTGTAAGGTTTCCCTGGAGCCTTCTCTTCTCCAGGGAGAAGCCCAGCTCTCTCAGACTGTCCGGATAGGGGAAGTGCTTCAGCCCTTGGATCATCTTCATGGCCTCCTCTGGACTTGCTCTAACAGATCCACGTCCTTCCTGTACTGAGGACTCCAATCTGAATGCAGGGTTCCAGGTGTAGATGTGTTTTTAATTTTGCTGTTTCTAAAACTTCTGTCAGTAAGATATCTCCTATATCTAATAATTAAGCCTTTGTGGAATTCCATTGGATTTAATTCTGGATAATTCTATAGCATTTTTTTCCAAATAGACAATAAAATACTCTTAAAACTGTAAGATAAAGGAAGAAAGGAAAGAGAAGCAGAATATGTAATACTGAAGTAGAAGTTTGCTGCACAAAACAAGCTGAAGAAGCTGATGAGAAGCTATTAAGATCTGTTCCCTGTGCTAAAATCAGCTCTAAAGTCTGGATGTCTAAAAGAATTCTGTTTAATAGGAAACCTTACGCAACCTGATTATTACTTAGCAGGTGAGAGGAAAATCAGGAAATTGCCAGAACTCATTTTTATGTATAGAATTAATGACAGCGTAAGTTTAAAGAGGGGCTTAGGTGGCAATAAGAGCCTGCAAGTGAAGTGATGATGAGGCAGGTAACAGGTGGCCCTTATGCAAGGTGGTCCAGGTTACCTTCAGTGATGTAAGATGTTTGTTGTGAATCAGCTAACTGCATCATGAATATAGAAGAGCTGAATGCCCCGGTTCTAGCCCCTTTTAGATAGCTCTTGATGTAAATTTTGTTTATGTAGTTTCAACATGCACTCAGATGAAACATCCTATTTTCATGTTTTTAAAGTAAATTACCTTGAATAGAGAGGAGATGATGTGCAATATAATCAGGCTAAAGTGAGATCCAACTTTCAAACAAAGGTCAAGATATCCTCTCTTTTATAATTTACAAAGTTTATACCTTTTATGTCAGTCCATGCACTTTGGAGTGCTTTTTTTTGTTTTAAAACTGATGTAATTATGTACATCTTATTTCTTCAGAGAGTGTTTAATTAGGTGGAAATTTGTCTTTTACTGATTCAAAGAAGTCAGTATCTAGAAGGAGTAGAACACCTTGCATTATTTTGAGCATCAAATGGTCCTGTATCCATGGAGTACAGGCTGGGTTTAGGAGCAGAGTTTACGTACAATCGACATATATTTTGTATTAAGCTTCCTTATGGCTGTTCTGTGGGGCAAGTAAAAATACAACTAAGCCTTTGTAACATGGATATAATAACAGGTATATGGGAGTCTCCTTTCTGAATCATACTTATAATTACACTTTGCAGCTCTTGAATCATAACAGATAAACCAAGGGATTTACCCACAGCTAATTGTGAATTCATCCATGATTAACATACTTCAAAACAGAGTCATAGAATTGTTAAAGTTGAAAAAGACCTCTAAGATCATCAAGTCCAACCATCAGCACAAAACCTTCATGCTCCCTAACCCACGTCCGGAAGCACCCGATCTACATGGGTTTTGAGCCCCTGTGGGATTGGCAATTCCTTCACTACCCTGCACATCCAGTTCCAATGCTTCACCACTCTTTCAGTAAAGAAATTTTTCCTCGTATCCGATCTAAACCTCCTCTGGCACAACTTGAGGCCATTTCCTCTTTTCCTATTACTTGCTACTTGGGACAAGAGACTAGCACCCACATCGCTACAACCTCCATTTAGGTAGTTGTAGAGAGCAAAGCAGAAATGTTGTTGCTTGCATAAGCTTTTCATGCTTTAAAAATAATAATAACAATAAATATTAATTGACTGCCCAATTCTTTCATGTGGAAGTACAAATGGATAGGTACAACCTGACTTATTTAATTATTTTACAAATTCAGATTAATGTACTAACAGTGTTGTATTTTTTTTATTCTCAGGGAGATTCAGTTCCTTTAAAGCAATTGAAACAGAAGAGCCTTATTGCACTGTCAGACCATAGTTATGTTCAGACTTATAGGCATGAAAAATTGTTCTCTCACCCACGTAAGCTGATGTAGTAGTTCTATAAAACCGCAGAATCATAGAATAGTTTGGGTTGGAAGGGACCTTAAAGATCATCCAGTTCCAATCCTCTGCCATATGCAGGGACACCTCCCACTGGGTCAGGTCACTCCAAGCCCCATCCAACCTGGCTTTGAACACCTCCAGGGATGGGGCAGCCACAACTTCCCTGGGCAACATGCTCTGGCACCTCACCAGTCTCATAGTGATGAAATTCCTCCTTATGGCTAGTCTAAATCTGCCCCTTTCTGGTTTATACCCCTTGCCCCTCATCCTATCACTGCAACCTTTGTGAGCAGTCCCTCCCCAGATTTCTTGTAGGCCCTTCAAGTACTGGAAGGTAACTATAGAGTCTCCTCAGCGCTTCCTCTTCCCTGACATTAAGTTTTACTTTGCCATGTTTTACAGCTGGAAATAACTTGTTGGAATTACAGCGTAGTTTTAGGTAAATTAAATAAATTTATCCAAAGTGATTCCAATGATGGCTGTAGGATTAGTACATGAATTCTTGTAAAATTTTTCATCTGTTTGCACTGAAAGGCCATGTTGCTACCATGAAGTCTCACACAGAACAGTTACAGTCATCAGTCCATTGTCCTGTCACTGATTAATTGGTGACTAACAGGAAGGATTAATTGTTAAGTGCTTAACAGTTCTGCGTGTGCGTGCGCACTCTTAGGAGTACTCTAGTTTCCAAACCCTCTGTAATGACTATTTGTAATTGAAAGTGGAAAGTATATCATTAAATCTTAATCTCTTGCATTGATATAATGTCCTCTAAATGCTGGCTTGTTTGTTTTCATTTTGTTTTTAATGCATTGTTACTAACGCAGTGAAAGGTTTGGGAAGTTGAAGAATAGTACTTAATATGAAAGGTTAACTGGTTTTTGTTTTGTTTTGTTTTTTAAATAATGAATTAGAGCTGAAAGAACACATAAAAATTTTTAAATCTGTATATCTATTCAATTTTTAGCTGTGCATTTAACGTGAATGCTCTGCACATCTGTTTCAGCCATCACTAACTGGAGTGACTTATTTGATTGAGGGTGATATTAGGCTTTAAAGCTAACCTGTATTTGCTTATCTGCATGCTATTTGGAATGGTGATTTGTTATAATGCATTATACTTTATTTATAATTCATAAATGGCTTTGAGATTTAGATATTTTGGTTATCTTATCCCTAAATCCTCTCTTCACAGTTAGCAGTGGTATCCATTAAATATGATTGCTAAGGACAAAGGAGTTTCCTAAGTAAATGAAAAACTAACAGCATTTTATGTAACCAGCTTTGGTGATTCAGTCAAAGAAGCTCTGAACTAATTAACAGGTGAAAGTATAAGCAAAAATTTCCATTTAAAAAAGCTAGAAAAAAAATGCAGTAATGTGACAAATGTCCTAGGGAAACTGAGTAATAAAAATGAGTACTAGAAATAGTTTTAACTGAACCATTTATTTATGTTTTACCAATAAGCATTCTCATATTCCTATAATATCCTTAATTATGCTACTGTCTTTCAAAGTAGGATGCTGTTATAGCATTCAATACAACAATAGAGAGAAGTGTGCATGGTGAAGTTGTCAGGTGGTAAAGACTGTATTGTAGCCATAATTATTTGGAGAAGCCTGCTGTAACAGAGTAAAACCTATAATGCAAGGATGAAATACACGGTGTTTTTAAAATCAGGTGTTTTCCATGAGCTTGACTTTGAGATTTGCAGTAATTATATAACTTATAACATCTGAAGAGGTGAGATAAGATAGGAGAAGAGAATGTTAGATTATGTTAGACAAAGAATACCTGAAAAAAAATTAATAACTATTCTATAAATGCTAGGAGTTAACTAGAACAGTCATGCACCAATTCTCTTCCATGAACCCTTGACAAATGCTGCTTTCCCTCTCCAGTGGAACCCATCTTCCTGTCTCCTCAAAGAAATTGTGAGGGTAATTTGTTCCTTCATTTCAATTTAGGCGAGAAAAGACAACATTGTACAGCCCTGATGTTACTGTAGGAAAAAACCTGTTCGTGTTGGTTCTGCCTGAAATAATACAAGATGAGAAATTGAACAAAATAATCTGAATTGGCAAATGCGGTTTACGTTTTTCACCTGGTTAAGGTTTAATAACAAGTACAGTTTGTAAAGATTTCTGATGATGGTTTATGCCCTTGATTGTAGTTGCGTTCATACAATTTCTGGTCAATAAAATGAGGGTGGGGAGGTCCTGGCCCAGCAGTGGTGGCTGCCCCATTCCTGGAGGTGTTCAAGGCCAGGTTGGATGGGGCTTGGAGCCCCTGATCCAGTGGGAGGTGTCCCTGCCCCTGTCATGGGGGTTGGAATTGGATGATCTTTAAGGTCCCTTCCAACCAAAACAATTCTATGATTCTATGATAATTTATGAACATTTTGGCAAGTCTACAAGTTTTTAACATTTTAGTACATTTGATTGTCCAAGTTAAATATTTGTAAGAGAATGTTTGCTCTGTTAGTATGCCTCTATTCAGAAGTAAGTGGTGCAACTCTTCCTAAAATAGGGATGTTCATAGTTGGAAGATCACTGGAACATACATGCTCCTGTTTCTTCTACAGACCCAAGCAGTTGGCTATGCTCTGAGCAGGTTTTTTTTTTGAGATACTTTAATGCACTCCAGTAACCATGTGACCAAAAGTGGGAAAAGTGTGAGGAAATTCCAGCCTTGTTTCCTGTAGGGAATGAAGGAAAAAGAAAATTTAAGAGTCCTGATATTGGTGAAGTGTAAATACTCCAAATTATTAATTTTACCAACTTGAAATCACAGCACAGAGAACTGGTAAAGCAATTGTTTATTACGTATTCTGTAGAAATAATCTTCCAAAGAAGTTGAATTATGACTGCAACACTTAATGCAAACGCCAGTCTTTCTCATTGTGTTAAACTATCATAAAAAAAGCTTCAAGATTTAGAATAGCCAGAGGGGGATTAACAGAGTTTAGAGTTCAAGCAGGTAAAGGATTTCAGACAACCAGCTCATTTTGCAGTAGGTAATATAATGGAATATACATGAAACAAAAAGAGAGAACGCAACAGGCTTTCTTTAAAAGAGCCCATTAGGCAACATTTCAAGTCTAATGGATAAAATTCCCAGTTCAGCAGAGACTATGGAGCAGTTATATGTGAATTTCAGACTTTTAGCAGATGTTTCCCTGCGTTATGCACCCACAAGTTATTTCATTGGAAAAAATGCCTCTCACATGCAGTTAAACAAGGTAAATGCATTAACAGAACCACATGACCTGGGGATAATGTTCCCCTCTTTAGACCTGTTCCCATTTCGATTTGAGATATTGCCCACTGGCAACTAAATATAATTGACAGAAAATTCCTTTTGAAGTTGACTACAGTATCCTCAAAATGTAGCTGTAGTCCAGCTACGTTATCTTTGAAAATCTGTGCTGTGAGTATGTGACTTACGAACAGCAACAGAACAGAACCGATCCATCCTTACAGCATTTTGGAAAGTAGTCCATGTCAAGCCAGGAGGTATTTTCTAGTCTGAAACCACATAGGTAGTTTTTATTTTCTTCCAGAAGACATTTGGATTTATCAAAGTCTGTGCCTAAAGGTCTGAGATTAGTTCTGCTGAGAAGAATCTCAGTCTTAGTCTTGCTAAATAAGACTGTCGCAGTCAAAATCTCAGATCACTGTGTGTTCTCCCCTCTCTTAACCCAATACTTTTCTTTTAGGTTCTTGTATTTGGCTCTACGGTATAAGCTGCTTTGGACTTATCTTTTTCTAATTACATCTGATTCACAGTAAGTTTTCTGAAGTGTATCATTTCAGTTGGATCCTAGAAACTATTGAAGCCCTATTGGCTTCTGTCAGTGATACAGAAATGCTTGTGAGAAAAAATGGAATTCTCAGTTCTTGAGAGAGAAGAAATAACTTTGTCATAGAGTCATAGGAGAGTCACCTGGATTGGAGCACCACAGGTCATGAAGGCTATCTTTCCACTTGGTTTATAATAATTCTTTTATTGCTGGAAAAGGTCAATAGTTTTGTCTAATAAACCTTTGGAAACATTTGTGAATACAGATTCCACTATCTGAGAGGGCAGCCTAGCCCAAGGCTTGCACTATCCTGTTGAATTACTCAGTTTGGCTGCTTTGGGTTTTGCTTTGGTTGGTATTTTACGGGGTTTGGTTTTTTGTTTTTATTTGGGTTTTTTTTAGGGTTTGGGGATTTTTTGTCTATTTCTTGGGGGGGGTGGGGAGGGGTGTGTCCAAATACTTTACCTGAACCACCAATATCTGCATTTCTGGTGTAAACAAAAAGATTTAGGGTCCATCATCCATCAGCCCATTGCAGTTTTACATAACTAAAACTGTGTTTACAAGTCTTAATCATCATGATTTTCCAGGACCTGAATTTCTCTTCTTCAAATATGGATTTTTACTGTCTGTAAACCTTTTGTAAGCCTGTTCATTCTCACAGCTTTCTGGCTTTTCGCATTAGCATGCATCTATTTTAGATGTTGTTCTGCTTTATGGATTGTTTTCGAAGTTAAGTAGTTGTACTTGAAAATGCACATTTGGGAAGGGGCTGGAAGGGAGGAGGACAAAGGCACGTGAAGAAAGATGTAAAGAGATGATTAAAGGATACACTACTAAAATACAGCTAGGCTCCAGGGGCAGTACTTTAATAATGACTTTTTTAAAGTCATGTTTTTAAGACAATTATAAATAGAATCTATTTCTGAAATAAAACAGAAACTAGGACATGTAACTTCAGATCCAAGTTCTTGATCCTCTCTACAACTTTGGAGATCTCACGGTGGCAACACTAGACAGCGTTGTGGTGGTTTTGAGTTAACCCCAGTGGGCAGCGAAGCACAACACAGCTGCTTGCTCACTGCACTGTGATGGGGGAAGAGGGAAAGAAAGAGTAAAAGGTGACAAAAATCATTCAGTAAGGGAAGAAGAAATGGAAGAAGAGAAAAATAAAACAAAACAAGTGATGTAAAGGTAATTACTTGCAATCTTCCACAGATAGACCTCTGCTCAGCTAGTTCCTCAGCAGAAAAATGTTTAACCTCCCCGGGCCCCTTCCCTCCATCCCCATTCTTGTTGCTGAGCCTAACGCTGTAATTCATGGAATACCTTTGGTTATCTTGAGTCGTCTGTTTGGTCATATCTCCACCTAACCATATTGACCGAGGGGCAAGTTGAGAAATAGGGAACTTTAGGCCCTTTCTCATAATGGCATTAGATAATTCAAGCAAGTTCCTGGTGATATTCACTGTTCACAGAATCACAGAATAACCAGGTTGGAAGAGACCCACCGGATCATCGAGTCCAACCGTTCCTATCAAACACTAAACCATGTCCCTCAGCACCTCATCCACCCGTGCCTTAAACACCTCCAGGGAAGGTGACTCAACCACCTCCCTGGGCAGCCTGTTCCAGTGCCCAATGACCCTTTCTGTGAAGAATTTTTTCCTAACGTCCAGCCTAAACCTCCCCTGGCGGAGCTTGAGGCCATTCAATGCTTGTAACATTTTAGTTTCAGGGAATAGTGCCTATACAGAAGTATACTGTGTAACTTGAACAGTGGAATGAGTAGCTGATCATTTCCACAGAAACCTTTTTCTTTGCCTACTGTGACCAAGGTGGCTGCTGCAGCCCAGTGGATTACTCTGTTTAAAATGATTTATTACCTCGTAGTTGCAATACATTAATGGATTCTACTGCAGGCAGGGACATTTGTGTTCTTCTGGTTTATCTACATGTTTGGTGGCAAAAGAAGTATAAAAACTCTTGTACATTTTGCAAAGAATTTCTCCTCTTAACCTTAAAATCCCTCCTAATTACATTGTTAGCGGGTTTGAATATCCAAGCCAGTGAATACCAGATTTGTTTCAAATTGGAGGCAAATTACTGTTTAATTTATACTGATGTTAAAAGAACTGAGTGAAACTTAAAACACTCAGTGTTTTTAAAACAACTCGTTATAAAATTGTACTTCACTGACATTTTAAAGTAGGGGAGTGATATTTCATTCACAGGCTGGGATATGGAAACTATGGATTCAGGCTGAGAGAGCTGGGGTTGTTCAGCCTGGAGAAGAGAAGGCTCCAAGGAAACCTTAGAGCAACCTTCCTATACCTGAAAGGGGCTACAAGAAAGCTGAGGAAGGACTGTTTACAAAGGCTTGTAGTGACAGGACTAAGGGCAATGGGTAAAAAATGGAGAGCGTCAGATTTAGACTAGACATGAGGAGGAATTTCTTCACCATGAGAGTTGGGAGGCCCTGGCCCAGGTTGCTCAGAGCAGTGGTGGCTGCCCCATCCCTGGAGGTGTTCCAGGCCAGGTTGGATGGGGCTTGGAGTGACCTGATCCAGTGGGAGGTGTCCCTGCTCATGGCAGGGGGGTTGGAACTGGATGATCTTTAAGGTCCCTTCCAACCCAAACTATTCTATGATTCTATGATTTCATTTGAGAAACCTGGATGGCTTCCCAGTTTATGTATCAATTTTTTAACCAGTCCACAAAAAAAAGAGGCTGAATCAGAAGGCAGTTATATTTTTTTAGGATGAGTTTGCTGAAGATTTCATTGTTTGATGCAACAAAATCAAGCAACATTTCCTTTATTTCCCTATTATGTTTCTGAACTCTCTTTCCCTTAGTAGCATTAAACAGTGATATTTATGCAGGTGCCAGGTGGTTATTTTCTTTCAATTTAGGATCCAGGTACAGGACCTGGTTGCTTTGCTGTAATTATTGGTTGCTCTTACTTCTCCAGCTAAAAGCAATTTTAGTACCTGCTACAGGAAAGATTTTAAAACAAGATAATTAGCTATTTACCAGTAATTGTAGAAGTAGAATGAGAAAAACTTCTACTTTGCTGCCTAATGCGTTTTCTCTCTCATATCTGGTATAGATTCTCAGCTGTGTTAACTGCCTTAGTTTGGAAGAAGCCAAATTAAGTGGTGGTTTACATACCTGAGGATAAGGCCCATCCTTTTTTCCTCTTTCACTAATCAACATTATTACCTTGTTTTGAACTTTCTTCTGATATATTTTTCTTTTTCTGGTCTGCTTTGATCCACTTTAACTGCAAACAATTAAGTATTTTAAATACTGTTTTGAAGATGTGCAGATGTGCACATATCTGAAATAGGTTTCATTAGAAAATATCAGCATTAAAAAAAGTATTTAAAAGTCCAATGATGTAGTAATTAAGCTTCCATGCATAAATTCTTTATTTTGTCTCCCCTCTTGAGATATCTAGAGCCTGTTCTTTTTCAGACCAGCTGACAGTTTGATAGCCTTTGCATTTTAAGCCAGTTTCATTTTATCTCATTCAACACCTAGTTCAGTCTAATGCTATTTTTATATTAGGGAAACGGAGACTCAGTGCAGCTGGAAAAGTTTCATTTCCATGTCTCCCTTAAAGGCAAGGAGACAATCTGATTCTTGGAGCAAAACTTCGGTGTTTTACATATGACACATAACAGAATCTCTTTTTTTATTATTCATTTTGCTATATACCTTACTGGTTCCAAAGTAAAAGCAAAGAAATGTTGTTAACATCCTCATTAACTTTGTAACTCTAATGCATTTGGAAGCATCAGCTTTTAGACTCAGTAAAGGAGCCTTTCCTGGTTTTGCTTCTTCCTTTGGACTATTCAAGTCTTAATCCCCGGGTTCTAAAACCTTTGCTCTCTACAGTCCTGACCTCACTGTCAGAAGAACTTTCTTTTGAGTGTAGCAGTATAGATTGTCTTTCAAATGACAGCACAATAGGAAATCTGAAAATTCACATCCCAGATTCAGAGAGCAAGCCCTGGTTCTGTACAACCAGCCTGTGACCCCAAATCTCAAGTTCCAGCATAGCTTCTTGAACCCCCTTCCTCTCCAGCTGACCCGATGCCCCTGCTGGAGCCCTGCAGAGCAACCTGACTTCGAGATGATTCCAGGATGTTGCAGCTAAGGTACAATGGAAGTCAAAGGCTGGGCAACATCACAAAAACTCCATGCAGTTTGTGTAGGCTGAATATGGACACATACAAGAATTTATTCATAGTCTAATTTCAGAATTAGCAGTTAGTTATTAGTCAAGTTTCAATGATACTGACGTAGTCTAAAGAATCTAGATTGCTAATTATCAATAATACAACAGTTAACATTGATATCTTCGTGACTTTCTAGCATCTTGCCCTTTCCTGGGTGTTGTGCTAACTCTTTCAATACCCCTTTGCTTACTAAGATGGATGGTACTAGTTTTTCTTAGGAAGGTGGGAAAAGGCTTATCGCAAGTCATAGAATCATAGAATCTCCAGGTTGGAAGAGACTCACCGGATCATCGAGTCCAACCATTCCTATCAAACACTAAACCATGCCCCTCAGCACCTCATCCACCTGCACCTTAAACACCTCCAGGGAAGGTGACTCAACCCCCTCCCTGGGCAACCTCTGCCAGTGCCCAATGACCCTTTCTGGGAAAAATTTTTTCCTAATGTCCAGCCTAAATCTCCCTTGGTGGAGCTTGAGGCCATTCCCTCTCGTCCTGTCCCCTGTTACCTGGGAGAAGAGCCCAGCTCCCTCCTCTCCACAACCTCCTTTCAGGTAGTTGTAGAGAGCGATGAGGTCTCCCCTCAGCCTCCTCTTCTCCAGTCATCATCAGCATTTCTGATTCTCCTCCAGGAGGAATCTAACGTTGATAATGGGAGGTTTCTTCCTTTTCTAAGAGGTAGCTGGGTATTGATAATGCAAAAAATGAGTCCTTTGTCATTCTCATACTGCATTATTAGTTGTTTAGTACACTATACATACTTATCAGTCTATTCTTAGAGAAGTGCTGTAATTACCTAGCATTTGGCATGTAAATTTTACTGATTGAGTTTCCTAAATAAGAGTTTATTAAAACAGCAATGATTTTCTTCTGAAGATTGTTTTCTTATTAATTATTGTCCTGATGCAAACTATGGTTAAAAGTTCTAAAAAGAGGGGAGAACAAGTTAAACTATGTACAGCAGAGAAAAATATAATAAATTAGGTGATGTTGTGAATAGTATACATACGACGTGAGGTGGGTGGGGATTTTCTTGATTCTGAGCTTTATTTCCACCATCATTACTGTAGCCTTTATACAACAAAAAGATACAGTTGATACCTCTCCTTAATTTCTTCTCTGCAAAGAAATTTCACCCTGTGAGCATCATCGTTATACACATTATTTCTTTGTGACAGTGTCATTTATTGTGCTGAGAGAGGCGTGCTAACAAGAGCAAATGAGTTTATATTAGTAATTTCTACTGAGTTCTAATGTTGGTGTTCATTAACATGGAAGGAAATGCAGCTCTACATCCTAGATTTTCCTATTAAATATTACAACATTAAGTGGCATGCATGATACTATAGTTGCCCTCAAGAAAGAAGGCATGATATGCTTTTTGTTACATTTATATCCTTTATTAATAATCCATTAGTTATGAGTTCTGCCAATTTACTGAAGAACACCTTAACATTACAAAAGGTCAGTTAAAAACTATTATTGTACTAGTTTTTTAAAGTGATAGTCTTAAAGAACCATTTACCATAATAATAGACTAATACTTGGATATTTAAATTAGTTTGCATGTTGTTGTCTTGTTTTAGCTGGAAAATGCCTACTTGATAGTGTTCATGGTTTAAAAATCAATGGATTTACTTTCTCTTGTCCTATTCCTGACTGAATCAATGATGTTGTGCTGGTAACCAGACAGAATGAGTTCCTACGATTTAGAAAATCTGAGATAATAAGCAAGAATAACAAATTACTGTGTATAGAAATGTGTCAATTCTTTTAAGTTACACATGTCTCACCAGTAAGAGTTTAGAGGAGATTCTGCCCTTCACAAATCCTCCCACGAGAAACATGAAACCAGAAGAGTGATGATTTTGGTCTTGTAAATTCATCCCAGCCTTCTCCATCTTCACAATTTTTACTTTCACATGTTTTCATGGATAAAGAACATTCACTATTGTAATTCTTGTAAGTGAGATGCTCTGGGACTATTCTTATTCATTATCTTGTTATGAGTAGCCAAAAAAAATGTTTGCCAAATTTTACAAAAATATAGAATTTTGATAAAAGAAAATGAGACAATACTGAATGATGCAGCATTTGTTGGGATTTTATTTAATGATGTAATTGAGCAGGTGATCGAAGGAATTAGTAGGCTGAGGACTGGATTTGAATGAGAATGAAGTTGTCAGATACGTGATTTTTGGTAAAGTAAAAGAGGAATAGTGAATAAATAAAGCAGAACTGAAGTTTCAGTAAGCTTAGAAAATCACTAGGTAAAATCTGATGTCTAAGAGGAAAGGGGACTCTGGAGGGGTTAACAGTTACTTAAGGAAGAAATATGAAGGCTAAAAGCAAAATCTATCCTAAAACCAAGAAGTCATAGGAAGATTAGTGAAGTATCAAGTTGGCTAAATAACGGATTCCTCATTGACTTGGTTGTAAAAAAGAAGTCTATAGAAAATAGATGAGGAGTCAAAGTATGAAGAGTGTAAATATCAAAAAATAGCACAGAAATACAAGCAAAACATCAAAAGACCTGATACTGCTAGCAAGGCATGTAAAGAATAAAAGGAAGTACATTAGCAACAGGAGGAAAATGAAGGAAAGCGCTGGTCTGCTTCTCAGATGAGAAGGAAAAGAAGTGATAGCTGACGTTTTTAGAAGGTCAGTGTTAATATCTCTTCTGCATCAGTCTTAACTAAAAAGCTCTGCTATGATAATTTTCAAGCAACTAAGATTAGTGGCAAAGGAAGAAGAGCTTGTGATAGTGTAGGGAAAGATCAGAACAGAGACTTCTTTCTAAATCAGATGCTTGCACAGCAGCTGATCTGGAAGAAATTCATCTAAATATACTTCAGAGAATTGACTGAAGCTATTTGAATCATCAGTGATTTTCTTTGAAAAAGGGTAAAGGTCCAAACAACTACAAAATGGCAAACATACTGCCTATATAAAGAAATTAGAGAAAATGAGAGGCTGGGCTTAAAAATTAGATTGGAAGAAATTATGGAAAAATTAAACTGGTTATAAACACACAAAAGTTGGGAGAAGATTGATGGTACAGAATCATGAAAAAATATTTTGTCAGTATTGTATTGTGTTCAGTTTTAGGCCTCTCAGTATCAAAACAACATTGAGCTGCTGGAGCATGTCCAGAGGAAGGCAATAAGGGTGGTGAAGGGTCTGGGGCACAAGTGACCTGGAATTGTTTAGCCTGGGGAAGAGGAGGCTGAGGGGTGACCTTATTGCTCTCTATAACTACCTAAAAGGAGGTTGCAGCGAGGTGGGTGCTGGTCTTTTCAACCAAGTAAGAAGGGATTGGGTGAGAGGAAATGGCCTCTAGTTCAGCCAGGGGAGGTTTAGATTGGATATTAGGAAAAACTTCTTTACTGAAAGAGTGGTAAAACTTTGGAAGAGGCTGCCCGGGGAAGTGGTAGAGTTTTCATTTCCAGAGGGATTTGAAAAGCATGTAGACAAGGCACTTTGGGACATGGTTTAGCAGGAATCTTCATATATGTTGATGGTTGGACTAGATGATCTTAGAGGTCTTTTCCAACCTTAATTATTCTATGAAAACAATACAATTTCCTTTTGTTATAAGATATTGTATTTATATCTGTGGGGCATTAGATATTGTTAGATATTGCATATAACTTCTTTTTTTTTTGAAGTATGTAATACCTTGTAATAGGAGGATATTCTCATTGGTAAGCTGAAAACATAGCTTAGAAGAAACTATTATAAGTATGTTAGAAATACCTATCCAGAAATATTTTTCAGTGGCCCACTAACTGGAAAGATTCACTGAGAGAGATGATGCAGGAAGTTAAGTTGAACATGAGGAAAAAATTACTCAAGGTAAGTATCACTGCAGAAATGGTGTTGGACCGTTACAGAATTTCATCAGTTCTAGAAACAAATTAACCATGCTTGCCTTAGAAATAGTTTCAATGGAGTTCATCTTTCCAAAGTAAAAAGATAACTACTTCTGGTTTTCCCATATGAATTAGTTTGGGTCTGAATTTTTAGTAATTCCCATTGCTTTAAGCTCACTTCATAGTGAAAATTGTACTTTTAAAATTGAACTTTCTGTAATTGGTTATTCTGAAGGTTTGAGAAACAAATAGAATATGCACCCTGATCCATTTCCAGGCTTTCATAGCTTGAAGAGTCATTGCTTTGTCCTTGGAACCTATTACTTTGAACCTACAGTAATAATTAAAGAACAGCTTTTAAAAATGCATGACTTTACATCATACCTTCCTAACAGTATTATACTTAATATTCTGATATCCATTGCATTTGTATTTCAGATCTCCTTGGACTGCTCTTTTTGAAGTAGGGTAGAAGGCCATTGTCCTTTCTCCATTGCCCTTTGAACACAGACCAGTCCCTGATTATTATAAACAAACAGGGCTGATAGTCAGACTTAAAATGTAGGTGTGATTGTCTTAAATCATTTATGCTGAGTATGTGTGTAGAATTTAATTTGATGAAGGATATTTGTGATCTTCACTAATAACAAAATTTTTCCAGAAAATCATGCCTCCAGGATTCACTTCAATAATGTTCCAACTTATATGTATACGTCTCAAAGTATCGACCATTCATAAAATGGGTGATGAGGGGAATGTAAAGCAGGCACAAACAGTTTGTTTAATACCACTTTCCTACACTCTCCTCTTTGCCCTCAAGGTGACGGGGATGCTGAAACGCATGGAGATGTGTCAGCGAGTCTCTGGCTAAAGTGAAATGCTCTGAGAAAATTGGTATTTGCCATCCTGTTTATTTACACATTGACATGCTATAACACAAATAATCATTTCCGTGTCCCTTCCAGGTATACAGTTTAACCAGAAACTCACATCCCAGTACAGCTGAGGAGTTGATGCAGAAATGGTGGGTAAGATTTTAAAAAGGTCTTTATCTGTCCAAAACTCATGCTTTTTTTTTTGTTTCATTTGAGGGCTTTTTGGGTTTTTTATTGGCATTAGCAGCATTTCTAAATAGACATTTGATAGTGTAAAGCAGATCCAGCTGCTTGTTACACATATCTAGAAATCTTGCTAGCAGTTAACAAAGTTTCTTGTCTAATAAAAGCCCTGTAACACCTTCAGTCAGCAAGGTTCAAAAAAGACAAGTTCAGAAAATGATCTTTATGTTGGAAACAAAATTTTCAGTGTTTATGTGGTTATTTTCCTTCTCAATTGTTGTGTAACATAATGAAAACCAAGGAAATAGTCTCTCAGTAAAAGATAATTAGGACACAGAACTGTTTCTTCCTGCTCCCCTCCCACCAACCCTCTCCATCCCCAACCCCACCTCCCCCCCCAAAAAACCACAAAATGAAATGGGCAAATGGCAGAATCTGATATAGGATTATTTCTTAAATAATAGGCTGCAAAAAATTTGTGACGTACCTTCAGAATACCAGTACACATCCTTTTGCAGTGTTTTACATTTTCTAGATTTAGCCCCAGAAGAAAACATGCTCTCTTTATGCACATCCTAATAACCTCTTATTACAGGATTAAAGATGTAATTGAATTTACACCATTCAAATTTGTAGCAGCGTGGGGGGAACTTGACTGGTGTACTGGTTTGGGTATTTGTACAATGTGGTTTATCATGTTTAGCCATGACAGATCCACCCTGGGCTGCTCAGCGCACAAGCCTCTCCTTGAAGTTTTCTCTCTCTACACAGCATGACAGCATCTGTTTTAGAAATTAGCTTGGCTGTAACATTTTTATCTGAAGTTTTCTTTTAATAATCTTCTACCTTTAGTAATGTTGTTTTTCACAATCTTCAACTATTAGTAAGGTCAAACATACAATTACTTCTAACAAAGAGACTGGGGGGGAGATTAAATTTGTGTTAATTGTAAAAACAATACTGTTGAAATGGAATACTTATGATGCCTGCTTTAATTATCAGTGTTTTAACCTTGAAGAAAATGTATTTCTAGGGAAACTGGGACTGTCTGTCTACCTCAGCAGTGGTCTAACCATGCTTAGGGTAGTCATTGGTTAGGATGTCTTGGGTAAAAGTCAAGAAATGGCTAGATACCTAGGATGTAGTCAGCTAAAAAGAGTTATCCAGCTGATTTAATTAGCCTGCACCACTCTTTTGGGGGAAGGAGGCAATACCAATAAAAAGGAAAACTTGCTGCAGCATTCTCATTTGACCTTCAGGCTGATCCATGCCTACGCTGTCAAATGCAGTCATCATATGGGTGGCTCTTTTTCAATTTCCCTCTGTTTTACTCAGTTATTTTTCAAAACATGTAGATTCATCAGCTCCAGGTTCCATCTCCTTTCCACTGACACTTAGTTGCTTCCTTTTCCACTCTGACTAGTCTATTCAACATGAATCATGCTGGATTTTGTTCTTACTCAAACAAGTAGGCATACTCAATCTCCAGGAACCACACAGACTCATGATGGTGCTAAAATATTTCTGCACATCATAATTACGGTATTAAAAATCATGGCTGCATATTCCTCATATGTATTTGAGACTGTGATGGTCATGTTAGGAGGGACGGAAATCTGTCAGTCTGCTCTTCTGTAGGAAAAATATTATGGGGTCCTACTTTCCCTGTTGGAGGTTATATCCGTGTATCAAAAGCCAGTGAAAAGCCAGTCCTTTCATTCAAGAGTTGAGCTGATTGAAGAACTATTAAATTCTCTAATTCTCTTGTGAGAAGGGCTCTGATACACTGTCATGGATATATTACAGTATAGGTGCTGCTCAATGTGAGTGGTGACCTGTTCCCTGCAGCCTGACTGAAGTACCTGCAGTTCATAACGTTCTTTACCACTCTGTGAAAAGCCTGGGGCCATTTCTGTTCCCCTGAACCTGGTGAGCCCACCCTGACCATCTTCAGTCCCATAGTGTGCATGCTATGGATTACTAGATATTTCTTTTGTTCTGAAACAATCTTGTGCATCTCCAGTGAAATATGTTGGTATTTGCAGTAGGACAGGTAGGATAATTCAGAAGGATTATTCCTCAGAGGTTAGCCAGCTGGAAATTTGGAGCAGAGAGGCATTTTCAGTGAGGCTATTTGACTGTACATGCTGTCAGGTTTAGGGAGGCAACAAATGAAAGCAGCAGAAAGGAAACAAGAAAAATGTCTATGAAAGAAGGAGGCAAGAGAAAATATTTAATAAGTGGAGAGGCTAGTTTTCTCTTAAGCAATGAATGTTCTCCAAAACTTTTTTGGTTGACTGAATTATGATCCAGGACTCTGATTCATCATCTGATCATCAGAAGTTCTCACAGCCTGGCACCTCCCCATTGATGCCTCCTGTTCACAGAATTCCATACATTTCTGCAGCTGATTCAAGTATCCTCTATATTCAGTCAAATTAGGAGCAACATCAAGTGAAATTTCTTGATGTATAGCTGTGTAAGAGTGATGGACAATTAGAGTTAAGCTTAAGAACTGAAAGATGGAATAAGCTTCTAGGAGGCTGGAGAGATCAGGTAGGTGAGAACAAGTAAGAATGCTGGTGAGGAATTGTCACTTTGAAATGTATATTTTAATCCAGACATTTTTCATTGAAAAAAAAATCCCATTTATCACAAATACATTTCTTACAGGAAAAGATAGCAAAGCTTTCTGTAAGATACTTCAAAAACTTAGTGTAATTAGATTAAGGAAAACTCGTATCACAGAACTGCTTTTCACAAGCCTAAGACGCAGTTCCTTCCTGAAGATGCTCTGCAGTACAATAATGTAGTATACAAAAGGTATCATGGAGAAAACTCTTACTTGTAGGTTTTGGGGGTGGGGAGAGTTCTGGTTTATCTTCTGTTGGCCCAAAACTGGAATGTATGTTTCTTAAATTGTTCTATAGAATGATCTTTAAAAGCCAGGGCTTGTTAACTAATATCAAACAACCTTTGCTCAAACTGCCAGTTATCTTTCCTCTATATTTAAAGTAGATAATGGCTGTGATACATGATTCATCATGCACAGTCTCCTTCAATATGCAAACCCAAATAAACTCAGATATGGTAAAAACTGAGATTAGTCTTCATGCCCTTTACTCTGAATACAAATATCTTTACATCGTTGACATTGAGGAATCCCAAAGAAGTAATACAAATAAAGACAAACAGAAATGAGTAGCACATTATGAATCATGCATAATTAAACGGTTCCATTTTTCTTCAAGAACAGAGTGACACGAATGACCTCTCACACTTTCAAATAGTGTAAAAAGCTTCCACAATAAGAGAAAAAAAATAAAGCCTTTTAATTATTGTGCTTTAGTTACATTGTCATGATCCTTAAAGATAGAACTCGTATTGGTGTTTCTTTTAGTTGGCAGCTATGGCTCAAAAGATTTTGTTTTCGGTTGCTTATAACATTACAAATCTGTGAAGGAATAGCCTGTATGTTTGCATGAAAATTCTCCTAGAGGACAATTCCATGCAGTTCCCAATTTCCTTCATACTAGACAGTTGACAACACAGTGAAGTAATCCCCAAAGTAAAAATTGTTATGGAATGTTTTGTTTTATTGTGGCAAAGAAAATTACAATTTTTCTTTAAGAAGTGCCAATGGCTGATGTTTTAAAACTAGATCTTGATCTTTGACAGATGAAGTACTTTGTGGAGTGAGAGTGGTCACTATTGGCAAGGTTGCCTGGCTTTGAAAAATTGTGTACTATTCAAGGTTTAGTTGGGTCAAGCTGGACCACTTATAGGGCCAAGAGAGATCAACACAAAAAGATCTGTTTTCCCTTTAATCTTATATAGAAACTGAGATGGAAACCAAGCCCTTTGAGTCTATTAACTTCCCCATCTCTGAAATCCCTTGGCTTGTCATTATAGAAAGTGAGAGTTGCTGTTGCTATCAGTTAATTAGAATTGCATGGAAGAGTTTGAAGTAGTAAAGGTTTGGCTTTTAGCATGTTGTATGTCACTGAGAGTTATGTAGAATGTCCCTTGTAAGCTTAGACCTTCGTTTTGTTTTTTTTTTTCAAACATTGAAGAAATTGAGATAATAAAATAAAAATTATAGAAATTACTTGAAGAGAGGGATGATTTTAGTGAGAGACACAAATTTCCTGTTTGGGTAACCAAAGGAAGTATTAACTTGTCATGTTGAAGGTCTCAAACTGGTCTGCAGCCAAGTGAATTATGAACAACTGCTTGAGAAGCTGACTTTTCCAAGATGGATAGACTACATGGCTGATTACAATAGTAAAAGTTTATCCCACTGAAAAGCCAAAACCATATTAATCTTCCTGTATTTGGTCTATTATTACAACATTGGGTCTATTTGGCTTTTGCTTTCCTAGTGAAGAAAATGGACCTGGTCATTTTCACAACCTGTTTTCCTTTACAGAGATTTTTCTGCCTTGGTATATTTTTTTATCACATCTGAATGACATATTTGATGATTGTGTTTTACATTTGTAACTGAAAACTTGGATAAAATTATCGTAATCAACTTAATGAATGTATATTCATTTTCTAGGCTGATCCACAATTACGTTTCTACTGATCGATATGTAGAAAAATGTTCTTGAACCTCAATGTAGATGAAGAGATCATCAGATGTATTTTCTAGAACTGACTTTAAGATGATCTTGTAATAATTTTCAACATACAGGAAGCTCAATTCCTTGTAATTTGAAGTCAGACTTTTGGAAACACTGTCTTCTTTCAGTCTGAATTTTGCCTACACATTGACAGCATGAGATTTTTGGCTTGTCAGCAACACAGTTGTCTGTTCAAGTATGGCAAATTATTGTGTTCATGGCAGAATGCACAAAACTTGTAATGTAAAGTACAAATAAAATTATTCACAAGTAGTTCTTTTGGGCTCGAATTCTCTGTTTATGAAGATGAGAAAACTGGCATTGGCAGCTTTAAGTAAGTTATCTTAAGTGTGGCAAAGCAGACTTTAATATAGTAAATTAAAACTTCTGTCTTTTTATTTAAAAAAAAAAATTACTTATGTAGGAACCATTCAGGTTCCATAAACTCATAAGCTGGCATGAGAATGATACTTGCTGCAGTACTGCAAGCCAGGTAAATTTGCATGTATTAGTGATGAATGTTTTCCTGTATAGTTCATTGTTTTTAATTTTCCCTATTAAAATTATTGGTGTAGCTGCAGACCACGTTCTTCTAAAATACAGACATTGAAATGTTTGCCTTGAGATTTCTCAAATAAGTGTTTGCAAAAGGTCTAAGTTAAAGACATGGAACAAATGAAGATTGCTTTCCTTAGCAAAATTAATTAAAAGCCTGTAGTGAATAGGTACATTTAAATATTTGTGTCTGGAGATGTTCAGTTTTACCTTGCAAATTTTGTACTTAAATTAAGTACATGGTCACATTCACTGGATAGCAGAATTTTTAGCCAACAAATTTTAAACAAGCCACTGACTTTAGGGGGTTTTAATTATCATATATCTTGATATGCATTGCTTTTTCTTCTGTCTGATCCTTCTTCTCCTTTAAAATACATTAGAAATCCTTTAAAATACATAGGCTTTTTATCTTTACCTTTTACATACCAGTTCTTAAAATGTTTATGCATGTTTAATTTTATGCACTGACACTGTTCTGAGGACAGATACCTGTAAAAGATTTTTCAGGAGGGAATAAGAATCAAGTTTTTAGTGAAGCAGTGGAATTTTATCTCCGCTATTAAAATGGGGCAGACATATCAAAATGTCTGAACTTCTCCATTTACCCGTCCTTTTCAAAGCATTCAACCTTTGCAATCTGAGACAGTTGCAGCCACTGGTTGCTGGGTCTACACAGGTGTCATATTTGTAACCATTAATATGCAGACAGGAGATGATTAAATGTGCTTGTGATAAAATGTGACACCATATTATAAATGAGCATGGAAAATGAATTTATAACCATAAATCATGTGTTAAAACAAATGCGACAAGCTCAGACTGATAAAGACAATGCAGAGGTAACAAATACTGTATATGTCAGTTTAACCACAGAAAAAGAGATGTTTTCTTCTTGTAATGCTCTGGTTTATGTCTAGTTTTTGTTTAAAATCACATGCCTAGGTAGAAAATAACAGAGGTGTGGCTATGGTACGTCTGCTAGCATTTGGATGTCAGTCAACATCCCGTTCTAACATTAAGACCATAAGATACATCAAATTATTCAGAAAACTTAATAGATATCAAAATGAAGTTCTCTCTCTTACCATTATAAACTCTTCTACAGAGTTGTGCTATAGAAATTAAAAATTCCATCCAATTAATATGAAAATACTTACCTGACACATTTTAAGAGATTCAATTGTTCATATAGCTTTACTACAGTGTCCCTGCCAGGAAGCCTGAAGGGAACTTCTGAGGTCGTCTAGGCATGTAGCCCACCTCCTCAGTCTTGAACCTAGGAGAGGATACCTACATCCAAAACTTGGTCATTCTACCTAGTCAATTCAATATGTACTTGCCAAAAAAAATAAAGAGTTTAGTATTCTTGCTGAACTCGTCTGTCTGCTTACATGACCGCAGGGCTGGGCAGTCCAAGGTCAGTGTAGACTACCCTGTGTGTGAACTTGCTGAGAGGCTTACGGATTTTCCAGATTCAGAGATTTTATCTATATAATCCCAAACACTAAATTCTGAAGTTGTTTTCTCATTTCATGCTTTAAGCACTCTGCATCATCTCATTATTAATACTGCACATGCACAGTTAGTCCCATAGGTGGAGAGTATGTACATGAGAGCGAGTATGAAATATGAGAGATCACATACATGATACCTGCTTAAGTGATGTTCTATGGACAGGAGGCCTTCTGGAGTCCCCAGGAGTCTATTTAAATCTGTTGTGGAGCTCTGAGATAGATATATGTTGTCCTCAAATATCACATAGGAAGTGGAAGTATTTTGAAAAGATGAAACTTTATGTGAATCTAGCACTGAAACAATTTGCGCCTTTTCCTTTATAGAAGAAACTTGGTTCTTAAATTTATTTTAAATGACTTTTTATTTAAAATTTCCATTTAAAATGGAAGTTTTCATGAGGTAAAGGTATGTACTGTATCTTTACAGTGCAGTATTGTAAAGTAATTCCCTACAAGACATTGATATGAACAAAATTACTTCTGTGTCTTTAATCTTATTTAAGTATTTTTTATTGTTTAATTTCCTTAATTCTTAAAGGCACCAGTCAGGACTGGACGGGAGCATGTTAGGTGGTTATAGGAACATGGGGAAAAAGTACAATGTTTTGGCTGAAAGATTTCAGAGCTAGCTAGGCAGGACAGAAAAAAAAAGTGTGGCAACAGGCTCAAGCAGATAAAGCAATCTGTCTAAGGTCACAGAGAAGGTCAGCGGTAGAGCTTGGGGTAGAACTCATGATTTCTGACTTTCAGTATTAGAGTCCTAATAAATAATTCATTTAATTTCCCTGTTTTTATCTGCTTGCAAAATTGTCATGAGTGCACTCTGGCAATGTCCAAGTCATTCTGTATTCATTCAGGAATCTCTTTTTTGTAAAAGGCTTGAATACTGTGGGATTATGGCTATCTAACACTGTAGATTCTAATTAATGTTTCACTGCTCAGTTGTAAGGGAATGGAAGGCCTTTCACCCACAACATGGGAATGTCATTTATAATATTAGACCTTCTGAATCCAGTGGGGTTGGGCTGGGGTTGGACGGAGGAGGAAAGGGTCAGGGTTACTCAGAAAAAAAAATGAAATTATGGTTATGCTTCACTGCTTACAAGATGAATGACATATCATTGTTTTCTTCTTCTGAATAGTCAGTGTAGCGTTGGTTTTAAATTCATTTACTGGAATTTGGGTAATAATAATTTTGAATGACCAAATATTCATGCAAGTCTCATTTTTTGCAGCTATTTCTCCTAGAAATGTCCAGCTTCTCAGTAATAAAGAAAAAGTTATGATTGAAGTACAATTTCTATTAAAATTTAAATGGCTATTCATAGAAAATAGTTTATTCATTCTGCTCTGATATTTATGTATTAAACAGAAATACATATGTGCCCAGACAGTCTGGATTAAATTTTGTAAGTGCATGACTGTATGGAATGAGTGGGGGAAAATTTGGAGATGACTTTCTCCATCTACAGCTCTAACTGGGTTTGAATGATGACCACCATCACAATTTTTTTGCTTTTAGAAGAAATAATATTCTGATACTTGAATAATTAGGCTTAGGGAAAGATTTCTGATTGTTTTAGAAAACATACAACTGATTGACTGGATAATGTTAAACCTGAAATTGTTTCTGAAATAAGAATGAAAGGCAGATGCTCAGGGATGTAAACTTTCTTTACTGACTTGAGTGAAGCCAGTTCACACAACTTGAAGACTTGGCCTTTAGTAGTGCTTTCTTAGCAAAGACTTGGCCACTAGTCTGAGTAAAAAACCTCAAGACCCTCAAACTTTTTAACACAATTTAGGAATGTATTAAAAGGCGCTTCTGCAACTGGTATCTTTCATTTATTTAGAAGGGTGTTTTCCTTCAGAATGTTTGGTCATCACGGTTGCTTCTGAAGACTGCAGGTAAAACACTGGTTATGTTCTACAACATTGGATCACATTATAGGACTATGGAATTCTTGTAGGTGGTGTCAGTGTGCCCTCAGCAGGTGAAGAACTCCTGGAAAAAGCTAACTGGAATGTAACAAACAGGAGAAGAAAGTGAGAGACAATTGCCGGAAGACAGTTCCATTACACACTTTTCGTAGAATCATAGAATCACCAGATTGGAAGAGACCAGCCAGATCATCGAGTCCAACCATCCCCATCAAACACTAACCCATGTCCCTCAGCACCTTGTCCACCTGTCTCTTAAACACCTCCAGGGAAGGTGACTCAACCACCTCCCTGGGCAGCCTGTTCCAGTGCCCAATGACCCTTTCTGGGAAAAATTTTTTCCTAATGTCCAGCCTAAATCTCCCCTGGCAGAGCTGGAGGCCATTCCTTCTCATCCTGTCCCCTGTCACCTGGGAGAAGAGGCCAGCTCCCTCCTCTCCACAACCTCCTTTCAGGTACTTGTAAAGAGCAATGAGGTCTCCCCTCAGCCTCCTCTTCTCCAGGCTAAACACCCCCAGCTCTCTCAGCCATTCCTCATAAGGTCTGTTCTCCAGCCCCTTCACCAGCTTATTAAATTAGATTTCAAACAGAAATAATCCCATGTAAATCATAATAGTGGGTGCTATTTTGTTAAAAATTTTCTATTTTCATAGAAAGCTCTACTACCAAAATAGTATTTGTAGCAAGATAAGTTGCTATGACCTACAGTTTTCCATAAATTACATGAATGCAGCAGTATTTTCTGTTGATGTTGCTGTGATCTGATGCTGAATGACTATTTTTTGTATTACAGAATAGTATCTCTTTTGAAGATAGACTTGGTAACTACAACATAAATGTCACAACAGGTAATAGTAAGGCATAATTGTTTCAGCGATACTGTAAGTTTACAAGTTTTGTGTATAATTGTTAAAGCGCTTGAAATAGAAATTGTGTACAGCTAAAGAGGAATTCTGCTAGTTGTGTGTACTAATTGTGTAGAGTATCATTATTTTGTGGTCAAAAATATACACTAACTCTTATGACAATATGACATTCTTAGGGCAAGATTAATGTGCTGTTAACTTTTAGCTGTTAATAAGATAAATTGTTTCAAATTAGCCACTGAAACACCTTGATGTGTGTCACAATTTAGAATACGCATAACTTGTTTTCCACAGCAAATGAACCAGCTGTCATTTTATTCACATCTATATATTTTATCACTTTTTCCACTGTTGTGATTGGATAAACACCAGTGATGGTTCAAACAAAGAACTTAAATACATACACAAAGGAGAAATGGCTGAATACCTCTTCACACAGATAGAAAATAATTTTTGTTATCAGCAGCAGGTTCTAGATCCTAATCTCTAGACAGAATCTTCACTATCATGTTAATATTTATTACCTCCTTTAGCCTGCCTTCCTCTGGTGTGTTTTGTAGATCTGTGTATTGATAAACACAATGCATTTTGGCACATGAAAAATCTTTTAAATAAAGTGAGGAAGCATTATTCGAACTACTGTTTTTCCACAGCCTTAGGCTTTAATGCATGATGTTAGAGCCTCCCTTGCAGCCCATCCTTCTTATTCCCTTTGAAGCGAAAGTGGCACTTAGGAAACTGTTGTTTAAACTGGAAGAAGCCTCTTAAGGGCTCTAATCACTCTTCTCTTTCTCATATATCTTATTCTGAAACATAATAAAGCCCAATTATTGACTCTAACGATATACAAAGTCTGAAAAGAACTTGGAAAGTCTTGAAATGACTTGGTGAAATAAGCTATGTCTCTCTCTGGATGTTGTAGGTCTTCATTCTACATGCAAACAGGAATGCTTTGTTTTTCTGCTCTGAGTAAAGTAAATGTATATTAACTTGTGCCTTAGAGGCCAAAATGAAACATCTATCATCACTTTTTTAAGCGATCATTTGTTAGAAGTGCTTTTGAAATATTTTAAAGCGCATTACAAGTTTGAGGGTCTTGAGGTTCTTTACTCAAAGCATGTTTTAGAACTCAGTTTCAAAAGAAACCCTTTTTCAAGGAAAATTTTTCTTAAGTATTTCTACGTAGTAAGTGAACTTAGTTTTCAAGATGTAGTTAGCCGAATCATAGAATAGTTAGGGCTGGAAGGGACCTTAAAGATCATCTAGTTCCAACCCCCCTGCCATGGGTAGGGACATCCCACTAGATCAGGCTGCCCGGAACACCTCCAGGGTGTACTGTGTGTAATCCAAGGGTTTCAAATATTTTGGTCTTTATTTCACCTATATAAATAATGCTATGTATAACAAGAGTAAAATAGTTGCTATACTGCAATTTACTCACATCTTAAATGTGCAGTTTAAATGTGCATGTGATGAGTACTGATCTTCGGAAAGGTAACTTCATTGTTTTCTCAAAACCATCACAATCTAAAGTGTCATTATCTCTTCCTGCCCTACCAGTAAAATGGTAGGATGTGAGTTATAAATCCAAGGATTGTAGTTGCTCGGTTTGGAAACATATGTTTTGCTCTTAACAATTGGACTCTAAATAATTAGGTATATTTTAGGAATTACTGAACAACAGTTTACATTGTATTACGTGGTATTATCAGCAATAAGGCTACTTATTTGGGAGTCTGATATGCAGAAACAAAGAGGATTTTCTTACTTAACTAATGGAAAGTTCTGGTTATAATCATGGTTCATTGGTGGAGAAGTTAAATAGCATTAGGTTTATTAGGAATGAAAAAGTAAGAGCTTAGAATTGCTGATTTGCTTTTAGAATATAAAGCTACTGGTACAGCAGTTGAACACCTTTTAAAGCTACTAACATTATCACAGTTAGTTTTAACAGTTTTCTTCTGAAATACCATGTTGTACTACTTAGGCTTGTTCAGTGGTGAAAAGTCAAGTATTAAATGAGTTCATATATCTCATTAAATCTAACAGAGTTCAATAAATCTGTCTTGTATGTGCAATATGGAAAACTGGACTTCACCATAGGCAAGGCGTATGTGTAATATTTTAAATTAACTACAAGGACTTTTTTCAGCATGTGATGAAAGCTTAGAAGCATTATGTCATCCTGTGATCTAAGTTTAAATAACGAGTACTCAGAATAAGCTAAATCAGTAGAAGTTCTTTCTTTAAAGACTGCTTTCTTCCCCCTAGAGTTTAAGATTCCTGTATCCCCAAGTTTCTGTGTAATTTTGCAGTCTTTGGACAAATGGGAATAGACTCATCCAGCATAAACCAGAACATCTTAGTGCTGCTATCTTACTTCACTTTCTTCACTAGCATTAGTTTGTTTGATATTCTAGAGGACCTCTCAGTAAATTCCTAGAAAGGAGGAATAAATACTCAACAGAAGTCATTATTACATTTAAAGATCCTTTACTTAAGGTATCTGTGGAGTAGTTTCTGTGAGTGACAGGCACATGCAGAAATGCAAAAAATTTGGTCAAAGAAGCTGCAAATAACTGTGGTAACAATTTCATTTTGTGTCATTTTTATATATACGTAAAGCATTCTAAGCACACTGTCTATGTGAATTAGGTGTGTATTGCTCACTGAAATAAATGCAAGTCCTGTATGTCTGTCCTAATAAAAACTCATGGTTTGGGTTGGAAAGGACCTTAAAGATGATCTGGGGACACCTTCCACTGGATCAGAATGATCAAAACCTCATCCAACCTGTCATTGAACACCAAGCTAAAGCTGTTGAGACAGTTTCTGTTGACTAAGGTGAAGGTTCCTTTTGATCTATGAGGCATTATAGTACTATTCAAAAAATTATAGTTAATGCAAGCATGTAAGCAAAATGACTGAAAGGTTCTTGGCAGGGAAGTTTGTACAAACTGCTGGATTTGTTCGATTTTTTTTTTTTTTGAGGAAATGTGAGAATTTGTTTTGAAAGGGCTTTGTTTATTTTTTTTTTCTAAAAAATGGACTTAAATGGTAAACTAAGAAACTAACCTGCTGGGTAAGTAGGACAAGCCTTGTGCTAGTCTTTCTAGGCAGCTTATTTGCTAAACCAAATGTATCTACTGTGATGATCATGAAATGTTTCTTCATACGTGTCACATAAATAGGAATAAGTGAAACATGACTTTGACTGGAAAACTGTTTTGGTCAGTGTATTTACAAGCAAAGAACACTTGCCCTGCTAATGGCATTTTAAGTTTTTTCAAGCTTAATCCAGCTTTGTTAGAACATTTGACTATATGAGAATTTTCCAGCACAAATACGTCATTTGGTTGCCAGTATGGTATTCAAGGAATTAACATAAATACAGGGTCAAAATACGCTTTCTGTGAAGTTTCTAGATATTGTAATATTGTTGTCTCCTATCTCTATAAGACATACACTTTTTTTAAACCCCACTTTTTAATATAATACCACAAGGCAAGACTCACTAAATTTTATACAGAATGAGGTACTCTGGTGGTTTTCCGCTTTGCTTCTTTTTTAACTAAGTAAGTGTTAAACTTGTGTTAAATCAATACTGCTAAAGATAATCCAATGAAAACACAAAAATAGTGTTTTCTTTTTTCTTCAGAATAAATTAATTCACAAGGTACTTTATCTCGTTTAAAACGCAGCCCAAGAGATAAAAAATAACATTTTTTTTTAATGTAGAAAAATAAACTCAATGTAGTGGGTAGTTTAACAACATTGATAAATAAAATCTAAACATCAATACTTGTTAGCATTCCTCTATACTCCAGGCTTCTCCAATGTAATGAAAACCTTGCACTATTGCTTAACACTCTAACATTATTGATTATTAACTATTATTATTTGCTGCTTGAAAGCCCAATTTACACAAATAGGTTAACATAAAATCTGCCATGAAACCTATGAAAAAAATTATAACTGTGAATTAAATCAGTAAATTACAGACAAAATGGAAATTTTACAGTATTTAATCAAGACCAGTAACATGTAATGAAGCTTGAGTAATTCTTGAAAGACGTTGACTAACAGCTGTGTGTGTTCTGTTAAGATGTCTCGATACAGAAGGTGTACCTTGACCAATTTAGTTAATCTGTGTTCCCCTAAACACCTGTATTGAAGAAATTATTAGACGTTTAATTCCTTGTTCGTAATAATTAGAACTCTGCTGAATTCTGAAAGAATTCATACAGATAGAAAACCCTCTTGTACTGCTTGGCTGAGGAAGATCTCTCTACTCTTTTCTGATTCAGGGCTCTCACAGGAAGATATACCAGTTAATTCATGCCTGAGGTATATAGGAAGTGATGCAAATTTCTTATGCAACAAGTACTCGGGCTTCTGCAAGAAGAGAGTTGGACTTCACTACATAGCTAGAAGCTGGAAAAGTGTCATAGTCAAGTGCCACCTTCTGTAAGACAGGGACTATTCTATAAGTGCTATGATTACTTGTACTCTTCTGGAATGAGCACTGAAGGACACTTACTAATCCAAATATTCACCTAGGCAAGTGGCTGCTTGTGTGGTTGTTTCACCTAATATTCCTCACATGACAGAATTATTTTATTTATCATATTTTGGACTTTCTTGGTGCTCAGATCCTGGTTTGGATCATGTCCTGTTTGATCCAAGCAAACCAGCCCCCTGATAGAACAACAAGGAAAATCTAAAGACATAGTATTATAAAATGGCAAACATCTTTGCTATTATTGCTTTGCAGAAATAACATGTCAATCTATGGAAAAAAAAGTCACAATAGGAATGAAATTAGTTATGCATTTGTATCATCCTAGGAAAAAAATCCTGTAATGATAAAAAAAATGAGGAAAGAAAAAGTGGAATAAGATATCTTAGTTGGAGAACAGATAGGTGGGAGGAAAAGGGATCTGATGGAGGAGGTCACCAGAGGAAGATACCGAGTTGCTGCTGATGCTATCAGAGTGCAGCTCATGGTTATCTTTAATACAAAAAAAGTGTAAGCATCGAAGTGTTGCCTGTACAGAGTCATGGGTCATTTCTTTCCTACAGAGAGAGTAGAAGGCTTGCAAAGGGGAACAGGGTTAGGCTTGGAATATTTTTACTGCCTCTTGCTCCTGATTCTCTTAGTTCTATTAAGAAATATCCTGGAATACCTTATTTTAGCGTAAAATTCAAATGTGTGTCTTGCTACAGTTTTGAAACTATTGTATGAGTCATAGAAGTTTATTCTAGTCTTTGAGCTGCTTTACAGTGGCTCATGTAAAAAGGGAGAGACAGCTGTGGAAAGAGCAATGCATTTTTTTCTTTGACTAATGTTATGCTTCAGGTATTCCACTAAATTCTGTAAGCCTACCCAAAATTTCCAAGTTACTTATTGCCGATGATTTTGCATGCATTATATCATAGAATCACCAGATTGGAAAAGACCTCTGAGTTCATTGAGTCCAACCATTCCCATCTGCCACTAAACCATATCCTTAAGTACCTCATCCACCCGTCTTTTAAACTCCTCCAGGAATGGTGACTCAACCCCCTCCCTGGGCAGCCTGTTTCAGTGCCCAATGACCCTTTCTGTGAAAAATTTTCCTGATGTCAAGCCTGAACCTCCCCTGGTGGAGCTTGACGCCATTCCCTCTCATCCTGTCCCCTGTCACCTGGGAGAAGAGCCCAGCTCTCTCCTTTCCACAACCTCCTTTCAGGTACTTGTAGAGAGCAATGAGGTCTCCCCTCAGCCTCCTCTTCTCCAGGCTAAACACCCCCAGCTCTCCCAGCCGCTCCTCATAAGGCCTGTTGTCCAGCCCCTTCACTCAGAAGCGAAAGGAGTTAAGGTCTAAGACAACAGACAGCAGGGTCATGACACAGGTCCAAAGTCTGTCTGGGAGACATGGCCAAAAGCAGCTTCAGATACAAGCTAGAAGTTACATGCAAGGAGTCAGCCAAAAAGCTAAGCCAAGTTACGATGTACATATGAGGTCTGCTAAGGAGGAAGCACCAGAAGCAGGACTGAAAACAGTCCTTCTTGTGGTGAGGGGCCCAGAACTGAACACAGGATTCAAGGAGTGGTCTCACCAGTGCCAAGCTCAGAGGGAGAATAACCTCGCCAGACCTGTGGAAATACGGATTGTGTCCTGTATTTCTTCTGAAGACTGGTGTAGAGAAGTGTGATGAAATTTACAAAATATTGACTTAATTCTCAGGAAATTTGTCCTTTCCATCATTTCTGGTCTTAAAAGAAGAACAACGTTGCTGGAACAGAGTATTTGCCTTTTCTGCTAGGCTTGCTTCTTATTGCTTTAGAAAATATCGCAATGAATCCCATGTAAACATCATTAGAAATCAGTGCTTTATTAAGACTCCATGGTCTGTCTGGTTAACAGCTTCTATATCATCTAGTAATGAGTATTGATACCATTTATTACATTACATTTTTGATATAGCAAAAGTAACTTCACAAATTAAGCCATTCTTTTAAAATTCGCATAGAAGTGTTTGTATTCTGGTGACTTTCATAAAACTTTAATGAATCTGAAGCTATTAGGTTCAGCTCTTTTTCTTACGTAAAGCATTCTGACTTTTGGAACACACAGTTTGTTTATGTTTTATGTTGCCACAGCATATAAATTAGTAAACATGCTTATGAAATTGTCCATTTAAACCAATACTTTTACACTACATACAGCCTTATAAACCACAGGATGCTGACAACATGTGAAATGCCAGCTGTGAAATCAGAAACTGATGAAAATGCAGTAATTCTGAATTTTAATACAATATAAAGCTATGTCAGCAATATTTGTGAAGAGCAGCTGTCAAGATTTCTTTTGAACTGCATCTATTATGGTATTTTTATATTCTGTTCTTTCCCGATAATTTAGACTTTCCTCTGCCCCCTCCCAAACTTTCTGGATGATAAGCTTTGCAAAGATTGGAAATGTCTATACAAATTTTTGCTGAACAGCATAAAATTGTTTGTCACAATGTTAAATCAGAAAGACTAATTGTAATCATCATTAAAATTGAATTCAAAAATGCCACAGACTGTCACACAGATACTATTTATTACTAAAACCTTGGTGTTTCATTAAACTTCTAAAAACAATGGTTTTTATTTAAATATGTGATGAGTATAGAGGAAGTGATGGGGATTTCTACTAAAAAAGATTGTGATCTACAAAGTCTTATCATGCAAAATGATTCAGTAGCTTTGAATGGTCCTTTGCTGAAGTAGTTGCAGAATTAGATCGACACTGTGTGGGATTCGGTACCTGTGCAGTGTCTTGCAGTTTTATGCTTACAAGAAAGTGAAAAGGTCTTTAAAAACACGATATGTGCACAGAGCAGCAGGCTGGAAGGCCTAAAAGGAACAAATATTTTCAGAGCCATCCATCTAAGTCAAGGAATTTGTAGGTACCTTTAAAACCTCTACGTTTTTTTATATATTCTCTGAACTCTGCATTTTTTTTCCATCATACCCCAAGGGGTCAAGAAAAGCCTAGAATTGCTGCTGTGTTTAAATGTGATCTGAAATGCTCGTGTCCAGTGAGGAACCCTTCCGCCAGAGGGTGGTGGAGCACTGGAACGGCTCCCAGGGAAACAGTCACAGTGCCAAGCCTGACAATATTCCAGGAGCATTTAGACAATACCCTCAGAGACTCGGTGGGAATGTTGGGGTCGCCTTGTGCAGGGACAGAAGTTGTACTCGATGATCCTCATAGGTCCCTTCCATCTCCAGACGTTCTATGATTCTATGCTTGATAAAATTGTGACTAAATGAGTTGCCTCTAGTGTAAAGAATATATATGCAGATGTCTGTCAGTGGGAGTGACCCAATTTTTATTGAATTTTAGGAAGACAGAAGCGAATTACTGGTATAATTTAACATGATTTGCTTGAAAAATCAATGCCTGGAATAATTTAGCCCTATTCTTTGACTAGCAGTAAACAAACAGTATTGAAGAGTTGTACCACAAGGATGTGATGTGCAGATTTTAGCATGTAGAGCTCATACTTTGCAGCCGAGGCTGAATGTGAAACGTAGCTAGCTCTCCTAAAACTGAGAAATGCAATGATCAGAAAGCTGTCTTCCTTAAGAGAAGGGAGCAGGTAACACTTCAGCTGTTGCTTTGATTTCTCAATCAGTGTCACTTGGCCTTTCCAAGATTTAGGTTCAGCAATTAATTTTCATCGAAGGCTTGATTTGTTGTAAACATTGAGTAGGCACAGGTGCTGCTCAGTGGTACAGGGACATCACCTGCCAACCAGAATGTAGCTCACTGACTGCCATTCTGTGCCTCATCTACTCTCTAGTGTATAAATAAATATGTAAAAGAAATGTAATCAAGAATTCTTTTATGAAGAAGCCACCATGTTTTACTTGGCAGCGTGATTTTGTGCTCAGCTGCCGGTGATTGTCGTGAAACCTGGAGGGCAATCAAAAGTGTTAGAGAACTGTAATTTGAAGAAAAAAATCTTTAACATTTTGCCATACACAGTCTAGATACAGCGAAAGGCAAGGGAACTTTAGCAAAAACAAACGTCAGTTGAAGATAATGAGGCATAAATACATTTTATAGGAGGAAAAATCCCATCAATATAGAAATGAATAATTTTGAAAAACAGAAATACTCTATAAAAACTGCTTCTGGTGTAAAGGAGGACAATGTTTGCTAATCACAAAGAATGTTGGCCCATAAGAAACCAGTGGCTAAAGCCCACTGACTTTCCCTTTTCAGAAATTGCACTTCACAGGATTCTAGAGCAAGGACTTGAATCCAAAATGGAAAAAAGTGTTTGGTTATAGACTTGTGAACAAATATTCTGTGATTTCAGTAACTCACTGCCATGTATACTTTGGCATTGAGGAAACAAATAGATTCCACTTAATACCAAACTGGTAATTGTCCTGAGAAAGTTTTGATAACTGTGTTTTTCTGATCTGTAGTTCTCTTTTGTGGAATACACAACCGATTACAGTTACTTCTGGCACACCTCTATTAAATCACTGAAAAATGCAAACAAAAATAACTCTTTTTATCCGCTTATGATTACATGTTATTTTTCCCCAACATAATGATGGCTGCTTCAGTAATCTACCAGAGATTGGATCTGGAAGTCCGGAGTCCTTTATCTGGATGCAAGTACAGAATGGGTCTTTCCTCTTTTGTATCAGCAAATTA
The DNA here is from genome assembly GCF_032191515.1 of Phaenicophaeus curvirostris. Taxonomy (NCBI): domain Eukaryota; kingdom Metazoa; phylum Chordata; class Aves; order Cuculiformes; family Cuculidae; genus Phaenicophaeus; species Phaenicophaeus curvirostris. The sequence continues at coordinate 3,829,973 of NC_091405.1, read as the reverse complement.
ATAGTTTGCAAAGAACTTCTAAGATCGACAGAACAGGCAGGGGCAGACAAACCTTTTATCCTATTAAAAGGAAGAGAAAAAACATTTCCTTACTAAGGAAACAAAAGTAGGATTTTTAGTGTTTCAATGTCTTGGGGTTTGCTCCTATAAGACATTCACAAATCTGTTAATCCAAATTAGAATTACTTTTATATATGAGTGAACTTCAGAGGTGGTATTGACATTTGTTGGCTTTGGTGAGTATAACAACAGGACTGCGTCAAACCTCAAGTATCTCTCATTTAGTCTCCTCTTTGCAGTTCTGGCCAGCAGCACGTTCACAGCTCAGGGCAGGTGAAATATGATCTTTTCTTTGAATATAAACCTGTAATTTCTAAAAGTCACGTGTTTAAATATCTCTAGAGTTGGTGGTAGCTTCAGAACAATTGTGCTTCATAACAGATGAGAAACCTATGGTAAACAGGAACAATCTTTTTTAAACCTTGTTTTGCTTTTGCTCTCTACTGAACCTTTGGCAGTGATTTCCATAATTCTAGCTGCATGAAAAACAGACACTTCTTTAAAAAAATAAATTGTTATGCCGTATATTTTTTGCTCCTTAGGAATCTAGTGAGTACTCCTTCAATCACTTGCGCTATAATAGATTTTTCAAAATACCTATGTTCTGATAAATCTTTCACAGATCATTTGGGGATTTCTTTCCACAAATGAAGAGGTTCAGTTTTGTTTCTTCATTTAATTTCTTGTAGAGACGCTGTCTCATAGCTCTTGGCAGTAACGTCAGCCTCTCTGTAACTTTTTTGGTTCTGTTTTAAATATGGGCAGAAGTGACCAAAATTGTTGGATCATGACTAATTTACGTAGTGATATAATAATGTTTTTTCTTTTCAGTTATTTTCTTTTTTAATTCTCTGTTTACCTTTTTGATCAGCGCTGTTCTGATTTGAACATATTTTAAGAACAATATAAAGATAAATTAAGTTCTGTCTCCTGAGTGAAAGCAGTTAATATATATAACATCTCCCTGATGCTGCTTCTTCTCCATTGGCACTTCTTTGCATGTATCATTATTTAATTTCATTTGCCATTTTATTGCACTTATTATTGTGAGGTTCTTTAACAGCTTTTCATATAACTGTTATATTTCATTATCCTGAATAATTCTGTATAATCAGCAAACTTTTTTTACCTCATCATTCTCTTCTTCTAGGTCATATAAGTTGAATAATATATGTCTTAGCGTAAATCCTTCTATAATCCCATTGGTAACTTTCCTATTATGATAATAAGCCTTTCTTCTTATCCATTATATCCCACTTTTTAAACTGTCAATAGTCCTTAAGAGAAACTTCTCCTTTATCCTTTGCCATAGCTGTTCTCTGCTGAGCCTTTGGAAAGGGGTCTTGTTAAAAAATACTTTAAAAATAATCCTCTGGATCACCCTTCTGTACGTGCCACGGCAGTCCCTTAAAGGGAATCAAATAGACCTATAAATCTGGGTTCACTCTATGCCAATATATTGTATTTATCCATTTGCTTAGAAAGTTTGTTCTTTATTCAGATTCTTACAGCTTTACTTAGTATAGAGGTCAGACTTGCTCGTGAAATCATCTCTGCGTCCCATGTTAAAAATGGATGCTGCGCTCACCACCTTCAGTTCGGTTGTTGAAGGTGATAGATAACACATCATCCTAGGAGTTCAGCAATTTCATATTTAATTCCTTTAGAACTTTTAGGTGAATAGTTTCTTGTACTGTCAATTTTTGATGGTATTATAATCTTCCCCCCACCACAGCCCAAGCCCTTCTTTTCTCGACACTGTAAATTGAGGCAAATCCAGAACTCATAATTTTTAAAGAATGGCCCTGATATCAAGAATCTCCCTAACCTTCTTCATAATAAGCACTGACGGAAAAAATCTGCTTAGCTTTTCTGTTGTGGTCTTCACCTTTCTTGAGTTCTCTTTTCACTCCTTGATAATCTGTCAGTGTTATCAACTCTGGCAGGCTTCCTGCTTCTGATTTTTTTGAAGAGGCTTTTATTATTAGCTCTTATTCGTTAAGCAAGTTACTCTTCAAACTGCTTTTGGCCTGCCTTACTGTGATTTTGTATGCAACTTCTCAGAGTTCAAATAGAAAAACCGTAAAACAATGACAAATTTGAAAGAAAAAAGTATAATTTTCCTACTCATTCTACTGTCACACTCATGTTTTTCCATTTCTTTTGGAATTGCTATGCGTCTATGAACAAGAAATTGAAACATAGACATTATTATATTAGGTCTGTTGACTTTCTGACTTTCTCTGATAGCCAACATCTGATCATAAAATGGTGTCCGAGTGGTGAAGTAAACAAGGCATTGGGAATGGTGTTTTAAAACTGTATTACGTTGTCATTTTTACTCTCTCTCCACTCTCTAAAGAGAGAATTAATGATTGTTCATAGGAGCTTTTCCAGTTTATGACTGCTGAGACTCAGTCGTTGTTTTTTATACTCCTTACACATGTTCTATAAGAACTTGAAAGCATTCATATGATAATTAGGTAAGTTGAGATTGTAATATGAATAAACAACATTGTAAATACCAATTAGGATGCATTTATTGAATCTGGGTTCAGCAAATGTTTGTTAGTGCTGTATTTGAGAAAGGAAGTTCAGTTACAAACTAGGTCTTAAGAACCTCAGCCTTGGGATTTCATAAGTGAAAGAGAAATCATTCATAGATTGCATCCTCACAAACTCTTTTTCTCACAGCTTTTTATACCTCAGAAATCTTATTTGGAGTGCCACTATTGCACAGATATGGGTCTTTTTGGCTGGAATAAGCTTTTTTTGCGTAGGAGCAGTAGCAAGACTAAAATTTGATTTTTCCAGATGCGTTTTGTATAATAAGCCAAGCACTGCTGAAGACTTTGGGGATGCTTCATGTGACAAGGTGAGCTGTAACATTAAAATATTTTGAGCTTTCAGCTTCCCAGTTCTTTGTACACTGTTAATTTTCAAAGCTACACATCTGTGCACATTGTCACTCACAGCAACACAACCTGGATTTGTTAGAACATGGGGAAATTGAAATGCTCAGGCTGCCAAACTCATCCTTCCTCCACAGGGATGGTTCTCCAATCATTTATTCATGGCTTTGCCTATCCCGGTTTTTCATGTGCTTCCAAATCAATTTGTATTCATCCAAGGGAAGGAATCAGCAAATGTAAAGTACTGTCAGATTTATATGTTCACTCACTTGGTTGGTTTAATCTCCTAATTTGTCTCACTGCAGTTCTCCTTAGTGAAACAAGAAACTGTCACCAAATCTGGGGTGATACTTCCAGAGATCCCTCTAGTCAGCAGCACTTTGTTTCTGTATCTTCTGCAGATAAATTTTTCAGGTCACTGCTTTGGTCTGATCGATTTGGGAATTTCTTGGAGAAATACTATCAGAGAAAACTAAATACACAAATTTCAGACTGTTCTTCATGTTTCATTTTCTCTGCTTAGGGCTCTATCCTCCCAGTCACTAAGTTTAGGAAGAGCTGGGAAATGATCTTTTTGGCTTCAAACTGCACCAGGGGAGGTTTAGACTGGATATTAGGAAATGTTATTTCACCAAAAGGGTTGTCAAGCACTAGAACAGGGTGCCCAGGGAAGTGGTTGAGTTGCCATCCCTGGTGGTATTTATAAGCATTGTAGATGTGGCACTTAAGGACATGGCTTAGTGGCAGTGTTACGTTTAGAGTTAGACTCAATCTTAAAAGTCTTTTCTATCGTAAATGATTCTGTGACTCTACAATTCTGTGGGTGATTCAGAGGCATATTTTGTTAATCCCGTGTATCTTCCAGTTTCTCCAAAATGATGCAGACATAGGTGGCCAATCAATACTGGCCCCTGGTACAGAGGGTTATATTCACCGTGTGGTCATAGAACTGCAGAATACAAGGTGTGAGTGTGGAACAGTCTGATTTTACGTTTCAACTCTTGACTGAAACATATTTTTTTTGTCCAATTGTGAATCTTTTATGACACTTTTTGCCTAGAAAATGATAGGAAGTCCATTTCAAGCATCTAGAACTTAGAACAAAGGTCTCTGATCATTGAGGGGGAAAAAAACAGTAACTTATAAATATGGCAAAAGTTTGATTTCTAACATAGTGCATATAAAACTGCAATTGTTGGAATTTTATGCATTTTTCCTCCCTTTTCCTTTTCAACAGAGCTTGGCCACGTATGCTTAGACACAATGTAAGTCCTTTAGAAATGCAGAGTTACTGCAGGCTGTCATTCTAGTGTTTTCAAAATCTTTATGGAAATATGATGACATTAACCTGCCAGGCCTTCTTCACAAGTTGCTGACATTTTTTGAAGGCCTGAGGCACACACATGCGACCAGTCACTAAAGGATTTGGTGCCGTTCCTACAGCGCAGTAAGGTTTTACCCCAGCAGCTGTTGTTTAGCGATAGATCAGTGAAGCAAAAAATTATGCTCGTATGAAAAATAGATCTTGAACCACAGCTCTCATTCTTATGCCTTTGTTCTGCATTAGTGGCAAACCTCTGGGATTCATTTAGCTGTAATCATTTGTTACTGAGGGGTAGAGCGTCTTTCAGATAGTGGTGATGGAGTCACCTTTGAAACAAGAGAAATGAGTAGAAATCATTTACCAACCTACCCTCCCAGGACTGCATTTTATAACTAGCACGTATTCCAAGAACCTGTTCAGAATGTGTAACAGAAACGTGAAGAACAAAAAAAAAAGCGTTTTACTTTGGTATTCCTATTTTTTTTCTGAGACAGTTTGATTAGTTTACCATCGGGATTTGTAATCCTTTATTGAAGAACAACAGACATACAAAGCAACCATGAGGAGGCAAATTCTGCTTCTTTTTACACCGAGGGAGAAAGAGACCTATTAGGCATCTGATTCAAAACTCAATAATAGTGTCAATCATAGTGTTCAATGTCTTTGGATTAATAGTAGTTATTGCTAGAAGATCCTTATAGTTAGGGGTGAGGGGTTTTTAGATAAAAGCTTTTTTTCACGCTCAATCATTTTCCAAAATCAAATTGTGAAAAGTAAGCTTTTAGTCACTCAATACAATTTAGTTTGTAGTTGGTAGGTGAAGAAGAGGAAGCTCGTAAGACAGCGGATGATATTCATGACAGGTGGTGCCTCGAGTGCTCTCTTACAAGCTACCTGTGACTGATGCCTTCACATATCTGGAGATGCTGATGGAAGAAGCTGCAGTGCAGACCTCAGACTGCAAGGGGTGCACAGACTTTTCTCCTGGGGCAGTTGGCAGAGCTGCCTGCAAAAGTTGTCCTCAGGTGGCAGAGCTCCTGTAGCCAGTGGTGGTGAGAAGGCTGCTTAGCATCACGGGGGCTGAGAAGAAATTAGATGGTTCCAAGCGCAGGGGAGTTGGTGGATAAGGGAAGAGCAAGTCCATCTACCTGGGCTTGTGCTAAATATTTTACAGTGACCCACATGATGTTTTTGTCTCTAAATTGGAGACACATTGGTTAGGTGGGTGGGCCACTCAGTGGTAAGGAATTGGCTAGATGGTGGCACTCAAAGAGTTGTGGCTTAATATCCAAGGGGAGACCAGTGATGAGTGGCATTTCTCAGGGGTCAGTATTGGGACCAGCACTAACTGGACTAAGTGAAATCTTGATAATAAGCAGTAAATGTAAGAACACACCTTAGACCTAAGGTACTTGGTGAAAAAATCTCTTATTTCAAATATGATAGTCACTGTCTTATTTTTAACTTCATGTATCATTTAAGCCTCCTTTTCTTCCCAGGCATTTTGTCAATGACTCTGTGAGTGATTGTTTTCTTACAGGCTGTGTTTAAACCCACCACCTGTGCTGAAAGATTAAGATGCAGAAAATGAAATTTAAACCCAAACTAAAGTTCAAAAATATTAAATTAAAAAATATTAAAAATATTAAATCAAATATTAACATATCAACATATTGGATAAAGCTGCAACTGGAACAAGGAGCCACAAAGGAGCACTTGGCTTTGCAGCATATAGTAGCCATTCCTTAGTCACCCGGCGTTTGTAATAGTGAGCTAGTTAACCAAACTATTTGAGATTTCATGTCCATGGATTAGATAGGCAGGTACTAGATCTAGGAACAGTTCGAAATAGTAGATCTTCCCATAAATAGTAGTATAGTAGTAATGTTCCAACCACTCTGTAGCTGTCACCAGCTTCTTTTTGCATACTCCAGAGACATCCCTGATTATGTGAAGGATGCAGACAGGCTAAACTGCAGTTTTGTTCTGACAGGCATAAATACCAAACAAATTCAGACTTCAGTACAGTGATTCTATCTATACAATAGAACGAGTAGGAGATGGACTGTGTATTACAGATACTGAGAAAGTAGCTGGAAATTAGAGGAATTATTGTATTAAAACCTATACATGAAACGATAGCTCATATTTAATCAAGAGTTAACTGGTTTACAAGACTCCTTGTTAGGATGAACAACTCAATAAGGAAGCTGTAAATTGCATTTGGAAAAAAAAGTTTCCAGAATCAGTGTTCAGTTCATCAAAAGTAACTTCTGAAATTATATTAGTTGAGAAAGTGAAACTTTTGTGCTAGGTAAACATTGTAAGACACTGTCTAGTCAGATCTGTGTGCGTGTTTGCGATAAGGTCTCCATCTAGGGGTTAGCCTACACATAGCATGGAACAAAAACTTTACACCGAGATTCTGCACAAAAGCAAAACTGAGGGCCAGACCTTTAGTTTAACTACCCTGAAGTTGGAGATACTGTGCCAACAAAGGATTCTTGAAGTAAAAATCACCCAACCAAAGTAAAAAAAGTAGATGGACAACCCACCCCCCCAAAACCATAATCACTCTTACTACCTTCAAATTAGAGAAGTTAAACAGAAAAATACTCCAGTGCTTCCTAACTTCTTAATGTAACAGAAAAAAATGCTTTTCTTTTTTCTCTTTTAGGCAGTTTCACACTTTGAAATTTCTTCCATGCAGGGTATTTCCAAATTTAAACTTGTGTTTCTTAAATGCAAAAATACAGTGTTGCACAGATTGTTTGTCTCAGTTTGTTGCTATCCTAGGAACTGATGTAGCCACGCTAGTTGTATCACTGAACTCATTGTACTGAGGTAAAATCTGTTTAGAAAATCTTTCCTGGGTTCCCTTACGCGATCACCACTTTGGTTGAAAAATATTGTGTGTAGAAACAATGCTATGTGGATTATGGTAAGAAACGAATGATGAAGTGGCATCTGTCTACAGAAAGCTGTATGGCACCAGTGTTCTCTGGCAAATATAGAAATCCTTTAGAATTATAGTGCCCTGGCAAAAGTAGTGATTTAAATAATTAATCAGCCAGATTTTAACACAAAATGGCCATTGTGGTTAAAAATAACATGCTCAAATATTCTGTACATTGGTAAAAAGAAATGGCCCCTCCATGCAGCAGGAGGGAGGTGTTGGTTCTCTGTCTTTCATTGACGTCCACCAATGTAGAAAGTGTGTCTGAGCAGCCCCTGGTGAAACAGCTGCTGAAGTCAGGATGAATGAGCAAAGGCATCTGGTCAGAGACCTCATGCCTCCATCGTTTTCTGCCTCCAGCTTCCCCCATGATGCTTAGAAATGTTGAGTGTACGTAGACTGGAGGAGCCACCCTGTGCTCAACTCGGAGCACTTTGAATCTATTATTTTAGTCCTAGACAGTTTATATCAATTGGTTATTATGAAAACTGCAAAATTACCAAGGCAGAAGTTTAGAACTTCTAGATACAGCGTAGTAGATTTTTTAGAATTGCTGATGTTTTTGACTTAGGAGTTCAGTACCAAGGATGTTGATATTGTCTTGACTCATGTTTCTGAAGCTGCCTCCTTTTTAAACACAACTGTTAATAAAACAGACAAGCCAGGAAACAGCAAATAACTTGAACATGCAATGGAATGAAGCTTTACTTTTTGACTCTATTATTCTTTCCAGAAAGAAATATGTTTTTCATCTCTTAAAAATATAGTAAATAGAAGAAAAATATAAAAAATAGAAGTTTAATTCTACCAAGAAGATGAAAAAAGACCAAAAATAATGTTCATGTTTTATATAAAGCTTACTATTATTCCTCATGTAGTTCTAAAAGACAACTAGACAGGTAGCAGCGAGTGGTTTCTATTGTGTTGATATAGTTAATCAGCCTGTCTCCTGTTTCCTATCTTTTGACTTAGTGCTTAGGCTAAACCGAAACTAACAAAAATGTAACTTCTTCCTGTGGTTTAGCAGCTGACTGTCAGTTTACCAGTCAACTGAGAAGCATTTTTTTATCAGTAAGTGCGGAGACTTGGAAAGTGTGAAAGCAGCCTGTTACTCCAATTTCTCTCTTCTATCACATGGTATAGCATTGTCTTAAAAATTCTCCTTCTAAAATTAAACATGTAGGCATAAACTTCAAATATATTCCAGGTATTTTTTCTTCTCCAACCCTTCCCCAAGCTCCCATTTTTTGCTTAGGAACCTGACATATGTGAGTTGTATATCCTGTGCAGACTTTTTTCACAGTGACTGGAGGGCAGTTCTTATGTACAAACACTGTACCTAACAGTTATTGCTGTGAGACAGACAGCTACAGGACTAGAGACTGCAAAATGTTTCGACTTCAGGCTTTGTTAGACACATTACAGTCTCCTTTTAGACTTAATTCACTGACTAGTTCTGTCATTGTCATGAGGATGGTGGTGGTTGAGCCCTACACTGAATATGAAGCTAGTATTTCTAGGAGGTATCTCAATAATTAGGATGTAGGATTGAGTGATGGGAACAGGAAATAGAAATGAAGAAGGTAGAGGTCATGGTCAGCTTGCATAAATAAAGAAGATGTTGGAACCATGTAAATTCGCAATTTATTTTATGCTTGTAATCTAATATAGACCTCTATTGCAGGATGGGCACAAGTATTTTTTTAATCTACAAAAGCTTTCTAGTTGAAAGCATTGATGGTTTAGTATCTCTGCTGAGAATATGTGCCCCTTAATCAAGGCTGTAGGCAGAGAGATGCAAGTAAGAATCTTGGCCGTCACAGACAAGCTGGCACTCACCAAAGGTAGCTGCCCTGAAAAACAGGAGGCATTCGTGTATTTCAGTGTTTTAGTTTGTTAATCTGGAACATCAAGCATACTACACCGTTTTGCATACTGAGCATATTTTTGCTGTGCTCAGGCACCCTTAGGAACTGCCTCAGCTCCCTGCTGGTCAGTGCCTGTCCCTTTGACTCTTTGAAGCTTCCTACTTCAGAACAAATTGAATACACAAGCCGTGGTGTCTGAGGGCCAGAGTTGTGGTAAGGCGGCCTGATCTATGACATATTTGTTATTTTGGGATGCATTGTAATTGTTAACTGGACCTGCTTCCCTTTGAATAGTCAGAAAGCAAAAGGACCGTTGTCGAGAGGGGCTGAATGATTCTGTAGAAGAGTTTTGGTGAGTTAAAACTAACATTAAAGATTATGTGAATGGAATGGATCTTCAGTCCACAGATCTTCGTGGAAACAACGAATCTAGAGTGTTGATATTAAGTAGATTAAGAGTCAAGAAATCCTGAGGCAATGTGGAGGGTGGTTTCATATCAAGAATGGAGTGTACAGATCTGTGATTTCCAGTAGCTCGATGATATATCATCAGTAGAATAAAAGCAGCTTTCCTGTGCCAGACATATGTGCCCTTCAGAAACTGCACCTTTAAACACTGTAACACTGAAAAATCCCATTTAAATGAACATTTGTAACTGCCAATATACTTTTCCTCAGGTGCATTGTTCAGAATACCTCGCAACACTTTCAAGTGTGCAACATTTATAGAAATGAGATTTTCTAGAAGTATTAACTGCTGTAACTTTCGTTGTTACAAATACAATTTGTGAAAACAGCTCCTTGTTTTGCATGGTTATTTCTTGTATTAGTCCAAGTGAGATAATGTATCCATGGTCTGTTAATCTTATTTGATATTTTTTTTTACTCTTTGCATTAGTGCTCAATTATAATAACATTTTGTGTTGCATCTGACTCTTTGCTATGTAGTACAGAATCCAGAAAGCACTATTAATAGTGGGTTCAATCAATTTCTAAGTGCATACATTTCCTCTAGGTACTGATCTAATTGCAATCATAGGAGGCATTAAAGAAACATACTCTAAAAATGGGAAAACTGTATAAGTTAGAGTGCCAGATACAATGAATAAACATGTATCTCATTCTTTTAAGTGCTTTTGGAATGAAAGGTTATTAATCCACATAAATATCTCTAATCAAATGTGTATTTCAAGCTGCCTTCCAAAATGCGATTTACACACTTGCCTTCAAAGACAGCAAACGTTTTCAGCAACCATACAGAGAACATGGTTCAGTTGTGTCATAGCTCTGCGTCTTTAAGGTGGATTTAAGGTATCAGGATCATGAGTGCGGAAATAGCAGCCCTGAACAGCCTCACCTGGGGCTACTACACAAGATGCTGCCCATGGGTTCCTCTTGTGCTCAGCTTTTAATCATTACTCCTCACTGAGCTACATCGTAGATATTCCTGTTTTCAGTCCTGCTTCTGGTGCTTCCTCCTTAGCAGACCTCATATGTACATCATAACTTGGCTTAGCTCTTTGGCTGACCCCTTGCATGTAACTTCTAGTTTGTATCTGAAGCTGCCTTTGGCCATGTCTCCCAGACAGACTTTGGACCTGTGTCATGACCCTGCTGTCTGTTGTCTTAGACCTTAACTCCTTTCACTTCTGAGCGAAGGGGCTGGACAACAGGCCTTATGAGGAATGGCTGGGAGAGCTGGGGGTGTTTAGCTTGGAGAAGAGGAGGCTGAGGGGAGACCTCATTGCTCTCTACAACTACCTGAAAGGAGGTTGTGGAAAGGAGAGAGCTGGGCTCTTCTCCCAAGTGACAGGGGACAGGACAAGAGGGAATGGCCTCAAGCTCCGCCAGGGGAGGTTTATGTTGGACATTAGGAAAAAAAAAATCACAGAAAGGGTCATAGGGCACTGGAACAGGCTGCCCAGGGAGGTGGTTGAGTCACCTTCCCTGGAGGTGTTTAAGGCACAGATGGACGAGATGCTGGAGGGACATGGTTTAGTGTTTGATAGGAATGTTTGGATTTGATGATCCGGTGGGTCTCTTCCAACCTGGTTATTCTATGATTCTATGATTCTATGACTTTCTCTTTGGACCCTAGATATGGTTCACCACATATCTTATCAGGCCTGATCAGTGTTATCAGCACCAGACTCTGCCCACTGAGTTCAGGCCCTGCCACTCTGTGAAGGCACCGTCTGTGTTGGAGTCATTCTTGGGTCCTGGCTCCCTCCCCATCCCTTAGGGAGCAGCTGCCCCTGGCTGCTTCTTGACATAATGAAAATGCTGTATCTGTCACACATAGTGGAGTTTGAAACTGTTGCATTTCTAGAAAAGTAATCTCAGTTGGACTGTAATAGAAAAAAGAGCAAGTATGAAGCAGCTGAATTACAGTTCATATGAGGTACAATTTCAGGTGAATACTGTTCAAAGTTGAGCTAAAACAAAAAGGCCTAGCCACTTGTGAGCTGGAAACTCTTACATATTTCCATACCACAGAAAAGATCTGCATTTCAGTTTCTGTTCTAGTGCAGAAGGAATGTAAACATTGCAAACTATTATTTTCTAATGAAAAGAAATATAATGTGAAATCGTTTGGGTGTTTTTTTCCTATCAGCCTTGATCTCTGAATTATTAACTATCTTCTAACCAAACAACTTGGTCCAAAAAAAGGTCTAATTTCTTGCAAGTTTAAATCAATATTTAATTTGTATGCCCAGGACTAATGAAAATTGTTAACTTGATACTATTTCCTCATTAACTCTCAGTGCTGTGGGGAATATACCAGTGAAATTCAGAAGAGCAACCTTTGCTAGAGAGTAAGGGATATTTAGATGACGTGAATTCTTCAGATCTGGCACCATTTTCTAGATCACAGAACCTATACGGATAGTCTTCAGAAATTTGCAGTACACAGGACTGATTCAAGAGCTAAAAAAATATCCCATGTAAAATAATGAAAGGTAAGGGGGAAAAATGTCCTCCTGTGTTCCTGTTTTTCTGTGAAACTAAAATTCTTCGAAATCTCTAGTTAAAAAGATGAAAACATTCCAGTCACAGTAACACAAACTGTTGCACACTTTTTTTGGCAAAAACTAAAAGAAATGCAGTTTGTGGATCCCTACTTTATATTGTTAAGCATCGATTTCAATGAAAACAAAATATTCATATTCTTTTACAGTGTTCAGGGCATTGTATTTCTGGACTCGGGAGAATCATTGTTACTTTCTGATGTAGTCCCTAGAAAATCAAGTTGCTTTCCTCTTAATCACCATGTGCTGGCAGTCACCATGACTATGGTTCAGCCTTCACATTAACACCATGACTATGGTGACTTAGCTAGTGGGCTGGCGGATTAATTATATTGTTTATCGAAGGCCTCAAGTTGCACCAGGGGAGGTTTAGATTGGATATTAGGAAAAATTTCTTTACTGGCAGGGTTGTGAAGAGCTGGAAGAGGCAGCCTAGGGAAGTGGTGGAATCACCAGCCTTGGAAACGTTCAAAAAACATGTATATGTGGCTCTTCACGATATGGTTTAGTAGGTATGCTGGTATTGTGTTGATGGTTAGACTGTGTGATCTTAGAGGTCTTTTCCAATGATTACGATTTGACTTCTCTTTAAATCCTTTTATCAAAGTATGAAGCTAAGCATATGTGCAGACTTTATAGCATTTTTAATTAGTATTTTACAGTTTCACAGAATTCACGTTGTGGAATGAGAAGCATCTTAACAAAAGAGTAGAACACGTTATCTTGAAAGTATTTTATGTGCTCATAACACAGGCATGCAATTCTTGTTCTTTCTACTCTCTCTTGTCCTTGCATCCTATCATGGGGTCAGTCTGACAGGTAGCAGAAGAATCTAGGTAAAAAGAGAAAATTATTATAATGCTTAATTTTGTACTGATAGGAAATAGATTTGGTGTTGGATGGAGTCTGATGAATGCAGCTAAAGTGGAAAAAGCAAATTTCCATGGAAGATTTTTCTTCTTGCAGGCTGTTTTCTGTGGTTTTAACTGCAATCAGAGTATTCTGATGTTTGCTCTCAAGGGCTATGTAGTAGCTGTTGAATGTATTGTACTCTCAAGTGCTATCTGGTTTTCCTGGTGAAGTTATCAAATGTACTATTAGACATTTAGGTATGTACCTTTAGTTTTGCTCTTTCACACTTACTCAAAGTATTTTTATCTCTAAGACAGAAGTGAATTGCAGCTTCCAATTTCTGTGTAGGCACAGAGAGATGCGCACATGTTGTTCCATAAAACAAATACAGAGGATGCAAAGCTTCAGTGCTAGCTGAAGTCCACCCAAAGCCAGTTCAGAAGGGGCAAAGGTCCACCATGGTCCTTTCTGTGGGCAAGTTTTCATCCCTCTGTTTTAGCTGCAACTCATTGTGTCCTTCGTAGCTACGAGTTGTGAGTTTATCACTTTCAGAGATGCTGCTCTGGAGACTTTGACAAGGAAGGTTCAGCCTTCACATTAACACAGTTTAATCCCTTAAGCAGGTCCATTAAGGCTAAGGGCTCCAGTTCCTAGTTCTGTGAATTTGTCAGAGCAGGGAGGCTTTGGCAAAGTTTAACTACACAACTCTTTTCAAAATGTGATATGGCTAATTTTGAAATTCTTGTCAGTCTTCATCTGCATGGAACAACTGCTTACAGCGGGAACAAGATATAGGACACAGGGAGGGAGGGACCTTAAAGATCATCCAGTTCCCATCCCCTGCTATGGGTAGGGAAATCTCCCACTGGATCAGGTGCCCAAGCCCCATCCAACCTGGCCTTGAACACCTCCAGGGATGGGGCAGCCACCACTGCCCTGGGCAACCTGGGCCAGGGCCTCCCCACTCTCATGGTGAAGAAATTCTTCCTTATGTCTAGTCTGAATCTGTCCCTCTCCAGTTTATATCCCTAACCCTCATCCTTTCACTACAAGCATTTGTAAACAGTCCCTCCCCAGCTTTCTTGTAGCCCCTTTCAGGTACTGGAAGGTTGCTATAAGATCTCGTCAGAGCCTTCTTTTCTCCAGGCTGAACAACCCCAACTCTCTCATCCTTTCCTTTTGTGAGAGGTGCTCCTGTCCTCTGATCATCCTTGCACCTGTTCCAACATCTCCATCTCCTTCTTATCTTGAGGATTCCAGAACTGGACACAAAATAGGGGTTTGGTTTAGAATTCTATTCCTCAACTGACTCACCTTCAGGCCTTTTTTTCACAACAAATTCTGCAAAACTGTTTACTTTGAGGATTTAGATCAGTTACATAAAATTTATGAGGTTTAAGCTACTGGTTCTTCATTACAGCAACCAGTATTTTATATTTAGTCAGAGCAGGATTAGAGAGCAGCAGAATAAAGTAAACCTCTGGTGTTACAGTTATACCAGTGATCATTGTGTTGCTGCTGTTGACAAAACCAATGTTGGAAATTGTTTATTAGAGCAATAGTAACCAATTGATACCTTCAAAATGATAATTCAAAACTAAACTAACCTATTTTTAAAGGCCTGTGTTTAAATAGATGTTACAACTAAAGAGTAGTTCTGCATTTGCTTTTTATTATGAAAAGACAGTAATACTAGTAGAAATAAGTTTTCTTATAATATGGTTGAATGCATATCTATCTCTATACTAGCTAGCAACAATTTTACAGAAACCCATACAAAATATTCTGAAATGACCTTTCTGAATAATTGAAGATAGCTTTGCATTTTTACCAGCATCTCCATAAACTCAGTATGGCATCAATGACAGTTTACCACAATATCAGCCATAGAGTATCATTTACAAATATATTTAGAGAGGTTTACTGTAAGTAATGAAATTATTAGAGAGGAACCAGGACAAATGTATCTGAATGCTAAAATATGTTTTATGATTTCAGTAATTCTCACAGTAAATATAATTGTTTTCTGAAGACCAGATGGCTAATGGCTGGACTTTTTGCAATTTTGAAGTGGGTGGGTAATAAACTTGCTGTTTTCCCATCTCCCTCCCCTGTATGATTGTCTGTAGCCCACTTACAGAAAATCTCACACTGGATTTCTGGGGCGTTTTCTAGTAGTGGCTACTTATTTTTTAAAAAAAAGAACCATAGATACTCATTTGCACTCATTGAAAGCTCTAAGCATAATCTAGTGTTGGTTCAAGAAATCTAGCTTGCTTTATGCCTGATACAGTGTGAGGGAACAGAAAGTGATTAAGTAAATTGTACTTCTTACAGTAAGTACCTACGGTTATTTTCCAGGTGTAAATGGATACTTTGATGATGGAATTTCACCCTGTATTTCCTCTACTCTAGACTAAGTGATATCATCAAATTAAAGGAGAAAATAAAACATCTAGTAGACTTCCTTATTTAGATTAAAACTTAAAAAAAAAATAAACTGAAACTCCTCAAGTGTCACTTGTCTTAGGAAACATTTTCTACTAGTTAAACCCATGTAAGTGTAAACAAAAGAAGAGAGAGTATCTAGTTAGTAGAAATAACTGCTGTGATTTTGAATTCATCAACAAATCTAAGTGGTACACAGGGTAGTACCTGTCCAAGTCTGTGCTACATGTCAGGATAAGGAGTTACCCTTGCCACTTCCTCACTTTCACCCCTGACTGTCAGAGCTCTATTAGATAAGAAGGTTGGTCTTAGAAACATTGTTCAGTAAGCAAGCGTGTCAGACAAGGTCTGGAATATGAACCCGGGCTCCTTGTATCCAGACATCTATGTACAACAGATGCAAACCAAAGACAAAGTGCAACTCCATGCATATGTACGATCTACCTATGCGCATGAACAGGGGGAGAAAGAGGAACCTGGAAATCTACTGCTAGAGAATAACAGTCAGAAGCATTCAACTAAATAAAGCTCTGCCAGGGGAGGTTCAGGCTGGACATTAGGAAAAAAATTTTCACAGAAAGGGTCATTGGGCACTGGAACAGGCTGCTCAGGGAAGTGGTTGAGTCACCTTCCCTGAAGGTGCTTAAGGCATGGGTGGACGAGGTGCTAAGGGACATGGTTTAGTGTCTGATAGGAATGGTTGGACTCTATGATCCGGTGGGTCTCTTCCAACCTGGTTATTCTATGTTTCTATGCAAATTCATGAGTCATTGTAACTGTACCTCTAAGCAGGCCATTTTCAGTTTGAGATTGAACTTTAGATTTGAGCATTCCTTGAGAATATCAGGTTGTGCTGTGTTGTGTTGCCTCCCATTGAGATGAACTGTGTGTTGCCCAGACCAATGGTCATGAAAATTTGTGAGTTTGAGTTAATAAAGAGTTTCTTAATCACTTTTCACAATCTGCATCACAGCTCTTTTTCATTGTGAATATAAGTAATGTTCAGATGTGGACACTGGCTATTGAAGTCGTCAGAAATGTAAAGTATCCTCATTTCTATAAGGATAAATCTGTACTGTCAGACTAAAGCCTAAATGTGCAACCTCTGCTTGTCTGCAAGTCATCATCTTCATGAAAAGGCCTGTGCTGTTTAGAATTTTAAATCATAGAATCATAGAATAGTTTGGGTTGGAAGGGACCTTAAAGATCATCCAGTTCCAACCCCCCTGTCATGGGCAGGGACACCTCCCACTGGATCAGGCTGCCCAAAGCCCATCCAAGCTGGCCTTGAACACCTCCAGGGATGGGGCAGCCACAGCTTCCCCGGGCAGCCTATGCCAGGGCCTCACTACTCTCACGGTGAAGAAATTCCTCCTTATGTCTAGAATTCTTCCTTATGTCTAGCAGTCAGCAGGAATAAGTCTCTAGTTAGGTGTTGTCCTTTATACAAAGCAAAACTTAAAGGTATTTTTCACTAAATCTCATTTACATTTATTTAAGATTGTGATGGTTTTTATGTGACAGTAATGTCATTATTTCATTATACTAAACCTAGACATGAATTTGAGGTATATAGCTTCATACCAGTTTTTCACATCTAAGCATTGCAATTTCCTCAACTTAAAACAAGAAGCTCAATGTAGAAAACAAGTAATTTATCACATGTAGGTGGAAATAGCTCTGCCAAGCTTCTGTTCCTCTCAGTATAGAACAATATTTCCCCTGTCTGAACCTGATCTAGTGGGAGAAGAGCATAACTGGGTCCCTTCCAACTCAGGACATTCTATGATTCTATGAGCTGGAAATACATGATTCAATGGAAAACATCCATCTTTATGTGCAGAGTTATTTGGGAGCTGAAACAGGCAGAAGGCAACAAAACCCCAAAACTATATGATTTTCTTTTGCAAGTCAACCTTTCAGAAATGTCATTTAATTTCTTTGTCATTCTCACACTCATCCTCAAAAGATAAATTTCTAAATTTAACTTTGAGGTTAATAAAAATATAAAATATATAGCTGGTTACCAGTTGAGAAAAATCTGCAAAGTCTGCCTCCCCTGTCCCTGCCTGTCTCCTTCTTTCAACTGGAAGTGATGTAGTCACATTTTGTCTTGGAAGAGAACCCAAGTTCTTCCTATGAAAAAGAACTTACAATGTTGAAAACTCTTAGTTTACCACAGACCTTATAGGGAACAGGGTGAAGTAAACAGAATGAAGATTAGTATCAATAGAAGCCAAGCTAAAGAAAGGGATGTAAAAATCAATGCAAACAACTGAATAGTTACTGGACTAGCGCAATTATGAGCTAAGTTAATTGTCTCCAAAGTACTCCTAAGGGCTCGGTTTCTCCACTGGTATCAAAACACTTCTTCTGATATAGAATTTCTTAGTCTTCACGTATATTCTCCATTTTTTCAGCATTCAAATGCCCACCCTCCTGAACCCTGATACTCATTGACATATTATGAACTGCTTGGTAAATCTCCTTCTGTAGTATTTGAATGCAGTGACAAGAGGTCCCTCTATGGCAAAGTGCCTGAAGAGCTTCAAATTGGCCTCAGTTACATTGAAATGAATTCTCAGTTCCTGGAAGTCCAGGGTTCATCTGTAAGTGACAACTACTTTGCATTCCCTCAGCCATATTCAGAGTTCTATTGTATATTCAGGATATTTACATTGATGTTGACTGTGACTTTTGGCACTTATTCCATATCATAATTCTGTGATGCAGGGTGGTGTTCTAATACTTAAAGGGAAGAAAACAAGTGTCAGCAAGTGGCACCTGTTTAGCTCTTGTATGTGGAGAAATAATTGTTAGCTAAGATAATCAACAACACAGTCTGGCTAAGATCAAATGCCCAGATGATATAATCTACGTCTTATCTTTCTCTGAGAGCAGATCAGCTTCGTTAAGTAATTGTGGTACTTTCTTTGCTGCCAGTGCAGTAGCACAGGAGTGCAGAATGGGAAATGCTTATACTGAAGGTTCGTTTTCAAGTATGTGATTCTCCTGACTCTACAAACACATCATTTGTTAAAAGTCAGCAAATATATTTTCCTATATTGTTATTTCATTATTCTTTGTTACTGAAGAAATATTTTCTTGAATAACACACTTATGGCAGAGGATGCTTGGAGCCCACAGATGAGTTCTTACCAAGAGTTGTTTTGGTTTTGTATTAGGTGTAGGTTGTATAAAACGATGACTGTCTTTGCTTTCCTTGACGGTCAGAGTTTAAACAATATAGATGGAGTCTGAGTACTCACTAAATTATATTCAAAATCTCAAATTGCTCTAATATTTAGGTGGTTGTGTTACATTTTGTGAACTATATGCTTCTTCACCATTTATATTTATGAGGTCAGATAAAATATTTCCAGTCTGCAAACTTTCCCACCTTAAATTTATTTTGAAATTTGTGAGTAAAATGTCTTCTTTACCTATTGTTAAGTTGCAAAGCAGCCAATACCTTTCTGTTTATGCACTTCGAAACGAGCAGATGGACATGAATCATAGAATGGTTTGTGTTGCAAGGGACCTCAAAGCCCATCCGGTTCCACCCCTGCCATGGGCAGGGACACCTCCCACTGTATCAGGTCACTCGAAGCCTCATCCAGCCTGGCCTTGGATCCCTCCAGGAATGTGGCATCCATGACTTATCTTTTTATCCCAGTATTCAATGGCTTCCAATAATCATTACTCTGGTATGTAGAAAACCTTTTACTACCCTCTGGAATCTTTCTTCCAGAGGTCTTTAATTCCAGAGTGATCTTGAAAGCCAAGAGGAACGTAATGAAGGGACAGGCATATTTTTGGTGCTTGTTCCCATGGGCCATGGAACTGGATTGGGCTGTTTAAATCACATTCCCAAACAGAGGGTGAAGAGAACATTGCTCTAGGAACAGAAGTTGTCAGATTCAACACAGTGAAATTTCCTTTGATGGAATGATGCTTTTCTGGTGTATGTAGTCTGCTCCAGCCATCGATAGAAAAGGTTCCTATGGCATTTCAGCTCATTTACTTGAAGTCAGCTTAGAAAACAGATGATTGTGATCACATTCAGTTTTATAGTGTCCTATTGTCAAAAGAGGTTCCACTGCAGAACTGCCTCCTGCTAGTCAAAGGCTTGGCAATACTTCTGTAAGAAAAAGGGTCTCTGGTTTTCCTCTCTGGTGTATAGTAGAGTTTCTTAAGTACGTGACCTCTAGGCAAAAGCTGTGTTCCATATATAAAGGCTTGGAAACACAAGGGCTTTTTTTACATCCCATTCTTCAGGTCCTGGGAATAAGTGATCTACAGGAATTGGGAAGTGCGGATAAAAATAAAAGGCACTAAAATAGTGTGTGCCATTTTTTTAATCACATGGCCCATTTGCAGTCTCTTAAACCTTTCAAGACAGAAGAATAAAGGAATTGAAGGCAATTCTGATCCTTCTAAAGCTGTAGAAGCACCCTAAGTGCTTTTGAAAGAGTTGCTTTTGTAGAACTTATGCACTGTTTCATACATTTTTAAGGTACAACATTATTCTGCATGCTGTGATGACATATTTTCTTTTGCAATTAGTAGTCAGAATGTGGAAGTCTCACAGAATTTCCTTGGTGAGATCTTCCATCTGTTAGGGATCAAAGGTCAACAGATCTCTATATAGTAAATATGAAACACAGGAATGTCATAACAAAGATTTGAATTAAATTATTTTGAAGAATTAATACTAATGAAATAAGCAAAACCATGCCCTGTCACAGCAGTGCAGCATGCCAACTTTACTACTCCTCATTCCCAATAGTCAAAGAAAGTGTCTGTTAGTTAATCCATTGTTAAAAATTTAAAGTTCACATGGCTAGAATCCTCAGGTCAGATTTGTATCATTCATAGATTCAGCAGTAATTTGATAAACAGCTTAATTTTTTTTCCTCATAAGCTGGGATTCCAGTTAGAGAATTTAATTGACATACTTTTTTGGGGGCACTTTTTTTAATGCCATAGTGTGGTGGCAGCATACTGATGTGATGGTTTTTGATGGAAGATGTGCAAAATAAAATCATTCTAATCTTCCATTTAAGAGTAGGGTATCAGTCACAAGAAATGAGAGAGAAATGCATAAATATTTTATAATTATTTCAGTGACAAGTTGTGCTCCTTAATGAAAACACAGAAAGACAAGGTACCACACTAATTTAATATGTGCACTTTGTGCACATATACACTTTTCATCCTTCTAAAAAGAAAATTGACATTTTCAAAATTAGTATTTCTCTGGATTTAAAAGTATTCTTCTTAAAGGAAAGCTTCCCGTCAGTGCATATAGCAGTATTGGGGTTGGGGGTTGGTTGGGTAGCAACCGACTAGGAGTGTCAAAAGCCTCATTTATTGTTACAATAAAGAAAACTGTAATTGGCTTCCCTTGTGGAAAAGACCAGTTCAGTTCTGCGTCTCCTGTTCTGAAATGTTCCAATCACTAAGCACAGATTTGTAATTGGAGAAACACGATCAAAGCATTCTCCTGATTAACAAGCATCTCTTATGGACACATCCCATACGAGGACAGGCTGAGAGAGTTGGGGTTGTTCAGCCTGGAGAAGAGAAGGCTCCAAGGAGACCTTATAGCGATCTTCTGAACGGGCTACAAGAAAACTGGGGAGGGACTGTTCACATAGGCTGGTAGTTATAGGACAAGGGGCAGTGGGTATAAACTGGAGAGGGGCAGATTTAGACTGAATATAAGAAAGAATTTCTTCACTATGAGAGTGGTGAGACACTGGCCCAGGCTGCCCAGGGAAGCTGTGGCTGCCCCATCCCTGGAGGTGTTCAAGGCCAGCTTGGATGGGGCTTGGAGCCTCTGATCCAGTGGGAGGTGGCCCTACCCATGGCAGGGGGGTTGGAACTGGATGATCTTTAAGGTCCCTTCCAACCCAAAATGTTCTTTGATACTCTCTGGTATGGTAATGTTACCTCTGAAAATCAGAACTGACTAGGCACTTACTCTAGTTCCAAACTGTTTCCATGATCAGCTGGAAGATGGAAAGGCATCTGGAGAGTATTTCTTGATATAATTGAAAAATAACTGCAGTTTAATTTGGTACATGCAAATGTTTGCTAATTTCGTCTTACACAACTGGTTTTCTGGATATGGGGAGATATACAGGTAAAATAATTTCTGCTTCCTTGTAAAGCTTCTGTTGATGGTACATTTACAAACAAACATAAAACGTGCACAACTGCAGGTTAAGTACATCAGTGCCTAGTGTGTGTCAGACCCAGGTGTTGAATTTAATGAATATACTAGTAATTGAATGAGTTACTATTTTTAATGTATATCATCTATGTTTGTTTGACCATTTGTAATGTCTTCTGTGTGAAAGGTTCTTTTTTCCTCCCTTCAAAATATTGTTGTAAGAATTATATGATCATTGATTATTCGGATCATGAGAACTTTCTTCTGTATTTTTCCTGCTTCACAAATCAGTAATATAACATTACTGTGACAATTGTCAGACAGCATTCCTCTCGAAATTATGATGAGCTCTATTGTAATCATCAAGGCTTTCTTATATTCATTGGCCTCTGAACATCCCTTCTAACAATTTTCCTTCTGGCTCTGGTGATGACATGGAAATGAGTCAATGAATGCAAAAGATCATCAGAGCAGGTGGAGTAATATTGTATTTACTTTTGTCAGTCTAACCATCCGGTGAACCTTTTCACAGTTTAACTGTAGAAAAAGGAAACAAACCCTACTGTCAGGACCTGATTTTCACTGTCACATTTTCACTGATTTTCAGTGTCACATCTCATTAGTTCGATTTTGTGTTCTACCTTAGCTTTAAAAAGTGATTTTTAAAAGGCAGTTTGTGTTTAAACCATAAGAATGATGTTCACATAGAAAATACTAATGAGGTATGCACAACTGTGGGTTTCTATGTGTACAGGTGCACATAAAGATGAAATTATACCTGGTTTATTTAGACTTCTTGAGAAAATTATTTTCTACAGGGCTTGGTTCCTCAGTAGTGGAATTCATAAACCAAAATGAGCAAGAAGCACATAGGCTTTAAAGAGTTTACATTATTAGAGATATGTAGGACTGTAGCTTGTGTTAAATATTTATAAACGTGCATTTGATTCATATTGCTTATGTGACATAAGCATCTTGTCGAATAGCGTGTCTCAAGAGCATTTCCTTGATGTGTAGTGGTTATACATAGCTGGGGAAAAAAGATTTGAGTCTTCCTTAAACCATGGTCAGCAACAAAAAATAGCTGTGGAAGGAATGGATTTAACCACAATCATAACTCGGTTTTTTTCAGTTTTCAACTATACTATCTAGTAGATAATTTTGCCTGTCTTAATTTACTGCTTCTCTTCTGCATTCATTTATCTTCGTATTTTAAAAATAAAGGTAAATGAATGTAATGCAGGCAGTATTTCTTTGGCGACAGATATGGCTTTTTTTCCAAAATGATTTTTCGTATTTACCGTGTACAATTTAAGGTGACACACGGCTGAAGTTACCTTCTCCAAGGCCTCTAGGCTAGTTTAGAACAGCCTCGGGATTACTCTAATTTCTGCTCATTTTCAGTGTTCTCTCTTGCTGTCTCTTCTCCTAATAAGTAAAAGCATAAGCTGCAGCATAAGGTAAGGTGTGCTGTGGCTGAAACACTCAAGATCTCCCTCAGTAGGAGGTGTTTGCAGATTACGTTTTTTTCCCCTCCAAACAATGTTTACTGGAGAGATTAAAAAGAATCATAGAATGGTTTGGGTTGGAAGGGACCTTTACAGTCCACCCAGTCCAACCTCCCTGCAGGAACAGAGACATCTTTAACCAGATCAGGTTGCTCAGAATCCCATCCAACCTGACCTTCAGTGTTTCCAGGGATGGGGCCTTCACTCATTTTACCTTCACTATTCTTCTTCTGCTCCACCCTATCTCGGCAAGTAGTATGATTCTCTTTGTAGTCCAGGTATTCCTTGAGTTTATCTAAGAGAGTTATGAACAACTGTGGTTCTCATTGGACACATTCAGGTTATTATGTACCATGGTACAGAAATTCTATTGAACAGAGGATGCTGTGGAATGCTGATTTTTATAAAAAATAATACTAAGGGTGTTCTATTTCTTTTCATATTAAAATAGGATTATCTGTAATTCAGGTGGTTATGTTTGTTCTCTCATGTTTGATCTCTGTAATAGTTATATTGTAGGGGTTTTTTCTTATTTGAGGTGTCTCTTCTACAAGATTACCTTTGGCAGAAAGATTTCCTCAGCACCACTTAAAACCCTTTCCGTCTTCTTTCCTGACCTCTTATTTTTTCATGTATTGTAGTTAAAAAAAATCCTGTTTAATCTTATCTTGTATTGCAACCTTCATTTCATTGCTACCTACGCTGTAATCATTTTTCAAACTTGCAGATTTATTCTGTGTTCTTTCTCCTCCTAAGTGACATTCTGCAGCTGATGTATTCATCTTTTTCACTTCTTATTACTCTTTTAGTTAATTCTTTTCAATATAGCTCCATATATCAGGAGGCAGCAGGAAGTCTGCAGATATAAAATTGTTTTTTTCCATTTCCTCTGTCCTCCTACTTTAAAGAAACTACATCACTCAACTTTATTAGCAGTGGGGTTAATTTTAATTTAGCAGAGTAAATCTGTGATGCTTCGTGCATGATTATTCATTGTTGATTTATCTGTCAGGGTGTTGGTTATAGAAACATGAAATTTCACTTTGAAGTAATGGTGACATAAAATAATTTTTATTTGAAAGCATGAAGTAAAGTTTTTGAAATGAATGCTTTCAAAATTTTATCGTAGTGGGTTTTCAGAAAAATCAATTTAGGGATTTTCACTTCTATCCTTTCAAAATTTCATACTGATTTCTCTCTCCCACTTTGCACAGCCCAGTTTTGGCTGTAAGCAGATAAAGGCAGAGGGTATTCTTGCAGTTTCTAACAACTGGGCCTGATGATGAAACTTATTTTAAGTTTTAAATTATAGAAGAGTATTTAGTAATTACCTCATTATTTTCTCAGAAATCAAAATGTATTCAAAATAACAAATCGCTCTGCTTTAATATCTATGATCAAATAATCACATTAGTTACCCAACTGCCTGTTTTAATAACACAGTGATATTTCCAGTTCAGGTTTTTCCATATTTTAAAGTGTTTCTTCCGATGTTTGATCTCAGATTTTCATGAATACCTACTAAAAAAAAAGTAATTCCTTTCACTGTTGTTTATTATGGGATATAACGTAATAATGTACTGAAATGATATAGTTTATGTGATCAAAAGTTTTCAAAATGAAGAATTTAAAGAAGAACGTCAAGCTTGTAAAATTGTTTCTGCAGAATGTTTCAGAAATAGACCATTTTAGTGCTCTGAATGTGCATCAGTTTAGATTGGACCCTGTTTCTGGTGTCTGAAGTGGAAAGCAGTTTCTTTTTTGTTTCTCTTGCTATGTATTAGAGATGAATCACTGCTGGGTTTTATGATTCTTCTTAAGTCACTTCACAGTTTTTTAGATGGATATTGCTTTCTCTGATCCTTAAAAATCTTTGCTTATGACTCAGGTATATTCAGCAATAGGTTTAAGACTAACATTACACCAACAATGCAATATTTGGTGTCCTTATTTCTTCAGAGGAGCGTTTAGTGTTACGTTTGTAGACATTCCATTTTCCTACTAAAATGATTGTGTTCAGTGCTTCCAATACCCTTTTTTCCCCCCCTGAAATTATCAGCTATTATTCTCAACTAACTGAAAATAGTACTTTAAAACCTACTTTTATGAGGAAGATCAGGGAAAATAAGTGAAGCAGATCAGCTTGACGTGATGGGAGAAATAATAGAGCAATCTAGGCAGACTGCTTAACTCTTCCTTTGAGCAACAGCAAAAGCACTGCGATTATGAGCAACTCCTACAAGGAATGAGTTCATATTCAGAATGGAAAAATCTATGTATGATAAAACTCCCTCTCTCTGGCAGCTGCCCCTGGAGTTGCATCAGTAGAGGTCGTGTGAAATTTGTTGTGGCTGGTCATCTGAAAATTCCTTGCTGACTGGTTCTGGATTTAGAAAATAGCATTGTTGCTTATTTTTACATAAACTCTTTCTGGTTTCTTTGCATTCTTGATACCATTTTTTATCTCATTTAAATGCATGAGTATTTTTAGGGAATTAGAAGTCTTGGTCAATGATCAAGTCTGAATGGAGAAGCATCTATGGTTGCTGACATGTATTTTAAGGTTTCACTAACCCTGAGAAAGTGTTGCAAAGTTTTTCACAATGTCTCGCAAGGACAGGGTGATTGATTTCCTTCAGTGGTGGTTCCTGAGCCCAGCATAATCCAGATTACAGGGAAGGCGAGTTAAGTGCAGAAGCAAAATAAAGAAACAGTTTTTTGAGAAAGTGATATAGAACTCCTGCAGCCCTTCCTGCATCTCTCTTTCTTTTCCCCCTACCTCCTTTCTTGGACTTTGCTTTGGAGCAGGGTTGAACTACTGAAATTCCAGGCTTCAACCCTAGACCCTACTGACCACTTCATATTCATAAAAAAGATGTGTAGTATCATGAGAAAAGTTTTTATCTTACAGACAATTGCACAGGTTACTTCAACTCTTGGCAACACAGGCTTGAAACCGAGGATATAAAGAATTACTGGGAAGCTGTGGCTAGCAAAGTAGGACAGTATGTTATAAACACATAACAACACTGCAGACTTAGATTGTTTCTTTAAGGAAAACTCAAGTTGTGTTCCTTTTTGGTTTTGAATTACTTGCCATCTCTTTAAAGATGTACTGAAGAAGAAAGCTGCAAGGTAAAGAATGATTCACTTGAGAGACCACGCTGAGTGCAAAGGATAAAGTACAGGGAAAAAGAAGACAAATCAGAGCTAACAAGTGAAGGACTTCTTAATTAATAATAATAATAGTAGTAATAAAAAAAATCAAGCATCTCAACTGTTTGTAAAACTGCCAAGAAGAAAACATCTATTATTGCTGTAAAATGGATTGTATTAATTTAATGTCTTTGTTTGTCTTTGGAATATTTCACAGGTGCATTGTAAGTTATGGAAATTAAAGTTGTTTAGTGCTTCTGACATCTGTTTGAAACCAAAAATGAATCCTATGGTAAAGACGAGCAAAAGAAATAGAATGGGAATATGAGATGGGCATCAGTGATCCAGATCAGATCACTTGCATTGATTTTTACCTACATTTTACTTGTGCCAAAGAGAGAAATTTCTTCCACATAAAGGATGATTGGATTCATATCGAAGTCAGTAAAGCAATCCATTGATTTCTATACGGCAACAATTAAAACAACATCTAGCTATGCATTCCAACCAGTATTCCTCAAAATACTTTGATTTAGCAGGCAGAAGACTTGCTTCCTAGAAGAAACAATATTATGCTGATATTCCTCTTAGTTATCATTATGATAAACATTCTTAAAACCCACTTGTATTTAAATAATAGTCGTGCTTAGTATTTACACAATGCTGTTTGTGGGTTGGTTTTTTCTTTATCTGTTAACTAACGGATATTTCAAATCAGAGGGAAATTCCATAAAGTTTCAGATGCGGCTGCAGGGTTTCCCTTAAATTAGAGATTCCAAAATACTAGCTGCAATAGGGCAATTTTATGTTGTTGGCTGATAATTGCTCAGTCTGGATCCTTAGTGAGTTAATCAGTTTTCTCCTTCACTTCTCCACATTTGCTTTAATTAAATTGTCAGCTGAACCCTCTTTTAGATAATGTACAGATTATATAGATGTATACTAAACAATGAGGCGTTACAAATCAGCCATTTGGGGTAGGAAATAACAGAGAGTAAATCCTGTATTTTGCGAGCACCGATTTGTGAAGAAGTGAATCTCTGGTTTCATTCAGGCACCTTAAGGATCCCCCCTCAATCTCCAAGCTTGGTGTTTGTAGCTTTTAAAATACACAGCAGGCTGAAAATACCCTCAGCGTGATGAACAGTGGTAAGGTTTTTCAGATCAACATCTTCATATCTTTTTCCCTTTCCCTGCTGGCATCCTGCCTAGTTCTAATTGGAAGAGATTGCCTTCCCTTGCTGCATTGTGGCAGAAGAGACTACATCAGCTGTGACCATCCCTGAGAGGAGAACGTCAAATCTCACCCTGAAATTGTGTCAGCAATTACGCATTAATTGTTATGTATATATGTATTTTTGTAAGAAAATCCTCTATCCAAAAGTACTCTAAGTACTACGGTTTGCAGAGGTAGCCACGTTAAATACAGAGAGTTCATAGAACAAATTAATAAGCAGGTGCTTCTGGCAAGGAATTGTTTTATTTTTGTTGCCAGACTTCTGCTTTAGGGCTTTTATTTACATATATATGCACATATATATTAATTAATATATGAAACATAAAATATGTCTAAATATATGTGTACTTATGTGTATGCGTGTATTTTTATATGTATATTATCATAGAATCATAGAATCGTTTGGGTTGCAAGGGACCTTAAACATCATCTAGTTCCAACCCCCATACTATTATCTACTAGTGTAAACTAGATGTAGAAAATGCAAAATAGCTAGCGTTTTTTAAACTGTATTTTGAATTGCAGGTTCCATGCCTGAAATTCTGACTTCCTTATTTATGAACATGACTTAAATAGTGGATCCCGTGAATCATGTGAGGTTGTACGGCCTTGAGTTGCACCTGGGGGTGGGGAGAGGTTAGACAGAATAATAGGGAAAAAATTCTTTACAGAAAGAATGGTGAAGCACCCGCATAAGCTGACCAGGGCAGTGGTGGAGACTCCATCCCTGAAGGGGTTATAAAACATGTAGATGTGGCATTTCAGGACATGGTTTAGTAGGCATGGTGGTGTTGTGTTAGTGGCTGGATTAGATGATCATAGAGGTCTTTTTCCAACCTTAATGATTCTATATTTTAAGTTAAAAGTCTACCTCATAGTATCCCTGGGGAAGATTTATTTGGAAATAATGGAGGAATTAGACACAAGTGTTTTACTAACTGCACTAAGTGTGGCACCTTAAATACTTGCTTTGCATTTCTTGGCTGTGAGTTACAAGAGATAAAACCCCCCTGTAAACTTAGTTTGGCCTGGGGAATAGCTTAAGTATTTATTCCGTTGCAACATAGCCTCTGCTTAGATTGACATGCTTCATGAGTTGTAAAAACACATTTTTCTTCAGCTTCTCTGAGTCTGGAGATCCAAATAAATTCTGTTTCTCTCAAACTTCTCCCTCCAAAACTATTGTATCAAAACCATGCAACATGAGATTCATCTTACAAGGGTTTATGAATATGTTCCTGACATTACAGTCAAGAAACCTGGAAGAGAAAGTTGTAATGTGGACTCAAAATAAGGCTGGGTAGCAAACCATATTTTGGGGGGTTTGAGGTTTGTTTTTTTGCAAACAAATTCAACATGAGCATTGTATCTGGTTGAAGAGGTTTCATAATCAGTTGAGCATCGTGCTATGTTGTGAACTAAATCTTCATTTGTTGGTCTCACATTTGACTTAAGCTGCTGTTCCACTTTCAGAAGCTATGATGTGGGAAAATAGCTCTTTTCTGTTGAGACATCCCAGTAAGTATGTGAGAATAAGCTGAAAGAGGGGAGATTGAGATGAGATATTAGGAAGAAATGTTTTCCTGTGAGGGTGGGGAGGCCCTGGCCCAGGTTGTCCAGAGAAGTCATGGCTACCTCAGTCCTGGAGGTGTTCAAGGGCAGGTTGGATGGGGCTTGGAGCCCCTGATCCAGTGGGAGGTGTCCCTGCCCATGGCAGGGGTGGAACTGGATGGGCTTTGAGGTCCCCTCCAACCCAAACAATTCCATGATTCTGTCAATAGTTTGAAATGCTTTGAAGTTCATTAGATTCAATATGAAAGTGATAAGAACCAGATCTACTTTTGGAAATAATTTAGATGACGAAGGGGTGCAGGTATTGATGAGTATTTCAAGCTGAGATTTTCAGAAAAATTAGAGCAGTTTGCTAACTTTGGGGGAAGACTGTTTGTAGAATGCAATAGCAACTGCAGCTGAGGGTGGTAATTATTGTACAGCTAGATTGGGTAGTTAAACTGGTGTGATCTTAAGTGATAGCTGTTTGAGAAGAACACAGAGTGAGAATTCTAAACTACTCACAGCATGTACATGGTGGGTAGCTTATGAATATTCAGTCTCAGCATTCATACCCACGATAAAATTTCATAGAACAATAGTTGCAGGAACAGTATAAGGGACTAATGAAGTTCAAAATTCACATATGGTGTATATTCAAACACCCTAAAAGATACGGCACTCTAAGCCCCAGCATCTTACTTTTAAAGCTATACAAGCAAGTAGATTGTAGCTATCAATTTGTCATAAACATAACTACTAATACTTTCCTACAAAAGTGCAGCACTTCATTCTGCTTCTTCTGGCAGAATTGGAGTAGCACTTGAATGCGATTTCAGTCACAATCGCAGTGTTCAGTCAAGCCTGTGTTTGCATAATATCACTGCTTGCAATAACTCCTGTTTTACTAATTATTCTTGCCCTGGTGAGGAAAAAATATAAAGATTGAGGTTAAAATTAATGACATCTGATCATTCTACTTTATTGTTTTGCTGAAGTTTCACGCAGTGTACAGGCTATTTTTGTCCAGAAAGCTCAGAATCCATTTTCGCCAAGATGATATGCAGTAGTTCTATTCATGAAGAAGAAAGAAACATTTAGTAGTTAGGTATCTGCCTGTTCCTAAAAATTCCCCTACACACAGGCACCAAATATTTTACAAACCTCTGGGCTTTTGATATATTTATGACTCTGAATTAATTCCTTGCACTTCAATATTTTTTCCTATTACTTTGTTAGCTGAATTCTGCTTACACACAAGATGTTTTGTTGCTAGGTTGTTTACACTGTATGATTGAATGGACTAGTCTATTTTTCTTCCAAATGAAATTAGAAAAGGGGTTTGGCTTTGATAAAACCATAGTAGTATCATTCTCTCATCCTGTTTAAAACTTAAAGGTGAAAACAGAAGTTAGTGTTGCTTGAATTTTGCTTTGGCTGATGTCATATCTGATTCTATCTGATTTTACTGTCAGAAAGGTTTCATACAGAAAAAAAAAATCACGTATGGCTATTTATACTATCACTTTATATTCAAAGCTGCGAAGTGATGACTGTAACTATGAAGGCATATGCTTGTCAGTTTGCAATTGCTCACGTTCAGGTATAGCATCTATTAGATGATATATTACACAGATAATATGTAGAATTCATAATACTTAAGAAAATATAGGAATTTTTTTCTTGGTGAGAACTACCTTCATCATTTTTTCATGTTACTGTCTCAGAATTAGAACAAAAATGTTCAAATTGCAGTAGCAGTTCTTAATGAACTTATTAAGACAAGAATGTTTATTATATTTTCTCATTTGAGGGAATATTTAATAATAAGAGAAATTGGAAATTATTTCCACTTATGTCTTATTGTGTTTTAAACTTGCTCAGTGCTTTCCTGCACTGGGTCAGGGCAATCCCAAGCACAATTACAGGCTGGGAGGAGGACAGAGAGCAGCCCTGCTGAGAAGGACTTGGAGGTGCTGGTTAATGAGAACCTCAATGTGCGCTTGCAGGCCAGAAATCCGAGCATATCCTGGGCTGCATCAGAAGCAGTGTGACCAGCTGGTTGAGCGAGGGGATTCTGACAGAGTTTTAGGGCATCTGAGACTACTCACATTTTTTGTAAGAGTAAGTGTCACTCCAAGGGGCTTGGCAGTTTTCCATTTAACTGCCAACTTACAAATGGATGCAAGAAATTCCACTTGTGTCCTTTCAACTTACCATTTTTCTGTGCAGAATGTCCTCACATTCTGGTATTCCTAACACCACAGACCTTTCAATAGACTGTGCCTGTTCTGTCCTACTCATTTAATTTGTTGAAGTGAAAGAAGGGCTTCATCACCTGGTAGGTAGAACAACTTTCTTAGAAAGGGGGAAAAGGTGAAAAGTTTTTACTTCCAGTCTACTCTTTCCCTAATTAAAAACAGAACTTTCAGATTATAGTCATAGAATGGTTTGGGTTAGAAAAGACCTCAAAGCCCATTCAGTTCCTACCCCTACCATGGGCAGGGACACCTCCAGTTGGATCAGGTTACTCAAAGTTCCATCCAATCTGGCCTTGAACACCTCCAGGACTGATGTAGTCATGACTTCTCTGGGCAACCTGAGCCAGGGCATCCCCACCCTCACAGGAAAACATTTCATCCTAAGAGTAGTGTATGTTCACATATCGTGTCTTAGTGTAAATAATCTATATGGGTCATGGGAAAGAGAAGTACTACAGCATTTTTTTTAGCTATAAGAATTTTTCTTCTATGAAGACAAAGCAGGCTCTTTTGAGTCCAGTACCATGTTCATTAGACCTGAAATAAATTTACTGATTGAAAAAGCACAATTTCTTTCAGCTTGGCCCAACTAATTTACTTTTTGTCCCTTTTGTTCAGCTATCAAACTAAAGAGTAATGTTCACTCAGCTCTGAAAAATCATTGTATTTTGACAGGGTCCAAAAAGTTTTCTTTAATATTTTTCTTCAGATTGACTACAGTTTCTTGTTTTGCAACAGCTGGAAGTAATTACGTTTTATGTTTTAGCTGGCTAAATGGTTATTGTTCAAGATGTCTCTAAAGGAAGTAAAATTTTAATGGAACAACCTCAAAAAAAACCCCGAAACCCTGACATATGAATACAGATAGGATTTAAGTTGTTCCCAGTGTTCCCACTTCACACAAGGAAATAGGAAAAAATGAGCCTATCTCATTTCCATGATTCAGTACAACTTGATGCTCCAATTCCTTTGAGCTTTGTGAAGTGTTTTCCACACTCTTCCTCAAAATGGAAACTTCTGCTATGTATTAGCCTACCAAGGCAGCATGTATTCCAGGTCAAATTACAGTATGGATCAAATACTTGGTTGTATTGGCAACATAGGACTTTTGCAGGAAGTCTTAAGTATATAAGTTAGAACTACAGCATAGAATCATAGAATCGCGGAATCATGGAATGGTTTTGGTTGGAAGCCCATCCAGTTCCACCCCCTGACATGGGCAGGGACACCTCCCACTGAATCAGGTTGTTCAAAGCCTCATCCAGCCTGGCCTTGAACACCTCCAGGGATGGGGCAGCCACAGCTTCCCTGGGCAACCTGTGCCTGTATGTCACTGCCCTCACAGGAAAACATTTTTTCTCAAGTTCTTGATACCTCCCTCTTTCAGTTTAAAACTCTCCTGCATTGGTCCTCTTCCTGCACTCCATGATCAAGAGCCCCTCCCCAGCTTTCCTGCAGCCTCTTTCAGTACTGGAGCTGCTCTAAGGTCTCCTTGGAGCCTTTTCTTCTCCCAACTCAACAACTCCAGCTCTTTCAGTCTGGTGTCACATGGATGGTCCTCCAGCCCTGGGATCATCTTCATGGCCTCCTTTGGACTCGCTCTAGCAGATCCATGTTCTTTCTGTGCTGAGGGCTCCAGAACTGAATGCAGGACTTCAGATGAAATCTCATGAGACCAGAGCAGAGGGGCAGAATCCCTTCTCTTGCCCTGCTGGTCCCACTTCTTGGGCTGCAGCCCAGGATCCGCTGGGCTTTCTGGGCTGCAAGCCCACATTATCGGGCCATGGTGACCTTTTCGATGACTGCTCAGTCAGGTCATTATAGTGCCGAAAGGGTGATCTCAATTTTTGACATGGTTAATTGTCCAAAGGCAAAAATGGAACAGGAATTCTTATTATGCAACGAATTTCTGTAGGGTGGTATTCATTTTTCATTAGGCAATTGCTTAAACATGTTGATCACTTAATTTCCAAGGAAATAATCCTGCTTCTATTAAAGTCACTGTCCAAGGATCTCAGCAACTTCACTAGAAGGCCACTATATAAAGTAGCATATAAAAGCGAGTCACTTACCTTTTTCTCCTAATGAGATGAATCATGAGGAAAAAGCCAGGTTAATGTTCCAAGAAGCTTAATTAGAGTCAGGTGAGACCTTGGAAAGGCATCTAAGGTGATTTCAGGCAGTGCTTATATGAAAAGCCTTAATTAAGGAGACTTGATGGCCTTTCACTTAAGTCTCTTCAAGAGTGTACAGAGTCCTGTTTAACTCCTCCAGAACCGGTGCAAAACATATTTGAAATTCCAACCTGTTTCTTTGTAAGGAAATCAAACCAGCATCTCTGTACCAGCTCCTGTGACTCCAGTAGAGCAACCTCCTTCCTCAAGGAGACTCCCAGAAATGCAGTGTCACAGAAAGGGCATAGAGGAAAATATAATTAAATAGGAAATCAATACAAAGTTTACTGATAATTGAAACATTTGCAAAATTGCAAATATCTCGGTAGAACTGTGGTGAAGGGTTGAACGGTAGATTACAGAAGTATTTTATAGCTAAGACTGCTGTGATTTTTTTTTGTTTTTAATTTGCTTGCAAAACACAATCTCACATGGAATTCTTTTAGTCATCTTAAAAATCCACATAAGGTTTAAATTTATCACTGTAGACAAGGGTTTTTTCCTTCCTTCCTCCCGCCCCTCCCGGAGAACAATAAGGTATATGAGGTATCTTAGCTGCGGGGTGCATATTTGGAGAAAGTGCTTCCTGCCGAGCTCTTCTGCCTTTCTTGTAAATTAACTGCAAAAAACTCGGTCATGTTACAGTATGACATTTAGCTTTCTAATCTGTTTAATGCCATGGTTTGCACATGATGTTTTCTGATGTGCCTTTATGTTTTTGATACTAAAAAAAAACCCCACATTATAGTTGCAGTAGGGATTCTTTTCACAGACAGTATAACTTGTAACAAATTGCATATTTCAGAAGAAATATAACAAAAGACCCAACCTTTTATCTTGTTCATTAATCTAAAAATACAGCTTATGTCCGCTCTGTTTGTTGATATAATGGATAAGCACCATTTTGGATACATACACATGCTGCATCTTTAGCAAGTGCATTCATGCATATTTTAATGACTTAAGAATGGAAAAGCAAAGTTAGCTTTTGAATGGTCTCAAGTAGTCATTTGAAGACTTTTGTAATCAATAATTATGTAGTTGTATGTGTGTACCTGTGATTATCTATACACTCATACACTGCAACTCTGTTTTTCCAGGGTAAAAGTACTGTCTTGTATTTCAGATGTATAGATGCATAATTAAGTCATCATATTTGTCAGTTTTGCACACATTCATATGAAAGACTTCATAAAGGGAAGGTAAATGGTTTATTGTGCTCCATCTTCTTCAAGCCTCACAATTTCAGACTACTCTTACACAAGTATTCTTGAATAGAATTCATCAAATTTCATCAGGTTCAGCTGGTTTCAACCAGCTTTATGTAACTAGTATTTCAGAACTAGTGCTAAAGATTTAGCACTAAAGGATATAAATACTTTTTCCTGTAGAGCTTCTTATCTTCTTTCTTTTTACTTAACAGAATTTCAAAATATAAATATACATAGTGCGAAAGAGTCTGGGGTGAAGAGGAGAGAAAGATAAAAGAACTGAAAGTCTTAAAAGGCACAGTAGCAAGCCTGACAATATTCCAGAAGCATTTGGACAACGCCCTCAGACACCCGATGTGAATGCTGGAGTTGTCCTGTGCAGGGACTACAGCTGGACTCAATGATCCTTGTGAGTCCTTTGCAACCCGGGACATTCTATGATTCTACGTATTCAAAGCAAAAGCTGAAGACAATTTGTTTTTTTTCAATTGTGATCTTCACCTTCATCCCTCCCCCACTATTTTGATCCATATCTTTAATCCTAACCTTGGAAAGTCTCATCTCTACAACTGAAAAGCCTACTTCAGAGAGTCTTTCTGTAAGAAGGAAGCAAAATAATCCAGAAGAACATGCAGAAGGATTCAATCCCAGCCACGTGCACTGAAAATGAGTTACGACAGTACTGTCATAATTGAAATAATTTTTCAGTGAGGAGTACTGAGTCTACTAGCTGGCAGTTCTGCTTTTGTATTCCTCCTCAGAATAAAAGATTACAGATTTCTATTGCAGTTACTTTAGGCACAAAACTTCTGTGCACAACAAACCATCATCGTCTTGGCACATATTAATTAATCTGCACAACTGTTGGACCTAATTGCATGTTGACCACTAGATGATGGAATGATGAAGAGCTAGGACCTAAAATCCAAGGCTAGTTTGTCTACTTGAGGACCTGTAAATTAATATGTGCTGCGTGAGATGCATAGAATTTGTCAGAGAGTTTCGTTAAGTAAAGATGCAGACTCTTCGCCTTAATATCATACGTTGAATAAAACAGGGAAAAGTGTTTCTTTCAGATCAGCATGAATATTAGTAAAACTCTTCATCTTTCTAAGGAAAAAAAAAAATCTAAGGTAAGGCTTTCCAAAGCTTGCAAGAGTCTTTCATTTTTGATAGGTTTTGACATTTAGGGAAGGTGCTTAATGACTGGAAAATTGCAAACTTCATGCCAGGGAAGAATAGGGCTGTGGGGAAATGTAGATTTGGCAGTCACATAGATGTCTCTGGAAAGATAATCTAGAGAGGAATGCAAAGCCTTGCTGCTGGGACAGAACAAGCCCAGTACAGCTCAGTCCTCACAAGGTAGGTAGAAGAACCGGGGGAGCCAGACAGATGTACAGCAAGGTGAACACAAGTCACTGTGGTATTGCTGCAGCAGTGAAGGCAACACACTTTCTCAAAAGTTCATAGACAGGAGTTCTAGAGAAAAGATCATTCCCGTCTTCTCAGCAGTCTTGGGGAAGCAATTTGAATTCTGTACCTACTTTTGGGTCCATGCGAGTAAAAGTGGAAGGTCACAAAGACGTTTAGGGGGCTGAAGCATCTGGTGTATGAAAGGAGGTGAGGGACTTGTGATTGTTTAGCTTAGGGAAGCGGATGCTGAGAGGAAGGATGTCTCACTGCAGTATTTCAGGTAAACTTACGTCCAGGGTAGGTTTCTTCGATGAGTGTTTTTATTATTGTTATAAGAAGTATAACTTCTTGAGAGTTGAATGTTTGCATAACCACTGAGGTTTGCTGTTCTCGTGGTGGTATAAACACAGTATTAAAACAAAATAAGATCTTTAGCTTTTTAAAATATTTCCCTTTAGGTTTTTTTAAATATTTCATCTACTGCACATTCTTTCCATCCCTGTAAATTGCTTTTTATATGTCTGGAGTATTCATCAACACAAATTTTCTGGTTTTTTTTAACAATCTATCTTCTCAAGGTAAGGATAGTATCTCCTTAATATGTAACTTCCACAGTTGTAGCTTGAATCATCAAGGGACAATTCCTACCTGTCAGTTTAAATTGGAACCAATGAACTAAATTTAGAAGCATTAGACTGCATAAATTCTAGTTTAAAGAAAAGTAAAGCCATGGGTAGGTAGCTGAGGTGCCGAGACATTCAAAGAGACATGCTTAGGCGTTATTGACTTTCAGAGTCCTTTTCTGTGGCCTCTGGCAACCCAGCCAGGTTTCAAGAACACCTTCACAGTGTCTCACCTAGAAGTCTTACTACATTAATTTGTCTTCTCATATTTCAAATAACTCTGAAAATGTAGCACTTGGAGGATGCTGGTTTTGAGAAAGAAAGAATTGTATTTTTCATTCTGATGACTTTTGTCTGTCATGATGACAAATTGTGAAAGCAAAATAGACAATATAAATATATTAAAAAAAATCTGGGCTGCTAGGGAAAGCACTAGACGTGCAAGCTCTGCTAAAACTCTGAGAGGAAAATTATTTCAATACAACTCCTAGTTGCAAGCACAGAACCCTTCTAATGTGGAGAACTGCAACATCACAAGCTTGACATTCAAAGCAAAAGAACATATTGACATTGAACTTAATTATTATTTATTAAGGTAATTAATTACTGTTTGTGTGAGATACTGTGAATTACAGCCAATCGTTTGTAAAATGGTCATCATTTTGCATATTATTTCTTTTTCTATCACTAAAGGATTTCTGACAACTTTTCAGCTCCTAAAACACTACTTGGCCAACCCGTTTCTTTCACAATCCCCACAGATCAAGATATAAATTATTCAGCTCTTACCTGAAATAAAAAGCCTGTTCTTTCTGTGGCTTCTCTCCATTTTGTCATGGCTGCGCCTTGCCTTGGCACTGCCCTTTTGGAAGGGGTTAGCCAAAGTACTGTTTGTGCCGGCGGCACAGCCTTAGCTAGTCTAATTTTGGATAACTGAAAGGTCATAGCCACAAAGAAACAGCAGGTACAATTACTGCCATAGTAGAAGGGCGCAACAAATACATATGAATACCTAACAGAGTTCAATATTGTCTTTTGAAGTGGTGTACATAAAGTCCTGATCTTGGGAACAGAATGGAAAGCAATAATTAGGGCCTTTAATTTATCACTGAAATGTTAAAAGAAGTCTGACAGAGTAAACATCAGTTCTGACAAAAAGAGCAGGAGTCATGTGTTTATAGAAAAGATGGAGCCTTGCAGGGAGTTATTCTTCCACTGCTGGGCAGAATTCCTATTGACAACTCCAGGAGATATTGTTATTGCCTCACTTCTTCTCTCAGACTTGGAGGAGAAATAAACACACACTTTAGGTGAGTGATTCTGGTAATTAACAGACGACCTGAGCCTGCTAATAGAGCATTAGCAGAATACAATATTTTTTTCAGCAATTTCATTATTTATACTCTAAGAGGAGACGTAATTGGCTGTGCTAATTTAATTCAGGTAGCTTTTCTTTTCCCTTCTTGATCTCCCATTTCATATAGGGTTGTATAAAAGTACCCAAAGAAAAGGCAATGCCAGGATGCAGAACAAGATTTTTCTTGCAATATAGAGATTCAAAACCTCAGAAACCAACAAATCTATGTTAGTAACATTTGTGCATTTTCTCTTCCAAAAAAATCTCATTGTGATATTGTTTGAGTCAAAATAACCTCTTCTCCTTTATCAGCAGAGAAGTTCAAAGAACAATTTCATTTAGCAGCAGCTTTTGAAAGGTTGCCATTGTTTATTTTTCCATTGAATACAAAGTCTTTTGATTGTTTTTGCAAAACTAAAATTTCCAAAATATTAATTGCTCAATTAAAGCTTAATTTTTCCTTTATTTAAAATGATTTTTCATGTTTGATATCCGCAACAAAGGGACATCCCATCTCCTTTCTAAAACTTCTCTCGGTTATAAGTAGTTGTCCAACTGTGCAAAGCTGAAAAACTAAATGCAGGTTTTTCCATACCATGGATTTTCCATACCAGGGGGACATTGCTACCTGTTACACAGAATTTCCTCTGAGATGTTCATTCTGTATTCTGTTGACTTAATTGATCTTACTAAAAGTTAAGTCAGATTTCTTAATTTCTTTACATATTACCTCAAATAACATTGAGGTAGCCAGTTATACCTGTATTTTCCTTAACGTGGACTTGCTTTTGTCTCCTTGATCAGGACAGGCTGCAGTTTTGTCCTGTGTCTGTGGGTTTTCTTAATTAATTTTGGTAACGCATCAAAACAGTTTGGCCCAGATCCACACAACAGGCAGTCAGTGCTTGAGAGAGGTCCAGGGTATTGTCTGTAGAGGGGTTAAGACCTGACTTTGTCATACTAATACTGTTAAAGTCGGAGCTCAAATCATAATACAGTTTTTCTTGAAAGTCACAACATTCCTATGAGTATTCTGAGGAGCTAAACCAAAGCTCAAGGGAAAACAAACTTCTAAAGCGATAGATCTACTGCTTTTACCAACTGCTTTTTCCTAGTGTGCATGGGTTTTTTTAATATATAAAAATATGAAGAAAAGTAATTTAAAATTTTCAGGAGGGTCTATCTTTATTTTTTCCCAGCAGTACGACTGAAGAATTGCTATAACCGTTCGCCATTTTCTCTTCTTTGTTTTAGTAATGGGGAAGAAGGAGCTGAAAGAAACTTTGAAGCTTAGGCTTTATTGAGGAAAATTCAAAGAACAATCAAAAATTGCTTAGAATTGCTCCTTGATGAATCCTTTTAAAGAAAGTGATAGCTTTGATTTTATTAATGTTGAGGTTTGTTTTAATTTGTTTACAAATAAAAAGCCTTTTCTATAATGAATTTCAGAAAAAGATTTTTTCCCTTGTCTTTGTCTATAGAGTCTTAGTTGAAATGAGAGAATAATTAGAATGAATTAGTTAAGATTGATGTATCTAAAAATACAGAATTTCTAACTGTGAGAGAAGAATGGCTACTTATGATACTTACTGTGTCCCAGACACCTGAACTGGATCTACACCAGTTGTCATTGAAGCTGTGTATTTGCTATGCTGAGCGTGTCAGCAAAACTTTATAGCTTCCTTGTAGAGTTTAGACAATTAAAATTCCCAGTAGTTAATGCAGAGAGGAGCACTTGCAGACTAGGTAAGCTCAATGTGCAATTATGGATTTTAATGTGACCTAAGAGAAGATACCCATTGAGACCTGCCAGAACTGCAGTGTCGGACAAATGAAAGTGTTGTGATTTATAGATTTTGCAGACCTACGCATTCCAGGCTCGACATAGAGGCTTTCTTGGGTGAAAAAGAAAAACCCAGCTACAAATTGAAGCATTTTTTAAAACTGGGTCGTTGAAAGTGAAATGTAAAACAGCTGGGAGATTTGTGCATTTTCTGAACTTGTGCCCTGTGGGATGGATTTGGCTGCCAACTGTATATTTGTTAATTGCTGCTTTTGTCATCCAAAGAGCTTCTCAGAGCTTGACACTTATATTGAACATCTAAATTAAATTCCCTCTTGATGATGTATATGCAAAGGTACCTCAGAACAGCTTTTTACGTTACCTCATGAACATTTTCCACTCCAAAGGTCTGTAGCAAGTTCTCTCCTTCTACCATTAATCTTTCTGCAGACAAGTGTATTGTCTATACAGATACTTATAATGTTTTACCAACTAACAAACCATTTACCAAATTCATTTCTGTCATTATTGGAATGTGGTGACGGTTTATAAATCTGTCTGTTGTTGTAGAGGTAAGTCAATTTTTTATTCACTGAAAAATAGCAAGTAGAATTTTAACAAGTATTTTGAATATCAATAATTTAACTTTCATGAAAGTTTCTATTTCAGCTGAATGAGGTAATATTTTCTCTTAATATTTAATTGTGTTAGCTATGTAAAGGCTCACTAGATCTCTTTGGACATCACTTAATAAATTGCAAATGTCCTAGAGTAATGAACTACAAACACGACCTAGCAGAGGTTGCTGGAGTCACAATGCCCGTTTCTTGCTCGTTGTGTTAATGTGTGTTTATTACTGTATTTAAGGCTATGAGGTGAAGGTAAAAAACAGCTAGAGAAGGGTCCAAATTGAATTTCTGCCAGACACATAAGCTTTACAACAGATAGGAATCTACATTTTGTATTCCACAAACATCTGTGTGGCATTTCTGCAGGGTGAGCTCCAGCTAAGAGTGGTGAAGTTCTGTGTCACTCTGAGCCTGGATGGAAAAGGCCTGGAGTTGGTGTTATCTACAGTTTATAAGAACATCCTGAACTTGAGTTACAATGCTATGTGCCCCAAGCACAAGTGAGACGTGTTGGTGGCCTTTATGAGAGATGTGTCTCAGGCATTTTCCTGTGGTGGCGGGGAGGTCCTGGCCCAGGTTGCCCAGAGCAGTGGTGGTTGCCCCATCCCTGGAGGTGTTCAAGGCCAGGTTGGATGCGGCTTGGAGCCCCTGATCCAGTGAGAGGTGTCCCTGCCTATGGGAGGAGGGTAGAAATGGATGGGCTTGGAGGTCCCTTCCAACCCAGCCATAACACGATTCTATGATTTTGGGGAGCTGTCTGTCTCCAGGTATCAAACCTATGACGTGGGCATGTGGTAATGGCTCACATTCCCTCTGGGTGTGTATGTGATCTTACACCAAAAGGTAGCACAAATCCAAGCTTTCATCCTGGTATTCCTGTACGTCCCTCAAACTGCTCACTAGAATGGTTTTATACCAAGCATTGACAAGTTTGGATTAAGGACTACTCTCAGGTTTATACCTAAATGTAGTTCTTAAATCAATACAATCATTTGCATTTCTGTTCCCAAGAATTAAGTATGTATTTCAAAGAGCAGAAAAATTTGCTAAGGTTGACAATACAGTCTGCAGGCACAAACTCATTAAAAAGAAATGGAGACTTACATAATTTTTCTGTAAAAGTAACGCAAACACTAGAAATGATGAAAATATAAAGTACCAAAATGACCTTAACTTTTTTCCCTTAGTGAGGCAGCCTCCTTTGCTCTTGCTTTGTAAGAGACTATTTTCAGATCAAAGATTTTATTATTCTACAGCATGTGGATTACACACTTTATAACTACCGGGTGTTTAAAATATAAGAAGATTATTGAACAGGGGTGCCATTAGAGTTGATTAATTTGTGTTTGGAATATGCAGATAAATTGTGGTGTATATTGTGTGAGTAAGACCACTATTGGCATTCAGAGAGAAAGATTCTGGGTTTGGGGAGGGATTATTTGATTTCCTAAAGAAATTTGGTAATTTCTGTACCATATAGCAAAAATAAGAACTTTTCCAAATGTAACAGAGCCATTAACTGAAATAAGCCATGTGAGGAAAGTCTGTAATCTTACTTCCACTGGGTGATATCTTTATACACAGCCAGTGGCTTTGTCTTCTGGAAGGTTTTTTTTTTCCCTCTGGTGATATAGATTTTTTTTTCCCCAGTTTATTATTCCTCATCAATAATTCTGTAAGAAGTGGCTTGTAATAGAGGCTTTACTGCTGGGACTCTAGATAATAAGGTCCTCTTCTTCCTCACCCTTCTTCCACAGATCCCTCTCAACACAGTCACACACACACAAAGACGTTCTTGTACTGTCAGAGTTGATCTACCGAGATGTTGAGCTGTTTCGTTGTTGCCCAGATGTTGTTCCTTAAGAACAAGGACATCAAAGAACTCCCATGCTCTGCAAAACAGCTGAGTATTTGTTGGCTGTCCCCAGCAGTTTCAGTATTTATACAGCATCCAGAGGTTTTGTCCAAGGCAATTTTTGCCATAAGCTGCAATTAAGGTAGGAACTTGCCTTGCAGTTTCCTGCTGCTCATTCCAAAACAAATTGATGTCCCAGCAGTAAGTGTAATGATTACATGGCACCAAGGCCTTAAAAAACACAAGAACAACAACCCCCCGCTCTGCCTCCAAACAACAGTGAATAGAGACCAATTTCCTCCAGCTCTGAGAGTTTTGGAAACTACAAAGCAGTGTAATGTGTAGTACCACTGTCTGTGAAGTAGTGACCTATTTTGGTTGAATGTTGGTCTACCAAGGTAGCTTTTCACTGAGATGTCACTTGTGTCAGGGAGGCAGGAGAAGAGCAAACTGTTCCATAAGGGAAGGCGAGAGAGGATCTGAGGGTTGAGGAAAGCAGGCAGGAGCAGCGATGAGAAATAATCACACCCCTATGAGGACAGGATGAAAGAGTTGGGGTTGTTCAACCTGGAGAAGAGAAGGCTCCGGGGAAATCTTACAGCAGCCTCCCCGTACTGAAAGGGGCTGCAGGAAAGCTGGGGAGGACCTCTTGATCACCGAGTGCAGGGATAGGGTGGGGGGGGATGGTTTTAAGCCGAGAGAGGGGAGATTGAGATGAAAGATTAGGAAGAAATTCTTTAGTATAAGAGCTCTAGCCCAGGTTGCCCAGAAAAGTGGTAGTTGTGCCATCCCTGGAGGTGTCCAAGGCCAGGTTGGATGAAGCTTTGAGCAATCGGATCAAGTGGGAGGTGTCCCTGCACATCACAGGGGTTGGAACTGGATGGGCTTTAGGGCCCTTTCCAACCCGAAACATTCTACGACCCTATGATTATGCTTTTTCACAGAAGTCTGATCAAAGATTACACCACAGCACTAAATCAGAGCTGGCTTTAGAAACAGGCAGCTGAAAATCTACTTGGTGAGAAGTCATTGCAGAATCTCTACGCTTTGTTCAGGGCCTGGGTAGCAATGACTGCGGACACTAACGAGGATTCAGTTGTACTTAATACAATCTGATCAGAACATTTCTATGTAATTGACACGATAGACTGTAGGTTTAGTCCTTTTCAAGCTTTTATAAAATAGCTACCTCCTTGTATGACAGAAGGTAATTTAGTTTATTATTCTTCAGAAGTAAAAAAATCCTTTTCTTCAAAGTACTTAATTTAACCTCCAATTTCAAATTGAGTAATGGTTGCTGGAATCTTGTGAAGACTCAAAAGTAGTCCTTATTGCTCAGTAATAAATGCAATTGGTTTCCCTAAGACTTTTGGATTGCTATGGAAAATTTTCCAATCAAGTTGTTATAGTGATATGAATTCAGATTTTTCTAGAAAAAAACTAAATTTCCTTAGAATTTACTCATATCAGTCTTTCACAAAAAGATAATTTCCAGTGGGCTGCTGTACTTATCAAACAATTGGAGGTTCTCCGGTAAGACTTAAGGTGAAAACAGAGCGTCTTGTATCATGTTCTCTCCTTTTAACCTTTTTCTTTTTTTCTTTTAATTGGTACATTTTAGGGCTTTAAGTATCCCCTGTGAAATATGTTTTGGTCATTCTTAAAAAAAAGCATTTGGAAATTATGCCAAAGGATCAATGATAATAATTCAGCGATTCTACTGTAATGCCTGTCCCTATAACTCTCAAATACTGTAATCATAATCACCCAATAACCTGGTAAACCTGGAGATTATAATACTTGGATT
Organism: Phaenicophaeus curvirostris; assembly: GCF_032191515.1. Taxonomy (NCBI): domain Eukaryota; kingdom Metazoa; phylum Chordata; class Aves; order Cuculiformes; family Cuculidae; genus Phaenicophaeus; species Phaenicophaeus curvirostris. The sequence goes on along the minus strand of NC_091405.1, from coordinate 3,785,781 downwards.
GGAATCCTAGTCCTCCTGTATTTGAAGATTCATTTAAGAGAACACTGAAATAAGGCTAAGGAATGTCTTTAGATGAGTAAGAGCACTACAAAGAAAAATAATTATGTTATCCATCAAAACTACGCTGGAAAAAGTTTTGTTATTTTCCTTATTTTCACTGTCATTCCAAATGACAAATTTTCTGCGAAATTTGTAGATTGTATCTTGAACAAACCAGAGAGAACTCTGAAGTCACAAATCAAATAAGTAGGAAAATCAATTCATTTAATTGAGGAAAATTGTACGAACAAGTAATCCTAATAGCATTTTTTTCTCGCAAACTACCATCAACATATTGTATACTGACACAAAAATAGATTACAGTATCTCTAAAATTAAAAATAGATTTGTATGTATATATATTTCCCAAGACATTCTCATATTGTACAGCATTTGATCAATTCTCACCCTCTTTTATAACTATTGATGGAACAACAAATTATTCAGAAATAACTGATCAATGTTAGAATCAGTTCCTGGACTTCTTGTATTATCCATGGGTATGTTATTACTTTGTAATTTGTGATAGTATTTTCTTATTTATTGTTCTTCATGTTTGCCATGAAAAAAATGCAATGTCAATTATTTAGGCATATTTATATTTCAAACATTCCAGGAAATTCTTTAAACACTATTGTTCTCTAAAACTCTGCATAACCTTGCATAAATATATGCACTGTAGCAACGCTGATATCGCATCCTCTCTGTTCTCATCCATTTATTCTAGAGAAATTTCTTACTTTGTGATTTCAGTCACATATTGTAAAAACAAAATGAAATACTCCAAATCATCTACATTAGAAGACAGGGGACAAACAATTAGTCTGCCAGAAAATGTCTTTTCATTCCCTTATTCGGTTGGTGGGAAGATAGTCAGGTGAAGTCCCTGGTGACTGGAAAAAAGGTAAACATTGCACCCACTTTTTAAAAGGAGTAGAAAGGAGGACCCTGGGAATTGCTGACTGGTCAGCTTCACCTCTGAAATGGGGAAGACCATGGAACTGATCCTCCTAGAAGCTACACTGTGGCACGTGGAGGGCAGACGTGGTTTGAGACAGCCAGCGTGGCTTTACCAAGGACAAGTCCTGACTGACCAACCTAGTGGCCTCTATGCCAGAGTGACTACATCCCTGGGCAAGGGATGAGCTATGGGTGTATTCTGTCTGTTAGGGTGGATTTAGAGGAGGCTACAAAGATAATCAGAGGGCTGGAGCATCTCTCCTGTGAGGACAGGCTGGAAGAGTTGGGGTTGTTCAGCTTGGAGAAGAGAAGGCTCTGGGAACACCTTGTGGACTTTCAGTGTTGAAAGGGGGCTTATGAGAAAGATGGGGGCAAACCTTTTAGTATGGTCTGTTGCAACAAGACAACGAGTAATGGTTTTACACTAAAAGAGGGGAGATATAGACTGGATAGAAGGAAGAAATTTCCGTCAATGAGGGTGGTGAGGCACTGGCACAGGTTGCCCAGAGAAGTCATGGCTACCCTATCCCTGGAAACGTTCAAGGTCAGGTTGGATGGGGCTCTGAACAACCTGATCTGGTTGAAGAGGCCCCTGCTCAGTGCAGGGGAGTTGGACTGGATGGCCTGTAAATGCCCCTTCAGCCCAAACTCTTCTATGATTCAACGTATTTATTTCTGTTCCATTTAGGTTACTAGTATAGTGGTGCAGGGATAAATATAAGGGTTGTGTAAAAACACAATAATAATGCTACCTTTTAGAGGGAAAGTGGGTTATGGTATTTATTTACATAGTGCCTTTAAAATAAGGCAAGTGTGTTTATGTGATATAAAATCACCAGCTGTTTGTGGGGAAACCCTGCAACAGGTGCATTGAACAGATTTTTCAAAATTAACATCTACAACTGAAGCTCTTTCGTTATAATGTCTATTTTTAAATAGACTATGGCTTAACACAGCACTTCCTAAATTAAAGTTTTTCGACTAGGAGCATGCCATTATACATATTCATCCATTTGTGCTCAAAGTAGGGTTTTCCTGGAACATAATTAATTATTGGCAGAAGAGATCTGGGAATTAATATTTTTGTAGTTCACTTCCAGTTTTAGGCTTAATACTTTGTGATCTAAAAAATCTGTATTTGATGAAATTAAGATATAAAGGCTAGACAGGCTTAACATTTTTGTTTTCTTGCCTTCTAAAGGCTAACTTCCCAGGTAAGGATGTTTTTATTACTATTCCTTCCTACCTTGCCCCAAGGTACATCATGTCCCAAAGCTGGTACAGTTCACAACTGTTCCGATCCTCCTAAATTAACAAATTAATGATCCTTCTCCTTCCGTGTAACACAGTGGTACTTTAAAGTCTGGCCTTTGCAAATTAGAAATAGCGGTCTGAGTTGTGCAGATGATGATTCAAGAAACTTGGAGTGGTTTTGGAAATACTACTTTTCATGTAGCAAACACAGCCCTGACTACCACATGAGAAGAAAGTTAAGGTTAAAGAGAAATTCAGAGAGTTCAGAAGCGCTGGAATTAAATTTATCTGAAAAACTCTTTTAATGTAATTCCATTAATGTAAAGCTGAATGTTAGGGTTAAAGTTTTCTCTACTTTCAAAGCAGGAATTCTCTCACATGCAACCTTGCCAAGCACTATCTGATTCAGCACTGACGTTTGCCCCTCAAGCAATGGGAGCAATAATGAGGAGTCTGTGAACAATGGTGGGTTATAATCAAACACAGGCCAGCCAGTTGACGTGTCAAAGTACTCTGCACAGATGGGTTTGCAGCCATTTACTGGCTGCAGAGGTGTATGGAGTCCTCGGTGGCTGATGTTATGAGGAGTCATAAGATGTGCATGCTTAGTAGTTACAGAACATATAAAATCTACTTCTAAACCCCAGTTTCTGAAAATCTACCTTTTCAGTCAAAGATATGCTTACATGTACACATCAGCTGGTGGACATAGACTTGAAGACTTAAGTAGCAAATGAGTCCTTGCAGAAGCCTATAACGTACTAAAAGCTGTATATTTTACTTAATTTGGTGACTAGACATTAGATCTAAGCTCCGTGGTTGGAAAATGTCTCCTGTCCCATAGCTTATGTGAAGCATGAGGAAACTCTCAATACTCAAATGCATTCTGTGCAATGTGTTCAAATAGTGGCTTATGTAGAGACAAATTCCTATTACGTTTTAGAGGAAAATTCGTCTACTTAAGCACAAGAAGCACTTGGAGAGAGGGACAATGGAAATCTAGTGTGAGTTCCTCAGAGCTGGTTGAGAATTTTGACTCAGGTTTGTGAATACATCTACGCTTACATGTACGTCTATATAAAGTGCACAAATGACAGTTTTCTTTGCAGTGGGCTGCACATTTCTGGTATGTTTTCCCATCACCCTTCCAGAATGTCCTATTTAGCTTCTATCTCATGACAGTACATTAAGACACTTCATGAAGACACCTTTGCACCAGTGGTAATTATTTTCATTTCTGGCTCATTGTTGGGGTTTTTTTGTGGATAGAACAGTAACAGTTATTTGTCTTCTGAATCCTTTTTTCCAAGAAAATGTGAAAACTGTCTGTTTAGCATAATCTTTTTTTTCCAAACTGAATAAAAATAATTATTATTCAGCTATAAATGTTCCAGAATGACAATCTCTCAGTTCTCTCTCTCCCAGTAAAAGCAGATGTGACATCAGATAGCCAAACATGACATGCATTTAGACCATGTCTTAAAGCAAAGACTGAGCAGAATTTCACAGAACAAACAGCTTGATATTAAGATTATGTTCCGGTTTGAACCGATGTTCAATGTGTTTTGTGGAAAGGCAGCTAAACAGTAAACAAATCCATTTAGGTGGTTCTTGTTCAGCAAAGCATATCAAGAGATCTTAACCAAGCTGAAGAGAGCAGTGTGACAGATTAACTCTGATGTTAGCAAATGAATCATTACAAACTTCATGAAAGTTCCTTGTTGACATGCAGCCATGGATGCCAGAGTATTTAACAAACGCAGGAGGTGGAGATACTGAAGCTACTGATAAAAGTCCGACACCAGAACTACGTGAGTACATCTTAGGTTTGATGTCACAGTAGTGATAAAATTTAATTTCAGTATCTGCTTAAGGTTAAGAAGGATCTTTTCTTATTTCTGTCAAGTCAAACACCAGAAACGTTTTTTAAAAAAAACTCTTATATCCGCTTAAACTGCTCTGAGAGGAAACAAACTCTTCCATATATGTTCTTATTAGGTCTCTGAAATGACAGCTGTTCTCACAACAGCCAAATGAAGTGCACATTATGTTGTCATGTCATGTTCTTCAAGTGAATAGTAGCAATCATCTTCAAGGATGTGCCAGTATAATTATATTTCTATTTTTAATCCATTTTAAATACATGATCCAATTTACATTTGTCTATAGATATGTACATTTACATTCTATACGCAGCTATCGCTAGGGCTAACTATAGTGCTGCAGGAATTGTACTGTATAAATGCTGAACTAATTAAATCTCTAAGAACCTAAGTGTTATAGTTGCAATATTCCTTGTAGTATATGGGATTCTCACAAACAGAAGAAAACTCTTTTCTGTTTTCATGAGATATTTAAAAGCTAAGAGTCTCTAAAATTCCTATGTGGAACTCTTACACATTCTGCATCTGCATGTGCTGTGATAAGAAACTTCAGCTAAGTGCAAGTGCATTTTCCCTCATATTTGGAAGAAGAGAGGCAATGATACAGTCGATGGAGTTTCTGTGCAGTTTTCAGATGGAGCTGCACTTCGAACATGAAAGCACTATTCAGTATCAAAAAGAGTTAATGAACACTACAAAAAGGGAATAAATTGAACAAATGTTGGCAGTGAGCTGAAATCTCAGAATGATGTACCCTTAGTTGTTTTTTCTCCAGCTGTGGACTTCATGCAGATTATGAAACTAGTTCATTGTTTTAAGCAGGTCTGCTTTCTGCTGCCTTTCAAATTGCTGATCTCTGGTGTAAAACAATAACCTCAGGTTTGTGACATTTCCCAGTATAGCCACTGATGTCAGCTATCTTGTTGCTAATTTTACCATTTAGTAGGAAAGTAATGATGAAAGCTTTTTTAGATGCTTGTAACAATGTCAATATACGTGAAAAAGAAATACATTTTCCCTCACCTGTTTTTCCCCAGTTAACAAAGTAGAAACATTCTGCTCTGAGGTATTCAAGAAGGTGAACTGTGCCCAGACTTGTTGGCATTTTAAATATACACCTGTGTATGTGTCTATTCCAAGGTTCTTTACAGCTGCAGTGATGAATATTCTGGCATACAGAGCCTTCATTCCTGCCCACTGTAGATTCAGGCCTTCATTAAGGAACTTACCACATAATGAATGGATGTTAAGTAACCTAGAATTTTCTCACAAGGTGCCACTGGGAAAAAAAATTAGTTTGTTTCCCTTCTTATTGCCTCTAGGAGCCAATTCAGCTTTGATTAACCTCATGTTCAAGATTTCTAAATATACCTAAATGTACACGATACCAAACTATTCTATGATTCTATGAAATGTTCTTCCTGACAGACTTGACAAAATAACATTAGCATTTCACAGCCAGAGCCTTGGAGGATCAGGAGAAAGACAACAGTAATGTTACTTTTTGTGTGGGTCTCACAGCCGTTGTCTTTCAGTGCGGTTCTGTTGTAGTGACCTGGGACAGAACATGGCTTTAGGATGTGCTTAATCGAAACAATAGCTCCATCAGGTACAACAACAATTAAATCTTCCACTGAAACATCTTCAGAGCATTGAGAGATGATAGCATTTTTTATTTGTTGCTTTACAGGCCGCTATCTAAATGCTGTGAAATACGCAATAGTCAGGCCATGAAGGAAGAAGCTTTTTTATTACTTTGTCCTTGCTGCTGTATCTGAGGTTACATGGATCTCACTGGAGGGAGGTAATGTTCTTTCCTGGTGAGAACAACATGCTCAGTGGAAGAAATGTCTGGATTGAAGGCAGAGGACGTGAGAGGGTTAACAGTGGTGGTGGCTGAAAAGGAGTTTGATACAGAACCAGGCCTTGGACACAGGGAAAGAAATTTCTTAAGAGCTGGTAAGGAAATGTGGAGTTCGTTGCAGCCCAGGAAGCCACCGAATGGCTTAACTGAGCAAAGGAAAGAACCTGACTTTCAGGAGCTTTGTAGAAAAGGAAGAACTGTAGAAGTATTTTCTTTTGTTTTATTGGTCACCCAACTAAAGACAAAAGCTGAGAACTGAAGCCCACTAAAACCACTGCAGTATTCTTTTTCTAAATTCCTCAACTGCCAGGTGAAACAAAATCTAGGTGTTGCATTCTTTTGGTATACTTAATGCTCAGAAAATCTTTGTGGTGGAAGGACAATGCTTACTATCACTAACACTTGCATGCTGGCAATGCAGTGAATGTGATTAATTCAAAGAAAATGCATTTTGAAGTGAGATAAGTGCTTTAGAGAGAGTCAGTTAGAACAGCTTTGAGTATAAAGTCAGATCTGGTTTAAGGACTGTGGAAGAAGAAATCCTTTTTTGCCACTCAACCAAAGACAAACTTGACTGGAAAGAGACCTCTTTCTCTAAGCATTGTTCAAGGTAACTTCATGGATTATTTTACTTAAATGTAAGTTAAGGTTGTGGTGTAGGATTTGGAGGGCAAGCTGCTTTTTGAAAAGTTTCTGTGTCCTCTATAAAAGGAAAAGCTCTTAACCCAGTGGGTGGAGAAACACTGAAGCATCTCCCCAGGGAAGCAGGCACAGCACCAAGACTGACAATATTCCAGATGCATTTCACCAGTACCCTCAGACACACGGTTTGAATGTTGGGGTGTTCCTATGCAAGGACAGAAGCTGGACTCAATGATCCTGGGTGGATCCCTTCCATCTCAGTACATTCTATGGTTGTATGAACTTGTGCTACCTGATATGGAGAGGAAAACAGACCTTCCTCTTTGTTCTGTGCACTGAAATGAGTTTGGAATATCAGTTGTTTTTTCTCACAAAGCTAATAGACTAACATGATTATTTTTGCAATATAGAAAATATCTTGTAGAATTGAATTTCGCAGACCATGCTCTATCAATGCTTCCTCTAAATTCCTAGTTGTTATAACTAAACTGAAATAGTTCCCAGACTGATCAATCAACATGTATTAATCAAAGCCCACTTAAACTTCCAGTCTGGTATTCATCTTCATACAGATTCACTTGTTTCAGTTTTTAACATAATTCTGCAACAGTTTAAATCCAGAATATTTATGAAAGCAACATCGACCAACTGAACTGAAAAAGTATATCTATTTTGGACAAAGTTATGCTTAGACCAAAATTTACAGTATATACTGTAATGGGGCAAGTGGCAAGGCCAGTAGGAAATCAGTCCAAAAGAAGTATAAAAAAATAGAAGAGAAAATGCAGCAGGTGATGAATAGAACGGCAAATGACAGCAGACAAATAGGCAACAGCATTAAATTGTGTCTTTATGCTTTGTGATAAAGCAATATCACTACAAGTATTACATTATTAGGGTGGGATAGAATTTACTTAAATATTCAGGGCCTCCTGCACTGAAAATGTGAGTCCAGTAACTGTAAATCTGTATTTTACAGTAAGTTTCATGAAGACCTAACAAGGGGGGGGATTAAGTAATACGGCATAAAGAGAAGGAACAAATGAAAAAACATAATACAGATGATTTTTTAGAGAGAGCTGAAAAATCACTGTAATCTCTATTAGAGAGCATAATACGGCTGCTATAGAGGATTGGAAAACACTAGGGAAATTTAGTTCAAGTACTTTTTGCTCCAGTAGAGAAATAATAGTGATTCATTATATTAATTCCTTTGACATATTAGGATGTTTAGGGTTTAGGAAGTGAGATTCAACATGTCTAGATATTACCATGAGTATGGTTGGGGTAGCCTGTTCAGGTCTGCCACCATGTTTAGTGGCTGGATCCCAAAGATCATGGAGATGGTAAAAGGCATTGATCAGTCCTCATATGCTTACAGTACAGTACCCGTGGTAGAGGACCATTTCATCTTCACTAGCATCTTTGGGGCTATTAGAATACAGATAACAAAAAATCTTTAACTACAGAAATGTGATGAAATACAACTTTGCATTGGAATTGCAAGGATTATAGACAGACATATTAAAATCAGTAAGTGATAAAGAAGCAAAGCATGTTAAATTACCAAGGCTTATTAAAAAATACTTAGATGCAAAAACATTCTTAAATACAGATTTTAAACTGGAAAAGGTTGTCAGATAGCTTTAAATTACACAATGTTTTCAGAAATAGGACAGTGAGATGTTTACACAAACACTGTGGTAGACAACACTCAGCCTTTTTAATTACCTTCAGAGATATTTCCTATTATGATAATTAAAATTTTAATCTGATTACTAGAATTTTAATTTATACCTTTACTATCTCAGCATATTGTCTTGATTAATTTGTTTAATTAATTTAGATTACATAATATATATTACAGTCCACAAACAATGTTATAATTACACTTATGGCTACTTTTTCTCTGTTATTTTAGAAAAGGAAATGAGAGATGACTTATTGAAAACTTCAAGATGCTTCTACCAGACTGTTCTGCTCAGCCTCAAAAACTTATTCTAAGAAAAAAAAAATATACGAAAGTATCATTGCTGATCTGTAGTTACCATTGTGATTCACTTCTGAGTAACTGGCTCCTTTTGCATAGGAGCCATCTCTCTGTTCTTTAAGACTAATGTTCCTCAGTGGTTTTAGTTCTGTGCCAAACAGAAGAGTTTTCTTCTTAGAGGGATATATATCAACAAAGAGATTCTGATAATTGACTTTACTCAATTTTCCTAAATAATCATAGAATCACAGAATTGTTTAGGTTGGGAAAGATCTTTAAGAACATTAAAGAGTTTGAGTCCAACTATTAAGCTAATGCTGCCAAGTTCGCCACTAAACCATGTCCTGAACTGCCAAATCCACATGTCTTTTAAATACCTCCAGGGACGGTGACTCTACCACTTCCTTGCACAGTCTGTTCCAATGTTTGACAACTCTTTCTGTGAAGGAATTTCTGCTAATATTCAGTCTAAACCTCCCCTGGCACAACTTGAGGCCATTTCCTCTCCTCCTATCACTTTTTACCAGGGAGACGAGACCAGCACCCACCTAACCACAACCTCTTTTCAGGCAGTTGTAGAAAATGATGAAGTCTCCCCTCAGCCTCCTTTTCTCCAGACTGAACAGCCCCAGACCCTTCCTCAGCTCCATTCCCCTTCTCTGGATGTACTCTAGCCACTCAATGTCTTTTTTGTACTGAGGGACCCCAAGCTGAACCCAGGATTCGAGGTGCAGCCTCACCAATGTCAAATAAAGGGGGATGGTCACTTCCCTGCTCCTGCTGGCCACGTGATTTCTGATACAAGTCAGGATGCCATTAGCCATCTGGGCCACTGCTGGCTCATGTTCATCCAGCTATTGACCAGTGCTCCCAGGTCCTTTTCTGCTGGGCAACTTTCCAGCCACACTTCCATAAGCTTGTAGACTCATTGTTGCTCAAGTGTAGGACTTGATGCTTCGCCTTGTTGAACCCATAAAATTGGTCTCTGTCCATCAATCCAGCCTGTCCACGTGCCTCTGTGGAGCCTTTGCCTTGCTTCTCTCAGGATTTTTGGAACCGTAGCATTGAATGCAGTGTCATCAAAATTGAAAAACATTCTTCATAAACCTTTAGCTCTTTCTAAACAGAATTTCACTTCAAACTAGATCAACTTCCATATTCATGGGTTTTTTTGATTCATACTAAAAGAATTATGTTAATTTAAATGTTGACTAAAATAAACTTTTCCTGTAACTAAAACACAGTTAGTTAGTCATGGAAAAAAAAAAAATTACATGGGCATCATAAAAATGAGTGTGGGGTTTGATTTCTTAAATGATTAAGTAATTTAATAAGTTTAATTCCCAAGACAAAAGAACACGAAGTGTTAAGTAACTACTCATGCAGCTCAATTTGAATTGCGAATTCCAAATATTCTCAGTGAAGAAATTTGAGTCAACTGATAAGAAAGTTATGCCTACAAAAGGTTCATCACACAATCAATAAAATGTTTCAGTAAAGGTCTGGAATATGTCTACATGCGTAATAACAAAAAGCTACCTTTGAGTATGTATTTTCCATTAATTTACATTGGTCCAAATCTGCTTGTGAATTGTTTGAGCAGAAATATTCCAAAATCATTAGCCTACAGGTGCTAGAAGTGGCTAGTTTTGATCAGCCAAATCTGGATGTTCTTTATTGAAGTCAATTTGACCCATACTTGTATATATCTCAACTTTTGTATTATATTCTGTTGTCTGAGCTACATGCTGAGAGAAAAGAGCAAAAGGATAGATAAACATGCCAAAAAAAAGAGACAAGTAAACTACTATCAGTTCCTTTGCCTGTTTGTACTGAATAATCTAGGAATTAGTATTCCAGGCTTGTGACTCTACCTCTTGGCTCTTAGACTTTTAAATGCAGTTGCTAATAATCTCTCTGCATTCATGCATGCTGACAGATATGCCACAACACTTTAATCAGCATTGGCTACAAGGCTAATAAAGGTTAGTAATAAAATAAAATTCTGTAGGGGCTCCCTCTTTACAGGCAATATCAAGCCCTATGAACTTTTAATGCCTACTCTGTCTATTTAGATAGTTATGGCTCAAAGCTGTATTAAAAATAGCAAGAAATGCTTATTTTGAAGAGTTTGAAAATATTGCAAATTACACTGTAGCATTGGCTTATTCCAAACTAATTTTATCCCTTACTGACCTTTGCAGAAACACTTCTCTTTCATTTGGCAGCTTCATTTCCCTTCTTTCCTTCTGTCTTATTCCCCTGTCCTTTTACCTGTGGTTTATTTAGTCATCTGGAATTGGTGTGATGAGACTGCTGCTTTTTAACTGTGTAGCTGATAGGTTTGTTGTGTTCACCCAAAAGCAAATACCTATTTCTCATTCCATTTCCATTGCAGCTTCATTTTCATCTCAATATTGTATTCCTCAGGAGTTGCACAATAGATTTCTTTTGAGGAAAGCTATGAATGTATTTACTCTTTGCTTTACCTCTCTACAGGGTACTGTGGGTTTTCATCTCCTTTATTTCCCTGTGCATTTTATTTTTAAAAAAATCCTAAATTCATTAGGAAGATCAAAATAAATTCAATGAGTCAAGAAATATGTGTATACCTGCATTTGCAATAAAGTTCTTCCATTAGCATTATTTATTAAAAACAGATAGAATATAGCACAATTTCAGTGCAAAAATTAGTAAGCTAAAATCTTCTTACAGTGAAAGATGGATATGTCTGGTATTCTTTAGGATCACCAAGCTTCTGTCGGGTCTAATTCTACCCTTTTAGTTGATACAAGTTTCCAGACTTCATAGTGGAAATTGCATCTTTTTACAGTCTTGAGGAAAAAAAGTGAACCTGCAGTAGTCTTGACATAATGAGTGCATTTAACTATGGAACCACTATTTCCTTTCAACCCACATAAAATAAAATACCCAGACATTGATCTGCACCATCCTGTTGTTTCATCTCAGAGTCTCCACTCACAAGACCAGGAGATATTGGATTCTTGTTTCCAGACTCCCATCCTAATCCAGAAGTCGATGGGCCTGCCAGACTCCCATAAATCTGTGGCAAAAGCAGTCTGGCATTGACATGCCCATTGCAGCTGTTGTTATTTAGGTAGTTCGTGAGTTTATAGAGCATCTGCTTCATTCATCTGTAATGACATTATAATTGTATTTTGAATGTAATTCCTTCCAGTTATTCCAGAGGCATTGACAGGACAGTTTGACCCAGTGTTCCTCAAAAAGAACCTTATAATCCTGTAGAATATTGTTCTGTTGTGCTCTAGGCATCTCCAATTTCCATTGATGAGCTGTCTGCATTGCCAGAGTACCAGCTATATTGACTACCAGTGCATTTTTGAAGGTCCTCCTTTGCCAGTAGCCTGGACTGTACTCAGAGATGTGGTTTAAGGACCAGAGGCTCATAAGGTTCTCCTTTCAACATCCACAGCTTGACTGGATGAACCTCTATCCTCAGTGATACCACTTAAGATGCCTAGGAAACGGAATGCTTGCAGAGGACAAATAGATCTGTAGAATGCCTACTCTCACGTTCAAGTATCAGTGTTTGGATAATCTAGAAATAGATGAATTAATGTTCTGTTCCTGCTCATTGTGTGATGGTAAGGGGCTCAGAATTATCCCAGGAGCAAAGAACCAAAGAAAGGAAAGTCATAGAATCATAGAATCATAGAATCATAGAATAACCAGGTTGGAAGAGACCCACTGGATCATCGAGTCCAACCATTCCTATCAAACACTAAACCATGTCCCTTAGTACCTCGTCCACCCGTGCCTTAAACACCTCCAGGGAAGGTGACTCAACCACCTCTTCAAGACCTCTCTTTGATACGTGTTGGGGAAGGCTTCATAGCTTACTGCAAGATGCCCCTCGAATTTGGGTGCAAAAAGAACTTTATACCTACCTGAAAGGTCTGCCAAATCCTCTCCTGTCTTCTCTTTCTGATGGGATCCATCTTCCCTTATAGTGATGCAAAACATATTGCACAGGAAAGTTGTTTTGTTGAAGCCTTCTTCAGACTATTCTACTAGATCCTGAGGTTTTACCCTTGGTATTTCAGTCAAAGCACTCTCGCCATGTCCCAGAGATGATATGAGTAGCAGTCAGAGTCCCAGAGCATCCTTGTACCAACCATACTGCAGGGTTACTTGCCCTGCCTTTAAAGCCAGAGACACTTGTGGATCTGCCACACTAATAACTATCAAATAGTTGTAGGAATGTCAGCAGTGTAAGCTGAGAGGTAAGGCATTACATAAAATTAAAACTAAAATAGCAATAAACAACACAAAACAAGCAAATGCCTTCCTGTTTGGTTGTTTATGTTTTTTTGTTTTTATTTTAATGTGGGATCTGTAGCTTTATATTACTGCATCCAGATTAATTTTCAATGCCTTAGCCGTGGTGCTCACCTACAGGCCAGAGATAATGGGTTGTCACATCTAAGCAATAAATCTCAAAATTCTAAACCTGAAACAGGACTAGCAAGCCACAAACCAAATGCTTATGTTGAAATATGTCATCAAGTTGCTTTAAGGAGTAAATCTGTGATCTATTCAAGGACTTCTAAGAGAAAAACAAGACCAAATTTGTTGATTACAGCATTTGTTTAGACTTTATTGTCCAAGTTAAGTACTAATTCCCTTCCTTTCATTTAAGATTAAGAAAAAATTGGATTAAATGAATTTCTGTGTGGAGGACCAACAAAGTGACTGTTCTACTTCTGTCCTATTTTCAGGGCTAAAGAAGGATTTAAATGATGCCTAAGTATTTATGAAACTCATTAGCAAAGGTATGAGTCTTTTTCCAGCCCAATAATGCAAGGAAAAATGGTTATTTTCATTTCCACGTATTATAAATGTTTAAAGATGTTTCTAGAAGGACTACTTGCAGATGCAAGGTTATATCCTTTTTTCCTTTCTAAGTGCTTGGGTTTTTTTCTAACAGCTTTTACACTTTGTTCATAAAAGAAAATCACATACCGTCAGTTATCCTTACAGAGAAAGCCTTATGTTTTGTAATAATATACTCAATTTACTGTACTATTTTTGCAATTCTGCCAGTGTTTAAGACTTCACTATTCATCACAAAGTCAAATCCAATTTTTTCACTGCTTGATTTCTTCACTAGCACTACAATTAACATGTCCTTAGTCCTATTCTTACATGTCTTCCTTTTTATCAACATCTGGCAAGCCTATAGTTTGTGTGGTGCAATAGTTCTGCAGGCATTTACAGGAAGTATTTTAAGCATATCTAGGTGACAACTGTGGATAGAGAAATAAAGTAATTCTTCTTTACAGCAGTATTTTCCTTTTGTTCTTATTTGAGTTCAACACTGTTCTTTTCACTGAGCAACCTGTACCGCTTGTTTGGCATCAGCATCCCCACTTAGAACTCCAGCTTCACCATCTACTAGTGCAAACCTGATGTGCTGTTCAAGACTTATACTTGATACTCTTTTGAAGTGGTCTGCGAGGTTTACAATGTAAATGCAAAACTGGATTATATCCACTCTGTAATATTGTATTTGTTGAATAACAGAGCTGGTGTTTTTCTGTGGTTGTCTTATAAAAGCATTTTCACCCCTGGGTTGCCAATGATTTTGTATTCAGGATTCAATAGCATAATTCCCAACAAACTTTAACATTAAAATTTAGTCACAGTTAAACCACATCTGCACCTTATGTACAAAAAGGATAAAGCACTGGTTCAGATATGGACTGGTTTACATATTCTTTTGTGATGTTTAGGATGCATTCATGACACATCAGTACCAGAGCTCCTATGTGAATTCAGATTTCTGATTTGCAATGAGTTCTCTCTGCAATTGTTCTCTATTCCCAACAGGCTGCGCACACTCAGGCAGGTCAATAAATTTTTGTGCCTCATGTACCTTCTGGAATCACAGAATCATAGAATGGTTCAGGTTGAAAGGGACCTTAAAACCCATCCAGTCCCACCCTTGGGCAGAGACACCTCCCACTGGATCAGGGGCTCCAAGCCCCATCCAACCTGGCCTTGAACACCTCCAGGGATGGAGCAGCCACCACTGCTCTGGGCAACCTGGGCCAGGGCCTCCCCACCCTCATTGTGAAGAATTTCTTCCTAATGTGTAATCTCAGTCTTTCCCCCCTCTGATTTAAAGCCAATCCCCCTCATCCTAGCACTACAGGCCCTTGTAAAAAGCCCCTCCCCAGCTTTCTTGTATGCCCCTTTCAGTACTGAAAGGCCATTATAAGGTGTTTCTTAAATAGTCTTCTATTTTCTCTATATTTCAAGCCCTGCGTTTTTCTGTAGTCTCCAGATACTTCAAAAATAACAAACAACAGGAAAACTGTAGTAACAGTTCTGAGTCTACAATATAACTTTGCCAATTTATTAGCTGCCAGGAAACTTATTTGTACCATATATATAGCAACTGTGTGGTTGCTCAGACACTTCCAATGAATGCTTTGCATATTTATAAAAGTTAATGTAGTCTAAATGTCATAGATGATCCTCCTCATGTAAGACATAATCCATCAACATCAACAGAAGTCTTAAAGTCTTTAGTGGTTATATAAAAAAATGTTGGTAATGTTTCTTGGTTTTCCCCCTCAGTGTTCACTGTGTGAAAATTACTTTGATGTAACATCTTTTATTACAAGCTTTTTTTACTTTTTCTATCCTTTTACTCCTGCTTTCAGTTTTTCTTCACCTTTTTAATGCACAGCAGTAGCTGTATTAGTGAATAGCATGACACAACATGACCATGTCTTTGAAACCAAATATAGTTGGTGCTAAGCGCTTGATTCACATTATGGGAACTTCAAGCAGGCTGGTTTCTATTTGGTCTCGTGGTCTAAATACTCATTAGTGGTTGCATCCAGGAGTACAACTGAAGGATATTAAGTTTGTCCTCTTCATGACTGCTCTTGTGGTCCATAATGAATAGACTTCAAAATCACAGTCATGATTGAAAATAAAGCAGCAAAGCAGTTGCACAAAGTAGTGTGTGTGTGCGCTTGTATTTTCTGGTTGCTATGCATTTAAGATATGTGTGCATATACAAAGTTATTGCATGACCTTTGCATTCTAAAGCATAAAGACCTAAAGCCAGTTTTCCAGGCAGGCTGAGGAGCCACTGGCACTGCAGTAGTAAAAGATTCACGTTAGAAGAGAAGGAGCAGGTCTCTAGACTGTTTTTGCCTGTACGGTTACTCTTGCTGCAGACAGTGGCACAGAGATCTCTAAAGAACTGTCTGACAAGTCCATCCGCTCATTGATCACTTCAGCCTGGCAGGGAGGGTAATCAGTCACTAACAGGATGGATTTTGTCAGGCTGATTTTAGCAGGGCAGGGTCTTAGAGCCAGTGTATCTTGCAGATAAGCTTAAAAAAAGGCAGAAGAAAACACAGTAGTAATCATGTCAGCCTGTCAGACACCCAGCTCTCACACAAAACAACAAGATCCAAGATGGTCAAAGCCAAGTGACCCAAAAACACTCTCTCAAATAGTTGTAGATAGCCTGACAGTTATGGACAAGCCCTGCTTTAATGGAACAAAGCCACTGCAGAGGGGAGAGCAATGTGAAGAGAAAATTGCCATGTGAAGTATTTATATTTGATTCTGACACTTTCTTTCTCCATGTAATTATTAACACATATTTTTAAATGCCTTAGAATTTCATTTGGATTAAGATGAAATAAAAGAACAGGAGTAAGAGTAATGTATTGAAAGATCCTGCGTTGACAATCAGTTTTAGGCAGCAACCTTAATCAAGGTTAATGTCATTTTGGTTCCTCATCTCAGATCCTCATTTGTGTCTTAGCCAAGCCTGGCATTTTTGCTTTTATTCCAAGTCATCTCTTTTACTTGTGATGTGTGCTGCAGACTAATTTTTCAGGCTTATCACATATTTAAATAGAATCTGTAGTGGAACTTCATAAAATATTTATTAATAAATGTAAAGTACCTAATGTCTAAAAATGTTTTTGCATGATTTCATTTAGAAGCTATAGCATTTCCTGTGGACCTTCATACCAAGTTTTCAGTAACTTAAGTACCTGACTTTCTTGCTCTTGTGACAGAAAAATCTATGGGAAGTAATCCTAGGAATCACAACAAATAGTTCATATTATTTTGAAGATCCTTCCAGTACTTAAAGGCCTACAAGAAAGCTGGGGAGGGGCTCTTGCTCATGGATTGCAGGGATAGCACAAGGTGGGGATGCTTTTAAGCTGAAAGAGGGGAGATTGAGATGAGATCTTAGGAAGAAATGTTTTTCTGTGAGGGTGGGGAGGCCCTGGCCCAGGCTGCCCAGAGCAGTGGTGGCTGCCCCATCCCTGGAGGGGTTCAGGGCCAGGTTGGATGGGGCTTGGAGCCCCTGATCCAGTGGGAGGTGTCCCTGCCCATGGCAGGGGTGGAACTGGGTAGGCTTTAAGGTCCCTTCCAACTGAAACCATTCTATGATTCTAAGACCCCATTAGTGTAAACACAAACATTACTTTATATTAATTCCATCTCATTAGATGTGTTTTGTCACAGCATAGTTTCCAATGTAAGCCTCCTGATTCTGCTACATAATACAACCTACTTAGATAATCTGTTTGGCTGCACCATTGCTATGCTCTGCTTACATTATGTAGTCTTATATCCTTAATACTTTTAGCTGATCCCTGATATTCCCACAAATTAAGCATTGGCAGAGGCTGCCCAGGGAGGTGGTTGAGTGCCCATCTCTGGAAGTCTTTAAAAGGCAGGTAGATAAGGTGCTTGGGGACATGATTTAGTAGTAGACGGGTATGGTTGGAATTGATGATCTCTAAGGTCTTTTCCAACCTAATGGCTCTATGATTCTATGATAAACGTAGATGCAACCTATATACGCATGGGTTGATGCTCTGCGTAAGGGGAGGGTGCATATGACAGTTCTCAAGTGTTTCAGTTGTTGAAGACCAGAATCTAAATTCTCAGTCTCCTTTTCTGGCAAGAATTCAGATCTCCCATTCAAAATGCCGATCTACCAAACTTTGTCAGATGAGTCACCCTAATTATGCAAGTGACCTTCCTGACTGGGCCACGTGGCTGTGTGATTTAAGAAAAGAGTAAAAGATTTGGTCATATGTTGGGAGAGGGTAATAAAAAATTGCTGTATTTAATTGAAAATCTAGGAAACAGTGGGACAGTAGGATGTTGTAGCTTTTGTATCTAAAGCGGACTAAGGAAATTTGTTCCTTATTCACTATGTTTTATAGGAGTAATATAAGTTATGGATTTCATTTCTTCATTTTTTCTTTCACTACGTAGTATGGATTTTGGAAACAGCCCCATCAAGTGGGTGGAAAGATAGAGTTAGGTCATTTTCAGCTCCATTTCAGAGCAGGACAAAATAAAATTAACAGTTTTGTTTGCTTTACTGTGGGCAAAATTTGATTCTCAGACAGAATGCTAACTAATGTGTTATGTGCACAAATACAATTGATGTTATATCTTTGTTTGTTTGGATTGTACAGGTGTTTATGATGTTCTATGTTAGAGACAAATGTCTGAGTATCAACCAAGTATGTCATAGGTTTGACCAGGCCAGACCAGTGAGTTACAGATACACCACCAGATAAGTCATGCTTAAGCAAATTACACCTCATGCAAAAGGGGATTTTGCAAGGTAAAGTACTGTAGAAAAAAGGCACCTTCCATCTCCTAGCAATTTCTTTTTTTTGACTAGCTATTAATATTGATTAACCCTTTTTGGAGCTGCATGCTTTGTTGAATAGAAGTTACCCCTAAGGCTGACATGGGATATATTTGTAGGAAATATGTTTGGGGTGAGATTTTGGAGAGCCGTAAGGAAGGTTAGGAGTGACATGTGAGGCAAAAATATACAGATGGTCATAATCTCCTATATCCATCTGATATATTCTTTTTTTAATCACAGTACATTCTGATTACAGCTTTGACTTTGCTCTGCCTTTGCAACTGTTTTCTACAGCATATCAAAAACTTTTGTCTGTTCTAAAAAATATTAAGCAATGGTCTAAGCTGCTCATCTGCTAAAAGCTACCCATATTTATCCACCTCTGTTGTTTACTGTCATTAATAGCAATTGCATTTCACAATCTGACCTTGAAATGACAGTTTATATGCATAAATTCTCCTTCTCTCTAACACACATATAAACACAGAGTATTCGTGAGCACAAACATTAAATCAAAAATCACTAATTTAATACCAGAAAAATGTGAGTGTGAAGAAAGAGTATTTAAACATATTGGAAAGGTTCATGATCTTTTTTTGCATTTTAGATTTTGAAAAATACTATCTGCATCATTTTAATTTTTCCCCTTCCCAGTAGCACAAAAAATAGCAGTGAAACTGCACAGTTAGAACAGAGGCATTGTGTGATTATAGTGCTGTTTTAAAACAAGAATAATAGAATAAACACTAGGAATTCTGTTTTCTAATAAAACCAAATATGCAGTTGGCTCACTATAAAGAATTATTTGACGTACCTATAGGAGGTATCTGGAGACCATTTGATGCAAAACTGTTGTGCCTCCCACTTGGTAGTTAATTTTAGGACTATATTCTATGTGACACTCTGCATTCAGCTGAGAACCTGTTTTCTGTCTCCCTCCTCCTCTGAGAGCACGGAGAGCGTTACAGTATTGGAGATGGAGGAAGGAAGCTTTGTCCGTCCTATAGGTGACTGTGTTATTTGGGATGAGTGAAAGATGCCCAGGGACATTATCCAAACACCTAGGAATCCTCCAAGATAAAAGGAACTATAAATTAACTTATGTTAGAATTTTGTGCCACATCTGAGTATGCATTTTCTGAGGAGCATTGATAATGTTTCTCTTTGCAGTAAGCA
This sequence comes from Phaenicophaeus curvirostris, assembly GCF_032191515.1. Classification (NCBI taxonomy): domain Eukaryota; kingdom Metazoa; phylum Chordata; class Aves; order Cuculiformes; family Cuculidae; genus Phaenicophaeus; species Phaenicophaeus curvirostris. The sequence goes on along the minus strand of NC_091405.1, from coordinate 3,766,273 downwards.
CATTAGGTCTTCTAGCCTTATATTCAGGCACTGATGTAAAAGAAACATAGCCTATAGGTACTTAGATCCTCTTTCATCAGCTTTCTCTAGGGGGACATGCATTTTCCTTACCATAATGAGGCCCATAAAGAAGAAAAATTGCATGGCCTAGTACAGATAGGGAGTCACATTACAGTAACTTCTTGTCAGAATTAGAATAGTTAGAGACCGCTATATTACAGCGGCGTCGGTAACTGTGCTACTGTTAAGAGCCAGCTGTCAACATTTCTGTTATAAACCCCATTTTTTCGGGGGTTTATAACTCCGCTGGAAATTCCACTCAGAGTGAAGCTTAGATTAGAAAGACTAAGTAAGGGAGAGATCTTTTGAAAATGAAATAGAGGGGCAAATAAAAGAAACCTGAAATCCACGCATTTTCTGCTCAACCGCTCTTCTCCATTTTGTTTTCTTTAGTATTGTTGTTTTGGTTTTAGTATAAAGGGCTTGCAAACAGAGTTCTCAAATACATTTTGCTGCCGCTGAAGCGATTGCTGTGGAGCACAGACCCTGTGAGGACAGGCTGAGAGAACTGGGGTTGCTCAGTTGGAGAAGAGAAGGCTGCAGGAAGACCTTAGAGCAGCTCCCAGCATTGGAAGGAACTACAGGAAAGCCAGGGAAGAGCTCTTTATCAGCGATAGGATGGTTTGAAGCTGAAAGAGGAGAAATTTAGAGATCTTAGGAAGAAGTATTTTTCTGTGCGGGTGGTGAGGAACTGAGTCAGGTTGCCTGGAGTGACAACCTAGAGGTGTTCCAGGCCAGGTTGGATGGGGCTTTGAGAACCTGGTCCAGTGGGAGGTGTCCCTGCCCATGGCAGGGAGTTGAATTGGATGGGATTTAAGGTCCCTTCCAACCCAAACCACTCTATGATTTTATAGTTCAAACCCAGCCTCACCTCCAATAAGCAGCTTTACCAAGCACTCTTAAAGGGATACACAAACTAACTCCACTGGAATAATAAAAATAATAAAAAAGGGCTGGGGGGGGTGGGGGAAACAAGTGCAGGATTGAAATGAAATGATAGAGATGATCCCTTTTGTTCTCTGGCCCATCTCTGTTCCACCCTGCTTCTTCAAGTTGAGCTCCACTACACACTGAGTTTCTGGTGGGGAGGAGGTCAAATGCAGCACAGAGCATTTCTGAGACATTCAATCCATCACTGCCAAATAGAAGTAAAACCTCTGTAGGGAACAGTCATTAAATAGAGTGTAGAAAATAATAATGGTAATTCAATAAGTGCCATTTTTAACTCACTCTTACCCTGGCATTAGAGGGCAATGAAGGTGCTGCTTTTCCAACAGGACAGTAAAATAATAGCCACTTGTAGGCACGGACGTTTCATTAAATTCTTCTAAGAGCCTGAATGTTAGCCTTTGTGTGATGGCCACATTTCTTGTCAGGTGACTATTACCACTAAAAAGCAGTGAGTGAACAGTGCAAAAAATAAGTTTCACTTAAGTTTCAAAGCAAATTTATTGCTGGTTTTATGTCCTTTTTGAATAAATCTCTAGAAGCATCCTTGCACTCAAACGTTATTAGAAAGCCCATTAAATGTCAAACTTTAAACTTGAATGTTTTGTAAGACTTAATTTCTTTTTGCAGTGTATCTTCTGGTCTGATTTCCAGCTTTGCTAAAAAAAAGAATGGTCAATTGGGGTAAATCAGTGCAAAATATTAGGCTTAATATAAGTTTAATAAATATAAGTTAAATATACCTACGTGATGATTTCCTACACATTATCCTTCAGCTCTAGTAGTTGCCTGATTACCTTTAATTTCTCTAGCAGTTTTTTGTGGTGGTTTTCTGTCATGCAAACAGTTTTTATGTCCCTCTGTGGAGGAGGCAGCATGGTGGTGGTGAATGAAGGTCCTCAGTTGCTCAAGGGTATTGTAACCCAATTTTACATGTTTAACTAATCATCTGTATGATTATCTGAGAAGGATAGAAATAAAGAAATGCAGAAAAAGATGTCTACGTATTGTATTCGTGTGCAAAATGAAAAGGATGGGAAAAATATCTCCAAGATATTTAGCTTTCTTGTGCTGTCAAATATTCCTTATCCCTTGCCTTTGCATTCTGGATTTCTATCTTTCAAGTGTTAACACTTCTTTATTACCAGAAGTGTAGGTGAACACTGGGACTGACTAGGTGAGATTTACCAAAGATAGATACTGGTGCCTTTGCAGAATTACCTGAAATTACTAATTGAGTTTTGTGTCTACATGTCTGACTAATGGAAATCAGACCTTCCAATAAAGGATGACACAACTGCTGGAAAGAAGGCTGTAGTGAGATGAGTTTTGGTCTCTTCTCTCAAGTAACAAATAAGAGGATGAGAGGAAATGGCCTCAAGTTGCACCAGGGGAGGTTTAGATTGGATATCAGGAAATATTACTTCACTGAAAGGGTTGTCAAGCACTGGTAGAGGCTTCCCAGGGAAAGTGGTGGATGTATTTAAAATTCCTGGATGTATTTAAACATTTAAACATTCCTGGATGTATTTAAAATATGTGTAGATATGGTGTTTAGGGACAAGGTTTAGTGATGGGCTTGGCCGTGTTAGGTTTATGGTTGGACTCAATGATGTTAAAGATCTTTTCCGTCCTAAACAATCCCGTGATTCTGTGATTATTTAGGAACACTACCTGAGTACAGTTCAGTTGACAGAAGGTCTTTTCCAACCTAAATGATTCTATGATTCTGTCATGTAATGCTTGCTCCAGAGAATAGTGAGGTGTCACAGAAGATTGCCACTTGGTGTTTTCTTCCATAATCTTCCATCTTCTGGAAACATGATGTTGCTGTAGCCTGTTTTCCCACCTATCTCTGATGACAGCATCCTTCTCCTGAGAGTTTTGATTATGGGTCCATCAGTTTCTCTCAGTGTGCAAAAACCACACATAGAACACGTTCCTTTTGTAGACGGCAATTACTGTAACTGAGCTCATACCTTTCCACTGTAACAAGCAGATACTTTTTCTGCATTTTACATTTATTTCAATTATAGTTAAAATTAATTTAAGGTAAAAAAGAACATGCAGCAACAAGATGAACAATAATTTTAGTCGTGTTGTTCTACATCTGTTATACATTGTTTCTTGCCACTTGTTGATTGTGTATTCAGTCAAGAAACAATTGAATCATCATCTCAAAAGTTTCCTCTCATTTTTTATTGTTCCCCATTCTTTCCAGGACAGTAAGTGGCAATATTCAATTGTCCACTTTCTTTGCTGGATATTCAAATAGTCACTCACAGAACAAGTATCTCATCATTACTATGTCTTTTTCAGTGAGTATGCATTGTAGGTAGAGAGACATGAAAGGATGGGGGGGGTTATTTAATTTTTCTACACCCATCTTGACTTTGACACAAAGAATTAAGAATGTGAAACACAAGGGCAGGTCATTTTCTTTTTGAGAGAGTTTGAGAGCTAAGGATATTTTATGATTGTCAAAATCATATTTTGTTGCTTCTTTTCTGTTATGACAATACAAGATAATTGTTGCTTCTCATTCAAGGACCAGAATGTACTTACAGTCTCTTCCCTCAATTTCCTCCATAAACTAAAAATCTTCTTTTCTGAGCAGCCACTTAGGAATCTAGATTATTGCTGATAGCTTGCCAATTGAACCAGAATAAAAATTGCGATTGCCATTAGCACAGTAATTCCAGCCTCCATTTTGGTAAGGATTTTGTATTGCTCAAGTTCTGAAAAAACAAAAGACCCACTGTGGAAAAAAGCTTTTGATAAAACTCTTCTCACAACAGGGAGACATTTTTGAAGATACTTTTAATCAAATCAGAGTCAACAATAAATTTGTTTTATGACTTTTGGTTTGAATGATACATCAGACCGTGTAAAGCAATAGTAACATCTGACAGGAGTAATACCTAATCACTTCAGGGAGGGGAATTTATGTTGTTCTGGGAAATATGTATAAACTCAAGTGGTAAATCTACAAAAAAAAATAAACAAACAGGTTGTTCTGGCATGTCAGATAATCTGTATGAATGAAACGCCTGCTTTCAAAGATAATTGCAACTATAAAGGAAAAAATAAATAACTTTTTTTTATTTATAATAGAAATATATTCCTAGTTGAATGCTATGAGCAGATTTATGTCTCTGAAAATATGTTTTAATACTTAGTCTCCGATTCAGGGTTGAAACCTTACGTTTTTATGTTGGGAGACTGAGAAACTGTGAGAACAAAAGGATTAAAATCAGTTTTATTTTCCTATTTCTGCAACTCCTGAATGGGGTAATGTTATCAGCTGAGATAATAACACCTTTAAATGACTTGGAATTTATTTGGTTCACAAAATCGTATGGGAAGATTGACAGCATCTTAAACAGCAGCAGTCAGAGAGGACAGGGCTGGAGTATTGACAGAAGTGATTTTCCAAGTAATGAAGAAGGTTACGTGATTAAGTTTCCTGAAGCATACATTGCATGCCACCTGCACTTACTCTATATTGTCACCCTTCTGAGTCACAGAAGAGCTTCACTTTTTTTCAGAAGCAGGATCAATAGGATTAGGGGATTTGTGCTCAAAGCTTGCCTGTGGCTTCTTGTTAAGCATGTTGTGTGCTTTATAGCTGCCTTTGACTGCCTTTTTGCACCATTCCATGGTATTAGTCACCTAAATAATATTCCTACATTCTGATCTTTTGGCCAGTTATTTCTATTAGCACTCTAAAAAATAAGGTATTTAATAAAAAGGCATCAGAAGTCAGACTCTGGAATTCATGTTTAGAATTTCAAATAATAGCATGCTCCTTGAAAATTCTGAGTACTCTTCAACTTTCATAGCAACTGGTGATGCTCGCCATTTTATTTTTTCTTATTAGAAAAGTTGTTCGACTGTAGCTCTTCCACAGAAGACCTATTGCCTTTGTGTGTCAAGCAGTATACACAGAGAAGTCTGCACAGCCAGATGGATAATGTAGTTTGGCAGACACATCAAGTGAGATATGCAGAGGACAGCTTAGCTGGCTCCTTGCAGGTCAGCTAACAGCCCATCAGAACTCATTGGGTAAGCTGATGATTGTGCAAGCCAGATGTATTTTTGCAAGACATGATTTGCATGAAACAGTAAAGTCTAGTAGTGTGCTACAGTTTAATGGGCTTCCATTGAAGTGTGGAGTTTAGACATTTTATCTGTAGTCATTATTGCCGCTGGTCTAATGGATTGGTATAAAGCCACAATAAAAAGAAGCGATTACCGAAGAAGCTGAGGAATCAAATCCTTTGCAGAGCTATACACGTAGCACATAAAATGCCAACTTTGAATGATCATGCATAACATTTCATTGCCCCAGTTCAACAGCAAACAAAGAATACTTCTGTGTATCTTACCTACTTTAATCCAATTTATAACTTCTCTTCTATAGCTGCTGCTTTTTTGCAGGCAGAGATGGTTGATATGTACGGCTGGGTACCCGAGAACAGTTACTACACATACATGGGGTTGTGGAAGGGGAGAGAGGGTCAACTAAACCTGGAGCGATACGCATGGGTAGTGCCCCATGCCTAGAGTCAGCAAAAGAGAAAAATAAAAAGAGGAATTGTGTTCCTTATGTGGTATATTTTTAAAAGGTTTCCTATTGAGGAGTTTAGAAAAGAGATGCTGCGTACCTGCAGCTTTGCTATTGAGCAGTTCATTAGAGAGCTAATTAGATGAAGTGCTTGATCAGTGATGGGTAAAATATGTCAGAACTTATCTAAGCACTGGTTTAAGAATAGGCTTATCCTTTTCCTAGGGTGGAACAAAAATAGACTCCAAAAGCAGAAAGAGCTGTTCTCAGGAGAATTTGGCTTAAGAAATTCAATATTAAAGAAAGTCATTTAAATCAAGTTTATTGTTTTGGAGCTGGATTAGTGGATATGAATTAAGCATTGTCATATTATCGAGGGAGAGGAAAAAGCATAGTTGTATGTGAAGGAGTCCAGGAGGACAAGAGCTGCGTAGGACAGTCATATTGAAACTCATTGCATGTGGATTTGAATATTTGGTACTTTAAAATAGACAGGTAATAGTGACTGAACTTGCAATAGAAATGGACATTGGTGCTACCTCAGTGAAAATAAATGTACTGGAAACACTGGGCATGAGAAAAACCATGGTTATATATAAATTCTCACATATATTAAAAAGGACAAAAGGTCACAGGGACCATTGAGAAGAGCGAGGTACCTGTCTACTAAAGGATTAAACTTTCTCTGATGTTCATAGCTTAGAAAACTGGAATGTGATGATACTATTCAACTGCAAAAATGGTCAGCTAAAGGGAGCAAGAGACATTTTCCCTAAAACTGTCATATAGAAGTTAATGAGAATCTTTGAGGTGCTGTGCAGTTACTTTTTTTAGGACTATTTGGAAGTACAAGATGATTTTGGAAGAAATAAAAGAATTATAGTCACAATTGAATACAGATATTCATCTAGGGATCAACACAGAGTAGACAGCAAATAGTAGATAGTTTTCTGACTTACCCTGTGTTAGCTACCTGATGCCCAGACCGAGTTAGCTCTGTAAGGGAAGTAATATTGATTAGAAAGTATAAACAGGCACAAGTAGTCATAATAATCAGGTGTTTTGGTTTTTTTAAAGTGATTGTCCTTTTTGATTGGGGAGAAAAGTTTTTAACTAAACTTAATTTTGGTAGAAATATTGGATTAAAAGTAGAACCAGTGGAGTACATGTATGGCTTATACTAAGTGAAACCTGAAGTTTCCTGTTCTTGTAGCAAGTGTCTCTGTAGTTTACTGTGTTGATTCTTTCAGTTCCAGTTTGCACGTTTCTTTTTTTTTTTTTTCCAGGTGGCATGTGCTTCAAGGAGGAATATTGCATGCTGGATTTAAAACTTGCTGTAATGAGTGAGCATTGTGTAATTATAAATTGATGCCAGCACTATGGTTGTACCCTGAATTATCTTTCTGGACAGATATAATATGAATCTAGCATAAAAAAATGTTGGGCGATTTGTGGCATGTGTACACACATATTTCTTTTCACTTCAGATGCTTCAAACACTTAGGAACAATTAACAAAAGGCCTTGTAAATTTAATTGGCATGAGTGTGAATGGGAAGTAGAAGTCATTTCTAATGGTGGTGTCTCAAAACAAGGTTGAAGGCTTTTCATTACCTGAAGAAAATGTGTATCTTACTATATGGAAAATACAGTGTCAGAATCATCTTGCCTTTTTAATCTAGATCTTTTAGACCAATCACTTTGCCCTTTCAAGAGTCAATGGATGTATGCATTGCTATAGAAAATCAAGATGCAAAGTTTGTTCCTAATTCCAGGTGCGAGTAAGAGGAGCTATAAATTTTCACCTTAGAAACTGTGGAGAAAAGCAAGGAGAACATTCCTTTATTTATATATAAAAGGACCAGATAAGAAAGTTTCAGTTTGGATACAATAAAGGTTTATCAGATATTATGGTAAGAAAACCTCTGGAGGATTATTATTTGATTATGGGTCATCTGGATACATTTATCAAAGAGAAATCACTGTGAAACATTTTGTAAATTCTTCTTTTGAAAAGCATCGAGTGGGAAATCCCTTGCTGCAATTTAGTAGGGCATTTAAAAATCATGTTATCTATCCAGTGAAAATATTCACAAGACTAATCTATCTAAATCAGTCTAAAAATACAAAAGACTAATCAGCAAGATCAGTAAGTTACAAATTATGAGCAGCTCAAATAGATGCAGAACTTGATTGGATCTCGGTGACAGAGGGCAAATATGAATGACAAGCCTCTGGGAATTAAAGATATAAATGCAGGTGCACAAAAGATCAGGTTGCTAACCTGTTTTCAAATGTATTGGCTGATTTGTAAGTAATTTGGAAGAAGAAATGCGTAGTAAGGCAAAGAAATATGCTGAGGAAACAAATCCAAGGCAGGGTGGTCAATACAAAGGGCAGGACAGTAACAGCAACAATACAGGAAAGGAGGTTGTGTCACAGGTATACTAGTTATTAATAGATTTATGTTGAAAGTTTCAATGTTTCAGTTGAGAGAAGCCTGGAAAAAAATCAAATGACAGTGCATAAAGTAATCTAAATATGAAAGCCTGCAAAAATGCAAAAAACCCCAAAGCTGCTTGTGAATTTAATGGGCATTTTTTATTCTCTGTCATAATGGCTACTTTAGCTCATATCCAGAAAAAAACTTTTCATTTTGAACTATTATATCTATCCAAGATGGAGAAAGATTTGAAAGGTGTGATTCAAAACCAATGATTCTGTGTTCTCTGCACACCCATTCTCTGAGTTACGTTTGTGACACGACAGGATAAGTAACAAAACAGAATTTGAGAAAAGAAACATAGATCTCATCCAAGTATGGATTTTTTCCTATTGTTAATCTTTAATTACTTTATTAACAATTTGTTACGGAAATAAATGTCCTTATACTCCCATAAGAAGTGCTGTTTATGTTATAGTGGAAAGGAAGCTCAAAGTAACTAAAATAGACTGAAGTAAAAAATGAAAAATTATTCTCAGGAGGAAAACAAAATGTAGTAGCACCAGCCTTCTTTATTGTTTAATACTTGTTATGATTTTGAGTCATTAATCATTACACACACATAACAAAAGATATTCTAGAAATATGGCACATGCTTATTTAAAACCAATCCTTTCCAGAAATATTGTGTCATTTTCTTAGGCAGTCCGAACATGAAAAGTACAATCAAAGGTTACTATTGATTCGTCATTCATTGTTTATCTGGATAGTCCACTTTCTGATGAAATTTAGTTTTCTTTTTGCATCCTACTGGATGTTTTTATAACCATAACGTGCTAACAGGACACATAAGGGTTCAAAAAAGAAATTCAGTTTGTGACAGTTCTGTCCCTTGTGTTGCAGAACAGCAGCACAGCACTGAATAACTGGGGTTTTTCCACTGCTGGACCATTTATCAGAAAGCTTTCATAGATGGCAGAGCACTAATAAAAATCCACAACCTCATGGCTGATTTTCTGAGAGTAAAAATATTCTGAGTTTGCAGAACTTCTCTGCTTAACGTGTGAACAGGAACATCCCCAGAATTATTTTTTAGTGCTTTCTCTCTCTAAAATATATGCATCTTGATATTTATTTTCTGTAGCCTTCACCTGTTTCCCCATTAACTCTATATCAGTCTTAGAATTCTTTATGCTATGTCCATGTAAACCACTGCAACATGTTAGATAGCAAGATGGTTTCCCATAACAAAGAAAAAAAGGTTATGTTGTTTTCTTAAGAGAATATTGGCTCTTTGTCCAATTCATTTACTTAGTGACAGGTGATAAGACAAGAGGGAATGGCCTCAAGCTGTGCCAGGGGAGGTTCAGATTGGACATAAGGAAAAAAAAATTCACCAAAAGGGTCATCAAGCACTGGAACAGGCTTCCCAGGGAGATAGTGGAGTCAACATCCCTGGAGGTGTTGAAAAGACAGGGAGATGAAGTGCTTATGGATATGGTTTAGTGGCAGATAGGAGTGGTTGGACTTGATGATCTCAGAGGTCTTTTCCAGCCTGGTGATTCTACAATTCTATGACTTCAGGATGTTCTGAAGCCTGAGGCACAATTATATATCACAAAGGCCAATTCATATTCCTAAGAGGCCATCCTGAAAGAACATGAAGAATGGACAATTACTTCTTTTAAACTTCTTTTAAACTTCAGTTTCTCCAAAACTCAGTGTTGAAATTCTACATATTGTTCTTCATACCTTCAGTAGCAAACAGATAGTTAACATATCAGTTGAGTAGGTATCTTTTGCCTATAGTCATTTTACTGCATTAAATGTTTGTGTTGCTAAAAGCTCCATAAATAAATAAGTAAATAACGTGTCTCCAGCTAGATATCAGCACACAAGAAAATTGAGAGCAGTTTCATCCACTTCCACATAACCCATTTTTAAAATTTAGGACTTGCCACCTTTGTCCCCAGTCATTTACTGAAGCTCATTACCTAAATCTTAGTACTAAATATTTCTCGCAGTGTTATTTTCTGTCATCCTAACCACATTTTCTCTCCCTAGTCATCACTTGTTTCAGCATTCGTGGGCACACCTTAAACACAGAGAATGTGGTAGCGAAGGTTTTGTTCGTGTTTTCAGTGTAAGTTGTGCTCAGGATTAAATAGACAAAAAAATAATCTTAAAAAAATAATCTTAATAAAAAGAAAGGATTGTAGGTCCTTCTCTTATAAATTGTAACTCTGTACTTTTATGGACTTATTGTTCTAGGGAAGGATGTAAGTCTTAGAACTTTTAAAATCATAATTATATTAGCAGTCCTGAAAGTACCTTCTGTTTGATAACACACTTTTATATTGGTTTTAAGGTGCTTTTTGTGGAGATGAACACTACTTAAGACACACAAACATACAAGCGATATCCCTTACCCTTTCATGTTTTGTTGCAATTCTTTTGGAACAAGAACAGGAGTTTTTACTCATGCACACAGAAAAAAATCATTGCATTAATTATGATGCAGAAATTTCTACAAGGTAGTGTGACATCTGCTAGTAAGAGGGGAACTGCAGTGTGCAGCTGTGCAGAAATCCATCAGAAATGAAGTCTTTGTTATAATTCTGATGATTGCAGAATGAACTTATATGTAAAAGGACACAGAAACAAATTATTTTCAGAACAAAGCATTTCTATTCTCAAATACTTGCACCTGAGTTTCAGAGTAGCAGTGAAATGTCAGACGTAACTCACCATGCTAACCTTTTGCCGAGACAATCAGCAGGATTGGCTAATGACTCATTAAATAATGTGAGATAATTATTTTTTATTAGAGGCAGGGGATTTTCATATAAAGTCAGAATAACAACACAGCAGAGTGGATGGACTGAGTGTATCTATGGCTGATTCAGAAGTTCCGGTAGATGCAATGATTTTTTTTTTTTACATGTGTATATATAAAAAAGATTGCTCACACATCTGCTGATAGCCTTTTGTTTTCAGCCACCTTCTTTCCCTACAGATTGGGGAAGAATGTCATTTTCCATTTCATCTCAAATTAGAGGTGACAGATTTCTTCCAGCATTTGTTTATTGCAGGGTGTTATGAATACAAAATTCACAGACCTCCTCTAGTATTGGCCTTCCAACATCAGTAGAAAAGTGAGATGTGGTCATGTTCACATTTCCACTGTGCCAAGAACTGCTTTGAACTATAACTATCAGGGGTTTGACCCCATATCCCTCTTTATCTCATTCATACAGTTGTGAATTTACAAATACCTAACATCCTTCTCAGTAGCACAGTCCAACAGAAGAAAAAAGTCCACAGTATTTCTTCATTTTACATGTATAGTTACATGTGCGCTGATACACAGGTATCTGACAGGCTGAGAGAGTTGGGGTTGTTCAGCCTGAAGAAGAGAAGGCTCCGAGGAGACCTTAGAGAAACCTTCCAGTACCTGAACGGGCTACAAGAAAGCTGGGGAGGGACTGTTTACAAAGGCTTGGAGTGACAGGACATGGGACAACGGGTATAAACTGGAGAGGGGCAGATTTAGACTAGACATAAGGAAGAATTTCTTCACAATGAGGGTGTGGAGGCCCTGGCCCAGGTTGCCCAGGGAAGCTGTGGCTGCCCCATCCCTGGAGGTGTTCAAGGCCAGGTTGGATGGGCCTTGGGAAGCCTGATCCAGTGGGAGGTGTCCCTGCCCCTGGCAGGGGTGTTGGAACTGGATGATCTTTAAGGTCCCTTCCAACCCAAACTATTCTATGATTCTATGATTAACAGGTATACATTGAGTGAAAATCACAAGGTCCATGACTTCACTGACTCACAAGCAGAAATGTCATCGGCTTTGAGGAGCTGCAGGATTTCACCTCAGAAATGAAAGTGCCCAAAGCTGTGTTTAATTTTTATTCGCATGCCTTGCCTCATTAATTAACAGTATAGCAAACTGCAACATCAAAGACGAAACACCAGAAAGCACCTTTTGCTCTGACAGAGACCTAGATATTTTGTTCAAATGAGTAACAAATAGTAGTGCAAATTTAATCTCCTTCCTGTTCTCGGAGACAGTTCTTGAAGAAACATGCAAAATGCCCTTGGGCTTGTCCATACTTTTCAGGCTGTGCTGGCCATGGTCAACTACACAGAATGAAGCATTTTAGTATGAAACAGACTCCATTAAATGTTCCCTGTTTGTTCAGAATATGTGCTGCTAGTATTATCCCCAAGTGCCTTGTGTACCCATCTATTTTTGTATATTTTACCAGAGAAAATGTGATTATCATAGTTATTATGACATTAAAACTTTAACATTACTTTATGATTTCAACTTGTAAAATCATCTAAAAGGGTATTTTCTTTGAGTCACAGCAGAATCAAAACTTACTGTGTAAACAGTGCGAGATGGACCTTTATGTTCCAGGGCTTTTTTGCATAGTTACTTTAATATTAATTTAAACAATGCTCTTTGGGATATGTCCACCTCAGTTCCACCCACATAGGCAGTAGAAGCTCGAAACAGCAAACAAATTAGATTTGCATTTAAAAACTACATTAAAAGCCCTACTGGAATCTAGCACAGCTATAGAATAATTTATGGAGAAGGGAGAAGATACCATACTCTTCAAATGTATTTGAGTAGCTAATTATTAGTTATATGTAAAATTGGAAAACACTTTTTATTTGAAATTATTTAACTTCATGAAGTTATGTATTTAAATAACATCAAATGTAGCACTTGTCCATTTTTTTTTCTTGTCAGTATTTAATATCTGAATATTTCTGTACTGATCAAAGCTACAGATAGCACTTCCATAGGGAATTGCGCTAACAGCATTAAGCATTTATCTATAGTATATGTTAGACAAATAGAAAAATACTGCTATATTTCTATTTCTTCCCCAAGGGTAGCCATTTTAAAGATTTATTCCCCACCACCCACTCATTTTCTTGTATTCATACTGAAAAACATTTTACTTCTTCCTACTGTGTTCAACCTAATCAGTATCAAAACCTCATACCTAAGATCTCAAAAAACAGTGTATCAAAAAGCAGATCTCAAAAAGATAAAGTATCCATTATATCTTAGTTAAGAGAATGGCAAACCTTCAGTATCCAAGCATTAATATCAAGCCTTAATTATTTAGGAGGAGAAGTTAGAAAAAGTACTTTTTTACTTTCATCTAAATACTCTCCCTGGAAGAAAAAAACACAAGATTCTGGAAGCTTTATAAATAATAAGAAACAACTTTTCAAGGAACTGGAAAAGATAGTTTTCGTGCATAATTTCCACACAATAATGCCTACTACATGTGTTAATTAGTCACATTATTAGAGAAGTTGCCTGTTTTCTTCTTTTAAGTTATGGTGAGTGTACATTAGCTACATACATAAGCCACAATATATTGGGGAGATCGCACACAGTTCAGAGAAGATTATTGGAGTTTTGTCTCAATGCATCATGGTGGGTTGATCCTGGTAGGCTGCCAAACTCCCACCCCAGCTGCTCTTAACTACTCTGCCTCAAAACCAGGAGGAAAACACAAGACAAAACAAGCTGAGGGTTAAGCTATAGACAGGAAGATCCCTTAAGATTACCTTCACAGGCAAAATAGACTCAGGGTTAACTCAGTTTATTTATGGATCTAGATGGTGAGAAACAAAACCCAAACCACCTCTCCTACTCCATCCTTCTCCCAAGCTGTTTCAGACCTTTGCTCCCAGCATTTCAAGTTTCCACCAAGTGCCACAGAAGGATGGGAAACAGGGGCTGAGTCACTCCATAACAACGACTTTCAGCCAACCCTTCCTCTTCATGTTTCTCCCCTGCTTCTTTCAACACACTGCAGTCCTTCAGGATAACCGTGCTCCAGCGTTGGCTCCCCAGGGGCTCTGCAGCTCCATCAGGAAACATCCCCTTGCTCTGACACATCCCCCTCCCTGGGTTGCAGTGTGGATATCGGCTCCGGCAAGACTTTCCATGGGGTGCAGGGAGACGTTGCACCATGACAGTTCTCTCTACAGCCAAGTCCTCCCTTCAGCACCAGCCATTTAGCACCTCCTTATGAACAGGCCTTATGAGAACAGGCCTTATGAGGAGCGGCTGAGAGAGCTGGGGGTGTTTAGCCTGGAGAAGAGGAGGCTGAGGGGAGACCTCATTGCTCTCTACAACTACCTGAAAGGAGGTTGTGGAGAGGAGGGTGCTGGCCTCTTCTCCCAAGTGACAGGGGACAGGACAAGAGGGAATGGCCTCAAGCTCCACCAGGGGAGGGTCAGGATGGACATTAGGAAAAAATTTTTCCCAGAAAGGGTCATTGGGCACTGGCAGAGGCTGCCCAGGGAGGTGGTTGAGTCACTTTCCCTGGAGGTGTTTAAGGGACGGGTGGACGAGGTGCTGAGGGACATGGTTTAGTGTTTGATAGGAATGGTTGGACTCGATGATCCAGTGGATCTCTTCCAACCTGGTTATTCTATGATTCTATGACTCCTTCCCATGCCTTGCTGCTTACAAGGCCGCTTTGTCACTACTTCACCCTTTCTTATGAACACTTTCCCAGCGGCACCACTGGCATTGCTAATTGGCTCAGCTGTGACAGGTTCATTACTGAATTGGCCGTGCTCAGGCCAGGGTGGCCCCGAGCTCTCCTCACAGAGGCCACCCTGCAGCTCCCACTGCCAAACCCTTGCCTGGTAGCTCAATGCATGGATGTATTAACTGGTTTTATGTTTCAGCTGAAGCCAGGCTCGCAGCTGGAGTAGATTAATGTGGCTGCTGTAAATCTGTAAAGCTGTGCTAGGAGGGATTTATGGAGGTTTTACTGTTGTAACAGGTGAAAGCACCAGCAGGGTAGTGGCTGGTCCCAGACAGGGTGTGGGAGGATGCTGGATGGCCTCGCTGCTGCCTTCAGAGCACAGATAAATTCAAACTAATCTTTGTTTTCTTTTACACTGCTGATATGCTTGAGGTGCTTTCTCTACAGAGGATAGGATGGTGTTATTTTTTCCTGGAAACATTATTTTGAAATAAGTTTGGAAAGCTAAAATTTCCGCCGGTACATCAAATCCAGTTGTCTGGAGCTTAGAGGTTTTGGAATTATAACACGGGGGTTAAAGAGGAAAAATAATTGTCTCTCAGCCTAGTGTAGTTGTAGTGATTTTTAATCTGTGGCAGTGCTGGTCTTGCTGATGTAAATCTCATTAATTGGAAGAGGTGGGGTTTGTTTTATAAATGGTACTTCATGATTTTATAAAGTCACATATTTCTAAATGAGGTCCTTGAAAGCAGCATAGTATTGTGGTGTTTTATTAAATGACGTTCTCTTAGTAATATTTTTCTATGAGCGCTGATCTCCCTTCAGTATCTAAAGGAAAGACTAGTAGTAACGTTTTGGCAGAAAGCAGATTAACATGTGGGAAAACTTTGTCATACAATTTCTCACCCAAGGGGTACATGGACTGCCAGGTAGTATCATGGTTGAGGTGTAGGCTTGTCTGCTTTCAGAAGAGAATATACTTGGGTGAATTGGTGATCTTAATTTAATATCTTTTTCAGTGTTAGATAAGAATGCTAGTAAGAATAAGATGAATCTTTTTTAGAAACCAATGTAAAGAAGAGGCGATAAAGCTGTTACACTTGCATGCTAATCTTAGCAGGGACTAATAGGGAAGGCATTGAATGTGCTTCTAGTTTTATTTTTATCCAATTGACATTAGCGAAGTTACTTGATTTGTTTATATTTTTCTATCTGAAACTAGACTTGGGACTGTTGAGGTTCTATTGTTTTATTATTGTTGTTGTTAAATAGTTCTACTCCTGAGATAAATTTTATTCTTTGTTAGAATTCACTCTGTCCTGATGCAAAAAAAAAAAAAGGTCTTTTTCAGCCTTCGCTAAAATTAAAAAAAGTATTGTGCTATTTCAGATATTGAGTCCAAAAGAGGGAAGATTTTGTGATGAACAACTGCTCTGTTTCCATAGTTTTTATTTGAAGCGGTAAATAAAAGGGGAATGCACACCAAGGGGAAAGTATCTGCTGTGTGCATGTCAAGAAAACCGAAACCTTCCCACAACTTCAAGCTGCTTTTAGTACTTAAATGTGGAAGTTGTGCTTCAGAAAATTGTTTGCTTTAAGGCACCAATCCCCTGTAGATATCTGAGCTCAGCTTAGAGGAAAGGGGAATCCAATAGTTTTCTGACAGTTGCTGCCTGAAGTGGAAGTAAGTGTCATGTTAGGAGCTTTGCCTCCTTCACTGTGTGAAGGGGGACCTGGTTGCTTCAAGAGAGCAACCCATAAACTGTCTCTATTAGCAACCCAAGAGCTAGCTAAACATAGTAGTAAACTTCAACTCTATCACTTTTGGAGTCTCGACTAGATTTGTACCAGATCTGTAACTTTCTCCTGAAAGTAAATACCTAAAAAAAATCTGAAATAATTGAGCATCAGCACTTTATTTCTTAAATTACAGTAATCTTGTTTTTTATGTAATGCCATACTCTCAGTAATGTCATATTGGTTAGGGTGCTCGCTGCCAAAGGCTGCAAAATTTTAATTCCTTAGACTGAGGTTATCCAAACATATGTTTTGTAAACTATTGACCCTGTATGCAATCAGGTAGGGCACTCCTAATGGCTGCGGAGCAATTTTAAGTTCATGGAAGAAAAGAAAGCAATGGGGAGTATGAGTGCATTAGCTGTGACTGCACTCTTGAAGGAGTTAATGATGCAGAGCTATAGGATGGCATTTCCAGGGCATCAGGCAGGGTGAGCAGTTGTGATGATTGCAGTTTGTACGGACACATGGGACTTAAAAAATAATTTAACTTTCTATTGTTAAATAGAATTCAGCTTAAAGTAACTTTTCTGAAGCTTAGGTTTCTAAATGTAAGCTGTCTGACCATTAACCTGGTTCCAAAATGAGAAAATTGTTTTAATTACAGAACCAGGAAGGATAAGATAATTGGTCTGTTTGTAGAATGACAGAGAAGTTTTGATGATATCTATATTGCATATGTGAATACATTTTTAATTTTGCTGGCGGGTGACTGATTAACTATTTTGACTGTCTTACCCTTCTTATAGATAGTTATTTTTATAGAGATTTGTCAATGGATTTGTTTAGTGATGTTTTTAGGCACATGATCTAAGCAAAAGTCTTCAGAAGGGATTGTATCTGCCTGGATTTTCAATAGCTTTATGGGTTCACAAATCAGTGGTATGCATATTAATGGATATAATGGTTCTCTTTTCTGTCTGGATTAAGTTCAGGTTTCCCAAGGTGATTCTGATAATAATGTCCTAAATCAAACTAGGATGCTTGTTTCTACAGCAGTGCTGAGTTAATAGATACGGCTCTGATACATGGCTGAGGGAAGCCCTCTCATTGAGTTATGAGATTCAGGATGGACCCTCTTGTTTTCTAAGCTCCTACTCAGAGGAGAGCCTAGGTGTTGCTGGATGTGGTCAACAGTGATTTATATCTAAAGGATTACATGATCTTCCCTAATCCCCCTTTAGGAGGGTACTTGGTGACAATAAATATGAGTTAGCCACCAAAATTACCGTTACCTGAGAGAGTCCCCTCATGGACTGTCACCCACAGGTTTGCTGGCAGAACCCCCTACAGACTTTTCACCAATGGATTACTGCCTGCTAGAGAGTTACCTGCATTATCAGCAGCACAGTTAAACAGTTTTGTGATGCCTGTCAGAGCCCTTTCATTGAGATAACTAAACAGTGCTGGAACAATAAGTAATTTATTTAAAGCATAAAGGATAAACACAAGTTGAGAATGGCTATTGATAAACTCACTTGCTACATTAGCTGTAGGTGATTGCAACCAGTTAACAACAATCATATATATATAAAAGAAGTAACAATTGAAACTTGAGTGAGTAGTTATTTTCCTGGGGAACACCTGATAAAGTCAAAGGCAGGACTCTTACCAAAAGCACTTCAATTCTTGGGGTGGTGGGGAGGGAGATCCATGTCTATCAACCCATCCAGAAGGTAAGGTGGTCATTTGGTTCCTCCTTCCCAAGAAAAGGGGGTTTGAGTACCAATTTTATACCTTTGCACTTCTTGGAAAGGTGTTAATAAGTCTAATTTTGTCTTATATTGGCCCTCGGCAAGGTTTGCTATGTTGTCACAAACGAGACTCAGTGGTTCATCGCATCGTTAGGGCTGGTGGCTCAGTGCGTACTTTCTGGGGACTTTCTGTTCTTAACTGAAGCAATATCAGGCTGAGGCCTCCATTTCAGCCCAGGTGTCACTTAGCTGGTTTGAATGCTAGATCACTTACAAGATAAAGTTGTTCAAGTTGAACTGCTCCCTTTTGCCTCCTCTTGCAAGATTGCTTTTTACAAGTCAGGCAAGTCTGTCCCACAGGCAGGCTTCTATTTAAAGACTAAAAGGAGGGAATGATTTAAGGCAGAAAAAGACTGAAACATCATATATAAGGCTAAAAAAAAAGTTCTAAGAGGAAACCATCTCCTGAAATCTCTGGAAGTATTTATATAATGCAACAGAAATATCTGAAGTGCCTCCTTTTTTTCCAACAAGAGTCCATTGATAAAATGTTTCCAGTTTGTAAGCCCCACAGCCCGCTCTTACTGCCTGGAGCCATTAGAGCTCAGGATATGGTGAAAACTGTTGTATTGTCCTTCCATCTGTGTTTTATGGGGTTTGATTTTGCTAGTTGAGAAGCATCATACCTTTCCAATTTCCTTGATTAGCTGCAGTTCGAAGGTTCTGAATGTGTCTCTATTTGTAATCTTACATAATTGATTCAGGCAAAATGTTTATTTTTAGTGTTTGAGTAACTGAGATCAAAATTATTCTTCCATTGTTAGCACTCATCCAGGTGCTTTCTTTCATTTACAATAATGAAGTTGTTCAAAAAAAAAGCTCAAACCCTTTGCATGTGAACGTGTAGAGCATTCCTAATTTGCTGCATTTGAACAACTGGGAGCAACAATGAAATTCAGATAATTTGAAATCTGTGTTGTGCTCTCAGATATGGTTTAGTAGTGGACAGGCTTGGTTGGACTCAATGATCTTGATGGTCTTTTTGAAACAAGGGATTCTATGATTCTATGACATTTTGCATAGAATCATGGAATGGCTTGGGTTGGAAGGGACCTTAAAGAACATCCAGTTCCACCTCCTGCCATGGGCAGGGACACCTCCCACTGGTTCAAGGGCTCCAAGCCCCGTCCAGCCTGGCCTTGAACACCTCCAGGGATGGGGCAGCCACCACTGCTCTGGGCAACCTGGGCCAGGGCCTCCCCACCCTCACAGGAAAACATTTCTTCCTAAGATGTCATCTCAATATTCCCTCTTGCAGCTTAAAACTGTTTGACCTTGTCCTGCTTCTGCACTCCCTGATAAAGAAACCCTGAAGGAGTTAATGATCTAGATGTTGCAGTTAACATTCACCTCAGTGGGTTTAAGTCTGTTTCTAGGCACAATTTATAGATTAGCTAAAAAAAAAAAACAAAAAAAAACAAAAAAAAAACCCAACAACTTGCAAATTTGCAATTTCTAAGATTCACAACATTGTTGATTAATTTTTAATTAATAAGTGCTGAAGAAAAACAAGAAATAGTAAGACTTAAGGGTAAATGAGAAAGCAACAGTGGTGAAAGTGTTTAAGACCCACCTTTAATTATTTCAGTAGCAGAAATATAATAGAGTTGTGTAAGATAACTTTTCAGAGTGATGAAATTTCAATGACATGCATCTGCTTGAAAGAAATTATGTCTATGTATCAAAAGCTAGATCATCAAAATATATTTGTTTTAATTAAAGTGAGAAAATTGCTGAAGGGACACTAGAGACCATAGCACTTAATATACTTGATGAAATGTGGGATGTTTGAACAGCGTTGTGTTTGGGTAGCAAAAGGAATTGCAGTATCCTCACTCAGACTGTGAAGTACCTACTCTGAGTAGTTAAACTTCTTTTGGAAATTGTGGCTGTGGTTTAAGATACTCGATGTTGTTAATGATGTCTCCATGATCTTGTCCCTGATGCTGTGCATGAACAACCTCGATTACAATCCAGGGAATGGGGAAACTGCTATGCTTGTGGTTTATCCATACACAAAGCTCGTACTTTTTGTAAGTTCACAAACAATATTCCAGTTCTCAGTTAAGTGGCAGACCTTGTAGTCTGGGAAATAAAACCTGAGGCTTCCAAATTCCTTCTCTTGTTACCATATAGTCATAATTCTGAACAAGTTATTAAAAAAACCAAAAAGTCACAACAAACAACCCCCTCAACTTCTACTACAAGGCATTTACCTGCTATGAAGGAGAAACATAGGAATTGTATTTTTAAGGCAGAAGTATTATTTATGGAAAAAATTGGGCATATTACTCTTCTTCTAAAATAAATCTATGCTTAATAACCCTGAAATGCCAAAGGCTTTTAGTATATGTTAGTAAGAATATGGAACAGAGCCAGGAGTTTTCTGATGGTTGAGCTGAAGTACGCTTTGCGTAGTAACTATCAGTATCGATGTAAAAGCCTAAAACACGTTCATATAGTTTTTTTCAGTGACATTAAAAACATTTGATACTGAGGCAAAGAAAGAATGAAACTGGACAAGTGATAGTATTTTCTCAGTAAACTCTCAGATAGGTTTTTTTGATTAGCAGAGTTATATGTGTCCTTGAAAGTGGCTTAAGATGTGAAGAAAAGTATTCAGGAAAGACTGATTTCTGTTACTTTTTTCTAAATGACCTTTGGCTTCTGGATTCTGAGGTCTTTCTGTGTAAATAAGAGTTACAGCTACCACACTGACCTAAGATAATTGTCCCTGCCATGCTTGATACTTGCCTACTGCTATCAAATGCATGAAAACCTTCACTTTAGATTGAGCTGAGCTGATTTACTTTATGCTTGATATAGACTAAGGGCATATACACAGACAGCTGTCATTGCTGAGGTCGTGTGAAGTAGCCCACCTATGTTTCTGAAGTGCCTTTCAGTGCAGGGTGATCTGGCACATCTTTAATTGCTCGAGCCACAGATCTCTACATTTTTCAGTAATTTCTTTTATGGCCAGACAAAAAGAAGTAGTGAAGGACAGGTGTTGGTAAAACTTGGTATTTCTTGAAGTGAGGTTCTGAGTAATAGCTTGTGTGATGTTGTGACCAAAAATGTGCTAAGAAAGGAAAGAGACAACCAAGTAGAAAGCATCGCTGACCCTTTCACTTTGTGTAGAGTTGTACATTGAGAGTAATACATGAAGATCTTGTACACTTTCTTATGAAATAAATTCTCAGCTGCTGCCTCTTACATATTTAACCACTTTCCAAAATATGCCTTTATACTCTGTATGTTTTTCACAGTGCCATGAATCCTAAATCCTGACATTTTCCTGTTCAGTGACAGTCACCAATATCTACTGGGAGTTCTACTTCTCTCAGATTAGTGCTACAAAACAAAGTCTGTCTTGTGCTTCTAAGAGCAACAGAAGCTGAAAATCTATTCTTTGTGTTGTTTCAAATTATCCTTGCTCCTTTTAAAAAAAGGAAATGTTTATAACAATATTGAAATGTCTTTCTAGCTTTCATATGTTCTGTTGAAACCTCAGATGCTCAGCTCTTCCTAGAAAATATTGTGATATTGCAGTGTTTCTGAGCCAATCTGTCAAAAAACCCATATTTATTCATGTATCAGATCAATGCATGTGTGGACATTGGAACTATGATTTATCAATCAACAACATATTTTTAATTTAGCCTTGTCTTGAAATCAATGTTAAGTCTAGTTGATTCAATCTTGTGATCCCAAAATCAAAATAGTGATGAAGAGAAAGTAACAAGGAGCTTAAATTTCTGCTGTTTTTTTTTTGTAATTGTTTTATTATGTGCTGAATTTTGGCTTAAAGCATGTTGTACTACCCTTTCATCCCTTTTGAGTGGTAGAGAGACCACCACTTTATACTGTCATAAACCCTTTTTTCAAAGGCAATCTTTCAGCATATTCGAGAAAAGAACAAAAGAGTACAAACTATTGTCAAAGTTGTAAATGGATCTACCTGCCAAAACAAACCTGATGACAAAATTGAAGCAGTCAAGAAGACAACAAGGAATACAGGAAAAAATGCGAGGCTGTCTTGGAAGTAGGTGGAGTTATTTTTAGTGTGGGGTGGTAAGGCAGAGAGAGTCTTTGGTTTCTGATATGATAGTTTGAAAAAGTTACTGTTCAGTAGAAAATGTTCCACTAAGTTTTGTGCGGATTAAATGGCTGCTTATACAAAGTGTACAAAATAAGCAAATGTTTTTTTCTTGTCTGTTTGTGAACATTCTCAGGCTTCATGATGGGAATTAATCATTTTATTTTATTATTATTATCTATTTAGGAGTGATTGAGTTCATAGTTTTGATTTTCACCCTCTTGCAGCAGACTAGTTTGTACAGGTTTTGAATCTTGAAACAAGCGGTAGATACTACATAGGACTCTGTAATTTACCGTGTGACCCCATTTTAACGTAAGAATGCCCATGTGATTTACTGACCTTTATTTCACACCTCAATACGATACCTCTTCTTTTCCCCTTATCTTGCTTCATGTCACTGCAGGGTGTATATTTTTTGGCAAGGTGAAAAAAACCTCTATAGTGCTCAAATGCACTTAGATTGCAGTGTGTTCTCTTTTTCCAATAATACTTTGTATGTATTTGTATTTTTGTAGGGGGGAAAAGGGACTGTAAATTATCCTTTGTCTTGTGTTAAAGCAAGGACAAAGCAAACAAATGAAAGTGAGATATATCCAAGTATGTATATGTATCCTTTATTTTTTTTGGTATTTGCTTTGAGAGATGCTTCCCTGCAGAGCCCAATGCCTTTCTCCAAGTTTGAATTGTTTTAGGAGAATAAGTGATTTTCTGCTTTTGCCTTATTGCACAAGCACACAGGTAATATCTAATTCAGCTATTCATTGTGTGCTAATTCAGCTAATCAATGTGTCTTTGTAAAGAGCTTTGAGATGATATTTTTAGGGGCATATGAGACGTTAAAATTTCTATAATATCAAAGATAAATTTCTTTAAAATAATACTCAAAAAATACTGCATAAGAGGTAGATTTAATTTGTGTATCATGACCCCTGGCAGTGTTTTATGTATGTCTTGGCCTTTGGAGATATTCCGTTCAAAAATCAGTGTTCATGTACTTGAAAGCTTCAATCTCGAGTATGATGGTGTTATTTCAGAATAAGCTTCGTAAGGTGCTAGTATATAAACTTCAATTAAAAAGATTAAATGGCAATGTGATATGTGCATAGAACATGTCAATTCTGTGCTTTGAAACACAGACAGTGGCTATTTGAACTGATTATTTGTTAATGGTTACCTGTGAGTTAGAGAAACAATTAACATTAGTCATCTGTGGAATTCAATATAAGCTTATGCATCATGTAGTGCTGTGGTATTTACCCTAAAGACTTATTGCTACTGTAGTTTTGGCCTGTTTGTTTGTTTGAAGGATCTCTAGTTGGTTTATAACCAATTTCTTCATCTGTTAGTGCACAAAGAAAGTACTAACATTAATGTTCATGTGGTACCTGGTGATATATTGAAAGAGTAGTGTTGGCAACAGCTACTCTCAAATCCAGAGGCTCTCTTTCAGACCCTAAATATGACAATTCCTTTGTTCCAGATTGCATTTCTAGCAGGAAAGAATACTCCAGCTCTGCTGCATAGCTTCCATTCTCTGAAGAATGTGTGTTGTAGCCTGTTAGTGTCTGAAAGTGGATGTGATTTATGCAACCAGCAGCTGGTTTCAGCTCCACAGAACAACTCTTTTAGAGTAAGTCAGATTATTTACGTGTTGTGGTAGCATTGCTTGTATCTCTGCCTGGTGGCTTCTACTTCAATTTATGTCACTGCAGAAAGCATCTAGTTGTTCTTTCAGTTCCCTGACAGTTCAGGTTTTTGTTTCACACTCTGCTTGCACTGTTTTCACATTTCTGCCTTCTTTGGCTGACTGTTGATATAAATCAATGTTTGGTCAATTTGTCTTCCATTCCATCTCAAGGCTCTCCTAGATGTATGTTGGCAGTCTGAACTAGTTTCTTCATACTAACCAAAATGGTGACTGCGTGCAAAATGAATTAACGTATTTCTCTCCAATATAAGAACAGAACGAAGGAAGAAATTGAGCCTAAACTGTATTCGTCAGATAAGTAGCACAGTAATTTCTGGCATTCTCTACAGTACATTAGTACCACCCTGCACTGTGTAGGAACTCAGTCTCTGTAGTTCTTGTGGTGAAAACTGAAATTACAATGACTTCCAAAAGAATGGTTGCTTTATGTAAAAGTGTTTTATCAGTACATAAAGTCAACTCGGTGTAGAAAATTGCTAATATGCTGTTCAGAGTGAGCATTTCTTGGAGAATACCTGATATCCATCTCTAATGCTACATGTGAAGCTGATGACCTGGATGTAGTGCAGATTTTTAATGATAAAGTTTTCAAGGCATAAAATTGCTGGAATGTGAGCCCTACATCCTCTTGTGAAACTAGTGAACGAAACCTGCAAACGAGTTAATTCCCTGACTTGGCAAAACAGAGCTCTAAGCAAAGCATATATTTACTGACAGGTAAAATAGGTGCTTTCATCTGGAGTTTTGAGCTTCCTTTAGTCAGTACAGCTGTACAAATTCAGCAAGCTGGTTTTAAGTCTACATAGGAAAGAGGTAGGAAGAATTCACCCCAGTTTTGATAAAGTCAAATTAAAAATTCATGGAAGTAAAAGACTGTTCTGCCTAATCTAGGAGGAGACAAGTTGGGAAATAGGAAAGCATTAGTAGGTGCGGAAGCCTCTGGTGTGTTATTTTATTTCATTTTAACTGTAACTTGTCTATTTTGTGATGATTTCATCACTTGCCTCTTGAATACAGTAATTCTCAGAGGAATAATTTTACCTCCTACACTGCTGATGTAGGAATATGCTGTATTTGATGATCAACAATAGTATACTCTAGAAAGGGCTTTATGCGAGCAGTGCTTGGAGGAAGCAGATCTTCTAACAGTAACAAATCAATACTTCATTTTTATATTTGAGGAACATAAATACTTGTGCTAGATAATAAATATAGCCCTACCTAGGTTTGTTTAGTTTGTTTATCTGCACAACTTCCAGAGATCATATCTGTATTTTTGTACCTGTCATTATCATGTGAGGAGTCTATTAGGAATAGATAACTAAAATATTAGGGTTTGGGGGGAGAGGGGGAAGTTTTGCACTTACTTTTATATGTTGGAAGTAAGCGTGGTCTGGAAAATAAATCAGAAATGCTAAACGTTTGTTAAATTATCTAATGCAGTTGGGATTAGCAAGAAAAGTTAAATATCCCCTACAGCAAGAATTTAGCTGTTTCAGTGGGATACCTTGTAGATGATTGCTTTAAGCAAGAACACCAAAGCATGAATGCTCAGTAACTCTAATTTGCAGTATCATAATTCCATTAAAATGAGGGGGTAAAAAAAAATACAACAGTACAAAATAGAAATGGTGTGATGAACAAGTGCAAATTACATCTCCAGTTTCATGCATTTTGATAGCTGCAATTTCTTGACTAAATCTGTATACTTACAGCAATGTATCAAGTAATTCACAGAAGGAGAAGGAGAGAAGGTTGAGTACAGTCCAACAATGGCTTCACCTCAGTCCAACAACAATAAATCTAGTTCCCTAGATGTTTGGGGGCACTGAAACACATGATAAAGTTTACAATCAGGAACTACTCATGACATGAGCCATATTTGGGATGAGATATGCAACAAGCAGATACCCTGAACAGCGATCTGGAGGGACAGGAACATGGCAAGAAGGGAATTGTGGAGGATTGTGGAGGTGTGCAGAGAACAGAGATTCATTGTAGGGCATCATGGGCTGCGGGGAGGAGCAGAAGCATTTTGGTCATACAACACAATGGTTAAGGATAGTTTACTCTGTTCCATTCTCCATTCCCAAAGGTGTCAATATTTTCTCAAAGCAGATCTAGGATCCAGGACCCTCATCTCCAGGTATTGCTTGTGCTTTCTGGGCAACAGGAGACTTTTGAACCTAAAACAAAAGACAATAACCACCCTAAAAACTAACAGTGGGGAGAGAGGATGCATAGCTGCTTCCACTGTTAGTGGCATATGAGAAGGGGTGGGGGTGTTTTATGGTTGTGAATTTTTCACTTGCTTAATCTCTAGCTATGTCTGACTTTAAATATTAATTATTTCTATGCAAATGCCCAATATGGCACTATCATTTCTAGGATGTAAATAGGAGCCTAATGGAATAGAAGTACTGGGAAATGGCTCTGCATTATGTTCAGGGGAATACTCAATAATGGAAGCAGTACTTTAGAAACTGTGTGCTTTAATCTCACAATGGAGAAATATTAGGAAATCCTTATTGTCTGAAATACCTAGTGCTTGAGAATTCCACATGTACTAATCTGGATCTTGTCACCAATATTGTCTCTAATCTGTGATAGAAATGTTGCAACTTGAACTATAGTTAATGAATAGTATTGTCTGAATTCTCAAAGTGGATTGGATGAAAAGTAGTTAGATTCTGGCTTTGTCTGAAGGTGTGGAAAAGGGGGCTTCTTATTGAGATAGCTGTCTAACTGCATAGTCCTTTTGAGATAAGGCATCAATAACTTTCTCCTAATCTTAGCTGAGCTTAATCAAACACCTCACTTATCAGACTTAGCTGCTCTCAGGTAAAAGCCTCCTTATCTTGCATTCACAGGATTTTATAGGAAGTTAGTTAACATCAAAAAGCACAGATTTTGAGTGTGACAAAGTCACCTCTACTCTGCAGAATATAGGCAATCACAATATTCACATCCCTGAAAAGTTAAATCTGAAATCTTTGTATGTGTTCCAGTTGGTAAATTTTTTGTTATTAATAATGGTAATGACACAAACAATGAGTTTGTTCATTGAAGCTTAATGCTACTGTATCTGAATAGAACAGCACCAGGTTACATGCATATACCAGATAGAATTCTTCTTGCTTAGAGAAAAAGATGCATCTAAAGGACAGTGAAAAAGACAGAAATTTACATTGTTAAAGGATTATTTTCATTATCATTCGCTACAGGAATGTGTGATACCAAAGGGCCTACATTCCCAAGTCAAGCTATACATAGGAACCCAACTGTTAATTTTGCTTGGTTTATGCATTCAGTCTCTGACATTCTACATATTGAACATGCCAGGCTATGAAGCAGAGGAGGGTTGCCTTTGTATGGGATTTAGTTTAAAACAGTGTCTTTATTTTGTGAGTAAATACCCACAGAAGATCCAGGGGAAGGATTTTGTTTGCTAAATGGTGAAGAAGATATACGAGAGGACAGATGTAATCCAGGAAGGGAATTGACTTGGCACTGATGTAAAGTAATAAGGATGATATGAAAGTCTAAGGAAAATGTTTCATTTCAAAAGATAAAACGCATTATGAAGATTTCAAAGACCTAGAGTGCTGTTGAGCTGTATCTGGTGAAAGAGGAGTGTGAAATATTAAGTATTTGAAATGTTTTGTTCATAGGGGAATTCATTTGAAATTGTTGTTGATTTTATTATGCAGTTCATGTTAATGGATATTTGACGGTAAGGTTGATTATTAATGAAGGACAAATGAAATCTATGCCTAATGTTATGCCATTGCATATCACCTTGAAACTTTAATTGTAAAAATTGAGTAGGGCTGAGTTTGATCAGTATTTCAGTTGAAAGCTGCGAGAAGCTTGCAGCAGTGCTGGTGAGAGGCCCCAGGACAGCTTAATGACAATTCATACTACATTTATAGAGAGGGACTGAACTGCTGCAGCCTTTTATGATCACATGTTATTTTCAGATGAGGAGTGGGGAAAAGCTAAGAAGAAACTTGGGAAGGTTTGGTTACACACCAGGCAGTAAAACTGGTGTCACACTTTCTATAACTAAATGGTTTCTTATAGTCCTACTGACTGAAAGGTTGGGTGTTTTTTTTTTAAACTACTTTATGAACATTCAGTGATGGTTTTCATAGAATCATGGTTCATAGAACCGTAAAATATTTTGGCTTGGAAGGAACCTTAAAGATCATCCAGTTCCAATCCCCCTGCCATGGGTAAGGACACCTCCCACTGGATCAGGTTGCTTCAAGCCCCATCCAAACCTGGTCTTGAACACCTCTAGTGCAGCCGTGACTTCCCTGGGCAACCTGGGTTAGTGTGTCACCACCCTCACAGGAAAACATTTGTTCCTAAGATCTCATCTCAATGTCCCCTATTTCAGTCTAAAATTGTCCTGTCCTGGTCCTATCCCTGCCCTCCCTGATCAAGAGCCCCTCCCCAGCTTTCCTGCAGCCCTGTTCAGTGCTGGAAGCTACTCTAAGGTCTCTCTGGAGCCTTCTCTTCCCCAGGATGAACAACCCCAACTCTCTCAGCTTCTCTTTTGTTTCATCCTATG
This sequence comes from Phaenicophaeus curvirostris, assembly GCF_032191515.1. Taxonomy (NCBI): domain Eukaryota; kingdom Metazoa; phylum Chordata; class Aves; order Cuculiformes; family Cuculidae; genus Phaenicophaeus; species Phaenicophaeus curvirostris. The sequence continues at coordinate 3,737,786 of NC_091405.1, read as the reverse complement.
ACCTTCAAGCACAGATATGCTTCAGTATTGAAGACCCCTTTATGAAACATTTTGCAGTGGCAAAAAAGTATTCATTGCAGCAGGCAAAGATTTTTTTGTCACATGAGGGGCTTGAGGGTGGAGCTGTAATATTTTACTTGTGGGGGTTTTTTTTCTGATAAAAAATATTGAATTATCAAAAGTCTTCCCGAATATAAAGTGTTAGCACTAGGATAGATTTTTTTTTATTATTATTAATATTTTTAAGAGCTAAAGAGAAGAAACCTTCTTTATTCCCTTTCCACAATCCCAAAGTGCAGACCTCTGTACCTCTTGTCAGTAACCCAAGCATTCAAACAAAATGAGATCCCAGGAGACTCTAGAATGAGAGCCTGGCCATATCTGTGATTGCAAGTGATGTAGACTGATGGAAGGAGAGCTGTAGAACAAACTAGTTTTTAGAGGACCTGCCATCCACCACATGTGCTTTTCCGTTTTTTTCATTAGCTATTGTCTGGCTCTGGGGAAATAAATAGACATTTGCTGTTGGAATGTCACACTGCCACACTGTGGTTATTTGGAAGATAGATCACAAGCAAGAAACTCATCTGTGGACCCTTAAACCATAGTACAGAGCTTTGGTCTTTGTTAATCTCTTGCTCAGTTGAGACAGGCTTGCATAAAGCTAATACCTATGAAAAACGTCAGCATAACTGACAGCTCCTCTGTTTTCCTTCCATGTTTCATTGAATCCAGCATCTTTCTTTGGGAGACTCATATTCTTGTGAGTAACTCGCTCTGAAGTTAGCAGAGAGGAATAACACGAAACCTGACACAAATTTGGTAGTCTTCATTTTGGTTTTGTTTTCAATTTTTTTCCAAAGCAAAATAGATTTCAGTATCCAGTTGTTGTCAGACTTCAGATGTAAGCTGTATATTTAATATGATCTCATATTCATTAAAAATTTCTTTAAAGTCTGTTCTTCAAAAACGTATCTGTCATTAGGGGCTCTAATGGATTCCCTTAGGGGGTCCCTGTAGAACTGTTAAACTTCAGAAGTCCCTTTCTGATCTCATCTGTGTCTCCACTCTATGAAATTAAAAGGCTGCACATAATCGAAGAAGTAAGGTGAGGCGAAAGACAAATGACTGTTTGAAAGCTGCTTCTTTCAAGTGGCCCAAGCCAGGGAGAGGTCAGTCTGTGCCTGCTGAACCTCACGGGGATTGTGAGCAATGCTGGTGCTGTCTCAAGGCAGGGCTCCAGCACGGTATTGCCCTGTCTGCTCCAGCTCTGTGCCAGGCTCAGACCTCTTCGACCTTGGTGTGGTGTTATCAGCTATGGGGACTGGGACCTGTGTCAGCTTGGTACAGACATCATGGAATCATGGAATGATTTGGATTGGAAGGGACCTCAAAGACCATCTAGTTCTGACCCCTCTGCCATGGGCAGGGACACCTCCCGCTAGACCAGGCTGCTCATTCTCTGAGCCAGAGCTGAATCTTTGTTAGATGAGGTATTTCTTGCTACGTGGCTGGTAGGTGAGGAAGCCTGATGGCATCTGATCCAAAATTAAACAAAAAGACAAAACAATTGAAATGTCCCCTTTAGTGAGTGCACTGTAATTGGTTTTCTGCCTCTTTGAATCTGGCATTAGTTTTCTCTCATGTGCAAACTGCTGATTTATCTCATCGGCAAGGAAAGTAATGCTAAACCAATTATCAATCTATTAAAAGTTCTGTATCTCAAATGTGATTTCTTCAGCCACATCTAGGAAGTGATGGAAAGCAAGTACAGATCACTGCAGTATTACATTATTTAGCTCTGTCTTACAGAGCCTAGGGATGCTAATCACCCAAATTTAAAATCTTTAGAATGCTAGCAATTTACTGGTGTCTATAGGCATAGAGAATAAAAGAAACTTAGGGCTATACAGTGGCTAGAGCAGAGTTAGAAAAAGGAGTTCTTATTCACTCCTCCGCTTCTAAGCATTAGAAGAGGTTCTGTAATGTTGTCAGGCCTCAATGTTTGTTATAGAAATCGAAGAAATCAATTTAAATGCTAAAATTATTTGGAAATTTAAATAAGATTATTTTAATGAACAAATGAACATTCCTTTGTGACATGGGATACTACTGAAATCTTTAGAATATGGACATATATCGCCCTAGCACAGCTTAAGCAACTTAAGTTTGACTAAGATTATAGAGGTCTTCTCAACTTATAATTACAGTTCAATGTTTTAGACAGTGTCATTGTTTTTCTGCTCCTTGCCACCAGCAGCACATATGTGCATTGGCACTTTAACCGTCTGCATTGTTCACATTATATCGCATTAATAAGGTCAGTGCACCTGAGGCAGAACGAGCTATTGCACAGCTTTTCCCCCTCTCTGCTCCAGCATGTGTCATAACGAAGGCTCCACAGGTCATTGTGTTGGTATCTCTGGGCTTTCTTCTGCCAGATGGTTGGGTTGCAAGTGTGAGGTCTCATTCCTTTATTTTTTTTTTTTCTCCTTCCTTTGGTATATCCTTAATTCTGAAGAGTTTGTTAAATCTGAGTGCAGCATGTATAATTTTCTCATTAAATCAATGGACAAGGTCATTATATGTTAAAAGGAGGAAATAACTAGTTCACACATGTTATCTTCACAAAAATATGAGCTGAGCAATTCCGTACTGACCTTTCAATATCATTCAAAATTAAATTCCATATAAACTCTTCTACTATATTCAATTCTGGTACTGCTATGATGTTAGAATGGCTTTTAGATGAAAAATAAAAACTCTAGCTATTTCTTTGTAACTGTTCCACTGCATTTGCTTGTCAGGGTTTGGGGGGGGGGGGGGTTGCCTATATTTAACTCCTTAATTTAATGCACATATGTTTTCATTGTATTGATCATGGGAACATCAGGTACTTTCTAATTGCAATTAAAACTGCTGTGAAGTCTGCATTTACTACTCTCTCCAGAAATGCAGGCCTTGATATGCTTAAGAGTAACAAGTGGAAGGACTTGTATCTTTAAATACTATAGAAAAGACATTAATATAGATTTGTAGTTGTGAAATGAATTGGTCTGTCTCAGGGGCAGGAAGCGTTTTCTGCAGAGTATAATTCAGAACACAAAAGAACATCGCTACGAAGGTGCAGTAAAGATACAGAACAGTAATAGATAAGCCCTTAGAGTACACATATTTACTAGAGGAATATTAGAGTGACTTGAGAACGAAGAAATGGAATAATAACATTCAGGGCTGCAATGTTCACATCTGTGAATATGCTTAATTGTTTTATAGCAATGCTTTAAATGTGGTACATGACAAATAGAAATCCATAAGGTGCTTCCTTCTTCGGGTTTCACCTGAAGCTTAAAGAAGGGGGCATTTATCTTTGCTAGTAGCAATGTTCTGTATGAGCGAATACTTTATGAAAATGCATGGATACCATGCAAAGGAAGTCGGGTACGATGAGGAAAGCTTTGTCTTACTTTGTTTTCAGAACCTAGTGCAGCTGGCTTTTAATATTTACTGTGGTCTTGGAAAACAGCAGAGCATAGATAAGTGCTTGTGGGTTAGGGGGAGATGAGTACTGCTAAAAACTTCCTGTGCCTAAAAATGAAGCATTGAGGCCAGAGACATTGCTAAAAAAAGCAGAAATTTTCAAATTTTGTCTTGACTGAGGCCTGATCTGATGATGATGAAATTAGAGCTGGATACAAAACTGTTTTATCTTAATGTAGATTGTCTTTGGAAGTTTCAAACAAAAGATTTGCACAAGAGAACAGAACTTTACCAAGGCTGAAGGAAAAATATCAAACAGCAATAGCAGGACACTGGGAAGCTGAGGGCTCCTCTGCTGAGACGTAGGAGTGCCTTGTTCAGTCTGTGGTGCTCTAGACAAGATTAATGTCCTGACCTTCCTGTTTTATTAGTCTAGGATATCTCCATGTCTTTCTGGTTTTGGTCGGGGAACTTTTCCAGTGTATTGCTGAAGTTGATCTATTCTCAGCCTTTTGTCTGTTGTGACTAAAAATAATTTAGTTGAGCTAGTCAAGAATTTGCCTGTTTCAAATATAGAAAGACAGGGTGACTTGCCAAACTGGAAAGAGCACAATGGAATGGTTTCAGTTTGAAGTTGAGTTCATTCCTTTGCTTTTAAGATAAGAAATTCCTGAACCGAGAAGGCAGATATAACTTTCACTTTAAGAAAGGACACCGGGAAAGGTCAAAACAATTTAGAAGAGATTTGTCTCTTCAAATAATGCAAGTAGTTATGTTGTTTTAAAAAAGGAAATGAAATCTTCATTGTGGAGGACTTATTCATGTAAAACAGATTAAAATATGCATTCATAATATGTAAATATAGAGTCAATTAACATGAAGCTTTTTTACAGTATAAGTGACTGTAACCTGCCAGTGTCCTCTGGGACGACTTTGAAACTGAAATGCTGCTTCTCTATAGTCCCAGTTAACAAAAATCAATAAACAGTAAACACAGAGCAGTCTGTTGCCAAGTGAGCAATGTCTGGATAGGACAGTTTCATTTTTAACAGATGAGCAGAATTCACCAGGAGCAGAGAAAGGCTTAGGGAATCATAAAGCCCTGCACACATTCCAGGACCAGCCCAGTTCCAGCAGGCAACAGGAAAAGAGTAGAACTCAGAAAGAGGATTAAAGTCTGTGTGTTTGGACTGCCTCCTGTCTGTTTTTCCTCAGATTTAGTCAGCTCCACTCATCTGAAGGCAATATGAAGAGGGTATAAAAACACTGAGGCATTTATTTCCACTTCAGGTTTGATCTTTTCTTTGATCCTTGAAAGGTTCCATCAAAGCAGGACAGTTTGAATCTGTCAGGGGGCCTGGTGGCAAAGGAGGTTGTGGTGTGTCAGTTCAGCAGAAGTGACATCTTTCCCTTGCAAGGGATTCTGCCAGGAGTCTGAGAAGGGGTAGGGAGGCTCAGGTCGTAATAAAGGGAGAACATTTTTTATACAGAAAGTTATACAAGTGGATGTCTGACATTTTTCTTCTTGAACAGTTGGAGTAATTACACTGATAACTTAATTACACCATGTAACGTAGACATTGAAGTGGCTGTGCTTTGCTCCCATTTTTAGAATCTGGATTTTTGAAGTCTCCTTATGTGAAAACATGTAGCAAAGTATTTGACCATTTTATATGAGGTCTGCTGGTACACAGTGTGCTGTTCATAAACTCAATTTTCCTGTTGCATGTGAACCCTAAAGGATCACCGAATCTTTAATTGCATTAATCCAAGTTGCAAGTAGCTTGCATGTTTCTAGAGGTACAGAGGTTAGCTCAACTAAGTACAGAACCTTTAAAATTAAGTAGATTGAGGGGTTTGCACATTTGCTATGCTCAGCTTTTGAAAGCAGTTTCCGCTAAAAGTCCGTCTACTTAAAATTCAAGCACTCTGCAACTAAGGAACTCCAAAAAGAGGTAATGAACCATAAATTATTGCCGTTAGATATTTAATACTCAATCAGTATGTGCTCTCTCATGCATATCCCACTGGCATTGCATTTATTCTGACAGTGTGGTACTGGTTCAATTACTTTTGCTCATTTACAATAAAAGATTAATGAAAAGAGGTATATTTTAGTTCACAGAGATTAATTGCATCCCTTACTTTCCCTGCTCTAGAAATATTCAACCCATAATCCTGATAGCTTTTTCGTCAACAAGTACATGGAAAATTAATAGACTTTCTTCTGCTGGAATCCTCAGTAGGCTTGCAGATATAAACATCCAGGGAAAAGCTGACTGAAAGTTGGATTTCTGGTATGGAGGAATTAATTTACCTTCTCTCCCTCAATCTTTTTCTTTCCCTTCTCTCTTTAAGCCACTCCGATGACACTTTGAATTAGCCAGAATAAAAATGCTTGTGCAGTAAGAATTGGAAACCAGCACACTTTGTCTTATGTAGTCTGACTAATACAAGTTGTGTATTTCCCTACTGATGCATGGCCAAAGGCAGTCAGTCATTGTGATGGTGCATTGGTGTTTCAAGCACTTTCTAGGGTGTTACTGGCTTAAAAAACCTAATAGTCTTTGTATTTGTAGAATACTTGCTAAGATTACTAATAAAACTTATTTTTAATCTTGCTATGAATGCAGTTGATACTTGTTTAAAATAGCAAAGGTACTCACATAGTTTAAGACTGAATAACCTCTCGGGTATTTAGGTTCAGAGTTTTTACTCCACGTTGTAAAGATGCTGGGGAAGAAAATCAACAAAAAAAATTATTCATATGTGTGCGGTTGTGATGTAAGGAAAAAATAAAGTCCTACTTTATTTTATAGGAGGTCTATTGACATTAACAACAAAATGAATGTATGAAAAAGGTAATAATTGCAATATCATGAAAAAACTCACCAGTGGCAGTGGTTTACAAAAATATGAAGAGGCATACATGCAGGCAGCAGAACCTTAAGGTCAGTCTTCAGCATTCCACATTTATAGCTGGACTTTGGTTTAGCTTCCAAATTAGTCACCAAGCTGTGACCTTCCTCGAACGTAAGTACAGTAGGACAGATTTCAAAAGGGATTGCCTTGAGTTCAGCCTAGACAAGTATCCAGACATTCAGAATTTATCACAAATTTCTAGATCTTTTGAGCTTACAAAACCAGAAGGGAAATCTGAATACAATCTTTCTTGCAATGTTTTGGTAGTTCTGGTTCTGCTCAGTGCTGGAAAGTATTGGTGGAAAAATGGTACAACATTTCAATATTTTGGACCTTAAACCTTTGGTTTAGGCATAACAACAGATGTATGCATTAGATGTATAGTACATGTACTCATTTTACCTAATTTGTTTGGCTCTCCACAGTCATATAATAAACGCTCTTCAAACTGCTCTGAAGATGTTTCTTGGATATCCCGCTCTAAATCTACTGTAAAAATGTAACAGCTAGCTTAAGGTCTATATCCAGCTCAACCTCAAAATGCAGTTTTATATATTATGATCCTTTCTAATCTGTGCTATTTTCCATCTTATTAAGGCTTATCAGGGTAAGTCTTGCTGATTTAGAACGTAGAAGGAAAGCTGAACTGGTTTATGATTGGATAGTACAATTTATGGGGTGGTTTATACTAAGGTAAAGGAAGAAGCATGACTTAAGGGAGTTCCGAGTCCTCTGCAGTCATTACACAGCCAGATTTGTCTCCTGAGGGCTGAACAAAGACGTGGAAAAAATACTCAGACTTGGTTTGTTGGCGTCTTAATGAGTACTTTTCAGGCCTGTTTAATCCATCTGGAGTAGGGCCTGTGCCTCTTTTTTTCAAGACTTTGTCTTGCTCCCATAGGATAGTATAAGGGATTCTGAGCTCTTAGCTTGAAAGAGAGAGCATAAATCAAATACATATGTACTAGTTCTGAAGGGCTGAGGTTAGACAGTGTTGCTTGATGCACAGTGCTCTGATTTTATGATGCTGTTGTTCATTGTCCTCATCTTACCAGGCATGGGGGAATCTTTCTGGAAATTATTTCACTGGGGGGGGGGGGCGGAAAATGTAATTTGACTGCTCTTCAGGATAAACTGCATTTACTTCTTTGCTCATTTTAACAAGAGCTGAGTAGATTTGGTGGTAGATACATCTAACTTGGAAAACTGTAGCAAAACACTACTGCTGCGTATAGTTCTTTTCTGTGTGAAAATTGTGTTTTAAGTCTGAATAATTTAGCTTATTTCACTTCTTTCTATGCCCACTATTTCTTTGAGTGCTGGAGGATTCTACATTTAATTTCTGATCTTCATAGTAACAGATTTTTTAATTTAATAATACTTTAGAGCTGCCTGTAATTACTTGGAAGATATGACTTCTTTTTTGTGTAAGTTATATGCCTGTAATTAAAAGAAGATCTGGAACATATATCTCCAGTTAATAATACTCATGATAATAGAAAACTTGTGTAGGTTTTAATAGGAAACAACTTCTTTATTTGCTTTTATTGAATCATACGTAAATTGACACAAAACTATTTCCCTTGAATTGCACAGTATGTCTTAAGGAGCAAATTTGATAAAAAGATAGTTTTAAACTTGCAGAGTAGACCCTGACTTGGGCACATCTGCAGAATGTCCCGTGAAGCTGTGCCCTGCCGTGGGATTTCTCCACAGAAACAGGATGCAGCAGCCAGAACCAGAAGCTGTGGTTTTGCACAAGTCAGAACCTGTAGCGCTGAAGAGTCACTTCTTGCTTAACTCAAACAGGCACCAAAGCTGCACGGGTATTTCAAATTCACACAGAGGTGGAATTTTAGCTGTTTGTTGCACTCTCCACAGCTAGGGAGAGGCTCTTGCTCCGGAAGTGCAGGGATAAGATGAGGAGGAACAAACAGGTTTAAGCTGAAAGAAGGGTGATTGAGATGAGATCTTAGGAAGGAAGATTTTGCTGTGTGGGTGGGGAGGCCCTGGCCCAGGTTGCCCAGAGCAGTGGTGGCTGCCCCATCCCTGGAGGGGTTCAAGGCCAGGTTGGATGGGGCTTGGAGCCCCTGATCCAGTGGGAGGTGTCCCTGCCCATGGCAGGGGGTGGAACTGGATGGGCTTTGAGGTCCCTTCCAACCCAAACCATTCTGTAATTCTATGATAGTTGAAGGCTAAGAGCAAAGCAGGTGGTTTAAATACCCTGTGGCACGAGGAGGTGTGAAGTAAGGATTTCAGTACTGAGTCTGCTATGACACCTGACAGTGCAAGAAGCAAAGGAGATTATGGTAGCTTCTTTTTTACTGTGGCACCACTCATTTTCTTGGCATGTGGTTTGGAAACACTCTTTTCTGCTTTTGAGCCTGTAGGACAGTCTGAAGAGAACAGGCTGATGGAAGTCGTTCTAAAGAATCAGCTGGTGAGGAAATTACTCACACCAATATCTTTCAATGAAACTGCAGTTCATTCAGTTGTCATTGCTCTTTTCATGCTTCCTTTGGGAAGTGATATGACTGCAGTTGTTACAGCACAATAATCTTAAAAATAACCGCAACTCTTGCACTTCTTGTTCTTCTGCCAGGTCTTCCTCAGTCTGATTGCCCAGCTTGTTTTTCATATCTTACATGAATAATTGTAATTCTGTGGTTGTTTCGTACCATAGAAGGACATAGTGGTCTGCAGTTTAAAAATGCAATTATTCTTCAAGCAACACTCTAGAAGTGACACCCCTTAGAAGAAAGCTCCTCAGTTCAGTAATGGTCTTGCATTCTTATACAAAATTTCACCTTACTGCACCCCAAATACTGACCTAACTCATTCAGTGTGATATTAAAAGATGAGATCAAAGGAAACTCGAGTGGGGGAAATATATTTATTTTTAGACTGGATTTGGCAGTCTTGTTTCCTTTCCTCTGCACTGTCCTCTGCCTTCTATCAGAGATCACATTAAATTTGAAACCTCTTGGAGACTCTTAAAAAAATCTGTTCTAATGCTATATTTTTTCTTAATTTTTAGTCTTAACTAACTCTAAATCTTTAACTTTGGACAGACCTTTTTCCACAGCACTCATGAAATAAAGCAAAGTATCTGTTTTTTAGCATTTGATTTTGTTTCTTTTGCAGTCAGGGTAGGACCAAGCAAGGGACTATATAAGAACATTGATCTCTTTTCTTCCACTTGGCTGAATAAGACCTCTGGTAATGTTTGCTTCTAAGACCTAATTCAGAAGTTCGAGGAAATCAAAAGTTTTTCCATTTACTTCAGAAAGCTTTGGATATGGCTTTTTTTTTGTGTGTGTGTGTGTATAGAAATACTAAAAATGGGAAAATGTCTGAATAGGAGGAGATTGTTTAATTAAAAAACGGCTTACAGAGATATTTATTCTTTAGCTCAGCAAAAGCACATTGAAAACAAAGTAACGAGCCGAGTGATCACAAATCTTGGGGTGGGCAAGGGACAAATCTAGCAGAACACTTTACATACAGTAAGCAAAAAGCAACATGGAGTAAGAATCATGATATCTTGAATTCTTGTAATGATGTAGAATGACTCAGGCTGTACAGGCTTCTTACTTTTTTTTTTTCTTGTGGGGGAAAGAGGGACAGAAATCACCCTACGACTGAAAAATGAAATCAAATAGCCAGTGCAATTCTGCTCGTCCTTTAATAAAGATGAGATAAATTTTAGTGGTTTTACTTTGTAACTAAACTTTATTGAAGCTAAATGTTTTAAATACCCTTATTTATTAATGCTATATTTTAAATCAGAGCAACTCTATGAATGACTTATTGTTAGGCACAAAAAGCAGGAAACCACCAGTGAACTAATAGCTCTCTGTAAAGGTGTTTTTAGCATATTCTCTGAACAGTTATCCTTTAACAATGTCTTTTTTTGCCCTTGCAGCCAAATGAGGAAGGCAGGGAAGGAGGAGTGGCTTGAATGTATCTATATCAGCTATAGTTTCATGTTGTCTTAAGTCAATCACTTCCTCTTTCTTCTTCCTTCCTACCCTGTTCCTGCTTAACTCCATTACAATAAAATAGTTATATAGGTTTATAGAAGGGTTTATATGATGGAGGGAACTGGATATTCAGGATATTCTGTCTGCCTCTACGTACTGTGCCTCAAGGGGGAAAAGCAGTCGTGGTTGGAGTTATAAAGCTTAAAATTACAGACGCATTATAAATCATAAAGAGGTGGGGGGAAAAGTCTAGAAGCTTAAAAGATGGTGTAGGTGAAGCTTAGCCATCTTGCTCTGAAATCATACTGCAGTGCTTCCATGATCAGCCTCTCCAAGGTTGAGATCCTGGAGTTCCCAAAGTTGCTCTTAATTGGATTTTATCTGATTAGTTACTTTTACTATTAGATCTTATTCTCCAAAAGTAGCAGTTAAGGATAGTAAAATTGATTAGTATTGGGAAAATTCATGGAAGGTTCATTAAATTGATTCTCTTTTGCACATTTGCAAACAATAAATCTGAATCTCCACGTCTTTAGAGATTTTCTGGTGCTCAATTTAATCTCTTTCTGAGGAAAAGATGGAGTTTCATTACCTGAACCCTGTGTATGAAAAATGCTACTGGCAAAACAATACATACTGATACCGGGATGTTCCACTGTCTTTTGTGCATTGTTTTTTAGTAGTAAAACTGTGGGAAAACAGCATTTAAAAAGCTTACATGACAAACCCCAAAGAAATAAAAATCCCTTGTTAAACAGTATTTGTATTGATTAGAGAATAGGTTATGTTACTAAAATAAACATCACCGAACGAGTTTTTGTTGGTAACTACCATTAAAATAAGATAATTAAGTAGGAAAGCTGGTTAGGAATCAGTCATTATTGCCTTTTAGCACAAGTGATTTTGTATTTAAGTCTCTTTGATTATGTTAACAAAGCTGAACACCTTTTATTATCTCAATTTTGGAAAAAATAAACCCAAACAATTGAGTTCGCACTGTTGTGATAGCTTGTACTCTATAGCCCCAATTCCTGTGGCATCTATTTAATGTCATCTAAAGAGCTGTCATTAACTGGAGGGGAGAAGTAGTTAATTAGGCTTACAAGTACAAAAGGAGTATTCCTAAAGAACTTATTTAGAAACTCGCCTTTAGCTGAAGGAGGGAGGTAGGGGGTTTCTTCCTTCAGGAGGAAGATGATGTGACAGTACACTTTAAGGGCTACAAATACTGATGGTGACAAATGGCTCTCTTAAGAAAACAAAGGATCAGAAGCCTTCAGAGTACTATTGTGACTCTACTGGCTCCAAGATTAATGATTCATTTTATAAATATTAGTATATATTTGCTAATTTATTTAAACGTTACTTGTCTTCTTACTATTAAAGTGTGTGAGAAACAAGGTGAAAGAAAACACTGCACAAATGCTATGTGAGTAATATTTTAATCTTTCAACACAGCAGGAATCGTATTAAGGGAATGCAAGTGTGTTGGGGTCTTGAGTTCTTGTATTATGGAGCTGCTGCAATTATTTTGTATGCCATGTATCTGATTCAAAGCCACAATAGTTCGAGTAGGGGATAAAAAGGAAAAATACTGCATTAAAAGTGGACGAGGACGCACACCTGAGACATTTGAGGTAAGAGTGGCAAGTAAAGATTAGTTGTAGAAGTCTAATGTAGATCATAGTTTCATCAGTCAGCTGTATTTAGAAAATGAACATTTTACAGATTATTTAATCAAACACCTTCAAAGACGAAAAGAGCTGAATTCTGTTATTAATGCAATGTTGACCTTTGAAACTTAGCTTGTCTGTTAAAGGTGCGATGGGCAATACTTGGATCCTTTGGGTTCTAGAAGCTAAATATTAGAGTTCAATGCGAGGGGTAGGTGTGCACAAATATTTCTGGGGCTGGGAAGGAAAAAGAGAGATGGTCAGCCTCCTCACCCAATTGGAGAAGGGATTATATCAATCTGTTTCTTATAGGAGTAGGAAATATCGAAATACATTAAGAGTCTAAATGCAGTTACTTGTAGAATGCTTCACCCTGCTATTGCTCTTAAACATGCCATGTCTGAAAGTCCAAACGCTCAGGCTCAGTGCTCGTTCAGGAGCATTTTTCTCATGAACTTAACTATCAATGTGATCAGCAGTTCAGCTGGAGTCAACAGCTTATTGTTGGCAGAAAGAAAAGGAAAAGGCTGTTGAGGGAGCAGTTTTATAAAAGTCTCTTACGTGTATCCTCTTGCAGTTAAGGCCACGTTGCTGCTACAACGCCGCCTTGAATAGAACTTGGTTTAAAAGAAATAAAGATTAAATGAAACGGTTTACTGTGAATCCACAGGTCCTGTGGCTTTTGTTAAAATATTGTTCTAGTGAGTGAATGGAACAACAAAGCAAAGTTCTTCAGGCTTCTTTTTCTGTTCGGTCTTTTTCGGAACATTATTTAATTTAATATTAGGCATTTAAAATAGACATCAGGTCTTTGCACCTGCTCAGCTGCACAGGAGTTCTCGGTCTCTCTCCCCACTGAATATCTCGCTGATCTTGTCATCACCTAAGTGTGGAAGCGAAGGCTTTAAAAGGCTTTTCGTTTGCTTTGTGACTTTGAGGAGGAGTTAACTGCCAAACATTCAAGAAAATGGTCCTACTTTGAAGGAAGAGAATAAAAGCACCCAGGAGGTCGTAGTGCTCTCTTCTTCAGAAAAACACAACAATAGGGGGCGGAGAGTAAACAAGACAGGCTTGATAGAGGAGACTTGAGTCATTGTTGTAGAATGGGTGATGCTCTTCCAACAAAAGGCATCAATAGGACCTAGCAGTCAGATCTGGGCTCAGACAGAACCGAAAAAAACCCTATATGAAAGCTAATGACATTATTGACAGACTTACCAACTGTATTTCGGAAGACGGCTTGGTGCGACAACAGCTGAGGTGACCAGTTGGTGCCTTTGTAATCCCTGAAGCTGTTGGTTTTATCCTCTTCCAAACTCTCTGGTGATTTGTGTTCGCTGAATTGTTTCTCTTTGCAATCTCTATTTCGCTATAGGGTTCTTTATTCAGAGGAGAAAATGAAGGAGTGGCAAAAGGAAACTGAACCATTTCCAAAGAAATTTATTGCAGATAGCAATTTAGGAGACTTATTATCCCAGTGTGAGGAAAATACAGTAGAATCCTAAGCAAGCCGACACAATACAAATGCAGCGAATATACTCCGTGATTGAATAGACAATATTCGGTTCAGGTTAATAAAGGCCCTAATTCTTTTTCCTGTAATAGAATGGATTAAGTAATTATGAAGTGCTAATTAGTATCCTGCTATTGAGAAAGATTAGAGAGAGAGATTAGTTCAAACTGGTAGAAATTCTGAAGTTATTGGGTGATGGGGAATGGCGTAACTAAGCTATGGGCAGCAGCCTCAGTGGCAAAAAGGGTAAAAATGCTTGTAACAATTTCCTATGCAAGTCTTTTTACAAAAAAAAAAAAAAAAAAAAAAAAAAAGGCAGATAAAGTGATGAGTTGGTGGAGTGGGAGTGGGGCAGTTTTAAGTTTTCAATATATTGTTTTTTAAGAATGTAGCAAACAAACTAGAAAAGCAGTTTCAGCATTGTCAGTGCTATTAACACTGTTTTCTTGATTGCAGCAGTTTTAATGTATGCTGTTTTCTTATGGATTTCTCCTTGTCTCCCCACTAAATGCTTTTCTGAAATGCAAAGAAGCTCTTGTAAATGGAGTCAACAGAGCTGGTCAAACCCAGTGAAAACAGCAATTTTGAACATTCTGACTAGCTATGAAAATCAATAACGCTTCAGACGCTGCATTTAGATATATGCTCATATCTGTTATGTCTCAGCTTTTGACTCAATAGGAGGTATTTGTGCTGTGGAAATGCAAGTCATGCAGTAAACTCTGGTGTCTTGAAATGAATTGTACTTGTCAGCCAGCTTTGACAGTCTAACCTTTGCTCTGGCCATCATTGCAGGAACAGTAATTTTAATTTAAGAAGGTAAAGTAATAAGTTGTGCATCAATTTATTCTTAAAACACACGTTTTAAATTGCAATCGACACAACTGCAATTATGAGCTTATATGGCAAGCACCATTTGCCTGACCAGTAGCGCACACACCAGAATGCTTTTCCTGCTGAGTTAACAGTATTAAACTTTGCCTGCTGACTCATGGTGAATTAACAGAGCAAGTAATAAAAATACTCCTTGCTGTTACTGAAGTTCAAAACATGTCCACCACATACAAATTGCATAACAATTGTTTGGAGTATTCAGCCTGTTAAGGGATAGGTTCTTAATCAAACTATAAAGGGAAGACTAGAAGGAGCTGTGCAACATCCAAATGTCCTGAAGGCCATCATAGATTACCTTTCATAGAATCATTGAATTGTTTGGTTGGAAAAGACCTCTGCAATCATTGAGTCCAACCATACCTGCCCACTGCTCAACCAGATCCCTGATCACCTCATCTACCCATCTTTTAAATACCTCTAGGGATGGGGAGTCCACCACCTTCTGGGAAGCCTCTGCCAGTGCTGGAGAACCCTTTAAGTGAAGTAATTTTTCTTAACATGTAATCTGAATGTCCCCTGGTGTAACTTGAGGCCGCTTCCTCTCATTCTCGTTCTCTCACTTGTTACTTGGGAGAAAAGTCCAACCCCTACCTCAGTACAACCTCCTTTCAAGTGTTTATAGATAGTGATAAGGTCTCCCCTCAGCCTCCTTTTCTCCACTCTAAACACCCACTTTCCCTCAGCTACTCCTCATAAGACTTGTTCTCCAGCCTCTTTGCTAGCTTCATTGCCCTTCCTTGCACACATTCCAGGCCCTCAAAGTCCTTGTAGTGAGGGCCCAAGCTGAAAACAGGATTCAAGATGTGGCCTCACCAGTGCCGAGTACAGGGGAAGGATGACTTCCCTGGCTGGGGTCTCTTTTGTGTAATTCAGTGCAAGTGTAACAGTGACTGTGTTAATTAAAGAGAAGTAATGACAGAAGTAGTCTCTCCCATGTCCAGTCTGGGTAGAAAGCGAGTGCTCACAACAGATTCATCAGTACCAGACTAAATAGGATAAAAGTGCAGCATGTGGCACAGTGCTCTGATTATTACCACAGTAATAACATATGAGATAGTTCCTATAAATAGCTTGTTCTGGTTTTGCAAGTTACACACAAAGGGTCTTGTTTCTTATATAATTGTGGAATCACAGTAGGTGTTTGCAAGATGCTGTGTATTGCTTGACACGTTATTATTACCAGGCAGCTACCCTTCCCTGGAGGGAGAGGGGACAACTGATGTATGAGTGGGACATGGTGGAACTAGAGTAAAGTAGAGCTTAGAAAATTCAGGTCTGGAGGAGGAATTTCTTGGGCTTTTGCTTTCAGCAGCATTTGCTTCATAGGAGATACTTAATTGGCTATTTTCCACCTCTTTGCCCCAGCTCAGCCTTGGCACCAGCTGTCCTCTGTGCAATTTTGGTGTCTTACCCTGCTATCAGATTTACCTTCTTACCTCAGGAGGTGTCTAGTAAGCAAAGAAAAATATCTTCATCACTGGGTTCCACAGCTCCTTTACTGCAACTGGGCATGCACGTGATTACTGCTTTAAACTCTTTCTTGTCACTTAGCCTGACTAATAGCACAAAAACATGGGCATTTACTGCTACCTGAGGGGTGCCACCTACAAATCTAATTTCAGGCTTCTGGTGAACAATGGGCATAAGAGCTGCTACTGTTCCTCCAGGGATTTCACCATAGTGCTCTAAAGGCTATATCCATGTAACTGTTTTCTTAAACTTTGTTTTTCGACTGACCTTTTTCAGTCTGTCGATGGCCTGGAGAGTATAGAATAGATACATTAGCAACACAGAAGGCAAACTGGAGAAACACAGCCTAATGTCACATAAAACTGATAAGGTAGACAAAAAGTGTATGCTCTAATTCAGTTCAATATAAAAAATAATAGATAAGCTTAATCCTTTCTCTGTCTAGAAAAAAAAAATCTATTCTTACAATCAGTTATGTTAACTACTTCCCAGAGTCACTTAGTACCATCCAAAAACCTTGCAAACCTTTCCTAAATTGAGCTATTGAAATGCACTTTTAGATAGACTTCCAGTAATGGATTTGCATTTGCACCTCCTATCCATTCAAGAAAAGTTATTGAGCCCTTCTGTGCTTCTTTACAAATTCATTAAAATAGTGTCCATAGCAAGTGTTTTCCAGTGTTAATTCTGTATTTT
The DNA here is from genome assembly GCF_032191515.1 of Phaenicophaeus curvirostris. Classification (NCBI taxonomy): domain Eukaryota; kingdom Metazoa; phylum Chordata; class Aves; order Cuculiformes; family Cuculidae; genus Phaenicophaeus; species Phaenicophaeus curvirostris. The sequence goes on along the minus strand of NC_091405.1, from coordinate 3,721,155 downwards.
ATGTGAATATATTTTTATAATCTCATTAAAAAGGACTCTTTATGTGAATGTTACTCTTTTTGGATGAGATTTTCACATCTTCTCCTTGAAAACAGCAAGGAGGAAAATGAATTCCATATTTTGGTGCATCCAACTCGGTTCTTTTCCTTACAATAACATGCCTGTTAAGCAAATGAGGAAAACGTGCACCAAATCCTGGAGTTCAGCATGTGAGGTGGGGTTCTGTATGTGACACAAATGTTGGCAAATTTACTGTTGTTGCTGCACTGCTGCAAAATTAAGCATCTAATATTCATTGAGTTTTCATGTAATGATGACTTCAATAGTAATTTACTAACTATAATTAAAATACTTGCCGGCTAATCTTTGGACATTATCCCTTTAATTATAAAAGGCATCTGCTACATTAATAGCCCTGGAGACTGCCTTATTTGCTCTAAAATGTAGGTGCGTGTACAATTAAACTTTCGCCGTGTTTCGCTGTGTTCTGGGTAGGATCAGTGACCATTATGCATTACAAGGCTTACAGAGCTGTGATAATGAAGCAAATTTGTGCTGAAAGCCTGTACTTCAAGGGAGCATTAAAGCTCATTAATTTCATTAGCTGAGTGTATCTTTTTCAACATAATTTTAAAGAAGTCTTGAAACGTGGTGGCAAGTACTGTGGCACTGCAGAATGGACCAATTTGTTTAATAACTTGTGACTTCACAGCAAATAAACATTTTCACATGGTTAGTCTAATAGTGTGCTAAAACAGGATTTTCTTTCAAAGTTTAGCATTTTCGCTTCTGCATTTTTCTTCACTGCATTTGGTGGTGACACACTATACTCCACATCATTAGGAACTAGCAGAGTCTCAAGAAATTACATTGCTTGGTACAGAACAAGTGAAGCTAGAGGTTACGCAGAACAGGTTTAAGCCATGAGCAAAGTAAGTTGTCATCTAGGATGGGAGGATAAATCAGTTTGATGCCTGAGGAGGCTGGATATGACTGCTTCCAGCTCAGCTGTTTTCCTGCTCTTGTGACTCCTTCAAGCTTCAATTGTTCCCTTTACCACAGTTATGAATTGGAAAATTCCATTCTTTTGGAATTGCTGCCCTGGTTGTACATGTATGTTCTAAGCTCTCTTATTTCCTAAATGAAGAGAAGGCCGTAGCTCTTTATCCATCTCTTTCTATTTTTTTTTTCCTGGTATCTGGAAAGGTTGCAGAGTGTGGAGGAGAAAAGAATGAAAAGTTCTTTCTCTTGCAGAGAGAGTTTTGGGAGTCAGGGGAGACTTGGAGGTGCATGATTATAGGACAGAAGGCAGAGTGAAGAGGTCTGAGGAGATCAGAGAGGGGAGAGGGGCAGTTGAGAGAGGAATGAAGTAGACTGAGCAAAGATGGCCTTCAGTTGGCTCTGTCTCAATTCCATGTGCGGTGGTACAAAGAGGACCCAAAGTTCCTGGAGTCAGAAGGATGCTTCCTTCCACTTGCTTAGGGTGGGCAGAGGACAAGCCATTCACTCCTGTTTGGGCCAGCTTTGAGTATCATCCTGGTGATTATTTTGAGAGACTTTCTACTAGGCAACTAAACATAAAACAAACTTCCCTTCCTTGAATGAGCTCATTTCCATAATGATATAATAGAAATGTTGGTTTGTGTTTGAGGCCCCTGTGTTCCATTTGATATGGTTGCCTCTGTCCACCTACCAGATGGTAATGTGAGGTACAGTAGCTGAGGCCTCTCAAAAGCTGTCTCCGTATTTAGGTGGGTGTCTCTTAGGCTTTAGTTCTTTTCAGGCGTTCCATGGCAGTGATTGAAGATAGGTCTCTAAAAGATGAGTTATCTACTCTGAAAGCACCTGCAGTTCAGGGTCCAGACCCATACTCTGTTTTCTCCAACACTTGCTTCAGCATCCCATTGAAGCTAGTATTGTTGTTAAGAAGGTAGAGAAGGAAGTCAGAATTTAACTTAAGTCAGTCTTGGAGACTATACAAGCTCAGCCATTTAAGCTTTTCTATTACTCTACCATTACTACCAAAAAAAAATCCTGTTTTTCTGACATAGCTTGCTATTGGAAATATTGAGTGCTTGTTAGTAATGACTGAAAATACTCAAATATCCCTTCTTTGCCAATGTGGTATTTATAAATACTTTTCCCTGACTCTTCTTCTCTTCTTTAATGCAAGTCAAATTTAAATGTTATCAGATTTAAAGAATCTCCATAACCCAGCTATGTAGTGCTACATATTATTAGAAATTGCTGTGTTTATATTTATCATATCTTAATTGCCTTTTATCTACACTAAGAGCTAAAAAACAAAGAAACCCTACCTGCTGAAGTCACAGCAGATTAATCTGAAAGCAACACCACCTTATAATGACAGCATAATCCAAAGAATCAATGTTTTGCTGTTAGTTGAAGAACTCTATTGTATCACCTCAATCAGTCACTAAAACGTGCATCCTACAAATAAACATAAATTTATGTTTAGAAAAGTCCCATATTTGTTTCTGTATTTAAGGAAGTAATTTTAATAAAGATTTTATCATAATACATGATAAAATTGGTTTACAAAATATTAATTTTGAGCCTCATTCCATAGCTCTTGTTCATCAGGAGAGAGAAACTCCTTCACAGTCTGTATTCTAGGTTGCTTTCTAAAAGATCGTTTTCCCTGCTAGATCAGTGCTTTGGTACTGGATATATCCAGGTGTGTCCTTTTCCTTTTTGCACAATCATTATTCTTTTTTTAACAGGCACAAGACATAATAAGGAATTTGGGGGAAGCCTGAACACTACAACTGTTTCTAAAGCAGGATAAATTTTAGACTGTAATTAGGAAAAATAAGTTTAAAGCTAAAGTTAAAAAGCTTTAAAGTTAAACTCATAAATAACTTTCCTTTCAAATAATGGCAATACATTTTTCTCATGTAAAAATGTAAAACTGTGATTTCTTCTATCCCAAGAGAACAACTGGAAAAGTTAAGACAATGAAATGGCAACATATATTACTTTCCTCAGAGCTAGTTGCTCCCAAGCTCTCTGCATTCTACACACAGCGCAGCATCGGTTGCAGAAAGGGCAGAGGTCTCGACACATGTAAGAAGCAGCAAAAATTGCTATCAGTGGTGAAACACTTCATACAAAACTGGAATGATAACTGCTGGTGTTTACTTAGAAGACTGTTCTGAGATTTTGTGTCCTTCCCAAATTGCTGTGATGTGACAGGAAGTATTTGGTCTAAATCTTGTTCCTGGATGAGAAAGATGTGCATTTCAATACCTTTTTGTTTAAATAAAATGTTTACCTTTTTTTTTTTTTTGTTGAGGTGTTGTTTTGTTTTGTTGCCTCTTCTTCCCCCAAAAGCCAAAGTTTCCTGATCTGTCTGCTCTAAGTAAAAACGTAGCATCTTCTGACCTACACAACCAAGAGGAATCCTCAAATTGAAAGCCATTGTTGTTAATTAGTATCACAGTGCCTTAAAGAAGAGTTGTTGAGTCTTTAATCATGTGAAGCTGATTTTATTTTAATGTCCCTGCAGACTGCTTTCTCTACAAAGTTTCATAATGTTAATGATAGTGAAGTCATTTGCAACTGCTGAGATTCAACTTTGGTTAAGACAAACAAAAAGGAAAATTGAGCTAGAAAATAGTGATCCGCTACTTGTTTAGCAGTTGGTTTTATTAATGTAGATTAGTTGAAGGGTATCTGTGAGGTGTTCTGTTATAGTAATTTTGGTTGTTCACCTAAAATTAAATCAGTTCCCTAAATTTTCTGACACAGACCGTATTTCACTGTGGTGAATTCAAGGGCCAGGTTCCCTGCTCCGAGTTAACTCTATTTGACCTCACTGGATTTGGAAATTTTTTAGTAATGCCGCTCCCAAAGTGACTTTCGGATCTCGTCATTTTTAAAAGGAATATGCATCAAAGTTGTGATCTTTTTTGAATAGGAACCCATTTGGCAGAAGAGATCATCCTGTGCCATCTACCCCCTCCCAGTTTTTTAACTCTGTTTTTGCAAGAGTGTAATACTGCTCCCACTACAATGTGGCCAGGTCCAGAATTTTTGTTATTCATAGAAGCAACCTTGCCAATACTTAACTGTGATAGGAGACCAAATAGCAGCCGCTGAATAATCTTAATGCAAGGGATTAATAACATCTCTACCCATGATTATACTGTTTCTCCTACAATGCTGAAATTAGAATCGTAGCTGTGTGGTATCTTGCTAACTTGCCAATTGTTTTATTTTTAATGGTGTGTTATTTATTAGGTTTTCCTCTTGATCTTTTCAATATTATCTATTAAAAAAAACCTTATATGCCCTTCTTTTCAAGACTGAGATAGAAGTGGACAGGTTCAGTCTATTAATGCTTAACAATTGCATACTACTTCCAGTTTGTGACACGTATGTTTATTAAATGACTTGCATTATATACTGACAATTACTTATTACTTTCTGACTATCTCACTTGCTGTCTCTGCCATGAAGTCCAGCTTGCTGATGCTCATCCTAGCTTCATAAGGCTATATTTTTGGTTTCAGCCATGGTCTAACCTGAGATAACAGATGAAGCAGTGATACTTGTGTAAAAAGTGAAAGGGCTCGTAATAGTCTTAAATTTTTGGCTTTTTCTGGTATATGACTGTTCTGTGATACTGATCTTACTTTTCAGTGTAATGAAAAATGATTCCAGAGCGTTTTGGCTTTATAAATATCAGTCATGTAGTAGAAATTTTCACACCAGACCGACTTAGCTGAAGAGTCATTAGTTGCTTCAAAAAAGTAAGAGACAATTTTCCTTTCATTAGCAAAGTTAAGTCATGAAGGGAGTGCAGCAGCGCGGTGTCAGCTTTGGCTCTGCTCTACTCTTCTTATTGCTGCTCGGAGCAGCTGACCTCCCTGAGCTGGGGAGAGGGAGAAGTCTCCAAAGAAAGGCAGGAACGTAGCAAAGGAAAGATCAATGACTCTTTATCATTCACTGAGCTCTTCCAGGATGGAACAGTTATACTTGCATATATAAAGACTTGGGAAGCGTTAAGTACTTTGTAGTTCAACAGTAACTCAATTCTTAGAAATACTTATTTAAAAAAATAATAATACCACCTACTCAGAGGCAGCTTTATAGTCGTCCTTCTTTTCACTCCCAATTTAAGAAGTCAAAAAAACAACAAAAGGACAGTTTTTCAAGGGCATTATTAGATGAATACCAAGTCACTTAGTGTTTTCCTCTAAATGTCACTAGAAGTCAAGGCAGATTATATTGATGATAATTTCGCCAATTAACCAAGACTTCAATATTTTAGTAGTTTTCCCAATAAGCAGTAGTAAGCATATCAGGATTTGAAACCTGATGCTTTCTGTTAAGGTTCTGTGCAGTTTTTTCTTCTAAACTAAGAAACAGAGAGATAAGCAAGAAAGTGAATTGGAGCTAATCCTCAGAGTATTAATGGGTATATATCCAATAGCTTGTACGACCCTTCCTTTGGCATAAATTTATTACAGAATTGGACATTGACCCCATTGTCAGAATGCCCCATAGGGCCAAGACACTGGAACCTGTGCTCCTATTAGTACATTTGAGCACTTCCCTTCAATTTGGTGTGATCTGTGCTGGAGTAAGGAATTCATGGTATGGCCTGATCATCAAAGGGCTGACCTGAGAAAATGTGCATCTGAGGAAACATCTTTTTGTTTTGTTCAGGGGTCTTTTTGTTTTGTTTACCCTGCATATGTCTTCATGACAATCCAGAGACAATACTGTATTATTTTGAATTAGCCACCTGATCTGATCATTTTTTTTTTTCTTCCAAAAGTCCAGAAAGGCATCTAAGATCATTTGCGCTCAAATATTCTGAGTTATATAAATATTTGATGACATGAAATCCTGTGGGCACTGCAATAATTATACAAATTGTAATGCTAATCCTCAGTATCAATAATGCCTTTGGAGAAAATAGCATTATTATATACTTCACTCCTAGAGAATAATAACAATATGAACGCAGCACTGACACTTGGCAGAACTCCTTCCTCAGCCTGTGTTCACTTGGCAATTGGAATTGCAAAGAAGCACAGAAAGCAGCACACATTTCTGGCTGCAGTTCTGCTTCCAGAGTGGCAGAAAGAATTTGGCATTTAATGATATGCAAAGTGTTGTTCCTATTTGATTGTAGTACACTATACATGCCTTGGAGCATGACTTAAAGTAATTTAACAACTGGAATAACAGGCATTAGGGAAGAAACTAATTTCATATGAAGGCAGATCACAGGCACTAGGCTTGTTCATAAAAATGTTGCCTTGTCATGCTATGTGAAGTTGGAGATCAAGCTAGCAAGGTGATGATGTGGGGGCAACATCACCTCGTTCAGACTGGATGAGAGCCACTTGACAAAATAAGCTAATTAGTGAAATGTAAACTTTGCATCAAACCTGCTTTACAGACTCATGTCAAAGATGAATCATTGAACGGTTTGGGTTGGAAGGGACCTTAAAGATCATCCAGTTCCAACCCCCTGCCACAGGCAGGGACACCTCCCACTGGATCATGTTACTCAAGCCCCATCCAACCTGGCCTTGAACACCTCCAGGGATGGAGCAGCCACCACAGCTCTGGGCAACCTTGGCCACTGCATCACCAACCTCACATGAAGACATTTCTTCCTAAAATCTCATCTCAGTCTCCCCTCTTTCAGCTTAAAACCATTCCCCCTTGTCCTATGTCTGCACTCCCTGATCAAGAGCCCCTGCGCAGCTTTCCTGGAGCCCCTTTCAGTACTGGAAGCTGCTCTAAGATCTCCTCAGAGCCTTCTTTTCTCCTGGCAGAACAACCCCAACTCTCTCAGCCTGTCCTTGTGCTCCAGCCCTTGGATCACCTCCATTGCTTCCTCTCAGCCTGTTCCAACAGATCTTGTGCTGATGACTTCAGAACCGAATGCAGGGCTCCAGGTAGAGGTCTCACAAGAGCAGAGTAGTGGGGCAGAATCACCTCCCTTGCATTACTGGTTACATTTCTTCTGAATGAAATGGTTATTTATTTTTACCTTAACATTTCTCCAAGGACCAGTTTGGATTCTTGCATGCTGGTCCTGCACTAGTCCCTGCCTACCCATCACTGCCTGCTTCCTCAATTTTATTAACTTGGAGAAGGAAATGTATCAGCTGAAGTGAAAAGTGGTTTTGGTTTTGCAGTCCACTGTCTTCTCAGTTGTTTTGCTGGTAAATTTGTTAAATGGAATAATTGTCAATAACTGTTGTTCACATGTACTAGAAACAGCTGAAGCTGCTAGCATGTTCGAGTAGTTCACAGTGAATCTGGAAGGAAAAGAGAGGAAAAAGTGGTAGCAGCTTCTATTACTATCTCTCAATTTATGTCATTCCCCATGCCAGAGCGGGATCTGGAGAGCTGAAGGCTTACAATTCACGTTCTATTTCTCCATAGCTGAATGGAGCACAGAGGCTGGAGGAGAGCTGGATTTTAGAACAGTCATATTATTTCCTTTCCAGTCTTCCTCACACTTGTTTGACTTATTTTTATGCCAGTAAAGGATGAGGAGAAAATTGGAGTTGGTATGATGTGTTGTAGGAGAGCTTGGATAGAGACTGTGGGGTGGAAAGTCTTAAAGTGCTGTTGTCACCACTGGGGTTAAGGATTCTGTATTTAGGTGGCTACCTAACTGAATGAAATTGGGGGGGGTGGGGGGTGGGGGTGACACCTTCAGCACTAATTAAGGCAGAACCCCAGTTTCCCCTTTAGATAGCATAAGTAACTCCCTGTTCTTAATCTTTCCTATTCCACAGGATTGTTATAGGAACTTGGAGATTTTTGAAGTATAACTTTGAGGTTAAAGTTATTTTTAAAATAGAAATTATTTGCAGTTCTTTAGCAGCTTTCATCCAAGAAATTAAAGTGCTATACCAAGCACAATAATGTAAACCACATAACACAGTTGTGAAATAACAAAGGGATATAACTATTTCCCCTCTTGCTGTGAGAACAATGGTGTGGCAAAAATTGCAAAGCCAAACCTTCTGAGGAAAGACAACCCAAGCTTTTTTCCCTGTGTATATTTTCAATTCTTTCTCTGTATTCATTTATTTTATGATGTAGCTCTAAATGATTATATAAAAATACTTCCTGTGAGATGCACATGTACCCTTACAGAGTCCATAGAATAACCAATAGGTTAGAAATAATTTGGTAGATATAATTTTGGGAAAAATAATTGGTAGGTAGAAATTTGGAAAACTCAGTATAATCCAGCTTTTAATCAGTGGATTTCATGATTCTTTGTTATATTACATGTTTAAACATGCAGTATAAATGCACTGTAAACATATGTATAAACATGTTTAAAATGCAGTATAAACAAATACGCAGTATAAACATTGTATAGTGGCAACTATAATAAGATTATTTTATTCTGCACAGGAAAAAAGCTTACCAAGTGTCAATTGAATACTCCATTTAAACTGAAATTTAGGAACTTGCATTCCATTTCCATGTCCCATAACGGCTACCATTTATCTCTTACTGTGGTGATTTTACATTAGGATGTCTTGCTTAAAAAGCACCCCGGATTTTTAAATCAAGTAAAAACCAGAGAATTAAGGCCAAAAGAGGTATCTTTTTGCAATTTCTTTGTTACTTTTCAGACTCCGACATGTCTGACAATGCGATCTGCCAAATGTAATAAGAGATGGGTGTTATATCCTACTCTAGATTTTGTTACGGTTGCCATGTTTGGTAAATATTAATTAAGTTCTATTTGACACCTCTCCTGAAACATTAGAATTCAATGGCATAATGAAATTCACAGTAGAAAATGCCAATGGTCCTTTGGGACCTGTTTATCATCTTCCCTTCAGTTAAATAAAAAGGATTATTCAGTCAATGTTTTAGGTGAAATTATAGATTAGCATTGTACTTATTCATGCTTAAAATTGAGTTCCATTTCAGCTGTGGTGGCCCATAAATCTGATATTTTAGGAGCTTTTATCCACGTTAGTTCTTGAAGTTCTTTGTATATCAGTAAGGAATCCTTTTTCTGTATTTTAGCAACTAATGTTTGATCAAAGGAATATAAAAACCTAAACATCAAAGGTGCTTCTTAAGGGTTTACAAACCTCTGCTTTCTTCTGTATCACAGAATGCAGGTGCTAGTTTTAAGGATGCTGTATTTTATCTCTAGGGGGAAAAAGAATTTTCAGTCACTTAAACAATATCAGATCTACTGGTAATTTTCATCCTTGTACGTTATATTAGCTTTGCCATTGCTTCAGCAGAGCCATCTGGACAATAGGCTGCAATAAAGAGTGCATTGAATATGATTATAGTAATTCAGACAAAAAAAAGCGTTATTTCACCAAAAATTAACATCGTTAAAAATTCTCGTATGACTTCCAATTACTGAAAAAAAGCAGCAGAATTGACTAGACTAAAAGCATATTGAAACAAGTGCAGTAGAGGAATCTATGAAAAGCAGAAAATTAACAAAGAATTGTTATAAACATCAGTGGTTTAATGCTGGTCATCTCCCCTGTTGCTGTCAGTAACTGAACACAGTAGTTTTTGTAGCGAAATCTTGCAGGATATTTCATATTTTGTTTAACTTGGCTTTCAGGATTTTTATATTCATTACTGATTCTTTGTTCAGGGACTTTTCCATTATGGGAAAATCAGAACATACACAAATACCAGCACATTTATCAAAATTGTAGACCTGAAGGAGCACAGCGACAGTGTGTTTGTGTATGATCTTTGATGGGGGGAAGCAGTGGGAGCCTCAAGCCTGATGTTGTCCTACTAATGCAAAAGCTAAGTGCTTGCCAGGAGAAAGCAGCCTGTCTAAATTTTCAGGTTGTTTGTGTGGTATATACATGCTCTCTCTATCATTGGAACCTCCAGTGGATCTCAATAGTGTTTTCTGTCAGCTGTGCTTTTTTGAAGATGTTCAGTGAAAATCCCCTAAAATCCCATGCTTTCTGCCAAACTCACTGTGCTTTGTTGTTTGCTGGTGTGCTTTGCCATGGCACTGCATCTCTGAAAGCATATACGATCAAAAATCTACCATCCATGTAACAAAAATACATATAAAACCATTGAAGAAGAACACTTATTTCACAGGTCAGGTGAGATCTCAGTCTCATAAGACTCTCTGATCTCATCTGCCTTCCTTTTTAGCAGCTCCTCCAGTGTGGTCTCTCGACTAGCTTCTGTGACTTTTCTGCTCTTTCTGAACTCTCTTTGCTCAGTTTCCGCTGGACACACTCCATCTTGCCCTCTTCTGCTCTGCTCCTGTTAACTATTGCTGGTCCTTTCTATGGTTATTTTTCCTTTTTTTACCCAATCCATGGGATTTCCATTTCTTCTTCTTCCTTTTTTCCCCGCAAGAAATTCTTCCTAGTGTTGTGGTTACTGGGTTTTTAATTTAGTCTGAATTTTCCAACTTAATTTTTTCGGTACAAATTCTTTTTCCCCTGCGCTCCTGCCATAGTGCTTAGGTACTCATGTAACAGACTCCTTTAGGCAGGCACAGGAAAGAGTGGTTTCCTCCTGGAGGTATGAAGTAGTTTGGTGTCAGTGGGTTTCCATCTTGTAGGTGGTGGTACATTTGTCCACATGCAGTAGTAAACTCCTTTCAGGAGAACACCTTCCAGTACCTGAAAGGGGCTACAAGAAAGCTGGGGAGGGACTGTTTACAAAGGCTTGTGGTGACAGGACAAGGGGCAATGGGTATAAACTGGAGAGGGACAGATTTAGACTAAACATAAGGAGGAATTCCTTCACAATGAGAGTGGTGAGGGACTGGGACAGGTTGCCCAGGGAAATCGTGGTTGCCCCATCCCTGGAGGTGTTCAAGGCCAGTTTGGATGGGGCTTGGAGCCCCTGATCTATTGGGAGGTGTCCCTGCCCGTGGCAGGGGTGGAACTGGGTGATCTTTAAGGTCCCTTCCTACCCAAACCATTCTGTGATTCTATGAACACTGGCTTAAACCAAGATTGTGACAGGTCATGACTTCATACTCATGGAAGGATAAATAATAAAGGAGATAGTAGCGATCAATGGTTGGAAAGAGCATCTGCAGCCAAAGAAGAGTGAGTAGGGACCTATGACAGACTGCAGTCTGCTTGTATGAAACATTGACAGAGGGATTACCTACTCTGTTTCTGGATGAAACCGTAGGTTGGCACAACTGTGCCAGCTACCGATTTTTAGCAGGTCTGTGGAGTCTCCACAATTATTGAGTGTAATGGCACAGAATTCTGCATGAAGCGGCTACATGGGCCCTTCCTTCTGATTGCTGTTGTCCTTGAAAGTGGTGTTAAAAACCGCATTGATCTGTATGGGAATTCAGCTGGACTAGCTCCAAATGCTTTAGAAAGTCCTGCTGGTTTTCCCTACACTATGATGATTTATCCAGTCTATTCTAAAGGGCAATTTCAATCTCTAATGGATGCTATCGGTATTTTCAAACGAAGCACCTTTTAAGATGTGGAAATAGCTTTGAGAATAATTCCTGGTAAAATAAATGTTGAGTGGTAGCTTCTTGTAGCTGTGCAGAAAAATACAGTTTTGCTTGGGGTCGATAAGAGATTGAAAAGTGCGGTTAATAATAAAAGCTGAAGTGGGAGTTACTTTAATAAGAGAATGTCGTGTGTAAGCCTATAAAATAAATAGTAATTATCACATTTGAGAAACTACTCTGTTAGAATTTGTATTGCTCTTGACAGCTTCATCTGTACATCAAGCCTTGCTGGATTATGCACTTTCTTGTTCTTAATGAGCAAACAAATGAAACAGAAATTCTTGTTCTGATAGAAGGTGTTGATTTCAACAAAACATAAGCAAAAATAGATGAAAGAGAGCCAATATAGCAGACTGGAGGATTATTTCTTGTTAATGACTTTTGCTGTTACAAAACAAGATGAAAAACACAGCTGTAGTTTTATTTACGTTTTTCTTCCACCTTCTGTATGGTACAGGGTGAAGGAGGTGGGTTTTGCCTGTTACGTAAACTAAATCTGAGAAGTTTCATAAACAGTAGTGAATTCAGAATAAAATTCCTTAGTTTTGCCAAGAAATGGCAATGCTTGTGAATCGGTAAACTTTGGTGTATCAGACATGGGGGAGATGGTGAGCATTCATGGTATTTTTCTCCTTGTTCTCTATCTGTACATATCTACCTTTTAAAGAAATTCCAGCAATTTTTGTCCTCTGAGAAAAGATGGGGGTTATGTAACTTCGTATATTATTAAAATTATACATTTTTAATAGAGAAATATATCCAAGAAAATTATCTACAGCTATTTGTCATATCTTTTTATCATTTTTACTTAAATATTTGTATTTTTGCTCAGCATTTATAATGGGATTTACATGTTCTTTGCTTTCTTTTAGGAAGATTGGTAGTGCAACAGTACTTCCAACAATGTAAAATATACTTTATATTATCAAAAAGGACTTCATCAATACCTAATTTATAAGAACACACTCCAAAATATGTTTGCTTTTGTACTGAATAGCATATACTTGGTTATAAAGATAAAACATCAATAGCTATTTAAAGATATAGAACTTATCTTCTACACATCAGTCTGAGTTTAGTCTTCTGAGCCTTAAGAGGGTCAGAGTTCTGCGTGTCAAGAAATAGGAAAACACAAGTTAAATCAAAGGAAGTAAATAAATTGCTAGGGTCTAATTACACTGCCCTTGAAAGAGATTTGTCATCGGTTTTTTGTTCTCTTATATGGGGCAATAAGTTCCTGTAATCAGAACTCGTCTGTGAAATTGAGGTGTTATGTGTAAAAAGGATGTAGGGCACACACTAAATGCATGGATTAGCAAAGCTGAATCACCACATCAGGTGCGACCGAGGAAATATATTTTCAGAAAAAGTTATTTCCGTGCGCTGACTTCATTCGCAGGGATGTTAACGGCAAAGCTATTGATTTTGACATTAGCGGGTTTACAGACTTCTTTACAGTTTTGTCTGAATTTAGCCTTGTGTTCGTAGGCAGCTCCGATGCCGAAGCAAGAAGGGAGACAGACCTGTCCAACACAGCAAAGAAGATGCTTGTTTCTAAAAGAGCACTTGAGTGGGAGCAGCCCCAAACAGCATAAGCAGTGCTGATCGAGGTGTTCTAACTTTGCACAGCGCGTCACTCAAAGGGAACCCCTTTGCTCAGCAACAAACTCCGGATTCCGTCATGACAAACGGGGATTCAGCCAGGTACCCTCACAGGCTTGCACAGCTTCTGCGGACTTCCACCCACGAGGGAGCAAGGACAACAGCTATTTCATAGAATCACAGAATGCTTGAGGTTGGAAGGGACTGTAAAGACCATCCGGTTACAACCCCCTGCTGCATGGTCAGAGTAACTGTTGAAGTGGAAGCATCCCAGTTTCATTCCAAAATCTGTTTGTCATCATGCTTCAGCACAGATTTAAGTTAAATTAATCACAGCAACACCCTAGCAATTGCACGGTTTGTACTGCCTGCAACTGTTTCTGGAATGCTGGTGTCACCTTCTAGTTGCAAGCATGTTTAGGAGCTTCTGACAAGGCCTGGAGTTGCTTTGGCAATGGTTTTATTGCAAAAGACTGTTTGCAATTCCCTGGCAACCTCATTACAGCCCGAGCCTTTGCTGCAGCAGAGGTCCGTTTTGGATAAGGATAATGTTTGAGCTAAAATTCTAATGGAAACCTGGAAAGTGAGAGGCATTTGATTCAAGAAGCGAGGGCGTAAGCACCAGTTGGCCGAGCTGCGGCACCGTTCGGTCTCATCCAAGTGCAGCACCTCCGCTATTCGTTTTTCCCCGTGGTCCTGGCTGTCGGCCCCCAGGCCGGGTGGGCGAGGAGCAGTCAGATGGTCGTACGCCCGGGAATATGGCACAGCGCGTCGGTCACGCTGGGGAGGGTGGGGACCGGGGCCAGGCAGTGCAGATGGCACGAGGAGCTGTAAAGCCCCAGTTATTAATAAACATCGCTGGTGCAGGGTTTGAGCAATAGGTCGCTGCAGGGAAAAAAAAAAAAAAGCTGTATCCAAAATCTACAATCCACTAGACAGAAGGCAGGGAATTTATGTTCAGTTGTGCTTTGCTATCTGGTGTGCAATGAGATCTGGAGCAATTGTCTGAGCACCAAGGCAGGTGACTTGTTTGGTTTCCCCTTGGCCCTGCTACAGCTGTCCTGTACTGGAATGCGATCTGCAGCTTCCCAGGTGTTTTTCACACAGCGTAGGGTTTTAACCTATTTGATGGTACCTTTATAAAGCGTTCTTTGTGTTGTTATGGAGGTTGCCTTTGTGATGATGATGGAAAAGAAAAGCACAGTAAAGCCAGTGCAGGTTACACACAAGGAATAAATAGCTGTGGGAATAAATAGCTGATGCACTGTGGAAGTCGGGAAGGAGCAATAACACAGGACTAAAAAAACCTTCCTAAATGTACTGAGTTAATGGATTTTTTTTTTTAATTTCTTTTTTTTGGTTTGTGTTACACTCCTGCTCCTGTTCCAAGCTTTCTAATGTTACAGAGCTAAGTACCAAGGCAGAAATAGGAAGAAAATAAAGAGGACAACTTGGCTGTGTTTTTGAAAGGGTAAAATGAGACAACAGAATGGATGTTAGGCTGCCACTCCCAGTACAATATACCCTGTGCTGTCTTGTGTCCAAATTCAACTCCATTAACTTTAGAAATATCTTCATAGATTCAGAATTCTCACCTAATTGGTGGGTGGGAGGAGCCTACAATTTGTGTTCATTTAGTGCTGGTTTGTTGTTGCACATAAGTCTTTGTTTTAGTCATGGAATAAAATCTCTGCAAGATGTTCTTAAAAAAAATAGTTATGATAAATCAGTGGTGGTAGACAGCATGGCACTAAATCCTAATAATTAGGAGTATCTTGGCTGGTTTACACCACCACGTTATGCAGCCAAGCCTGTGCTCTGATGATGCATTCTTTTTATGTCAGCTTCTGTTCTGGCTCCAGTCTAAAGCCAACTGGATCACAAAATAGGAAAACTCTGCTATTAGCCATAGCAAATATTGTGCTAGAGGTTAGGATATGCTTTCATTGGAGCTTTGCAACTACAGATGCATCTGAATTTGAATGTAAGAGATACACCTGTGCTATAAAAAACCACACACCTCCGCCTCTCCTGCCTCAAAGTATGGATTTGCTACAGCAGAAATCAACTGTCATCCTTAATGCACTGAATGCTCAGTTGGTGATCTTCTTCCACAACTCAAAACAACAACAAAATAGAACAGTTTTTGGTTTTCCCATGTTGCAGAGCTGCTTGGTGTCTCAGAACAGCCACTTGCTCTGCAGAGATCCACCTTCTGGTACAGACACGGTGACAGCCCTAATTACAGTGAGAGACACTGGCTGCCCAAATGTCTGGTCCCAAAGCTGGTCCCAAAGAATGAAAACAATTCCTATATTATTTCCATTTGTTTTGGTTAACAGTGATAACTCTGCTTCACTCCATAAAAGCAAAGGCCACCTCTTACGTTGTGGGGCTGTAGCTCTGCAGGAGATTTAACTGGAACTCGGAAACACAAAGAGGTTAGTTTGCATTTGAAGCAAAGGTGCTAGTTTTTGCTTTTAAAAACAACATTCATAAATGCAAGTCTTATTTAGTAATACCCTGCTGTGCTGAGAATAACATTAATACACTATGTAGCTTCAACTAAGCTAGATTTTTTTTTTAACTCTATTTTTTTCCACTGGAATTTTTCTGTCCCTTACTGAGAAGTCGCTTTATGTTATACAGTGGAGTTTAAAAAGCCACAAACTGATCTGGATTTGCAGTGCATAATTTCTAATCATTTTTATGGATATTAATGTTAAATCATGTTCTTGATTTCAATAAATGACCCATATAACACACCAAACTTCTTCCACATTTTAAACAGCCCTAGGTTTTGATGAACAAAATTGATAGGTATGAGATGAAAAAAAAGAATTCTGATGACACATAATATAAGCCTTGATCAAAAGTTATGAACTTGTCAGATGGTCTGCCAAAAATGAATTATTTTCTAAAAGTTTGAAATGTGACTGAGAAGCATGCTGGCCATTATTCAAAGCCTTTAATTTATAACATTGATGTTGTTAGGCAACTGATAATCATAGGGTTTAATTTCCTACAGAATTGGGCATAAGTGTAGAATGCTTTATATAATTGAATATGCAAAAAACCCCTCAGATCAGAGACTAGAATTTATATCCCTGTCAGTATAGGTTGTCCAATCTGACAGATTGATACTAATACATTACATAAAATTGGAATGTTCTTAGACCTTGTGGCATTTTGTTGAATCCTTTGATGTTCATGCTTTCAAAAATGTCTAGATGCAATTTTACATCCATGTTTAGTAATGTACCAACTGTAGTATCTTGTTTACTTAAACATTATCCTATCATTTTTTCGGTCCTCGTGATACTCTTGCTCTTTATTCACTCTGGATTGTTGAGATTCACTCTGCGTTTATTCTTTAGTCACTCCGGATTGTTTATTCACTCTGGATTTATGCACAAGCCCCTCTCTGGTGTGTTGGGCATAAATCATAGGCTTGTTACTTTGATTGTCTTTTTCTGCCAGTTAATAGTAAAGTATAGTGTGTCTTGTGAATGGGGAAGTCATCTAATATAGATGATCGTTTAGCTCAGTGTATTTTTGGCATAGCTTTTTAGGTTCTTTTTATACACTTTTGTTTTCTTATACAAGGTCTAATAACAAAGTACAAGTTGGTAAAAACCCTCCTGCAAAAACTTTAGACGTCTTCTGTTGTATTCTTGTCCCAACAAAGGTGATTTCATCAGGAAAAAGCTTTCTAGCAGCCAGGCAATCTTGCAAACTGTAGCGTGTTTGACAGGACTCGGTGAACCACAGCCAGCATCCGATTTCCTAGCTGTCGGCTGAGTAACCTCCCCTTGATCTGCTGTGTTCTGCAGACACCTCGCCATGCGGTGGCTTGCATCTGAGGTCAGGGGGGCTTGCTCACTGTTAGGTTATTGTAGAGATGAAGCCCTAATGAAATCATGAAGTTACTGGCAGAGCACCAGACACCATAAAAAGCCAAGTGGCCAAGGGTCCTTTCTGGCCAAAGGAAGACCTGAGGTCCCCAGGGCACACTCCACAAACCCTCAGGATTGCCTGAGTGGCTGAATAAAACTGATATTCTCTGGGACTTACCAATGTGGTAACTGTACTCATAGGGTTCCTGAAACAGTGAGTCTCCAAAGATTTTCTTTTTTCTTATGTTTTTGTGGGAAATACGGTCTGCAAGATATCTTAAGTTTGGCTATGCCTTCCTTCAAAGCAGCTTGTTCTCTCTGTAGTTTTACAGAAAACTTTCCATTTCCTTCCAGGGAGGTGTTTTTTTTTAATTAAAAGCTCTTTTTGACAACATGGTAAACATGCTAAGGCTACTTAACAAAAAGTACTAATCATAACAGTTCTATTGCCTGTAATTTATATTACTTGAGAATCTGACCCAGTATTCTAGCAAGTAAAACTCTTTTCTACTTAACTTTTTTTTTGTGGTTGGGCTAATGATATCCAAGGATGTGATTAACTTCATAGTGTAGAAAAGAACGAGTTCTATCTACTCATAAGTGAAAGCTGAAGTTTTCCTTTTTAACGGAGAAGGAAATGAGCAGTGGCAGTAAAAAAAACATCTGCCAGAGCAGAGCCTAGTGGCAAAAGTTACCTCTTGTTAGTGTGATGACAGTATCCAGATGTCACACAGTTAGGGGCATTTGCTAAAATCTTTTTGAAATAGGAACACCTGTGACTGTCAAAAGTGATAAATATTAGAGAATAAAATGCATTCCTGGTAGGTGTACTGTGTAACCAGCATAGTCGCTGATGGAGCAATCAAGTTTCTTGCACTTTTCCTTCAAAATATTTCCTTCTCTCTATCTATTCCTATTTATGCAGCACTTTTCTCTTGGCTGAATCTTTGAGGGTCTCTTAATTTAGGTGTTTTTTTGGCAGCTGTTTTTACATATAATGTACACTATTACATGGTTTCCCATTTACTTTCCCGTTCTGCTTATTTTTAGACAGATGATCCACAGGTCTGAAGTTTAAATATCTGGAACTTTAGATATGGATAACCACAGGGAACTCAGTAAGGGTGCATTTTTCTGCACAGTTGCACATTTGCTTGGTGTCGTCTGGGTGTTGCTCCATTATAAGTGAGGAAATCGGATGCAATGAACGCATCGTAATGACCTATGTTTAAGCATAAATGTTGGACAGATCCTTCTGTGGTCTTTGCTTTCCTCAGTTTCAGCAAATCTGAGGTAGAGCTTTAGGCTTTTGAGGAAAGAGAAACACCAGCTTGCTTGAGTTCTTTATTCGTTTGAACTCAGACTATGGCCTCACCTAGAGCAGAAAACCTCCCCAGCATCTGAACTCATTTGTTTTGCAATGGATGAGAAAATCTTGACCACTTGTTATCCCTCCCTCTGGAGAGCTGGCTGCTGCCATTCCTAGCTTGAATATGGCTTGCTTCCTCTGTACAGCTTTGAAGCTGCTGGCATCATCTTCTGTTCCTAAAACCAACAGACTGTAGCAAAACCCTATGCTATTGCCATAGAGTAAGGATGTTGTCTTCTATAACTGCTGCTTTCAAATGGGTCTCTGTGCTTTTTCAGATGCAGAATAGTATTAGGATACCCTCTGAGTATCAGTGTTTAAATGGAGACAGAGGTAATTCCGCATTTCACAAGGAAAAAACTTATGATTACACTTTTTAGTTTTGAGTAAAACTGAAATGACTTAAGTCCTTGCTTTATTGAAATCCATTGTTTCTATTTGATGCATCAGTACTGACCTCTGGGTTGCTGTTCTCCTTCTCAAGGGGATTCTGTCTCCGTTATTTTGGCTGGACTCCAGGTTTGGATGACAACTTCAAGGTTACAGTTTGTTTATTTTTTTTTATCCAGAGACAGGGGAGATCAATCCTAATCTATAGAGAGACTGAATCTGAAATGCCAGAGTGTCAAAGGCTTGACCCTCAGAAGTGCTGAGCACTCGATGCTCGTAGGCTACCATGTGGTATTTCACACCTTACAGGGTCAGACTTACCGTTGCCATCCTCTGCTTTGCCCTGAGAACTGAATTAGTGTCTTTGCTTCCATACCAGATGATTTCCTTCTAATTTATATTGATGCCATTGAACTCTGTCTTTCAAAGTCAAGTGAACAGTGGCGTTCTTTAATTTCTTTTCATTCTCAAAGGGAATCTTTGAGGCTTACTGGTTGTTTTCCTTTTTTTTTCTCAAACTGTTTTCCACTTGCCTTTTCTGCTTTTGCATTCTGTGATCCTTTGTTTGTCGTGTTAGCTCAGAACCAGGCTGCCCGACTGGTTCAGTCAGCAGCATCCTTTTTTTAGGAGCTAACCTTTGGTCTTTGATAGACTTGAGATGGTGCTGAATAACAGAAGGCACTACTTGTTTTAGCATTGTCAACAACAGCAGAGAAACCTAAAAAGACTGTTTCAATTCTCTCTACGTCTCATTAATCCTGAAGACATTTTTGTATGGTCATTTAAGCGGAGGTATCCCTCCACGTCCCTGATGCTCTGTGACCTTTAGCAGTCCCAAAAAGAAGCTCAGTACTGGTGACAGCAAGGAGATAGCAGCAGACTGCAGAACCTGTGTGAAAGTACCCAAGCGCAGCACTTCTCTGGGATGACTGAAATCCTATTTTTGGAGCAGATAACATCATAACCTTTTTAAGTTCCCTTTCTATTTTTTTCTTGGTGACAGATTGACAAGCCTAGAGAATGAAGTCGTCTATTCATAGAACAGGTTCAGCGTGGGCAGAGCACTGATTGTTTCCCGTGTTGCCCTGCTGGTGTTTCTCCAGCCTGACCTCAAGAGGCTGCTCCCGAGACCAAGGAGTTCAGCAACTAGTCCTGAGTCCTTTTCTTCTCTGAGACAGCTGAGATGACTGATTCTCGGTGCTAGTGCAAAAATGGTTCTGCAGAGTAAACGGCTCTCTACCAGACATTGCACTGATCGCTAACCAGCTGACTTATTCAAGGCTTTCAATTCCTAACAACTATCACATTTCCTTCCCCCGTCGAGTTTTTTCTTTTGTCTCCAACCTTTCTTTTTTGTTTCCCCACTTTTAACCACTGCTCACTCTTCAGATTGCATAATTAAAATCTTATGGCAGAATGTGAGACTACTTTGATGCAAAATGATTAAGTATTACTAGTATGGTAAAAGAAATAGGCAAGAAAACGTGGAATCACTTTGCAAGCTGATGTTTGTTTAATGTAATATACTGTAAACAGCAGGTTATAACACAGATTGAGAAAGACATGCCAGAAGTTAATTTTTTAAGTTTATCTTTTTCCCTTTGATTCACTTTCCTAAATCTCTTTCCTTCATTGTTAGTGTTAGAATCATCTCCTTTTGTTGTATGTGAAAGATACCACTTTCTGATAGTGAGATATTAGTCACACAATTATCAAATTGCTGCTTCTGAGCATTTATAAAAGAATTTGGGGGCCCTTGCAGCAAGTATGCAAGAGAGAGTGCACAAAGAGGATGATTCTGCTGTCCCTGCTGCTGCTCAAGTGGATTCTCATCCACTGACTCTGAGAATGAATATCAATAAAGAATATCCAGAACCAAGACAGGATAATATCTAATAATTTCCTGCACGGACAAAGAAAGTTTAGGGTGACTTTAAAGGATATTACCATCTCAAATTTAATGATACTATACTTAATATTAATTTAAAATCCACAACTTCAGAATATTCTTGTGGCCTCTGTTCTCAGCCCACACAAACCTGTTAAGACAAAGACCCTTTCTAGGCTAGAAAGAGCTGTCAGTCAGCAGCACACAATACATATCAAAGGCATCACCATTCCAGAGGTATCATTAATACCAATACAGAATAGAGTGCACTGCAGTTTTTAATACCTCATCTGAAGGAAAACCACATAGTAAATCGCACTTTGCCTTGTTGAGGAGGAGGAAGGGATGCATGCACTCTAAGATTTCTCAAGGATGAGCACTATTTATATCTGTTCAGATGGTGTAACTTGAGTTTCTATTTGCTTATGCATTACTCCAGTTATTCCTTTAGGAAACAATGCATTATACTGACACGCTTCAAAAATATGTATAAGTCTGCCTGTAGGCACTTTAACAGAGAGGTTTGTGTGAAAACCGTGCACTCATCCAAACATGCTGGGCTGATGTATAGAGCAAATGAAATTATAAACCTGTTGTCTGGATGACAGAAGTCACTGACTTTTCAGACTAGACCTTGCAAGGTACTGAGCATTCGTAAACCTCTATGATAGAAGCAGGTGTGCATGTTTACCCCTACAGGTAACCAACCTGGTGATTCTATGATTCTAGGTGCTAAGAATTGTCCATTTACACTGAAGTGAAAGGGAAAGACAAAATTACAATAGGAAAGTGTCTTTGGCTTGGAGGTTCAAGCACTCTTGTTTCTGCTAGCAGTTTCTTCATTTTTTCTTTGTCAACTTAACCAACTTAGAAGGAGGATATGGTGGTGGATCCTTTTAGACTATCCATGCTACTGTTTATCACTGAAACACACACTCAGGTGAAATTTCAGTGGTGACACAGCTGATAAGGAGTTGCCAGGGACACTTAAATGTGCTGGTTTGCAGGTGTGCCTGGAAGATAGCTTTGCCATATGCTTCAATAATGATCTATTTGACTCAGAGTATATGTATTATTCCTTATTTGTCCTATAGATTAAGCTTTTTCCTTGTAAGCCTAGTGTCACTTTTCACTCTTTTGAACCTTGTCAGTTAGAAATAGATGCTTCATTTGTGGAAACTTCAAGGCAAAGTACAGCATAACACTAGTGGCAGCTCACTTGTTATTTCTGCTGCCTCAAGAGCCCTAGGTAAATGAAGCAGTAGGATGTGACAAGGCTGAGAAACTTGTTTGGTTTTTTTTTTTCTCAGCTATTCCAAATAATGTCATCACTTTTTTTTCCAGGAGATCACTTATTATGCAAGTACTGAAGAGAAAGCTCAGTACTTCTTTGTTTTGTGGCACTTTTCTACTTGTGCACTGTAAAGAATAGTGTAACAACATGACTGGCATCCACATAGAATGGGATATGTGTTTATCCCTGTTTATACTTGCAGCGTCATGCATGTTAATTAAAAGATTGTATCTCTGGTGCACTCTTAGCTGCCAAACGTAAATAAATGCTACCTAGCTTCAGATGAGTTATCCAATGTGTAAACGAGAAAATTGGACTTTGTTCAGGCTTTTTGATAACTCTCAAGAATACTAAGAACTAATTCATATGATTCTTTAATATTCCACACAGTATTTGACTGCATGATGTCAGTATTCCTGCCAGCAACCTCATGCATCTGTCTACTAGCAAATAAGCTTTCTGTAATTACAGTATGGGTGATGATGGATAGATAAGAGGGAAATGGGGAGGGATAGTGGGAAGACAGTCATAGCAAGAAAACACATGATCTAGAGAAGACAAGTCAGAAAAATATTATGAAAATAAACAAGAATTTGTGGGGATTAAATCAGAAAAAGTATTACTGTGTCAAACAGAAAGAATGGCTGAACTGGAAAAGGCACAATAGATAAACAGAGGAGTCCTCATATTTGTGTGCTTGTAAATGAAGAGAATTTCCCCTAAAGCATCACTAAATTGTAGCCTCTAATAAATCTGAATTGCTGATGAGTTAGATTAGGTTTGTTAGTGTTTTCCATGTGATTTTAATCATTGTTTCTGCAACTGCATGTGATGCTTAGTTTTTCAGTGGAAAGCTGAGATGTGCAAGCTGCCTGGGTGTGTGGTTTATACGTACAGCCAAGGCAGAAAGAACAATTGGAGTACACTGAAGAGATATAAATGTCACTTTGAAGTGCTGTAATTATAGGGAGATAGTAAAAATTTTGGATGTGTACTAGAGAAATAAATTTACTTCTGGTAGGACTAAAATCTTGTTGTGGCTTGAACTGTTGCTTGGCATTCACTTTGGTTCAGAAGCTCTTTGCAGTAACTCTTTCTTGGATTTCTCTGTAGAATAGCCATAAAAGTCTAGAAAGAATAAGCTGAGATAAGTTAATGTAAGGAAAATAATTTGTGATATTGACACAGGAACGATGGAGTGGGTCATATTGCTTGCAAAGTTTGTACCTTCCATTCCTTTCCAAGCAAACCTTTTCTCTTGTTTGCAAGGTGCTGAATTCCCTGCAGATTTCCTGATAGTTTCCAGCTGTTGCTTTTACAGCTCTGTTCTGTCAGTGATGGGCAAGGGAGGAGTCATCAGTGCAGGCTGGAAGCTGATTTTTGAACACAGTGTCCTCTATAACCCCTTTAGCAGGGTTAGGTGTTAAATGGAACACTAGAAACATGGATGGCGGATAAGCTTTATTTGTCCTAGCTTAACTTTGCTCGTCAGCACAGGCAGAACCAAGTTAGTCCTAGAAAAAAAAAATTAATTGAAGAAAAATGGTTAGCAAAGGTGCAGCCCCTCACCAGCCCATCCAGGCAGGGGGTTGAGGTTTGTGAAAGTACAGGTTGTTCTGTCCTGAAAGCTGACCTTGAGCTAAAGAACTAACATGTGGCTTCTCCTTTTGCTTTCTCTGTAATTGCATGGTCATTGAAAAAAAAAAAAAAGAGCTCTGCTAGGTTTCTGTTCATATCTTAAAGGCATTTTACTGAAGTAATAGATAAAGAAGAAATATGTTAAATAAAAACATTTATTAGAAGACATAATTTTAAATATTTAATGATATAATTAAGTCTTATTAATGTAATGGTCTTTATTCTTCAGCTTAAAAATTCACAAGGTTAATTTCCCTTTCATCTTTATTATGCAATGTTTGCCACAATTATTTGTTATATATTCTTATAAATATTTGATGAATATTAGAGATTTCAATTTAAATAAAAATATGGGTCGTCTTTTACCACAGCGTTACTCCAGTGTTAAGCTGGAATTAGTGAAATTAGCACAGTAGTGAATCAGGCGGTACTGTTCCTTCAGTTATGCTCAATTGGCTTCTTTGACTGGAGCAATTCCTGGAGAACGCTGCCTTTTGCTACTGTCTCTTTACTTCGAAGGCCTTGCAAAGAAGCTGAGGATCAACAAATCGTAGAACTCTTAGATACATCATTTTCATGTTGTTTCCTATCATTTCCAGCACCTCCATCTCAGATTATTCAGTACTATTTAACAATAAGCACCATCTATCAAAGTTCTTAAATGAATGTGGAATATGTATTTCGGGAGGTATTTACTTGAGTCACTATATTACTGGCATTAAAACTAGTTCTTTACGGTAAAATGTTTCTTCTACATACTCTTGCTTTTTTAGCTACTTACTGAGAGAGAAAAGTACCTCAGCATTAAGTCTGGGGGATTTAGATGATTTATATTCTCCTTCATTAGTAATATTTGTTATGTATACACCAGAAAATATTTTTAGGGACAATGGATATTTTATTTTACCGCAGGATTACCTTTTTCTTTTTAGATCAGTCTGCCAAACTACACTGTCAGCAGTTGCTGAAAGAAAAACACTTTATGGGCAATATGTTGACTTACCCTCTTAATTAAATAAAGAAACAAAACAGAAATCCCTGGAGAAAAAGACTTTGAAATAAGCATATAGTCCTAATCTCTTGCTGCATTCAGAATGGAAAAAAAAAAACCCAAACAAACAAAACCCAAACAACTATTTGCACTAGCAGTCAAATATCAGCTTGAGTTACTATTAGATTTGGGTTAAAGGCCATACAAAGCTACCTTTCTGGGAGTTTCTTCAGGCAGGATATGCTGAAACCCAAAGCTTGTGCTGTTTTTCCTTTTGCTTCTCTCAGTAACCATAGCTTTGTTTACCTGCTATCATGGTCACCTTCACATGGACTGAAGTTATTTCTACTCTGGTTGAAGGCACCTTCATGAAGAAATGGTCTAGGCTTAAGAGATTTCTTGTTCAGAACAGCGGCAGCAGAATGCTGTCAATTTTTAAGTTACCGATTTTTGGGGGGCAAGGAGATAGCCTCAACATTAAGTGAGTTCCTTTCATTATCCTAGAATAACCAGGTTGGAAGAGACCCACTGGATCATCGAGTCCAAGCATTCCTATCAAACACTAAACAGTGTCCCTCAGCACCTCATCCACTCAACCACTTCCCTGGGCAGCCTGTTCCAGTTCCCAATGACCCTTTCTGTGAAAAATTTTTTCCTAATATCCAGCCTAAACCTCCCCTGGTGGAGCTTGAGGCCATTCCCTCTCATCCTGTCCCCTGTCACTTGGAAGAAGAGCCCAGCTCCCTCCTCTCCACAACCTCCTTTCAGGTAGTTGTAGAGAGCAATGAGGTCTCCCCTCAGCCTCCTCTTCTCCAGGCTAAACACCCCCAGCTCTCTCAGCTGCTCCTCATAAGGCCTGTTCTCCAGCCCCTTCACCAGCTTTTTTGCTCTTCTCTGGACTCGCTCCAGAGCCTCAACATCCTTCTTGTGGTGAGGGGCCCAGAACTGAACACAGGATTCGAGGAGCGGTCTCACCAGTGCCAAGTACAGAGGGAGAAGAACCTCCCTGGACCTGCTGGCCACACCATTTCTGATCCAAGCCAAGATGCCATTGGCCTTCTTGGCCACCTGGGCACACTGCTGGCTCATGTTCAGTCGCTGTCAACCAACACCCCCAGGTCCCTCTCCTCCAGGCAGTTTCCAGCCAGACTTCTCCTAGTCTGTAGCACTGCACAGGGTTGTTGTGCCCCAAGTGCAGGACCCGGCATTTGGCCTTGTTAAACCTCATGTCTTTGGACTCTGCCCACTGGTCCAGCCTGTTCAGATCCCTTTGCAGAGCCTCCCTACCCTCCAGCAGATCGACACTTCCACTTATGTTGTACTAGCAGCTCTATTTTGTTGCTGCTGTAATAGCACTTCACCAGTATCACTGCATCGTAACGATGGAGGGCTGAACACACTCTGGATAAGTTTACCCAAATCAGATGGTAATGAATTCAGTTCTTTCCAGATCGCCACCAAGACCTGTCTAGCCCTTACTGACACGTACATTAGGTCTGTACTTGCTCTAAAGCACGACTGTCTCCCTGGTATTGTTTCAGGAGCAAATCTAGTTGGTGTATTACTACCATCCACATTGTGTGGGTGCAGTGTGGTTGTTAGGCTATTAAGTGTTAGAAAACTGGGTACTGGCAAACTGTGATGTCTAGTTTTCTATTTTGATAGTCTCTTATATATGCCAAAACCGTGTTAGAAAACTCTGCTCCCTCCAGAATGCATGAGGAATAGTTAGGTTACAAAAACTAACATTCAAAGAACCATCGTGCTAAGGAGGGAAGATTCTAAGTTAGCAAACAGGAACCAATCCTGCTGGCTTCTCTCAGTGCCTCACTGGAAAACCACAGCCCTAGCCTAGATACAGGGACAATTGCTCTTTCCACTTACAGTGAGTCTTGCTGATTTTGCAACTTACAGACCATTCAATTGTCTTACCTCGTAGAGTATCCCTCATATATGCAAGCGTTTCATTTCTACTGGGGTCCACCCATCCCTCTTCTATCAGCTTTCAGAAGTCCATTACAAATCTAGAGTGTGCTATTATCAGGGAAGTTTATGGTAAATCCCGCCTGAAAGTGAATACTTGGCTCTGAAGTCAGACCACAATGAAATAAGGATTGAAGAAAAATCTTCAGTGTTTCCCTCCAGAATTAACTCATTTATGTAGTGGAAAAAGGCAGGTGGATATCACAGGTGTTAAGTTTGCCTTTCAAACACAGGGGAGGCTTATAGAAATATGATTTCTAGCTGCCCAGGGAAGTGGAGCCTCCTTCCCTGGAGGTGTTCACAAAACGTGTAGCCGTGGCACTTCAGGGCATGGTTTAGCAGGCACAGTTGTGTTGGGCTGGCAGTTGGACTGGATGAGCTTAGAGGTATTATCCAACCTTAATGATTTTATGATTCTATAATTGGATTAGTTAAACTAGGTACATGTACTGTTATTTTTCGTTCTTTGTTCTCAGAGCAGCACCTGATAATTTTACCTCTCTGGACTACTACCTCCCAACATCCTCTCTCTTCCCATCCTCCCTTTCTTTTTCATCTGTTGTTGGATAGGCTCCTGTCCTGCTGATGTGACAGTTAAATAGCTCAGACTGCCTGGCTGCGTGCGTTGCCTCCTGCATCCAAAAAAACCAGCTCTGAACAGAACCTCGTATCGCTGTCAGACGTGACACAACTTGTCCAGCCAAACAATGTCACAATTTTGACCAAGCACATCAGCATAACAGAAGGACAGATTAATCCTGCTGTTCAGGACAGATGAGAAGTCACAGAACTTATTACCTGTGTCCCTTGGTAGCCTTTGTTAAATTTAAATTCATGTAGAATTACTTATTTTCTAAACTGGTTAAAAAAAAGACTTTCATTATGGTCCTGTTCTATCACTTGCTGATAAAGAATGGGATATACGTGTCTATATAAGAGTATTTCCATTTTTCACAAATTAGTGTTTGTAGAGGCTATTTGTGTTTGCCTAGAAGAGCTAAAAATAACTTTCGAAGCTATGATTCTCAGTGATGTCCAGCACCTTAAAGTACATTTAAAAAACCAAACAGCTTCTAATCAAACAGCAAAACTCTAGCAGCATAATTAGGGGTTTGTTGTTAAATCTTGTTCTGGGGTCATGTTTTGCTGCTGAATGTGTTTATTTCCTTGTGCAGACAGACAGGACTGTTGTTTTGATTCTGATAACACTTTAAACTGTTTGTATCTCAACAACATTTGCACAATGTCTGGAAGAATTATCGGGCTTTATTTAACTAATACCTCTGAGAATAAAAACTTGACAGCAAAGGGAGTGATTTCATTTTACATAAAGGAGATAATTCATTTATATCCACACAATTAATGCATCACACACTGAATTTCTCTTTCCTTAGAGAAGAAAAGCAGTGTTACACATTACCTTGGGATTTAGAAGAGTGGCTGTTAGGAAAAAGGAAAAAAAAATGTATTTTAACCTGCCTGGTTACTGCACACTAGAGGGCACTTGAGGTAGAGCAAAAAATATTTGCACAGTCTGAAACAGATCCAGTTACTTACATTCACAAGACATACTGAAAACAAAAAGCAAAAGATTAACTTTCCAAATTGTATCCAGAACACTAATGTACAAAAAAAAAAAGGTTGATTGCCTTTCTTGATATAATTTTGTTTTGTCTTTATCTTAGTGCTTGACGTACAAAAGAAATGTTTGTTTTTCTAACAGTCAACCTGACAGCAACTAATCCAAATTGCAAACAGTACTCAAGGAATAATAAAACTTGATAATGTGTTTTTATTTTTATGCATTCCATAATATCACTGGTGCATATGGTACACAAATTAGTCGTTGGGGGTGTTTTTTTATATATATTTTAAAATCTCCAGGCAGTGAAGGGAGCTCAGAACTAGTTATGTTTTGTTTTACCAAATGGAGTAATTTGGGGATGGGAAAAGGATTTGCTAAGGGCCCTAAAGCCCCAGTGCTGCTGTTGGGTTAAACCTTTGTTTCTGTCAGACAGTCCGTGGGCTGCAAATGGAATTTGCATGGTTATAAGATGTGTCTGTCCAATCAAGGCAAAAGTAACTCAGTCAAAATCAATGCATTTATTTCTTCCCATGTATCAAGTAACAAGGGAATGGACTTTGATTAGATGTCTTTGACTGAAAGCCAGACTGGAAAGCAAGTACTTTTTGGTGATTGAGAATCATTTTGGTCGTTTATGAATGATGCTGCTTTATGGTCTGTTCTTTCTTCACTAGGGTTTTTCAAGCTTTCTGTTCCAGTCTCGGATGCTGAATTTTAACCTTTTTTGGTTTCTATAAAGACCTGGCATTCCTCTGCAAATTCCTTAGGTCAGTTTCTCAGTGTTTCTGTCAGAACAAAAAAACCCGAAACATGCTCCAAGCCATATACCTCTATCTCATGGGCCATTTGTATTATTTCCTGCATTTTAATCTGTAGTATAAGTTGTAAGCATTATATAATGGAACTTACATGGGTCTTTAGTGATTTCCCAAAAACTGGGGATCACTATAAGCAACTCTATACAAGCAGATTTTAAAGGTTGTAAGACCATGATAAGAACCTATGTTCTAAAGGAAATTATGTCTTTGTGCTGGCACAGTGAACTGATAAAAAGCACATATTTTATTCAGAAATATTCTGGACTTACCTTGTTTCTTCTTAGTTTATGGAATGTGAATTCCAGCCTTTCAAAGCAAATTATAAGTAGGAATAATCCCTCATATAACTTGAGCAAAAAGTACAAACTCAGTAGGGCATTTGGATTTTGCCTGAGAAAACAGCATTGAATTAATTTAAAGCTTTAGACTAACGGTCGGATACACCACTATTCTGTAAACCTGTTTAATAACTTGCAGATCGGTTATTAATTTTATATCATTAATATTACTTTGAAGTGGCGTGCTAGTGGTAATCCCTGTAAGCAAAAGTTGCTTGCAGTAAAGTCATTTATCTTAATCAAGTAATTCACACTGGACTCATTAACCTCAGGTAATTTTGGATCAGGCTCTACATTGTGCATTAAAAACTGAAATCAGCTACTGGTACTTTGAGGAAAATCTCATTACTAGGTGATCTGATGGAATAAAATCTGAATAGGAGGAATTAGCACAGTGGTTTCTTTTCCAGGCATGTTTCTCTTCACGCCCCCTCCCCACCCCTTCCAAGTTCCTGACTTTGGCATTGTTATTTAAATGAGATGACGATGAACATTTACATCAGCAGCAGCCCTGGTTAGGCTGTGCTGTGATTGAGTTGCCCCCTAAAAGCTCATTGCAAGTCACTTCTATTGAGTATTTCTAAGCAGTAAAGTCTAAATTTTCTGTCTTCAGAAAACAGTTTATTGCACTGCTTTGCAGTCTGAGGAACAAAGAATTATATGATAATCGACAACTGTTTTCACAAAAAAATATAAAAGGTTGGAAAGACGCTTGTATTCCATTATGCTACACATTTTTAGATGAAAGAAAGATATTTCCTGTCTGTATATGGATAAAAAGTCACATTGAGTTATTAATCCTTCCAACTCATAGAAGTGAAATAACGTGGAAGAAAATCTCCAGGTTGTCTTCCAAGCAGAGGTTAATTTTTCCCCCCTTATCAGTCAGAATCGGCCAACATCAACACTACCCTCCAAAAAAAAAAATCCAAATCAACCAAAACAAAAAACCCACAACACAAAGACACCAAAAAAGGAGGAAAAAAAATCCCCTTAAGAACATCCTACCACACCACAAACCAATGTATTTTATGAAGGTTCTGTATTATTTTTCTTCTAGGATAAAGATTAACATTAAAAAATTTAATTCCAGTTTGAGCCAGGATGTACTCAGACACATACATTTTGCAGATGAGTTTGTTTCTTTGCTACAGTTATTAAACTAAAAATCTTGATCCCATTTCAATCAGTGTCAGAGCTGCTTTTTGCTTAAAAAATGAAATGACCATTTAGGAGATAGAGGTATTATCTTCGTTGTAATAAGTATTTAAGATATTTAGGAGGAAACAATTATTAGCCAGCATGGTCCTCAGTGCCATGTGACGTAGTGTGTGTATATATATCACCATGACAAATATCATTAAATCAGGATAGGATGCAGAAAATTTTAAATGTTCCTTTGCTATTTCAAGATTATTTTTAAATTAAATATGAATCCATACACTTCTTCCTGTCAAGACTTACTCCATCCTCTGAAAGGCTTTCCAGCAGGGGAATCCATGGATGACATAATCCATTTTCACAAGACACTTACCACCCTCTCCTACAACAACGTGAGGATGAAAGAGCATAGCATTTGCCCCAGTAATTTCCAACTGCAAGAAAGGTCACATAGAACAAATGGTAAAAGTCAAAGGTTGAAATCAAAACAAAAACTAAACTTTTAAGCTGTACTTGGAGGTACAACCTCTCCCATTAGCTTTCTTCCCACAAGCAACTGTATTGGCTGTTTAAAGCTCAGACTCGAGGGATCTAACCCATTCTTATTAGTGAGTATTTTTATTCTTGGTTGCTTCTATCAGGCTTTTTTATTGAAATTAAAAAAAAAGTTATGTTTAATTATTCTTACTGAAACCTTAATAGGGGAAAAAAAAACCCAAACCAAAAACTAACTGAAAACTGTCATTAACTTCCATAAGTAAAGGCAGACCAAGCATCCTCATGGCCCCTTGTGATAGCATTTAGATTCTCACCCTGTTGTTCAGTTGGTGGAAGGACGTGGAAAAATAGCCTTTGCCTCAGTGGAACCCCAGGTAAAGGGAAGCCACGTTTCTGATGTTATCTACCGCTCTGCAAAGTGTTTTGTATTTCCCTCAAGGCTCTCTGCCTGCTGCAAGTAACTGTTGTGTGTTTTACATCCTTCTTCCTCCAAGGAATCATCCCAGGCTCACAGCTTGGAAAGTAAACGTTAGGGCTGAGGGAAGCAAGGTTTCTTCGTTGCCCTTGAAAAATGTCAAATTCTGGGGACATTTTGCAACATTCTAGTGAATTTGAATGAATGAATATTTGTGCAAGAAGAAATGCACCTGTTATTTGCAATAACTTGCATTTAGTTAAAATAAGTGAAGCACAGAAGAGCTCCAAATGCAGGTCTCTCCCTTTCTGTCACTCATTGTCTTGTATGCATGCATGCACACACCGAGTATCAGCATGAAAAATAACATTAACTATTGGGAAACTAAATGATATGATATTCTTACTACATAGAGGAAAATCAGGATCCACTTTACGTGATCCTACATAGATCTTAACACTGTAGGCATCTTATTTTTTGCTTAAGGTTAAAAGGGTTTCAGTTTAAGATGAGTTTAAGATGACCAGCCATTTAAAAGGAAAGTTGAGCAATGAAGTAGTTCAGAACCACATTGGATGCTTGTCTTAAACACAACATCATGCTGGCCAAGGGAAGTTTGGAAAGAGGACAGAACTCGGCGCACTTAAGCTTCCCCACCAGTCCTAGTTGGGGACTAGTCCGAGTCTTTCTTCCATATTAAGTGTCACCATCTGTGACTGTGTCCGTACAGCATCGGACTGACCCCTTCCCCATTGGTGAACATCGAACGTTGAGGGAAAATAGAGGTGATGGTGATAACTTTTACAGCTGTGATATATGTGATTATTAAATATAACAACACTTTTAATCTTCTAATAGGCAATACGCAGATGCAGCATAGACAGGAATAAAACTAGTGATGGAGAAGGTGGGGAAAGGGTTGCCTTGACCTTTCCCATGGGACAGGGACACACCGATGTGTCTGAGCCCTAGGAAGGGATGAGCGACCTTCAGCTCTTCCCGGTCAAAGGTGGTTGATGATACCTGATCTTTAGGGTCCTCCAACCTCTTCCTAGCTCCTCAGGAGCTGGGGC
Source organism: Phaenicophaeus curvirostris (assembly GCF_032191515.1). Taxonomy (NCBI): domain Eukaryota; kingdom Metazoa; phylum Chordata; class Aves; order Cuculiformes; family Cuculidae; genus Phaenicophaeus; species Phaenicophaeus curvirostris. The sequence goes on along the minus strand of NC_091405.1, from coordinate 3,688,695 downwards.
TGTGCGGGATGTCGGTGCTAAAGCCGAGCAGGAGGCTAGATGATGACCAAGGGCTCCCAGTGCCGGCTGCCCTTCAGCCACCCCTGCTGAGGTCTCTCCGCTTTGCCTCCAGGCTGGTCCAGGCTCCTGCTCATCATCCGATCGCCACCCTTGCTTTTACATCGCTGCAGGAGAGCCTCGAAATGCCTGCAGGTCTGTGGGGTTTGTTTGCAAAAGCGGTTTTGTTCGTTTTTTTTTTTAATTCCAGGATGCCCTCCGTGTCCCCGCAGCGCCTGCCGGGGCCGCCAACAGCCGCAGCTCTGTGGGGTCGGCTTGGAAAAGCAGGGTTTGTCGGTTTTTTTTTGGTTTTGTTTGGTTTTTTGGTTTGTTTGTTTTTTTTTTTTTTTTTTTCCAGGATGCCCTCTGTGTCCCCGCAGCTCCCGGTCCCCCTTTCCCCGCGGGGTCCCGCCGGGGTCGGGGGAGGATGCTCCGCGCTCCATCCTCTCCTCCATCCCTCCCCTCGCTCCCAGCCGAGCTCGGGGCACCTCCCCGGGGCCCTGCCCCCCCTCGGCCCCCCGGGCTATGCCCCAGCTTGGCCCCGGCGGCTGCTCCGGGGGGAACGAGCCTCTGCGGGGCTCGGGGAAAAGTTGTGCGCATCCCAGGTTCGAGGAGGGGGGCGCGAAGGGAGTGGAGGAGGGGGATGGGGATGGGGGGGGGGGGCTGGAAAAACCACCCCCCCCCCCAAAGTGCTTACACGAATTTCCAAGCGCTAGACCTGCCTCCGCGCTCAGCCCAATAAGAGCTGTCAGGGGAGGCTCCCCAGCTCACTTTTCCACATCACTTCACAGTTGCGTTTGGCAGGCAGGCACGCCGGAGCGCTCCCGCCCCGGAATTAGTGGATTTCTGTGGAATATCCCCGCTTTCCCGGAGCCGCCGGGGGCTTGTGCAGAAAGGAGGGATCGGGAGCCGCGCGTTAGCATGCGGGGAGCCGGCGCTTCCAGCAGCAGCAGCAGCCGCCTCCGAGAGCGACGAGAGCACCGGCTGATGGGTTTTTACCTCCCTCTCGCCACCGGGGCCGCCGGCGAGCGGCTGCCTCGCTCCTCGGAACAGTGAGTATCCGCTTCGCTCGGGGCGGGCTGGCACAGGGCTGTCTCTCCGCAGGTTTCTTCCCGACTTCGCTCCTGCTCGTGGGGGCGAGCGCTGCCTCCTCCGAGCGGCCGGATCGGGCTGCGCTGGAGCCGCGCGGCGAGGCGGAGGTTTGGAAATTCCCGATAATGGAAATGACAGGGGATGCTTGCTACCTAGGAATTATTTTTTTTTATTATTTTATTATTCCCTTGGAGTGGTAGCGGTGTGGCTATTTCTCCTCCTGCTTTGCTTTTGGGGTTGTTTTTTCATTTTTTATTTTTTTTTTCCCTTCCTTTCCTTGCCCCCCTTTTAAAGGATCAGTAAGACTTTGGATCACAGAGGGTCCCTTCCAAAGCTGGAGAACCCATTTCTTCCCCATGTTTTCTTCTTTTTTTCTTCTTATTTTTTTTAATAGAATAAATCTCTGGGCTATTTTCACTGTGTTGAATAGATGCAGGGCTGCATTCATGCATTGAAATAGGTTGCAGTTTTCGTGCGGAGAATAAAAATCACCCACCAGCCAGATATGTAAATGAGGGAGGAGGAGGCTGGAAGGACCATGGGGGGGGGAATCCCCCTGATTTATCACCACCATCCTTCCTCCCAAGGCTTTGCACCCCCTAGACAGATAAATAAATAAATAAATAGGAACGGTAGGATAAGCTTCCTTTTCCACTTTCAGACAGAAAAGCATCCCAGAAATGCTGTGCCTGCTCTTAGAAGCTGAGATGGGAATGAATCCCTAGCCGTAACTAGCCAGCAGTCATCCCTGCCCCACAAGTTGTTTTCCTTCCAGTTCTTGGGTTGGCTAAACAGATAATGCACCCAGGTGAAACTTCAGAGAGGGAGAAAGCCCTTTAGCTCCAGTCGCTCCTTAGTGGCATCACCAAGGCTCCCGGAGAAGAGATGCAGGAGTCTTGTCAACCCCTGAAGCTGCTGTTCCACTAAATGCTTCATCTTCTCTTTGAGGAAGACAGAGGAGTAATGTGTCCTTATATTCTGCTTGGCTACAATGTCTGTGGGTAGCAGCATCCCAACCGGGAGCCCTGGGCTGCCAGACAGCATCCCTGCTAGACAGTATCGGAAATGTATATGGTCCTCAGCTGGGGAGCCTGGGAGGCACTGCAAAGCTTCAGCACAGAAAGCCTATGGCAGCTTCTGTGTGGATATTAGAGAAGAGATTAATTCAAATCCTTATTTAGACACTGCCTACCGCCGTGAAGGTGACACCGCTTAACATAGGCAGGAATTCCTCCGTGGTTCGTTGCTGTTCAGTCGTGTCTTGAATCTGTCTCAATTCAGTTTGCATTTAGTACCAGACTAAATAGAGTGGAATCAATCCAACCTGGCACGTTAACGGCGTTACACAAACCTGCTCGTGTTGCCAACAGGTATCAAACTCTATACCCTCGCTTCTCCCTCCCTCTCCCTCTCTCTCAGACTGGCACAAACACACACTCTGTTTCATGCAAATGATTCCATCTTCCTTTCCTCTGAAAGCAGAAATAAACACTCGTACAACTTTCATAAAGGCTGTTACTTCTAAACAGTTGACTTGATCGCATAAGCGGCTCATCATTTGTGTCTCTGGGTATCTCAGCCAGATGTTTTCTGGGGGGTGCTGATGGTAAGGAATCATTTAACATTAACTGTTTATTGTTTCAAATCTGCCACGTTTGGTCTTAATAGAAGGGAAGCAAACAGCTGCTCACTTCAGTTTCAATTAAAGAATAGAGCTGATAACGACCGAAGTCACACATAAAGAATCCTCTTAACTTCAGTCATCCTCTTTTGGAAATTCTTCAAGAGTTTCTCTGCAATAAGGATAAAAAGCAATACGCAGTACTTTTCTGTGAATTACGTCCCTTCTCTGTGTTCAGTACCAGACCCTTATGAACAAGAAGAGACTTCACAATAGGCTTCTCGGTAAAGATAAATAAATAATGAATACATTCAGGAGACTGAAAAATTACACTATTGTATGCTTTTCTGGTTAAATAAAACGATGAAGAAGCTAGAAGGTAGCATTTCTGAATACCTGTGCAATTATCAAATTTTGCACTATAAACTGTTATACCATCAAAACCCAAAAGCTCTCTGTAGTGTCACCTTCCAGCCGAGTTGTATGAATGTCTGCGACAAGAGAACCTTTGGAAGGGAAATGATTATCATGTGACATTCTAATCTAAGGTTTTCACCCATTTGGCCTTACTGTTCTACCTTACTGCGTACAGAGTGAGTGCAGCTATCTGCTAATTCCTGCCTAGGCTTGCTATTTATTAACTCTCCCTTCTTTTTCTAAAACTTGCATTATGGCTACAAAGAACTTTGAGTTCTGTGCCTGGTTATAAGCTGAGGGCCTTCAGTGTCCTCGGGGATGGAACTATTTCGTGCAAGTTTGTTCTTAAAATATACAGGTGAGCAATTTGTTAACTGAGCAGGTTGCTAGCCAAGAAACTAACTTTGGACATTTTCTTCAATATTAAGAAATCAATAGGAAGTACGTGTGCCTGCTTAACAAATGCAGCTGGTTTAATAAGAAGTATCCCTGTATAAGACCTTTACTTACTTTAAAAGTTTTCATCTCTTTGAGGCGAAGAAGAATCCTCCCTGGACAAAGTCGCTCAGTGCTTTTTCAGTATACTTTAGTCATTCCCATCAGTTCCAGCTACTGAAGTCCAAAACAGACTTGTTAAGGGTGAAGTAGTTCCACAATCAGATTTAAATTCACTTTTTGTTATTTTTAATCTTCAGTATTTTTCCACCAATATTGTACCTTTACCAAATAAGCTAATTGATCCCTGGACGCTTTATCTCTGTCGCTGTTAGCATATGCTGCATCTTCTTGACTAGGAAGAAAACAAACACATTTGTTCTCTTTCCTTCAGGATATAAAACCATTCCTAGCAAGAACACACAATCAACCACGGATGGAGATTTTGGTCTACCACCCCTTGACGTACTTCCTGAATGTTCTTTCTGTTTCTTCTTGCACAGTTGCAGAATTCATCTTTTAGAATCTTCATTTCAGAAAACCTAAGTGTACTACAGACTTTAGCTTGGACTTTTTCAGCCACTTATTGAATGAAATTAGGGGCCTGGAACTCACCCATTTGACCCTTGATTCATACACATAATTTCTTTTCCAAAAAACTGAGAGATGCTCAAGGGGAAAAAAAATACTGACCTCTAAATTTATGAACAAGGAGATGTGGATGTGTACTTCGATCTTTTAGTGCTGCATATCTCTAAGTGATGATTATGCATAGTCTATAATAGCAACCACTCATGCTACATAGTATGAACAGGTATTTTTGTAGCATATCAAATAACCATATGATACTGCATATCTTAGCAGTATTCCTTTTCTATTCTGTTTTCCATTTCAATATCTTTAGACCTTTTGGATATGTTATTAATACTGACAATTATGTGCTTTTACACTATCGTTGTATCATAAGAGCCTTCCAACTATGAGTTGAAGCTAATAGAAACCAAATTCTTTCAGTGGGAGGGAAATGCTAAGGTATTTTGAGCTTGGAACAATTTAAGCATCATCACTGCCATAAGATTGCATCAATAGAATTAAATTAGATGATGGAAACTCAACATTTTTCTTTGTGTTGTTGCCATAGAAAAGGTAGCTCACTTCATAGCTTCCTGTACGTAACTATTTGAGCAGCAGATAGAAATAGAACAAAGTAAAGTCCAATTCAGTCTGAGATTTCAAATGTGTACATACATATTCTACACGCCCCTCCTCAGATAGACCCCGTTGTTCTAAAAGCTCTTCAGCACATTTCTCATTTTGTCAGCCAAGTAAATGACATCAACACAGTGACATTTCACCTATATTAATGAAACTTTGCTGCCAAGAAGCATTGGGTACTGATTATCTAAAGTGTTAAGCTGAGAATGAAAGAGCTTCTGAATCAGTTCGGCACCAACGGTTAAGAGCTTAAAGCATCTGACTTCGGGCAAGAGACTAATTTCTACCTGGTTTAGTCACAGGAGTAGCTTTTATCCATGAGTTGCAATGATAATGCTTATAGATTTGATTTTCTAACGTGTTGAGCATTATGTGTCTTATGAAAATCATTTTCATTCGAGAACGACCGGTACTTTGGTTTGGATTGGAATTATAATGCCAACCAGCCCTGGATCTGAATAAGTGAAACCTTCCATGAGAAGGGTCTTATTGTACCTTTCAGGGCCTAAGTTGTAGACAGCCTCAGAAAGGGGTTTTTCAGCATCTTGCACTGGTCTTTGCACCTGGATGTGGGAGTTCAAAACATTACATCTTGGCAGTCATTAGTTCACAGTTTCAGCCTTCCAGTTTGGAAGCTACTTTTAGTCAAAGTAGCTTGCTACTGAGGAGAAATGCTCAGTTTAATTTGAGGAACTCTGGTAACCATTGAAATCTGTTTCCTTTGCAGTTGCTGATTATAATAATCATTTACATGTGTGTATTTTATATTTTTATGGGATTTTAATATGCATATATAAAAATAACTATATTAAAGCTCCTAAGTACTAATGCAAATTGACTGTGCATCCAGAGGTAGGCAACTCTGTAGATGGGTTTTGCAATTGGGAAACACGTTAGATGTGAACCTCTCTTAATGGATTAAATGTAACAGCTGTGATTACTTTTTAAGTAATGGACCATCAGAACTTAATTTTGCTGAAGTTTGGATTGAGTTTTGTATTCTAGTTTGTGGGCTTTATTTTTTGTGCATTTCCACGAGTCAGATTAAAAAAAAACAACACAAAACACATAGATAGTAATTTTAAAAAGCCAACAAAAACCTCAACCTGGCAACTGCCAAACAAAGAAGTTTCATGCTTGAGGACCCTAATTCTTTCCAAAAATCTTATTAAGTCGATGGTAAAACTGCCATCTATTTCAACGACGAAAATTCAAAGACCCACACTTCTAATTTCATATGTTCTAGTAGAAAAGATTTGAGTAGTTTTATGACAGAAGTACTGGTTGTAGCTAGAAAAGTCCAGTCACGTTCACCTTTTCTTTGTTAAAGGTTGGGTTTTTTTCTGTACACACACACACACTTACGTACATGGCTGGAAATGTTATGTGGCTTTCATAGAATCACTCATAACTTTCTTATTCTAATTTGAATACACATCAGGAAAATATGAGTTTTTCCTTAATTATTATGTTTAGTTTAATTACGTAGAGAATACCTAATATCCTTTATAGAAAATCAAGAGAAATGAAAACTCTGTTTCGTATCAAGGAAGTCTGGAGAAGAAGCCCAGAAAGCAAGATATTTATGTCCTCCATTAATATTTAAACATTTTTCATCAAGTACAGGATAAGCACATCCCAGCTGCTGAAACTCTTATGATAAACAGTGCCCCAGGCAGAGCATGGTTAACACCTAATTCTCAGTCACAGGCGGATCTGTTTGCCCTTTTATGAGCTCTCTTCATGTTGTGCACAACTTGCCTTTCTCCCCCCTCCCTCCTTTAAAAGTGATATAGGGCTTCAAATAATGTTATGAACCTTTGTAAAAATGAGAATCGGTGCGAGAGATGAGGTTGGCGTGAGCTGAAGCTGTTAAATCCATATGTAACACAGTTCTATTTAATCAAAGGAAAATCACTTCAATCAATGGAATATAGAAAATAAAAGCTACTTCAGTTCACATCTTCCTCTTACTATGGAAAGAAAGCTATGCAGATACAACTATTTTTGTCATGCTTAACTGGACCACCTTAGTTGTTCAGACTTTGACTTCAATTCCTCTGTGTTTTGAGAGGACTTCTCAGCCCAACTGTGAGGTGGTGTTGTGACAGACATCGACGGAGCACCAAAAAGAAAAAAAAAGTCAAAGAAATACACAACAAAAAAAATCCCAACCCTAAGATGTTGTAGATACTCATTTCATTGAGCGGAAATGCAAAGAATTCATATTACTTCAACTGCAAACTGTGGAGCACATGCTGCCTCTTTGTCCTGTGTCCGTACAATATTTAGCACAGCTGGATTCATGGCTGGATTTCCTGAGCATGACACAATGCAAGTTATAATAAAGCAGAAAAATTAGTTTGGACATGCTAACAACACACTTAGTGTTTGCGTTTTTTTAATGCATTCTGGTAGAGTAGTGAACACTCTGGAAAGACTGACAGCTTTATGTAAAAAGTATCAGAGCACTGGCAGCTTTTAAGCTGCAGCATCTTGATTTTACTGTCTATAAGTAACAAAAATATCCTCAGTATAGACAACAATAGAAATTAAACAATAAGTAGAATATCACAGGTCCAGGATAATATTTTTGGTTTTAGCAAAGGATTTCCTAAAAGTAAATATTTTCCTGAAAGTAAATATCTGCCAAAAAGTATAAAAAAGAGTTAGGTAGTCAGTAACGTAAAACAGACTTTGTAGATACAATAAAGAAGCATGTTAAGCAATCAGAGAGTAAGGGATGATATGTTACAAGATATTACTTTGATTAAAGAAGATCTATTTCAGTGTGATCTACATATCATTTTCTCTTTATCCCAGAGCATTAGTCAAGTTGTGAAATGACCTGTATCCTGTAGCAGCCTCATTGCTACTTCAGAACATCAGTCGTGGTGTTGCCTAGTTGAACTAGGGAAACCATGGAAGAGGAATTTATCCTAGAGAAACTTTTCTAACTCTTTCTTCCCTCTGTCTCTGAAATGGACCCCTAAAACTGAACTAACCTGCTTTTGCTAATATTAATATTGTAGTTCGATGAATAAATCTCCCAATTAAAGGTCTAAGTACTGAAGGAACTGTTGCATTTCTGTACCAGCATGTGTCTTTCTGCATTTCCTCAGTGCAGGTGTGTGGTTTCCATCAGCTCTATGTCCAGAGACATACACAAAGATGAGCACTGGCCTTAGAACAGTCCCTTAGCATTAGACACAAGCTTTAGAACTCACTTAATGACCTAAAGAACTGTTCAGATATCTTTAGAGTAGCAATGCATGATTAAGCTTAAAAAATAAAGTTGCCTGTCTTTGTACACTGAATTACTTTGTGTGTGTAGGACAGAACATCCAAGAGCAAAAGAAAGAGGAGGGTGGTGTCTGTTACCACTGTTACTGAAATAAGTAATACTTTCAATAGCTGCCTTTTGTTCCCTGAGCAGCCATAAGCAATTCACCACCCAAGTTATAACAAAATAAACTTGGACAATTGATTTGGGCTTGTATTGGCAGGATGCTCTCCTGTACGTCTCTGACAGCACAAAGTAAACTTCAAGTGTATGGCACCCTGCTTCTGTAGCAGAGTTAGCATAACATTTCCCATCTCATTTTCCTTCCCCTGAAATTTCAGGTGCTTGGCCAAAAGAAAGGACATGTGGATAATGCTTTTCTGTGTTACAGTTAACTCCAGGTGACACAACAGTCCCTTAAAATCACTGTTAGTCTGTGAAATTCAGATCAGCTATGAAGTATAATACTGATTTAGGGCTATGCCTGGAGCATACATGGCCCAGAATCTGGCTGTTGGCTCGCTGCTGCTTCCAGCCCCTTTCCAGTGTGTGCTTCTTGTGGCCAGGATCACTGGGAATTCTCCTCCTGATGGAGACTGTTTCACAACAGCAAATCTAACTGCTGCCTGGCTTGCAGCTAAGACGGTGGGACCGGTTTCCATCCCTGAGATCTCCCAGCATTAGTGAACAGAGCTGTATCAGATCGCCATGGTTATATACTAGGAATCCATCAGAGTTGTATTTAAGTACTTTCATTGTCCCTAGTTGGATATTCTCTCCTCCAGAAGCTATCCTCTGCTCGGTTTGGTTGATTCAGCTGTTTATCTGACTGCTCTCTAAAGCACACAGTCAAACTTCTTATGGTTTTCGGCAGTACAGCTGTTTGCAGAACTTTCTGTTGTTGTCCCGTAGTTTATAGGCTCTTCAGCTGTGCTGATGCAACTGAGCACCATGCTGGTGTGGCCATGCTGTAAACCAGATCAGTGCAAAGATCTACATTAGGAACTTGAAGGAGAAGACTTCTGGAAACACGGGGTTGTTGCAAATTTGTCTTTTAAACCCACATTTCACTGATCTGCCTTCCAGTATTGCTTGCAAATAGCACAACTGCAGGGATAGTAACCCACAGCAAAGTAAGGAATGGGAATGGAGAAGAATTATTGGATACATGCAGCTGGCATGCTGAGGGGTGAGCAAGAACCTCCCAGACTGAACTTACTCTTGGTGGAAGAATAGCGTGAGCAATGGCCTAACCCAGCTCTGTCAAAATGATTTGGTTTAAAAAACACCTTACTATTAAAAGCGTTTAAGTTAACAAGATCATTTTGACAGAACTGGGTTAGGGAGTGACGACACAGACAGTTGCACTGGTAGATAAGCGAGGCAGTAAAGTCTAGCCAGGGCACACAAGTGGCACTTGGCAATGGACACTGTAAGCATGATCTTAGCTACTGCTGTAGTAGCGCCTCTGATTACAGCCTCAGTCCCTCTTCATCTCATGTTAAGGTGGGAAATTGCTTTTTAATTTTAATTTGTTGGGGGGGTACATGAGTAATCTTTACACAAACGAATAATCCACTGAGGAATAATAGTTATTATTTACGGCAAGCAGTGCTCACTCCTTTGCAGCGGAAAGATAAGAATGCTGCTTTAACCAAGGTAATTTAAAATCAAGTTCAGGTACAACGTAATGGATCTGTACTGGGAACAGGATGACTATGTAGCAAAGTTATGCAAGCAAGGATGACATGATTATTTGTTGGTTATGGTGTTTTGACAGTTCTATTCTAATAGACTTTGGGTTTGTTCTGCTTTAATGGCAAATTAAAATCCTTAGTACAGTTCTCTTAAGAAATTAGAATTAGTCCTACAAGTGAGACTAGAGGGCTAAGAAGCGCTAAGGCCTTATATTTTTATTATTGAAAACTTAAGGCTTTCTCTCCTCTGCTGCCAACAGATGATCAGTGAAGGAAAGATAATTGTGCTTCCCCTGGTGGGAAGGCTTTGCATCGTGTTGTAGCTATTGATGAAAGAGGACCTCATCTGAATTCTTGTGAAACGGGACTAGGAAACATAAATATTAGCGTAGCCGATACCTGCATTAGTAAATGTAAACCTAAAAAGCTTAAGGAATAGGAAGAACAATGTGAAGCTAAAAAACTCCCCAGAAGATTCTCTAGCTACTGTGGGGACAAAAAAAAAAATAGGAAGCAGAGAAATAGTCAGAGATTAAAAAAAACTAGTAATTTGAACAATAAAAGCTACTGGTTTGGATGTTAACAAAGGAAAAAACTAAAAAGGTACAAACCAGCTATACCTGTCTACTGGCTCTCAAAAAGGATTCCAAGTTCGCAGACCTATTGACATGGGAAATACAATACCTGATCATGAGCTGTGGGAAACCTGCTGTAGCGTAAAGAGAGACTCATTGGGTCTTAATGAATTTCAGATAAAGGAAGTCACAAGATGAAAATTTTTGCAGGGACACCTGATTAACCTTCCTGTTTTATTCTCCTAACCTGTATTAAAACTATTGCCCACAGCTCCTTTTTGCGGGAATAAAAATACTTATTTCTGGCAGAAATTAAATTAAATTCCTTCTTCTGGACACGAAAGCCCACATGGGTCGGATGGAATTTCGAGGCTCCAGAGAAAGTGTGTGAGAAGCCCAGGCTGCCTGCCTGCTGTCACACTGCTGGCTGGAACTCTCTAGGTGATTGGTACATGAGCGCCTCTCATCAATTATTTGAGGCTGCTTGTATTGTAATGCGGATTTGCTTATATTGAATTAGCATCAAAGTTAGAGATTATGCATAAAGATCTCTAACCCATTTTTTACTAGAACTCCATTGCCTTTATGTATCATTTATCTCCTCGTGTTGTTTCATACTAGTCTTCTGAATATGTACTGAAGGGGTCATTTAGTGTGCAATATAGAAAAGAACCTGAAAATTCTACAAAAAAAACCTGCTTTAGGCAAAGATTACATTTGTATGGCATTTCTAGTGTATCTTATTTAAATAAACCAGTTCTTCAGGTTTTTTTTTACCTTAATAACAGTTGTTTAGGAATTGATAGAATCCACCCTAATGAAATAGTGTGGTCAAAAGGCTTTGCTGTTGCATATCATCACTACACATGATAAGGTAAATGCAGAATGAAATACAGAGAAAACTTTGTTGCACTTCTTAAGACAGCCTTCCTGCTCTTCTGCGAAGAAGCAAGTGGCTCTAAAATCTTTTAGACTAAGGTCACGGTGTAAATCAATGCACTAGCATTGTAGTAAAGTAGTTCACTTGGCCAGATAGATATTCTGTGGTTTAAAACCTAAAAATAAATTGATTTTTTTAAAGCTTTTTATGATATTACTTTGTTTCTTATTCAATAAGAAGTTTATATATTAAACTACTTTTATGAACTTTATTAATCTTTTTACCAAATCTGCTGCATTCCAGTGTTCACCTTTTAAAGCTGCAAGGTGGTTATAAATAATCGTAATAAAATGAGTTACATTGGAGATGCCAGCCATCATAAAGCCTTCCACCACTCACACAGGGAACGAGAACTGTCAGTGTGTGTGACTCTACTCCTATGCAGGCAATTGACTCATCCAAGTAACCCACATAGAGTTTAGTTCTAAAAGAGGTTGCAATATATATTACCTTAATTTCTGAAGTTGATATGCTAGTTATGCTCTAGTGTTAGGTTATAAACTTCTACTTCGTTGTAATCACTTTTTTTGTTGCACTTGTATAAAATTTATGCACTCCATGGCCTGGAGTTGCACAAGTAGCGCTCCAAGATGCAGATTCCTGATAAGAGAATAATGTTTCTGTAAAACTATATCAGCACACACAGTAAATGGAAAACAAACCACTCAGCTTTATCTGTGTTTCTCTACAGGTTGTGCATGGAGAATAAAATTTATGAATACAGTCTTACAGTGTTGAAACAGAAGACAGTGTTTTGAATATCTGCTACTGACAGTTCGTCACATCTTTTGTCTATTTGCTACATAAAATAAATTCTTTATATTTTTAGTATCACTTTATCCTTTTTAACATTTTATACACATCTTTGCTGGGTTAGAATTGTATCTATAGTTGTATATATTGCACACTATACAGGGAAACCACTTAGAAGAACAGTGAAGGTTTGTTAAAGAAAACAGACCAGAACTATTTGAATATGTGGAAATTCAAAGTGAAAATTATGTTTTTGTCAGTACCAACAAAATCTTTATGAACGTGGAACTACATTTTTCAAAGGCTGTGTGCTTCTCCTCTTCTCAATTCTTAGCAAAAGGTAGTTCAGGATTCCCTGGAATAATTTTGCTGTCATTCCATAATCACCACTTCTTTAGACCCCAGCATAATGTAGGAAGGGAAAGCGCCACTGTGCCTCACCTGCTAGTCTCCCCTGATTGCCACATCTCCCTTTACATGTGGCTTTGTAATATTGTTACTGTAGCCTGATTCAGTAGCCATATCAGTTCCTCCTATAATTCAGAGGTTTTATAATACATCAACCTGATCCAGCTGAAGGTGTCCCTGCTCACCACAGCAAGGGTGGACTGAATGAAATGTAACGGTCCCTTCCAACCCAAATCATTCTATGATTCTATGAATTTAACTACCAGGCATTTCTTGATTTTCCTACTAGCCAATATGAAAATCACAGGGCCACGCATTTAAGAATGGCTTCTGTCAGCTCCCAACCACATACATCATGTTCTGCTCCCAGGAACGGAGAATAAAATTCATTCCCAACTTTAGTAAAGAAATCTGGGGACAGTACGATCTCCATGCATTGCACAAAGTAAATGCCACGATTCACTGATAGAGCAGTGAATCCCAAATGAAAGTCTGTTTCTCAAATAAATCTCAACAGGCTCCAGCAGTCTAGGTTGAACTATAGGGAAATTTATCCAGCTCTGCTGTTACACTCTGCTCATATTCCCCTGCAGTACAACAATACATGCAGAAGCCCCATCAGAATTTTTCTTTACCCTACACTGCCTAACATTTTCCTCTCGGTACTTGAGAATCTCTCAGTTTTGTGTTTGTTGGGCTTGTGTAACTGTACTTTTCATGGGGTTATTTCATTGCGTTTGGCTTAGTGACATGGTATGTGCATAACTAATACTTTTGGTGTGCTTCTGACTCTTATTGCCTTAAGGTATAGCTGAATAGGGAGCTACTGTGAGAACGGTCCAGTGATAGTGCATCTTAAGCATTAGTGCTAGCGGATAAATTTGATGGGAGTTAGTGAAGAGTAACAGCCAGGAAGTCTGGGGGAGGAACTGAGGAGGGATGCACTGAAATGAACCTAATGCTTGCCAAGGATTCAGAATGGCAGACTGAAAAACAAATATCCTGTTCTTTCTTCAAACAAAAATGTTTCTGTGAGCATCATATTGTTTTATCTCATTTATTTCATCTCTTCTAGAAGGCAGCTTGTGTAGCTTAATTAGGAATCATTTTCAAAAAACTTCTTCATGAAAAGGAGTGCTTTGCTTTTTTATTATTTGGTCCTGTGAGTAAAAAGATCTATACCAATTTGTACTGGGAGAGTTGGAAAGTCAGTCATAGCCCACTTGGGTTCTTTTTAAGGCTTTCTTAGACAGAATTGTAATGTACTGTTTTGTTTCTGGTCAGCCCCTATCTCTGCATCAAAAATCACTTTGAAATAAACACTGAAAACTCTCAGCTACGGAAAAGGACTCTCAAGTTGGGTTTTCTGCTTGTGACCCCGGTTTTGAATTTAATCCTGGATGTTGTTTGAAGATGATGTCTATTACTCTGTTTTATAGGGGTTCTATTTCTCCTATGTCTCAACACTTTCTCCACTGAAGGCATACAGAGCATCTCTCCCCAGGCAGACATGTGCACCCACAAGTCCCCTCACATGCACAAATATCCCATACAAACAAACTTCACCTCTTTCAGTGAAAGTTTGTCTCTCTCTCTATTGATAGCTTCCACCACCAAATACGCCCCAGGAAATGTAGCTTTTTAACACATGCCAGAAAGCAGCAGTGGTAACTTCCTTTTAATCCCTTAGACCAAAGAAGGTTTTCAGAGGGTGATTGACAGACCCTTCCCCTCAAGCAATTAAACTGTTTGCTCCTCATGCTTTTCCATTTTCTGGGACTGAGAGGATGCTGAGAGATTGAAGAGCCTCCCTTGCTTCCCTCACATTTTTCCCCAAGTTGCATTGCAAGAGCACATTGTATTCTCTGATTTCTTCCTTTCCATCTCAGTCTGCAATGAGGCCTAAAGATGTTTCTAAGCCGCACAGTTACTTCTGTAATGGTATTCACCTCATTCTGGATGCATTGTCAAAGCACCGCACTATTAGCTTACCATTCTTCCGTGCTATTTGAGATACTGAATTTCAGTTTGATAACGGTTCTTCTTCCCTCTTAACAAGACAAGTTTCTCACAGTTTCAGGTTTTCATGAAACAGATTTCACAGTTGGTTGGCAATTACTGAAGATTAAAAAAAAATTACTTTTTTCGTTGTTTGTCTTTAAAATAACAGCTGACTTTTGCTTCCATGAGTATATATGAACCCACCTCGTCAAAAAAAAAAAAAACCAACCAAAAATAAAAACCAAAAAACAAGCCCTCAAGATTTTCATGGACATGCGACACTAGGAAATCATTTTAAAGTGGAAACAAAACAGCGTAAGATGGAGTGTAAGCTTAAAAGTACAAAGCTGGTGAAGGGGCTGGAGAACAGGCCTTATGAGGAACGGCTGAGAGAGCTGGGGGTGTTTAGCCTGGAGAAGAGGAGGCTGAGGGGAGACCTCATTGCTCTCTACAACTACCTGAAAGGAGGTTGTGGAGAGGAGGGACTTGGGCTTTTCTCCCAAGTGACAGGGGACAGGACAAGGGGCAATGGCCTCAAGCTCTGCCAGGGGAGGTTTAGGCTGGACATTAGGAAAAAAATTTTCACAGAAAGGGTCATTGGGCAGTGGAACAGGCTGCCCAGGGAGGTGGTTGAGTCACCTTCCCTGGAGGTGTTTAAGGCACAGGTGGATGAGGCGCTGAGGGACATGGTTTAGTGTTTGATAGGAATGGTTGGACTCGATGATCCGGTGGGTCTCTTCCAACCTGGTTATTCTATGATTATATGATTCTATGATTCTGTCTTGAGTATGGTGATTTCTCATGAGACTGTTTAGCTGTGAATCAGCCAATGAAAATGTCTCAGGAATCTTTCTACAGACCTCTGGCCTCGTCAGAGTAGCTGTAATGCAGCCCTTCCTTCAGAGGGATCCACAGATGCAGTTTGGATTTTGCCAGTCACAGAGGTGTTAGCAGGCCCTACTACGTTATCTGACTTTTCCATTTCAAGGAATATTTACACCGAGAGGGAACATGGTGTGCACTTTTAATACAGAAAAGAGTGGGTGGGGAAATGAAAGGCAAAACAGGAGAAGAAAAGGCTCCGGGAGACTTTAGAATTGCCTTAGCATGCTTAAAGAGGGCCTACAGGAAAGCTGGGGAGGGGCTCTTCATCAAGGAGTGCAGGGATAGGATGAGGAGAAGGGTTTTCAGCTGAAAGAGGGGAGATTGAGATGAGATCTTAGGAAGAAATATTTCCCTGTGAGGGTGGGGATCTTGCCTAGAGCAGTGGTGGCTGCCCCATCCCTGGAGGTGTTCAAGGCCAGGTTGGATGGGGCTTGGAGCCCCTGATCCAGTGGGAGGTGTCCCTGCCCAGGGCAGGGGTAGAACTGGATGGGCTTTAAGGCCCCTTCCAACCCAAACTATTCTATGAGTCCATGATTCTATGAAAATACTCTCAAGTGTCCATCAAGGAAAATGTCTTTAAAATAAAATCTGACTGTGTGTTTTCTCAGAAAGTGAGAGGGACACTGGGAGTCTTGCTCTGCAGATGTGCGTAAATGAGCTTGCTTAGATTCTAGAAGTGATCTGGTTCAAGGGTCGTGGATGTCACAGCAGACTTACCAGTCCTGCTCCTCTGCTGGGCTGGGAAGGTTTTGCTGAGCTATGTGCTGCTGCAGCCAGATGATTACTCAAATGAGAACGTACTGCTGGGGCCTTGTGCACTTCCTAGAAGCAATTTCATTTTTTATTGTGGAGGAAAGCAGAGTAAGTCTGTATACAAGAACATTATTTTGTTTGACTTTTATTATTTGACATGCTAAGTATTTATAGTTGACTATGTAAAAAGTACAAGCTAGCAGGAAGACCATGAGCTTCTTCAGTCCCTAAGACAAACCGCAAGTGAAATGTTTCCTGAGTGTGTGTAATCATATATTTGGGTCTTCTCTCGGTATTTCAAGCAATGAAGGAATTCTCAGAATCACTTTATTTATTTTTTTAACTCATTTAATATGCATCAGTATTGTGTACTACAAATTGTACATCTAATATAGCTTGTTTATGATGTAAAAGTAAATAAGATACTTCAGAATGCTTTTCTAAGCTATTTAGTCACTAATTTGGCCATTTTTTTTCCCCCATCAGGAATCTTTAATGACTGGAAAACTCAGTGGATCATGTTTTTATCATCTAAGCTATTTTTACGTTGACTGTGCTATAAACACATGGAGGAGCTGTAAGTAAATGTTCTGTACTGCATGATGAATTGGATTGCTACAGTCTGGAGGAAAGCAAAATAATAATTTCATTTCTGTGGTGATTTGCGTAGCTTGTGGTACAATGCCAGAAAGACTAACGGAAATGCTTATGGATACATGGACTCCATTAATAATATTATGGATTACTGTCCTTCCTTCCATTTATATGGCTCCAATGAATCAATCTCAAGTACTACCAAGTGGATCCAGTACAGGACTTAAAAGGCTAACTGAAGAACAAAGAGTTTTGAACCGCTCCAAGAGAGGCTGGGTTTGGAATCAAATGTTCGTATTGGAAGAATTTTCTGGACCTGAACCAATACTAGTTGGCCGGGTAAGGCAAGATATGTTTTTTTTTTCTCTCTGAGTATGTAAATGTATAGCATGTGAAGGTCTTCAGTCATCTGGTCCCTTCTAAGAAGTCCAAGTAGGAGGTGCTCTGTTATTCTGAAAGTTTTCTCTTAATATCCATGCATTTGTTCTTTACATGTACTGCATTTTAAGAAGACATTTTCCTGGTTAGCTAACCTGCTCTTTACAACAAAATTATGCATATTCCATTTTCCATTTGACAAAAGCACACAAGCACGTACACATCCCTTATTTAATATCATTAGTCACCACTCTTCACCTCTGTCAGCTGAAGATTTTCACCAAAGCAGCTTTTTGTCATTTGTTCTTATTCACTCAAGATGTGTTCCTGTTCAGTCGTTCAAAAAGGTCATTTGCTATCTCCAACCTGATTACACAGAAGTTATTTATGCTCTGAGAATTTTTAAAACCAAAACCAAACAGGGAAGTGTGGTCTGTTCAGCAAATGACAAGGGACTGGTTTATCAGGAGATTCTGATGTGCACATTTTCAAAATAATAATGTTGCCACAGATTTTGTAATTAACTTTCAAGTTGGGAAGATAACACAAGAAAAAACATCACGTTTTTCTATGTGTCTTAGCCTGCCTGTTGCCTTAAACCCTTGATTGTTGGCATGCATTAGCTTATTCTGTTGCTCAGTGTATTACCCCCAGTTTGTGAATCAGCCTTGCACTTTCTCTGAAAAGAGATCATGGGCCATCTGCATTCATGAGGAATGAATTATCTTTAGAATTATTCTTGGAAAAGAACTCTGTGTTCCTAAATGCATGTTTGGCCTATACAAAGCGGTTATAAATACCTTGGTTGTTTATCACTAAGGCTCAGTTCCCTTTGAATAACCAGGTACATTATCATCATCTTACCTGGTTACTGAAGCTGAGTAAAAAATCTAGAGCACAGAAATGATGGGCATCAGTTAATTTCATGATAATTTTGGAAATTTTCTTGGTAAATTAGTAGCATATTATATAATAATATAAGGATAGTCAGTAGCTGTATCTGTTATTGAAGAGAACACAGATCAAGTGCATTCCTAAGTTTTCCCTAGTATGGCTACTTTCCAGTCTAAATTTAGAGTCAGAAGGTTTAATGAGCTTTTATCCAGTGACTTTTGAGGGCTCTGTTAATTTACATTTATATCAAGTATTATATATCTGGTTTTATTTTTTTTTTCTGTGGTTACTAACCTGTCTCAATTTCAGAGTGATAACAATATGCTTATTCCAGATCTTAAAAATATTTTATCAAACCTGTTCTTTTTAGACTATTTTGGTCAAGATTTTAAAATGATTTTGAGTTGCTTCTGAGTAGCTGGAGAGAATACTGAGGTTGTACTCTGTAGAACTTTGATTTTCAGAGTGTATCCAAGTTTTACTATTTCTACAGTATTGGGGGGGGGGGTTGGTTAAAATAGTATCCTGAATTGTTCCAAGTAATTGGTGAACAGAAGTGGATGGGTTAAACTAAGTTAAACCAATAAGGACATTATCCAATCTTTTCCTGGCATTTTGAATAGAATTAACTACTCTAAAATGCTGTGGTAATCTATTTGTTGTGACTGCATAATTGAAACACTGTATGATATAGATGCAAACAAGCAAATAGTGAAATTTGCTCCTATAGGAAGAAATTCTTGATTTATTAATGAAAATGGCTTAAAATATTCTTGTAATTCTTATCTGTATTTCCTCACTCTTTCCAGATAAATGAGCTATATCTGACTTATTTATTTTCCTGTGTTTATGAGTAGCGTGGGTGCTTTCAAACTCTGCTGTAGTCAGTGGGAGCAGAGGTACTCTGCATCTTTCAGAGCTGTTCATAATCCTTCCTGACTATAAAGCAGCAACTCCCTCAATTATAGCTCTCGGCAGCCCTTCTTCCCCAAACTTAAATGTATAAAATGTCACAAGCAAAATGTTCTCCCTCTCCATGAAGCTGGGCTGTGGCTTGTCCTCTGTAACCCTCTTTGGTTTCTTATCCATTGCAATTTTAAAATAACCTCCTTTTCAGGACTCACTACACCTGATTCCTCCTCATCTCTTTTCTACTTATATTATTCCTCCAGCCTTCCAGTTTTGACCCATGCCATAGGATTTGCCCCCAGCCAAAGGATTTGCACACTTAGGGCATCTCCTTCATTGTGTGGCTTTCTTTATCAACTATTTTTCTGCCCCATGGTTTACCCTCATTTTCTTCTTCTTTTTTATATTGCCAGACTTTGAATGAAGGGCACTCTGTAAAATATGATGTAGTGAATTAATGTAAAGAGGCTTAACATTGTGGAGAGAGGCTTAACATTAGGAAACCAACAGTAGAATAGAATTAATAGTAGGATACCAAACGAGTATGCCACCTATTTGCTGCATTTTCTGGACAGAGATGTGCTTTTGTGCCGTTACAGAGGCAGTGTTGCTTGTATGTCCTTTTTTCATATGTTCAAAGTATAATGTCCAAACAAATTTATCATTTGACAGCTAAAATTCAGCTTTTAAGCACTGCTCAGGATAATATTGATACTTAAATAATGTTTTGCATGTCAGTGCGTGGAAAGGCACTGAGCAGAAGCATTTGATTTTGATGGAATTGAAATGTGTCTCAGCAAAATAAAACTGAAAACTAAGATTAATTATGATAAATATAAACAGAATACAAATAACTTCAAAAGAAAAGCCTGAATATAGAGTTAATGCATTCATTCTGCCAGTTAAAAAGATCTCATATGAAAATTCCTGAAGTACAGGGAAAGATTTACAAAGATAGGTAATATCTTTTATTAGGCTACTTAGTTTTTCCAGGAGAAACAGCTTCTAGGCTAAATTTTCCAGAATTTTAGCTGTATCAATACAACTGCACACCCTTCAAAGTTACTTAGTCATTGCTGTTCTGTGTGAATATATATTTATAAATGCTTTCTCAATGTATTTGCTCTAATAAATGAATGAATCTGGTGTGAAACTAATAAGAGGATTTAATGTGACTTCTTTCTTAAGGCACAGTAGTTTTCTTCAATGACTTGAGTAGAGGGCAGGAGAAAATCTTTTGCTGTCCTTCTTGAACTTCTTCCAATGAGTTTGAAAAATACTTATTTCAAATGTCAGTTTTCATCATTATATTCAGTAGGATCAAGCTTGAACTTAAAATAAGCAGCTTTACTTGTGTTCCTACATCTGTAAAAATGTGTATGAATGCTTCTTTCTTAGGATGACTTCTGAATTTATGAGCTTTCTCTATGAAATGCTACAAACATTGGAGCTTTTCCTTCTGTCTGTATTAATATTGCATTTCTTTTGACACATGGTATTATAATAAATGTCGTATTATTTTGATCTGTACATGTAGAAATGTATAGATGTGTTTTGAGAGACCTCCAAAGTAACCTTTTTCATGTCCATGTGACATGCTTCAAATGAGTTTGGTTTTGTTCATAGAATCATAGAATCACCAGGTTGGAAGAGACCCACCGGATCATCCAGTCCAACCATTCCCATCAAACACTAACCCATGTCCCTCAGTGCCTCGTCCACCTGTGCCTTAAACACCTCCAGGGAAGGTGACTCAACCACCTCCCTGGGCAGCCTCTGCCAGTGCCCAATGACCCTTTCAGTGAATTTTTTTTTTCCTAATGTTCAGCCTAAACCTCCCCTGGTGGAGCTTGAGGCCATTCCCCCTCGTCCTGTCCCCTGTCACTTCGGAGAAGAGGCCAGCTCCCTCCTCTCCACAACCTCCTTTCAGGTAGTTGTAGAGAGCAATGAGGTCTCCCCTCAACCTCCTCTTCTCCAGGCTAAACACCCCCAGCAATGCAGTACCGAAAAATAGATTTACAAATATCCATTCATGCTTAATTTCTTCTTTTTCTTGCTTTGTCCATAGAAGCAGGTAGGTATTTTACAAAGCTGCTGCATCTACTTTAGCAAACTCCATAGAGTGCGCGTTGTTGTCAGCAGTTTGCAGCCCTCCCAGTGTAGAGTGAAGTGTCTTGGGACACCATGTGCTGTCCCTATGGACTTGATTAGTTAGATTGAACTTTTCTGTGATATACACTGCCGCATTTTCTCAGTCTCCTCTGCAAGCATTTACAGCACCATGGACGATGTGCTGTGAAATATGCAGTGCAGACGATGCCACTGTTCTTCCACAGGAGGCAGCCAACAGATTCACAGTGCAACAGATAATAGAGTTAAAAAGCATTAGGAAACTAGGGTTTGGGTACGAAATCATGGCTGTTGGTTTATGGAAAGTGCATTTCTTGTGATGTTTTAAATGGAATAGGATCTGGTTTAACAGAAGTTTTTAACCAAAAACCTGGGACAGTTCATGTGTTAACGGTTGCCATTTGTAAGTACAGTGCATGGAGAGAACAGTAGGGAGAACAGAGGTGACAAAAGTAATTTTTACTTTTAACTTGTGTATTCTCTACTGATTCATTCACTGCTAAAGGAATCAGCAGTTACGTCTGAACACAAAATCCCCCTAACAGTCAGTCAGATGGGTGCTGCTTCTGCACAATCACTCCTGGGAGCACTTCTGAGGTTCTCGAAGAACCTTCCCCAGGCTTTTTTAATTTGCCCATTTCCAGTCTCAAATCCTTAACACATTGCATGTTTTGCACACAGTCTCTGTGATGAGGGAATGAGAGATTCATAAGATGAGCTGGCCAGGGGAGAGTAGCACCTGTGTGCTGTGTCACATCTGTGGCCTGTGGTCAGTTCAAGAGTTGTGCCAACTCTTGAGAAGTGGCTCAGAAAAGCTGGAGCAGGAGAGGCCAGCTTGGATGGGGCTTTGAGCAACCTGATCCAGTGGGAGGTGTCCCTGCCCATGGCAGGGAGCTGGTTGGAACTGGATGGGCTTTAATGTGTCTTCCAAACCAAGCCATTTTATGATTTGATGACACAAACCAGGCAGAGTTGGTGGGACTTGGGAAGACCGTGCCCAGGTCAGCTCTTCTGTGCAGTGGAGTCTCAGTTAGGCATTTTTAATCGGTGACGGTAGAGTTTTCCTCCTTGCTTCTGACATACACGGAATGTCTCTGTTCATGCTGTTAAATGCAAATCTTTTTGGTATGGCTTGTAGGATGAGGGAGCCAAGCAGCTTTTGCTTTTTAGAGCAATGGAGATTTTTCCCTTGATGTATGGGACTGAGGTCCAGGCCTTCAGAGGAGAAATCATTTTCCTGTACGAGGAACAGTAGAGAAGCATCGTATTTGCACAGTGAAGGGCTTCAGGCTGTGCTACTGTAAAAACCGAACCTGGAAATGCAGAGAGCACTTATAAATAGCTCCAAGCTGTATGTTCTACATTATACATGCTTTATGCAATCTTTGATTTCATTGCCAACATACATTTTATCTCTTAACAAGGAAATGGTAAAAATCTTACTTGTTTAAAATTATAAACAGTTCTGTTGAAGTACAAGGGAAACATATATGCAAAGTAAACAAGGTTTTAATTAAACGAGTTCTTTCCATATGTTTTCCTTCTTAGTCCTGCATTGAGCTTGTGATTCTGAAAATACTGTCGTACTCAAGTGTTGCATACCAGAAAGGTATGTAACTAAGGCTTTCATTACTTTAAGGATGGATTACATGCTGTTTCCCTGAATACAAGAAATTACAGTGACATGTAGGTGTAGTACAGCCCTAGCACAGGTTTCATAGGGTATAATGTGTTCCTACATTAATGCATTGTTAAAGTTTGTGTTAGAACAACTGATTATATCCATTCTCCTCTTTTCCTTCTTCTGTACATTTGTGTGTTTCACTATCTATGATTTAAATACTTGCCATAAAATATTCAATATCTGAAGTGTTGCAAAGTCAGCATTACTTTCTCAGCCCCAGGTTTTTGTTGTTGTTTTGCAACCATAATTATACACTAATTTTCCTACTTATGTTTAATAAACTCTCAGAAGCTGGAATGTATCGTTTATTTTGCTACTATATTCTTTATGGAAAATATAATCCCCCCTGCCTTTTGTGTGCTTCTGAAGGGGAAGAGATGACTGTCTACTTCATTGAATGTTCCAGTTTACATGGTCTAAATCCGCTTAGTAAGCAAGAGTATAACTAGATCTGAGAAAAACCCTTCTCAATTAAATATTGCTGCAAAGACAATAAGCATAGTATAAACCATTTTTTAGAAGTCTGACAAAAGCAGTGGGTTTTAAACTTGTATTCCTGAATCTGCACAAATTTCATTTGTTTCTTTTTAACCACTTACAAGTTCCAAGAAATTTCTTCTTGCAAGGTCTGAACTTAAAGTCAGTTGAACTGAAGTGAGCCAACAGCGTCTGCATTTTCTAACACAGCATAAAAAAAATTTTACTGATTTCTCTTGGAGTTAACCAACAGGACGTATCTCCAGACTCTAAAATCTCATTTCTCTATATTTCTGGGAGTATCACTGAGTAAGGTTGAACACTTTCATGCTCTCTTATCTCTAACTGGGGCGGGGAGGGGCATGATAGGAACACAATTTGAATAGAGTCACAACTTAAAATTTCCTTCTGTCAGCTAATACAACTGCACTGGTAAGAACTTCATAGAATCGTAGAATAGTTTGCATTGAAAGAGACCTGGAAGATCACCTAATTCCAACCCTGCTGCCATGGGCAGGGACACCTCCCACTAGATCAGGCTGCCCAAGTCCCATCCAACCTGACCTTGAACACCTCCAGGGATGGGGCAGCCACCACTGCTCTGGGCTTCGAAGAAGCATTCCATCAGACACCTCCTCTATTTCTGCCTTATACTATTAAAGCAATAGAGTAAAAAAAAAGCAGTGCATATCCATATTGACCACTAATGTGGAAAACACTTAAAGGAATGCATTAGAATGTCAGGTAGCTTATGTAACCTGCATGGTAAAAGGTCAACCTGCAAAAGACGGCACTGTCTGAGCTGTCCGTATTTTCTTTACTAAAGTGGGAACAACTCTCTGATGTGATTCACATCTTGAATCTTCACAGGCAATATGTGTGGAATAACATCAAAGAGTTGGGTTGGGGTTTTTATTTTTTTTTTCATTTGTGGAATGGATTGGTTAGTTTGATTTTTGGTTTGTTTTGGTTTTTTTAAATAATGGTGGATATGCTTAATGGTGTGTTCTTAGGTATTTGGATCCCCTGATGTTACCTTAACATTATTCACTTAAATTTTATTGTCACATTTTTCTAAAGCCACAAAGACCTCTATTCTTCTGAGAAAAAGTAGCTAACGCTGAGAATTTTGTTTTGTTTGTGAAGGATAAGAAGCTTGTGTACTTTTGTTCAATATATTGATTAAAACACTTTCTCTTTCTCTCAATTAATTGAAATGTTTTCTAAGTATGCATGCAAAATGCTGAACTGACAGTATGAAAAATTAAGTAGCGCCTTCCACATAATATTCTGCAGATGCCCTATGATCGTTTAGTCTTTCCAACATTGCTTTAGTAAATGGTTTTCAATTTCTACCTGTAGGGCCCACCTCTGGTGCTGTCAGGATGCTTCAGTTCCAGTTGTCAATTTACCTACCAATTAGTGCCAATTGTGATGGTGGTTTTTTTGCTAAAAGTTTGTCCTTTCTGAACTTGATAAACATATTTCCTATAGGGCCCTGAAAAACTCAAGTAGTAGTGACTTCCCAGAAGTGACAGAATATGTTCGAACAGTAAAGTGAGTGTATTTATTGTTTTCATTGAATCATAGAACGGTTTGGGTTGGAAGGGACATTAAAATCCGTTCAGTCCCACCCTCTGCCATGGGCAGGGACACCTCCCACTGGATCAGGGGCTCCAAGCCCCATCCAACCTGGCCTTGAACCCCTCCAGGGATGGGGCAGCCACCACTGCTCTGGGCAGCCTGGGCCAGGGCCTCCCCACCCTCACAGGAAAACATTTCATCCTAAAACCTCATCTCAATCTCCCCTTTCAGCTTAAAACCATTCCTCTCATCCTATCCCTGCACTCCCCGATCAAGAGGCTCTCCCCAGCTTTCCTATAGGCTCCCTTTCAATACCAGAAAGCTGTTATAAGGTCTTATCATGTCAGGTCCTGATGTAATGTTCTTCAGTTTGTCAAAGCTTCATGTAATGAAACTTTAAAGATAGTTTTGTATTAAAATGAAAAACGCTTTGGGGTTAATTCCTTTAGTGTCTGAAGGCTTCCAGTAAGACCTCTAGAGCTGATGTGGGTGATACCTCCTCATGTGAATTACATCTGAAGAAGGTTGGCTTCTTGTCTGCTGGACAGCTTTGTCTTTTTAGGATCTATTTTTTAGATGTTCACGCAAGTAATCACAAGAAAAATTAGTTTGAGTGTGAAAATAACGAAAAAGAGTTCATATAAAATTTTGTTTCTTGAAAGTTCTGTTTTAAAAGTTGAGGGTTTTCCCTATACTAGTAAAGCAAAAGAAGAAAAAGGAAGACATAACTTGTGTTGTGCAACAGACCAAGGACTTCACAGCTGAGGGTCTTCTGTTTGTTTTTTCAGTGGTTTTTTTTGGACAAAGCCAGGGATGTTGATGCTATGGAATTTAATGTGGATGTGAAGCTTTCAGCTTTATTACAGAAATAATTTCCTGCAATAAGCATTTTGGGCAGTATTTAAAGGTAACTAGTATTTGAAAGCAATGTGTGGGGCATGTGCCACTGAAAATAAATGTAGATAATTTTCTTAAAGATATTCAGGCAAATATTGATGTATATGAGTTGCCTCTTGGTTACCCCTGAGGAACACCTGTAGTGATACAGAGTAATATATAACTTTCCTATTTCCTGGGGACTTTCTATTAGTGTAAAGATTCCCCTTCCAGAATTTTTTTCAAAGCCTTTATTTTACAGCAGTCATGCCAGCAGCTAAGAAAAAGTAAGTGTAGCTCTCCCTGGAGACTATCAATGCCATTCCTGAATTAAAAGGAGGAATCATTAGGAGAAACGTAAGAAATCCCTTTTCTTGTTTCGGGGTCTGAGCTCAAAAACTGTTACGCACCCACCCCCTGGTGAACAGGAGCAAAGCTGGGGGTTTGTGTTTCAGCCTTATGTGCTGCACGTTGCTGTCAGATCACCTCAATGAGAGGGAACGGAATGAAATAAAAGACTGACTCAGAGAGGATCACTGGAGGCAAGGAGCTCAGTTGTAGGTAAAACCAGCAAAAGATATTTTTTAGCAGTACCAGAGGGCCCTTGTCATCTGCTGATTTAAATCCAGAAATCATATTATCCAGTTTTCTTTTCCCTTGCTGAGAGAACTGCTTGCATACAATAGGGGTCTTGTTACCAAGTGAGAAAAGGTGCATTTTAGTGTGTGCAGAGCTGGTGATGGGCATCCAGGTGTGAAGAACACAGAACATAGAAGAATTGAACCAAACTGTAGCTCTTCTATCACATTGTTTCCTAAGGTCATCAAGCTACAAGCATCATTAAGAGCTATGATGTGTTATACATCCAACCTAGGAAACCAGGATGTTAAATTGAATGGGAAAAAAAACCCTTATTTTTTAAGTAATTTGGAATAATCTGCAACGTAATTGATGCAACATAATCCTGTATTGTTAAAGCGTGATGCAAGGGCTCAGAATCTGGTATTACTCCACTCAAACAGCTTAGCGAAAATCTACCATATTTTTACAGAACAATTTTTCTAAATACAGTCACTGGCATACGTGCTATTCTCTTTTAGCTCCTCCTTTTTTTGAAATTGTCTGCTTTACAAGCAACCTGTTCTCTAATTCCTATGTAGTTTAAAGCTTTTAATGCAGACCACTGGCATGCTTCACAATTCCCATTGTTGCCTTGTTATACAGGCAAGAAAATACACTGTCCAGAGGCAAAATGTGTTTCTTCCTTCATGCAAAATGCCAGCCCAATATTTCAAATTTACTAGTTTATTTCTAGTAATTAACAAGTCTCAATTATCTTTTGGGGTATCCCACATACTTGTTATAATATTTGATTAACTGAGAGCAGGTGCTGATTAAATATACAATGACTTTTACTTTTTATTGAGTTTTCATATGAACAAACAGAAGTTACTTAAATTATTTGAAGCGTATACCAGGATTTTACTTGGCAGGAGAGGACTTGCAGACTGAATTGAGAATGAAGCCATGGAGGTTTTTATGGGAATCTCTTCATGGACTTGTCTGTTGCGTGAATTTTTAGAACCTTGCACGTACCCTCAGTGTGTATGGGGGATTGTTCTAATAAACCGAGCTACAGCAAATGAGGAATGGTGCTCCAAGTTAACAGTAAATGTGGAAGCTGTTAATGCTGCCATTCGTATTGAGAAGCCTTAGCTAAAACTTTAATCCTCTATGTCGGGTAGGAGACAATTCCTGCCTCAAAGCTGTTACTGTCTAAGCAGGATACGCAGACTGTAACTGAGGAAGAAAATATAAATACCAAAAGATGTATGTGGGCACAGAAGTAATTTTCAACATCCACAATTAACCTTCAGGGGGTCCACATCCCTCTAGCAGGGAACAAGCTTTCTGATTCCCTGTTAAATTCCCTAGCCAGTGCTGTCTCCTGCTAGCCAGGATGGAATCACAACGTGTGAAGATCAAGTGTTGTTGGGAAGTCTAAGAAACCACGTGATTACTTGTCATGTGTGTGGGACGTTCTGTAAGAGATGATTCCTGTGCAGTTTATGAATAACTTAAACATGCTAAAATAAATATATGTAGTTAAATATATTGAACATAAGGCTTACTGGCATGATGGAGTTACTGTACCTCAAAACCACTGAATCGTTAGGCAGAATTAGGCTTCTCATTCTCTGTAGAAGGCAGACGCCCTGATCATCCCATGGAGTAATCATTTTGTAAATGATCTAAATTCTGTCACTCCAGAAGACCACCTGCTAGGTACTGCAAATCACTGATGAGCAAAGGAATGCTCGAAATTGAGGAGTTTATTTGTGAACATAGGTATTTGGATTTTTAAGGGAATTTTTTGTGAGTAGATGTTTCTACCTGATCAAATGCATTCTGCACAGATACCGTAACAGACAATTCTCTGTGAGACTTTATGGATTGTAAAGCACAATTTTGCTTTAGGAGTTAGGCTGGAGACCTGCTCTGAGACAAAGATTCATTGCAGTGCTGTGAATGGGTTCTGAAATGGATGTTTCATTTTGTAAAGTGGAAAAAAACCACCCCATACTGTAGCTGAGTCAGTATTTATTCCAACTGACATCTCGTATGCAGAATCAGGAACACATTTGTGAATTCTAAAACTTGCAGAAAGATTGGATAAGAAAAGAAATACTTCCCCCACCCTAAAACAGGTGAACGTGGCTCCATTTTGTCCTAAGGCTCAGTTTCCAAGGGTTGTTTCTTTGTGAGAAGAAAGGTCTGATGTGACTTTAGGACAGCAGGTTGTCAGGCTGGAAGAGTACAAATACTGACTCATCTGACAGTCCACTTTGTATTTAGCTCTAAGGATTTGTGCAACATAGGAGGATCTAGCCTGTTATGGGACAGAGTAACCGACCTCGGGAGTCTCTTCTCTTGGTGACCTTACTGCTGTAATACCCATGATATAGTCTTCAGGCACTCGCATTTCATCATGCCCACGAGACAGTAGCAAAAGGAATCTCTCAGGATCATTTTTTTGAGAATTCTCAGGGAGACCAATAATCCTGTAAGAGTTAAGCCTTAATTTATTCTTTCTCAGTCACTTAATTTCTAAGTTGGTTGTCCTTATTATACCTCGTGATACGTTCTACTACAGAGCCTGAATTTCGGCTTTGTGAAACTGTATGCTTTTCAGCACCACTTCTGATTGATAAAAATTATTTTGAGGGGTCCAGCTTCCCAGATACTTTGAATTGTTTCAGATCCAATAGGTCAAATTAATCCCAATTTTGTTTAGTAAAGTGACTAGGCATTAAGTCTGTCTTAATGTACTTAATGTGAAGCCGTATATACAGTTTATGCAGTGTCTAGTGGAGGCAAAATGATGAAAGAAAAAGCAATGACTACACTGAGATGACAACTGATGTGAATGTTGTGTATATGCATAGGTTGGTACGTGTATCTAAGAGAATTTTAAAAGGATTCCTGTTAAGAAAAGAAGACCTCAATAGTCAGTTAGGCAAGTGTTCATCAGTGACACAGTTGCTCTTTCTGGAATTAAGTGAGTGTAGGAACTTAAGAAAGCCACAGCACTCACACAGCTTCCTCTCCGTGTAGACTGACCCTTATAGAATCATAGAATAACCAGGTTGGAAGAGACCCACTGGATCATCGAGTCCAACCACTCCTATCAAACAATAAACCATGTCCCTCAGCACCTCGTCCACCCATGCCTTAAACACCTCCAGGGAAGGTGACTCAACCACCTCCCTGGGCAGCCTGTTCCAGTGCCCAATGACCCTTTCTATGAAGAATTTTTTCCTAATGTCCAGCCTAAACCTCCCCTGACAGAGCTTGAGGCCATTCCCTCTTGTCCTGTCCCCTGTCACTTGGGAGAAGAGGCCAGCACCCTCCTCTCCACAACCTCCTTTCAGGTAGTTGTAGAGAGCAATGAGGTCACCCCTCAGCCTCCTCTTCTCCAGGCTAAACACCCCCAGCTCTCTCAGCCGCTCCTCATAAGGCCTGTTCTCCAGCCCCTTCACCAGCTTTGTTGCTCTTCTCTGGACTCGCTCCAGAGCCTCAACATCCTTCTTGTGGTGAGGGGCCCAGAATTTGTAAGGTCCATCTCCTTTGCGTTCTTCTAGAAATACCATTAACCGTTTCTGTAGTGACTGTACCTCCACATTTGATGCAGCAATACTGTGGGCTGAAATTGAAAATAAAAATGCACCAAGGGAGATTTTGCATGGCATACAAAGTTCTGCAGCAGGAAAATAGCTGCAGCTGCTTAAAATCTCTTTTATATAATCTTCCCTGCTGAACACACCTGTATTGAAATACTGCATGTAGAAGCTAAAATATTCTTTGCTAGAGCTTCTCAGAAGTAATTGAGTTATCATTTATTTCCTTGGAGAAACAAAAAGTGATAATGGGACATACTTTAATGTCTGAAAGTCAGAGTCTTTTGTCATTCCATACCTCACCAACCTAATGTTAGTCTGGATTCCTTAGGAAGTGCAGCTTGGTCATTAGGAATGTGTGAAATGAAATAATATAGAAGATAAATATTTATCCTATGTATTTCTATAACTCTACTATTTTCAGTTGACTCAATATGAAAAAAATCTTATTCAGATTGTTTTGAGAGGCATAAAATGATTTTGGTGCTAAATAAAAGCTGATATGGTTTCATTTATAGGAATTAATGATAGGTCACGTAAGTAGGAAAGATATTCTTGTATACAATGCATCACAGTAAAACTGCGGAAAGGTTTGTCCTTGGTACTGTTCTGGCCTTTCATTATGAAGAGCAGGAAGAACAGTCAATAACCACTTATTAATGTTTTTCTCTCTCCTTTATTGTAGCTTTAGGTACATTAGGCTCTCAGTAATTATCTCATTCATAATCCTCTATCACGAGTAATATTTTCTGCAACTTGTGAAGTCTAATTGGAAAATATTTTCTTTGGATGTACACTATTTCTATTCCCTCTTTAATATAACTTTACCCAAGAGTATCTTGCCTAGGAAAAATGAGCAAGTATAATTTTATACAGGTAATCAAATCTCTCAAATGTTGGCACATTTTCCTTTATCTCCACGGGACCAAAAGCTAACCTTCAAATAGACCTCAGCGTTAGGACAGAATTTCAGCACGCAATTAGAACTCAAATCAGCTTATACAAGGCAACTTGAACAGAAGTGCTATTTTGAGTTAGTAGTACAATATTTCTACTACAGGGCATTTCATTTGATTAATACAGAACTTCAGGGGAATATATGTATTAGTCTAAGTGTGTGTGTTGGTGTCTTGGTGTGTATATAAAGTTATGTCTGACATATTCAAATACTGGCTTATAGCAGAGGTTTATGGACTTTCTAAATAATTCTATTTTTTTCCCTCTTAGGGCTCAAAACTACATCTTGATACAGGTTTTATTTTATTACATTGAGCAAAATAAAGGTAAAGGGGTGGGAAACAAGAATGAAATCACTGTGTCTTTAGAATCACTTTTGTTGCCATACACTGAAGAACAGTTAATTTATTTCAAACCTTCTGACACAAATCATGCTGAAGGTGGAGAAAAAGAAAACCATCCAGAATCGCAGATACAAAGCTAAGGACTGTTTTCAGGCTGAGCAGACACTTTCAAGGCTAGGATATGGTAGGCCTACAATGAATCCTCTTAGTCTCTGGTTCTGTTGTGGAATTGAACGTTCCCATTTCTATTTTCAATTGTTTTGGTATCAAGGGCTCTTGTGTTTACAGAAACCAGAGAGAGATGATACGACACTCCAGCTATAAGCAACATACCAGGATTCTGGGAGCATGTAACCCAGCAAGATAGCTGCCACTTTCCTGATGCTTATTATGAAGGAGGTGCTAGATGTCTCAGTGAAGATCCTTTTTTCTAGTTTAAAAGTTTGATTGGACATTAGTTGCATGTTTAAATGTGATAGTAGGCTCATGTTGGTAATGAATAGTTTTGTGGTGTGAACATTGTGATCGTGGTGTGAACATCCTTGTTCTCCAGGACCAAATTTAGGGTTATTTAAATCTCATTTTCAGCTGGCCAGATTATTCCATGGCTGTCATATGCTAGGCCTGGTAACTGATGTCTGAATTTGGTTTTTATTTAAGTTCTTGGGCCAAGATTTTTCTACTTTGCATTACCGTGAAAATACCCACAGAACTCTTCCAATTATAACACTTGAGATCTAAGATAATTTCCTTAGTGAGTTGTTTCTTAATCATTGTCTTATTTTACTGTGAAAACTTTTTTAAAAAGGGATATTAAGTGATTGGCTTTTTAAATCTGGTGCAGGTATGATTAGAAAAAAAACCAAAAGCCATCAATGCAGAAGCTAGGTTTTTAACCTGAATTAAAATGGCAATGGAGATAAGGTAACTGTTGGCTAATAGTTTTGCCAATCAGTTAAGTTCATTTGCTGATAGAACAAACTCAGATCACCTGTCTCTGCTTGGAATTTCAGCCCAGGCAGAGAGTATCTCTATTGCAAAGTCAGTAGGGATCCTTGCTTGCATTAGGCTCATAGCTCAAGCTAGTGCTCCTCCTCCAGAAGAGAGAAGGCCTTCCCTCAAGGGGTCCTGATAGTCTGAGGTGGGTCTGTTTGCAAAGTTCTTCCCTTCACATGAAAAACTAAACATCAATAGGCAAAATAAAGGACTGGGATCATGAGAAATGATAGAACTTAGGGGAAGGGAAGGTGTCCCAGCCCATGGCAGGGGGCTTGGAACTGGATGAACTTTAAGGTCCCCCTCCAACCCAGAAGACTCTACGATTCTGTGAATTAGAGAGCTAAAAGCTGCCGTTCAGTGCTGTAGTCTAGAGGAGAGGATTTTCAAACACCAGTCTAATTATACAAGTAAATTATGGGATGAGGAAATTGTAAGATGCTTCCTGTGTTCTCTGAAAGTTAGCTGTGTGATTCTATACATCAAGCCCTCTGTGTCTATTTTTACATCCAAGTGATGTGGAAGACCACGATATATGCGATCTGCCGACTGTCAGCTTTTGCGTAAACTTAGAAAAAGGCATTTTGTTTTTTCTGGGCTGGAGAGAGAGTTTAGGTGGAGTTACCTAAAGCTGCTGTTAGATTTCTAAGTCTCTTTGTGAATCTAAGAAGGCATCTGCTGATGTCCTCATCAATACTGGATGATTGACCTGAAATGGACCTGATAGATCATTGCCTTAGAAGTTGTTTAGGAAATACAGTTTTTCATTCCT
This sequence comes from Phaenicophaeus curvirostris, assembly GCF_032191515.1. Lineage (NCBI taxonomy): Eukaryota > Metazoa > Chordata > Aves > Cuculiformes > Cuculidae > Phaenicophaeus > Phaenicophaeus curvirostris. The sequence goes on along the minus strand of NC_091405.1, from coordinate 3,655,811 downwards.
CTGATAGCAATTCTTTTTAGTAGGTGACGTTCCTTACTTTTGTTTCAATGTTCTTTCAACTACACTTCAGTCTAGTTTGTATGTAGCTGCTTTTAATACTATTCACTGTTTCCGTTACTTTTTTCAAGCTTGCATATACAGTGCATATACTGCAGTGCTACAGATAAGGGGAAGAGTAGCTAGAAAGCTGCCTGGAGGAGAAGGACCTGGGGGCCTTGGTTGACAGCGACTGAACATGAGCCAGCAGTGTGCCCAGGTGGCCAAGAAGGCCAATGGCATCTTGGATTGTATCAGAAACGGTGTGACCAGCAGGTCCAGGGAGGTTATTCTCCCTCTGTACTCGGCACTGGTGAGACCGCTCCTCGAATCCTGTGTTGAGTTCTGGGCCCCTCACCACAAGAAGGATGTTGAGGCTCTGGAGCGAGTCCAGAGAAGAGCGACAAAGCTGGTGAAGGGGCAGGAAGACGGGCGTTATGAGGAACGGCTGAGAGAGCTCGGGGTGTTTAGCCTGGAGAAGAGGAGGCTGAGGGGAGACCTCATTGATCTCTACAACTACCTGAAAGGAGGTTGTAGAGAGGAGGGATCTGGGCTCTTCTCCCAAGTGACAGGGGACAGGACAAAGGGCAATGGCCTCAGTCTGCACCACAGGAAGTTAAGACTAGATATCGGAAAGAAATTTTTCACAGAAGGGGTCATTGGGTACTGGCAGAGGCTGCCCAGGGTGTGGGTTGAGTCACCATTGCTAGAGGGATTTAAAAGATGGGTAGACGAGGTGCTCAGGGACATGGTTTAGTGGCAGATAGGAATGGTTGGACTCGATCATCCAAGAGGTCTTTTCAACCTGGTGATTCTATGATTCTATACTTTTGAACATGTATGTAAATCAGGCCTTGTAGGTGAAGGAATGCAGTTTTGTATATTTTATCAAGTCTTAGGGCTTGGTGTATTCAGATTTAAAAATACAATTTAAAAATAATGAAAAGTCAACCTTAGACTATAGACACTCTAAAGAAAATTCAGATGTGGTGTGCTCACCTACATGTGAAGACATGCTGTGCCATCTCTTCTCCATGAACTTCCACAAGCACAGTGTATTATTCGCTGATATAGAAATAGTACTATACATCTTTTCAAGTTGTGTTGTGCTTCACTCCTACCAGCATGAACTTTCACAAACTTCGCTTCAATATATTTGACATCTGTATTGGTTTTGGATCTTTTTATCCTGTAAAACAGTTGCACATTTTAATCCTTATTAATGGGATCAAAAGGTCGAAGAACTTAGTGGCAGTACTTCTGCTATAAGAATACGCAAACCTTTTTCCTCTAACTCATTTTCCTCCCTCTCTGTATTGCTTTATGTTGACAAGGAAATGAAGTTTGTTAAAAAAACTCCTTTACTATCAATTTGTCCTAGTACAGCTGACCCCATGTTCAGTATTATTGTTAAGACTGAAAAGGCAGTGGAAGAAAGGATTGAGGGAGTAGCAAAAAAGGAAGATTTTGAAACGATTAAGTTTTATTTTTACTGTGGTATATTTTCACAAAATTGTCCAGTTGTTCATTGTTATTTAAGATATCAGTCAACCTCAAAAATTTATGAGACTTCTACTGTTGGAAATAGAAATTTCTGTAAATTAGTTTGTTCCTAAACTTAAGAGGATAATATTTGAGATGACTAGAGGCTATGTGCTGTTTTATTTATTTTGCTTGAAAATGATCATTGTTCTTGAAATGCTGTTTGAGTTCACTGAAGCATATGTATTACAACTCTCACTTTATTGCCAAGTACTTTTATATAGCCATGCAGGTCTGTGGCAGGGAGCTTCCTGCTTCTCTGTTTCTCTTAGTATTCATCTTCATTCATTACATTGAGCTCATGTGGCATAAAAATGTGATGCATTTCACTCAAAAACTGTGAATATATACTCAGAAATACACAGTTGTATGCACTGTGAGATGAGAGTCAGTATCTATACTGGCTTTTCAAGCAGCAATTAAGGAAACTCTGTAATAATAACTGAACACTTGTGGCTGGTGAACACCCTCCTGCAGCTCAGAACTGGAATATGAATGGACACCATGGGAGGCTGGCCCATTTCTGATGAAAACAGTTTTTAACAGCGTGAATTTATGAATCTACTCAGTGCAAATGAGAGTTTATTATGCTGAGAGTCTAAAAATGATGCTTCATTTATTAAATTAATACAAAACCTGTATTCAAATAATGCCGGAGAGTTTTGTTAGACCTTCCTGAATGTCAGAGCTGAGGCTGAAACCATTGAGTTAGGTTATGGGAAGTAATAGTGAAAACAGGACAAGCTGCCAAACCCTTCCCATTCTTTGCCTGATTGAAATGAATGTGTATTTGGAACAGCACCTGTCACCATTTTCCAGTCTGTGCACTAGAGAAAATGATACTTGTCCATTCTGAAAACACTGTATTTGTTTAATAAAAACCTTTCATAAGACTTTTGCCTCAGAAAATAGCTTTTGTCCTTTTAAGACTATTCCTCCACAATGTGGGTCAGCTACATCTAACTGCTGCAAGATTGGAAGCAATGGAATCCATTATGGTAGAATCTGAAGCAAGCTTAAATTTCTGCTGATATGGTAGAAATCATAACATTAAATTCAGGCAAATTTGATAGCTAGTCACACATAACTCTAAGGCTTCTTGCCAGATTGTGATATCTGGTCTGCCAGCTGTACTGTGCACTGCCCAGCTCATTCAAACCATATGCCTTGAGCAAACAATCAGCAAAGTGTGTTAAAAGCTCTGGAAAGTACCACATTAGCCGTAAGTCAACCAGCTGCGTGCACTGCCCTATTAATTGGGATAAAAGCTTACCCTTTCAAAACTGTTTTTTTGACTTATTTGTTCTAAAAATACAGTTTAAATATAATCTAGGCATCTGCAGTTAGGTTTATAGCAATAATTTCATTCTATCTGCAAAATATTATTGAAATTCTCGGTTGGCTTTAGAAGTTTTCATAGACATAGAAGAGTCCACCACAAGGTTTTCTGTAGCTTGAAAGGAAACAGACATTCATGGAGCACCATATAGCCTTTGTAGCACATTCTTCATACTCTTGAAAGAGTCTTGGTCAGAGTTAAGTGTTCATTCTTGTGCCATGAACAAAATAAACATATGTTTTCCTTCCTTTGGTTGGATTTGGCTGATGCTTTACCTTGGTTGTGTCTCTATTTATGGCTATTTTCAAGAGTAAGTCAAGAATTCACCGTCAATAATAGACATGTAAATTGTATATGCTTATGACTTCTTACTTCTATGCAGTACTGCTTTGTCTCTGCACTTCTGTAAGTGCTTTTTTTTATGTGTCCTGATTAGAATGGTTTCCCTATAATTAACTTTTATAGCAATAGATCATTATTATCTGCATATTTAAATAAAGGATGAATTTTAAAATAGGGAGATAGCATAACCATTGTGACTGGTGGAAACTCATACTTTCTCAGTTATAATTTTTCTTCAGAATTCAGACTAGTAGTATTTTATATTCAATTTTGTAAGGTTTAAAAAGGGAGAACAATGAATATTAATAAATTTTTTAGCAGTATCTCTGAGCTAGAATGAAATATTTTGCTCCAAGCAGTCTTAGCTAGATAAAGAAGGGTAGCAAGTATATTGTGAGTTAAACATTTTCATTGGTCCTTCTAAGTTTTCTGTTTTCATCCTCTGAAATGCATTGTCAAGAGAAACCGATGCTGGAACTGCTAACCCAGAAGAGCAGAGCAACCTACTGGGGTTAGTTGCCTGTTCTTCATAGTGCTTATGGTTATGCCAAAGAGAGGCATAATTAGGCAAAGAAAATTCAATTTACTTTCTATCAGTCAAACTAATATCGTGCCATTTTCTATATCACTCTGCAATGCTAGGAAAGACTCTTTAACTATTAGAGTAGTAGAAAACCTGACAGACTTGTGTTGTTTTATTTATTTGTTGACTTGTACAAATACAAGAACTTGGTTCCACCCAGCAGGGCTTAGAGTGCGTGCTGTAGATGTAACACACCATTGTTTATCTTTGTTGCTGTTCCTTTCATCACATCATAGACCTGTAATGACTTTCTTATAGAGTTTATGGACTCAGCTTCCATTTTCCTTTTATCTTCTGTTCCAAGTCACTGCAGATGGAATATCTCTGCAGTCAGCGCGAGACATCTCACTGTTCCACATAGCTAAAAAGTACACAAGTTAGTTCTCATTCATGTAGCAGCCTTGGTAGTTACTGTCCTCCAGATTCTGGACCCCAGAACTAACGATGTCAAATGTGTAGTTTAAGATAATGGCATATCTCTAGAGCTTTAGACTTTCCACTTATGGTAGAAGAGGCTGAAAGTCACAAGGCGTCTTGACTGTGGCTATGAAGTCTTAGAACTTGAAGTCTACAGAGTCATAATAAGTGATATAAATACATGTTTATGAAGCTCACTTCAAAGCTGGGGATGTGGCTCCCTGCGGAAGTATTTTTCTGGCGTTAAACCGATACTACACTGAATGAAAGCCAACAGGCTCTAAATTTGCTTTTAAAAACCTGAATCTGAAAAGCTTTTCAGAGAATACATCTGTATTTCTAATTTGCACCTTGAAGGATGAAACTGACTGGAGAGTTGGTGAGAATGAATAAATTGATTCACAGTGGGTTGACAGCTCCCTGTGTCTCGTTTTCTGTGAAACATCTGTGGGTGATGCCACCACAAAATTTGACTGCTGGCTTGCAAGCTGGTCTGCTAGCAATACATGATTAAAAACCTGTTACTCGGATATCTGCCACTGAATTCGTGGCGCTGTTTTCCAGATTACTTTGTATAACTTTCAGTGGCTGATAAGGGGATTGAAGCAGAGCAAGGGAAGACCTCTTTCTTCAAGCGATGTCATCTCTGCTCTGCTGACTCTTATGGATGTGCAAGGGGAATAGTGCAGCAGAAAATGAAGCCCAGAACTTAAAGTAATAATATATTAAGAAAATATTTTTCTTTTTAAAAAGTAATTTTCTTAGATTGTGGTTTTTTTACAGCTTTCTAGAGGAAAATAATGAAGATGACTAAGTTTTAGCAAATATTATGAGGCATAATTTCTAGCAGCCAAATCATTAGATGCATTCAATTGTAAATATCAGTGATGGAGATGACAAGTTATATAGATCACAATTCTTCTCTTCTTGTCATGAGGAGTAGTAATTTATTATTTGAGTAATCACGCAGCACAGAATTTAGAGTCCCCCAGAAAAAGATGCACAATGTTTATGAATGTGCTGGCATTTTAGCATTATGAAGTTATGATCTCAGAAGAAATCATCAATTTCTAAAATGCAATGCATGTACACTGAATACAGCTGTTGTATAAATTAGACAAGCAGACCTGTGAACCAAGTGCTCTTGCACATCATAAATTAAATAAAGGCTTTCCTAATTTGTTTCTTTTATAGACAAAGTATCCTCACCTTTGTGCCACTTTAGTCTGTGACGAAGGTGCAGAATGTTCTCAGAAAGCATCCTCACGTTGAGCACCCTCAATAAGGAAAACTGTGCTATTTGGCTTTCTTTTATCCTCAGAATCATCTAATTTCATACAAAGATGAAATGAGACAAAAGACTCGGATGTCCTGGCAGTCTACACTTGGTACTGAGAGATAAATGAATTAAATATATTAAATTCTTAGCTGTTATCTTTTTACAAAGGAAAACATAGAATTATGTAATTATACAATATTGGTATTTAAATTTATTCAGCCCTTGTAGAATCTGCCTGTAGCTTTTCTTTTCCCCCCCCTCATGGACATTATTGTTGCTTTATTGTGAGGAACAATTTGCTGTATCACAGCTGGCCATCAGTGAGGCATTGTAGACTTAATTCCATAGATGGCCTTCAGTGAGGCATTGTCTGATTCCCTCTTAGCTGAACAGTGCCAGGACACGTACTTTCTTATTAAAGCAATGAGAAGCATTTTATGTGTATTTGTGTGTGACCGTACACTAAGTTTATTTTTTCAGGCTAAAGGGAAGGACTATTAACCACAAACTCTAGAGCCTATGATTTTATAATTAGAAATCAATTGGGCAAAGCTTAGTTTTTGCATATGTGACCTCTTCCCATGACTGTGTCCCAGGGTGGTTTTCTCCTGAAATGATCTCCCTAACAATTTTACGTAAAGAGCTTATCTATTTGCAAAATCAGTTTGAGATACTAAATTACCTGTGTACTTGGAGTGGCCACATAAAAAAAAGTTTAACCAACATGGGATTATGTGAATGTGGGGCTTTGTAATATACATTTTAATCTCTTTGTTTATTTGCTTTAATTAAAAGCTGTCACAAAACTTGTTGGCACTGGAGACTTGCCTTGACTTTGCTAAGAGCACGGCAGGGGCAATTGCATCTGGAGTTTATATTGTTCATTTGTGGCCACGAGTAGGGTAAAATGCAGCTGAACTTGGTTATGCCAGACAGATTGCTAAAAGACATTTACTCAACTGATTCAGCCACCGAGGGCCAGTGTTGTGGTTTGGATTCATTGCTGTCCAGATTGCTGTGGTATTTGGGAATCCTCAGGTGGCATAGATACAGAATTTCCTCTTCCACTTATTTTCTGCTCTTGTACACAGAGAGCTTCTTAACTCTCTAAAAAGAAGGTAACTGACAAGTGTATTTAATTCAAATGATCTTCACTTTCAGAGGTGGGAGAACGGGACTCAACAATCTGTTTGTTTTCCTGGAAAGTCAACTATAATTTGTAGTATCCCATGTTCCCCCTTTCATCCGTGTTCCTAGCATGGGAAGGACTGAATGCAGGGTGGTGCCACTGTTGCTTTTTTTTCCGTACCTGCAGTGCATGAGCTTGGCCAAATGTAAATGCGACATCAAGATAATGTGTAAAATGTGTTGCTGTTCTGGTTAATTTTATGTTGGGAATGGAAAGCTCTTTCCATGTTAAAGGGAAAATTTATAATTAATAACTCAAAATGTTTGGGACTCTTAATTCTCAATAATGAATTTATTGTGGTGGTAATGACTTGTATTCTGGGAGAGCAGGAACTAATAAATAATCTTTTGGGGGTTTTCCTCTTTTTGCCTGAGATCTCATTATCCGTGCAAGCTTATTATTTACTACCCCACAGTAACACTGTTTTAAAGAGTGCAAGAATATCTGAGATTTTTGATGCTATAGGGCTGAATAGAATTGGATCTAAGTACCTGCAGATGTGGCTGGTTTCATCTTTATCAGCTTATCTAAGCTTTTTGCACTTAAAGGCTTCTGTCAGTTCAAAGCACAGATGCTGCTTGGTTGAACAGAGCTAAACTATAGTTGTACTTCTTAGACTTTCAAAAATAATGCTAACTTAATTCAACCTCATGTACTACAGAACTTGAAGGAGCTTAGATGTGCATCAAGTAAAAAATCCTTTCAATTTTTATAATACATGGAGAGACAAAGAAAAGGAAACATATCAAAGCTCTTGAAGTTTAATTTTAGTTTTCTCAAAAATGCTTTTCCTTTCCATATGGACAAATGTAATTTGAGTTCTTCCCCCATTCCCTTGCTTAAAATAAAGAAATTGCTACAATATAAGTCAAAATACAGCATCAAAGAGCAACTTTGTCAATATAGGCATTTGGGGAGATTCTTAGAATGTTGGAATAATTAGAACATTGGGTTTCTCTTCAGCAGAGGGATAGACAGAAATTCGCTACTACATAGCATAATGAAATATCTATGTATGTTTCTGCATTTGGAATGATGAGAAAGCCTACTAGTGCAGCAGCATAGATAAAAATGACATTTTTTTACATTATTTTTTTTTGTTTGTGTCTCCAGTTATAATAGTTTATACTTCAGCTAGACATCACGGCACATTCAGAGGAGAGTTTGATGGTGTCTTTTGAAAGGGCAAAACCATTAAGCTAATCACAAGTGCATCTTTTTAAAAGGAGCCTCAAAAATTAGAAATGGAGATTTCCAAAAGCCAGAGCAAAGTCAGTCCAATTTGTTTGCTCATAAAGTATATTCAAAGGTATAACAGAAAGGGCTGTGTGAAGAAATGATTGGGTTTGTGCATAAAAACTAGTATTCTAAAATCATTTGGCCAACTTAGGATCTGTGAAAGTTAAGTAGGAAGAAATGATTAGGAAGAGGCTGTTGAAGAACTAAGAAGATATCAAGTATAATTGCATCTTTTCCTCTTCCAGGACTTAGGCCATCAGCTTTCTGGCATATTTTTGAATTGAGCTTTTGCCTCAGGTTAAGTTTTTCAGGCTCCTACGTGGTATTTGCTGTTTGTGAAAACTTGACTTTCGTCATAATGATATCCTATATAGGATGAAGGCATGTTTTGAAAATACAGTTTTCTGGACCCTGGCAAAAGTAAGCAATTGAATCCCCTGTAGTATTTGTAGACTCAGCCTGGGCTCATGACAGCAAAGGAAAATGACTTAAGTCCAGGGAACTGCCAGTAGTGCTAATAGATCAATCAGATGGCACCAGTGGTGACCCTGTCTAAGAGATCATTCATCTGGAATGGCCCTTGACATTTTTTCCTTTGGTGTGGATGGTTTGTGCACCCTCGCCAGCAAAGTACTCAACACAAATTGTAGATGGATATTAGATAAAGCAGCAGGGTATTCCTTTATGCACAGTTCCCCAAACAGTGTAAAGGAATAGCACACTAGGAAAAAAAAAAACAAAAAACAGGGAGAGAGCAAAAATTGAGAACTTGATTTGACTAAACATCTGAGGTTTTGATGCTGCGGGTGACCCTCTCACTTCCCTGTCTCTGAATACTGTCAGGAGTTGATTGTGCCTGTCCCTCTCAAAAGCAGACTCTGCATTGCCTTGTGCTTTCACAATCTTTTAGACCATGACAACACATGGATGTGATTAATAGAGATTGTTTACTGAGGGAGGTGGAGTTTCTTGGTGTTGATTGTGGATTTCTGAGTAACTGGAAGGGACTTCTGTCACTGGGAATGAGAGGAAACTAATTTAGGAGAACATAGGATGTGGATGTTTACCATCCTGTGATATAGTTCAATGACTTTCATTACAAACTGCAAAAAAAAGTTCAAATAAATAAAGGTGTTCAAATCATAAAGGTGTTTCTACATCCCACACAAGTTAAGAAGTGCTCTCAGCAGGTACTATGAATGTAGATTTTACTCCAGTCTCAACTCATCCTGCATCTCAACTCATCCTGCTGTGATTACTTATTCAAATTGTGCAGGCAGCTGCCAACTCGTAGATGGGATGTCCTTTATCACTGAAGCACAATGCTTAATTTTGTTCGTTAAGATATACTAATCAGAGATATCTTGATCTGTATAATTCTAGAGCACATTCTAAGATGTGATTTTAGAGATTAATATGTGCTAGATGAGTGATCACAGTGGTCACTTAGCTTCTGTTAATTTGAAGTCTTTAAAGCATTCAATAAAATGAGTGCTTGCTGCCCACCCCTGAGTGGAATGCCAATTCTTGTTTATAACATTATAAAGTTAAAAAGAAAGTCCGATAATTGTCTCCAGCAGGCTCATTTGCATTATTTCTTCATAGTAATTACATGAACAATAGGGATTCTATACCTATGAGCAAAATATATGTTGATCTGTATGTGCTGAAATATAATCACAGTAAATATGTTTTAATTTTGTTTGTAATGCTGCAGAAGTAAAGGCCTAGTGAAAGCTGTTCTAATATCTATGGAATGAGTCATAGCATAAAAACACTAAAACATTAAAATAAAGCTGGTTCTAATACGGAAAATAATTAAATTATGATAAACAAAGGGAATGAAATTGCTTTATTTTTGCTGGAAGTATAGGTTTAATTGGAGGATTTGTGTAGGCAGCAGGAATGGTTTTGCTTTTAAAGCAAATTTAAACTTAATTCTCCTAGAACTCAAGTGTTTCTTTTGAGATGAGTAACAAAATTTCATTTCATGAGCAATTTTGAAAAGTTAGGGAGAAAAGATACTTTTGCGTCACTCCAAATACAAATTTTTGGAATATGAAACATTATTTTGGGCTAGCCATAGTATTTTTATTATACAAAGAAGAAACCCTTAATAAGATAACAAATTAAATTAATGTAAAAGTAAACATTCTACTTATGTTTTGAATATGTTAAAAAAATCAAATACTTTCAAACAATGGAATTAATCCATATGCAGGCATAAAAAATGTTTTGAGCGTAAAATAATGCTGAATCATTCTGCTCAGGAAATTTTCAGAAAACAATACTGCATTGGTCTTTTCCCAAAACTGTATTTGTTTCATCAAATCAACTTTCCAGTGACACGTAGGTTAATGGTTAAGGTGAGTGTCACCAAGTCTTTATTGTTGTCCCCAAAAATACAGATGAAAATATATATGCTGCTAGAAGGTCAAGGTTGGTATTTGGGGTCTGGCTTCTTGGTGGCCTGGAGGAGCTTCCTTAGGACCTTCAACTGTTCAGTTTATTCTGAGTATCAGGCCCCTTTATTTCCTCATCACCAGAATGGGAGGAGATGTTAGTTTCTGGTTTGCACTGGTAGGGTGATGCCGTTCAGTTACTGTGTGATATGTTCAGTTTGAGGAGTAACAGACGTGATGTGGTAAAACACTGGCAGAGGTTGTCCAGAGAGGTGGGAGATGCCCCATCCCTGGAAATGTTCTAGGTCAGGTTGGATGGGACTTTAGCAACCTGATCCAGTTGGAGATGTCCATGCTCACTGCAGGGGGGCTTGTACTGGATGACCTCCGTGGTCCCTTCCAATCCAAACCTTTCTATGATATTGATTTTTAGGTGACAATAATGTTACCTTGATTGGAGGAAGATAAACAAAAGGTTACTTCTGCTTTGTTGAGAGTTCCGAGTGAATTGCTGGTACTTGGGATGTGTGAACACTCTCAGCATTGCACCCCGAGGCTGGATGACACAACCAGTTTGATCATGACTTTCTTCACTTGTGCTATCAATATAAAGTGTCACTTCTAGAAGAGAGTCAGGCCAGAAGAGAGCATTAGCCACAGGGAGCGAGCAGAAATGAGCTTCGACAGTAAGGTTCCAGGCAGAATAAATAAAGTTTGGTAGTTTTCTCAGAGGAGAAGTTCACTCGCAATTGAATACACTGAGATCCAAACCAGGTATGACTTCTGGGAAAAACCAAAACGAAACCTAGAACTCAAAGTCTTTCTATTGATCTCTTATTCTGTATCCATTCATTTAGCTGTCATCTGCAGTCAAAGAAGCTGTTGAAATCTGTTATCTTTGCAAACAACTTGTGCCCTACCTTTCAGGAATGCAATTCCTTGATTTCTCCTTGATTTTAACTAGATGCCATTCTAGTTTTTTTCTTAGGGAAGCTTGAAATTCAGTTATTTCCATATTTTTTGTACACTAGAGCAGGAAAAGGAGAGAGAAACTGTTTATCAAATGTAAAAATCTCCAGATAACCCTTAAAGTGAAAATTATCACAGGTACATGGAGATTGTATGGGGCTATTTTTTCTCTTTGCTTCAGGTATTTGTAAGCCTGTGGTTTGTTTGTCTTTTACAACAAAAAAACCCCAACCATCTTGTAATCAATAAACTGTCATCTGGAAGTTAGATTCTCAGCTTCATTTTCTGTGGCAAGATTTAAATTGCCTAACATTCATGTAACTTTTTTCTACGTGTTGTTTTTTTTTTTTTAGGAGCCATATGCTTGGTATTTGCTTCCTTTTGTTTCTTCCTGCTTTTCTGTTTGCTTACTCTAGATATTTCTTAGCTGTTTTCATCCTCCAGACTGGCTAATGTTTGGTTTTTGACTTTCATTACTTTTCACTACTGCTGTCCCTTTGGAACTATATCTCTGCAGACAGAAGAAAGCTGAATTATGAGGAATACTTCTTTTCCTTCTGACGGTAAAGGATACTTTAGATGGAGGCTTTTTACAGTCTTCTCACATTTTCTCTATTATCCATCACCTAATCTGCATAACCTCATTCCTTTTTATTGGTAAAAGACAGATCTCAGACTTTTAACTATTTAACTCCTTATATTGAAGTTCTTTTTTAAGGTATAAAGAATAAGCACACTGTATATAATATGACTTCACTACTATCTTCCATTCTGACTTAGAAATACATGTTTTGTTCAGGTCTAGAGGATTTGAATTAAGGTAGTATTTGTCTAAACTGTTAGAATTGGACTGAGTCGAGACTAGCCATACTGGCAAACATCAGACCAGTGTTTAAAGTTACAGGTTAACTTTAAGAAATCTGTGGTATTTGCAGATCAAGAAGTGGAACTGAATCTTCAAATGGTGATTTCTAGAAATACTTCTGCATGCTACAGTTTCCATGGGTGTGACTCATCTCTACAGGGGTGTTCATGACCTATTCATAATGACTGACAAACATAAGATTTTTTTCTATCTTCCTGGATTCTTTCACAGGTTTAAAACTGTTTGTTAAGCCTACATATCGATAATATATGAAACAAAACCAGAATATTATATAGCACTCCCAGGAACTCCGCTTTTCTTCTGAATTTCTATCCTATTCTAGGAAATGTCCATGTTGCAGAATTGTCCTGAGGTTTCTCTTTGTCAGGCTGAGGTTGCTTGATTTTGTGCTGGTTAGAAGGACATGGTTATATTCAGGCTAAGTGTTTCCTCTTGAAAATAATGTTTGAGCCTGTTCCGCCACTGTGTTGTAGTTTCTCATTGCACATAAGGAAAAAGAAAAGAAGACTGGAGAACCCATGGGGTATCCCTGTTTAGCCACCTTTCTGGCATTGATATTGTATAATCAGAAGCAGTTATGCACCAGACTGGAGAAAATTATGTCTCCAAGCATTCTCATCCTGTGGGCTTCTGTCTTTCTCTGGGAAAAGCTATCTATTAGTGGAGTTGGCATAGCTGAGGCATGGACACGGATCTAGAGTCCAGCTGATAAACGTGTACAAATTCAGAAACAAGCTGGTTGGTAGTGAGATATTTAATATGCCTTTGACTTTTCAGTATGGGTGGAAAAAAAATTTGGTTTAATCTTGTTGTGATTGTAATTTTTGACTGGCCATGATCCCAATTTGTGTCAAAAAAAAGTAAACATTTGATAAGCCAAGTTAGGTTTGTTCTTTGTATCAGTTTTGCTGTCAGAATATCCGTAACAGAACTGAGTAACGGTGCATTTATACCTCTAATATGTTGCTGAAGAACATCACACAGTAGATTATCTTTTCACTTCACTTTGCCATCGATGTCCATTTACATACCCAATGATCCCATCTCCATAGGCAAACAAAACATTCAATCTCCTATATCCTAAGTAAATCTGAAAAGGCAGCTTTACTAACTTGATAAATAATCTCAAATATTTTCCTTTACTTCAGGGTCTTGCTGTTTTCAACACTTCGTTATCTCACAGTCAGGTAATTGTTAATCACGGTATTTATCTAGTTTGTATGAAAGACAGTTACACTTGATACATAAGTTATCAGAAAAAAAGTATAAAAAATAAACTTGTAAACTAGGGTTAAATTCTGAATTTAATAGGACTATGAATTATGGAGTTAGAATATGAAAAAAAATAGCAATAATAATCTGAAAACAAGAAATCTATGTAAGAATACAACCCCATTTCTTCCATAAGCTTGAGCCAGACTGAATTCATAGGTAGTACTTGTAGAAATTAAACAAAGTCTTAAAAATTCATATCTATTCTTGGTTTGTTCTTCCTTGACTTTTCTGCAGAAAAAAAGAAAAGGGAGAAAAAGCCATTTGATATTTCACTGTAAGCAGAGGACAGTGAAGTCAAGCTCATTGAAGGTTGCAGCACACAGTATAACGGAGCTCTTATGCCAACAAGGACCTCTATGTGTTATTGTAATACAAGTAATTAATAATCATTATTTATAGATGAGTACTGACGCTGCAGTTGTCAGCTGCACAGCTGTCATTTGGTTCTCTCAGTAGAGTTTTCAGATAAATGGCAGGAATATACATAAGATATTTGGATTTTGTTTCATTCTTTTATCTAGGGTATTGTTTGGGTCATCTAAAAACTTCTTTTCTCTCTTTTTCATCTTTTACAAGTTTTTTTGTCGTCTTTTTTTTCCTCTGAGCCCTTCCAATAGGTATCTGAACTCATTTTGTTAGAGAAAATTCAGCAGAGTCCTTGGGAATCTGCAAGGATCACTCTTATGCAGCTATTTCCCTCCTTTGCTGTTCCTCTTACGACCACTACCTTCTCTAGCCAGCAACATAATAATCAGTTTTTTTGAAGGAGAAACACATGTATCATTTGAAAAGAGGTCCTGAGAAATCACGTTTCTTTGCCTCTCAACTTCAGACTAAGTGTATTGTGCAGCTACTCACAACCCCAGAGGGTATTAGTGCAGGGTAGCTGGTCACCTGTCCTTTCTCAGAAGAACGTCCCGGTGGAGAAATGCAAAGAACAGCTGAATGGGGAAAGGACCATATGGGATTGTGCCTGTTCTGTGCTCGCAGAGCGATATGAGCACTACCAGGCTTGAGTGGGTAGAGAAAAGCGACAGTGATTCAACTGTCATTAAATTAGTGCAGATGTCTCCCGCAGCCTCCCACAGCAATCTTCCCCGTGAGCTCAGACAATTTGGAGAAAGGTCTAGACTAAATCATTGCTAAGTCTGTACGGATTCTGGCTGCTTTGAGATTGACATATGTTACACTCTTACAGCTTTCCTGCTACCGATTTGTATACGATTTGCCTATATTCATGCTGAGCCAGAGTTTCTTTTTTTGACCGGACATTGACCCCAGATTTTGGATGTTTTGAATCACAAGTAGGATAGGTGTTTACAGCAAGTGACAGAAATATCCAAACAGTGCCCACACGTATAATCACAGCATTGCTATTTTTCCTTCCTGGAAATGGGTCAGGTTATCTGATGTACCAATGATAATTGGCACCAAGATTTAGTCTCCATATGCACTGAGAAGGGGACTGCGGGACTCGATGCAAGTTGCTAGAGAATCAGAGGTAATACATTACTAAATATCAAACACTGCTGGAGTAGGGACAGTTGTTCATTTCTGTGTACTTAATACTGTCTATCTGTAATGGTTTGTGTTCTCCTCTCCTCCGCCGGTTCTTCCAGAAAAGCATTAATGAAGGCAGAAGCTCTGATCTATCTCTAGTGGTTTAAAAAATATCTCAAACTTAATGGTATTGCAGATTGATCGTATTATGAGAGATATAACCTTTGTGAGTCAGTTTGCAAGGAATTCACAGGAACGCATGACTTTGTGGAAGTGCATGGAAAATTACATTAGGAAGCTTTGAAAACCACACGAGTGATGTGGCAAATAATTTTATGTGCAAATGCATGAAATCATAATAACTAGTTTCAACCAGGTTCTTCTGAATAACTTGCAGTTCTGTGTAAGTTATCCCTAATAAACATCCTACTGCAAGAAAATGGGGGAAAATAATTCAATTATCCTCATGTTACATCTATTTATTTTTTTATGGTACTATGTAACTGCAAACATAGTCTTTCTGAAGGGCTAGTGTTTTGCTTGACTTCTCCTAAGGAATTTGCTTGTAGCATCTCCTAGCACTGTCTATTTTCACATTCCAAGTAACTAGAAAAATATTTTTTGTAAGAAAAAATTTGTGCTCTGCCTTTGTGCACAGTTCATAGGGTAGGGTAAGTGCACTAAAATAAGGAATGTGATCACATGTAAGCAGTTTGTAAGATAATCAATCTGCAAGTCCTCACAATCTAATTTTTCATTTCTCTCTATTTCTCTCAGTTACCTTCTGAAGAGTTTTCAATTTTAGCTCAAAGCTGGCTGCATAGCTGATGTTTATATTTCTGCACCGTGGATGTGTTTGACAGCCAGTTGCTAGGAAAGAGCTTTCTATTTGCACTGTGAGCTTTACACATTATGTGGCTTTAGACAGTACCTACTTCCTTCTGTTCAGACACTGAATTATGCTAAGCAGCCATCTGAAGTTTGAAAAATTACCTTCAAATGAAGTAAATTTAATGCTTTCAGGTTTGTTTTATTAAATATTATTAAATAACAAAATACATTCTACATGGATTTGAAATTCTTTTCTCGAGAAGGAAGATAGGTTAAATACGTAATCACTGGGATCCTCCTAATCATTGAGACCAAAGAGCAAGCAGAAGCCAGAGAGCGGTGAAAGCAGCTGAAAGCAGAGCTGTGAAGGACTGTAAAGTCATGACAACTTAAATACGCTTAAATAAATAGAAATAAGCTTTCCCCTTTGACCACACTGGTGTATTGTACTGCCTTTACTGATCTAAGTTATAGCTTGTCTAGTTTGACAGATTTTGTAAGTAGCTTTCAAATTACTGCTGTGGGTATGTAGTAGTTAACATTTTTACTCCCCTCCTGCAGTCCTAAGAGTACGTATTATAAGATATTGCTCTGACATTCACTTCAGAAAATCATTTGAAAAACACAAAGAGGTCTTAGCGCTCAAGTGCAGTGCTCTGTGTGCCTGAGAATGAAGCCTAGCAAGTTATAATAAGCTTTTAAAGAGGAAAGAAAAAATACAGCTCAAACAACATGGAAGAAAAGCTCAGAACAGAGTGAATAAGATGATGATGATTAAAGGAGCAGAAGAGAAGGGTTTGGTATATAGGAAGTACTGGACCTCTGGCTGAATGGGCAATTCCCATGGCTTATGGTTTTTTACAACCTTCCCCATCTTTTGTCTACACGGAGGAAGGAATGGCAAGATGGTCTCAGCTGGCAGTAGGGACTGAGAGCCAAAAGGGAATGGTCTTCTGAAGTCATGTTTGGAGACTTCACACGATCTTACAAGTAGCAGAAACTGCAGCATAGTTTGTGTCCAAGACTGACGAGATGGAGGAGGGAGTAAATAAATGACTTCACTGCTCTGTCACTGAGTTGGGAAAGGAGTGACAAGTGCAGGAGGCACTGTTAATTATAATGCCTGAAGCTCTGGAATTCTTAATGTAAGTGCTTGACCCCAAGCAGGAGGAGATGGCAGACAGATGCTTTTTTTTCCCCCCCATAAAGACACAGAAGAAGGGAGTATGTTTTACAGGACTAAAACTGCGTGCAATTCTTGAGGCTCTCTATACCCAGCTTTCATATCCCCTGTGGTGAGCCGCTGTGCACTACGATGGAACAATAAAGAAGTAAATGAGATGGGAAAAGATCCTCTTTGGCAATATGACTCAATTCCATTACATGTTTCCAAGTATCAGAAACAGTTGGGTTAAAAAAATCAAGACCTTTTTACAGGAGCAATGTCTGCTGGAACAGGAGAAAGGAACAGCAGTCTGGGTTCAGAAATAGTTACATGAACTCCAAGCTAGGCAGGAAGCCAGCTACAAAAAGGTGCCAGCCATCTGAGGCCACTTGACACAGGATACTTGGGTGTTAAATAGCTGCAGAAAGCGGTGACTAAAGGCGGCAGTCCAAGCTGCGGTGGGACACAGGTCATATGTGGTGGCGACGTTCAGGACAGAAGGGAAGACAGATGGTATTCCCAAATGGAAAGGGCCAAGGCCATAACTAGGAAACCAGAAAGCTTCAGCTATCATCTGTCTTAACATAAGGATTCAGGAGAAGCAAGGTATGTAAGAAATACACACAGAATAACCGACCTAACACCATGCTTTGGAATGAAGATAGCAAAGATTAGAAACAAATTACCTTGTCTTTGTTACCATCACAACCAGTAAAGATGAAAATGTGATTGTGGATTTGGTAAAGACGTCACATCTCGGGGCATGGTTCCTCCCTTTTAGGGAGTTCCCTTGGCAATGGGAACATCTGTGAAAAAACACCGACAATACTTAACAATTCTAATTAAAAATAAATATTGTGATTAACTGGAGGTAAATGTGTAGAGCTTTATAGGAGAGCCTTGTGTAGTCCTACGGTCAGGATGTTTTTTACAAGATTCAGTCATATCCCTGAGCTCTTTCTTGCATCAGTTGGTCATAATCGGTGAATTGGAACAAACAGATTGTTAGATCCTAATCTTGTCTCCAGTTTTTAAACAACAGTTCACTCTAGTGTATTATAAGATGATAAGAAAAGGTAAGCAATGAAAAGCAGTTTGTGCACAGTTGCAGTCTGAATATAAACAGAGGCAAAATTAGCAAATCAAATAGAATAAAAAAGCAATAGCAAGGAATAAACAGAAACATAAAAGAAGCCATCTGGAATCAAAGATACACAAATGACATGGTAGGAAACTGAGGCAGACAAAAGCAGAGATTACACTCGTAAATGAAAGCATTAGGGATATTATTGTTTTAGCTCTCTTTGAATATTGTTATGAAACTGCAGCTGAGGAGTGTGAGCAGTGATGTCTTTTGACAGCTACTCCAGAGGCTTCAAGTTACATGATTCTCATATCTTAAATGAAATCTTTGTCATCCACGGACATGTCTGTTTCCTTTCTGAAAGTGTTCCAAGGACTGACATTATGTCTGGTACATCAAGTCTGTGCCCCAGTTTGTCATTACCCTGAATAATAATGCAGAATATTTGGTTTTCCTCTCACCCATTGTGCAGCTGTAATTCCCGTTACTAAAGATGGAATCAGCCTATCCATGGAGAAAATGAAAGATTCTATTACATTGAAATTACATTCACTTTATTAATTCTGCGTTGTGTGCAAATGGATTGAATCTATCTATAATAGTTTAATTTTGAACGATTTTTAAAACTGTGGGCCATGAATAAATGTGCTCGTTGTCCGTTATGTGTCAGAGCACTTAACAACACACACAAAAACCTTCTGTAACACCTAATGATGTTCATATTTTTTAGGAAAAAAAACCCCTGCTAAGTCACACATGGAAAGAATCACATGATGAGTAAGGTGCATTAAAGTTTTTGAAGGCATTTGTATATGTAACTGATTGTAAAAGTCACTGAGGTCCTTCTCTATTTTCACAGAATGAGCTAGAGCTTCTTAGAATCCATCAGTTTTGGAGAAGAGTTATAAAAGCTGAAAATTCTGTTTCTTAAGTTCATTAAATTGCTTCTGCCTCATCAATGTGGAATCTTATTGCAAGGTGCAGATAAAAATTAAAGAACCGGAAACATGAGGTTAATGTTGGTGTGTTGTGTGTGTATCTCTGTAACATTGGGTGGAAGTCAGTGATGCACTAGTTAATCCCTTAAAAAAGATTCCACGGTTAGGATGGAGAAGAATGGTGCAAATTTTAAAATTAAGTTTTAAGGGCAGATTATGCCTTTACCCTTGAAACAAGTAAAGAGTAATTCCCTTGTAATTGCACAAAGATGAATTAATTACTTTCTAACAAACTCAGATGAAAACTTGACTATATAATGCCGCCTTCTCTTTTCTTAATTAAAAATGTCCAGAAGCGTTTTCATAATATGTACATTTCCCCTTCTTGTGAATTATTGATGTATTTATGCTTTTTTTAGTAATATGAGGAAATTTGGGTTTCAAATGCACCCTTTGTTGATACATCTCATTATGGGCTCTTCTGTACCAATGGTCAGTATCAAGCTGTGCATCAGCAACACATCTGGAGAAGACCTGTCATAGAATCATTTGGTTTGAAAAGACCTTTGAAATCACTGAGTCCAACCATACCTGTCCACTACTAAATCATATCTCTGAGCACCTGAAGTGCCCAATCCTACTGCAGAAGCCAGTCAGTGGCTTTCTGCTGATTCTGGGTAGGGACCAGAACATTATATACTTTCCTGATGGTGAACATGTGGCTTGAACATGATGTTCTTTGTGCCGAGTGAGCTGCTGTTTTGACTACCATCAATTTACCAGGTAGCTGACTGAGAGCAGATGAGACTGTCTCTGTCTACTCAGAACTGCAGCACTTCATAAACCTCGCTTGAAGCTTCTGCAGCCTTCATCCGTGCATTTAGTCCTTGGCTGCATATGTAGTTTTGAAGCAAGTATTTATTAAAAAGATGTGGTTACAAATACGATGAACAAATACCTATGGAATAGGAGAACGTAGTATTGGTAACACGCTCGTGTATTTGGTTGTTTTTTTTTTCTGCAGAATAGTATGTTTGCATCTACAGAATATAGAGGCTCTTTGTATAAGTTTAGTCTCTGCAATTTCTCTGGCATTGATTTTAATTATGCGTATTTGTAATGTGCGTACGTGGGAGACTATAAATATATGTTATGTATTTGAATAGTGTGTTGACAATACTTCTAGATATGCATTCATTATTAGTGAAAATAGTGTTGGTTTTGTGGAAGAACACTGTGCTGTTAGCATTGATACTGGCTTCATTGATTATCATCTGTATTATACCAGAGAATAGCAAAGGAATTAATAGCGATTTGAAACTCGGGTATTCAGAGTTCATTTTGGATGAAGATCATTTTTTAGGAATGGACATGAACTGAGGCTACATGTGAGCCATTAGCAGGGTATTAATACAGGTGATCTGCATCTCCATTAAAACTAGGAGAGCATCCAAACCCTCTCCTGCTGCCATAAATCCAGGCATGAACTGAGTGATGAGGTCGCATCTGCTGCTTTGAAAGAGGCGTTTGACTATGTAGTCCCCCAGGCAAAGCAGTAAGGGAGGAAGAAGGTTTCACTTCCTCTGAAGTCTAACTGGATCTCACATGAAGGAGTGAGCTTGAATTGCTCTGAACATGATTAAGATTTCCAGTAACCATGTTTTCTGTTAGTTTTGGGATGCCGTCCAGTAGTGGCACACAGAGGCTGGCAATAGATGTTTCCTTTTCTAAACAGAAATTCTTATTACCTTTCTTGATATTGCTCTAAAAAATAAGAGGTCAGCCTTCAATCACAGGCGCAACAAATAAAGCTACAGGTGTGGAAGGCAGTTTCACATTTACATTTGTGAGGCTTTTTCAGCAGAAAAGGATATTCATTTATCATATTCATTATGCCACTCTATCCTTCACCTAGACCCTATATAATTATGTGTTTAATGATCTTTAACCTTCGCATGAATACAGCTTGCTGAAGCTTGACGATTGCTGTAAATTATCATTCACATATGGTAGAGAGAGGAAATATTCCTTGGAAAAAAAATACAGTGTTTTTTGGGTTAGAATGTCACTTCAGTTCTGTGATTTAATTTTGTAATTCGATGATGATATTTTAATCCTAAATCCAAACAATGATATTATTTTGGAAAACTGGCTCTTCTGTAGGTCATTTATTATAATATTTTGATATTAGAGTATAAGAACTTCAAAACCTAGAAAAGATATTTTAATCTGTCAGCCTGGATGCTCACCATAAAATGTATAAGTGATTTCAGTAAAGACCATGTTTATGGCTTGGTCTTTTGTTAAAAACTGAAAAAAATTACTATATTTTTGCCACTCTTAATCTTTGGGTAAAAAGCCTGATCTTCTACTAATCAGACTCAATTTCAACTTTAAGATTTGAAAATGCTTGTAGCTCTCCCACTTTTGTTTAATGTTTAGCTCAAATAGCAACATCTATTTCTTTCTTTAGGTACAAAGGATTTTGACTTATTAGAAGAAACAATTAATAGTAATCATAGACTTAATTTTAACTGTTGGTATCTTACCCACACTGCAAAGGTTTTATGGCTATACATTAACTTACACCCAAGGTGATGTATGAACCGTAACTTCTGTTGGATAATGCAGGTAACATTTATATTGGAGATGATACTATCAGCCTCTCCTGCTTACTAGGAAATTCAAGAACTTTTGGCCATTCTCAAATATCTGCATGAGATATCTAGTTTATCCAGCCAATGCCTTTCTAGAAATTCAGCTTATAGAATCACAGGATCACAGAATACTTTCAGTTGGAAAACACCTTTAAGATCGAGTCCAACTATTGATCCAGCCCTGCTAAGTCTGCCACCAGAATATGTCCCCAAGTACAACATTTCCTTATCTTTTAAACATCTCCAGAGACGGTGATGCCAGTGCTTGACAACCCATTCAGTAAAGAAATTCCTCCTAATATCCAACCTAAATCTCCCCTGGTGCATCTTGAGACCATTTCCTCTTGTCCTGTCACTGGGTACCAGGGAGAAGAGACCAACACCCTCCTCGCTACAGCCTGCTTTTAGGCAGTTGCAGAGAATTTTGAGGTCTCCCCTCAGCCTTCTTTTTTTCCAGACTAAACAACCCTAGCTCCCTCAGCTGCTCCTCATAAGGCTTGTGGTCTAAACCCTTCATCAGCTTTGTAGCCCTACTCTGGCCATGCTCCAGCATCTCATTTTTCACTGTAAGGCTCTGGGTGGTTGGGTGAACTGAGATGTTCCCAATTGCTTTGCTGAGCTGTGTGTGTCCAGACAAGTTGTGACATGACATCTCTGTAATTCAGCTATGAATATTCTGCCAAAACCTTCATGCACAATGTTGATAATGTATAGATTCCATTCAGGGATCAAACAGATGCTTAAAGTACAAACAACCTGTTTAAAATGCAAACAGACTCTGGACTGATCATGACTGGCTCTGGGACCCTGAAAATATTTTGTTATGTTACTGACACCTAGACGAAGTATAAACCTGCTCATAAGGCCAATAATCTTTATGACAAAAAAGTTGTATTAACCTGTTTTACTGAGCAGACAAAACTGCAGTGGAGAGTGCCATTAAACCAAATTAACATAACGTAAATTATGCTGATTGTTCTCAATTAAAAGCCAATGGCAACTACAAAAAGAAAAACAGATTGAGGATTTGGAAAAAGGACTCAGCCATTACTTGATGTCTCTGTTCATGTGGGTTGAGTAGGAAGGGTGAACTGGATTGAGTTAGTCATATTCACAGTGCTTTAAAAAAGTTGTTAAAACAATAGTGTGGTAATAGCTGCTGCAGTAATAATGTGTTGCCCAGCAAAACACAGAGGATGAAGTTACACCTCTTGTAGTCAGCAGGAGTTCTGTTATCATTGCAGGGCAGAGAATACACAGTTGGCCTTGGATTTTGTAAGGATAATAAACCAGATCAACTGGAAAATCAGCCTGACTGCCGTTGTCCACTGTGCTCATTGCAACTATCTGAGATTCCTTTTTGTAAGGTGCTACTAATGAGTTTTCTAAGCTCTTATTCCTGAACAGCTAATTTGCAGATGTAACTGTATGTGACCAATTATCTAGCGAAGAACCTGCAGAGCCTATTTGTGCTATGACATAAAAATCTACTCGTGGCTTGGCTGTAGCTGGTGTTACAAGGCTTTCCCCCCACTACCACCTATTTTAATATCCTAATACAGTTTCATATATCAAATGACAATACTGCCTAGCTCTAGCAACCACTGCTATCAGTTGAAGAGTAAAATATGTAACCAGGAACAATTTCTGTTGAGCTGTCTGCACAAAAAAGAACAAACAGGAACAAATTGAGTAGTTATTGTTAAGTCATGTTGCAGCTATCCTCAACAGGTTGTATGTGTTTCTTTCAGACTATCTTTTGTGAGGCAGAGATAAATATTAAGTGCCAGATATATTTTTAACGATGTGTTATTTACTACTTCTGATTGTTCATATTGAGTGTGTTAGATTTAATAGTAAATAGAATTTAAGCACTGTTACTGTAAGTTTAAGTTGTTATCCTGTGGTTTTGAATGTGTGGATGCTGGGGATTAAAATATGTTTACTTGTAGAATGTTAGAATTAATTGTGTGATTGCATAGAATTAAGTTAAGTTGTAACCTGCTTATAGCTTAGCATGAGTGGACAGCTTGCCGTAAATGATCTTTGTTCTTAGCATGAGGGAATTTTGTTTGTTAGCATGAATTAACATTGTTTGTCAGCATGAATGACCAAGCTAGAGTTGAAATAAATAGAGAAGAAATGCATGTCAGGCACCACAAGATAAGAGGAACCAACCCCTATGACTCAGGAAAAAAGGCTTTTGAAGCACAAGCAGCAGATGAGCAACCAAACCTACGTACAGATAAGCCAGGAGGATGAGCTTCAGCTGGACACTTACTGAGGTTCACAAAAAAAAGCTCCAGGGCTGAGTCAAGTCAGAAGATGAGGAAGTTAAAATCAGCTGCCGACTTTGAAGATAAGAAAGAAGATACCCTGCCCAAAGGTGGAGGGGAGCCCAATGTGGTGCCAGAAGACCCGAGGCCCAGAAATATAACATTTGACTCATTGTCACAGGGACAGTGCATGAAAAACAGGGAAGAGAAAAATCTTACATTGTAAGGGTGTAATTGCTGTGGGATTTATTTCTTTGGGGTCCATCTGATCACAGAATCACAGAATGATTTTGGTTAGGAAAGACCTTTAAGATCATTGAGTACAACCATTGATACAGCCATGCTAGGACCGCCACGAGACTAGGTCTCCAAGTCTGATATCTACTCATCTTTTAAACGCCCCCAAGGATGGTGACTGACTATTCATTACAGTCAGAGGCTAAGCTGCAGTCAGATCCAGCTGCATCTAGACTTCTCTCCGAGAAGAAGTTTAGAAAGCAAGGGGGTCCAGTCTGAACCTAGTGGATCGTTGAGAGGGTTATTTAGGACTCTTCTAGAACAGTTGAATCTAATACATATGGTCTACTGATTGCTTGGCTCTCCTTCACAAATTAAAAATTATTGGAGATAATCTGGTCTTTAGTACTTCTCTCTGAGTCTACAGAAAAACATCAGTGGGAATCTTTTGTTTGCCTCTAGTGTTCTTTAGCTCAGGTTTTTAATTAACACAGAAATTCAAAATGAAGATGAAATTCTATTTTTCCTATCCTTTTTCAGGTTGTTATAATCCTATGTTGGTTTTTGAAAAGACGATCACAATCTAAATATTACTTTTTCTAACAGGACATTGAGGAGAATGGGAAGATGTGTAAGGGGGGTTCTTATGTTTTTGTAATTTTTAACAAAGCTTTCTTTTAGGGGGAATACTTCTAGAATAAAGATCTTGGAAACTTTTAAGTTCTGCTAACAGCTGAGTTACAATACAGTCATAAATTTCTGTGAATGCTGCCCATGAAAACATTTACACAGATGACAGTGTTCAGCCATTTTCAGACACCTGAAAATAAGCTGAAAGTAATAACTAAAAATAAGAAACTAGATTAAAATAGATATGATTGTTAATCCTTCACTCACCCTTTCATCTAATGCATTATGGATGTTTTGTGCTTGTTCATTTTGGCCGGTTCTGAAGATATCTACATTTTAGAACAGGGATTTTATATATATATATACACATATAACAGTTGCTTTTTAAATAGAAAGTCTAATTATGCCTATGAATACATTCACTTTTGATCAGTGTGCATACAAATCCCTGCTCTCTGTCTGTATTCATGCTGAGATACGCATCACTGGAGCTAAGATTAAAGTACAAAAGAATAGCTTGACAAAATGTATGGTTAGACCAATGCCAAGAAATAATTCTGGCTGTAATTTTTGTCTCTAAAATGCTTTTTTGTTATTATTTTTCTTTTCTTTCAGTTACACACAGACCTGGATCCTGGCAGCAGCAAAATCAAGTATATTCTATCAGGAGATGGAGCTGGAACAATCTTTGTGATTAATGACAAGACTGGAGACATTCATGCAATGAAAAGGCTTGACCGTGAGGAAAAAGCTGAATACACTCTAACGGCTCAAGCAGTAGACAGGGACACAAACAAACCTCTGGAGCCTCCCTCAGAATTCATTATTAAGGTTCAAGACATCAATGACAATGCCCCAGAGTTTGTTGATGGTCCGTATCATGCCACAGTTCCAGAAATGTCTCTTGTAGGTATGTATGTCTAAACATCGACAAACTTTGATTGCTCACAGTTTAAACTATGCCGGTACGTCATTGAGCTGTTGATGAATAATAAGATATTTATTATGTTGTTAGCATTAATTTGCATATCTTCCAATCTCTTCTTGGCCAAAGCTTTCATCTGCAGCACAATAGTAGACTCCCTTAGTAGTAAGAAAATGACTAACAGATGTATTAATGCGTCTGTCTTTGTCCAACAACACTTTAATGGGCTAAATTTATATTCCCCTTATGACTCTGTAGTTAGAGTATTGTTATTGAGAAGGATTTATCAAGATTTGTTCCAATATGACACACTGATCCTATTGATATTTTGTTGATGTTTAATTATCTGTGTATTTTCATACACAGATGTAGCTCTTGCTGTATGTTGATACATGCTTATTTGTTTTCCTCTAAGTGCAACTGTAATCAGCCAAAACCATTGAAATGAAAGGTGCTGTGCCTGGAAATTGATGGTTAGACTCTAGAGTGGACTTAACCAATCAGCCATAGGATTTGCATGGAAGATGGAAAGGGAAAACAGAGAAAACCATGTAAAAAGGTGGTGAAAAGGGGAATTAACTATGTGAAAGGGGAGAAAAAGAAAAGAGTAGGAAATAATCTTCTGAATGTGTTTTACTTTTGTTTATGTATTTATTTAGTCAGATTAGTATGAATCTATTTCCTCATGGATTAATATATTAGATAATTTTTTTTGGCATAGTTTGTCCCTTGCTCTGTATTTGCAAATGCATAGGTATGGACTTACAGAGGTACATCTTTAGGATCTCCATCCCTACCGATATGTATATATCAGGGCACAGAGGATCTTTAGCTGTCAGTAAGGCAAACCCATCAAATGACAAGAGTCAGTCTCAGGGTAATAGAAGAGCTCAGTGTAAGCAAAGATGTCAAAAACTGGCCATGAAATGCAGAGTGAATTCTAATGTTTTCTAGTATTAGGTTGAGGATAATGTGCTTTTCAGCAATTTGTCTACATCTGTCAAAGCAAGATAATTGCAAAAGTGTCAAGGTACTTTGTAAAATAAAGCAGCACCCTATCAAAAACTTTCAAAACCATCATTCTGTCTAACTTAGTTAAAGCGAGGAGGAGTGTGAAGAGCCAGAGCCGTATTCTCACATCCAGTATGATGAGTTGTACCAGGTCATTTTCACATGAAATTGTGGTGTGCTAACTAGACAGTGATACCTAGGGCTTTGTTTTGTTATCAACGCTTCTCCAACAGCTTTGCATATCTTGGTTGCGTTGAATTGCTTGTGCCAAAACTGATATGCAAATTTTCAAGTCTGCGTGTCAGTTCTTTAACCAAAACATAGGTTTAGTTTGTTAAGTTACTTTTAATTACACAGCAGCACAAACATAATATGGACCTGCTTTCAGAAGATATTTTTGCCAAGCTCTTGGCGACAAAATGGTTTAATTAAATAAAATAAATTTTTTAAAAAGAAAAAAAAAGGAGTAGGAGAAGGGGGAAGAGAAATTGAAGGCAGTCATTGCTTATTTAAACGGGACTTGTTTAGTATTCTAGGAAAAAAGAAAATTAAAATCTGTGCAGACAAGGTGGTTTCTGGTCACAGAGGCTGCTATAAAAATAATTGATATTGGTGCATATGAGCAGTATTTATAATCCTTAATAAAGACATGGCCCCTGCCCAAGGAGTGCTCACTGTAAAGATGATGGGAAAATACCCAAAGTATTGGCAGGAAATAGTCAGAAGATCAGGTGAATAAAAATCTACTGAATTGGTGAACATGAGGTTTAAAAGATGACTAAAGTACAGTGGCAAGAAGAGAATGATAGGTAAAATATTAATGAAAGAGAGGGAAATTGGAACAACTGAGAAACGTGTTAGGGTTAAAGAGGAGGGGGAAAATGTACAGGAATGTCATAAGAAATAATTAAAAGGTCAACTTCATCTGGGAAAACTTTACACTAGAGGATTGTAGAAGAAATGACCGAAGCTTGGTCATAGAGTTTGGTTTAAGGAATAGTGGAAAGGGCTCTCCTTTGAAAGGTATTATTTCACCTGTTTCCCCTAGCATGGTGGGGAAAGAGATGCAGTTCTTCACTGAACTGTCTCAGATATCATGTACTTCCACGTTTTCACGTATTCTTAAACTGCATGGAAGAGTTTGGTCCAAACCAAATTCATTCTAACACCTCAAATATAGGTAGAAATTAGTTATAGATTGTCTCAGAGCTCTACCATTTAATAACTTTGTTAATCAAACTGCAAGTTTTGCTCATTTATCCCTTATAATACCTGAAACTTGTATTTTTCTGTGTGATATTCCTAGGGGTGCATGTTTTCAAACTCTAAAGAAGCACAAACACACACTCCTGCTCTTCTGTTCAAAAACAAATCCTAATTCTCAGCTGCCACTTCAAAACTCAGAGAATGTTTGCCTTCGTATTACGTGGGTCATGAATGACTGTAAAATCTACACAGCTCACACAGACAAGTCTGGAAAGCTGAAGATGAGGATGTTACTCATTCACCAAGGCTGCTGTTACTATTTCCTTCTGCCTTCCTCTTGTAACCCACAGGCAGCAACATCAAAAGCTGTACTAAATCATGCTTTGTAAATTATTTTAGCTTTCTTTACGTTTCATAGTCCTCTTAAAATGACTTTAACTCCTCTGTAATGTTTGTAAGAAAACTGTCTCCTTTCAGAGTTCAAGTATTTCACTTCCATTATCCACTTACTTAATTCCCCTTAAAGAGATCTCCACCCACTTCTAATTTCAGCCTTGACATTTCTACAACACAGTCATTACTAGGCACTGTTCTTATTCAGGATGAAACAAAGTTCTACTAAACCTCTTCTTTCCTCAAAGTGCTTATACATATTCTGAAACAGAAGAGGAATGCATATGCTATATATAGAGTACTTATGTAATGAGAAGACAGTACCAGGAATTTTATTTTTGGACCTCTGTGGAAAGCAATGCATGAAATACAGATGAACGTCTCAGCCTTTCGTTATTCTGTAATGCAAAATCGAGGTTCTAACACTGCAGGTTTTCTGATGGGTACATTAGATCGTGGTCTTATATTCCTTGCTAGAAGAGATGTCTTGTGTGAATGCCAGTGGTATTTTTGCATGAATGTTGCACCATGGCAAAGTGAAAACTGCAGTGCACATGCAAACTTTCTGTATGTGATATGTATGAATGTGTGTGTCTGCCAATGGATGCGATTATCACACGCACACAGCCACAATCCAGCCTGTTTGATGTTTGTTATGTATCAGCAATATCTGGAAAATCCCGTTTGCCTACTAAAACAAAAGGAAAGGATTTGCATGGCTTTCCTTCCACCACTCGGTGCAAAGACGATTAGTATTACACTGTGTTATCTCCGGTAGGAATGATGCTCACTTCTCAGCTGTCTTCACAGAACACACGCCCACACACGTACCGAGCACTGTGTATTGTCACTGTGTTCACAGTTATTTTGAAATAATTTATTTCTCTCTTTGAGGAAAGAGAAGACCACATTCCAAAAAAAAGTTTTGAGAACTAAATTGAATTTTTTTATACTTTATCCAGGTATTTCTTTCTTTTTTTACATAATTCCTATATAATCTGTCATAGTAAGCTCTGTGCCCCATCCCCAAAATTATGAATTTGCTTGAGAAAGCCAATACATGTATGTGGAGAACATGCTCTTTGCTGAAACTGAGCGCTTTTAAGTCTGATATTAATTTTCTTAAGGAATTAATGATCAAAAAGGTGAAATCTCTGGAATCGCTTCACTGTAACAGTATAGCATTTCACAAATAGGAAATTATTTAATTTGTCTGTAAATCTTGTTTAATCACTTTTAGATGTGAAGGGACACACTGGGAATGAAACCAAGTTAAAACTTCTAAAAAGAGATTCAGCTAAGCTACTGGGAGGAAGAACCCCGTGACTCTTTTCTTCCTATTTGTCTGTGAGCTCTGTACATATGCCTGCAATGAAGATAGCATATTATGTAAATGAATGAGCAGTCTTAGAACATCCACAAGGGTAATTGGAACTGGTCCTGTAGCTTATTTAAGGAAAAGAAAAGGAAAAGAAAAGGAAAAGTAAAAAAAAAGCCC
The DNA here is from genome assembly GCF_032191515.1 of Phaenicophaeus curvirostris. NCBI lineage: Eukaryota > Metazoa > Chordata > Aves > Cuculiformes > Cuculidae > Phaenicophaeus > Phaenicophaeus curvirostris. The sequence continues at coordinate 3,625,962 of NC_091405.1, read as the reverse complement.
ACCACTTCCCCCTTGAGTCTGTTCTGCTTCTGCATTGCCCTCTCAGTTACGCACAGATTGATGAATTCCCTGCAAGCGTGCAGCACAAGCGATAATGGGAGCAAAAGTGGATATTGTCTCCCAGCAGTATAGTTTCAGGAGAGGAATGGGGAGTGAAATTTCTTGATTCCATTCTTAGTGAAGCCAAAAGTGTTTAGACAGCTAGTGTCATGTTGAGAGATAGAAGACGACAGAAGCAGAGTGACAAACGTGTTGGTGAAATAAAAAGGACACAGATGGAAAAAGAACAAAGCCATAAGGGAAGAGAATTCTCTCATAGTTTGCCTGAATTAAGGTAAACAGACAAATTTTATTAATCTCCTAACATTAAGAATATCCCTAGCAGTCATAAAAAAAACCATCTTAAAATACATATAGAGGAATTCAGTCTGCCCTTTCTCTAGGAATGTTTTTGCCTTTAACATCTGAAAATATTACCAATACGAAAAAGCTTAGAAGAATAGTTGTGTCATTAAATGCTTCCATGAAAACTGTTTACCAGGGGAAAAAGTTCTGTATTGGAAAGGGTTTAGGTTTTCAGTTGAGTTAGAATATCTGTTTCCAATTCTGGCACAAGCACGTCTGCTTAGCAGTGTTTTCCTTTGGGTCAAAGTTTGCCCTTGATTACACCACTGTAAATAAGAAATCATTCAATCTTTTTTTTCCCTCAAAAGCTGAACAATTATTTAGTATAGCCATGTATAGTAGAAGCAACCTGTACACAGTGCAACTGTTCCTTCCAGTTCTCTAAAAGATATTATTTCTTTTCCAAACACACATTGTTTGCAAAAGGACAAAATCCGCTGAATATGGAATCAACAGTCAATGTCTGATATGAATACCGATAAAATAACTTGATAAATTAGAAAGTTGCGATAAAAACCTGATCTGAAATGTTATCAAGATCAACCATGCTGTCTTACTGGTTTTTTTTCCTATGTATTCATTGATTTTTAAGGCACTGAGCATGACTGCAAAATCAATGATAGTTTGTCACAAAATTGTAGAGTAAAAGGACTATATTACTGGGGTCAGCTACAAATTAGCCCAAAGGGTAAATGCAAACGGAGTGCAAAAGCTCAGGAAAAAAAACGCAGCAGATGTTGTAAAACATGGCAGCAATGCAACAGCTGTTACAAAATGTATATCTTCATGTTGTCTTGTTCCTCTACTTGTTCACCTCGTGCATAATCAAATTCTGTAGCTGTGCTGCTGAAGAGCATTTTACGTGAGAGATTTATTTAGTGAGCGTGCATGTGTTTAAAACCTTCTGTACATTCTGTGTGACTGAGACATGGTTCCAAAAGCAAAGCCATAAGTAACCTTAAGTAATTGGTTATGATATATTCAAAACCAAGATGATCTTGTCCTTAATTTGACTAGTTACTGAGGCTTAAAATCCCCCATATTTCTGAGTATATGGTATTATTTCTGTACTTTCTGTTTCTCATGAGGTCTAATTGAAAATGCCATTATCTTTTTATATTGTTCTTAAATGACCATTATGAGCTCAAGGACTACAGATGAAGTGATGATATTGCTCTGTAGAGATTTATAATCTGACCCTTTAGTTGCACTGACCTGTATTGCCCTGAGTGTACTGAGCTAGTTCATTGACTTTAGACAAAATCACTAAAATCAGTGGGATTGCTCAAAATATTACGCGTTAATGGCATTGAGTACTTGAATGGTGAGGTTGTGAGGACACTGAAATGTACCCTAAAAATAGAAATATACCCTAAATTGCTAGTGTAAAGTACGGAGCTATTAGCGTGCAGTGGTTTCTTAGACAAAAGCTGCCATTTTTCCTGGCCGTTAACTGTCAGCAATTTGTCACAAATTTTCCAATTTTTGCACACATACATTCTCTTTGCATGAAGGAACATTGTGTAAACGACAGAATCACGTAGTGATTTTCTCAGGAAACAGACGTTTGGATCAGAATTGAAGTCATATTTCCTCATGGAGTTCCATATAGAAGAATACACCTTCCTGTTGCACAGGGTGAGGACAGACAGACAGACATAGCTGTATGTTGACCATATGAGGGCAGAGAAAATGTTGGCAGTCTGAGGTACCTGCTTCTCTAGTCCTATGTAACTACAAGAATCTCTCCTACTGTCATTCTTCCAGATGCTTCTTGTCTTATAGTCACAAACATCTCATTCAGGTTGCAGCTATTCTGCTTCTGGAAGTCTTGATTGCTTTCATTTGTAGGTATCAAACACCTTGTTGTATTTCTGTTTGATAATTGTGTGAAATAAGTCTTTGACTCGAGTTTCCGATACATCCTGTTATGGTTACAAGTTTAAAGCTACTCTTGACAAGGATTTTTCACCATTTTCCCAAATTTCAAATTTTGAAAGAAAAGAAAATGTTTAAAACAGGGGTAGGATTTTGTTTTGTCGGCTTTGAAAGCAACCATTTCGTTTCTCCAAATAGCTATGCTTGTGATGGGAGCCCATTTGCTAGCCAGAGGATTTGTCTTAGTGGAAAAGGGACAGATGAGATGAACTAGACCAGTACAGATTTCTGCTGGGATGAGGCTCTGTAGAATCCCACAGAAGTGAATCGGAACGCATTCTCTCCTAGATTTTTCAGTTGTGTGAAAGGTAGACAAGTTCTAACCACAAAGTAGAAAGTTATAGGTCAGAAAATTAAATCTGGTGTTTAACAGAAACCTTTATTACTATAATTTATATCACTAGTTATGATTTAGTTTTAGAATCCTGGAGGCAAATACTCCTCCAACTCTGTCCGTTTGAATGCCTCGTGCCAAACTTCTCTTTGATGGATGCGCTTTGATGGGAAAAGGCGATTCAGATCCAATTCAGACTCCGTTTTGTTTTTCTGGCACTGGCCATACCCCACCCTGCCCCAAACTGGTCTTTGTTTCATGTCTGAATCTGCAGCACTTAATGTTTCTTCGTGAATACAGATAAGCAATTGCCTGGGGAGCTGATGTCAACACGGCTTTCTCCAGAATCAACGATTCTGGAGAAAGCCGTGTTGACATCAGCTCCACAGGTAGGTTAGTGCTGGGCTTGTGCTGCGGTGGCCTGAGGGCGCAATATTTCAGAGGCTGCTTTTGCAACCTGGGTTGCAGTAGCCGGCGTTATAGGCTTCGCTCTACCAAACAAAGCGAGGGGAGCATCAAAACCGCAAGATTATACCAGCCGTTTTCTCTTTTCACAACAGAAAGTTGTAAATGAAAGAATTTCTGCAGTAAACAGCCAGGACTACTTTATTAATTATTTATACTTTTATACAATACACCTGAGCATAACCTGCAACTTCCATTGGAATCAACAAGCCTAACGGTACTTTTTTTCCTGCTTGGAAGTATAGCGTACAGTGATAATCCAATTTTACTGTCTTTGCCTGGGGACCTTGCAGAATGAATGCTGATGAAATAGTCAATTGATTAGAGGCAAACAGTCTTTCAAAAAGTCCTGAGCAGAAGAAAAGCTATTTCCCATATCTCTCACAAATATCAATTAATATTCCATAGTGAGGGTGATATCTAAAGGGAGAATAAAAAATAACATGAAAAGAAAACATAATTCTTTAAGCTGAACATAAAATATGTTTTACTTTTCTACTGTTGCCTGTGATGTTAGACTGTATTCTAATCCTAACAAACAGCCACCCAGGGGAATTTATAAAGGAATACCTGCAGGCTCTCTTCTGGCACCATCTTGTAAGTTGCAGCAAGAAAGAACTGCCAGGTTTAAAACTGAAAAGGCAGTGTTCTTTCTTATTAGATTCATACAAGCTAAATCCACACAGTAAGTAACATCAGCACGGATAATTACCAAAGTTACCTATATCACTGGATCTGAATATATGTTATTTCTGATGTAAAACATTTTTGTTTCCAAAAGGTCATGTTAAAAAGGCAGCCTCAGAGTTCTAAAACAATTAGTTTGTGCACAAAAAAAGTGTATATTTTACAGCTTATTAGATTTCACAGATGTGCTTCCCACAGTCCTCATTTTACAGCTGCAAAGTGCTGAAGGCTGCCAGCTTGCTCCATTGTCTGTGGGTGTGCAGGAGGCATTTTTCTCCTATACATAGCAAGCACATTTCATACTTCTGCAGTTACACATTTGCATACAATATATTTTTCCCATTTCCCTCCCATGATAAAAAGTCCTTAAAATGACACATGAGCAATCAAAAAACATTGTTGTGTTACGTGTTGGCAGGGTATTCAGTTGTTCAGAGATTTTGGCTTATACACATACTGCATAACATTAACATTTTTTAAAGATTTCATTAACTTTCTGAACCTTCTGCTAGAAAAATTGCAGTAAGGAAATATGTAGCATTTGGAAGAAACAACTCAGATTCCTCTTATGCTTATGGATCTGTATCAGAGTTAAATGAAAAGACAGTTTTCCTGGTGGACACAAGAAATGGTTCCTTGTTTTTTTTCTTGCATGATACTTCATGATTTATTGTAGTGGTTATTTCCTACTGTTGACCAAGCTGCTCCTGTTTAATATTTTTAGATTCGTTTAATAATTTTGCTTTAGACTATCAGTTCTTTGGGACCGCATCTGCCATTGCCTGTAGGTCTGCAGAGTATTGGGTCATCAAAGTTCTTTTTCTGTGCATTTCAGTGACAATACATATGACTACTTATATATATATATATAAAAAAAAAACCTAGCAAAGCAAGCGATGCTTTGTTTCTCTAATCTTTTAGAGTGGTTTTAAAATGCTGAATATGAAGTATATCAATTTTAGTTTATTTCATAAAGTGTATGCAATTGTCTATATGAGTATGTAAGTGCACACAGGAGTTTATATATACAATATGTATTTATATATAGTATTTATATTGAAGTTCTTAGAGGACTGATATTATAGACTGGTATGGCCTGTTTTGAGTGCATAAGAGAATAGTCATATGATTGAAATTTAGGTATTCACATTAGCTGGCTAATTTAATTTGCATTCTTCTGTGGTCAGCCAAGAAAGACTCCCAAGAGAGGACAATTGTCTCTCTGTTTCTCTCCCTTGACAGTAATGCAACTAGGTACCCAGGTACACAGGCTGCCCAGGGAGGTGGTGGAGTCTCCATCCCTGGAGGGGTTTAAAAGACAAATGAGGTGCTCAGGGACCTGGTTTAGTAGTGGACAGGTACAGTTGGACTGGATGATCTCAAAGTTTTTTCCAACCAAATGATTCTATGATTCTATAATTTAACCAGTTCAGCCTAAAACTGAATCATATGAATAACTCGCTTTTCCTTCTTCCTTACCTTAATCATCATAAACAAGATCATGACAGTATCACAGTATTTCACTACTTAGAGTCATATAAATTACAACTGGGAAAGACAAATTGCCCTATCAGTTAATCTTCCTGTCTTTCCAGGGTTTCCCCTTAGAATACATTATTTAGCATCCTGTGCAATAAAGTGAACTCTTCAGTGAGGAGGATTCTGTTATTTCCCTTGGGGAGCTGTTCCTTGTTGCACAATTTCTCATTGTTGAGGAAGCTTTTGTTGTTGTTTTTCACTTTGCAACAGATTAAGTGAAGTCCTGTATCCATCCATGTATTTATATAGTTCTCATCACCCGCATATCAGTATTACATCTGTAATGCACAAGTTTTCTCTCTCATTTCTTGCTCTGGGAATGTCTGTATATAGTGGAATACATCCTGGCCTGCCTGTCTCTCTAGCTTGTCAAGCTTAAGTTGTCCATTTTACCTTTAGTGGGCTATTCTGGTCCACATCTGTACCCCTCACCCCTGCTTAGGTTGTCATCTTCCACCTTTTATCACTGAAAGGGGTCCACTGGACACTTAAAATCAATTTTTTCTATTAAAAAAAAGCCTATTTTCACATACTTTCCTTTAAGTGTGGGAAGATCTCCTGGAAAATGCACACAGGACCTCTGTCATCTATTCTCAAAGCAGTCCTCAAAACTCTTCCATGATGCCTACATCCCGTAGACGCTGTTGGGTAGGTGTGCTAGTCTGATAGCAGGTAGGTCTGGAAGTAGCACCACTGTATGCTGACAGCATTGCGTCCCAGGATAACTTATAGCCTCTTATCATCACCTTATGTCTCTTCAGTTTTCTCTTTGCATTCTGCTTTCACGGAATTCAGCTGTTGGAGTATTTTGGGAGAGAACTTTCTTGCATTGAGAGACCTGAACCACATATGGCGATTTTAGAGCTTTGGCAGTAAAGTAGCTATTAATAATAATAAAAATAAATCTGAATACTGATGTTGAAGGTAAGAGTGAAATGATGTATGATTTGCAATAGAATCCTGAAACACTCATACAAGATGCTTGTGTGTAGATGTGTGTATAGCTGCGTAGACACCAAGCTATGCAAGTGAGATAGTTGGGGATGTTCAGCCTGGAGAAGAACAGGCTCCGAGGAGACCATAAAGTGACCATCCAGTACCTGAAGGGGCTACAAGAAAGCTGGGGAGGGACTTTTTATGAAGGCTTGGAGTGATAGGACTAGGGGCAATGGGTATAAACTAGAGAGGGGCAGATTCAGACTAGACATAAGGATGAATATTTTCACGATGAGCGTGGTGAGGCCCTGGCACAGGTTGCCCAGGGAAGTTGTGGCTGCCCCATCCCTGGAGGGGCTCAAGGCCAGGCTGGATGGGCCTTGGGCAGCCTGATCTAGTGGGAGGTGTCCCTGCCCATGGCAGGGGGGTTGGAACTGGATGATCTTTAAGGTCCCTTCCAACCCAAACTATTCTATGATTCTATGAAGTTTAAAATACCAATGATAAAATATTATGTATGCATTTTGCATATGTTAACAAGCTCTGAAATCTATTACACCGATTTCTATTCCACATACATTTTCTTTATTTGGTTAGTGAAATCTCTAATTCATAGATTTCGTGTTTAGAAATGGTCTCATGTAGAGTAATACAGGATACTAAGGCTTAAAACGATAGGGTTTTGTTTAAAAAAAATCAGCAACAATGAAAAACAAATACAAATAAGTTTCTTCAGCTTTGAGGCAGTAATAATTTACATGTCAAGAAGTTATACAGGTTTTTATGAGATTATTGCAGTTTTATTCAATAAAAAATTGTTACCATGACAACAACTGTCATGCTACCTGTGAGATTATAGCAAAGAAGGGCAGTGAAGAAAAGGCTTCATTTTGGAAAGAATGCTTATCTGACCTGCTGAATACAAACAATGCTCGGCTTTGACCGCTGTTGACTGTGGGGCTACTATCCGCCAAGCTCAAAATCTAGCTAGAGATTTTGAAGCACAGTGATCCTCTTAGAAAATAACAAACCAGTTGGTAAATAGTGGTAGGTCTTTTACATGCAAATATACTCTTGATGCCCTGTCAGATTGGTAATCAGATCTCCTGAATGAAATGGAGATTTCAGCCTGTCAAGATTTGGGATGAGCAGGAAAGAAAGAGGGAGGGAGACCAGAAAGAGCATCAGAAAAGCAAAGCAAACCAGAAGTCCCTAGGAAAATGAGAAAACATGGTCCCACTAGGTTGCATGATGGTCACGTTTTTTATTTTTCCCAGCCATTACAATCTTTCAACAAAATGGTTGCTTCATTGAATATGGATTCATGTAAATTTCTGGCACTGACTCTGCGTTACCTCCTCTAGAAAGTACAAGTTTGATTTTTGTGTTTTTCAGTACACACATTTCACTGCCACACCAAAAAATTTGCTTTCCTACTCCCTGTGGCAGCATATGCATTTTTCTTTCTGACTAATGTGCAGAATCTGTACCCTGACTTGCACATAAAAACACAGTCGAAACAACAGAAGAGCACTAGCTGAGCACACACATCTCATTTTTATGATGGCTTTTAATCTTAGGTTGCCAGCAAACACAGGCTTTCTTACCTAGCCATATAAAAATACTTTTATTGCTAATTGCATCTCTGATTGCTAGCCTGTTGCAAAGAGAAACTAGGAAACCTGACACTGACGGAGTAAAACAATCAGCAATGGTTAATGGCTAAATCACATTAGAAGTGTTCATGAATTAAAATCTGTTGAATCTCTTTGCAGTCCATATTTAATCGCAGGGTCATTAGCATTGCAAAAGTGCACCTCAGAATAAAAAAAAATGCAGAAGTTTTCTTAACTGAATGTCTTAAAATGTGCAGCCTCTGTTGGAAAAATGGGTTTGTTTTACATAAGGCAATATTAGGTACATAAAGCAAAAGAGAAGCAGTGATTATGTTGTTGGGCCAGATTATATGAAACTGCTATATTATTGTAATTAGGACAACAGTGACTTGGACTATAATAGTGGCTTTCTTGTAAAAATGGCACCATTTCAAATTTATAGTCTCTATCTAAATGAGTTTGTTGTAGCATTGACGAAGAAACAAATACAAGCCAAATGCAGTCAAAATTCAACACAAACAAAACCTTAGCTGGTTATTTGCTGGGTAGAACCCAGAACATTGTTTTTCAAAGAACATTTACTTAATAAGCACTCTTCCCTGCTTTTTTGCTGCTTTTTCAATGCAAAAATTTTATCTTTAAAACTTTAAGCACATTATGCATGTAAAAAATATATACCTGTAGTTTATAACTGCAGTTTCTGTAGTGGAGTAAAATCCTACTTAAATGCTGATAATCCAAAGCTCTAGACCAAAGCACAGAGAGTTGTGCTGTGTGCGACAGATTCCCTAAATAACAGCCATAGTTTGTGCTTGGTTGAAAAAGCGTTTTGTTGCTTGTGGGAGTTGCTACTTCTGCTGGACCCTTGGCATCTTACAGTGAACTGGAGCAGCACCGATGCAACAACATCCTCTGCAGCTGCAGAGTGGACAGAGTTTGCTCCTTTATACACCTCTTAATGCCTGCATGAACATATTAATGTGGAGTGTTTCACACATGGAGAAGATTTGTTTCAGGGTATAAGACGAGAAAAAAAAACACATTAAAGGTGATAAAATTTAAAGTATGTAAAAGCTTAACTAGTTTCAATAGTGGAAGTAATTTCTTTAATTTCTGTTTCATGATTGCTTACATCTTTCATAACCAATTTTCATCAATAAGATTGTTGGGAGCAAATTACTGAATTTGACAAAGCTCAGAACTGCGTATGATGGTCGGAAATGAAGCACTGAGTGGCAGAGACTGGCAGGGTAAGAAATTGATTTCTAGGAGCTGGGAGAACGTTTTATTTTTCTGTTCCCTTCGTTAATTTTGTTAGATGAGATTATAGTCACATTTCAAGTGACCCGTAAGGGGCAGAAAAAGAAGAGTATGCCATTTCCCCTCCCCTCCTCTTTTTGTGTATATAAATAGTGAATGGGAATGCTGACTGTTATGTATGTCTTTTTAATGTACATATAAATTTCAGATAAACTTGGGGCCTCAAGAAGCAATTAAATTATTTTGTATCACAAGGAAGGAATCTTGAGAACTGAGTATCAGGATTAGAAACAAAGTTAGATGCTGATTCCCTCTTTTTATTAAGAAGTATGCAACTTTAATGTCTAATGAACACTTGGGATAAAGGATGCGTTTATCAAAGAATCAGCAAAGCTGTTTGAGTTTCGAAATCTTGAAATAAATATCTATACAAGTCTTCAGGAATTCTCCAGTGGAATAAGAAAAGAATAGAAATTATATATCAAATCTTTCTAAACAAGCAATGTAATTATTTCAGAAGTCCTTTGAAATGAAAGCCAGCTAAGCAAATCAAACACAATCTCAAAGAAGTCAACAGTTTCATTTCTTTATACTCAAAGGAAAATAAAATATATTATGGAAACAAAATGGAACAGCTGAGATAAAATACTCTTAAAAATATCTTCACTGTTCTGTGATGAGCTTTATTCCACCCTTCTCCCATTGTATGATGTTCTACACAAACTTCTTCTGCCTTAAAGCTGTAGTTTTGTAACCTTCTATGGTAGCAGCATCTCCCCCAGAACCCTGGTACATCATCAGCTCCCTCAGTTTGACTCCAGTTGAAGAAAGCACTGACCTCTACATTCATATTTTGTATCACACCTGGGACAACAGCTGTGAACCGCAGGGCACATCCTGCTGGGGCGGTGAGGCTAGAGCTGGAATTCTGTGAGGGGGCAATACAGGAAAAACAAAACAGAGAACTTGTGACAGGTGTATGAGGTGCAGAAGGTGAGCCAACAAAACTTAAATACGTGAGACAATTCTAATAGCTACATCTTTTCATGCTTTGTAACTCCTGTGGGCAAACCTCAAAGGTCCTTTTGTTCCTGTGTTCCTGCAACATCCAAACTCAAGCTTCCTGCATGCTTCCTCGTCATTGTTGCCCATTTCGTTTATTTTCTGTAGCATATGCCATGGCCTCTGAATGTGCCCAGTGGTTGCTTCCCTGTTACTGTTTTTATTCTCCTGTATGTGAAGGAGGTCATTCAGGATATAATCTATGGACTGAGGCTGCTGTACTTGGTACGCAGCTGGGGACCACGTTTGTGTCATCTATCCCGTTTATCATTTTCACTCAAAGCTACCAGGCGTTGTCTGTTAGCGTCTGGGTATGAGGCAAAATTAGTAACCGGTCAGACAAGAAACTTCCCATGTTAATTCCTTACATACCAACCATCAAACTAAGGATAAAGTCCATTTCTCATACCCAGTGGCAGGTTAAAGATTATTATATTAAAGGCTAGGTATAGCATCACTTTTCAACATCAAAACCAGCAAAGCTTCGAAACATGAACAGTCTGCATGCTTTATAAGAACAGTTTCAGTAAGCACCTGTTGAAGATCAATGCAATGTAATGTTCACCAGCATTGTGTTCCTCTTCCACATGGTATGTATGCATCAGCTGCAGGCCATGTGGATTCCTCTGGATCTGCTGGGCAGCAGGAGAGGCTGGTGAGGTACTTTCCTGCCAGATGGGGCTGCAGTAGAGCTTGCATGACAGCCAGTGGATCTGCTGCTCTTCTTTGATGTTCTCCCCTTGTAAGAATGGAGAAATGTACATCAGTAGCCAAAATAAACGACCAGTGCAAGCCATGGGCATTTGATTGCCTAGTGAGATGTATTTCTGCAATCCTTATTCCCTTTCCTGGGAATTATCCTGTTATTCCCATGCAGGAAACCCTCCACAACATCAAGCACTGCAGAACTTCCACTCCATGAATAAGATATTATTTATCCCTCTAGACATTCCCAGATCCTGCCAGCCCCATATCTTGCCTTGATGCTCAAAAAGCCATGTGGGAAAGCCCAGAATCGAAGCTATAGGTTGATATGCAAATTATCTCTGAATATGCAAATATTCCTTTAAACAACTTCCATGTATTGTTATGCCCAAACCTGCCCAAATCACACAGAGATCACAGTGCAAGGACATGCCAAATGTATCTCCCCGACCTCTGTTTTACTGTTCCTGTCCTGAAGTGCCAGTGCAATTTGGATTCAGCAGCACACAAAGTGTGAAAGGGAAAAGGAGGCTGGTTTTATTGGCATATCCAGAAGAGAAGTAATTTGGCTGTAACACTTTTATTTTCTGAATGTAAGTACCATAATTCAGCCCTTAACCTATCTCATACTTTTGCTTTCTCTCTCTCTATATATATTGTCTTTATTTTGAGCCCAATTAATGGCATCATTATAATTTTAAGTCATTCAAAGAAGCCCTCTCTGCAGCAAGTTTAATATAACCTGAATTTCATTTGATTTTACATCTTATGGAAATTGGAAGTGCTGTGTTACCTAAGAAATAGAAGGGGCAATTTCTTTAATTTTTTCTTCTGTTTTTTTTCTGGACGGAGTATGCAATTTATAACTCTCACTAGACAATGGACCCCTCAGTGGCAAAGCCTCAATTCAGAGCAATAGATGTTGTCCTGACTCTGTCACTGTGGCCACATCAAACCGTTTTTATGGCTGCAAGCCAAGAGAAGGAAAAAGAACCCTTTCTATTATTGCTTTTCTATGCAGTGTTTGCAACTTGGCGAGGTTCTTTCAAATGTGACTTTGCAATTCTTAAATGCAATGTATTATATTGTATTATCAAACTTGTGTTTTCTATCCCTTTGATATGACTTCTTTGCAAATGCTTGAAGTCCGCACAGATCTATCAGGTAGCTTTAAATGCATTCTACAAAGAAACATTAAGCAATACAGCTAATAAAAGTGTTTTTTCCTTTACCCAGAAATTCAGCCTGCTGGCATAGCTCATCTTGGAGAAAAATGTTTTATTTGCGTTCCAAAAGCAATATTATAAGTTGTTCCTGATGTTTTTTCTTCTCTTGATATTGTCATCTGCCTCACAAATTTCTTTACAGCTCCAAGGAAAATACTTTCATTTTAAAGTAGTTTTTGAAAAAGTTCTGCACGTTTCTGGTCAGACCGCACATTAATTGTATATACTCTTTTTATTTAGGTACCTTTGTTACTAAAGTCACAGCTACAGATGCAGATGATCCGGTGTACGGAAACAGCGCCAAGCTGGTTTATAGCATTCTGGAAGGACAGCCTTACTTTTCTATTGAGCCACATACAGGTAGGTGCCTCTGAACATAGATCCCTAGGTTATATTTAAGCAAGTGACCATGCCTTTTACATATTTTGTATAATACACTTAAACAAAGAGCACAAGTAGGTGTTTGTCAGTGTTACCAGCTTGTAACATGTCTCACTTGTATTCCATCTGATCATGTGAAAAGACAAAGAAAAATCTGTATTAATGATAATGCAGGTAATGGTGCTGCTAATACTGCAGAAGTTACTGAAGGTAGTGGAAATGCTGTATGGCTTATAATTGATTAGGGACTGAAAGATGGCCTGAGGAATTTAATGAGTGTGATGTAATTGTCAATATGAAACTACAGTATTTCCACTCTAAAAAAGTACCGTCTAACTTGGGAATTTTAGTAAGCATATTGTATTTTTTTCATTAATGATTATTTTTCTTTCTTGATTGGATGAATCGAGGGAAAGTACGAACATGATACTGAGCCTTAGTATGAATTTTTATTGGCATACATTTAGGATTATTTTATTTCTCTGTGGTTTTATAGTCTTGAAAGTCATCTGAAAGAAGTGCCAATAAATCCATTCCCTCTTGTTTCCTGCACATGTCATACTTACAGCAAATACATTTAGTTATGTCTGAGAAGCGTTTTTTAAAGGGATTTGATATTATTTCTTATATACTTATCTTCTTTCACCTGTCACGAGAAGCTGACTTTAATCACTATCGTAGAATCATTCGGTTGGAAAAGACCTTTGAGATCCTCGAATCCAGCCGTAACTCTTCAGTACTGAACTATCCCTGAGTACTATGAGTCAAGCAGCTGCGATCTCCCAAGGAAAACAAAACTAAAACTCACGTTAAAATATACAAAAAAAAAGGCACTTGAATTTATGCAAAGAAAAAAGGGGTAAAGCAGGAGTAAAAATTCTTGTCTTCGTGTAGGTTAACAAAATATTTAATTAGTGCTAGGAGAAATTTTCAAAGGAGGCTTTTGATAGATCAAGTGTGCTAGTTTTCTCACCAACTTTAAACAGAGTACTCTTAGATTCTTTAGGGTCTGCAAGTTCTTTAGTTCTTTCTGGTATGAGAGAAATTATTTCCCCTTTCTAGAAATGTCCCAGCTTGCAGGGACTCTAGGTAAATAGTGTAAGATGATAATTATAAATATATTAATGGTTCAGTTCATTTAAGTAAATTCTTATGTTGAAGGACAGTTACTGTAAGTGTGAAACCAATTTCTGGAATGTGATTCAGTGGTTCATTTTTTGCTGAATGAACAATAGGGATTTGAAAGAATAACACTAGAACAGCACAATGGAAAGCCAGTAGCTTGTTTCAAAAATAAGGATGTCAAGAGGGTGTTATTAGTCGAGCTCTTTAGTAATGCTGGATGATTTGTCACAAGTCATGCGGAAATATAACTCTGAAGAGACCCCTGACCATTATGTATCAAAATGTATGATTTTGTTTCCTTTAATACTGCAAATTATTGCATGCAGTAATGACTTGAGTTAGCCATCTTAATTAGCAGGGGATTAGCTGTAGGCTCTTTCTCAGGTTTTACTAGGGAAATGTAGTTCTTTGGCAGGGGAAATAAATATGCCAAATGGAAAAAAAAAGTTGAATTTTTCTCTGGTTTATTATTTGTATTGCATTAAAAGCTTGTGTTTAATCCAATGAAGTAAATATTAATCACCAAGGAAAGTGATTTCCATTACCATAAAAGCCAGAGAAAGCTCCAAAGCTTTTTGGTGAACATCATGATTTTTCTTCTGTTTCAACAGCATTAAATTCCTTCTCCTGCCTTCATTTCCAGTTACAAATATTCCTTTGAGTAGCAGTTCAGTTACCATGAAAATGACATGTTAGTTTCTAAAGGGAATTTAGTCATAAAGAATTCAGCTGCGGATTTGCCACAGTCCCTGAGCAAGTGGCTTGATATTATGGAGCTGCTTCTGAGTGAATAAGCAATTTCAGATTCCCCGTTTTTCTAGATCTATGGAGCACCTCCCATAGGAGGACAGGCTGGGAGTGTTGGAGTTGTTCAGCCTGGAGAGGAGAAGGCTCCGTGGAGACCTTATAGATCCAGTATCTGAAGGGGCTACAAGAAAGCTGGGGAGGGAATTTTATAAAGGCTTGTAGTGATAGGATGAGGGACAATGGGTATAAACTGAAGAGGGGCAGATTTAGACTGGACATAGAGAAGAATTTCTTCACTATGAGCGTGGTGAGGCCCTGGCACAGGTTGCCCAGGGAAGTTGTGGAGGTGAGGAAGGTGCTCCAGTCCTCTGATCATCTTTGTAGCCTCCTCTGGACCCGTTCCAACAGCTCCATCTCCTCCTTATGTTGAGGATTCCAGACTAAAAGTCAAATTGTTTAAAATGCTCCAACATGTATTTGTTTAGAATATATAAAGAATAAATATAAGTAGAAGTCTAATCGTTAATCAAACCAGGTGCAGGAAGGCAGGTAGTTGTGTAGAAACTGCAGCCAGATATTACAGAGGATGAAATATATTGCTCTAAATCCCCACAGCCTTAGAGCTGTGCTTCTTCTGAAGAGACATGTTGATTTCAGAGAATGTAAGGAACTATACAGCAGCTTTTCATGGTCATACCAGAGTTCTGAAGTGAGGGGATGATAATGTTTATTATGTACCAGAGAGAGTTCGATGGGTTGGTACGAACAGTCTCAAAATGCCAAGAGAGCTGCAATTTCACAGCAGCTTGTGGCACTGCATTTCACCTTTGAGAGGTAGCGGTGAATAAAAGATGCACAATAGTTTAGCATCTATATAATCTGGATGGTAGTGATATTAGCATGGACAGACAGAGTGGAAAGAGCACTTGTTTTTGTTAAAGTGTCCAAAGCAAATAGTAAGTCTGTAGATGTTCGTTTCTTTACATTTATCCAAATTTTGCAATGTGAACCATCACAGCTAATACTTGTTTCCTCTTAGCAGCTAGGCCAGGAAAACCCATTATCTTATGCATTTGTGTGTAGTCCTTGGGAACATCCAGGGAAGTTTTCATGGGGGAAGTTTTTATGTTTGATACAATTGTCACAGCGTACAAACTAACACAGAACAGCTAGTTGTGGTAGTGTCTTCTCCAAAACAAATCAAACCTGAAGGTGATCCTCCAAATGTGGCAGATACTTTAGAGTCTGAGGGACTTTGAGCAGGGGCGAGGGACAGGTGATGTGCATACGGCTACATTTTCACTCTGGTTGCATTTCATTTGTGCTCTTGCTAAGTTACAAGCCCTTTCAGTTAATTTAAAACTAATTTTTTTTTTTTCTGAACACAGACATTGCGTCTAGAATTGTGTCTTTCCAAAATGGAATCGCTGTTTTAAGAAATGTGCTATATTAAAGTGATCTGCTTAAGAACGTGGCTATTTTCTGTCATTCATGGGAGCATATCAAGTGTTACCAAAGGCATTGCTGCTTTGAACTGATCTACTTACTATTTTCCTATGAGGCTGATGTTTTTTTAGTTTTGTTTAGTAGAAATTAAGACTGGATTTAGATTTGTGCAGCTGCCAGCACCAGGGCAGCCGTAGAAAGGCTGCACTGCCTATCATTTTTTTCATTTCCTCACTCAGACTAAAGATTTTTTGACCTTGCTATTTGATTTTAATGGGAGCTGAGCACAGGAATAATCCAAATCACGCCTCCCAATTCCTTTCTCCTCTCTAGTACTCTGAACAAAAAGAGGGAGCAGACGTGTAGGATATGGCTTCATGCCTATGGCAGAAAGGGTTGCTGCACCTGAATGTAAACCTGAGGAAAGCAGTTGCTTACTCTTCTGCTTTTTTTGTTCCTACTAACTTGACACTAACTAGGTGGAGACCTTATCTGAATCACACTCATGGCTGAAACTCTTAACATTACTCTCAACCTCCTTGCTGAAACAATTCTATAATGCTGGGTGCACAGAAATAAGTACCAGTAAGTGACCCATAAAACAATAATTTTCCATTAACTTAGATGAAAAATGCATATACTTCTGCAGTTCTAGTTTGCTAGTTCTTCCGTATGAGTTATAGGCACATGAAAGAAGGTAATTCAGAATTTCTGTTTTATTCAGAGCTCTGAATATGGCTTTGGGTAAATGCTTTTTGATGGCTCATTCTGAATATTTTTCACTTTCCATAGGTGAATTTTAATATGACCACTGGTTTGTTGGGTAAAGAGCAAGCATAAATAATACATTACAAAGATACAGATTCCCATTTTCTATGAGAGACTAAATGTACAATGTGATGTCATAAGATTAGTGACAACAATTACAGGGCACTAAATTAGATTCTGTAAATCATTATCATTACATCTGACTAGATGATGCCAGATTTCCTGACTAATTTGTATTATTTATAAAGATAAACAAGTTGTATGTATTGTCTCATAATCCGAATCATGACAATCAAAGGATTGGGGAAGGGAGTTCCTTAAGACTGCTGAAAGTAGCTAAAGCACACTTCTCACTTTTAAGCTTTTCCAAGGGTATTAAATCATGACTGTCAGCTTTAAAATAAGATTATCATAATGGAATGTAATATGAAGTGACACTGTGTTCTACAATATAGGAATAGCAGAGAAAATAAGTTTTCAGCTGTGTCTCACTTATTTACATTTCACATGAACTTAAATAATGTCACTCCTACACACATCTGAAATATAGTTACATGAACAAGGCAAATTACAGCAAAGACCCTACTGAAATGGAAAACACATCGTACTATTCAAGCATAAATCCTTGCTATAAATCAAAATGAATAGGTTTTAAACACTGCTATTTTGGATATAGTCCTTTGGTACAAACCCAAAGTTCAAGTTAGTAAAGCTGAGGTGAATAGAAAAGTCGGGAGACCTAGAAAACTAAAAACTCTCCTAGCAGAGCATGGATATTTCTTTGGGAAGGTGCACATGCTTTAATCAATAGAGCTTTTAATGATTTATGTATATGGCCCTCTCTGGACCACGGTGTTGAACCCTGTGGTTCTGACTTAAGTACATAAATGAGTAGGCCTAGGAGGCATGAAAATGGCCTTCAGCAGAGGCTAGGTTTGAATCTTTTATTTTCCTTTCCAGTCTTTCTTATCTTCCTTTACCTAGACCTTGAAATACAGTCCAGCAGAATAAAACCAAGTAGGGTAGTGAGAAGATAAACAAAAACAACTTTTGAGTTGCAGACATTTTTGTGGCATTAGTCACTATTTCTTCTACCTGGTTGTTCATATTCAGTTTATTAGTAATGGTACCTCTCAACGACAGCGCAGACTGCCCTCAGAATATTATATGTAGTCCTGATGTGACCCATCATCATAAAAAAGACTACCGAAATACCAAAGAAAGTTCAAAGCAGGGGAGCTAAGGTGAGGAGGATATTACTTATAATGA
Organism: Phaenicophaeus curvirostris; assembly: GCF_032191515.1. Classification (NCBI taxonomy): domain Eukaryota; kingdom Metazoa; phylum Chordata; class Aves; order Cuculiformes; family Cuculidae; genus Phaenicophaeus; species Phaenicophaeus curvirostris. The sequence goes on along the minus strand of NC_091405.1, from coordinate 3,608,053 downwards.
AAGATTGATTGAACTTAATTTGTATAAACTGGATAAGAGGTGATTAAAGGAGGATATGAAATCACTGCACAAATATTTGAGAGGTGTTAATAAAAGAGAGGCACTGTGACTGTTTCTGTAATTACAGATGATAAAATGACAAGGTAGCATTGTCAAACCAGAGAGAGATGAGAAAACAGTTTGGACAAAGGAAGTAATTTGCAGTGGAAGGGGAAAGTAATGAGCTGCTAGGAACAAAACTAACTTGTGTTTAACAGAGCCTTTCTAAACAGTGCAGTTTCTAAATAGTAGAGAATTAAACCCTCATGGGATTATCATAAAGAAAGAACTTGTTCAACATTAGTCAAAGCCTGGACTGAACTGCTGCTTTCTAGCTCATTTTATTAACCAGTGCTGCTGCGATATCCTTGCCAATTCCTACAGATTTAAAGTTATCCAAACTTTTAACTGGAATAATTTCAAGAGGCGTGAACTGGGATAGGTTGATGTGGTTCTGTCTTAGAAAATGAGGAGTAGGGACTCATTTCCTAGAGGAGAGGGCAGGTACGTGCAGCGACAGACAGCCTGGATATGCAGCATTCCCAAGGTAGCAGAATCGGCTCCAGCACGTGCAAAGATTTCTGGACTTTATAGGTGGTTTGTTCCATTACAGCACCTTCAGCTCTGTCTTGACAACATTTGATGCACTCGAGTGCAATGCTGAAAACAAAGTATATTTTCAAACTCGTATAAGCCTTTTGATGTCATTGTGTCCCAAGGATACTGTGCAACCTTAGGAGTTGCGTTAAAGTGTTTGTACAAAGATTCTTTGGTGATTCCGAAAGTTGTCTTGGTGACAGCCCATTAGGAGAGAGACTTGCGCTGACAAACTGTTCGTGCAGCAGACCTGAGGGTCAGTCCTATGGTTTTTGCTTTTTGCTTTGAAGAAGAAAGTGCAAACTTACGGATAAGGTGTGTAGGACTGGGTCTTTCAGTACCAGCAAGAGCAGTCTTTTCTGATAGATAAAGGAAGTATAAGATCAGTGCAGGGACATGTGAAAACAGTTATGATGCTCTGTAGTCGGTAAAGATGTGAGCCTTAAGATCAAGACATATTGGCATTTAATGAAAAGTGATTTCTGCGTCAAGAGATTGTCTAATAGGAGTAGTAGTATCAAAAAAGTTTATAGCACACATATTTCTTGCATTTCAGAGCAATGCCGCTATCATTTTAGGAAGCTAGGGAGATAGTTAGGACTTAACCACTTTCCTCATGCTGAGTAGGAAAACGGGGGTTACATATCTAAATAGCATTGTGCTTCAGGAGACTGAATTAGAGAGAGGCATTTGAACCACACAGCTAGATTTGGAAAGCATCTGCAAAAGAATCCAAGGCCACTTTCTGCAAAATGTCTAGTGTAATTATAGGTATTAGAGGATCATTACACATAAAATCCTAAGGAGGCAAGGTCATAAATGCAGGGCAGACTGTTTATTTGCTGCATTCATTCTCAGTTGGGGAGAGGGCAATCCTTTCACTGTGCCGGTGAAAATTGGTCCCAGGGAAAAGGGGATGGCTGCTAAGTAGAAATGAAAGCTTTTTACCCAGACTATAAAACCCAGATACATGTTCATCTGATTTAAAAAGGCAGTATTACAATATATGTTATCCAGTCATATCATCTCATAATGTTCATCAAGCAGAATACATATAGCAAAAGATAGTGTTAATTTATGCACGATGGTGAACCTGCAAGGTCAACTCCCAAATGAAAGCAAGAGCAGGAAAAATGAAAGTAATATGGGCTGAAAAAGAAAATACAGATACAAACATTGCAGGTGACACAAGAAACAAGAGAATTAATATACTGATATTCGACTTCCATCTCACAGTTTAACATAAAGGCAGGCAGTGCCATCTTCCCTGTAATTTCTTAAAATAAACATAGTAATAAAATAAGGACGATATTAGCTTCTCTCTTAAAAATACAAAAATGGCACAGAACCACTCCACATAGAATGATATAACAGAGTATTCAATTCCTTATCTAGTCATTATTTTTACTGCAGCTGATGTCTTTGATTTGAAATATATCTCCATGTAAATGTAGTTCAAGCTAGTCCAGTAATTGATAGATTTTCTAGAAAGTTAGCCAACTTTGCTAGAAGCTACAGGTATTTTTCTTTTCTTGTTAAAATAAAAATCCTAAGGCATTAGAACCAAATAAGAATTTAGAACATTTGGTGATAATTTTTGTTAAAAAGATTTTCTTTCATTAAGAGTAAAATGAATGAAAAATTGTAGATCAGTGTGCCTGTATCACATCATCAAAGAATAGGAATTTCTTTAATTTTCAAGGAAGTTAGTTGTGATCTATTAACCTTTTAGGAATTGTGATATGGGTTTTCCACAGATCTCCAAGTGAACCTTTTTTATGGACTGCAAAAACATCACTGTAATCAATGTGCTTCATGGAAACACAGAGAATGGCTCTCTGAAGAAATTATGATTGATTTTTTCAGGAGTTTGGGTCCTAAATGACTTACATGTGATAAGAATCTTCACCAAGAATTTAGCACTGAAGGAAGAAGAAAGCAATTACTTGGCTCTTCCAAAATGAAAAAAATGGAAGTTCCAAAGTATGAAAGGTGCACAAGCAGAAAGTCTTCATCAAAATATGTGAGATGAAGGAGATGCTTAAGAAAGGCTTTTCAGGGACAGATCCCAATTTTGCATAGTGCTTGCTTGGTTTTGTTCCATGTTCTCAATTATTAAGGGTAGTTTTATAACATTACCATAAGGAGATCCCTCGAAAAATTGAGAGGAAAGTGAAAAGTGAAAACCAGATCTTTATTTCTGTTGTTCCTTCTACTACTTCTTCCTCTCCATCAGCTGTAGCCTCTGACACATTGCTTCTTTTCCCCTGGTCTTTTTCAGTGTGAGACAGTGTATATTCTTCCAAATAGGTTTTTGAAAGTAGTCCACAGGGGTGCATTTTAACCGACTCAAGTTGTGAGGCAGATTGTGCAAATTGCTCAGTGTGTGCGGTTAGGACCACGGTAAAAGTAAATCCCATTCCGCAGCTGTTTTATTTGCTATTGAGCAGTGTGACACCAATAGCTGCTTAGGAGAAGCAACTCAGCCAAAACCAAGCAGGTACTTCCGATACTGGGAGTGTTTTCATTCTTTGAAGAAACAGGTAACTTCTTGATTTCTTTAACCTTCCAATGCACACCCTGATGTTTCCAGCTTTAGTCCACAGCCAAGGTGTGATGCAAGTGTCTGTACTACATGTCCATTGAATGTTGTCACAGGATTAAGGTTTGTGAAACATTTCAGAGTACATAAAGCCCCATCTTAAATAACACAGAGGGAAGGGAACTCAAGTGAGAATACAGAGAGCACCTTTGCCCCCCAAAAGAAGCAGGTTTTTCCCTTCTCATTCTCAACAGACCATTTGTCTCATAGGTTCTTAGAAACCTTCCATAATGGAAATGCCACAAATTCTACAGGCAACCTTCTGTCTGTGCTTACCTTCTCTTTTAGAAAGTGTTCTCCTAATGTTTAAGTAAAATCTCTCTTGCTACAATTTGAACACATTTTGTGCTTTATACTTTAGGCCCATCATTTCTTCTCTTCTCCCTCATGGAAAAGGAGAGTGGGTCCCAGTAGTTTATATTTGGCAGTAAAGTCTTCTTTCAGACTTTCATAAATGCATAAAGCAATGTTTTTCAAACCTGGACACACCACTCCAGCTGCAGCCTTATTGGTGTGAGTGATTGGGAAGGTTTGTTCTGCAGTTCTTCCATCTAACATGCAGGTTAATATACCAGGAAAGGTTTGAGCCTTTTATCAGCAAAATGCTGTTGACTCACATTCAGCTCATTTTGACTCCATGTTCTTTCCTGTCTTGTGAGTCATCTGCTCTATTGTAATTGTAAAGTTAATTGTTTCACTCACACAAAATATCTTTTACTTGCCAAATTGAGTTGCATCCTGCTTTTGTAGACTCTCCAATTTGTCAAAATTGTTTTGAACTCCAATCCTGTTCTTCCAGTACTTGCAATGGTGCCCAACTTTGTGTCATCTGAAAGCCTTGGTAAGTTCTTCCTGTCTTCCATCATTCAGGAAATATTGAATTGTGCTATAAGCAGAGCAAATGCTATGAACCACTTCATCCATTTATCCACTTTGACAGTAAGCCATTGATAACTGCTCTGAATACAATCTTCCAACAATTGTCTGCCTGCCTTACACTAATTTACGGTAATTCTCATCCCTTCCTTTTAAACTACTCTCCTGTTTGGTTCATATCATTTTCATCCATCACAGCATGCTGAAAGTGATTATGTTTTTATTCTCGATTTGTTTCTGGGTTGAATTGAAGTAGAGCAGGTTGAATGCTCAATGAGTTAATGTTCTGTGTATTAGTATTTGGTAAGCCTGAATTGTTTTCTAAAAATAGATTGGTAGTTTCAGTACTTCCTTTGAGCCTAGCCTGAACTGGTGAATAAAGCTAAAAACAAATAAACGTCCTTGAAATTCTCTATACATAGCTGTCTTAGACTGTCTTTGTCTCGATCACTCCACTAAGGTGAGGATGGAGCCTTTCTGTGTTTATTAATTTGCCTCATAAGAGATATTGACAGTTTTGCCGACCTCTATTCTATGCCTTCTGAATTCAGAATTACTGGTAGTAATAATCAATTTGTGTAATTTCGTTTTATTTTATGTTTAAATACCTTCAGTTCCTCTTACTGTATTCGAAGAGTAACCTTTTAACTTTTTATTCTGTTTGAAATTGAAACTTGACTTTGTCTTTAACTCAGCTTCTGGCAAATGGGTTTTGGACTGAGACAACAGATAGAAATATGTATCAAACTACTAACATAACAGGCTAGATTAGTATTTTTATACAGGAAAAGAAACCCAACAAATTTTACGTCTTAAAAGTCAGAAACTGTATTTCTGAATTAGGCACTTTTTAAGCTATTTCATCTTCCTGATGTTTTTCAAACCGTAGGCAAGAGTGAGACTGTTCCATACACTGAGAAACAAATTCATATAGATGTCTAGGAAAAATTATCTCTTTATTGAGACAATTAATCTGTCTCAGAGGAAACTGCAGAATACAAAATTTAGCATCTTATACAAGTCACCTGTAGGCTAAGCTTAACTACGCAAATGAGGTTTATATTAAAAAAACCCCCCACAAATAAGAGAAACTCTGCCTAGAAATATTAATGGAGAAAAAGTTATAGCAGGCTTAACACAAAACTTGCCAAAATAAAATTTCACTATCTTTGCATGAGCTCTTAGAGAAAAAAAATGTGGACCAAATTCTGATATCCTGAGTTTGTATTAGCAACCTTGTCATGAATCATCTCATTTGTAAGAATAGAATTATTCACAGAATGCATCATTATTATTCTTAAATAGTAAAACAATCCATCCAAGCCAGTCACAACTGTCAAATGGTTTTACAAATAAATATCATTTACTATGGAGGAAATGGCCCTGCTCTTTCACTGACTGTATTTTGCACCTATCACATCTGATAAGTGTTTATTATATTCTGGGTTTTGCCTTTCCCTTGTTTTCATTCAAACAATTTAACAGAAGCATATTCTTCAATGTTTTGCAACACTTCTTCTTCTACAGGTGATACAGAATAGTTACATTTCATCAATGTTGTACTTCAATTCTGCTTTGTTGGTTCTACGTGCACTGGAGGACTTTGTCAGGATGCTAAGCACAACCTCCTTCCAGAAGTTCAGTTGTTTAAGTTCAGAAGTGTATCTCGGTGTGTCCAAGATCAGCTCCTTTGCTGCCGTGAGCTGCTGGGAAGAAGTCTTCATGCAGAGGTTGCCCCTCCTTTTCCTTGGGAGCTTCTTTTAGGCTGTGGCTCTGCTGCTGGCCCCGATCTGTGCTACACCTGCACCTGATCTTGTATTTTCTGACACAGATCCAAACCTTCCAGCTGGGTTTCCAGGCCTGGCTGCTCTCTCTGGATCTGAGTGGGACCCTGACCTGCTATTCTGCAGTTTGGATCCTAGTTGCTGAGGTCCTTGCTCTTATCTTTCCACACTCTGCTCCCAGCTCACCATTAAGTGCAGTGGATTTTGCAGTGGATCTGATCCTGTATTTAGTTGATCTGTCCGTTTGCAGATACGTTCCAGCTATTTTATATTTTGATATACCACAGATAATTTTACTTCTCTGTCTCAAGTTCTATCCTCATAAAATAGATGACAGCAGCTTACTGAGAAAGTTGTCCAACAAGTGACCTTCCTAGAGTAGGGACAATGCAGTGATTTGGGGGTTTGCAGTGAAAGACATACAGAAAGTCGTGTTTTCATTCTCTGGTAGAGGCTTGGACACTCAATTTAGGACTTAATGGAAGAACTGCAGCCTGCATTATGTACAGGAGTAGATTAAATAATGGGTTTGGTTTTAAAATATTTGAAACAATTAATCTGACAGATAGAATTAACAGCGTTTACAGTATACATTTACCATGTGGTTGTCTTCTGTTTCTGAATTTCTGTGGGGAAAGGATGGGTTTCTGTGGGAAGTAGGACAGAAATCAAAACGTTTATCAGGAGGAAAAAAAAAATACAAATTTATATATATCACAGGTATAATTACTTCTTGGGCTTTTCAATTTCATCATACTTTTAATTAAGTCCAGGTAGGTGACCTCTAATATACTGTTTTGAAAATATCAAAATCTTCTTTATCCTTGTTACTAAGCGACAACTTAACTGGACCTTTAGCAGTTCAATTTTTGTACCAATATTTACATATATCTATAAAAATTGCTGCAAAACTGAATTTGGGTCTGTACCTGACTTTTTTTCCCACCTCCTTATTGTAGCTATAATTAAAACAGCTCTTCCCAACATGGACAGAGAAGCCAAAGAAGAATACTTTGTGGTCATCCAAGCAAAGGACATGGGAGGACATATGGGTGGACTCTCTGGAACTACAACAGTGACAATCACACTCACTGATGTTAATGACAATCCTCCTAAGTTTGCACAGAGTAAGTGCCATTATGTGTATATGTTCTCCTATGCAAGAAATGATGCTTTTATTTTTTTAACCAGGCTTTTTTTTATCATCAAGTTGCCTGGGTTTGTAATGTAATTTAAAAATATGTAGCTGCTACTAGAGAAAGATTAGTAGTCCTCTGCCTGATTAAGAGCTTAGGGAAGAGGGAATTGCAACCACAACAGTGTACACAGTGCTCTGTCTTCCCCGTTACCCTTTTTACATCCACACAAAAGGGCTTTGGGACTTTTTTTCATATATATATTTGCTTTCAGGGCAATTGCTTCTGAGTGCTAGTTTTAGTTGCTGTTATATGTGCTTCTATCTCATGCAGGCCGGTGATGACACCAGTAAAAGGCATACATAACTGATAAAAGGAAAGTTAGGCTAAACAGGTAATAGTGAAGGAAACAAAGGAAATAAGTTTGAGTCTAGATAATTGTTGATCTTAATACAAAATCCATATTTACTACTGTGGTTCCAATGGGTATCTTGCTGGGCTAGGTTAAAATGATTTGGCATCCTGCTGAGATTCTCTGCAAGCTTTGTAGTCTGTTTCAAAGATGAAGAGGAGATAAAGAAGAGGGAAAAGCATAATGGCTGGATCGATTTTATTTGGAACAGGTATAATCTAACGCACTATTAGAAACTTCTCTTTTTATCCAGCTTGTTCTGAAAAGCTAAAGTTGTAAGATATGAAGAGTCTGTTTTGGAGTTGGAGAATGTTCACATACATATCATTTTTACTTTATTAGAAGCATGTCTTTCTAACGAGGTACTCATGGACCCAGTGGAAAATGAATCGTTTTCCACATATGTATGATGTGAAGTCCTCTTTTGCACAAAGAGGGTTTGTCCTAATACTCAGCATATGATAAATACTCTCCTATAGTCTAGAAAATGCACTTTCAGATATGTAGAGAGGAAAGATACAAAATAAATAAGCAGATGTAAAAGCTTATTTGGAAAGTAGACATTTTATTACCTCAGCTTAGTGGTTTTTTTAGCAGATAAACACTGCATGAAAAAAACGGCTTTCTCTCATAAAATAAGACATTCTTATTTTTTTTACTTCATATCCCATTGCATTTCTTGCATTTATGCAGTAGCGTGGTCCAACATAGGGTGACAATTTTCCTAAGAATATAAACATCTATAGCTGAGGCTCCTGGCCAAACCATATCCCCAGGATGCAGAGGAACACTGCTTTTATACTTTCAACATACTGACTCTTGTGACTAAAGATCGACTTCTGCCCCTCTACCTGGCTTTCATATTTGTATCAGAACTTTCTATCTCAAAAAGTCTTTGCCTGCCAATTTTAAAAAAGCTGATCCGAAAATTAGCAGTGCAGCTGGTGCTAATTGGTATTATACACGTGCTGGAGGTCTCAGCAGGGAGCACAGGAGTGGATGCGTGTGGAGATGTTCTCCTGTATTCAGATACAATGACACATTGACTGGGTAGTGTGAGTAAAACTGAACCACAGATCCCTGAAATGTGTTTTCTGTATGGAAAATGTAGATTAGATTTCCTTCAGTGAAGAGTGAGTTGCTGTCTTTGAAGCTGTTCTAGCTATATAGCATTCCAGTGCAGAATTCAAGCTACCATCTAGGAACAACCACCCTGTCATAACACTGACCGTTGTGCAACTCCATTAGGAAAAAACGACAGATACTAAAACTTCTTATTATGTATATATTGTGTTTAATGAGGATGAGTGATAGTAAATATTGTAACTGGATGTTATTGCAGATTCTGCCTTTTAAAACTAAGTATTCATGGCCTGCTGCCTAGCATTACAGATTAGTCACGACTCTGGCCTTCTACAAGAGCTGATCAAGTCTTTTACATTTTTTTACACCGTTAAAGCACGGTTTGCATTTGCCTGGAAAGGAAAATAAGAAAGGATCAAACTTACAATAGAGCCTAACCAGAATGAGATAGAAATTCATAAGATGTAATACATGCTGCTTTCACAATAAATTGTAATGAACTCAGAAAGCAGCGTGCTTTATCGGTTTATTGTTTCCAGGCAGGACAGAAATGTATATTTATGGTTTGATTTCAAAGAGTATTAGCCTCCTGGGTTTTAGAAATGAAAAAGATGAACTTTCACTACTTCCATGATCTCTTTGAAATTATTTTAGAGACATTTTATAAGTCACAGAAGTTTTTAACCTGGCAGTTTACCACAGGATTGTACTGAGAAGAACCGTGCCGTGCTGTGAAAACCCAAGGGTTTGAAAGATGAGAAATGCAGATTTTTGGCCAGCTCTGCACTACGACATCTTGACAGGACAATTCATGATTCTGGAGAGCAATTTGTGCAAAAGAGTCAGCTGCATCATAATAAATTTTTTTACAAGATTTTGTAAACTACCTTAATAAATCTGAGAGAAAAATACCAACTTAAAAAAGCAATCAGCTGTGTCTGGAGATTCAAACCACCAAGTGTGGACAGCAGTATAAATTATGAACGCATAATTTAGTCTCCTGAGGCACTTGATTGCTTTGGCTGCTCGTTGTTTGTGAGCCATTATGAATATTCTTGAGGAATCTTGATGATCTCCAAATTATCTCTAATAATTTAGCTTTAAAACATTAAAGAAAAAAAAATATCACTTTGAGACAGACTATATTTGTAGCTAATACATGTGTTTGTGAATTCCTCACAGTTTCCTTCAAGCTTTCAACTGTTGCTACTGTAATCAGCCTACAAATAGTTAAAGCAAGAGCTCCAGAACGTAACACTAAAAGCTGTATGTTGTCTTGGAACAACTGGGAGGACAGAAGAAAACAAGTCCAGAACCCATTTTCAAAAACTGTTTTAATGGTCTTACCTCCTAACCTTGAATTCCTTTGGACTATTTTCACTACTAAATAGTGCTGCAGTTGATTAGATCACATATTAACTGTAGCTTCAATAACTGTAAATTACCAAGAGGTAAAAAAAAAAAAAGCCACTTCATAAAGAATTTTTTATTTGAAGCATGAATGTGTATTCTGTTTTTCAGCATAGTGTTAAGAACTGGGAGATATAGTCATGAAATTGTTGTTTTGAGTTCTTCTCTTAATAAATGAGTACCCGAAAGAACAAGTTAAAAGTCCTAATAGATTTTTAAGACTTCTTAGGGCAGAAAGTTTGAAGCAAGTATCAAAAAACATAACAGCTGACAATTCGAATAGCACTTTGTAGTGGATTTTAGTCTAACCTTGCAACTAAATAGTAAATACTCCAATATTTGCTATGAAAAGTTGTTGTTTCCTTTAAAACATAAATTTTGGGAGTTTAATGTTTCTTAATTAGTTTCATACCACAAAAGGGAGGTATCAAATAAAATTAAAAGGGTCATAAAAGTAGTAAATACTTGAACTTGTATGCAACATCTTTAAAGTGTTAGACCAGTTTTCTATAGAGTAAAAGCCAAAGTTTTACATTTGAATTCCAATTCTACATGTCTGTAAATAAAATGGTAAGTTCAACAAAGTGGAGAATGTTGGATACTTTCAGAGTTAAAAGGAGCTTAGTATTTATGTTTGTCAGCCCTGAGCATCCCTGCAAGGAAAAGCAGGGTACTACTATAATAAACGGGACATTCACATACAGTAATCTGAATATTCCTGTACAAAGTACACATGTTGCTGCTTTCAGTAAATAACTAGTGTCAATGTGGTTTGTATGAGTTGCACTTCTTAAGAGATTGCACTGGGGAAGTATAACCAAATGAAGAGCACACCAAAGATACTGGAATCAGGTGTAATGTTCAGTCTTTTCCTCTTATTTATAAGGTCTATATCACTTCTCAGTAATGGAAGACGTTGCTCTTGGTGAACCAATAGGAAGGGTGAAAGCAAATGACCTGGATATTGGAGAAAATGCTAAATCGTCCTATGATATTATTGAAGGAGATGGAATGGATATATTTGAAATTACTACAGATGCCCAAACTCAGGATGGCGTTATTAGAGTGAGAAAGGTAAGTGATATCTCTGTTAAAAGAAATGTTTATTGTTTATTCAACTACCCAGCCAGACCTTACACTGGGAGAAGATGCTGGATTTGCAAGGATTTTTTATCTAAGGGTGAGATGTCAAACTAGGGAAGAGATTTATTAGGCATGTCCTTCAAAATTGCCATTTAGGTGACAACATTGATGGAAGTATTTTCAGTGTTGGGAATGTATTAATCTTGTCTGGGCTTTCACATGGTCAAATAATACAGGTTTTGCTTCCTTGGTTCCAAAGCAGAGTAGTTTAGAACTAAATTCAGTAAAATCTTTGCTGAGTATTCATCAAATACCTTTTCTTTATTATTTGATTTGCTGCATAGCTGGTCAAATACTGTTCTGAGAAAAAAAAATATCATGTATTACTTAAATTACCTGATGCGTGAGAGTCTTAGTCTTTCAGTTTTGCTCATGTCAAACTCTCTTTGCTCAATGAATCATGATTTCAGAGATCTTTATTAAGGAGATCAGTACTGTTTCATGTGAGAAGTGCCAAATTCGGGCCCTAGATGAAGCTACAACTCTGTTATCTTTTTGTATGCTTGCACACTCTTGATGTATGCAGCATGAGGCATTTGCATGCACACAACAGAAGGACCACCCAGTTATTCACAGAAAAGTGGGGAGAGGCAACACAGCTGGAACAAAACTTGACCAGTGAAGTCAGTGAAACATTAATGGTGGATTTAATGTTCATTATTTTCTGGGGGAAGAGAGAGCTGGTTCTCATGCTGCGTTCTGGAAAATGTTATGAATTTATAACACTGGCATAGAGAATTGTAAATAGGTGGCACAGAACGCTCTAAATTAATCTTTGGGTGTTTCTTTTTAAGAAGAAAAAGAAACTAAGCCCCACAAACAAACAAACCAACCCAAACAGAAACAGAAACTCAAACAAACAAAAACCCCTCGTGACATTCCAGTGACAAGAAGACTCCAGTGAGTATAGGTCATTAATATTAAACTTCTACCGGTAATAAAAAAGGTCTGGCATCGTACCTGTGAAAAGTTTATACCCTCTGTTCCTCAGTGAGTAGGTCAGCACTGAAGATGTATATTTATCTAAATTTACATGTTTATTATCTAAATTTCCTAAAGAGAAAATTATGATATACATCCCTGATCTTCCTTACTGTTATTTATTGGATGCTGTGGCCTCGTTTGTAAACTAAGGCAATTAGCCTTTTGCCCCAGTTCCCTTGGCTTTGTTTCATAACTGAGTCTCTAACATAATGTTGTTTCATATATTCATTTTGACAGCAATAATCATTTTGGTTCTTCTACAGTAGATGATGTATGGAGGGTACTGCTCACCAACAGATTTTCTCCAGCATAAATTCATGGGCTTTAGACAATGCGGAGTAAATTTCCAATATGATACCCTGATTAAGCACAACTAAACGTATTGGGGTGCTGTCATTTCTGTAAAGCCTATGAAAAGCATTTGGAAACATGATACAGGAGCTACGATTGGCAAACTGTGAATATGCTGATAAATAAATCACCATTCATAATTACAAAAGCTTATTAATTTAGAAGCTGCTAAAGAAGCAAGGGTTTTTTTTTTCATGTTTACTAGATTTTGTGAGAAAGAGCAAATCTTATTAGAGCTTGATTCATACCTGAAAAAACTCAAACAGATTTGTACGTATACATAGTGAAGGCTTTGACAGAGTTCCTGGAGGTTCCTATTTGTGCTCTTGCTGGTATTTGCATTGCAGATTCAGAGTTTCTGTGTCCTTTTCTTTTTATCCTGGGGACATTGTAATGCAAATCTTAATGTCTTTCCAATGCTTGGCAATTTGCATCTTTGAAATCTGAATCATTGTGAGACACAAGAGAATTATATAGTGAATATATTGATGTGCTGCAAGACACAAACTTGAGTCTCCTATAATGAAAAATTCTGATATTCAAAAGTGGCACCGATTTGGTTCTTATTTGGTATTTCATTCCTTTAAATCCACTGTGTTTCGCTCTTCTATGTTTTAATATGGAGCTGTAAAACAGTAAAAACAATGGTGACATCGCCAGTGTATTGCTAGGATAAAGTAATCAGTTTTGTATTTCCCTCTCTGAAAAAAAAAAAAAATTAGATAGAGAAACAGGAATTGCTACAATTTTAAGAAATTCCTGAGAGATGTCTACCTCGCTTACCCCTACACACAGAAACACAGACTTACCTGAATTGCAATAATATTGAAAGACTTTCCTATATTATTAGCTCTACATTTTTCTGCATAATGCTTCTCATGTCGAAGAAATAAGAATTGCTAGTTCTTTGCATTTCTCACATTGTTCTGGAGGTTATAAAATATTTATTCTTTCTTGCTAGTGTAATTTTTTTTCTTATCTCCAAATAACAAAGCACTGATTAAGTGCATGATTAGTATGCAAATCGTGCCATCGCCAACAGATTTGTAATACTTAGCGGATATGTAATTGTAATGGTCTAATTCAAGAGAGAGAGTATTTTGGTAAATTTCTTGTGAAAATCAAGGAAACAAAGAATCTTATTTTCTCTGAGTCTGATTAATAAACAGATATCAATATATGCCTAGAAAATTTGCAGGTTGGATTTCTGGGAGTGGGAAGTCATTGCATTAAAACTCACTGAATGTGCTTAAATGCACATAACTTTCATCCATCAGCATTATATTCACTTATTCTTTCTCCGTGGCCATTAGTAAAAGACATTTATCTTTGTCATTCTTAACAGCCACTGGACTTCGAGACCAAAAAATCCTATACTCTAAAGGTAGAAGCCGTCAACATTCATATTGATCCTCGCTTCATCAGTGGAGGACCATTCAAGGATACAGCAACGGTAAAAATTGTAGTAGAGGATGCTGATGAGCCACCAGTCTTTTCACCACCTACTTACCTACTGGAAGTGCATGAAAACGCTGCTATTAACTCTGTGATCGGTCAGGTGACTGCCCATGACCCTGACGTGTCTTCCAGTCCTATAAGGTAGCGCTGCTTTAAAGTTCTCTTTGAAAAAAACTGCTGGCAGAATACTGAGTATATTTTCCCATACATTGAATGACACTGTTTATGTGTCATTTTATTTCTATGAAAACGCTTGTATTGGATTTGTTTTATGATGTTAGATGTATCAGTTCAGATCATTTTCAAAATCACAAAAATGCTCCTTGCCACATGAGTACTCTTATGAAATGGCAGGAATGCAATGAAAAGAAGAAATAGGGTGTATGAGGTCGGATGGGGTTGAATCATCAGTGTGCATCTCCGCAGTTATTTTGAATTATCTGCTAGGGTCTGTGCTGACAATACTGGCTTTGTTCCACGTAGTCACAAGGTAGTCAAAATGTATTTCGTATTCCTTCGGTGAAACCCATTCCTGGTTTAAAGATAAAAAGTCAGAGATGATTATGCCCATGTGACTTTTGCATCTTTGATTTATAAAATCTCCCATTTTTGATCTAACTGGAACAAAACCTGTTATTCCAGTTCCATCAGATCAGTGCTTTCTATCTCATTTTGATGAGCACACATCTTTCCCTCTCCCTTTGTAATGGTTAGTATGGTACAATGCGAGTGTTCCCAAAGCACATTTTGTGCTGTATAGGACTGCCTGCTAAAAGCATTATGAAAACAAACACCAAAACATCAAAGTCATAGTAAGGCATATTTCATAGAATCAGAATGTTTTGGGTTGGGACTTTAAAGCCCATCCAGTCCCACCCCCTGCCATGGGCAGGGACACCTCCCACTAGATCAGGGGCTCCAAGCCCTGTCCAGCCTGTCCAGGGATGGGGCAGCCACAAATTCTCAGGGCAACCTAGACCACTGTTTCACCACCTTCATCATGAAGAATTTCTTCCTAATGGCTAATGTAAATCTTTCCCCTTCCAATTTAAATCCATTTGGAGAAAATCTATTTAATAACAGTCATCACTGTCCATTAATCTCCTAACGAATTTAACCCGTGTGAGTGGTCTTCAACATTGTAAGGATGGATGATGCTAATTGTTATAATTCATCACTTGATATCATTTTCTAATCATTGTCATCTACGTCAGGTTTGTTGCATAGCCAAAATTTCAACCTTTATTTCAGGGACCTACACATTGCAATATCACTTTTTTGCATTTTCATAATCAGAAACTCAGAATTTCCAAGATTTGGATGTATTAGAACTTATATATAAAGAAGTCGGAGCATACGTTGGAGTCTCTCACTTCCTAATCATCCTTTCAAAACTAGCTAAATGTAGCATTAACTATGATAGATTTCTATATAATTTCATTGATTAGTATATTTTCTTCTGCAGCCCACAGCCCAGGCAGCGTTGATGGGCACCGTGTTTATTTTTTTATCAGAGGAGCTCTCAGGATGATCAAAGCTGCTAATCTGATCACAAAACAGGAGAAAAATGAGAGTAGTTGCTCACGTTAGAAACATGTTATGTAAACAGTAGACAAATAATAGAGAATACCTGGAGTTCATTCTATCATGATCGAAGCAGTGGCTCCCCTCCTCATTTTATTACCATTGCCCACTGGCATCTGTGAGAAAGGGCTTGTGCCGCCACTACAAAGACAAGATCTTCTGAAACATGTGTGAAACCAGCCGTCGTGCCAGTGAGTTGGCTTTTCTTCCCTTTATTCCAGCTCAATAGTAATTTCTCTTCAATTTAACCCTAGTTCTTTCCCTCTACACCTTCCTGCTTTGCTCTTGGCTTGGGCCCGTGCTCTTCTGCCTCTTGATTGTGTCCCCTTTGTCCCTCATCTCTGCCTGCCCTCAACTCTGGTTCAATTTTACATTGGCTATTTTTCCAGTCTTGATTTACTTCCCTGGAATTCTTTTCTAGTCCTGTCCCAAACTCCTAATGATTTAGGCCAGCTACAAGCTTACCTATGTCCTAAAATTGAGCCTCTTTATACTGTCCAAGCCTGAAAAATTGAATCAAGTAAAATATTTACTTCTTTGCCTTTTTTTAATCATTTTATAGATCAAGGTGGTTTCGAATTTTTAAAAGCAGAAATATTTTAGATGTGCAAACTGAACTAGAATATTACTACTTTATCAGGACATATAGGGATGATATACATGAAACAGCATTGGTGAAAATTCATTACATTTAAATGAAAAAGTAATTAATTAGTGTGACACGTTTCCTTTTAAAATACTTTATGCAGGACTTTATAAGATTTAATTTTTTCCACTATATTGGCTCGCTAGCTAATTAAAGAATATACAGAGCTTAGTTTTGTATACAACTTTGGTTTTTTTCTTGTTTGCAAATCTCATTAATTTGGCTTTATAAGATAGCTCTGGAAAGTCCAAATTCCTTTTTTTTGGCATGAAAAAGAGATTTCGAAGGTGGGAATTCTACAGTTATGGGAGTAAAGCTATTCACCAGAGACAAGTAGGGGGCAGAAATGCAATCATTTCATTTCTAATTCAGGACAAAGTTGGAACATGACAGGTTCTGACAAAAATAGGGGGAAACATTTTTTTGTTAGATTGGAATGTTTCATTTTGATTGTGCATTTTAAGTGTTTATTTTGTTATTATACCACAAATCTAATGTATACTTTTATGTATGCATTCTATGATATGCTTTCAAAGGTATTAAGCATAAAGTAAAAAATTGAAAAACAGATATGAAATATTCTGTTTTGAAAATAATGAGCAGTTATAATGCTGCCTAGACATTTCTTAATGTATATTTCCTTTACAACAGAATTTTATGAGATGACAAACAATTGTTTTCCTTAGGTGTCTATTTTATCCTTATTTTGGTTAGACAGAGCACTTGGTGACATTTGCTATAAAAACCCTGGCAACACAGATGAAACTATGAATCACCTTATGCGCTACCAATACCACATCTGCTCTTATGCACAAAGACCAAGTAAACTCAAGAGAATTGCAGTGCAATAAATGAAAGAAAATATGGATATTGCTGAACATGGAGACATTTTGCTAACTGAGGCATGACACAAAATATTCAAGAATTTAGAAAAAATTTTATGGAAAACAGTGAAAAAAAACTTTGCCTGTGTCTCCTTTTTTTTAAAAAAAAAACCAGAACAACAAAACTTCTATCCAGTACAACAGAAGTAAAGCTTACTTAGAAGAGATGAAACATTCTCTGATCTTTCCATCTCTTGATCTAAAAGGCGTGGAAGCCTATCATAGATTTACAAGCAGGTATATGAGGTTGAACACAAAAAAAAAAACCCCAAGACTGTGTCTGTAACTCACAAATTAACAAATTACTTAACAAATTAAGAAAATCAACTATGATCACCTTTACAACAGTTCCCTTCTGAGCTGACCTGCAGCTGCAATTGATGCTGCTAATGTCCAGAGCAATTCTGTAGATCAGTTTCTGAGAAGCTGTTGAGAATCTCCACAGGTTTTGCTCTCACATCTTCTACCAATGAAAAATGGGTTCCTTTGAGCACCAGCTGGATCCTTGGGACCTCTTTGCCATAAACCTCAAGTCAATAATGGAAAAGTATCCATTATGAATTTCTTCAGTTTCAAAAGAAACTTGATATGAACTTGCTGTTCACTCTTGCACGCTGATGTTTCTGACTCAGGGTCAGAAAATGTCTCTATTTGAGGACCTGTTGTCCACTTGTACTGACTGAAGCTATCGAGCTGAGCCTTGTCTCACTGTGACAGGATAGAACATGTTCTATACCCATGTCTCTATCTCTCCCCTCCTACTCCTGGTTCCTGAGCTATAGGGTTGGTCTCAGGCTTTTTTTTGTCTCGAACCTCGTATGGGTTACCGGTCTGGTTCTGAATATGCCCACCTTATGGAAATCCCTCAAGGGCCTTGTGTCAAATGCAGTTGTGGCAGTTGTTATTGGTCTGACATCTCAGTATCAGCTGAAGAAATTTAGACACGTTTAGATGGATGGGACTAAAGGATGCATGTGTTGCATGGGACTTTTCTCATTGTTGATGTTGAGCCCTAGTTGTGGATAAGCAAAGGTATCTTTGAATGGCTAAGTGGTAATATGATATTCAGCTGAATTATGCTTTCATTATAATTTTCTCCAAGGAATATGAACTCTGTCTTCATGTCAGCTGTTAGGTTAGTCTGACCGTATCTTTCATAACCCAGTATTTTAGCAGCAAACTTTCTCTTTTATCTTTGTTTGCCATTCTGCATGCTTGTTTCCTAGGGGCTTGGCTCACTTTTAAGCCTGTTGGTGAATGGGTTTTATAAATTTGCCTAAAAATTTTAAACATGATCAGTGGTTTGCCTTATTCTAGCCTAGTCATTTCGGAAGAATGCATCAGTGGCTCAGTACATCTTGAGCACACACATCTCTCTCGGGAAAGGGTCCCAGTGAATTCAGCTAAGGTAGCCGGAAAGCTCACTATAGTTTATTTAGTGAGGATGGTACATTCTGGCCTGTAGTATAATAAGGCTTGAAAGATCATTGTCTGTTAGAATACAAATATATTGATTCCAGCAGTAGTTATTTCATGTTTCTGTTGTTATTTTACAACCACAGACTATTTACCTGCAGTAAATTATCTTGGATGGAGCATGATCCAAGAGCATAGAAAAAAGCTTGAGTAATAATCTTTCTTCCTACACTGTCTCTGCCCTCCTATAAATCACTGCCCTTCAGTGTCTTTCTCTGTGGAGAGATAAGCTTCACGATGTCAGGTTTTCCCTATTTGTATCGACAGAGATTTCATCTTTGGCAGCAGTTGATCATTTTCTTAATTCGCAGCAGGCCTTAAAAACCTAGATACGATATTTTCTGCCTCCCTAATGGTCCAGCTGTTTATCTGTCACTAAGTAGCATGTCTGATCTGCCTGGCATTAATAAACAATGGTGATTTACCACTGATGAGGTATCAGTACTGTGATTCAAATCTCAGCAGGTGCAGCAAAAAAGGATTTCTGCTTCCATTTATGTTGATGCAAAGAAAAAATAGATCAAATTAAGTCATAACAGCAGTATCGATAGTGCAGGAGCAGGACTGCGAATCGTTTCCAGTCTCCTGTTAAACCACTATGGGGTTGTTCCTATAATTGCCATAGCAAACCCATAAGCTAACCAAAATATCCCAATAACCTGTGCTGGGTTTATGTCGATTTTAAAAGATATTATTTCCCAAGATATTCTTTTCTCATTTTTAGATATATGCATGTTTTATATATAGCTTATGGATCTGACAGTGCATTCCCATTAAAGAGAGTTACGATACCATTATCGTGAAAAGGAAACTGCAAATGTACTATTAGTTTTCTCAGGTTTATGATACTGCAGGTTTTATTTTTTATTTCGTGCCAAATATTTATCAAATTAAAATCAGGAGAGGGTTTTACCTCTTTGTAGTCTTGTAAAGCCATGTAACTTATGTAAAATTGTTTCATTTTGAATGCTGGTTTTGCATTGTGAATAAATACTGTTGGGATGAGAAGAAATGCAATACAATAAACTCACAGATGTTACACTCATTTTTATAACTTCAGAAAAGGTACTGCCGGAAGACTGTTAATGAAAGTTTAAAAAAGGATTGATCCTTCAAGAAAATCTGTGACTTATCTCAGTGGAATTTATTTCAAGCCCAGGCCAATTGAACATTAAGTAGCTTATAAGCATTTCACATTTTATTTCATTTGTGGACTATAAAAATTGGACCATATAAAAATATGGTTGGACTCAATGATCCAGGAGGTCTTTTCCAACCTGGTGATTCTGTGTGTGATTCTGTGAAATTTCATAAATGTTTGGTATCAGATGAGTTGTTTCTGCATCATTACATAAACATCAAGAATTGAAAGACTGTTTTAAGCGATGACATCTTTAAAAAAGTTATCATTTACTGCCTTTCTTGTATTTTCTTGAGTGACACCTTAACCCTGTGAAAGTCTGTAAGGTATTTTTTACTAACTTCACTAGTACCAGACTTTTACATCTAATACTTTAATTGAAACTAGGGAGACATCAAAATAAGGTTAAGATACATTTTCAGAAATTATTGCCTGAAGTTAGGCACCTACAGCTTTATTCTTCCACGTGAGTGACCTGGTTTTCTGAAGTGTTGAGGGTAGTAAAATCCCCATCAAACCATTGAGAACTGAGTATGTGGAGCTTGCTCGAAAATCAGTTTACTAAAACATCCAAATATAGTTGCATGTACCTAGCTTTAGGCAAATATATTTGGAGTTTACTTTATATTTTTATGTTATTTGTAACAAAACTACTCATTTTTAGGAGAGTAAAACTACTTCTTAGAGTTTAAAAACTTAAATGTGTAACAAAACCCATTTCCTAGTTAAAAGGGGGGCAGGTCACTCTGAAGTCCATTAGTTGTTTAATGTCTTGCCAGCATGATCATGCTAACCTTGATCTTTAATGATAGTCTTTAACCATATAAATGTTCAGGTCTTGATAGATTTTCATAAGGTAGAACTAATTTTTGAAAGTGAATTGTATCTTATTTTGTGGATTGCACAAGCAATCTAATTGCAAGGTATTTCTCATTCTCAATATGAAAATACCTGACACTGAAATAAAAGATGAACGCTATAGGCCTAAACTTTGAAATCAGATCCTAATGCTGTGTTTATCAAATCAATCGTGTTATGCTGGAATGAGTTTGAGTTCATCAGAATATTTTTATTGTAGGAAGGAACTACAAGTTCCTATAATAAAGGCACTTCCAAATCAGATTTTTTTTTGAGGAAATTGCTTATGGTAAAGCATAAAATGGAATGGAATAACTGATTTTCAGATAACTGTGCCATTGTCACTCTAGCAAAATATGCTCTTGTTCTTTTATCAGTGAATTTAACAGCATATTTGCAAAAAGTTGAAATGTAATGAGAAACTGACAGTCTGAGTCACTTTTCTGACCACTGTATAATGTAATCCAGGCTGATACTGTATCCCAACTCAGCCTATTATGCCTAGATATAATGCAGAACAGATGTAAAAATTGTCAGTGCATGCTGTTAGGCACTGTAATACATAGACACAAAGGCTTAAAAGGCTTTTATATAAATCCACAATTAGGATTCAGTAAAACCCCTTGAAGTCAATTTTTGTTGAACCATATCAATAGTTTATCACTAAACTCTCATTTCATACCTTTCCTGTCAAAAAATTGGAAGGCTTAATTTTGTGATTTAGTTTCCCGTTGCGAATAATACATTAATAAAATAACTCTGTAGAAATGGACAAACACAAAAGCTTTCCTGGAGATCCTGCTCTGAGGTTTAAATCATCATCCTGCTTAATGCACGGTTGGACTGATCTACTGGAGCACTTTCTTGTTGTTAAGCTGGCTCTGTTTAAGCTGCATAATTTGCCTGGACATTCAGATTTCCAAACTCTGACTACCTGTCAGATTAAACCCTTTTTTTAGTTAAAAATCAGTGATGTCAATCTATAAAACAGTCAGCCCCTCCGTGTATGTAGGGTTTTATAGGAAAACAGTGATCTACCAACTGTGTTCTGCTCATGGAGCTGCTTGAACCATAACCAAATAATACACTTGGTGAATAGCTCATGCTTCATTAATCTGAAATTTATTGGTTAAATAATACTATTCAGTCCTTTTTAAAACAACCATGAAGCCCACCATTTTTGTGTGCTTCATACCTTATTGTTGAAATTATCAGCAGTTGCTGTGAATACCATAGAAACTGTCTAATAAATGTGATGGATTGTGTAATTAACTCTTGATCAGCACTGTTTTTCAAAGATGTTACCCAGTTAACCTGAGGGCATTTTATGACCTTCACACTGGGTATACAGCTAATTAGTCCTTGGGCAATAATTATTAAGATTTTTTACTCTCAGTTTGTCATTTTGTCTTATAAATTATTATTCTATCGAGCTTCAATGGCTTTAAAGTGGAGAGGGGAAGATTTAGACTAGACATTAGGAAGAAGTTCTTCATGGTGAGGGTGTGGAGGCCCTGGCGCAGGTTGCCCAGAGCAGGGGCGGCTGCCCGGTCCCTGGAGGTGTTCAAGGCCTATGTTGACTATTCATAAAGGCTTGTGGTGATAGGACAAGGGGGAATGGATATAAACTGGAGAGGGTCGGATTTAGATTAGAAATTAAGAGGAATTTCTTCCCCATGTGACTGGTGAGGCCGTGGCCTAGGTTGCCCAGGGAACCCATGGCTGCCCCATCCTTGGAGGTGTTCAAGGCCAGGATGGATGGGCCTTGGGCAGCCTGGTCTGGTGGGAGGTGTCCCTGTCAATGGCAGGGGAGTTGAAACTAGATGATCTTTAAGGTCCCAACCCTAAATGTTCTATGATTCTATGAAGGCCAGGTTGGGGCTTTGAGCAACCTGATCCAGTGGGAGATGTCCCTGCCCGTGACAGGAGTTGCAACTGGGTGGTCTTTAAGGTCCCTTCCAGCACAAACTGTTCTATGAATCTCTGATTCTATGATTCTCAATCCATTTAGCTGAGAAACTGCAGCTCTCAGAGGGCTCCCTAAACTGTCTTGTGACTGAATGGATTACACTAGGTTCATTAAGTAGATTACTGGGATGTCTGTTTTGTAGGTTTTCCATTGATCGGCACACTGACCTTGAGAGACAGTTCAACATTAATGCAGAAGATGGGAAAATAACGTTGGCAACACCACTGGACAGAGAAACAAATACGTGGCACAACATAACTATCGTGGCTACTGAAACTAGTAAGTATTTGTGTCAACTGACTTATAGTTCTTTTGGGTTTGTAATCAATCTTAACAGTGTATGCAGTGGAAAGTATCTACTGAAGTATCTACTGAAGTATTTACTGAAGTAGATACTTCAGTAAAAATGTTAAACTGGAATTGTAAATGACAAAATTTTTGAAAAGAAACTTGATTTCTGCTGAAGTTCCATTTCTTATAGTTTTCAAAACTGCTTTTTCTCAGAGAAGACAGTGGTATGGAATTTGCAGGGTTACTTGAGTATGTTTGTACAGGATATATACGCTAAATTTTAAAAAATGTGTTATAAAATCCAGTACCAAAGCAGATGGGTAATGTTTCATGAAAGTAGTCCTATTTGATACATACAGATAAATTTATTCATATATGGCTATAAGCAACAGCTTGGACTGCTCAAATCTGCAAAACTCTGGTGTCTGATCTGTACGCCAGGAGTGTCACCTGTCTGGGATATGGGTCCTAGATTCCAATAAAGAAGAATAATTGATTAATATGGAATTGTAAGCCCTGCTGACAGGATCACATATGACATGATTTATTATTAATGTTAGCGCTGTGGTTTGGACTATAGATTTGACATAAACATATTGCAGCAAAAGAACAGATTCGGAATATAGGTCCATGACCCCATGTCGTTGTCTTAACTGAAGTTCACTAGCTATGAAAGTGTTTCTGTTGATGTGTCTATTCCACAATCAGTGTACGTGCATCATTCCAATATGTGCATACAAACTTGATGCACAGCTGGAGCACCTCCCATATGAGGACAGGCTGAGAGAGTTGGGGTTGTTCACCCTGGAGAAGAGAAGGCTGTGGGGAGGCTTTAGAGCAGCTTCCACCACTGAAAGGGGCTCCAAGAATGCAGGGCAGGGGCTCTTGATCAAGGAGTGCAGGGATAGCACAAGGGAGAATGTTCTTGAGCTAAAAAAAGGGGAGATTGAGTTGAGATCTTAGGAAGAAATGTTTTGCTGTGAGTGTGGGGAGGCCCTGGCTCAGGTTGCCCAGAGCAGTGGTGGCTGCCCCATCCCTGGAGGGGTTCAAGGCCAGGTTGGATGGGGCTTGGAGCCCCCTGATCCAGTGGGAGGTGTCCCTGCCCATGACAGGGGTGGGACTGGATGGGCTTTAAAGTCCCTTCTGACCCAAACCATTCTATGATTCTATGACACATTGTTGTAAATATATTTTTCTTCAGAGCGTGATGATCAGTGCTGTTAATTCTTGCCTGTAGAAAATAGGGTGAAGTTAACGCTTGCTTGTGTCTTTTTTAAAGTATATAGTAGTATGATACAGAACTTATAATCCTCGGTTTTGTAATAGTGAGGCTTTGAACATAATGAATGGGAGGGTAAGATATGCTTCCTTGGCCCATTTTTGCTGTCCGGTATTTTTCAGTGGTATTTGTTTTCAAAACCAAACCTTAAGAATCCACAATCAGTAACCATAGTGGCACCTGTAAATGAGAAAGATGGGTCTGAGTATCAAGTGGGCTCTCAACTTACAACCCCTGTAAGCCATCTTCTTATGACCTACCTTAATAGTTTGTTTATTTCATCACCAGTAATGCAGTAGCTAATTAACAGTGACCTGTTAATTCCTGTTAAATCTTGCAGGCAAACACCAGTTTGATAAATTATCAAGAATATTTGCTGTTTGCAGGAAAGCCAAGCCTAGGCAGCAACTCAAACTTTGTACAGAGAGAAAGTAAACTCTAGTTTCCTATGGCATATTTTGCCCAGGTTAATATTAAACCAGTTAATTTTGATGTTTTTAAAGGAGAAATTTATAAAACTTCCATACTAATTTTCTCAAGACGTGAGGAATATTGGATCATGAGATTTACCAATGGCATGGAAAGCAGAGTTTTTAGTTTGTAGTTCAAAGTTTTCAGGTATCAAAATAGTAAGGTGTAAACTGAAGTAATTTTATGTTTTGCTTTGTCCAAAAATTAAAAAAAGAACAAAAGAAAGGGAATAATTTTTCAAGAAACCCCTCCGATTAATCTCTCAATCTCCCTTATGAGCGTGTCAGAGCAAAGTTAACAGAAGTGCACTTCACTAAGTGACAGCTGAATCAACTCTGCCTGTTGCATCTTCAGATTTTTAAAGCATAATTATACTCTAGAATTTTGTAAGAAATCAGCCTCGTCATTAGACTTCATGGGAGCCTCAGTATCTATCACTGTTGTAAAATTGCCTCTTATCAGGCTGGCTATGAAAATAATAACTCCAATCTTGTTCTAAGCATTTGTGTTCCTGCTGATGGCTTATTTTTGCATTCCTAATATGATTATTTTACATTTACATAAAACAAGAGCTTAATTTCATAGACTACTATCTTTGCTTATTTAAGAGAAATTATTTTTAAGCTTCTCATGCAGAAACTATATTTGTTCATAGAACTGTCAAGCAGGAGAAAATGGGCATTTTTAGATTTATTTTCCAACACTGTAATAAGCAAAATCTCTGTTATAAAATAACAGAAATCTGTTGGAGTCAGACACAAACAGCAAATGAACATACAAAGTGTGCCATTATCCTGCTTTCACTGACAATAATATTAATGCACTGCTGATGTCGCCCATAGAAATAAATTTGTCAGCATCATTCATACAGGAGCATTTTCTCTTCCCAGGCCAGCTGCTTTTCAGGTTCAGTTCAAGCCTCACCTGTACTCCTGTGGGCAACAATCAGATTGTTTCATCGACATTACACTTGCTTACTAATCATAAGCCATCATATTGGTTTTTTATTCTTCATTCACAGCATGGTAGATCCTAACTATACCCTGGTTTGTCAACATTTTCATAAATAAACACCAAGTTTTGCCAAAATATAAATCACTGTTTCAGAACTTGATGCTGGTAAGGTACCTGCAGCTAAATTTGTGCTTTAAACAAAAGTAATTTGGAGTAGATTTCTGCTGCTACCATGAAAATGTTTTTTTATTATTTTTATCATCTCTCAGCCACTGCCTCAGGTGCGAGTCTTCTGAGATCGCTCTGGCTGTATTTAGCATAACTACCTGCTGGCTGGACTGGATAACCTTAGAGGTCTTTTCCAACCTTAATGATTCTATTCTTCTGCATTTGCACCTGGCTTGAGGATGAAGACTTCTAGATTCAGACTGGCTGATCTCTTTGAAAGCAATCAGATTTAGAATGTGTGGATAAGTTTAAACATACTGCTTCTTTTTAGTCTGAGTGAACTTAATGCTTTTAGGTTGTCGTGGTTTAACCCCAGCTGGCAACTCAACCCCACTCAGGTTCTCACTTTCCCCTGGGAGGATGGGGAGAGAATCAGTAGGGTACAACTGAGGAAACCTGTGGGCTGAGATAAAGATAAATTGTAGTAAGTAAAGGAAAAGGTATGCACACAAGCGAAACAGAAGAAGGAATTAATTCATTACATCCATTGGCAGGCAAGCAGATTGGTAACCATCGTTTGTAACAGTTGCTTGGGAAGACAACCACCATCACTCTGAGGGTTACCCCTTCCTTCTTCTTCTCCAGCTTTATATACTGAGCATGATGCCGTATGCTATGGAATAACCCTTAGGTCAACTGAGGTCACCTGTCCCAGCTGTGTCCCTTCCTAGCTTCTTGTGCACCCTCAGCCTTCTCACTGGTGGGGTGAGAAGCAGAAAAGACCTTGACTGAGTAAGAACTGCTCAGCAATAACAAAAACATCTCTGTGTTATCAACACTGCAGCACAAATCACACAGCCCCATACTGGCTACTATGAAGAACATAAACTCTATCTGAACCAAAATCAGCACGTCCTCCACCCCTTATTCCATACCATTTACATCATGCTCAGGTTTCACACTATCCAATGCATTCTCATTACCCACTGCCATCCTTCCCATCCTTTGGTCTGATTTATAGATAGCATTCCTTAAGTCTATGGACCACACCTTTGAAACGTCTATAAAATGTCCATAATGTTCACTTCACTTCAATTTTGTTTGTTGAGTTAATTTAGTCCATGACTTTGGGCTCTAACTGTTATGGTGGCCACTCAGCCCCTCAGCTGTGCTGTGTTGAGTGGAGCTTTTGGGCGCCAAAGCCAGGTCAGATTGGGTCACTGCTGCACTTGCACAGCTTCATGTAAGGCTTGGCCTCCACTGGTGCGGTTGGTTCCTGCTATAAAAATTCCTACAGCATGCATCTCAAGTGAACTCCTCCTCTTCCTCCTAGCCTAGCTATTAACAAAGAGTTCTGCTTCAGTAATTCCCATAATATGCAACTAAAGTCATGGGTTACAAGAATTTAAAGGTATTTTCATTAAAATCTACACTCCTGGTTCCTTTGGACCAGACCACAGGGTTTAACATTCAATAAACTCCACCTCTTGCTCCTCCTCTGGCTTGGACTTATCCACAGACTGCAGTCCCATAGGGTTGTCCTTGCTCCAAGTGGATTCTTATCTGTGTGCTGGAGTCTCTTCAGTGGTATAAATCTTCTACAGCCACAGTCGCTTTGAGATGTACCCATTCCAGCGTGGCCTTACCCATGGCTGCAGACCCTCCAGGGGGAGGGTCCAGTGCTGCTGGAGCACTTCGAGCACCTCATCCACCTGTCCCTTAAACACCTCCAGGGAAGGTGACTCAACCAACTCCCTGGGCAGCCTCTGCCAGTGCCCAGTGACTCTTTCTGTGATTTTTTTTTCCTAACGTTCAGCCTAAACCTCCCCTGGTGGAGCTTGAGGCCATTCCCTCTTGTCCTGTCCCCTGACATTATGGAGAGCCACTGATACTTCAAGGTGTATATGCTGCAGCATGGACTTACCTACAGCCACAGATACTTCAAGGTGTACTTTCTCCAGCCACTGGCTTGTCTTCTGACCTTCAGAGGCAAACTTGCTGTGACACAGACATAACCATGGCCACCGATGCTTCAAGATGTGCCTGCTCTGGTGTGAGCTTGTCCATTAGGAAAAAAAATTTCACAGAAAGGGTCATTGGACACTGGAACAGGCTGCCCAAGGAGGTGCTTGAGTCACCTTCTCTGGAGGTATTTAAGGCACGGGTGGACGAGGTGCTGAGGGACATGGTTTAGTGTTTGATAGGGATGATTGGACACGATGATCCAGTGGGTCTCTTCCAACCTGGTTATTCTATGATTCTATGGCCACAGACACTTTGGGATTTCCAGCTCCTGCACAGACATCCACATCAACTCGAGTTCACACTGGAGTTTCAACCCATGCAGCGCAGGAACAGCAGCGATGCCCTGGCCACCTGCCAGCCCAGCCGCATCACCACTGCGGTTATCGGAATGGTCCCAGGCATGGAAGAGTAAGGTGATAAGCAGGACAGCAAGCAGCAGAAGTAAAAAGCAGCCACTAACAAGCATTAAACTCTAACCTACAGCGAAGCGAGCAAGCCCCGTGGCAAGCACAGTGGTCTGCCAGTTAATAGCTAAACAGCAGTAACAGCTATAAATTTGATCTAGCACATTCTAATCAAATCTAGCAAAACTAGGTGTAGAAACAAAAAAAGCATGAGCCAGTGGGTACTGTGACTCTTTTCTGTAAGTAACAGCGGGCGAAAGACCAGTTTGGGGGTTTTTAAAAGAAGGACATTTCCTATTCATAGGCAAGTGCCTGGCTAGTTCTAATTCAAAATAAATCCATGCTATTGGCTCCAAATTGTATTCTAGAATCATAGAATAATTAAGGTTGGAAAAGACCTCTAAGATTATCCAGTCCAACCATCAGTCCAACACCACTGTGCCTACTAAACCATCATGTTCTAGGACCTGTGCAAAGTGAGACGTTTTTGGAGTTGATGCTGCCCTCCTTTCATTCTCCCACCACTAGCAGACTCCTTCCAGCCTCTGTGGAGTCATTTCTTCTCATCTTCAGCCTTTCTTCTTGGGTGATTAACTGTTTAGACAGACTAAAGAAAAGTTGCCTTGAGTGGCTCTTTCTTAGACAGTTGCTTGAACTTTTGTTTTGCCTTTATCTTCTGGTTCTCACAATAGGTAGCTGAGTTGCATATAGTTTTACGCCACCTGTTTAAATCATGGAATCTGTGTTGCATACTGGTTACATGCTTCCTACAGATAATTCTTCAAATATCTCATCCATCTAAATCTTTTTTTCCAGTCACTAAAGGTGAAAAAATGCAAAGAATGATCAGTGAAAAAGACTGAATTGCAAGCGATTAACATGGAATAGGCAATATTTAGGGGATGGTTTCAGTATTTCAGATTTAGTAAACACATTTTCCATCAATTTATGGGAAAATCACTAGATAAATTCCTTCTGCAGCTTTGATCCTCTCAACGACTACCCTTAAATCTGTCTACTCTTAAATATCCTATTGCTTTTGCACATACTTTTCTGTGTTATAATTTCTTACATTTCTTTCTTGTATTGTCAACTTAATCTTTGCTTCTTTATTGTTCATTTTTTTCCTCTCCGGTCACATGGTGACTCCTCTGTGTTGATGAATTCTGTCACATGGATATTTAAGAGAAGAGAATATTACAAAGAACTTTAAGCTTTTTGGAGGATTACTTTGAAACACAGATGCAGGATTCAGAGAACAAAAACATATATTAACACTCGTGGCAAGACAAGTACTGAAAGTTATTGCATCTATGAATTGTCTTAAACTTTCTCTCTGTGTTGCAATACATCCAAGTTTACTTCGCTGAATGGGTCAGGAGCAGGAACATCTCAGTAATCACAGGTTAGAGGAAGCAAGCTCACTGACAAAATGACCTGTCCCCGAGAATGTACCTTTAGGTCTGCGGATATAGAAGGTGAACTTTGTTTTCTGTCACTGACTCTGGACTTTAAATACTGGACTAATGAGATTTCTCATTGGTTTGCTGTGTAGTTGAGACTTACGTGAGCGTAAAATCGTGTGTCAAGGCTGGGGGGTTTATTTTAGCTATAGATGCTTGAGAGAATGGAGCAAGATACAGGTTTGCTTTGTCAGTCAGGGCAGGATATAGCTCTCTGAAGCTGTGTCCTGAAGGAGAAAGGAATCTGAGGGCACATGCAAGTATTCTCTGAGAGACGGAATTACAGTGCAGTAAGAATGAATGATTAACTTACAGACGTTTCTTTTGGTGCATCTTTTTTGTATGTACAAAGGCTCATCACATCTTTGGTTCTTTGGAACTTTTTTGAAATGGAATTTTCTACCATTCAGTAAAATCCAGTAAATTCAGGATCCTTGCAGTTATATGTGACCCATTCATCACAACACACAATGCATTTTTTAGTTTGTATAAGTTACAATTATCTCTCTAACTGCTGTTCACATTGCCAGGTTTGCGTCGCTTGCGCTAACCCGTTAGCAATTTTGCTGGGCAGTGAAGCAGAGCAGAGTGCAGGTTGGGATAACCTGCCTAGTTTTCTCTCAGTTTCTTTTACAGGTTTTGCAGTACCTAGCAAGTTATGTGCAGTACTTAGCTACTGTTATAAAAGAAAATCAAATACCTGTAATTTATTTATTAGAGCATTTTTGCCACAGTTTACATAGATTCTGAACAGAGTTAGAATTACGGATTATTCAGGCTCTCAGAGCGTCATACATGTGTAAGGTATAGAGTAATGGAACTATCTTCTTTCTGCCTCCAGATGGATTAACATTTCCAGCTTCTAATGGCTCCAACAGCCACATTGCAGATAATTCCCCAGCATCCTCACTGTCTCTCTCATTAATGCTCTGTGCTTCAGTCATTGTTGGCTAATTGATATAACAAACGCCGTAATAAATGGAGAACTAATGTAGTTTGAAACTAAAGCAAAGACTTACCTCAGAGAAGCTGTTTTAACTTAGGCAAGAAAAAAGTGTATTAGTAACATAATTCAACTGCACAATGTTCCTCCAATTCAAATATGAATATCCTGGTATTTGCATACTCAGCCCTCCTAAACTGTAGCTGAAACCTGTGTGAGCTACAGGATTAAAATGAATTC
The DNA here is from genome assembly GCF_032191515.1 of Phaenicophaeus curvirostris. Classification (NCBI taxonomy): domain Eukaryota; kingdom Metazoa; phylum Chordata; class Aves; order Cuculiformes; family Cuculidae; genus Phaenicophaeus; species Phaenicophaeus curvirostris. The sequence continues at coordinate 3,577,382 of NC_091405.1, read as the reverse complement.
TTTGAGAATAAAAAAGTATACTAGAATGTGTTCACTATTAGCCATGCTTCTCTTGAACACTGTTTTTAAAAAATGAAATAATGCTTTTCTCAAGAATGCACGTATTACATAGCAGGAACGCACTGAATGGTGCATAGATTCCAACAAGGAACAACTTGTAAATGTATAGCAGGTGGCAGCCTCTGAGATTTGTGCAAAGCTCACCAACCAGTAACAGAAACCATGGCCCATAAAATTTAAAGCCAACTAAATGGTGATCTCTTTGAAGTCCCAAGCTTTCTTTCACCTGACATCATACTGAGTGGGCTACTCAAGATTTATATTGTCTTCTTATGTCCATGGGCAGCACTGGCTTCCTTGGACTGCACTCAGGTTGGATCTCAGGTACTGTTTGTGAGGTACTACTGAGAGCATGTTCCAGTCTAGGCAAGGTTCCTTTGTTACTAGGATAGGCTGAAGCTGCTTCAGCCTTCCTGGGAAGTACAGGGATGGAGTGCACATCCATTTGCTTTGTTGCATCAGGTTACTAGAAGTCTGTTCTAAAACTTCTCCCTTTTCTCCAACTCAGTGCACCACATGCAGCAGATTCTAAAACCACTGCAGGCCTGCCTGGGAGAGGATGTTTCTCTTAGCCTAGAGCAATGCTTTTAGCCAAGTTTTAAATCTCTGAATGAGGAGTTTTAATGGAATTTCTATTTTCCTTATTCTCCAGGCACTACAGTCACAGAGCTATTATTTTCATTTTGATTGGCTGTTTTATCAAATGATTCTTGGTATTCAGCTTCACTTGCCAAACAAAAAAAATACCAGTGGCTGGCTAAGCCCCTGCCCAAGTATGTGGCAAAGCACCAGATCTGCTACACCGAAGAGAAAATCTTATGAATTTTTAGTCAAAAAAGTCATAGAGGACAATATAGACCAGATCATAGAATCATAGAATAACCAGGTTGGATGATCTTGCAATAGAAATGATGATTTGACCACAATAAATATTTTCTAGGCATAGAGTGTAGGAATCTCAAGGACAATGCTCTGGGCTCTATCTGACAAAGGTAATTACCTGTACCGGCTGCATTCTTTAGAAATGAAGAAGTATGAGGCAATTTTATCACCTAATGGGAAAGGGCACAAAGCCAGGAAGGCTCTTTATGGTTTACCAAGAATATAAATACAATAATTGAATCATCACCCTGCACATGCTCTACTAAAGCTACATATATTGTATATTCCTTTAAAGAAAATGAGGACACTAATTAAAAAGGAAGAGAGACATAATTACTCTTCAGAATAAGTCTTCAGCTACAATGTGCTGTTTAATGCCATGAATACCTGTGCTCATGCTTTCATTTATTTAATTTTGTTTAGCCTTTTATTGTGAAAAATACTGTAGACATTATTAGCAATAATTCTAGCATTTTAGGGAGTTACTTTGCTGCATCATATAATTACCTCTAATTTAGGACTGAGTAAATTTCAGTAAGTTTTAGAAAGAGAAGGAAATAAGCCTTTATGGAGGTTTAAACAGGAAAAGCTCAGGAATATTAACCTTTTTCGCTTGACCCTTTTTTCTCCAGCTTAGTGGAACTCAAACTAGATAATCTATTTTTTTTTGTAGTGATACACAGACTTTAGCAAGGTAGTTTTTATTCATTTGCACAGAAATCGAGGGTTACACACAACTCCATAGATTCTAATGGGTCGCAGAGCATTTGCTGCTGGTCAGTGGAGGGCTGGTTTACCAGTAAAGCCAGTTTGCAGTCCTCAGCTATGAAAGTGCACTCAGCTAGATCACAAACCTTCCCATTTTTACTTTTCACACCTCAGGAGTAGCAGGAGAGGTGATCCACATGTATAACAACATGGGAGTGGCCATATTATGAAGAAATATGAACAGGAATGGAGTGTACTTAGGAAGCAATCTCTATATAAAATGGTCTCAGTAGTTCAAGAGTAAGAATTAAATTCCAGTATGGAATGCTGAACAGAAGTTAGCAGCCTCTGATTTCAGAGGAAAACATGTAAGGCAGCTGAGAATAAAGCATCTGATAATTCAGTGCAAAAATAAAAAGTCAGAGGAGGTAATAAACATAACTATGACAAGGAGAAGGAGAGAGATTTGCATGAACAGTCTTGCTTCTTTTATTTCTGGTTTCAGGGCATTGTAAAGCCAGGCTAGATATCTTAGTTCTGGATTTGCAAATATTGATTTCATAAAAAAATGCTGGAACTCAGCAAACTGTTCAAAGCTTAAAACACAAAAGATGAAAATACGAGGTGATGTTTTAGATGGGAATAAGGCTTTCTGGGGCACAAAACAGGTAAGCATGCAAGCACAGAATACAAGGGTCATTAGCTAAAATGTGCTTGACTAATTAATGTGAAGTACGTTTGTTAATTGCTTTGAGCCAACTGGAGGCCTGGTTTAACTGACAATATATGCATTATATTAGCAAATGAGTGCATTGTGAAACTAGACAAGTGTAGCATAGAATCATAGAATAGTTTGATTTAGAGGCGATCTTAAAGGCCATATTGTTCCAACCACCCTGCCGTGGGCAGGGACACATCCCAGTAGAACAGGCTGCCCAAGGCCCATCCAACCTGGTTGAACGCCCTGGAGGTATTCAACTTCCAGGGATGGGGCAGCCACAGCTTCCCTGGGCAACCTGTTCCAGGGCCTCACCACTCTCATCATGAAGAAATTCCTCCTTATGTCCAGTCTAAATCTGCCTCCTCCAGTTTATCAACATTGTCCCTAGTCCTACCACTACCAGCCTTTGTGAACAGTCCCTCCTCAGCTTTCTTGTAGGCCCCTTTCAGGTAGTGGAAGGTCGCTATAAGGTCTCCTCAGAGCTTTCTCTTCTCCAGACTGAACAACCCCAACTCTCTCAGCCTGTCCTTGTATGGGAGGTGCTCCAGCCCTCCGATCATCCTTGTAGCCTCCTCTAGACACATTCTGACAGCTCCGTCTCCTTCTTATGTTGAGGATTCCAGAACTGGACACAATGCTCCAGGTGAGGTCTCACAAGACAACTGGCCATCTGCACTTCCAATATCCAAATCAGAATTTCTGAAGAAAATATGATTAATCTTAAAAATACTGCATAGTATTCATCTCATTTGATAAGCAGAATTCATCTGCTTCTAAGATGAATGTGGCTATCTAAACTTCACTGTTTTCTGTAAGGCCAAATCTTGGGAGCTGGTCAGAGGGGAGGTTTGTACTGAATATTGGTGTAGTCATTCTTTTTTAAACACATGTGCCTGTAGAATAAAGACTTTACTCAGAATAGCTTGCTCTGAGCTTCTAGTGAAGCTGTTGGGTAGCAAAGGATGACAGTATTTTCTGGCTATCAGAGGAGAGGCTTTTTTAAAGGGACACACAGATGTGGTATGGAGATCTTTTTGCTTATTGCTGAAGAGATGCAAGTAAGAATGATTCGATGCCAAACTCCTAGAACCTGATTCAAATCCAGTGTAGCCAGCAATATTTTATCTGTGAAGGAAATATAAGAGTAATAAAATTGCACTATAAAGAAAATCAGTCCCAGAAAGGAATGTGAACTCTGAAAACAATGACATTTAAACACTTCTGTAATAAATTATTGTTTAATAAAAATTTTTAGGAAAGCATTTTGGTGTCTCATCTATAAGTTAAGGGAGAGATTTAATTTGAGCTGTTAATTATTTTACTTTCAGTCACTAATCATTTAAAATGAAACAATGAGCACATTCCAGACATCTTGCCCTCAATCAGTCTGCTTATTGTTGTTATTATTATTGCTACTAGTCATTATAAAATTCATAGCTAATTATAATTGACAATAAGACCTTGCATATCTAAGTCAATATTTTATAACATTTTAATATGCATGATATATTAGCATATTAGCAATATTATTGCTATAAAGTGTGGGCCAGATTCCTGGCTGTTTTATGCTATTTCAACTCCCTAGGTTAAGCTGGAATTTAGTAACACAGCAGGAAATAATATCTTGGCACATTTGTTGTGTCTTAAAACTTCCTTTTAATCGGTTTTCTTCCTGCCTGTCCATTTGTTTACTTTTGAAGGCAGATCCTTTCCTGTCACTTTGTGGCACCATATTATTTTCTGGAATTTTTTTCTCATTGTTATATTTAGAGATAAAAACCCTGTTAGTTCCTCACAACAATTAAGGAACTACACTGCCTCAGAAAATCTGGAATCCTAATTAGGTTTGTGGTGCTGTAAGCCACAAGAAGTAAAGAACTTGTAGCATTTCATCACACTGTTATTATTGCTAGTTTGTGTAATAAAGGTGACAGAAAGATGTGGTTCTCTATGGTTTTCTGTGGTTCTTTGTTTTACTAACACTTTTTTCCTTGTTATTGGTAGCTGCCACAAGGTAGTGGAAAAAACTGTTTTGCTTGTAGAAGACTGTCTTTTGCTGAATAGCAGCTCTGTAGCTTCCTAGCCGTAGATGCTCCCAGAGATTACAAATACTGTTTTGCTATTGCTTATTCTTGAAGTTAAGTATAATTTTTTACTTTCTATTTTTAATTTTGCATTGGTTGTGGCAAAATTTCTATCTGCATAACTTCAAACATTCAAAGCTTGCCTTTCCTTGTAGTTTTTAAGTCCACTGCTGATAATGGTTAAAACGTAAACCTAATTCTTTCACTCATAACAATTCATCAATGAAATACTTAACACAGTTAATTCCCTGGAAGTGACGTAGCTGCAAACTACGGCCTGAACCGCATACTTGTTTGAGACAAATAAGGCTCAATAACATAGTCCTGTATCCAAAATACAGGTTGTTTTCCACCAGCGCTTTCTTCAGATCGGTCTCTGGATAGATGTGTGGGTGGATGGATGTTGGCAGTGTACTTTTTGATTTTTTTTCCCTTAAGGATTTACTTAGGATCTGTGAATAAAACAGAATTGTTTTCATTGTCATAAACCTGACACGACTATAGCAGCTTCCAATGGAACCTGCTCAAGCAGCTATACTAATAATTTTGTTTGAATTATGTATTTGTTTACTCATATTGATGTGCCACATATATCTTGATTATGTGTCACTGTGAATATAAAGCTCACTGTGGTCAAAATTAGATATGCTGAAGAACGGTCTCTAAGGACTTACTGTTTTCATCCAGAGCTTCTGACAAGAGACAAGTACCCGTAATTGCTACTCAAATATTGAAAAGGTGCTACAGTTTCTAACTAGGATGCCCTTTCCGACTCTTTTCAAAACTCACCCCATCCCTTTGTTCTCCCTCTTCTCCTTCCTAGTGCGTGTGCCACGCAGTCTGATCACTCCCTTATGCAAGATGTAGGTTGCATGTAACGAGCTTGTGTAACCTAGTACCTCTATTATCTAGCACATCTTCTAGCATTTTCTTTTTGTAGTCCATGAAAATGAATAGGAAGTGGTAACATTAAAGTGGATTTTTCAAAATACAAACATTGTGCTTAAAGGGAGACCATCATTCACAGGGACTTGTACTAACCAGAAGCCCTTGAGTTTCTGAGTTGTTGGGTTTTATGGGAACGTGGCATGGGGGATGGGGGGGTTGCCTATGCTTCCCATCCACTCCAGCAGTAAGGTAAATATGAATTAATTCCAGTATCCTCTGCTCCCTCAAGGACAAAATTGCAGTTCACTTGCCATGGCCTCTGTTTCTCAATCACACTGCAACAGTGGGTAACTGTTCCTCTCTGATTGTGCACAGCTAAATTCAAACCAAACAACGACTTTTGATTTTTCTGGGGTTATGGTAGAAGAGACCCTCTTCACAGATGTAAACTATATTTGAGGGGATGTTTTGCTTTTCCAATCTATTTTTGCCTTCTCAGTAGCCCTTTTGATCTATTTGTGCATTCAGACAAGACGATGTCATGCATAAGAAAAAAATAAGTATGATAACTTCTGCAAAACTTTACAAACATTTCTCAGTTCTGCAAATGAATCTTTCAATTCACAGAGGATCAGAGATAATTGCAGAATAACTTATAACTAATAATGTTAGGCTGCTAATAACTGCACAGCTTAATGGTATGAAAAATAACAAAAAGCTTGCATTTGAATGTCAATTTATAGCCTGCCCTCAGATACGTAAAATGAGGGCTAACTGATTCCGTCAATACATATTGTAGCTCCAGGAAAAGAATGTACTGACTTTTAAAAAACATAATGTGCTTATCAAGTTTTATAAATCAGTGTCGATACTTTGAAGTTAACAAAGTACATGGGTTAAGCTCCTGTTTTAATTTAAATTATATTTACGTTTTAAATCTTAGATGAATTTAAATGTAGGAAGTGGATAATGTAATATTAAGGACAAAGACTAGATTAAACTTCCAGAGTAGAAGGAATCTGGCTGACTTCAGTAGAAGCTGAATCAGCCCTTGGCATGGAAGGGAGAAGCGCACACCAATATAGTCTGTTTACATTACTCTGCTACTAGAATGGTAAGCAAACAACTCACAGCACAGTTAGATGGGGTGTCACTGATTGGCATGGATTTGGTGGGACTCAATGATCTTAAGGGTCTTTTCTAACCTCAATGATTCTATTATCAAAAAGAAAAAGAAGATCCATTTGGTCTTTTGGCAGGTGTGCTTCATTTCTCTGCAAATCTTATTCAAAATTCTTATCAGTTCTTAGTTTGTTAAAGAATTTTTGTCTTACATGCACTAATGTGAGGGGGGGAAGAAAAGGAAACCCCACAGAAAATGAAAATGGTTGAAAACTTTGAAGTGGGGGTGAAGAATATGGTCTTGCTTAACTAATGTTTTCTGGCATGGCTTGTGCATCTGTGCCAGGAATTTTACTCTTTCTTGTTTTCTTTTGGTATTATCAGCAACCTGAAATACAATTTGTCCTTTAGTCCTGACCTCTACAACTTAATATGTTGTATTGAAGGTAGGCGTGCGGCCTGTCTTAGTCACCTTTTTACAGATGGAGCTGCTGAACTCTGGAATCCTCTTAACTACAAATTCAGCTTTGAATTCAAGGACTTGAAAATGTAGCCTGTCCTCAGTTTCCCCTCCTCCTTGTCCTCCTTTCCAGGGTACACAGACAAAACGCACTCCTCGCACTCCACCCAGTGAGTGGGTGGGTATGGTTCTCCTGCATTTATCCATGCCTATGGATGATGCATTTTGCAGGAGTCTGGCATCTTTTTCATGGCAATGAGGGGTGGAAAAAATGGACAAACATGAAGGAGGTGGAAGATGTTGAGCAAATCCTTGGTTAAAACTTGTGACTGTCCGTCCATGAGCAGACATGAATAGAACATAACCCAGCATTGCTCTTGACTTGTTCATCTTTCTTCTGGAGACTGTAATAAAATAAACCAAAATGGTCTAAGAAAAAGACAAAACTTTTCAACTGCATTGTTGTTTTTCTCCCAAAGAGTGACTTAAGGAACAAATCTGAGAAATATGGTTCACATCTTTTCCTTGCTGGCTCCCTCCCACACACATGTACACACTGAGACTCACTGCAATCTGTACTCTAATATGTTCTGGTAGGATGAAAAAAATACAAATGGAACATTAATTTTGAAGCAGTTTTTGTTTCTTTTACTAGCAACTTGTAGAGAAGCCTTTCTGCTATGCCTTCATATGTTTATATTAATTTATAGATATCCCACAGCTTTCTGTATTTTCTCAGCCTTTAAAAATACAAGAAGTTCAGAGAGGTGTATATCTTCCTGATAACCAATCTCATTTGGTTGCTTGAACTTTTAACTCAGAAATATCTTATATTCTGTTATTTTTAACAGAAATATCACCAGTTACTGAGGTCTTTCCTGACAATTTCAGAGCCCTTTTCCAGGCACTCAGTCGCTCTTGAATCAGATCATTCTACAGCACTTCAGACAAACGAACATGGTATTTGCTGCAGTATGTGATTTCTGTAGCTAAACATAAATAAAATTGCATTTTCACAATAGCATCCCTCCTTCTCAGGGTTCGTGAAGATAGATTTGTCAGTTTTATATGGCAAAAGACTTTTTTATAAGCAGTGTTTTTGTATAGGTAAAGGATTGCACAAAGAAAACAACCACTAACAGGAGAATTAACCTTGTCCTGCACATAGATTATTTTAGCAAAGTCATCAGATAAAACCTTGATAAAGTCATAGGGAATGGTTCTGTTAAAATACAACTTAATAAGTTTCAAATATAAGAGATGTAAACCAAGTGCCGTTGTTTTTATGAATTCAGTGATTCAGAATTGGTTTGATTTCTCTTTCAGAAGTAGACCTTCCTCTACTTCTCAATATTATTACAGTAGAGATTTCACTGAATCAGGGAAGCATGAAATAGCCATTTCCAAGCAATGTGGTGATGATAATAATAATAAAAGATGTGTTATTTTCTAGGAATCTACTTTCTATTCAGGTACTTAATTTTAGTTAAAATGCAAGACAGCTTATGACTTTTTAAAGAGAACCTTGAAGCAGTTTTGGATGATTTAATTACGCAAAGGAAAACTGTATTAAACTGGAATTTTTGGAGTTAAACAAATTATGAACTTAATTTTGTGCAGCCAATCCCTCTCTGCCTTAAAGACTACTGCTCTTTAGGACCACTTGTATGTGTGTCTGTCAAGGAAAGACAGTGTAGAAGCATTTTAAGTATGTTTATGAACTGCTTAAGTGTTTATGGGAGTTGAACAGATGCATTATGTTCTGTTAGTTATGGCACAGGACCAAAAAGTTGAATTACAAGCTCTAGTTACTCTTAGTATTACTTGTTGCATGCAGTAGCAATGTTAACAGTGCTTAGTGGTTTGCATTACAGTTTCCAATGATACACACACATCTCAGATAAGTAGGGTTTTTCCAGGAAGGAGGGAATGTGTTGATCACAATAAGAACTTGTGTGGGTTTGTGGCCTCCGAAAGTTCAGGAGTAGAGACACTAAATGGCTTGATAATGGGATTTTTTAAATTTGACTTTGATTATCTCATATACCTTGTCATTTTTCTATCAAACTACAGCCTTTTTAATGTTAGGTTTCAATGGGTGCATTACTCAAAGATGGGTGCCAGCAAGTTGTGTATTTCAGGCATTTAATGTGCCAACAGAATCTTGAGAACTGGGAAGAAAATCCGAAGAGCTTTTTAGTTTCTTATAATTCTTGTAAATACTCATTTCCTAATTCAGCTGGGCTTTCCATTATTTTTGGAAATTTATTTATTATCACTAGTAAGCTCCATGAGTTATTTTTACGTTGAGTCCTCCTTTCCTTATATCCATCTAGACGTTCCTTTCGTTATGTGTGTGCCTCGCTCATCAACAGCAGTCTGTTAGATCCTAGAACTGTGGGCAGTAAATGAGACTTCAACAAAGACATAAAAGAGCTATACTTCTAGGAAATTACAACTGCATATCTGTTTCTTATAGCTACAGACAATTTGCATATCTGTTTCTTATAGCTACATGCTCTGCTGTGCCAGTGGTGTCCACAGATGACAAACTGAATGTATTTGAAATTAATAACTAAGTTCTTTTGTGCAGCCTTTCCCTAAAAAGAGTTTGGGTAAACCAGACTAGTGAAATTATCTCATTATTTTTTAACCTTCCACCTCAGTGTGCTCCATTTCCCAACCAAGCCATGGCTCCTAAAGTGACCATCCTAACAATAGACTTGTGTTGCAAGAGGCAAAGTAGGACTTTTTTAAACCGTGTATCATGAGAAACAGAGGTGATGAAGCTTCTACAAATGTGGTTAGTTCCTTAGAAAGAGTGTCACTAACTTTACACTCTTAAGTGATTTTGCATAAAATTATTGATTAGAACTTAAAAAATCAGTCTTATTCTCTACTTGGTACAGGGAAGCAAGCTCTGTCTCCCTTAATTCTGTTGCCTGGGTGCTTCATTGGGACAAAAATCCAAACCAAACAAAATACACCCCAGTAATTAAAACTTAGTTTTGTCACTAGTTTAGAAAGAACTGACTCTGAGTTCATACCAATGAGGGAAAGTTCTGAACATGGGATACTAATCAGTACGAAGGCCACAGTTGCCCATACAAATGTTAGAGCTCCTGCACTCCATGGACTGGAGGGGATCCACTACGACCACTTTCTACTTTTACTTCTAGGCTATTGTGCGTTGCTAACACAGGTCATTTTAAATTTGAGAGGGACATCCTCTGTCTCCACGTTTCACTGCTGAGAAGTTTGCAGCCATTAAAATTATGAAATTTTAGGTGAAACTGTTTTATCTGGACAGTGGTTTCATCCATGAGGGAAATCTGGATTTGCTTAGTGAGAATGCAATAATTTGAATAGGTACACTCAGGGTGATTTTTATTTACAGGGAAAACACTTAGCACAAAGTGACATTTCATTGAAAAGTTTGCAATGACAAAATAATGCAATGTATTCAGTGTGGTGGGCAGTACAAGCAGTAGATAAAATTCCCTCTCCATCTCTCTCTTTCTCAATGATGAATTTCATCATAATCACAAGACCCTAATAGGAGGTGGATATCCCCTTGTTTGGAGACTTCCAAGCAGTTGGGTCTCTCTTGTGTTTAGTAAATTAATTTTTTAAATTAATTCTCATCAAGTTTCTAATTATAATATCTTTAAATTTAATGTTTGTATTTCTGATGAAAGACAAACATTTTGGGGGCAGTCACAAGGGACATGAATAATTTCTTTAGAAGCTTATCTAATTAATTACATTTCTCTGTAATGTCTTTAAAATTTGAACTGCCGTCATTTCATTAATTTAGATAAAAGTAAATCTTTAGTGTTTAAATATGACACTAGTGCTGAGAATTCTGATGAGCTCAAGATTTATTGTCTGTATTCTTATCAAGTAAAAATAAAAAAAAGTGTGTTTAAAGTGTTTGGGATTCCTGATTTGCATATTAGGTTTTGTTTGATTTGAAATACATTGCTATTTCATGACGTAACTGTGCACCTCACCTGTTAATAAGTAAGATCATATGATGCAAAACAGACATAAATATTACTCACACAGTACATTGGTGGGGATTTCTTTTTCTTCTATAGCATACTTCTTTCTGAACCAAAAGTTTTGACTCTTTCAAATAGAAGGTATTTAAAATCTGGTGTCTTGTAATCTTTCATATCCTTCACAGGTGGATTTTTATTTTAATATTTCAGGTTATCCAGCAAGCATAAAGCCTTTGTTTTTTGTTGCTAGTACATTTTATCATAGCATGGCTTTTGGTCTTTTGAAACAATTATTCTTATGCTATTTCAAAGTAAGCAGAGCAATTGAGATCTACACATTTAGATTTATAGGTGGAGCCTCAAAAATTATGCCTGCCTTTAGCATACAAGGGGTAAAGAAAAGATGCAGGAGGTAGGGGTTTTTTAGGTCTCAACACAATCAACTTCGAGGAAAACCACAAAAGATACATTGTATGTAGTGATTCTTCCTTTAATCATCTCCACCACTGGTCTACTTTGCAGACGTTTGTTATGAGAGGTACGGTGAGCACCAGGCAATTGGAACTTCTGTGCTGCTAGAGAACTGAGCCGTTGCAGACTCTGATGACAGCTTGGGGCAGCTGCTAAGCCCTCACAGCAACTCAAAGTCGATAACCCTGTGTCGTGGTAGCAGCTTTCTTACCTGCAATAATAATTTGGACAAAAGCATGTCATTCACTTACAAGTCAGACCCAGATTTTAATTCACATTGTGTGCAGCTCTTCAAATTGTTGATACTATAAACAAAATAAAATACTGTGGTTGTAAAGTTACACTCTCTAGGAGATGATTTTGGAAACTACTATGAACTACTTGTAGAGATAGGCATGTTCTATAGAATGAGTTTTAAACTCTTCGGTCACCTCAGTTTAAACTGAAGTTATGTTTTTGTCTTTAGGGAAAAGTAATTACAATATTTATGAATAGTCTCTTAAAATACATTAGCTGAACTGAACTGAAGGAAGAACACTAGAAACGGACTGTGAAATCTATTCAGAGTGCGAACTGTTGGTTTAGCTTTTCTTTCCTTACAGCTTATTCTACTCTTTACAGGGCTAACCCCTTTAATGCAAAATGACTATTATAAATAATGAGGCTTCATTTTGGTGAAGAAAGAAGTTCGCAGGTCATATTTGGTCAGTGGCAGATGAATCTAAGTGTTTTAATAGTCCAGTGTACTACGTAGTTTTGTCTATGTCAGTCTCTCATCTATCTTTCTCACAATGCAGGTCTCCACATTAATCGTATTTGTAATGAAGAACTAATAGATTTGCAGTCAGAACAACTAATAAAAGTAAAATACTCTGTCCTCTGCCAAAGAACAACAAAGAAAATAAATCTATATTGTTTACAGCCTTCCTTTTTCTTTGTATAATGGACTTTATCAATAAAACAATACAAACTTCATCAAAGAAAAATCTTACCAATTTAGTGCAAGAAAGGTCTTCATTGAGCTAATCTCCAGCAAATGTTGTTTGCAATAGGGATCTATTTAATCTTTTCAACCATAAAATACTGGCCATTCTTCTATATCTCATGCTCCAACTCAATGATCCTGTACAGATAAGACAGCCCAATTAAACAAGAACAGAAGACGGAGCATGCTTGCTACCTAAGTCTTTATGTATCAGTCCCTAATTAAATATGCTTTGCTTTGCTTTCTTCTCTTAGGGAACCACAGTCAAGTGTCCCGAGTACCTGTTGCTATCAAAGTTCTTGATGTGAATGACAACGCTCCTGAGTTTGCATCAGAGCATGAAGCCTTTTTATGTGAGAATGGGAAGCCTGGACAAGTAAGTGTCTCCAGGTTTTTATCTCACGTTTATGAGAACGGGGTGTACCTTCTCCCTCTCATTTTTTCTTATCATTATTCCCAAAATACGTGCCTGTATGTTCATGCTAACAACTCCTAACATTCAGTTAAGGTAAACCTACACTCACACTCTGTGGCACATCTCTCTATGTATGGACATGGATATTTTCTAAAGTATAAGTTTTAAATTAAAGTCAGGTAACTTGGGGTAATAGCCAGAAAAAAAATGCTGAGTGTCTTTAAGCTCCCACTCTTTAAACTCTGTTTGATGGAGCTCATCATGTCACAGGTTCATGTGTGTTAACAGGTTAAAGTATAATACAACCTGAATTCTAATTCATATGTTGCAGGTGATTGTAGGTGTAACTTAGAAGAAACACTTTAAAAAAACAATGAAACCATTTCCCCTTGCCTGTATCTCAGTTATAATCTCTATCTGTTTAGTTCTTACTAACTTTTCTGTGACAGCTGAGAAAAAACAAGAAAGGGTGGAAAGTCAAGTAAATTTTAACCGCCTTTAAAGTATCTAAAGGAAGAGGGTGTTGGAGTAGTGGAGTTTCACTTTATATTTCACCAAGAAAAAAAACCCAAAAACTTAACAAGTTATTTCTAGCTTGATTTAATGAAATAAGAGGGCTGGCGAAGACTCTCCAAGGTAAAATAAAAGGATCAGAAGGAAGATTTAACCTTTAGGCTTTTTCAAAGAAAAATTGAGCAGATTTCTTAAAAGGCATCCATTTTGAGGGACAAATGTACAGAAATAGGGAAGAATACCTCATATGCCACATAGATTCAAGAAAATGTACAGACTGTTAGAGAGTGTAAATGAGATTTAACTGTTGTCCAGGTTGAGAAACACTATGTGTTTCAACAATTCACTGTTTTTAAACTTTCTAATTTATTTCTAGATTGTGACATTTTATTTAAATAAACAGCAGCTGACAGCATGACGCTAGTCTTGTTAATCCAACTATTCCTGTGTCTCATGTGGGTGTTAGGCATTACATTCACTTTTCTCCGAAGAAGGTTACCTGACAATAGTGTTAGAAGTTTTCTTTTAGGATTATTAAAAGATGACCTATATCCTCGTGTATGACAACTTACCTCTGCCAAAACTGGATTGTTACAGACGATGGTTTGACTTCTAGCACCCCTTTTTGTTTATTAAAAAGGTGTCAAAAATGTGTCATTTAAGAACTGAGAATTCTCCTTAACCACTGAAAAGTAGATTTTTCAAATGTGCCCTTCCGGGCAGACAGTTATGTTACTGTTGGTATTTAAGTTCTTCCATCTCAGAGAGGATTTCTGTTCCGCTCAAGGTGGATTTCAGACGCTGAGTAGTTAGTTTTTTGAGGATATATTAAATTCTAATGAGTATACCTTTATCGAGGTCTCAGTAAGCTTCCCCAGAATCAGAAAGCTATGTTGCAAAGTGTTTTCTGAATAGATTTATCTAGGTATTCCTATCAGATTTAAGAGGTGGTGAAAAACGTTCACATTTCATTTTGGAATAAAATAATAAATAAGATGATTAAAAGTCAGCTGTAAAAGAGGCTTTTGCTTGAGCACTTATGGAAAACGTTCATTAAACCATGATACTCTTCCTCTTACCATCACCTCTTACACTCTTGATCTGATGGCAGACGTCACTCTTTAGCGTGAATCCCTGTGTGAACTTTACAGATGGTGATTAAATATTTGGCTGCCAGTATGAATGAGGTGGCACTGATCCTATAATTTAACCTGTGTTTTAAACAAATAACATTATTGGAACAGTAACCAGTGCAGAATAATCACCAAGGTTATGTTCCAAATTTAAGTTATCATTCATAAATTATCTGTTCTTGTAAAGATTTTAGTATCTATGGTACTTGATTGGGTTTTATTATGTTTATTATTCTATATTCAAGTGTTGGAAGAAGTCATATTAATCAGTCAAGATGTAGAATTAAAAAAATTAACTGTGTCTCAGCTATTCAGAAGGAAGATGCTTCTCTTTTACATAGCAACAAAAGCCTAATTTGGATAGTTCCCTAAGTTTAAACCTAAATGTTACATGTGCAGTAAAGGCACAATTGTATTACAGCATTCCAATCTATTTACATTTGCAGTTCAACTTAAATCTAAGTTTGAATCAAACTTGAATTACCATAAGAGAGATTACATTTGAACCTTTTTACAAAACCTTATTTGCAGCCCTTAAATACATTGAAACATCTCTTCCAGTTCACTTTCTAAGTGTTCTATTTTGGGTACTGATATAATTGCAAGTGGCAAGTGCAGCTGCTGGTGATGTGACAGAATGTATTAAAAACTGTTGATGTATAATGTTGCCAGATGCATTTTCTTTGCTTTAACCCACCTCTAACAGTAGAGGTACCACAGCCAGTAGGAGAGGAAAGGGACAGGAGGAGGAAATGTATTTGTCCATGCATATATTTATGTGTTCTTTGCACATTTTTTCACACAACAGAAAGGTGCCAGAAATGTTTTTTTGACAGTTTTAGGGGATTAAAGAAAGATTTTGTGGTACTGTTACTGTACCTCTAAGTTAGCCATAGACCAGTTCATGCCTTTCCCTAAATAATTCCACTTCCTAAAGCCAGAACAGCCCAGCTAAATTATTTTCCTGTACTCCTATAACAGAACACCTCTATTGCTGAGAAAGGCAAGTGCCTTGCTCAATGTTCCCCAGTCCATAACCAGACTTTTCCAGCGAACTGCTGTTTGCTTGAAACAAAGCTATTCAATTTTCAAACAGTAACGTACAGCAGACAATGATGTATCTTTGCTCAAGCCAGTGTTTAAGCTACAGCAATATGAAAATGAGTATAATGTTCCTCCAGTCTCTTGCAATTTGTCTCTATTTTATTCAGTTTTCCTAATAGAATTGGCTTTTTCTAATGGAAGGAACCTTCAGGGAGATCTTTGTCTGAAGAGCCAAAGCTCATTTGAATGGCAAAACACAGGTTTTAGCAGCAAAGGGCTGGCTCTGGCTAAAAAAGCAAAGTTAAAATTGTACTGTGATGTGTCTGCAGCTCATGGCATTGTGAGTCCACAAAGTAATTCAGAAATAACCACAAACACCAATGTAGCTGCAAAAGTTTTTTCAGAGTTGGAAGAACAGTTTTCGTAAGATGATGAAGCTGATCCAAGGGCACCTCCCATCTGAGGACAAATTGAGAGAGTTGGAGTTGTTCAGCCTGCAGAAGAGAATGTTCCAGGCAGACCTTAGAGCAGCTTAAGGGGCTTAAGCAAAGCTGAGGAGCGGCTCTTGATTAAGGAGGGCAGGGACAGGACAAGATAGAGGGGGAACAGCTTTATGCTCTAAGAGGGGAGATTTAGTTGGGCAGGGAGGTGGAACTGCATGGGCTTTAATGTTCCTTCCAACACAAACCATCCTATGATTCTGTGATTCTATGAATAAAATTAGGGAACACTTTACTAATGATAAGGAACCATTCTAAGTTAGGGTATCAAGTACGTTGCAAAAACTTTGAAACAGTATCACATATCAATATCGAACATAGATAGTTATGATTCACTGATGAGAACGTTGTTATTCTATTTGTTATTTTACATCATTCGTTATGATTATCTTGATAGTCTTTCATAAGTATTATTTCAGGTATGCATGGCTTTGTGGAAACGCAGTACAAACCTGCAGACTAAAATGCTGAGTTGTCCTGGGGGGTCGTTTAACTATTCATTTCAATCCAGAGCTGCCTGTTAAGCAAAATATGCTGATTGACTATGTTTCTACTGAATGTATGTACAGAATCAAATAGATGCATGAATTTTTAATGCAACATCAAAGTTGAAATTTTACATGGAAGAATTTCAGAAATTTCAAGACTGAAGAGCCAAAGGGTTATTAACTTTCGCTCTGGTGCTGATGGATGCGTAGTGAAAAAAATCAGTTCTTGTCTTCTTTATTATTAGTATTGCCCAATTCTGTTATATGGAACACACTTGTTATTACTGGGAAAGGTAAGGCAGGTCAGCCCTGGAAGATTCTCTACCATATTATGAACCACAAATTATGAGTTGGAGACTCACTTCAATATTGTTCCATTACCTGATCACACAACACTGAGCAATAAAGTATGCTCATCAGTATAGTCATAAAAACATGATAATGAGAAGTCCTGGACTTTTCTCACTCCTATGGAGTAAAAGATACAGCAGCTTTGTACGACTGCATATATGTTATGCTTTTTTTTTTTTTATTGAAAGAGCTTATTTTAATGCAAATGCACAAAGAAATATGGTTGCTATGGGAACACTAACTCTTAATTCCTTGATGTGTGCATGTAACACAACAAATGTAGTATTCCACTAAGCCTGTCTTTTGCATATGATTTTCAGTTTTGAGAGAAAGAATGACTTAGGAAGCATCGAAGGGAATAGATGGAAAGAATATAAGAAAGAATTCTATAGGACATTGAGAAGTATCTATAGTTCCTCCTTTCCACTCACTTGCCTCCCCTCTCCACCCCCCGCCCCTGCACCCCCACCAGAAAAAAGAACAAAGAATATGCCCAGTTTCTAGTTCTTGCAAATTTTGAGTCTGGATGATGATATTCTAAGCTTATTTAATAAAATTTCCATCAGCTGAAAACCTGAATTACGACTGCTCTTGGCTACTGACTTTCAGGTATATTAATTGAAAAGCTGGAGAAGTGAGTTTTTGCAGCCAACTCTGTTACATAATGCTGGAAAGAATTAGCACTTACATAGCCAGCAGAGATAAAATTGCATAACCCTCTGATAAACCACACCTACCATGTGATCTTGATCTTCCAGACTTCACTGTGCCATTATCCTTTTTCCCTGTTGCTTTCCCATTCTATTGGCATTAGAAAAACAGAACACTAATGAAATATATCTATCTAAAGATACTTACTTGAGATCCATTCCAAATTGCACTTCTGTGTCCGCAGAATTGCTGTTACCAAGTCCTGCCCTGGACCCATGTGAATATTTTGGTATCTCACACCTGTGCAAGGAGAAAGATGAAAGTGTTCCACATCGTAAACAGGTCCATCTCTGCGGTGGGACAGACAACATCTGCTTATGTATTTTTCAGCTGTTTATGACTTCCCACACTGCGCAGGTCTCTAGGATGCATTCTGCAGCTATTACATTGAAGAAGTATTTCTTTAAGCAAAAGTTATGTTGAGCTTTGTCCGTCTCTTCTAATACATCTGTTTGAAATCAAGGTTTCACCTGGACAGATGCAAATATCAAAAAACAAGAATGTATTTCTGTAGTATGTAAACAATCTAAAACCTTTTTCATTACATTTTTTATAATAAATCTGATCTATCCAGAATTTGATTAGGCAAGGAACTAATTCATAGAATCATAAAATGGTTTGGGTTGGAAGAGACTTCAAAGATCAACCAGTTCCAACCCCTCTGCCCTGGGCCCTCCCACTGGATCAGGGGCTCCAAACCCCATCAACCTGGCCTTGAACACCTCCAGGGATGGGGCAGCCACCACTGCTCTGGGCAACCTGGGCCAGGGCCTCCCCACCCTCACAGCAAAACATTTCTTCCTAAGATCTCAACTCAATCTCCCCACTTTCAGCTTAAAACCATTCCCCCTTGTCCTATGACTGCTCTGTCTTGAATTCCTTCTTAGATTGTCTTACAAATTATGTATGCCCATAACAATACCTGCTTAAACATCTTTTTATACACAGAATTTCAAATATTTATGTTTTGATATTGCTCCTTATGGTTATCTAGTAAGATCTCATTCTTCCTTTGAGTCTTGAAGAACATAGGAGAAAGAACAGATATTGGCTATTAACATATATGTAAACATACGTGGATTGATATTCCTTTCTTCTGCAGTAAAACCAGTATAAAATATTAGTTACTAATATTTTTTTCAATGAAACATTGATAATTTAAAGTATAAGTCTATGAATTTGGACAGGATCAGACCTTGTTTCCATTTTTTACTCAACTATAAAATGAAATTTGTAGTGATTCCTAATTTGAATTTAATTGGCCAAGAAATTATTGGTCAGTTGCTTTAGGCGTTACAAAAGTAACTACAGAAGACAAAAATATTATTCAATTCAATGGACATGGGAAAGGTCAATAATTCTCATTAGGTTTCTTATAAACCTCATCTAGCATGAACTAACTAGCACTGAAGTTCAGCTCTGAGGGCAGGATCTGGATCCATAGTTGCCTTTGTTTCTACTTCTCTGAAAAATACTTGGAATCAAAAGTAATGCACCAAATATTAAAAAAAAAAATAAATTCAAAGCTCATTTTAAAATCAAGTTCCTTGCTTTTATATTCCTATGCAACTTTGAATTCTTTGAAGATACCAACTGCAGTATCTTTCTGATAAATATTGGAAGTAAATAGCGTGTATTGGAAGTAAATGTGCAGACGCTCTGCCTGTTAATATATGTCATATGAGGTGCTTCATATGAAGTTTACTCAAAGTTATTCACACTATCCAAACGCTCCCTCCTTTTCTAAGCTCAGTATCCTTCATTATTCTGGGCATTATGTTTTAATAATGCTATTTTAAAACAAGCATACATTCCTAGTACAGAAATAACTATTTTTTTTTGTTAAAATTAAGAAACGAATACAATTATAGACTTATAATTTTCCTTTTCTCAAATCAGCTTTTTTAGCATATAAAAATTCCAACCCCCTGCATGGGCAGGGACACCTGCCACTGGATCAGGTTACTCCAAGCCCCATCCAACCCGGCCTGGGGCAGGGATGAGGCAGCCAGGACTTCTCTGGGCAGCCTGGGCCAGGGCCTCCCCACCCTCAAGGTCAACAAAAACCTGGCTGGATGTCATCGTGTTCAACATTGCATTATGACAGTGAAATAGTCTCATCAGCTATGGTTCTACTGGGCAAAGTTCTGCCTCCATCTATATAAAATTCATTAATGCAATCAAGAGAAGATTCTTTCCTTTAATCTTTTTAAAATTAAAAATTCAGTTTAGAGCCTAAAGCCTAATCTTAATTTGACAGAAAATGCTTGTACTAGGTATTCTCAGGCTCAGGCCCAATACTGGCTACATGATCTGAAGCAACTAATCATAGTATCATAAAATCATAGAACAGTTTGGGTTGGAAGGGACCTTAAAGATCATCTAGTTCCAACCCCCCTGCCATGGGCAGGGACACGTCCCCCTGGATCAGGCTGCCCATAACTAAAGTTATGATCAACACACGTGCAGGAATCCCATCCAGTACTGCTTGATAATCTTTAGAGGTCTCTTCAGAAATCCATTTTTAACTTCAGTACTTGCTGCCTTTCAACTCCAAGAACTTTATACCTTCCGGAGCAGTGTTTCCAGTGATTTTGAAGAGCCAATGAGATTTGCAGCTAAGTACGGCATAGCACCTGATGTCACTTGGCTGAGGTGACACACTGTACAGGAGCTGTGAATGAACTTTTCAATTAAGCAAAAAATGGTGATAGGGCAAAGGAGAAAGGATTAAAGGTAGATTCTGTATTTTGGTCCCGTGAGAAGCATAGCCCTGTGAAAGAAAGACTACCGTAGGCATCACGGGTGTTTCTGAAACAAAATTTCCCTTCTTTATTGCTGAATAATAATTTATTACTTGCCTAAATCAGCAGCAGTTTTTACTGGAGTTTTCTGTGTACCTGTCTCTCCTTATTCTCTGCATTCTTGCTGAAAACAGTTTAAATGGACCAGATACAGTCCCTGTTCCCCAGACTTTCAGTCTAAGGTTGGTAGAAGCCTTGCAAGATTATAAATTAGCATTTTTAATCTGCCATGTAAACAAATGAGAACATAACTGATTGAATAGAATGTTTTTCTCAATACTGTATGTTTATCAGGAGTGTGAATACTTAATGAGAGCGTTTTCTGTTGCAGGTAATTCAGATTGTCAGTGCCATTGACAAAGATGATCCTAAAAATGGGCATTATTTCCTGTACAGTCTTCTTCCTGAAATGGTCAACAATCCAAATTTCACCATCAAGAAAAATGAAGGTAAATATAAGCATATCTAACGTGTATTGGAGCAACTTAGTTTGAATTGCTTTGTTGACTTCCAGTTACTTTACCAGTTTCTTACCCTTGGGCAACTACAATGTAGAAAATCTGTTTAATGGTACCTTCGTTATATCTCTTAAGCTATTTCCAATATCTGTAGAGTAGATAAGAAGAACAGAAACTGAATACTGAATTCACATCCAGAAGACAGTTCTCTGGCTTAAATAAATGAAAGGACGGATTTACAGCCTGTTTTATTTCTATTAATTTGAAATTCCAGAGATATGCTGTAAAATGAAAATCTGAAACTATATTGATAAAGAAATTTTGATCCTGCATTGACTGGATATAGATGGGAGCATAAAATTAAGTATCTACTAAATCCCCCCAAAGTAACATCTTTTGAGCAGGTTTGTTGTCTGTATAAAGGTCCCAAAGTATTTCGGTTAGGCACTTTTACTAGGAAGAGAAACCTGTCAGGTCAGCAAAGCCCAGAAGAGTACTTTGTATCCCTGTGCTTTAGAGCACTTCTGGAAGGGCATAATGTCATTTTGTAATACTATAGAAGTGGAATTTCATGCGTGATGGAAAAAAAGATCCATTTAATACTGTTGAGCAATAAATTTTCAATGATCCTTTTCTTTGGTACATAGATAATATTTGAAGGTCACGTGGGAAAGAGCTAGGAATGGTCATAAGAATGCTATAGGCAGAGCTTTATGTATCTCTATTTGAATACTCAGCAAGGTTTTCCATCTCGGCTTTTTTTTTTTTTTTTTTAAATTAAACATTATCCTGTCAGGAATTTTAGTCAAATTCAGTCTCATATTTGTTTATTTGAAATGGTAAATTAAGGAAATCCCTACATAGTCCATTACTAATGGGAAAATGTATATGTGAAGTGTATGTAGATGAGTGTAAAAGTAATACACAAAAGGTCAAATAAAAAGAAAATGCTGTTTTCATTTTTTTATTCTAGCTGTTCCAACCAAGAAGAATGATGGGAACATTTTGTTAAATTATACTCTAAAGCCCTAAATTCTTAAATCTGCTTAAATATATCCTGAATTTTTCTTTTCATTAGATATGTTTTTCTCTTATAGCATTCAAGTGTGTCTCTACTTATATTTGTACGTTCATGTAGGAAATAAGTCTCTGTACGTTTTCTGCACTTACAAGAAAAGATAAACCTCTTCAAAATGCATTTCGTAGTCATCAGTAGGGTAACGCAAAATGAATTAAGCATTGTAAATGAGAGGTGGTTTGCATTGCACAGCATGACAAAGTAAAAAATGTCTTAGGATTTCTCTTCATGTTTAAATACTTGTCTCACTTCACCAATTAGCTTTGTCCTTCCAATCTGTTACCTGTTTAAGACCCACTCTTACTCCTACTCACTGCCAATGGCAAAATGACTCCTGATCAAAACAGGAGTGAGGAACATTTCTCTATAACATGGGTTAGTAAAATAAGTCCAATTTCATTACAACATTGCCAGTTTTACACAGATTTTAATGCATTCAAATCAGTTACATGAATAAATCCTCTTAGAACATCCAACTGAAATCTCTTAAAATTAAAAATCCACGTAAAGTGACTTTTCTGATTTAATCTTTCCATATCCAAGAATAAAATTCTAACTATGCACATTATCTTTTTTATCAAGATTGCTTAGCCAGGGAGGCAGTCCATGGTTGATGCCAGAAAATGACTCTCACAGGAAGCAAATATTCCTGTCAAAACCAAAATCAGAGTATAATTTTGTTAAGGTGAGGTTTCATGTCATTTAAACATCATAAATCTTTAGTAAGTCTTTATTTAGTTATGCCACTCAAACAATGAACTTCACTGTGACTTTCTCTTGCACATATCTGCTAGATAAGTATGATGAATGTTCTTGTTGAAAAAACTCCAGTATTCCTAAAAAATCTGAACTCGCATGTCATATTTCTCGGTAGTTGTACTGATGAGTGTCTGGGCTGTAACCAAATGCCTGTAACAAACCCTACTGTCATTTCTGGAGGGTTGTGTTTCTGAGGATCAGAACAGTGTGCAACCCACTTAGCTTCGCACCAAAAAAAGTTCCCTCATGCTGGTGGGCAAAATCCTTGAGTCTTCCTGACTGTGACCTCAGCCTCAGCTTTCTCCCACATTCTTGGCCCTGCCAGATTCTTCAAGGCAGCAGAGACTGACTTGATGGCTGCTGAAGAAATGCTATCCTCTTATGAAAATTATAAATAGATTGCATTTTCTCTGGAAACCTAATATAGAAAACCAATTTTTATTTGCTAGAATTAGTAATATTTTTTAAACAATTTTTCATACCTTGCCTTTCTCCAAAATTCTTTCAAGTGCAGAGATAAACAGAACTCCCCTTCCTCAAGAGTGTTTGTGCAATGCTGCTACCCTTTTGGGTTCTTCTTTTGTGCTTTAGGTAACATCGTGGTATTCGGCAATTACTTCTCTGCTTCACAAAGTAATGGTGCTATCTGACCTGGTCGCACTGGTTGGCAAATAGTGCAGTTTGGCATCTGCCATGGGAAGAAAGCTGAGATGTTCTGTTTCTATCCCTCATACTAAAGAATGTACATAATACATGTATTTTGGAATTACAATACATGCATTTTGGATTTTTCTTTTTCTATATGGAATATAACTGTAATCATTAATTAATTTAGCTTGTTACCTGCAGGCTAATTCTATTATTTAAAATTTCCAGATTACCCTAAATCAAGTTTACATAACACTTCAGTCATTAACTGTGCTTCCCAAATATGCTGTGAATATTATGACTGGCTACGTTCTTATTGCCAGAGAACTTTAACTGAGTGACACAATGGTGTATCTTAATCAGAAATCAAAAAACAAACCCACTTCTCCTAAGATTCTATTATGTATTATAAAAATTATGCTGTGAAAGCAGAGTCTGTTCCTTGAAATTATATGCAGGTGTCCTTTATTAGTTTATTAGATTATTAGTTTGGTCTGTTGCATTTGGAAGGCCCCGAGGAGATCTTGTAGTGACCTTTGAGTACCTGAAGGGGCTACAGGAAAGCTGGGGAGGGACTGTTTATAAAGGCTTGTAGTGATAGGACAAGGGGTAATAAACTGGAGAGTGGTAGATTTTGACTAGACATAAGGAAGCAGTTCTTTGCCATGAGAGTGGGGAGGCTTTGTCCCAGGTTGCCCAGAGCAGTGGTGGCTGCCCCATCCCTGGAGGGGTTCAAGGCCAGGTTGGATGGGCCTTAGGCAGCTTGATCCAGTGGGAGGTGTCCCTGCCCATGGCAGGGGAGTTGGAATTAGATGATCTTTAAGGTCCCTTTCAACCCAAACTGTTCTATGATTCTATGATTTGCATATGTACAATCCCACCTGTAGACAAGCTGCCCAAAACTGTGGAGGATGAAGTGCCTTTCTGATGTAAGTAATGTATAATGTACATATAAATGATCGTCTCTTAGCAATATTTATTTCTCATATCTCATGGTCTTTTCTTTTCTAAGTTCAAATGTCTGTCACTGAGTAGTTTTTGTAGGCTTTATGCCTTGGCTAAATGGGCAGCTAGTGATGATCTGAAGTAAAGAAATCTTATTCTCTTGAACTGTAACACAAGGAACGCTGATCATTTACATTGCCAGATACATAAACTTTTATCCCTTCACAAACAAAATTATATAATAAAAATATAAGAAGTTAATACAAGGTTGATGCAATATGAAAATTATATAAGATTTTCTGTGTTAGTCCTGGTGCCTAAACATGTGACTCCACGGCATAACAAATCCCTGACTGCATTAAGTCACACAGATTGGCTGATCACTAACTTTTCCCATGACTTTGTGCTGGAGCAGAAATGGGAAAAATGAAAATGATGTTTTGTATAGCGTTCCTGACAAATTTCAAACCAGAAAAAAACAACAAATACTTCAGTTGAAATTAGCTGATGTTTAGGCAGGTGTTGGTGCACTTCAGCAACGTGTTGTGGGTTCCAGCTGAATGAGATTAACCCTTCCAAGAAGCTGTGGGATCACAGTAAATGACAGAACACTGACAGGAATTTAGACAACTAATAAGGATTTTGCACTGTCATGGCATCAGTAAATTGAAATGAGACTTCGGGAAATGGAATTAGCATTTGTTGACTTTCTTTTTTCAGGTGAGTGGTCTTCACAAAGCATTAACTAAAATCTAATGCTATTTCATGGATCGCCTCCTGCTTACCAAACAATACTGTCACACCAATACCTGTTTTCAGCATTGAATTCCTAATGTTCGTGTGGTTTCCTTAGATTGTTCTAGTGGGAGCAGAATTTTGTGATAAAAGCTTTTATGTTTTTGCAGTTGCAAACATTTTGATATGCTGCCAATGTAATTTTTACTTTCAAAACCCAGCAACTACATCTTTGCCATGAAGTAAAAAGACTTAAAGTTTTGCCCAAAAGATATTTCCATCGCTATTCCATTTTTATTATGCCAAATTCTGTTTCCTAATAGAATAAGCCCTGAACCAAATGTTCTACAGTGCCTTTGGATGCAGTAACTCTTCTGACAGAAGAAATAGTGCATCTCTACTGTATAAATGTGATATTGCAGACCTTTTAGTTGGGCTTACGTGGTAGAAACAATGACAGGAACATGGCTTGGAACGCAGGCAACTCTTTGGGTTAAGAGAACCATCTTTATGGTACGGGTTTGTATTCCTGCACAAGTCCATTAGTATTATAAGTAATCAGCCTCCCTCTGCCCAAAATAGTCACTGTCCCTCTGGTGAGTTGAGTTCTGAATTTGGGCCAAATTGATTTTAGTGAGTGCATAGTAGAGAGGTGGGTTTTTTTCTTTCTAAATTAAAGCATTATATATACTTCAGTGAGGAATGCTTCTGTTGATTCTCTATAAAGAACTTAATATTAATTCTCAGCCACACGTAGTCTATTATACCTAAGATACCTATAATAGCTCGAGGAATGTTCATGTTTAAATGTCCATTTCTTTTCTTCTTTTTGTCTAGCAAGTTTAATCTGTCCTCATTGTGCTGCCTTGGAAGTCTAAGCAATGTGTCAGGTATTTAAAGTGGAATAGCCTGGTATAATCACTTCAATCACTAACTGCCGTGCAGGCCTTTGTAAATTATTGCACATCTTACTCTAAAATATTTGCTGTTTCTCATCACCTCTTTACCATTAGTAACTAAATATTTCTAAACTATTTAGAAATAGCCAGAGAAGACAATTACACACAACCTCTCTTTTACATTTCCCAAATAATAAACCCAAATGATCAGCTCTACTTCATTTTTGGAAGCAGTTCTGTGTCATTGTGGTTTTAATGTAGTAAAGCCTAGAGTTTTTTTCCTCGTCTTTTTCCTGAAAATATTTTTAGCAGCACCTGTCAAATGCATACCTGGAGGGTGCGTCTTTTGTTCCCACAAGAGTAACTCTCAGGCATTAAGATGAGTTTCTTTCCCTGCTTTTGCATTTCTCGGTAAGTCTCTCTTCCATTGTCTCAGCTGCCAGCTGAAGCTCCTTCTGTGCTTTTGATTGACTTTTCTTTCCCAACATGTACCTCCAAGAGCTGAGAGGTGGCATTGCTATTTCATTACCCTTCTTCTACTTTGCCCAATTTCAAAGTTAACCCACTGACCTCAGGTACAAATTGCCTTAGCAGGGACATCATTAAACCCATCATTTCCTGATGGATGTACAATGTACATCTAGGATAGCAGCACCCATATGGTCCCTTGGATATAAGCAGTAAATCCTCACATTTTTGCAGCTTCGTGCAGTTTTCCCAGAGCCCTGGGAAACGTGGTGGCCCAGCTGCCACCTACGCCACAGGGTGTTTCACAATGACAATTCTCTAGGGAAAGCACATGCTTACATCCTTCTAATGCATTTAATTATCACCCCCATTTCTTTCATATGTCAATAATCAGACTTTCAAAGCACCATTCTAAAATATACCAAATCACATCCTTGTTAGTGGTTTTCCTGAGAAGTAGAATGAAGTAATGGGATCACGGATGTGTCTTGCATCCTATAAATTTTTCCACCATGTTTGTCAACATTAGTGGTACGCATAACATCTAGAAGACTGCATCTAAAATTGTAAAAGACTGTGCTGCATAATCTAGGAAACAGCATTGATCAACATCTCTCTTAATAGGCATAGTTTTGTCACCAGAGATCACAGGGAATACTTGCATAACGAGATGCATTCACTGTGAAAAATGAGAGCTAAATATAAATTATTCCAACAGATTAAAAAACAACAAACACAAACTAACCTGTAATCTGGCACTTCTCTGCCAGGATCTGCCATCCACAGGCACACGTCGTGTTTCTCCAGGTGTGTTCATAGTGTGAAAAAATGCATTATAAATATCACACTATCAATCATCTTCTCGGCATGGCATTAAAACTGGAGCTGTTTAAATAGCAAAGTTCAACACTTTTATAAACTGAGGATACCAGAACCACCTCAGATTATTGATTTTTTTAAATAAATGATATAGTTAAGAGTGGAATTGTTAATATAAAATTATTGGAAGATTTCCCTTCTAGTGTAGTTGAAAGATTTTGTTTAAGTTCTTTTTTGCTTATGTTACAAATTGTAAGTTATAGAAGTTAAAACAAGGAAGCATAAAGAAGATGATACTTTGCTGACTGGAAACGTCTAAGTTTTATCAAAAGAAATTGTGATAGTTAACATAGGTAAACTCCATGAAACATTTTAGTTCTGTGGATTTTGACTATCCTAACATGAAATCATATTTCAGAAACCTCTTAATTGTATTTCAGAGGCATACTTACCTTTCCCAGTTAAAAACAAAATGGGGTTTATGGGTCTGAACTACCACATTCTAAAGACAATCTACCAGTTATACAACACTGTCGGGTCCGAGTTCCTTTCTGTGTGCTGTAAAGCGTTTAAGAATTCTGATCCATTGTGTGGTGGTAAGAGAACACTGCGCTCCCTTAGCTCCCTCAGCTCCCTCACTGAAGGCAGGGATGTCATGGCCTGAAAAAGGAAAAGATAGATTCTACTTTCCACTCAATTAATATGTGAAAAAATGTCATTCAGGCAGCTCAAATACTTTTCCTGGAGTGAATGCTTGGGCATTAGGTGGTAAGTGTTGAGTCCCTGTAACAATTTGTTCCTATAGCAGAGGAAATGCGGTTCATTATTTATTATACTCAGGATCCTTCATCCTTAGTCCTTAGACAATCGACCTGACTGAAACTGCTTTGGATAGGAAACTATGTTAGATCATTCTTTGTAGGAAAAGTAATCAATTTGCTTATTTACATATCTGACAGAATTCTAAGATGTAATGTCATCCTGTGAAGTAATAGACTATGTCTAAAGACTGAAAAAGATGAACCCTTTCTGTTAGTGATAAAGTGGTAAGCAACATGAGGTGGAAATTGGTAGTATAGGAATATGGAATATGGTACTATAGGAATATGGAATATGGTACTATGGAATTGCTACTTATCTTTAGACTAGTCTCTAATTCTAGAAAGCTGGTACAGTTTCAGTTAAACCATAGTATTACCAAGGGACTCCAATACATCCTAGTAATGCTCAGAAGTTCTGCCTTGCCAGGCAGCGAATGCATTTATATTTCTATTGTATGCCTTCACATTACAGTTAAAGTAATCTATTCAACTCCTTTCTACTCTACCATTTTGTAGTCCTAGCAAGGTTACACTTTCCATGGTGCAGGAGTGTTAGTCCCATCTAGTCTGAGAGTGTCTGTGAAAATATTTGCAGTATATATCTTTCATACTTGATAGCTTTCTGCTTCCTTTTCTCCCTCTTCCTTTACTGTCATCACCCCTTACTATGTTCTGTTATTCCCTGATGTTCTGTTTTCCCTTGATGTTGAATATCAATTGAGTGCGATTTGAAACAACTTCCAGGGTAAAGAAGGATTGATGTTATTTTCTGAAGTGAAGATTACTTTAATGTATAGGGGAAACCAGCATTTTTCTACTCCCACCATTTGTCTACCTCTTCCTTCACTGACATCTGCTTCTGCTATCTTTCCCATCTTTCTTCTTGCATGCAGATCATGGCTTTTTCTGGACTCCTTTCCAATTAGAACCACAGAACAAGTGAAGACTAAGTGCAGTTTCTCTGCAAATGTATGTTTTAGACCTGTCTGGATGATTTACACCTTCTTACAATGGTTATAGGCTTTTCACCACTTCAATAGGCTAAAGAAATGAGTCCTCTTTGGTGCACACAGTTGTTCTAGCTGCAAATGAATGCCAGAAAAATAGAATCAGCTCCTCAAAGGCTAACTCAGCTACCAAGCTCCTCCACACTTTGACCGTCCTGTCTGTTCTGTCCATCTGAAACCTTATTCACTCCTCTCCTGTATTCAGGATGCAGGGCTCCAGACAGATTCCCTCTCTCCTCCGCCCTAAGCCAGATGTGATCCATCAAGTCTTCATTCGACTGGACAGGCCAGCCTGATGAATGAACAAGCGAGGAGGGGGCCATCTGGTAAGCCGATTGTCCTCTTTTAGGCATCTTTAGGCTCTTCTTCAGCTCTGCTGTGTTCCCCAGCACATCTCTCCTTTTTATAGTTTTGCAGCTGGCAAAGTGTTTCCCTGGGAGCACTTCTTTTCCAAATGCTGTGTAACTTTTTGATCCTGTTTTAGTTTAGCTCTGTGATGACAACTTCTTTCCAAGCCTCATAAATACAAACTTTCAGACAAATAGAGAAGAGTTGTATATGTGCATAGGAAAATAAGGCTACCTTCCACAGCATCACATCCTTGCAGAGGGAGCCTTTTATTTATCATGTGAATCAATCACAATTACATAGCTATTGTAGGACATTGTGTAAACATGACCCAGCCCAAAACAACATGAAATGTAAGTGATGAAATACAGAATAATACCATATATATGCAGCGCAGTATTCTGCATACATGACAAAAGACACTTTTACTTCACTCATTCTTAATTTATTATTTGTGCTGCTAGCAACACAATGTTGCCAACGCATCAATTATGTTTCATTTTATAAATCAAACTAATTAAGAACCAGATGTGATCTGAATGAAAAAAAGATCTGAGGTCAGTGTTTTGCACAGTATGTACGACAGCGCTTACTCATGATGAGGAGATGGATTGGACAGCTGTGAATTTTTCTGCAGTAGGGGTTTCACGATGCTCAGACAGTGTAACGGACTTATTTCTCTTTTTCCAGTTTATTCCTTTAATTTCATAATAAAACTAAAAAAAAGTGAGCAACACTGCCGTGACTTTAAAAGACTAAGTAAGGGATAAAAGGTTATGAAAATAAAATAGAATTGGAAAATAATTTGGTCAGCAAATCAGCATGAAAATAAATCTATTTTAGTAATAAAATGGAGCATAGATGAAAGAAATAACAGAGATAAGAACAAATTGAGTCTGCAGTGTGACTTAATTTCAGATGCATAATGGAGAAAATAAACATTAAATCAGTGTCTTACAAATGAACTGCTTAGGAGACGGAAAGGCGTTGTTCTGAACGAGTACAAGATTTAACTAAGTGCTATCAGGACAACAATAAGATCCATAGCACCATCTCTCTGGAATTTGTCTTCCAATGAAACATTGCTCCAATAGCCCTTTAACTTTCAGAGGTTCCCTAAGAGCTTTGAAAACATAATTCCTTGAAAGCTAACACCACTCATGGTAATTGTATTCTAGAAGTATTTCACAGTAGCATTTATAATTAAGCAGATACAGAATATTTGGAGATAAATTTACAGATTTTCAACCAACTATCTTCTGAAAGCATGTTAGGAGATTTCTGCGCAAGTACCACTTCTTTGGTTTGATGGATGGATCTAACTCCTCCAGGTTTCCTTCAGGAAAGATTATCCTTGTTTTATCATGCTCTGAATACAGGCTGTTGAGGAGGAATAACGATTAATGTATTAGTTGCTCTGATTGTACTTCACTTTTGTAAAATAATGAGAAACCAGATGGGAGTTCCGTTTGAAAGTTTCAGTTGTAGCAAAGATTAGAAAAACCCCAGCACTCTTCTAGTAGAGGAGGAATCCAAACAGGTTAAAAATGAAAATAAGCTGGAATTATCACATACCAGCTGTTAAATTTTGAATTGATTAGTAAAAAAATCTCCTTTTGTTATTATAACAGATATAAAGCATACAGCTTTATACATGCATATAGCCTCTCCATTAAAAAGGGAGTTTTTATCTTTCACCCTTAGCTTCAAGGCTTGTCTGACAAACTGTGCACAATTAACACTATAGTGTGAATTAAAAGGACAAAGATCAGGTTGCACCATGTTTTGAATTAATTATACAAGTGGTGTAGAGGAAGGAAGTAATTATTATCAGAATCACAGTCATTCTTCCTACAAGGTGACCATTACTTCAACTATGTGAACTCTATGTCTATATATTTTCCTGTGTTCCTTCCAGTGTGGTCACATTCCTTCCAAACCCTTTCCTTTCCTCCTTACTCCTTTAAAAGAGGTGACTATTCAAGAATGGGCAATATTTCTCTGACGAGACCAAACAGCAGTGACAAACTGAAGGAGATCTGAGATCTCTAATCACTTTGACTAGAGATTCTCACATCAAGCTTTAAAGAATAAAGGAGACAAAGCTTTTATTCTGTTGATTGAGGGGTTTTTTTTGTACCACTTAAGGTATTTTCCCATCAACTTTTGATTTTGTAATTTGTATGGGTGGCCTTGTTGTAAGATGAGTCACTTTGTTGGTCTTCATTTAATTCTATCTAATTAGGATGTATTCTATTTGGCAAGCATCCAGTAATTAGTGACATATTTATGTAGTTATTATTATTGAATATTTATAAAATAAATATGCCTAGAAGGCAATCCATTCAGAGGCCAGAAAAGAGGTAAAGTCCATGATTTTACTAAATGCAAAGATCATACATACTGAGCCAAATGCAGGAAATAAATGAAACACATAATTTGACCTGTCTAGGCTGGGGAGAGAGTTTGCATCTTCTAAAATGATAGGATGTACATACTTGGTAATCACTGCTGATTATAGAGGGAGTGAAGATGGGCCCCTGTTTGAAGTGAGTTAATAAGCCAGCTTGTTAGGGAGAGATAAATAGAAGAACTTCAAGAAAAGGACCAGATGTCTGCTTGATGGTGTTGAAGAGAGAGAGAGAGCTAGTGGGGTCCTTCAAAGGTACAATCGATGGATGCATAGTCAGGTTACAGGGACTCAACAAAGCCACAGTAGCTCTCTACCCATATTAAGACAGCAAAGTCAGACGCCCCTAGCTTGATGTAAATTAATTGTGGGTTCGAGGAAGTAACGTTCACTTTGCTATAGGCTAAGGGCTAGGCACATTCTTGAGCAGTGCAACACTATAATAGGGTTTTTTATTCATACTTTTGAATCTCTAATAAGAGATAAGTCAGGAATAAAGTCTTATCTGTGAAGTTTTGAATGGAGTTAGGTGTTGCATTCACAGACCTTAAAAGGAGCATCAATAATGATCACTGTTGATGAAGGCCCTCTACTGTATTCTATAGTGCTGTAACGTCTTCAACATGAACAGGGACTTTTTTCTTCTCTTTAAGTTTCAGAATATCATATATGATATTCCAATCTCACATCGCTTTCATAAAAACACATAGAACTGTTTGGTTTTGTCTGTGTTTTGTCAGGAAACTTTCCCTTGGTCTAACCTAAACTTAAAGGGAACATCTAGGGTATAGGAAATAATAAGAAATAAGAAAGAAATGTTTTATGTAGCCTTTTTGAAGTTGTCACTCCCTAACCTTGCTTAACTCTGTCACGTTGCTTTCTATAACATTTTCATCCATTATATATGAGCCTTCTGCAAATTCACCCCTATAAAGATTAAGACCTTGTGATCTAAGAACACTCTGCAGGAGAGATGGGGGGTTTTTTTGGTTAAGGAACTGTTCTGGAGGTCAGAACAGTTTTGTATAGCTTGGTTACAGGTTTCCTGAATGATTTTGGACAAGTCATTTAATCACTGTGCCTGTCATTGTGCCATGCATACACTGCAGACGTTCTTTTCAAACATTCATCTGATGCTCGTATCTGACATTAATGGCTCCTGTTGGCAGCTCCCGAAGGATCGGCAGAGCCTGAGAGATTCAAGAGTGCATTACAGTGTCTCTTTGGATTTTTCTGAAACTCTCCGTTAGGAAACAGATAGAAGTTATTCTGCAGCTGAGAGAAGGAAATGGCAAAACCTAGTTTAATGATAACTGTAGCTAAAGCTTGTATCTTTGATACAAGCAAGATCACTAAATATACAGGAAGGTGGTTCAGATGCAATTCTACACTGTCCATCCCCTTCTGCAGCACTTTTATCTATCCCATATTAGCATTTCTGTCTTGGTACTCCTATTTTCTATTTTTAAATGAGAAAAAATATTTTTTTAATGATTAATGGGTTTTCTCATGTTTTGTGCTTGTCTTCTGCTAACTTGCAAGACCAAAAGATGTATTTGCTAATAACATTATGTAGTGTTCTAATGTAGTCTCTCTAGCAGAACCACTCGCTTCAAAACTTTGTACAAAGAACTTAGCCTTTTTTAGACAAAGAATTGTTTTTCTTAATCTTCTTTTCTGTTTCCCAGTAAGGAAACATGTATCTTTCTCCAAGTATCTGCTGAGTTTTTTCTGCTCTCCTTCACTATTTAAGTTTTCTTTCATGACAGTGGAGAGATTTTTGGCATATTAGGATGTATTCTCCTTTGCCACTGCATGCCTAGTCTATCCTAATACTTTTACATGATCTTGCTTCATTTTTTCATTGCAGCTTCTTCTACGCGCTTCATTTGTACTTTATCAGACTCTTCATGATGCATTAGAATACAACAGGGCACAATTTCACTGTGGTATGCAAGTTGTTCTCTTAGCATAGAAATGCATTATATATTTCTATCTTGTAACTTCTCTGCTTGAAACAGAGATCAAATGAATAAGGTGTCCTCTGTTTTGTTGCACACACATTTCAATGGTGACTAACATGTATATTACTATCCTTGGAGATGTTCAAAAGCTGGTCCTGGGCTCTAGGTAGCTGTGCTTGAGCAGGGTGGTAGGCCAGATACCTCCAGAGGTCCCTTCTAACCTCAGCCTTTCTGTGATTCTGTGAAAAGTCTGGAACTTCTAATCAACAATGCTGTAGTTTGCAGATATTTATCAATATGAGCATCGACTTTGTACTATCTCTACAGAAGCAAGGCAGAATTTGAATGTTGACATCTTTCCCTGGCTCCTTCTTCTTTGCAAGTTATGTATTGTGTCATGCAACTTACATAGCAAAGTTAGGGTCTTACAGTATGTCCCAGTCTTGAAATTTAAATGCACGTGCACTTGTATTCCCGTAGATCTGCTTTAATTTTCAAGAATCTGACTGTGGGTGCTAGTTTGGAACTTCTGGCTATGCCAGGACTTCTCCCTGTAATGTTTACATGGTGTGCAGAAATCTTCCTAAGACTATCTGGAATGTTTCACTTGAAAACTTTGTACAATCTATTCCACTCAATAGACAGGTAATTGTTTTTTTTCCACTCACTGGAAGTCCTTCTCTGGATGCGTTTTGCTGTTCCTGCATTTCAAATGGCCATTAGTCTTCACCATAGGAAACACCTCCTCACCGAGAGATGTGCGTGTAATAAGATGTTATGTGTGTACTTTGGGTGTAAGATGGCACTCCTTTCAGTTCTCTTACAAAAATTATTCTCACCAAAGTTAAAGGTAGTTCTGCATATATAAGAACTGCAGATCCGGCAGTTTTAAAAATCAAAGACACTTTTTTTTTTTTCTTAAGTGGCACCAGCTCAAGAAAATGTTAAGACAATTTTTTTTTATTATTTTCTGACTTAAAATGCCTCAGCCAATGTCAGTTGTGTTTAACTTTCAGTGCTTTTTTTCAAAGAGTACACATTCAAAATTTCTTCCCATAGTAAGTTGTTATGTCAGAGTTACAAACCCCTGAAAACTGGCATTTTGGAATGGAAGTGCTGACAAGACCTTTACTGCGCCAGTACAAATAGGGAGCGTTGCAATAAAAGCTGGTTGTTTTTTTTATAGTCTGGTGGTTGCTTTCTGCCACTGTATTTCAAAGTAATTGTTATAAAAAGAGTGATAGTATAATAGAAATGCATTGGTACGACTGGAATTTTGGCTCTCTAACTTTTATAACAGAACTTCAGTATGGTTGATGTGTCCAATTCCAGATTTAGTTTTAAGGGACTGTTATATGATCTGCTGGTAAATTGGTTTAAATTCTTACTGTGCACACACGTGTTCCAAACAGCACTGGAACGGAAAGAGCAATTATCATGGTACAGGGAAATGGATATTAAATTGCTTAGTGTGAAACTCATTTAAATGGCAAGAACACATCACATTTGAAAACCAAGATGTTCCCGCTTAAGTTTTATTTTACTTACTATAGTATTCACAGTTTACAAAAGAGAGGAGATTGAGATGAGATCTTAAGAAGAAATGTTTTGCTGTGAGGGTGGGGAGGCCCTGGCCCAGGTTGCCCAGAGCAGGGGTGGCTGCCCCATCCCTGGAGGGGTTCAAGGCCAGGTTGGATGGGGCTTGGAGCCCCTGATCCAGTGGGAGGTGTCCCTGCCCATGGCAGGGGGTGGGACTGGATGAGCTTTGAGGTCGCTTCCAACCCAAACCATTCTATGATTCTGTGATTCTACATACTAGAAGGGTTCACTTCAAACATCGTTAATTTTCTTCACAGACATGAAGGCTGAATTATTCCAGGCTCCAGTAATAGGTCACTGAAGTAACAAGTGAGGGATATGTATGGAGTGAGGAAGGTGAAGAACATAGGATGGAATTCATACAACTCTTCCATCAACTACCAAAAATACTTTAAATATCATTAAATCTGCTTGAGATTTAACTTTACACACAAGAGAATCCCAAATCAATGTAATGTAAAATTGTAAATCTCACAGTGACCTAAGGGCATTAGATACCTATCTTTCCTTAGTTCTGCCTCCCAGACTGCTCTTGGAAATACACATTCATAGAAAAAATAAGAATAAGAATGCATTATCCCTAAAGAGAAATACAGATGGTAAAGCCTTGGGATATTTTGGCTTTTCTGTTTATCTTTGCAGCATTTTGGTGCAATCTGAAAGCACAGCAAAGCAAAGTTCTTTGTTCAAATGCAAAATGTAGCCATTATTTTTTCAAAACCTTATAAAACACAGTGTGACTTTCTGAAACTTTCTGGTTAAAATAACAAGATAATAGAATTAACTAGAATATGTAGATTTCAAAAATGATCCATCAGTCTATGCAAATTGCTGTGTTAATAATGTATTTTTAATGCTAAGCACATTTGACAGCCATTTCATCTCTCTTTCTAAACTAGAGCTTGGCAACCTGCATTAATTCTTACATTTTACAGATGTAACATTCAATGCACATGCCATGTAGTGATGTGATCCGAATAAAGTAAAGCATGTCAAAGCAATGTGATTATTAGTAAACAAGTTTATGGCTGGCTTGTTGAATGCAGGAGGGAAAAATGAGAGGCAAAAGCCAGCTCTGCTTTAGCATATCTTACATCTTCACTGGCCTGGATTTGCTTCAGATTATGGGAGCGTCAATCATAGCTGGAACAGGGGGATTCAGAAGAGCTAAATGGGCATAGGATCACAGCGGGTAAGGTTAAAATCAGGTGTGTTTGGTACGGTTCAGACAATTGTACTAACTGTGTAGCTTAAACAGACCCAGAGCAAAAAGCTGCCTGGTTTGACTTGCCATAAGTCCATGTAAATTAAAAAGAGAGAGAGGTGCTACATCCTAATTCTTTCTCTACATTGTTAACAATAACAGCAGTATTGTTTCAGACTTACTGTGTGCTTTTACATCATTACTCTTTCAGCAGGGGTTTTCTGGCCTTCCTTCAAAGGGTTAAAAACTGACGGTACAAAAATACAAGAGTTGCTGTAGACTGCAAGTGACCACATAGGTGTGTTTGATTATAGCTCTGCTGGACTAAAGGTCAAAGGAAAGTTTTAGAATACTTAAGAGACAATTATCTAAAGTTCAGACTTTTCCAAAGGAATAGAACTAGATATTATACAGACTATTATCTAAAGTTCACACTTTTCAAAGGAAAAAGGTAGGAGGAAATGCTTATTCCATCTCTTTGCTGTTAATTTGTCTGTTGGTTTTTTTGTATTGCTATTATTCTGTCGAGAGTTTATTTACTGTAAGGTCTGCGTTACAATAATATTGATATGATTATTCCCCTTTCCAAGAAATTTTAACATAGGAGAATGATGTATTCTTGTACATGATTAAATGTTGCTTCACTCATGATTCAAAATTCCCAGCAGCACATTTTCTTTCTGCAAAGGAATACATGACCTGGAAATGTGTTTAGCTTTTTGATTCATTAGTTGATTCAGCAATTAAATTCTGGCATAAGCTGTAATTATTTAGGCCAATTGGCAAAGGAAAAATATAATCAAAGATAGAAAATATGTGATGTTTTCCAATTCTTCTCCTCAGCAGTACATTTTCTCCCATGAAATACTTATTTTCCTGTGTTCTTACTGGTGTTTTAAGGGACTTCAGATAAAAATTGGTTCAGGTGTTTGCTAATGTGTCACAGGAACCTTCTGTGAATTGCCATTAGATATGCCAGCGTGGCATGTGTCTCACCATGGTGCAGGGGAGACAGTTTGATCAGTCAGCTGAATTTTTATAGCACAAAAACTTTTTTCTTTTGAACCTGATGTCGGCTATCAAATTTGATAGCAGTCATCAATCTGGTTTTTTGAAGACATCACAAAATCTTGCCTTTCATGAAAAACAGGTCAGTTTGAAATACCTATGTATGCTTCAGTGCCCATATGGTTTGGCTGTCATAAATCAGCCAACATATACTATAAAAATGGCCTCTTTTTATCTTCAGATTATTTTATAAGCCTTCTACTCGAATAGAACTTTCATGCTTTTACCATACAGATTAGATGGAAAGATGAGTGGGAAGTGATTGTCTCCTCTCCTACAGAGCAACTGCTGCTCAACAGGATTTTGTTTGAGATGGTCATCAAGGAAGTTCTATTATATGTGTAAAATATTGCATGTGACATCATCATGTATCTATCTCTATCTCTATCTATGTCTATCAGTCATCTCTATCTGCCTATCCACATCCACATCCATATCCATCTATTAACATATATGCTTATATAATAATATATTATAATATACATACAATATATATAACATTGAGATGCTGGTCAGCAGCTGTCTTAACATGAGCCAGCTGTGTCCCAGTTGGCCAAGGCCAATGGCATCCTAGACTGAATCAGCCATGGTGTGGCCAGTAGGAGTAGGGAAGGGATTGTCCTCCTGTGCTTGGCGCTGGTGAGGCTGAACCTCAAATACTGTGTGCAGTTTTGGGTCCTTCACTACAATAAAGACCTTGAGGGGCTGGAACCCATCCAGAGAATGGGAATGGAGCTAGGAAGGGCCTGGAGCACAAATCTCATGAGGAGTGGCTGAGGGAACTGGGATTGTTTAGTCTGGAGAAGAGGAGGCTGAGGGGAGACCTCACTGCTTTCTACAACTACCTGAACGAGGTTGTGGTGAGGCGGAAGTTGTTCTCTTCTCCCAAGGAACAAGTGAAAGGATGAGAGGAAATGCCTTCAAGTTGCACCAGGGAGGTTTAGATTGGATATTAGGAAAAATTTTTTTTACTGACAGAGTGAAGAATCGTTGGAACAGGCTGCTCACAGCAGTGGTGGAGTCTCCATCCCTGGAGGTGTTCAAAAAAAATGCAGACCTGGCACTTTAGGACATGGTTTAGTAGCCACAAAGGTGTTGGGCTGACGGTTGAACTGGATGACTTCAGAGGTCTTTTCCAACATTATTGATTCAGTGATTCTATATGAGTAAAGAAAGTATTTAGTGTGCATAGATACATCCATATTGAAAATATGAAGTTTAATAATGAAACAAAACTGTGACACTAATGCTAATGAACAAATAGGTTGTGGGTTTGGGGTTTTTTTTACCTATTAATGACTGGCAAACACAAAATTTTTCTCTTTTTATCAGGTATTCCTTTAAAAAGTGTCACAGCCTAAGGCAGAAACAAAAATATACTCTCTTAGATAAACAAGGGTGTAAACAAGCATTTGAATGGCATTCTTTTGTAAGCAAGAAAGTGATGCTTCTAATTTGTAAGTAATTGTAATCATACAAATAATTTTTTCAACTCAGGGCCTGTCTCTGAATAATATCCTTTTACAAGGTGAACATGAGGGGATGCTTTGAGTTGCCACTTCTGGTTCTTGTGCTTGACCAGAAAGCAGGTCATAAGTATTCTTTCCCACTGCCTTTGTAATTGCAAAAATAAAAGGTTTCAAACCAGTTGAGTTGACAGAGAGAGAACACATGTGGGACTATGAATAGTAGGGGCTGCATTTGTTGCTTTTGTTTCTGCAGTGTGATGCTAACAATCTAAATATGTGTCATTTGTAAATCCTTTCACACAAAGGTGTGTACTATTGAGAAAATATGCATAAGAGTAGAATCATAGGATAGTTTGGGTTGGAAGGGACCTTGAAGATTATCTAGTTCCCCCCTTGCCATGGGCAGGGACACCTCCCACTAGATCAGGCTGCACAAGGCCCATCCCTATATTCAACCATTTCTCAGTCACTAGGTTTGAATGTTGAAGAAAAGCAAAACTGCCAGTATTACTACAGATCTTTAGCAAAGCCTGTGATTAATGTTATGAGGTCTCCAGTACTGAAGAGTAAGAATGGCAGGAGGCATGTGCATGAATTGATAGTTATGCAAAGAGCTGAGGTGCTCTCTTAACATTCTTCTGAATGTTCTTTTCCAGTGCATTTGCAGATGACTGCTAACATTTCTGTGAATGTCATACATTCTGTTTTTTCTACCTATCATTCCATAGTTTCCACTGAAACCCTGATGATAATAACTTCATTACTCAGTTATTTCAAGTTTTTATGTGTGGATAGATAGCATTTATGAACTGATAAAAGAAATGAACGAGCTGTCTTTGTCTTTTCATTATCAAAAAAAAGCAGAGTATTGCAGTAAGGATACTCTTGCTGCTCTTCTGCTTATGTCAAAGGACTATGTATTACAGAGAATTTGTTTTAGACTGAAAAAATGTACACAAACCGATAGCTTTAATAAACATGAAGAAACAGTTATTTCTGTCATTCTATTGTTTCCAGCTGTAAAGTTTCCAAGTAAAATTCTTTCTTCACATAAGTAACCTATCCAGCACAGAGAACAATGTCTACCACAAAGTGCTTAACATTAATGATTTGATCTTTCTAAGAACATTACAAAAGTGATGGGAAAAGAAAGATGAAATAAGAGCTATGTAGGTGGAAGGTTACCCAGCAGGGAAGTCCACTGATCTCCAAATATTAGAGACTGTGAGGGAATTAAAGACTTGCAATAATGTATGCAGAGAAAATGACAGTTGGATGTAAACTGGCTGTTGCTAGTTTTACATTTGTTCTTTCATTTTGTTGTCTGACTTAAAGTTGCAACATCCATTCTTGTAAAAAATGGAACATAAGAAGTTGACTCCTTCCTGCTAATTTCACATACAGATTGATGTTGATGCCATTAAAGTTACTCATGTCCAGCAAATTCGAAACGAGCTTTGTATTAAAACTATTTAATGTACTTTTTCTCAAAATCTTTCATCCAAGAACCTCAAAAGAGATCAAAGGGTCTTGAGAACAGCTGGGAATCTGCAAGAAGCACTTGGCCCTGTGGTAAACATGTCCTCAGCTGTGGTATTTCAAACCGCCTTTGTCTAGAAATCACACTCGATATCTTGTAAAGACCTTCTGCATTG
This sequence comes from Phaenicophaeus curvirostris, assembly GCF_032191515.1. Taxonomy (NCBI): domain Eukaryota; kingdom Metazoa; phylum Chordata; class Aves; order Cuculiformes; family Cuculidae; genus Phaenicophaeus; species Phaenicophaeus curvirostris. The sequence goes on along the minus strand of NC_091405.1, from coordinate 3,536,684 downwards.
TCATCATTTCTTCCAGCTGTGAGGGACATATTCCCATAACAGTCTCTTTCAGGGTTGTTTCACCAAGCTGCTTGTAAACTATAGAAACTGAGAGTCATCGGGTGATCTAAATGACTGATTTGGTTTTATGTTTAGAAAAAGGTAGAAATGAGCTCAGATATAAATCGTAGTTATGTGTTCCTGCACCTTGCACTGATACAAAAATTCATCATTAGTTAAGACAGTTACTAAGATCGCTTATCTTTAACTGTTCCTCAAGCCTTCAGGACAGTATAGCTCCCGGTCCATCCCATGTAGTTAGTACATCATCAGTGAAATGGCATTTAACAGGACTCTGGCATTTCAATGAACTTATTCAATCCCTTCCCCACATAGAAGGGTATGGAATTCAGGGAGGCTCGTTTTGATTGAGAATGTCAAAGGACCTCCTGAATATAGAATCATAGAATAGTTTGGGTTGGAAGGGACCTTAAAGTCCAGTTCCAACCCCCCTGCCATGGGCAGGGACACCTCCCACTGGACCAAGGGCTCCAAGCCCCATCCAACCTGGCCTGGAACACCTCCAGGGATGGGGCAGCCACAGCTTCCCTGGGCAATCAGGGCCAGTGCCTCATCACTCTCACAGCGAAGAAATTCCTCCTTATGTCTAGTCTAAATCTGCCCCCCTCCAGTTTATACCCATTGCCCCTCATCCTATCATTACAAGCCTTTATAAACAACCCCTCCCCAGCTTTCTTGTAGCCCCTTCAGGTACTGGAAGGTGCTAAAGACCAATTTTCTCTTAGCCTGTGGCAGGTAACCTCAGAGTTTTATTAACTGAGAGGGGTTCTTTTATTCTGCTTGTAATTTTCTTTGTTTTGCTAAAATAACATGAATAAATAAATAATCTGAACAGCGCTATAATGAAGGATCGGTGGGTTAATTGGAAAGATGAGTGGGAAGTGATTGTCTCCTCTCCTGCAGAGCACCTGCTGCCAAGATAATTCATGCATCAGTGCTGGAGGTTGTTCCTGGAGGAGATTCCTGCTGGTTTGTCAGCTATGGGTAAGGGGAATGTCCACAGAGAGGAGAAAGCAAATGAGATAAATTGAGTTTATTGCTAATCAGCTGCTAGGATTTATTATCAAGTTGTAGCAAACAGTTAAAACGTCAGTTAGAGAATCATTGTTCTTTGCTCAAGAGTCCCATCTCCAGCAACACCAAGGTATCTTTATTTCAGGACTTCGCAAAGGCGGGGAAAGAATTTGTTGCTAAACAAAATTTCCAATGCAGAAGCGAGTACTTGCCATCCATTGGCGAAACAATTCAGTCATTTCATTTTGCTCTTCCTATTGACTGCATCTGACTGCCAGTTTCCTTCCAGCAGTTTTTAACACAAAAAATCACCTCTGTAAACAAGAAAAGGTTATTCTCTTCTCTCTTTGTCTTGCATCTGTTCTTAAGTAGTGCTAACTATTCAGCCATTACCTCTTTTACACTTAAATAGCTCAAGTAAATGTCCCGAATATTTTACATATCTTTTACTTTATCTCATTTCTTTTGAGCTTGAATTGATAACCCTTGCTGGCACCAGGTAGTTTCTTATGCTCAGCATAGCTTCAGTGATTGGTAGAAATGGACAATTTACTTTCACCATCCCTCTTCCTTCCTCTCCCTTTTCTGCCCTCTTCTATTTGTCTTTTTATAGTACTCATCCATTTTTATTTTGTTTTAGTCTCTGTTTCTGGCTTATTAGAATTTTCTGAACCAGGCAGAACAGTGCATGTGTCAGAGAGATGGAAGAGATCTGAAGCCATCACCAGCAAAAGCAGCTTCTTTGTTTCATCTCTTCCTAAAGCAGATGCCTCACCTCTTTTGCATATCTGTAAAGGGCAGGGATGCTGGGGGTCAGCGTATCCACCCTTTCCTCCAGCTTGGACAGATAAGGACTCTACCAGACTTATAGGCTGTATTCGTACCAATTTTTAGAGCACAAGAATTCACTGTGTAATATAACTGTGTCTCCAGAGTTCTGAACAAGTGACTACAGATGTGACACTTCTGAGTGGGATTTGTCTCAAAGACAGAAAGAGCTAGAAATTGAGCCCCGCATAGTTTTTTTCTCCTTTGTGAGTTTAGAGCAAAAGAACTCAGGATGCAACTCATGCTGGGATATTTTTAATTTTGCAGGAGACAGTCAAATGGACAGATAAATTTATTTTTCAATATTTGAAAAGAATGCTACCAAATAAAAATATGTGCCTTCCAAACCTTGTGATAGGTGTGGTGGTCACTCCTACTTTGGTAAAGCTGTACACACCGATATTCAGGAAAATGTAGCTACAATATTATTTTACTAACATAACATTTCCCTTTATTCCTTGCAGTTCAGCTAAAGAGCGAGTACAATACTGGAAGTGGCTTAACTTGCATGCATGTTTAAAGTTCTGACACATTCAGCCAAGGGGAAGAAGCTGGTGGTTGTTTAATTCTAAATGTGTGCTAATTGTTAACTTAAAACACACTTGACTTTTCCACTGCATCATAGTGGCACCTGTAGCACTGTGTATCCTCTAGGAGTTTGGTCCTATTTGAGTTGTCAGAATTCTTAAGAGATTATACCTGAAATTTATCTTCAGTAAACACATATGCTTCCTTTAATTTTAAAAAGGGCACAAGGAAGGACTAGAGTATTTGTTTAGCTCCAGGGTGCCATCAGTTTTGATGTGACTGTTTCCAACTTGAATAGGTAAAAATATCAGGATTTCAGGAAAGAAAAATCATTAAGAATCCTTTTTGTTCTGCAAAGACATTATGAAGTGGCCATATTTATGCTGCTTTGTAAAGCAGTTAATTTTTAGGTTGACCTTCATGTGCTACATACTCTAAATGCTACGGAAAAATGCTGAAATGCTTGCATTCCCTGCAAAATAAACTATATTAAGTATTCTTTAGGCTGCGTGAATGAGATTGGTAGGTGATTCCATCATGAAAGGGATACAATAAGACTGCAAGATCAACGACTCTGAACTTCAGGAGGAGCCTACTTGAAGTTCAGTTTCTTAGTCTTTGAATGTGAAAACAAGCCTTTGTTCTTTTGTACGAGACAATTATGCCACAGGCTTAAATATCAAATAATCTTTCTTAATCGTTTATTTTATGGCAGTAATGAATTAACTATAGGAGTTATCTGCTGATAGATACCTTGATGTAGGTTTCAGGACATGTTAAAATTTAGTAATGTTTTGTTCTCTTTATCATTACATTCTGTAACTACCTTTCTTCCTTATTAATCTGCCTCTTTGTGAAGAAGGACTTCAAGAATGAAATACTGCCTTCTAAACTTATTTATTTGGATGTGAAAAATACCTTTACAGTAATTACATCATGAATGTTTTCCCCTTCTTCCTTCTCTCCATCTTCCGCTGACTTTTGAACTTCGTAAGCTGTCAGCTATTTCAAATGTACAGAGGTCATTTATGGTGGGACGTATACACTGCACAGATACCATGGACTGTCAGAGAAGTTCCTGGTCATCACAGTACAAATTAAATATTTCTAAACCATTTCATGTTCTCGAATGAGTACCTCAAGTTAAGGTTCACCTTGAGTGAGTATCAAGATCAAAGTAGATGCAAAGCTTTCTTACAGTTACTTTATTTATGTGTATACCCATGTTGCGCTTCAGGTACCCTTTTGGTTTAAGCTCAAGAATCAGGTCTTTGTTGTATTTGTCCTATGAACACCGCCCATCTTCCAAGACATCTTTTCCTCATGCCTACTACAGAACTCTCAGTGAGTTCTTTACTTCCATGAAATGGCATTTAGTGATTGTATGTGCCCATTTTATAGAATAAAGATCAGGAAGCTTAATTTTTTCATGATACTTCAGGAATATTAACTTTGGTAGCATGGAGGAAGAGAGGTTAATGAAAGGAGCTACAGCCTCCTCTTGAATATGATGTGCAGCTTTATTTTTAAATTGTCATTGTATTCCTCAATAACGCACATTCCTATTCTGTGTGCGTCGGAACCTTTCTGTTAACCTATGGTGTTATTTGTGATGAAAGAACACAAAATCCAAACCAGTACAAGTCAATGTGTGCTCTGTTAGTACGTAACTCATAATACTGAATTAATTTTTATTTATTCCACCAAATAAAGCAGTTACAAGCTAAAGTGAATATTTAAGTCTGTGAATGAATCAAAGCGGTTTGCGTATTTGACATGCTCACTAATCATGGTTTGTACCTGGGCATTCTGGCACGTACAATATCATTGATATTTGATAGTAGTGTGTTGTTAAATAGCTAGAATCTATAATTCTTACAACTATGCACAATAGAATCAATATGATTACCCTAAGTAAAATCAACTTGTAGTCATTTTGATGGTGAACTGAGAATTGAATGACCATGAAAGGTTTAACTGTGTAACTTTATATGCGGGTAGGATGCCCTCTAGGCAGATGCCTATATATGTTTGTGGAATTAATATTGCATGTTGTGCAGAGGTGAGAATGTCCTAGCCTCATTTCCTCTGGCTGCCTTCATAGAAGACACAATATGGTTTGGTTTGCTTTTCCTATTTTCCTCATTGAAGCCCGATAAATGTTTAGATTGCTGAAAATCAGTCCTACAGCTTTTAATACATTCAGCTTTTTTTTTTTTCCTCTCTATTGCTCATTAGTATAAAAGAAGAATATTTCTTAGCAGGGCAAAATATTGTGCAATTTGCGCTTATAACACATGGAATGTTTGTTTTTATTGATGAATATTCTTTATTAATTTCGAGTTACTTTAACATTTCATTTCTTTCTTTGTTGTACTCGTTGACTTTTTATGACTGTGCGACTTGAAAAACAGCTATGAATTATGACAGGGAGACATCTGTAGGGATTTATGCAGAGGAGAAAGTGAGGACTTGCCATTACTATTGTACCATGTGACACAAAAAAATGCATCTGTTGCAGTTTTTCATTTGGGGGGTATGGACAACCAGACAGAAAGGGGAAGATCTCTATGTCACTATGCTGCTGATATAATGAGTACAATAAAGTGCATATGTGTTTGTGTAGTTTTCTGAATCCATTAAGAAAAAGCTGTGGGTTTAGCAGTTATTCTGTGTGGTGAAACAATGCTTTTTTTTCCCCTTTTCAGATAATACTCTCAGCATATTGGCAAAACATAGTGGATTCAGTCGTCAGAAGCAAGAAGTATATCTACTGCCAATTGTAATCAGTGATAGTGGGAATCCTCCCATGAGCAGCACCAGCACTCTCACTATTCGAGTCTGCGGTTGCAGCAGTGAAGGCATCGTCCAGTCCTGCAACGTTGAAGCCTACGTACTTCCCATTGGACTCAGCATGGGGGCCCTCATTGCAATATTAGCGTGCATCATTTTGCTGCTAGGTATGTATTTGTTTCATAGCCTGGCATTCCACATTTATCTGGTTCCTGGGTGGCTGTAAGCAAGACAAGAAGTCACGTAGAAGAACCTAATAGAATGTAATGTGCAGCTGTAACAAGAGACCCATCAGAACTGCATCCTGACTGTACTAAGGACTGAACAAAAGCGTGTAAAGCAAAGTCCCAATCTGAAGTGGTCTTACACACATGGTCCATAATAAACAGTTATGGGATGTGAACACAAAAATCCAGTTGGATATGTTAAGTAGCAAGGTGAACACAGCATGGAAAACACGATGGAACACATAGGATGGAAACACAGCATGGAAAATGTGTTTGCTGTATCTTCAAAGACTTGTATGAGTTTATCCTGGATTGTAATGGCACATGAGACAATACAGCTTCACAAGATAAGATACACAATACATTGTGTATTTTAATAAAATATACAAAGTTTGTATACAACATCAAGCAAGTGAGGGAGAGAACAGTGAAGGAAGAGGCCTATTTCTGTGCCTTGAAGCTTCACTTTGTAACTGAGATTTACATCTGAGATGTAACTGAGATCTCAGCATTAAGCCACAAAAACAAGTGTAACCAATTTAGAGCTTTTTCTGCATCTGTCCATGATTCTAAAACTGATCTATCTAAGCTCTTTCTTTCTCCCTTACTGTCTTATTGTCTATTAAATTATATAGTGTGAGTCTTTTGCAACACGTAAAGAGAAAAATATATTGATTTCCTTCTGTCATCAAGGCTATGTTTCCAGAAAAAAAAAGCCTCTAACTTGGGAAAACTCCATCCACGATGTAGATCATTACAGACTAATGTTCAGTGAATGGTGATACCTTGACTGTACTAGGTTTGTGACTGCACTTGCTTTATAACTTTTCCAAAAGCAAAGGTTGCCTAAATTTGAGTCTCTAAAATAGAAGTATACAAAACCATATTGCTTATATAAAACTGAGCTTCAGATGTAGATATGAGCTGGTAATAGAAGACTAACCAGAGCTTCTGACCAAATTTTCATCACTTTAATGGTGTGGAAGTTACAGATGTGTTAGCTTTTCACTACCCTTATTACTCTCATTTTCACATCAAGCAACCTATCACCTTCCACAACTGTGCTTAACATGTAATGCTTTGATTGGAAACTTAACCTAATCAGCCTGTGATGCTTTCTTTGCAGTCATTGTGGTGCTGTTTGTAACCCTAAGAAGACATAAGAATGAGCCGCTAATCATTAAAGATGATGAAGATGTGAGGGAAAATATTATTCGCTATGATGATGAAGGAGGCGGAGAAGAAGATACAGAAGCTTTTGACATTGCGACTTTGCAAAACCCAGATGGAATTAACGGATTTTTGCCTCGCAAGGATATTAAGCCTGATCTTCAATTTATGCCCAGGCAAGGTCTTGCACCTGTTCCTAATGGTGTTGATGTTGATGAATTTATTAATGTAAGGCTTCATGAAGCTGATAATGATCCCACGGCTCCACCATATGACTCTATCCAGATTTATGGCTATGAAGGAAGAGGGTCAGCAGCTGGTTCCCTTAGCTCATTGGAGTCCTCTACATCAGACTCAGATCAGAATTTTGACTACCTCAGTGAATGGGGTCCTCGCTTTAAAAGACTTGGAGAACTTTACTCAGTTGGAGAAAGTGACAAAGAAACTTGACAGTGGATTACAAGCTTCTTCACTGTTGACTTAATGATCATGTAATATTCTAGGGCCACTGCTGTTAGTTAAAACTAATGTGGCTTTTTGTTTTAGAGGCAAGTTTAGCGCCAGTCATCTATAAAATCAACTACATTGTAATGTTGAACCAAAAAAAAAAAAGTATATGTTAGGAGGTTAAGTCTTGTGGAGTGTGAAGTAAAGTATGTGGAGTGTCTAGAAGTCTTTGGATATTTGATATTCACTTGAGCACTCTGAAGATGGAGATTTGGATCTTTGATTATCTTCAGTGAATTGAAAAGAATAAAAAGAATTTGGTGCTTTCTTAGAAAACGGACTTGCAGGGATTTTGCTGTTGAACAGTAGCTCCTGCCAGTATGGGTAAAGCTAACAGTTTGTTTCTGCATTGCCAACAAAGATCCCGCCACAGAAATGTTAAAAGCAATATCTTGGTCTTCTTAGCAATGCTGAATAGGAATAGCATTGTAAATTCCTACTGGCTTCTACTGTGCAGTGACCATACATTGTACATACCGTAATTGTTGGCCACGTAACCACAGACTGAATATCATCTTTAAATATTGTGTCAAGCCTTAAAATATTCACATGTTCTTAATCCATTCCAGTGTTGGGTAATAAATTCTACTAATGTGCAAAGATTCAGAGGCAGGGCTGCAGACCCTTGCTTGACAAAAGGATCTTTTTTCTAGAAGAAGGATCAGTCCTGTGCTTCGTCTTCTGAAAGGGAAGAAAAAACTGTGAAATGGAATGGACTTACATATATGAAAGAATTGCTGATTTTATTGCTAAAGATCGAATTTATTTGTTTAATCTTTGAAATAAATATTTTATTGATGTCCATTACTGCTTTTATTTATTAAGACTGATAATCTATAGAGTAAGATTACGAAGAAAGCTAAATTATATCCATTACCTTTTTTTTCTATATATAATGAATGTTTATTACATGTACATTTTGAAAAGAATAATGACAAACTATTGCAGGTTAAAGCAGTAGCCTATCCATTTGCAGTAGCTGGATTTTAAGAGAATGCTGGCAGGAATAAAACTTTCCCAGAGAAAACTTTTGACAGTTTTATATCTTCTTCATAAATCTAGTACCTGGTGTTTTTAATACAAGCACAAACAGCTGGAAGTAAACTGGTTCATGTGAATATTTAAACTCTAGACTTTTAGAAATCCACACATACCACAGTACAGTAAAAAACATGCTTATAGTTCTCCACTGTATTAGAGCAGGAACCAGTGTGTACATAATTTTACTGCTTATGTTATTAGCATTTCTTTTCTATAATATTCATAGTGATGCACCAGGGCTCTTGCACACAGAAAGAACGACACTAGAAGCTGCAAGCATACTCAGTTTGTAATGCAAACTTGCCATTTAGAGGTAGCAATTGTATAATAAGACTACGTATTACATGCAAATCATTTTAATTTTCTACTTTGTTTTGAAGCTATATTATTGTTTGTTTATTTACTCCATGTATTGTATTCAGAGAAACTCCTGTATTGTTTCCTACTTTGTGAAATATATTTTTATAAATACTTTTCTTGTTATTGCTTTTCTTTCAGTTTTACCTGTTCACTGCAGAAAGAGATCTTCCTGAACGACTTCATCGTTTGTTGAGGAACGTAGTCCTTCAAAAGCATTTATTTATTAGTTGAATGCAGTCAAAATAAAAAGGGATAATATTCGCAGCAGTTTTTGACAGCGTTTGCAGAATTAGCTCTGCAGCAGCCTCTGACCGCAGGAGTTACGTGTGTCTAATTCACCGCACCATGCTGAAAAATAATCTTACCCTTTTTTTAGTTAAAGTAAAAACTAAATCCTCCCTTTAGCTACTAAAAACAATCCTCCCTCTTTAAGCTCCACAGTTATGTTGGTTCTGTGAACAAAAACCTTTTCATACATCACCTCCAGTTTTGCCTGTATTTCAAAATGGAAACATTTACTGTGCTTTAGCTGTGCCATGGCTGCATTTAATGACTGCAGTTTCCAGACAACTAATATGCTAACGCCACCTATACATGTACTATAAAGATTTTATTGAAATTAATGAAGAATCCAATTCATTTAAATTGCCCCGCATTGAAAAAGAGATGCCTCTGAATAACTTTATGTAGCAATTTTCTTAATACTATATACAGAGTGGAGTCATCTAAAGATGGAAAAGAAGTAGTCATCAAGACTTCAATGAAATCAAACATATATACGTAACAACGTAATAACAACCAAACAGGTTCTAACTAATCACTTAAACCAAGTGCCAGGATTCTGAATTGCCATGCTGAATCTTATAGTAGTGTAAGTGGAAAAGTCTGATTTGAAACTTACACGGAGGCAATTTCTAGTCCACATCCCATTCCTGGGAGCAAAGGAAGGTGCTGCAAGATATGGATCATATTATTGTCTATAGGCACATAAACGTTTAGGGCAAGCTGCTCTGACTATGAGTTATAGCATATACTGTAGAGTTTTGCAAAGCTCTCTTGTAGGAAAACTCACAAATGGATAACCTTCTGATTGCCTTTTTGATTGAAAGTTCCATCTGAGATCAAGACAGTAATAAGATTTCCAGGAAAAAAATCCCATCACTGAGACTGTAGGAGAGGCAAAGCATGACAGAAATCTCATCATTGTCAGTCAAAAAGAGCTGGTAGCTACCACTGATAGGCACAGCTGTAAATTGTGTGTTTATACAGGTTTTAAACATGAGTATTTACAATGCAAAGGGGAGAAAAATTAATGAATTTGTGATCGGTCAATAGCTATTTCTCAAAGTCCTCACTACCCCACCAGAGAGAAATGATTCATTCTGCAAATTCCATGTGATTTGAATATAAAATGTATATCAGTACATGGTAAAGGGTTAAATGTTGATCATGTAGTTTGCCAGCATTTGTTTCTATTTTTAACAATGAAATTAATTTGGTATAAAATTGGTTTGGGTAATGATGGTATTTAGGGGGATCAGAATCATATCGTTCGACATTTCACATCTAGATTTAGACATATTATCAAGGTTCTTTTTAAGCATGTAAAATGGTAATTCATCTTTTTCAACAACATTTAATTAGCAATTGACTCATTGTAAGTGACAAGGAAAATGCATTAAATTAGAATTATTAATACTGATAAATTTGAGAATTAAATTCTCAAACTCTTACAAGTGCCAGGCCCCCTAGAGTCCCATTGATTCTGGCTTGCCTTCACCTTGCCGTGTATCATACTCATTTGTCAGAACTGCTAAAATAAATCATCCCACACATAAAAAGCTTGAATTCTAAATTTTTGGCCTGGACATTGTCCAGACACAAAATTCTGCTCTGTAGTTTCAATATGCGAGTACTGTGAAATGATTGTGTGTACATGTTTGCTAATTGTAACTCTAATGACTAAAGGTCATCAGCATGTTCTGTCCTTAACAGTAACCAAACGCATGTGCTACTCATGTGCAGCTACGACCTTGAGATCAAGTCATGGAAAGCTCATTTAGAAACAATGCATTTTTCACCCAGTATCATTTTTACCTTTTTGTCTATGATGAATTCAAAATGACTGTGAAATACACAGCAGAGAAAATGGCTGAAGATTTTCATTTAAATCAGCAGTTGCTGATCACAGGAGAAACATTTAACACTATGGCAACTCCAAATATCATCAACTATGTCGCAGCGCAGCAGTAACAGTTCTCAATCTGGAGAACAGACAGGATGTCTGCAGAATTGTGTGTTTGAAATAACTGTATTTGTACAGCTCTGCTAGAGATGGATATGCTGATTTTAATATGCAGTGAAAAATATGTCAACTGCACTATATCCATGCGGTTGCAGGTACATATGTACACATGTGGTGGGGTTTTTTTTAACAGCATGCATGGTCATTGAGTTCTAGAAATGGATAAAGAGGCTTAGAAAGCCTCTCCAAGGCCTGTCAAGCTGTAGGAAGCCTTGGCAGGTAGTCTGTTTCTGTTTCTGATTTTCTTGGGATATAATTTCAGCCTTAATTGAACTATTTGACGGTTTCTCTCCTTTCCCCCACCCCTCTCTCCACCAATTCACCCATCCTGAGCTACAATGCTGTGAACATAATGTTAGGGAATAAGTTCATTAAGAGCACAGAGCTCTTTTTCAGTTGACTGGAAACAAGCAGGTAGGCCAGGATTGTTAAGTTCAGCAAGGTCTCTTTTATCATCCTATTTGTGTTTAAAAAAGTCCAAGCAAAACCAAACAACAAAAAACCCCAACAAACAACTGTATGCAAGTGGCTCACTCTTCCGATATAGCCAGAGGACTGTATTGTTACTTGAATGAGTTCAAGTGCTGCATAAAAAACATAAAAATCATGACTAGAAGCAATACAAAAACATATCACAGGAAGACTTCTAGTGAAAAGTCTGGGTTATTTATACCAAAGGACTGTTTCTGTGTTTTAAATTACACTGAAAAATCTAAAGCCAATGATGGTGCTTTTTAGTTAATAGAAAGAATATTTAGTAGCCACACACACTCACAGGTATTTCTGATCAAGAGAAGTGAAAAGAGACTACTTACAAAATAATTTTTCAGATTTGGAAAGTTCTTAGCAGTGGCAGGATGTCCTAGTAAATTAAAGCTTAGTGCATGGGGCAAAAAAAATGGAGTATTCACTATTAATTGAGTTAGTTTTCAGAATGCCGCAGGTGTCAGCAGCAGCAGAGAGAGTATTGATGGAGAGAGCAGTGGAAGGTCTCTGTAGTCCATGGTTCACATAAGTTGGACTTGCATTATTTCTACATTTGTACACTATTTGTGCTAGATAATATCCTGGCTTTGCAGAAGGTGGAAACCAATTTAACTTGCTGTGTAATTCACTGTGATGGCTTTTGTAATCACACTGCAAAATTAGTCTAGCTGCTGTATTATACAATGCTGATACTGGCTTATGCGCTGCACCAGTCCCTCTCCAAATAATGTCAGAGTATTCTAAATGAGAAAATATAAAAACCCTGACAATGCTTTTCGTGCAACTGCAAATAAGACATCTTCCGAAACGGCTAATGAAAGCAAGCTGAAGCACAGAGTTTCTGGCAGAGCCTTGTAAATGTGCTCATTAACATTGCAACACAACTATTCCTTCTCTTTTTCTCCTCCTACCCCCTCCCACGCTGCAAAAATTAAACCAGTGAAATGAACAAAATGAAAATTTCAACCCTCTATTCAGAGGGGATACATAATAATTTACAAAATTCCCTTTCTTCTCTTTCCACTATTTCAGATGCTTGCATGAATGAAGTCTGTGTGATGATGACAGGCAGACAGGAGGGATGAGTAGAGGTTACCTGTTTCATTACGTGAATGGAGAAAGCATTTATGGTATGAGGGCAGTACTACGGTCTCCTCAAAGCCTTGTCAAGATAAAAACCTTGCAGATGTTCCTCTAGGGAGTTCCTATCACGCCACATTTATCCAAGGAAAGATCTTCCTCAAGAAGAGGAACAGAACAGTTCTTTTTCTGAGCACTTTCAACTTAAAATCAAATAGTGCCATCTCAAATTCCTCTTCATCAAGCGAACATAGCCTGGCTATTCTGTGGTCGATATCTCCATCCGGGAACACTCCGTGGTGCTTAGGAACACACAGTTTGTTTCTTTGCTGGTGTGGAAAAGGTCTGATTTGTGAAGCTGGGAATAAACATCCAGTAAGACAGAAGGCAGGTAGCATAGATCATTGACGCTAAAAGGACAGATGGGTCTGGAATCATCTTGTATCTTACTTGGGGCTGTATGTAGTCTAAGTCCAACCTGGATGGTTTACCTACACATTATTTTTTTTTTTTTAACAGTAAAACAGTCAATTCCCTGCTCTTCATTGCAGCTTGGTTTCTGAAATATAAAATGGGTCTTATATATAGGGGAAGGGCAGGCAGAGGGGCTCTTATTATTATCTCTGTCTTGGTTAATGGAACTTTCACTGATGGCAGCATCAGCACAGTTCATTCTGCCAGATTTCACAAGCCGGGAGTTTTAACATTTAATATGAAAATAAAAGATGTTCCAGCCACACCTGTGATCACTTTTGGGCTTGTTTTCTAACACACTGGTACACCTGTATTCACATGCAGGTGGTATGAGGTCTACACGCCAGGGAATACCTCCGTCTCCTTAGACACTCTTGAGGAACACATTTCTTATATCTAATGGAAAACGTATGTCATGATTTAAACTTAGGGACAAGGAGAGAATAGTTTTCATAGTCAAAAAGACTGCACAAGTAGAATGCAGAGCTGAATTCAGCGCCCTGGTCCAACGTCTCAGCCGCAAGGTGCAGGCAAGCAGACAGCTGATTAGAGGTAAGTAACAGATTATTTCAGCAATATTATTTCAGACCTCCCTCCTTCATACAACCCAGGGGTCTTGTTTCAGCTGTAAGGCATATGGTTATTTTGTAGGTTACCCGTGGCAGGAGGTTATCCCAGCTTCCTGCCAGAAAAGTTCCACGGCAGAGTGGTGAAGGTAACCAAGAGCTTGTCATCTGCAGAGGGGCAGATGTAGCTTTATAGTCTTTGTACTGAGACAGCTTTTACAGTCTTCCAGTCAGCACCAGCTTCCTTTCAATTTCTGCAGTTTCAGGTTTTAGCTGTTTCAAGCTGTACCACCGAGTATAACCTGTTATACCAAATAAAGGCAGGGTATTGTTAGGTAAAATGTCATTGCGACACAGAGCAGGAGACACAATTAATCCTTGCAGAAAAAGGTCAAGTATGAATCATCAAATGCTGTAGGGTTTTAATGGATATTTTCCAACCTTCTTATTTCACATGAAACAGCAGCCATTTATTTTATTGCATATAATATTTCTTCCTTAGCTAAAAGTAGCAGTTACTGATAACGGGGCTTTAGTTAGACTGTCAGAATGGCTGCTGGGTCTTTACTATAAGTTACAAAACAAACAGGAAGTTTTCAGCCCATGATTGCATAGAACCAAGCTAATATCTGACCAGAGCAGCAGACATTACCCTCTTCTTTCTGTCCCACAGTCACGAATGCTTCTGGCTTGTTTAGTTAATTAATTAATTAATTAATTCTAGCATTGTGTCTGATCTTGTCCATGCAGCAGCTTGTTTGAGAGGTTTTTGACTCAGCCTCTATTAAGAGCCCTTTTCTTTCAGGCAGTGTGCTAATATTAGATAGGGAAGAAAAGTATTCTGTTATGAACTTGTGATTGCCTTAATAACAGCTCTTCAAGTTCTTCCACAATTTCTGTTCCTGAATATAATTTGTCACTTAAAGATGCATGAAAGAATTAGAGGGGGGGTGGGTTTGCAGCCCTAATGTGGCACAAACAGAATCTATTAATTTTGAGAATTCACTGCCCCTTATGTTGCCACTACAGTCAAATGAACACAGAATGAAGAGTTTTGTCATCACAAACCAACTTCTAGTTAGAAATAGAAAGAAAAAAAGAAAGACTTTTTTAAAAAAATAAGTTAATACCAGGTATATTTTCCTAATTTTCAGAATTATTTAGTCTAATTTTAATTTTTATTTCTCATGTATGAATTCTAATAATCCCAAATGAAATTCTAATAATTCCAACTGAAATCCATGCCTGCTAGCTAGCTTTGTATAACAAAGGGGGCTGGATTCAGCCCCAAGAAATGCCACACCAAATGTTTACATCGTGGAAGAGAGTACACAAATAAAATCCCTGTTCTCCACATAGGAAATAATATAATTAGAATTCAGGTAAGTTAAGTTGGGGTGGGTTTTTTGGTTTTTTGTTTTTGTTGTTGTTGTTTAAAGGAACTTACATTTCCCATTGAAAACTGTGTCTCCACTGCTGCACATTCTTGGGTTCCTCCTACATCATTCAAGCCTGATTATAAGTACCAATGTACACACAACTCACTTGCAAACTGAAATCCATTGCTTCTTCTTAAAATCTAGCAGTGGCTGCAGCATTTTATTTCAGTAATATTTTCAGTGTGCTTTGTGGAATATTTTGTGGAAACAAATACCCGTGCTGACAGTCACGGGGAAATTATTTCTATTAGGAATACACGTATTATTGCTGCAAGTGGTCCTTTCATGGGGATCAAGAAACTTGGAATCATAGAATCACCAGGTTGGAAGAGACCCATGGGATCACCGAGTCCAACCATTCCCATCAAACACTAAACCATGTCCCTCAGCACCTTGTCCACCCGTCCCTTAAAAACCTCCAGGGAAGGTGACTCAACCACCTCCCTGGGCAGCCTCTGCCAGTGCCCAATGACTCTTTCTGTGAAATTTTTTTCCTGATGTCCAGCCTGACCCTCCCCTGGCGGAGCTTGAGGCCATTCCCTCTCGTCCTGTCCCCTGTCACTTGGGAGAAGAGCCCAGCTCCCTCCTCTCCACAACCTCCTTTCAGGTAGTTGTAGAGAGCAATGAGGTCTCCCCTCAGCCTCCTCTTCTCCAGGCTAAACACCCCTAGCTCTCTCAGCCGCTCCTCACAAGGCCTGTTCTCCAGCCCCTTCACCAACTTAATGGCCTGAGGGCGTTTTTGTTTCCAACAAGGAGTTATTGGAGCTGTAGTTCTCATGGAGAGGAGGCTTGTAGGAAGTCCCTGCAGGTAAAACTCTGAGAACTTCAGAATGAGCAGGTTTACAGGGAGTGAGAAAAGGTGTTGGGAAGACACAAGTTGTGCTGCAGGTTTGGCTTAAATGCTTCCTTATCTCGATTTTGTTTCTTTTCATATGCAACTAGAGACCAGCAGGATAAAGAAGCATTTCAGGGAGCAGACCAAGCCCCACAGATGGTGGGTGGGAAGTAAGCAACCCTTTTGTTATCCTACAGCCTAAGACAGCACAGGAAGGGTTAGGGCTCCACACAGTGTGAAACGCGGCTGTCGAGATTTCTATGAGCAGGGAACGCGCTGCTGAGCAAAGGGTTAATGAACCTCAGTCCCAGGCGGAGCCTGCAGCACCAGGGGTGGGTGCTGGGGGCTGAGAAGGGCTGATTTGCCTTTCTGCTTTGCCATTTGTTTGGACGGCTCTTGGGTGGAAAGTGAAGCACAAAAATATCGATGGAGACAGAGACTCAGGTGGAGCACAGCTCATCCTGATCTAAACTAACACCTGGCCAGGGAAGTGAGGAGCGATTATTTTTATATTTGTCTGAGGAACCTAAATATTTCTCTTGGAAAGCTGAAATTCAAATTATGAATAGTTGGAAGCACTTACAGAATGTCATTTGTATTCATGGTGCTTAGAATCATAGAATCATAGAATAACCAGGTTGGAAAATACCCACCGGATCATCGAGTCCAACCGTTCCTATCAAACACTAAACCATGTCCCTCAGCACCTCGTCCACCCGTCCCTTAAACCCCTCCAGGGAAGGTGACTCAACCCCCTCCCTGGGCAGCCTCTGCCAGTGCCCAATGACCCTTTCTGTGAAAATTTTTTCCTAATGTCCAGCCTAAACCTCCCTTGGCGGAGCTTGAGGCCATTCCCTCTTGTCCCACTTGATGCTTTGTGTGAAACATTCCAACAAGTTTCTGGAAGTTGTGGGGGGCTAATGATGGAAAAGGGGTACAGCTGGATAAAAAGGGAGGGGGAAAAACATTTCTGCTGTGAATAGCTTACCTAGCTCAAAGGGTAAAAGATTCCCTTGTGCGGGGAACCAGAGTGAGACCTGTACACCACTTAATTAACACTTAAACCCACGAAATATGGCCCTCAGCACTACAGTGATTTTCTCTGAGGACACAAACAGAGAGAATAAGCTTCAAACTTGCAGGCTATTGCCATTACGTTGGCAGTCTCATACATCATTGTAACTTTCAAGCCTGTACCCAATGGCTTTACAGTTCTATAGTGCAGTGTAAGCTTAAAATGTTCAAAATTGTACCAGTCAGCTGGTGAGAATTCAAATAATGTACAAGAGTTGAAAGTGAATGAGCAGTGAAAACATAAGGTGTCACTTACAATCAAATCACTGTGTTGCAATCTGAGTCCAAGTATAATTTTTTTTAGTGTGTATGCAGTAAACCCCAAATCAGATTGGGAATGTAGTGATTTCTGAGATGAGTAACAGAGCAGAAGGCTGTATAAATGGGAATACAAATGCAGAGTATCTTTCTAACAAATGTATTATGAATATGAGACAGGGTGCATGTATGGAGACAATGACAAAGAAATTAACAGAATTTTGAGAAAAGTTCTGCAAACATGGGCATTTGGAGCACCCTGACGTTCAGTCTTTCTAAACAGGATTAATGGTCCAGTTTATGCAGCTCTCAAGCCCTTTATTCTGGTGAGATAACTATGAGAAAACCTGTAAGTCTTCTCAGGTTATTTTTTTCACTGCTTTTATCTACAACACAAGCAACTTTATTTTTTTCTTGTTGTGAAAGGAATCATCATCAGAGTCATGTGATCTGAGCAATAATAAATGTCTGATCATCTCACTATGCCATGAATAGGATTTCATATTTCAGATTGCCTTTCACCCAGAGGTGAAAGACAATCAAACATCTTACAGTATTTCTTTCTGATGTTGCAGTATTTCATCTCTTTGATTTGATGATATTTATACAGCTCCTTTGCCTGTTGTGAATGGAAGGAAGAAAAGGTGAAGGCATCTTCTTTTCTTTAAAAAAAAAAAGAAGCATCCTTACTGGCCAATTTCAGAGAAACAGCATTGGGTAGGGAATTAATTTTCTTCTAATGTGGTAGAATTTCACAGTAACACTTTTCCAGAAGAGAGGGATTTCCCCATCACCACTAATTTGTACATGTATTAAGGAGAGAACTACAACAATCCCAATGATGTTGGTATTGATTCTAATAAAGAGCTATATGATCTATATATGAGCTATATAACTCAAGATTTTCTTGAAGTGACAGGTTGAAACCTCAGTTTGATTGCCAGTGAGACCTTTGGTGTGATACACGTTGTGTGGGCAATACCGACTGAGCTGGGAATGAGAATCCACACTGCGCTGCTGTCTAGCAGGCAATGGATATCACAGAACCATGATACCAGGACATTCTCATGTGGCATTGTGGCTGCCCCATCCCTGGAGGTGTTCAAGGGCAGGTTGGATGGCCCTTGAGCAGCCTGATCCCGTGGGACGTGTCCCTGCCCATGGCAGGAGGGTTGGAGCTAGATGATCTTTATGGTCCCTTCTAACCCAAACCGTTCTATGAAAAAATATGTTTGGAGGAGACCTCCTGAGACCTGCTTTTCTTTTGGTACAAGTCCAAAATCTTTAGTGGTTTCCTTCCCCTTGTGAGTCTGGAATGCCTTTCCATGAAAACCAGTGTATGAGGAAAGATGATGGAAGTAGGATGTTGAGCTTGCATAAATCCCTGGGACTATTTACATGTAGCCTAAATGGGTCCAGCTCTATCAGAAAGTGTTATTCTGTCTTGTCAGGGAACCAGAGTACCACTTTTTGTTCTCTTGCACTAATACTGAAGGTAATAATATATGTGAGTAAAGAAAAGCACGAGAATCAAAACGACAAAAAGCAAATATTAGACATAAAATATCTAGTCCCCTGCAAGATGATTCCTCTTGTCAGTTAATGAAAAAAACTTTCAGATCTTGTTTAGAGAAAATATACAACAAGCTTAAAGAAGTTATGTGATACTATCAATAACTTGAATTTTTGAGTAGGAATTGTCATTGTAATACATGGATCGATGAAGAGGATTTATATAGTTCCCAAGCAGATGCTTCAGAACAATGGTCAATTTCTCATTACCCTTTACTTTGTGCTTGTCTGATTTTATGTGCTGTTCTCTCAAAAAATACTCCTGACATGTCTGTGTGCTTTACTGATGATGCTCTTGGGGAATGTGTTGCATGCCACACTTTTCATTTAAACTGGGGTGGCTAGAAACAAAAAGTCCACCTTTCCACCAGTTCTTCTCTCCTCTTTTCTGACAATTGGTAGATAGATGTGTTTTGCTAAGGCGGATACCATTTAGTCAGTAACTTTTTTTTTTTTTTAATTATAACCCCCTTTGCTATAATATGGATTAATTGCATGCTCACTGCAGTTTTGGAGGTATGTTAGAGTTCCGGGTGATCATGGAATCGTAGAATAGGGACCTTAAAGATCATCCAGTTCCAACCCCTCTCATCACTCCAGGTCACCACTCCCATAGTGAAAAAATTCCTCCTATCTACTCTTAAGTCTGCCCCTTTCCAGTTTATACCCATTGCCCCTAGTCCTATCACTGCAAGCTTTTGTGAACAGTCCCTCCCCAGCTTTCTTGCAGCTCCTTCAGATAGTGCAAGGACGCTATAAGGTCTCCTTGGAACCTTCTTTTCTCCAGAATAAATGATTTTTAATCATAACTTCGTTCATTTAACTTCACACGTCATGTGCCACAGAATAGTGTCTTTTTCAGGAATTAGTACTGTGTTTAGGGATATCTGCATGAAAAGAATGGAAGACAGACTTGATTTAAGTGATAGAGTCTCTGAAAAAAAATATTAAAATGTGGCATTCAAGCTAGATAATTTCTAAAGTTTATCTATCTCATCAATAAAGAAAGGACATGAATAATTTCTGCTAATCTTGGGCGATATATGGGCAAAGGTAGAAAAGAAGGAAAAAAGAAACGAGTGGTTCCAGAATGCTGAGAGACAAAATAATAATGGAGGTTTAAAAAGAAAAATTGCTGTTATTCACAGGAAGTTCCTAAAGCCTGATTATTTTCCTCTGTAGCGGAGCAGAGAAAGAACACATTAATAGCTTAATTAATAGAGACTCTAGAGACTTCAGAGACTGTCGAATTTCAAGACGCTGTAAGAATCTTTTTCTTGAGAGACTGATTCCATAAAGAGTCTAAGAGAACTATGCTTCTGTCTCTAATGTACATTATTAGTTTCCATTACTGTAGTGGCTGAATGGCTTGCTTTTTTAACAGTTACTCACACAGCACCTCTATGCTGTAATAACATGCTATTAACTACCTTGCACAAATAAAGGAGCTGAAACCGAGATGCTAAAGGACCCGTGTAGGACCACACAGAAAAAGTAATAAAGCAGGAACCTTAACCTCAAACCTGTGTGTATCCTGTAAGGCCAAGATAGCCCTCGTTCCTATTTGTGTTAAAGCAGACTATGCAGTAGCTTGCACAAATTAGTAGAATACTCTAAAACTGGAGAAAGTGTAATAGGAAATACCAGATTTCATGTTTCTGTCATTTGATTACAACCTCTTCTTTTAACATGGTTGTGATGTTGTTCAGCTTCTACTGAAGCTGAAGTGAGCTGCCCCATTCCTTAATATTTTTAAATGAACCGAGTAGAATTTCTTACTCGGCTCATTCCTGATCATTTTTTTGGTCTGTAAATTAATAATTTGCATGTCTCTGCACTCCTGTGAAATACCTGTGAGTGGAATGGAAGTACTGCGTGGGAAATGTATTTGAGTGGTCCAAACGGGGATGGAAGTCACTAGAGATGAAAAAATTACTCCAGCCTGTTTTTTGTACCAAAGAGATGGTTTGGAGAATCATTTATAAGCTTTTGAAGTGAACATTCGAAAATTTTAGTCATCCCTCCCTCCTAAAATGCCTTTTCTGCATCACATCAATGAGATGAAATAAAGGTGAAAAGTTGCTCTGTTTAAAATTATCTCTTTCTGATGTTAGTTTGAATTTGGCTTTTATTCACTTGACAGCAATCTCAATGGAGATCGTGTGGCACAGGCTGCTGTTCCCATGCTCAGAAATTTTACATTTCAATGATATGTTTGTATTTCTAGATCTAAACAGATAAAGATAAGAAGTGATTTGAGCATGTCCTGAATCTGGAATGGGCTGTCTGCATGGTAGGGAATAAATGTACTTATTATGGGTTAGTTGTTCATGTTCCTGAGGGAGCTGGGGCTAGAGGAGAGGATTCTAAATGTCAGTGATGTTTAACTTAGCCCCACATCGCGCAGACTGTAAGATCTTGGGCAAATGTCCGTTATTGTCTGTTCTCAGCTGAGTTGCAAGGAGAAAATACAGGGAGCCTTATCTTGGGGTGGGGGAATAGAAGGGTGTGTCTTGTGTAAAGGAAATAACATGTTCTCTGTAAAACTGCAAGAATGTTTGCAGATTTCTCATTCATATCCTTGAAACGCGATATGCTTGACAACCCCATTCCTCTTCCTTTGTATTACAACATAGCATGTCAGGCTGTCACCTAAATCAACAGGGTGGCTTTCTAGACAGTCGAGCTTTCTCTGTAACTGTTATGATCCAGCAGGCTTTAGGTAATGCCATTCTATAAACTACCCATCCAGATTTCTAACCATTCCTGACACCAGTGTGAATCTGCAGTAATTTCAGCTGAATTGAAGTTGTAATCCAGAGCAGCTGAAACCAGTGAGAAGAACTGACATCACTGGGGCTGCCTGATATCCTGCCTCTCTATGTCCACAGATGGACACTGATCCCTGGTAACATCTGTGCAACAATCCCTGTTAACACTTTTGCTTTCATCTCATTTGCTGGTTTATTTGTCCCATATGAAGAGAGGTCCTAGGCATTTTTTCCTGTACTGTTTTAAGAAAAAAAACATTGTGCTTGAAGAGAATGTCTCCAAATGACTTTTGTTTTGATTTTTATGATGATTGTGGATAGAAGGATGGGGTAACAGTAGTTTCATAAATGAGTAACATACTTTAAAGGTATGACTTTCCCCCTCACATTTATGCATTATTTGTTATCTAAATATTTTTTTCCTCCCTGTTCTCTGTGTTTTGAAAATAACAGAAGTTATCAATCACCTGGAACTGTGCTGATGTTTCCATGGTAGTTTATTAATTAGGTGTATTCACAAGGGGCTCTGATTAGTCCAATAAAATTCTTTGTGCAATTCTTTCAGGCACAGTATTACCCTGTGTTGCCAGCCTATGAATAAAGTAAAATTATTCTAGCCACAGACACTTATTTTCTCATTGATACAAAATACTCAAGCCTTAATTGCCTTTATTGTGTTCTCTGAGATTTCTCAGTATTCAATCCTGATCTAGAAATCCAAACTCTGACCTGAGAATGACCACGCATTCCCCAGCAGGGAACAAGCAGTTAACAGTTTGCACTCTAGAAAGTGCTAACAGCTTGAACAGCTTCTGCTCCCAAATGACCACGGCCAGTATGGTTAAACCAATGGGCACTTTTCCTTCAGAAGAAAGCAAAGAACAGCTCTGCGAACAGTTCACAGTATTTGTACAGCTATGTTGCACATCAGCATCTGAAATTGCCCCTTCTACTGAGTTCCTATAAGCCAAAGAAGCACCTCAAGCTGGTAGGAATGGAGCCTGTTAGATGGGTTCTGTTACCTACTACTAATGTGCCTGCAAAGCTGGCATACGACCCTCATCTTGATCTGACTGGCACTTACACCAGGAAATCATATTACTACAGTTATGATAAGAGTGAAATGCTTCTCATGTTTATGTAATCCTGTCCATGAGTACTGTCATGTGAAACTGCCGAGGTGGTTTGATAGGAAGGGCTAGTATGATTAAGACACAAGAGCATCTTCAGGTACACGCTGGATAGAATTTAGGGGCAAGTTAGTTTCCACTTTTGGACCGTAAAAGAGAAACTGGTGACCTGGAATTTCATGTAAATATCTGGTACTGCAAGGAATCATAAGGCTCGCTAATCATAAGCAGTGGTCTTCAGAGAAGAAATTGTAATGCCTTAAACAGAAGGGCAACAATGAGTGTCTTGGCTGTGTGTAACGCCAAGAAGCCAAGCAGCAAACTGATAACAGGGTCTGGGAATTACATTTAATACAGCGTTATGACTATTCAAGGCATATACAGACTTTCTAAATAAAATGCCAATGAGGAGACCAGGTGACATCAGCAACCCTGCTGCTCCTCAATACATATACAAAAAAAGATTGATTCTAGCTGGGTAGTCTCTAACCACCTGTATATTTGTACACAACAACCTGGCAGATCTCAAAGCATCTATAGTTGGAATTACTGTTGTGATAATTTAATTGCATGTTGTGGGGTCGTGTGTTTGATGCTTAACATTTAACAACTTATTTGGGGATTTTTTTAAATCACAAAACTTACCTTTTCTATGATTTCTTTGAGAAACCCCTCATTTCATTAAAATGACAAATAGTAGGGTCTGTAGTTGATAAATGATATTCACCTCATTATTCCTTGAAAGCTTTCCTGCACTAGAAAATGACGTTTCTTGAATTTCTGTTAACTAAGAAGGTACAAGTCTGTGTTGTACTAAAAAGACCTTGAATCTTACAGGAAAGTACAGCCTGGTGATGCTGTAGTAAATGTCCTGATCTGCACTGAAAACTAAATTCTTGAATATTAGGTTGATGTCTGCAGAGTAATATAGCTGGCTTTGATTAAAAGAAACCCAACAGGATAAAATGGCTTAAGAACAGGACATTAAGCGGATGAATGATGATTCATTCTTGCTGATACTGCCTGTCTGTCAGTGCAGGATTCCAAAATAAAAAGAAACTTACACGTATTTGAATATGTCATTATTTTTTTAATTAGAAACTCAAGGGTATAACCAGATCTTTCCTGAACACTGTTGTAATCCTCACTCTTTCTGCTGTCCAGCAAGCAACCCTTGTTTTTTCTTCCTGTCAATTAATGTGACCTCTCCATTTCTCTAAAAATACAATAAAGTATGATGGAATGTGACGATCTCAAAGAGCTGAGCTATAACTGTGCTTAAAGATAACCAGTGTCAAGTAGAATAAAAATACGGCCATTGCTTTTTTTTTAGAGGGAACAGATGCTCAACCCACATCATTGCCATGGAGACCTTGGAATTCCTGAATACCCTGTGGTTGAACCTTTAGAGATGCAAATGGGACACACAGAGCACATAACTCTCACCAAGTTTGAATATGCATAGATGTAAAAATGAGGTATCATCTACCTACATACAGCCTATAATTTTCTTCAGATTGATTAGTGAGTATTAATGCTAATTTTGGTATTTTTGTTCATATACATTATGTTCGCTATGAACTAAACGGCAGGGATCACCATTTTGAAGTATCTTGAATTTTCCGATGTGTTCCCAGAAGCTAGAGTAATGCACAAAGGTATTTCATGTAAAAGCAGGATGTTATTGCCAAATGGTCCATTATTTTGAGCTTCTAATATAACTAGTGTGTTTTAACCAAACAATGTGTGAAACCAAATAGTATTTCTTGTGGAAATGTTTTCCTTAGTAGCTGCCAGGGGTCTATGAAGGTCCTGAGATATCTGTCAATATATTTGATGTATTTGAGGTGTTACTGCAGATCTGTTCATGTGTGTCTTGATCAGATAGCTGGCTATGTAATCGCCATGATTATCCCAAATTAATGTGTTGAAAATTATAATGTATTGCACACTTCATTTACATTATTTGGTCTTACTGGATTAACTCAGATGAGGAAAGCATGTTCTCTCTTGCATTTGTTAAATGTTTCGCTTTTGGGTATGCTGTTAGATGTTAGCCAAGTCATTCATTGTTCAAGATGCCCATTGACACAAAACCCCAAATGTTCCTTATATGTAAATGGTAACTAAACTGCAGGAGAACTAATAATGGATCTGAGCAAATAAATTAAATTCCAGACCTCGCCAAGTAGTTATTTCACAATGACACATTATTGTATATTGAGAATCCTATTGCTGACCTAAGTCAAAGAGCAATCTTGATCTTGCCCAAGAGCTAACTTTGTTAGTATTATTTTATCCTTCACAACTCCAGTGGCTGAGTTGAGTGTCGTCGAAATCACTCAAGCAATGCTGGAGATGCTGTAGAGAGCTGGTAGAGGCTAAAAAATGTTGGACTAATTTGGAGTTATTTAACATGAGTTTTATCGGAGTGTAGGAGAAATCATGAAACAGGAATGTGTCCATTACGGTAGATACTGAGAAAGTATAAGGTAACACAGCAGCCTCATTCATAATTCTGTGCTTTTTTCAGACTATTGAGTATGTAGAATGGGTTAAGCAAGTCTAAAGATTTTTACTGTATTAACTCTTGTCCCTCTTATTTGTCCTATAGTGCATGAAGTTTAAATCTAGCCATTCAATATTGAAAATGTGGGCAGCAACAAAAATTTCTAATATGAAACAAGCAAATCCTTAATAAAACCACCTCCTTACCCCACTCACCTCACTTGGAGACGAGTCTTGGATTTGAACATGGTTTTAATTAAAAACAAAATTGAATGATCGAGTTCACAAAATACTCACTTCTGATACTGTGTATGATCACTAGGTATTTCTCATTGTATTCCTTTCTTTTTACAGTCCATTTGAGAGACATACATTAATCAGCTGACTGCCTCAGTAGCATTTCAGTCCAAGCTAACAATTCTTTTGCTCAAAGATATAAAACAATAGCGTAGCTCTTCCAGTAATGTCTAATTTGTTTAATTTCTCATTGCATTATGCTTGAATGTCAGTTTTTAGTTAGATGAAATGAAAATTATATCCTTAAGCAAACAATGAGAGATTCTGCCAGTATGACCTTTTGGGTCAATCATCTCATTAGCAGTCAGCTTTTACAACTGCATGTTATTTATAGTAGAGGGATTTACAAGCTGTTAAACTAAACAACAAATTAAATTGTCCATGAGCCATCGTCATCGGGTATAGAAATTCCCCTTGGATAACAACCTGCTGATTTTTCAATGGGAAGTTTTGGAAAAATTTAATACACTTTAATTTTTGCCAGCATAACCTTTATAGGGAACAGTCCCTTTTTTATTATGACAGAAAACTGTGCCATCAGTGTAAACAGCTCCAGATGCACAGTGAAATTCAGCAGTCACAATCCACAAGCCTCATTTTAATGAATGCTCACAGGCATCTCTCTCATCTGCTAATTGTTTTCAATCAACTTTAAAATACCACAAATAGAGAGTAGCTCAGTAGTGCATTTACAGTCTCCATTAACTAACAGGGTTTATTAAATATATTTAAAAAGCAATAATCTGAGAAGATAGCTTTAGGAAAGGTTTGCATCGCTGCATTTTGAAAATAGCAGTATTGTTTCAAATAACCTGTCAGCCCGAGTGTCATGTGGTGTAATAAAGAAACACCTCATGACATCACATGTCCACTGTTCTTAAAGAATAGGTAGAGCAGATTTCTAGCATGACTAGTGATGCTGTTCTGCACTGACTGACTTAAGTGTACAAGGACAAGTTACTGTCCGAGCATCTCATCATTTTACATGCTTTGCTGGTTCCACCTTAATCTTTTCGAGTATTTCAGACTTGAGTATTTCAGACTTAAGTATTAGTTTTCTCATACAAAGTCTATTAATTTTTCTGTTTTGAATCAAATTGCCTGTTGCTTTCAGAAGTCTCAGTCATTGCTCCATTGTGTGCTTCACCTTACCTCATTTCTGTGCATTCTTTTTAGTATTGCTCTTTACAAAAGAAACACAGCCCAATCCTAATTTGTCATTTCGCCTTGTTCCAGTGTCTCTTTTTTGCCTGAGAAACATTTGTATCAAAACAACTCAAAAGAAAAGCTGCTTCTGTTACTCACTGTGTTTTGTGCTTGTTCTGGCCTCTCTTTACACCGCATATGGATAGGCAGAGAAATAGCAAGCTGTTTTCAGGACTTCTGAGCTCCTTGCAGGCAGCCGTTTCTGGAAAAGAAAGAGAATCCAGAGCCAGGTGCTTAATTAAAAACAAAACAAAAAAAACACAATCCCCCACAAACTTTTCCATGCTTTAATATTCATTCTATATTGCTACACATTGGCGGGTAGGAGTGAGCCAGCCCTAAGGCTGTAAGTTCAAGTGAAACAGTGCTCACTTTTTATAAGAACCAAATGTGATTTGTGAAACCAGCATTAAACTGTGTCATAGTCCAACCAAATCAGCAAACCTTTGACAACTTAGTCCCTTTATTACCTTAATCAATGCCAGACTAACTTCAAAACCCAGAGAAGTCTGGTGATCCTGTAACTAGTAGTACTACCAAGGTCAGTCCTACGTGCTGACCTTATGCTTCAATTCATGGTAAATGCACAATAAATGCCCTGCAGGACATACGATGTTACATAAAACTGTTTTAATTCATCGCACAGCATGAATGCCAGCCCACTTATTTGCAGAGAGCGTTTTTGTCAGGGTAGTTGCTCTACAAAGGTTAGGATTGTTTTTCTGGGCTTCCATGAGGGGGTGAATCTAAGTTCAGACTGGTGAGAAGTCCAGAAGGACATGGAATTTTCAGCGCAAGACGGGTATGGTCTGTAGCTACCCTCTAATATATTTTGTGTGGACTAGACAATCGCAGAAATTGCCATATTCCCAGTTCAGGACAGTTTCTCATGGAATGGACAGGAGGTCTAGTTCTTTAATGCACTGGTGTGCAAGGGAAAAACTGGGAGGTAAAATAGGGCCCCTAAGACCTACTGAAGAGAAATATCATTTCAAAATGGGTTGAACACTAGCTGTAGATGGCTGTAGATGACTTTCACCTTGGCAGAGATTATGCAAGGACTTGTCTCCTATACTGTGGGATTTAGGTCTGGATAGCTCTCAAACAGGTTAGATTAAACAAAGTGTTACTCAGTTTAAATTAGCAATTAGCTTTTCATTTTTTTTTCCCCTCAGCCGTCAGAAGAACATTGTCGAAATCCTGCAATATTAGTTCACCTTAAAGATGAAACTACATTTAATGACAGTTTAGGACTTCTGGAAAACAGCTGAAGAGAAAATAGCAAAAAAAAAAAAAAGAATCAGTACTTAAAACATGTGAAAAAGTTTGAAGATCATATACTTTACATTCAAGTATAATACAGCTTTGTACAGTACTTTGTATAGCTCCAGAAACTAAATACATATGGAAGATCTGCTAGATATTGGGGATAAGGTACTGACATCACTCTGTCCTGGGTGATTAATTCAAGTAACTGACAATCACTTGAGTGGCTTCTAGTTTTTGCTTTGTTGTGACTGTGAAGTCAATGGTACTATGAGCTGGTATATATTTTGTCACATGCGTCATCAGAATTGCAGCTGGGTCTCACTGTAGAACTCTTATTAGAAAGATGATGTATGAAGCAGAAGGAACACAGCTTGACTTTCAGATCCCAGACTGAGTTTGCTGCTTTAGCAGTTGGAGAAGTGGGAGAAGGGCTTTTGACATGCAAATTTTGTATCATTTTGGTACAAAGGCAAATGATGGATGATAAATACCATATCCCATTATATACACTTTACACTTTGCAGACAGAACCACACTTTGATATGCACAACCAGGAGAAAAGGAGTCAAAGGGGGACTGTGATACGGACATAAGTGTCTACAAATAATTGAGCAGCAAGAATCCTTGTTGTGTTATTGACAGTGGCTGAAAATGGCATAATAAGGAGCAATAGCATGAATCACTGCATAAAAGGGACCATTTAAATCAGGCATAAGTGAAAATAATCCTTAACAATGCGAAATGTAGCCAATAAGTACGTATTTGTAGAGACATTTAAAACACGACTATGAGGTGTTCCAAAGTGTGATTTTACTTGATGAGTAGTTACCAATATTGCAGTTTCTTTACTCATTTTATCTATTTAGTCACATCTACTGGTTTCTAGTGACAACAACTTTTTTTTTATACCATGCTGTTCTTGTCATGGGCACTGACAAGTAAAAAAGTGAGAGAATAAGGTGAGGTTTTCTGGTCTTCAGTTATAATCAAGAAAACTGGTGTTCTTTAGCGTCTTTTGGATTCCTGAAAGAAGATCTTGATTTTAGGTTCTAATCTTGAAGTAGTAGAAGTAAGCATGTCACTTCCCTTAACGTGCAAAATTCAGCCATATGGTTATTCTAAGCAGATGCCCAACTTTTAAAAGTGTGCTGTAGTCATACTGAGAGTTGGTGTAAGAATGTAAGAGAATCAAGGTCTGCTGGGAGAAATAACAACTTTAATTAAGCTGACAATATTGCTTTTGAGCCTCTTTATATAACCCAGCATGGTAGTAACCTTTAGGTCTTAGTCTCGTTTTGCAGGTCACAATGACAAATGGAACAATTTCCAAAGTTTGGAGTAGTGTGAACATGCAGAAATACACAAAAAAGTAGTGAAAGTGAGCACAAGTTCATTTCTGCAAGAAACAATGAAGTTTGGATTCAGAATTTCTTTGTATGAGGAACTGTGATTGTAGTTTTTTATATTTTTTTTTACAAAACCATCTCATGACATGGGGAACAACTCAGCTGTGATGTTAAGTTTTCAGAGGAGTAAGTAAGGGATGCTTGGTTTTGATTTTGAATGTTAGTATGACTTTTTGTTTTAGGCTTTAGTTAATGTAGAAACAATTTGTTTCACATTTGAGGAGTGTAAATGCAAATTAAGGATTGATAACATGCTCCCTTAATGCTGGTCATAGGACAGAAGCCATTCGTAAGGCCTTCTCCTGGTAAATGTGCCTCTCAAAACTATCTTGCTATCAAGCAAGCAGGCATGTTTTGCAAAGGATTACACAGGACTTTCTGCAGTAGTAAGTGTGACAGCTTGAGGGGAGAAAAGAATCTAGGCTGCATTCCCATTTTCTGGGTATTTCCTAGAAACAATATTCTTATATGAAGTGGGAAGATGTCTTCCAGAATTGGGAGGGTCAGACTCCTGCTTACTATTGAGGGTGTATTAGTCATTGTATCTACCAGAAAGCACTGTCTAATCTCTTCTCTTTTTCCTTGTTGTTTTTTTTTTTTCCCCTTTTCATCCTTTTGCAAAGAAGTTTTCCATTCACTTTTCAGAAATTCACAGTATTTTAACATTTGGAGTCTGCTGAGATGTCTGTCCATCCCTAATTTTTGCTAGATTCTGTTATGAGCAGTCAATAGTTGACGCTCACTCATGAACCACAAGAAAGCCATTATATGTGGTATGCTATAGCCTTTAATGTTGTAGTATATTGCGTGTGTTTAGCTTAGACTATTTTATTATTTAGCCTAGTTTATTTTAAGAGAGATCAATACCACCTGCTGAATTTGATACTCTTTCCAAGACATTCACTAGCACTGTGGCTAAGAAAATGAGTGCCCAATCGCAAAATACTCTTTCTTACCACTTAAGACAACCTCAGTTAAAGCATATTATGTACACTTGAAAAATTGGATGTTGAAAGCATTTTAAGAGGATTCAGATGTAGAGTTACTGGAATTTTAAATTATAATTAAAGGCCAATTTTATCTACTACATATTATACTTGCCAACACTTTTTTATTTTCTTTTAGGTCATTATTTTGCATCTGTTCATTATGACAGGGTATGGACTCCCATAGCTTGCCACTTTTAAATCACCGACTAGCTCGCTATTTCAGTTCACTGTGAAAAGCTTCTTGGTAAAAGTGGAATTCTGGGGATGCATGGTGGCTCTACCTTGATGAAACTTTACTGAACACACTTATCCCTCAAGAAGAGGGATCTGGCTGCCAGTCTGGAAAACTCTGCCTGTGTTCAGAGAGTCAGACAGGTTTGGGGGTGTTTTTTTCCCCTATTACTATTGGTAATAAAGAGTCCATTTGCTGCATTAAGTGGCACCTCTGTAACACCCGTTGTACATCAATAACTGACTGGAAGCTACCAAACTATTTCAATGATGTACTGGAAGCACTACCCTTCGGTTAACTCCAAACTATTTTGGCTCTGCAGGAGCAATAGGAATAACCATTTGTCACTAATTAGATATGACTGGATACATATATAGATCAGATTTGTTGAGAAAGAAGGTGCCATTTTATCTTGTCACTTTCCAGAGCAGAGCAATGCTTTAAATAAGACCTGACAGAACACTGCTCTTTCTGGTGTCTGAGCGGACAACTTGATACATTACTGTGTAACATCACCATTTGTTTGCAGTTCTTCAGCCAGCTTCCAGTCCAGCTGGCTTGTTTCCAAGTCATTTTGAATTGCTTTTGGAAGATTGTGTAAGACATTCTGTCCAATAGTTTATTGCTATAGAGATCTTGAGCCAGATCATCCTTTTAGAAGCTTTTTTCCCCTGTATTTTTCTATATTTCTGTAAGGTGGAGCAGCCTGAAAGCCAAATTCCAAAGTCTCTAGAGGGATTTTTTCCAACAGAGGAACTATGGTTGTAGCAGACAGGGGCAGTAGAGTCCCCAGCCCTTTGTCATTGGTTGGTCTCTTCCTTTCTTACACTGAGAAATACTAGTTTCCTTACTTATTTGTTACAGCTTGTTTTGTCATACTAAGGAATTAAAAATAATGACAGCAGCAAAATGTATTGTGGGAAACTTGTTCTCTTTTTAAACCTGCTCAGTTTCTAGATGGTAGTGATAGTTGGTTTGTAGGCTTTTGGGGTTTGGACTTCAATGCTATTTCTTTGCCTGGAAGTCTTTGCCAAGACTTTTTCTCCTTGTGACTTAGTTTTCTCTTCTCCAAAATAAGGGTAATGAAGCCAACCTTTGTAAATTACCTGGAGGTCTTTGACATTAAGTGAAAGTTGAAATGATTATTCATTTGTTGATAACTTCTTTTAAGACCAGAAAGTAGTACTGAAGTGTAGAAGGGGTGTGGCATTTAAAAGCATTCCTCCTATGCAAGGTGCACTAAGAGATGCCTGCAAAGATTTCATTTGGATTTAGTCTTATCATAGAAGTTCATTAATATTAATAAAAGAAAAAGAATAGAAAAATAAAATAGAAGTCTTATTTCTCTCCTAGCAAAGCTTCATCTTGTGTCCTTTTTCCTGTAAGAGCTGCAGAAAGGATCTGTCCTGCGCTGAGCAAGTCCTAGTGTTGCATTTTGGTTTTGGTTTTTTGAGAGCTTCAGTGGATCATTGTTCAGTAAGATGACATTTCCTGCATTGCTGGGAAAAGAAATAATAGACCAGATAATTTTTAGCTTTCTGTTTTTCTAAAAATGTAATGTCATAATTCTTCCATTTCCATGTTTTCTACTTCCTGTTATTTCTAAAAGAATGAGTCAGAGGAATGGAAATATAGCTGCTGTGAATAATTTAAAAGTGGTCTGAGAATGGCTACCCATTACTTTTGGTGATGCTGCTTGTGATGGTTACACAATGATAAGATTATCAAAAGAATTGTGGGAGACCGAAAAATAGAAAGGATGCATTAAGTCATGTAGTAAATTTTGCAATTGTGGAATTATGCCTTACATTAGTTTTACTAATGGCATATCTGTCTACCTTTAAAAAGTTTGAGAAAATGGATTTCCACTATTTTTTCAACATTGTCCCTATACCTTCTGCTTCAGCTACAAGACTATTATTGTTGTTGTTATCATCATCATCATCATTATAATTATTTCATTCTATTGTTTCTAGAGACTGTTCTGCTACTAGAGACTTTACAGGCTAAACCAGACAGTGATCACTCCCTTTCACCTTAATACCCATGGTGAAAAAATCATAGAATTATGGAATGCTTTGCATTGGAAGGGAACCTTACAGGGCTAACCCCCCTGCAGGAGCAGGGACGTATTTAACTGGATTAGGTTGCTCAGAGCTCCATCCAGCCTGACCTAGAATGTTACCAGGGATGAGGCCTCTACCATCTCTCTAGGCCAACCTGTGCCAGTGTTTCACTACCTTCATTGTAAAAAATTTCTTCCTTATATCCAGTCTAAATCTACCATTCCCTAGTTTAAAAACATTACTCCTTGTCCTGTCACAACAAGCTTTGCTAAAAAGTCTGACTGTATCTTTCTTGGAGCCCCTTTCAGTGCTGGAAGCTGCTCTAAGGTCTCCCTGGAGCCTTCTCTTCTCCAGGCTGAACAACCCCAACTCTCAGCCTGTCTTCGTAAGTGAGTTGCTGAAGGTGCAACTTCATATTTGTTGCATGACAACATGCACCTTCGTTAAAAATGACAGAAGTTCATAAGAATGAGTGAACTTATTAAATGAATTTATTTACTTTTTTACTTTCTCATCCATCCTGTCTTTGCTCCATCTTTCACACCACTAGAGGCGAGTAGGGTGCACAGCTAAGAGATTGGAACTGTTGCCTAGCCAAATAATTTCTGGTTTTCTGTGAAAGGAGAATGGCACCATGTTTGTCTCAAAGGTTTTCTAAGTAGGAAAAAGGTAGGATAAATTTACTTTTTTTTTTCATCTTCAGTAATCCTCAACAAATTGTGTAGCCTTGGTTCAGTAAATGTTTGATACTGAGTCTGAAGATGGGGCAGAATCCCATTTACTCCTTCATAGTTGTTTTAGAAAGATGACAGCATAAAAAAAAAGCAAGAAAAATTAATTTATTCTAATTCGGTCTCAGATTTCACTGTTTGGTGAAAAGAATCATTGGCTTTGCCGTAAACAAACATGTGCACGGAAGAACTGTAAAGATCAAATTTTATCAGGAAGGGAGGATATCGCTTTCCAGACTGAAGTTTCAGAATGTAACTACCATCTCAAAACTAAGCTTTCCCGTTTGCTTTTCTCCTGTTAACACTGTTTTCATAAGAGATTTTAATCCTTAACTCAGACAGAGAAAAGGTCTGGAATTAGAGATATAAATAGCTCAGGGATACATACAAGCAGCGGGTAATTTTTTCTGTGTTGCCTGCCAAAACAGAACAGTGGATATTTCCCATTTGGCATCACTTTAATTAGCTGATTCCATTGTAACTACAGAATTACCTATCTATTAGAATTGCTTAAGCCCTGTTAATTTTCAGGAAAAGTCTACCTGTGAAACTAAATCCCCTTTATGGCTCTACACTGAGCCCTTTTCTATGGCTTTAAACTGTTCAGCCACAGGGATATAAATGTGAAAGGACAGGCCAGAGTGAACCCCCAGAGCTGTATGTTTGCAGAATGATGGAAATCGGATTTCATATTTGTCCAAAGGCTGACTTAACTTGAAGTAGCTCTCTACCTTCTGGTCCTCTGAGTATTGAGTAGCAGCCAAGAAATGTCCAGCCATTTTCTCGTTGTTGAGCTGTGCATTGCCTGGTCAAGCCCTGCTTGACAATATCTTCTGCATGGGCATATTTGGCAAAAATCATCTCTTGAGGTTTGAAATTCCTTTAGTTCCATGTTTCTACCCAAAGCTGTACTAATCTTTTATCACCACTGTTGCTGTTCTGATAGAAAAAGCAGTTGGGCAGCTTCTCTGCTTCCTTTCTTCACAGCCTATTAAGCTTATGTCTAATGGGCAAATATAAAACTGGAACCAGTGCCTTGGAAATGCCTTTAAGTTTCACTTAAAGGCTAAGCAGTTACATTCCCCTCAAGTTATCTGTGCTGTAACCCTAACAACTGCCGATTTTCCTCTACCTTCTCTATCTATCCTTCTTTCCAAATTTTTTCCCTTACGGAATCAAATAATATTTTTAAATCTTTAAAAGTATCGGTCACTTGTTGTTGCTGCTGGATCTTTCAGCAGGGAAATCTACTCCAGGGAGAGACATGTTCACCTATCATTGAAGTTTGCTGGCATTGTTCTTTACAAGAATCCACTTCTTTTTGGGTTTTGACTTCAGCAAGTTTCAATTACATAAGTTAAAAGGTTTCTAGCTTCTCTCTGGTTTTGGGGATGAGAGAAGATCGGAGACAATACAGGACAAAAGGTTTGTCAAGCAGCTTCCAAGGCAGGCTCTGGCTTTTGCCTGTGCTGAGGGACAAAACACAATCTATTCCTTTGAAAGTACTATCTTTCTTATATGTGGACTGGGTATTTTCTCCTTTCTTGTCTAGGAGATGCCATTGCAATCTCAACATTTCTATGGGTTTTCCTAAATTAAAAATTCTTTGCCCCCAAAACACCATCAAGAAGAGACAGAGGAGAAAAAGCAAAAGTGATCCGTGGCAGCTGGGCACGTGCACGTTCCTCTAGCACCGTGTTCCCCCACGATGGGTGACTGGCTGACAGGAAAGGAAGAGGGCAGAGCAGCAAAGGCTGTCCCTGCTCCGGACCCTGCTTTTCCCACAGAACAGCGTTGCTGCAGGGCTTACACCCCTCAGTCCTCTAAATGCTCAGACTCCTTCCTCCTTTCCTCTGTCTCAGCTTCGAAGATGTGGAGGAGCAGAGGGAACGTCTGGGGCAGCAGCCATCGCTGCAAAGGCAGGAACGCCCCACGCTGCTCTGGATGAGGGTGGACGGGCACGAGGGGCTGGAGCAGCAATGCTGAGGGGACGATGTGGAGGAGAGGAGAGGGAGCAGCCGGGGCGGTGGCCGTTCCAAAGGTGGGAGTGCCTCACGCCACTTCAAGTGATGGTGGACAGATGTGAGAGGCTGGGCTGAGGATTGGCGGAGCAGAGAGGGAACAGCTGGGGTTGTGGCCATTGCCACAGAGATGGGAATGCCCCACGCCGCTTCAGGCGGTGGTTAACGGGCCTGAGAGGTCATGGCGGGGCAGGGGCAGTGGCTGTGAGGTACAAAAGGAGGGGTCTGGATGCAGCCAACAAAAGAAGCTGTGCCCCCAACCCAGGAGGCGTCTGTTGAACATCGAGCATCTCTGAGGCGAATTCCACCTGGCAGCCCAGAATGTCCTGGAAACTCTAAGGAGCGCAGGCAGCTGGCGGTGAGTGTTTCTTTTCCAGGGGTGTTGTCATCCAGTGCTGGTGGAACCACACCCATGCGTGTTGTTTCCTCTGCCTGGTGAGTCCTGCACGGCTTCTGTCCCTCCACGGCTGCGGGACCGCCTGTGCATCACCCCTTGGGTAACACGCCACGGGGAGGTGGCTGCCACGAAGCTTACCTGCAACACAAGTGAGACTCGCTGTTCCCACAGTTTTAATTTCCTTGGCATGACTGTGATCTGCCGTTGTGAGTGTTGGTCACCTCTTTTTCTAAAACCCTTTGCACGCTGGTGGCAGCCTCTATCCACTCCTGTGGGTTCACACACAGGGCAGGCGCCTGTGCTGCAGCTTTCCTGCTGCCAGCTTGGCTGCTAATCCCTCAGGGTGGTGGAACTGTCAAGAAACTGATCGGTTTTGGTCTCTTCCTTAGGGGAAAAAAAAATGCAAAGTTTATTAATTCCTTCTTAAGATTACAAATGAAAATCCTTAACAATGAGGAGTATTTCTGTTCAACCCCCAGTGCTCACTGCATGGTCACTCACCAGCAGCACGTGGTTTCCTGAAAAAAGGAGGCTTAGCTGCTCATCCTCCTTGGCTCTAACAATGTCACTGGCTGAATAAGAGTGATAGTTTCTCAAAGCAGTTTTTACATTTTACCAGACTACTCGGACATGTAAATGTAGTCACTCTTAGTTTCCATGCATGCAGGTACACTAAGTTAAGGTGCATGGGGCTGCCTTAATTTCTATGGTTTTTTTTCTGACTGATGCTTTACACTTCACTTTTAAGACTATTTAAACAAACTTTTTGTACAAGCTCCAAGATATGCAAAGTGTATGGATTTGTGCAAAACTATAAGCCGTGTTCAGAGGGTTCAGTGGGTGCAATCCCTATTGCACAGCACATTGGATAGAGTAAGGCTATTTGGCAGCTCTGTACTGCACTTCCAGCCTGCCTGAATTCATGTTTATGGATGGATTTAATGTAAGATGAAGCAGAGTGCTCCATTTGAACGACTTACAGAGGCATCTGTGCTCCTTGTTGTAGGCTGGTCTGGTCTCTATCTTCAGCTACCATAACACACGGATTGGCCATCAGCCTGATGAATTCCTTAAAGTTTAAACAAGCGTTTACACATTGAGATGCTCTGTGCAGACAATTTTTTAATTTAATTTCTGCCCATGCCAAAGTTTCCATATTTGATTCCA
Source organism: Phaenicophaeus curvirostris (assembly GCF_032191515.1). NCBI lineage: Eukaryota > Metazoa > Chordata > Aves > Cuculiformes > Cuculidae > Phaenicophaeus > Phaenicophaeus curvirostris. Next base: position 3,499,877 of record NC_091405.1, on the reverse strand, counting down.
CCAAGCCTGTAGCCTGTTGTCCTCATTTCAAATGTATGAGGTCAAAGTTTCACCACTTTCAATGACTCGTTTTCAGTGCTGTGCTGTCAGTTTAATTTAAAGCAGGGTAAACTGATAAAAGCATAGATTGAAGCATCACAGCAAAAATTAAATCAATAGCTTCAATATTCAAATATGTTTCCATAACTCCCTGCAGCCTCTGTTTTCTACTCCTTTCTGCTTCCTCCTTTCTTCTAGAGGATAACCGATTGTTTCTTATTTTAGTTGGTGTTACAACTGGCAATTTAAGGAATGTAGAGTTCGGCCCAAACTGACCACCATGGAGTTAAGATCATTCACTAACAGAGAAAAAAGGTTCATGGCTGTTCATAAAAGCAGCCCATCTGCTTCATTGGGGCTGTTAATTTGAGTAACCACTGAGTGGTGGGACCAAGAAATTTTGCCTCTTGTTAGTGAACATTTACAGAGTAATTGCGTTGTTAATACACACAGCATCTGTTTTTTATTTTAAAACACTCAAATGTAGCCTAAAATACTGGTGTTTTAGCTGAAGGGGATACGGATGGATATGTTTGCTTCACAGCCGTGGCAACTCCTGGGTTGTTTTTATAACTTCTTAAAAAGATAATTTGCTACTTTTTAACCTCTTTTTAAAAAAGTTATTGAAACATAGACTCTTTAGTTTCTATTTAAAAGTATTTTCTACTTAATAAAACATTTGAGTAGCTCTTTCCCTTTAAAATAGGGTAAAAAAATTATTAGAGAAGATGAAATACTTTAAAGCAGTATCTTTCTCGTTTCAGTTCAACAGCATTAAATATTTCAATGCTGTGTAACTCCCAATATATTTATTTTTTATGCTGGGGAACTGAGGCCCATCCATTTATAGAGAAGCAGTTGTGAATTTTGGTTCATTTCTGACTTCTGATAAAATCCTGCTTTTTTTTTCCCCGAGATACATGTCCCAGATATTAACTACTCTATATATGCTTTTGTCATGTTTAGTGGGTGAAGTTTACATAGCATTTAATTTGTGGAAGGAAAGCAATGCTTCATTACATCCTTTTTTTTAATTATTATTATTTTTGGAGGATGGAGGAAATAGTATGTATTAGAAAATAAATAGCTCAAAGGCTATGTCACATACAAGTGCCAAAACAAAGTTCTTTTTCATGTAGGCTCAAGAACAGAAAAAAATGAATTAATCATAGTAATGCTTTTCAAGTAAGATTAGATTTTCATGAATTCAGAAAGAACAATAGATGCAGTGGGCAATGTTAGTTACAGTTTATATTATTAATAGGAATCACCTGCAGAGATATGGATGGAAATTGGAAATAACCTGGGGCTACCTCAAGATATGAACTTCAGCAGTGTCCTCAGGCTAACAAAGCTAGTTGAAGCTTATGAGTTTTACTGGAAAGCAGTCTTCAGGTTGGCTCCGAGGTCTGATTTTCATTAATCTTGCCACATTTTCCATGAAGATTGAATCTAAAGGCATTGTTTGTGCTTGCACTGCTCCATCTGTGGAAAAATGCAAATGTCGTCAGCTTAGGACCTGCTGAGGTGAATATCTGTGGTCTAAAGAGTAGCCCTTATGTGCTACAGGGAAGCTTTTCCTGAGGAAAAGGATAGATGTGGGGCAAACAGATGGTGCAGAATATGTGCACTGAGACAAAATACTTTCGCTTAATAGGTCTCCCCCACCAGACAGGGAGGGGCTAGGTGGGCTCGTACTTCTTACAGGTTTCATCCTTACACAGGATTCTGTCACATATTCAGTAACATTTCCAGCTCCTGTGAATCTGAGAAGGAATCCAACTATTGTGCTACGATACCTTACCACTTGAGTAATCTTAGATGTTTGAGCTGGATGAAAAGTTTTTGATATGATTTGAAGAAATATTATTGAAATACGTTAATAGGTTTTGGTTTTTAACTTTTACTAAGTTGGGAATGGGGTGGAATTCTGTGCTTTTCCTTTGTGTTTTCCTATTTCTTTTGTTTTCTTCCCAACATAATTTTTGTAAGCTGTTGTAAGCAACAGATCTTTACTTTTTTTTCAAAGCTATCAGAAAAAAATACGTTAAAAAAGTGAAAGATTGTGACAGAAATATTTGGTATTTGTTGAACAGGCTACAGTCAAGTTTGCTTTATAACTTTATGAAACTCGTCTTGAAGTTTTACTGTCCTTTTTATTGAGTCAATGGGTTTTGTATCCAAATTACTATTTTTAGTTTCTAGGCTGTCTGAGAGACAGGCTCCAGAGCCAAGGGTGCCTTTCCTTGTCAAGTCCCCTGGCCAGTGTGATTCCTCCCACCCCTCTTTAATGAACTGCACAGTGTAGTAGCTGCTATTTTCACCTGAGGGCATCCTGTACACTAGATGAATTATATTCATCTCTAGAATGAAGGATCTGAAAATTTTTATTTTTCTTATACCACATTTTTTGATAGTAGATGTATTACCATGCTTTGCATTTCTATGGTGTGGGATTTCTGGCAGGTCCTGACAAAACGTTTGCTTTCGATTATGAGTTTAGTAAAATGGGGAGGAGGTGGCATTTGAGTTTAGATAGTGGTGATGGAAGAACTACCTCTGCTGAAAAAGTTCTCCTGTGCTGATTGGTTGGCTTTTTTAGAACTGTGTTCTGATTGTAGAGAGGAATGTCCTTGTTGGCAGAAGGAATTTTTAGGATGTTGAGGCAGGAGTGCTGAACTTTCCCTTAAGTGAATGCACTGGAATTCAAAGGCTTGACTGTTATCACTGGATTTTTTGAGAAATGTTTTCATTTTTTTCTGAATTAATAAGTTAGATGGACTGATATGTATAATTTGTGAAGGAGCCCAGTATTGGCTAGGAGATAATGCCTAGTTTGACCTTATCCCATTTTCAAAATGAATTTTAGTACTTGAAACTGTTACATGAACACATGGTAGAGTTCAAATTGGTAGCACTGAAAAAAATGTATGATATGCAAGTCTGGTTTATTGAAAGTTGTGGATGTGTTTGTATACTTCATGCCTGCCTTTGCCATTGAGAAAGTCAATGGAAGAGGAGAACTGATGGCTGCCCAGGTATTGAAACTGATTTATAAGAAAATGTTTGTTACCGTTGGGTTGTTTTGCAATGTCCTAACCTGAGAAACAAAGGTTCTGTTTGCTCTCTGCAGTATGGCAGCTTTTCAGACTCCTTCAGTCAAGCAACCTGATCTTAGCGTATCAATCATTTGTGAGTGAAGTTTACTTAGATTTTGCTTAGTAACTTTGTGACTGACATGGTTTGGGAAAACGGAAAGACACTGACAAGGTTATGTGTTATGGCAAAAGAATAAATAGTAATAATAATTTAGTGAAATAATTTAGCAAAACCCCAATTTAGATATCATTTCAATTATGATTTTTTTTTTTATTTTGGTGCTTCCTGGAGACTGCACTTTGCTGCAGTACTGCCCTGTTTGGTGTGCAGGGAAGGTGTGTTCAGCTGTGTAATGTTCACTGGGTTTTCTGATTCCTTCTTGTCTTGTTTATGGACCTGTCGTGACTCATTCTGGCCCTTTTGTGCAACTGCCTGCCTCAGGGGAACCAGGATATAAACCAAATACTCTGGCACATAAATTCACCCAGCTGTGCACCTTCACTAAAGAACTAGGAAGCGTTGTTATACTTGTGGGTTAGACGGTTGGGTAGGATCTACTGGGTACGTAATTACTTCTTAGACTAAGAAATAATGAGTTAGAGAGTATGTAGAGTTGCTCAGAAGCAGCAGGGAATTTCTAAACGTTTTCATGGATTGCTTTGGGTTTGGTTTGCGAATGTATAGAGGCAATTATTTGCCACAATCAACTTTCAGTGTTATTAACAGTCTAAAATAGCATAAGTAGGCAAAAGATGTCTTCAGTGAAAAAGCAGATAATGGCTTCTGTAATCGCTAGTGATAAGCACTAAAATGTGTTTTTCATTTATCTCTCTATTCAATGAAAATGTCTTCTGTTTATCAAGATACAAAGATTTTTTTAAAAAAAAATTGGCTAAGAAAATTAAAACTTCACCCAAATTGAGCAAGTTGGTGGAATTAAAAAAAGTAGCAGAGCCAGACGCCTGAATGATACAGATTTCAGCTTCAGATCTAGACTTTGCAGTGTGAACTACATTATCTTCCCGAATTCATCTTACTATTTTGGTGATTTTAGATTGAGGTCTGGGTTTGTTTTGTGAATTATACCCCTTGTTGCAAGAAAATTAGTTTGGGTAAAGATTACGTTCCTCAGGAAAAAAATGTCTAGAATGCAGTGACTTCAGTGTGCAGGCAGATCTGTCTCAATGATGTGTTTTGTTATTGGCAAGGATGGTGCTTACTTTTATTGTCCTGTAAATTAAAAGAAAAAAAACCCCAAATGCTAATTCCCTGGTGTCTTAAAATAAAAACGAGACTTTTCTGTAATAGTGTCTATCACCACAATCCCATTGAAATAAGTTTCTTTCACAACAAGCTGGCTAAGAATAGCTACTAGTGGCTTTTGAACAGTGATATCTAATGTGCTCCATTGATGAATAGCAGCTGTGTTGGAACAAATGTATTGGGAGAAAAGATCCTGTTAAGAATTCAGAAGGAAAAGCACCTACCCAAAACTTCAGGTCACTGCCTCTTTATCAAGGGCCTTTTCCACACATTGTGTGTAGGCTCCCCTCTTTTGGGGTACTTAGTATAAAAGCCATTGTTGTAGTGCAGAAATTTAGGGGTGATAAAATGCCTTACAAACATTCTTTTTATTTGTTTTTAAATTCTTATTTCATAAGAGAAAGAAATTTTTTTAGGCATATATGCAGTCTTATTTGTAAAAGGGTGAGGGAAATCATACTTTTAAGAATGCATTGCTTTCAAACAATTCTTGTAAAATCAATATACAGGTTGTTTCTCACAGCAGCGAACAATTTGCTTAAAGAAATAGAGAAATCTTTTAAATAGAACAACTTTGAGCAGCAGTTACTTCCACCTCAGGCTTTTTGCTGAATATTTTGTAAACCAGATACATTAGAAAATTTGGTTCATTTAGGAAACAGTAATCATGACTGTTAATCTTTAAATTACTCAAAATAATAAAAAAAATGATGCTTACACCTAGTCATATTTTAATAATTCTTGTCCCCATCAATACTGTGAATGAATTCCACAAGTGGCCAATCTTATCTTTCCAGATCTGTTGTTCAGGCAGCATCTACAGTGTTCAGGTGTTTATCTAGTGAGTAGTATTTCCACCTTAACTGAAAGACATTGAGGAATACAGTTCACATCTTTAGGGTGAGCGTAAGAACTCTATGCTTCCTGAATTTGTGAGATCTATTGTGCACATGGTGCAAAGCAAAATGCATGGACATGTTGGACTTCATGCTTATGTACAGATAATTTGTGTAGCAGATCTTTTGTATCAAGCAAAGTGTATAGGCACATGCTTCTGTCCAGCAAATGTTCTGCTGCAGAAGTATGGGAGTCTGTGCCAAGAGAGAAATCTTGTGTTTAATTGAAGTGTTTTCCTCCTTTTTTCTCTTTTTAACTGGCATTCCAACTAAACCTGGTCAGACTGTGAGGTATCAAGGGTGATAGCATAAATGTTTATACGTTTCTTCCACTTTTGACAACTGAGAACCATAGACTCAGATTTACACACAGTTTAAATAACATTTTACAGCAGATCTAGCCGTATTAAATTCTGTTCATATTACATAAGGAGGGGCTGTGTGATCTGTACTTTATACCTGTAATTGGTTGTGTGATGCATCAAATCATTAGTATTCAAAAAGCCGATCTTAAATATTCTTCACAAATATCTGTATTTGCTGTATAGGGAGGGGAGGAAAACTTTTTGGTTTTGGAATCTCTGAAGTTCTTGAAGTGCAAAATATTTTCTTTAGGTCAATTGATTATTGACATCAGATATTCCCATTTCTCAGATGGTGAACTGAAACAAGTCCTCCTTGGTGAGAACAAAGGCTGTTCTATTACGGTGGATGATTAGACTTGCAAACCTAATTATCCCCTTTGGGACTCAGCACAGACCTAATGCAGATTGGTTTATGGAGGCAAGTTCTCACTTTCAACTTTGTTCAATAGCTTTCTGACAAGTCTGGTCTTGCAGATGATTAAATTTCAGTACAATGATTAGAGAGCTGTCTGCAAAGGAATCACTGGATTTTGGGGGAACTGAAATGGAACAATTCTGTTTCACTTTGAGGTTTGATTTCCTCTCCCCTGGTTATTTTCATTCAGGGGAAAAAAGTAGGGCTTGTTTCAAGTAGAACTATCCAATGTATGCGAAGTGATTTGTGTGGTGATATCTACTATCTCTATAAGGCTTATGTTTGCAAAATGAAATTGTTATAAATAAACGATAACTGCAGTCATTGGGCAGTTTTATTGCTCCATCTGGTTTTAGATTGGTGAGATGATGAATGGCACCAAGAGGAAAGGAAATTTTGGTAGTCACAGTCCCCCTGGTGTGCAGACAGCCTGCCTGATCTTCAGACAAATTCATGTCTACTTAGTGTCTCCCCAAGGCTTCCAGGGATGATGTAAGAGGTTGCAGGTGGTTCTGGAGCTTCAGTGATAAAGTCCATTGATCCAGCTTTAGATGTTTGGATTAGCTGTTTGTTACTGAAGCTACTAAATCATGAAAGCATATTTAATTTCCAGAGGAGCACAATCAAAAGAGAGTTTTAATGACATCTAAATCATAAACATCAAAAACTTACTGCTGGAGTATTATGAGTGTAAACATCAGTCCTTTTTCCAAGCTATACTTACCACTGAATTTATATTTTTATAACCCTAAGTCAAGCTACTTATCAAAACATATCTATCCATCTCTCAATATACTTAGCACTTAGGGTACTTGTAACGTAGGTACTTGTAACGTACATTCTTGTATTGAAGGTAAGAATTCTTGCAAATAATCCTGCAATCATGAACACTAGAAGAGTTGCAAGGGTTTGTATTGCAGAATTGCCAGATGCTTCGTTATGAACAACCTGGTACGGAAGGTTTTCTTGTGGGCAATGTTAGGTAGATTTTCTTGTATCCTTTTTTTCCCTTTAAGAAGGGAAATCATCTGTCAGCCTACCCTATATTCTGCAAAACTTAAATGACTCTTTTAGTTGAAAATGCCAACTTAAAAAAAAAAACCAAAACCAAAACCCAAGAAAAAACTCCACCACCCAAAAAAAAAATAAGAGAAAGAAATTGGCTCATAGATTAAGAAGTTATGAGGAGGAAGAAGGAAGTGAAAGCCTTCTTTCTATGTGAAATTAGGCTAAAATATCTTCCCCCAGAAATGTGATATTCTCACTCTAATTAGCTACATATTTTCTACACTAGAGGCTGAAGAAAGCTATACAGCCTTACAAACAGCTCTTAGACAGACAGGCAGACACAAATTTTTGTTGCCAGTAAATAAATTATTTAGGTAATAATTTACTGAACAGTAGGAATGCACTGTACATCAAACTGATTAAAAAATATTAAACAAGTTGAAATGTCATACATTAATAATGCCGCTGCTTAGTTGAGATTGTTTTTACTGTAGTTTGGCACATTTGAGCATCTAATGAATAGGACAGTAATTCTGAAAGTTATAAATACATAGTCTGGACAAAAACAGTGGCAGTGAAGCGTATTGTACTCTATACTGAAAAATACATGCTGATAGGGAATGAAATGAAATGTAGACTGTATTACAGTGTTCTGCGTATCTTCTTAGTAGGTATGGGTTATTGGCATGATGGGCTTGTCAGAAGTTAGTGACTTGAGAAAGGGCTTTATGCACAGAAGTGTGGAAAGGAAGGGAAGATGGGATTCTTAGGAGTTGTCTGCCTCCTGAAAAAAAACCTCAAACCTGTTAAAACCACATCCCCACTCCGACCAATCCAGCTAACCATTGTTGTTCTTGAATGAAAAGTTCTGGAGGACTTCTTGCGTGCATCCTCAAACCCTGTTTGGTGTTCACCCACATCAGAAGATGTCTTGAGAATTCTTACCTTTGCATAGCAGTCTCACGTAACTCATCTGCAGGACGAAACTATCACACACATTTACATACTCGAAATGGTTGGTGTTAACGATCCTATGTGTTAAATATCTCCTTCTCAACAAACCATGTTTCTTTTTCCAGCTCAAGGTAATATATTAAAGAAAACCAGGCTTTGCTCAGTTTCAGGTATTTTACAATGTTACTATGAAAGGAAAGGAAAGAGCATTCTTATTAATGTATGGATGAACTTTTTCTATGATCCATTAGCCCTTCATTGCCTGGGGGTGTGTTTAAGTACGGTTTTTGTCTAGTTTACTAGTTTTTACTAGCACATTTTGCTGTTTAATATGAGAATCACAGGTACAAACCATTATCTTAATCTCTCCAAAACCCTCTACGATTTACCCCTCAAGACATGCTCATGCAGGGGTAAAACGTGGCAGATAAGTTTCTTATGTTATGTTAACATGTTAGGTTAAACAAGTAATGTTAAACAAGTTATGTTTATGTTAAACAAGTTATATTTATGTTAAACAAGTTATGATTTTTCCTCAGGCATTTCTGAAGCTATTATGCTACTGTCTCCATTGACAGGTAAAAGAAAATCTTGCTAAAATTGAAAATTGAACAAGAATCCACCTGAATTTATAAAATGAGTACATTTTTCTTGGAGTCTTTTAAGATTTGTTAACTTGGAAGAAGGTATTACTAGTGTAGGAAGCTGTGGAAAACAGTGATACCTTTACCACAATTCAAATGTTGTCACGTAAAGGAGTCTGTTTATGGGTTCTTCTGTGATATTAGACTGTGCCTGGATGAATGACATGTTGCTGTCTCCATTTTTATAGGGAAAGCTAACAATATTTAAAGTGATAGGTAACAAATCAAGTAAGTATTCCTGAGGTTTGGATGCCTTTGTAAAATATGGATAAGTTGCTGGGAATAGGGTTCTTAATTTAAGACTAATAGTGGAGGTTAGAAATGAGGTCAGAAATCTAAAATTCATGGTGTATTCAGATCCATACTTGTTAACAAGAAAAACTTCAGCAGGACTATCTCAGACTTTCATGAAACTTGGCTTGGTTCACAGTTCAGGAGTTTCTGCCTAGGAGCAATTCTTCCTGCCAGAGGTAGAACCATTCAGCATGCTTCTAGTGGTTTTATAGTCTCTAGTAACATAAGTTAAAACCTTTTGTTTTAAAATAAATAGTTCATTAAAACATATTTATTGGTTAGTTTGCCATTTGCTTTCTGTTACTAAGGCAACTTTCTTTTTCCTGAAGGGCAAAAAATTGATTGTCAATGATATCCAAGACTTAACAAAACAAAAGGATTCTCAGCTGTCTTGCTTTGCATATTTTGCAGATTGCCTCGATCTACTTTCAGGGAATTTTTAAGCAAGCACTAGAAAAAAAGAAATTTTTTAGATTTTGAAAACAATGTATGAAATAACTTCAGCTATAGCAAGCATCTTGGGAGAGCAGAAGATGGAAATTGAATAGTTGATAGCAGGAAATCGAAGTAAAAGGTAGTATTTTGATATTATGGCAACTATCAACTTGAATATAGGGTTCAATTCAGTGTTTTAAATATGAGGGTTGTCATATCCTTGCCCGCCATGCTGCACTACAGTGTGTTGACAGACAGCATGGTTGGACTCCTTGCCTTCTTTTATACATTTGAAACTTCTAATTATAAGATCAGTTTTTTTCTAAATGATCCACATCTCCAGTACCGGAAGATTTTGGCCAAGTGTCTCATAGCAACAGTCCTGTAAGACCATTCAGCCATCCTCTGTGATTTGGATCAGGCTTGTTACTGAGATTAAAAACCAAATGTAATTAAAACAAGAGCACCTTAATACTTCCACAGTATTTATTACAGGTAGCACAGAAACAGTTTCCGTTCCGAATAAATTTGTAGTGTTTTTCCAGTACCAGTTTGACTGTTTCCTAGTGCACTTCTCAGGATCCAAAACAGTCTGGGGGTAGGGAAAACCTTGACATCTAAAACATTTGCAGCCCTGTGGTGAGTACGGGTACGCCTACTCTTACCTTTCAAAAGCAGCATGCAGATTTTTTCTTGTACGCTTCCACTCTTAGTTGGAAGATAATGGGAGTCCAACAGCTAAATTACCATGCCAGTCTTTTGAAGGATGTTTCATTTCCTATGTTTGTTTGGGGAGTTGCTTTCTGTAGCCTCTCTGTGACCTTTTGATTACAGAACTTTGTTTTATGAAAAAGAAAGGATCAGAATAGATTAAAACTTGTCCTAATTTTGGTATTTTTGTTCCAGGCCTGTCACTTGTTGAGTTACAAGCGTTCATTATGTTTTAGCAGTCTAAAAATCATTATGGTGATTAGTTCATTTGAGAATTCGAGTCTTGATTGTTTAGTATTTAAATGCAGTCTTCCTATATGAAAAAATTAAATTGAATAGGAACCTGTCCAGGTGAGCATTGTGGGGAACAGTCGTTTCATGTATTTTTATATATGATCAGGATAGTGTAAAGTGCTGCCCAAATGTATTCAACCTAGGAACATTTCTGTGTGGCTGTCCTAGTGCTCTTTGCAAGAGAATGTGTTAATTGCAATGGTGTCTAGTTAGAGCCTGGAGACACAGATTTTAGCTCCTGACTTCTGTTCATTAAAAGAAATGCTGAAGGCTGACAATTTCTGAAGACACTTTTTGGGGAATAACAGAAAATAAGGTACACCTGCATCCATAATACAGATGCTATTTATGATAAATAAGGCAAGCATCTTATTTGTAGCTCTGTTTCATGAGAAGTAACAAAAAAGGTTTAAATTTGGTTTTGATGTTGAGCAAGAAAAACGTGTGTAGGGAAGTTTTATAGACTCTTCCAGTTGAAAATCATGTTATACAAATTCTCAAGAGAAAAAATTAGCATAATGGAAACAAAAATAATACACATTGAATCCACTTCTGTAAGATTGCTTGAATGTTTGGAATTAATTTTGTATTTTTGTTACTGGCAAGATATGAGACCATTTTTCTTGTTTGAGGTCAAAAGGAATACTTCTAAACTGCGGAAAGATTTTTTTGAAAATATACATATATTTACCGAAGTGCCTTTGGAACCAGTTCTTAATTATAGTTCCAGATTTCTTAATCTATCAATTTAGTGCTTAAAAAATGACAGGAGTGACTCTGATTCAAACAGCCAGAATTTGACTTAAATCCTGTGTCTCCTGCTACTGCTGTCTGATGTTTGGATTCGGAAACACCTTGTTAGTTGTCACAGGAGCTGAACTTCCAGCATATCTGTTAAGAATCAGCTTTTCTGTCAACCATGTAAAGATTTAGAGATTTGGGGCAAAACGTTCAGCACTGTGCCTTTCTATGGATCTGCTTTTCTGTGCCAGCTGAGGTTTTCTATATTCTTTTCAGTGAAGCAAATGTGATGGAATTCTCAAAAAATCATGAGAGTGACAGCTGAAGCCTGGATTCTGGTATTTTACTAATTTAGGTTGGTCTCCTTTCCCATATAGGAAACAGTTCTACTGTTCAATTTAGTAAATGTGCATGTAGGTAGACTTGCCACTCATGCCAGTATTTAACTTTTATAGTTTGTTCTTTTTGCCAGAGGTATTCAAAGCTCAGAATGTTCAGCATCTGTTGGAGATGTTTTCTCCCCAGTCACAGCCTCTTTGTGCCTTTGAAAACTGCTTGGTTGCTTTCTTCCTCAGCTGCGTGTAAAACATTCCACAGATGATGTACTGCCTAATTCCAGTGTTTGCGGGCCAGATTGGAGCCCACCTGTTTAAAAAGTGGCCCTCGCTTAGGATGTTAGCAATATTTTCTAAATAATTGTAGTAGTTAAGCTCCAAGTACAATGTAATTAAGTAGCACTGTCATTTTATAGCATAAAATTCAGCACACAGGCAAAGCTCAGTTTCTGAGAGGAGCAGAGAGCATGAAATGCAGAGCTATTTAATTCGGTAGGAAAGCTTTACAGCCTTCCCATTTTGAAATACGGAATAAAAACTGTATTGTTGGAACGGTAATGCACAATACTTCTTAAAGCCAGAGGTGTCTAACCTTCTTTAAATGTTCTTCAGAAGCAATCAGATGGCAAATACACATTTTCACAAAAGCAGTTTCTTCCACAAAGCAAGCAAGCTTTATGAAGCTGCTAAGCCTTATAAAATCTGTTGTTACTTGTGTTCTTTATACTCCAGGTGTTTTAGCTTTTAAAGTGATATTATCAGTTTAATTAAAAACTTATCAAAGTCTACCTCTCACACAGAAGCAATTCAGAAATTTAAAACACAAACATCTTACCGTGTAAATTAGATGCTAGAAATCAAATCAAACTTCAGGTATGTTAATTATTAAAAACAAACAAAAAATGCCCGATGCATTTAATGAACTGGATAATGGGAATAGCTTATTGTTCAAGCTGAAAACGGCTTTGACCTCTGAAGGGGTGGAAGCAAGTAATTCCTACGGTGCGAGCAAGATTCGGTTTTTATACTTAATCATGTCTAGTCACCCAAATCTTTTTGAGAGAAGGTGATATTAATTATGGTCTATTACAATGCAAAAATCATTGGACCCTACAGAAGCATTAATAAGTAGTTAGGAGAGTTTGGATCATGTTCTCTGCAAGGCCTGAGCTCCTGTGACTTCTGATCCTGTGAAAGAATATAGTTTGAACAATTTTCCTTCTGTTTAGAGGAAGCATTAGAAAGAGCAGGTACTTATGGCTATGAAGATACTGGATGAAAACTAAGAGCTCCTTGTCTCTATGCTATTTTTCTTCCTTTAATGAGGAACTTGGTTCTGGCTGAATCTTTGGAGAATTTCTGTCTCCTGGATGAGTGCTGCAGTATGGGCTGATGTTTTAGAATGGAAGATCCCTCCCAGGGGTCACGTGCTGTACCTTCAGCAGAGCAGAGTGAGGCTGGTGTTTTACTAACAGGTGATCAGTAACTCTGTTCTTTTCTAGAATTGTCTATTTAGGATAAGATTGTCACTCTTATATTGCGCTGCCGAGGCTCCATGGGTGTTAGGGCGAAGAGTGCACCCACACTGTAAGGTCCAGCACTCCAAACAAGGAGCCATCCCTCAGCAGTGCTTGGAAAACGTTTTCTGGGGTCATCATGGCACAGGATAGAATCCTACAGCACACTGAAATCTAATGGGAAAACTAGTTCTGGATGTAACCTGTTATACATGTAAAACCAATTTTAAACTTTGCATATTTAGAGAGATTATTAATAATGGGAGGATGCGCATACATGTTTATTTTTCTAAGTGTATTTTTAAGGGACTATAGTTCTTTTAAGTCTTGCTTCAGCTTACTGTATACAAGCACCTTGATCATTGTTATTACTATATACAATCATGCTGATCATTATTGTTTTTTATCATGACAAAATACCTCGCAATGTCAACAAGTGCATATTAATCTTTTTCCCCCTTTCTTACATGTCTTCAAAGTTTAAAATAAATAGGGCTAATATGTGGGGTTTATTTTAATAACTGTAGTTTACTCCCCAAGCTGTATTTTTTATGTTCAATCAGAGTATTTGTTACAAACACAGTGTAACTAATGTGTTTGTTTTAGTGCTTAGAGATCAAAAAGCTACCTGGATATAGACAGCATAGATACACACTTGTTCAGACATAAATCTTATGTTGATACAAGTTTCCATAGCTTCAGTGACTGAAATGAAACAACAATTTTCCCCAGCTGAAGTTGTGTCTGTGGGTTTTCTTATTTCTATGTTTTTTGGGGTTTTTAGTAGTTTTTTTTCACTTGAAGTTTGTAGACAAAGCTGTGCGCTTGCTTTGTGTAATTTAAGAATGGAATGCCTAGAAGTCACAGAACAGTACACAGAATGCATGGAACAGTGATCTATTTTAAAATTTGAATTGTTATGAAAGATTATAGATATTGTTTTTTCTCTTGACATTTAAAAATTATTGATTTCTCAGCACCCTATTATCAACATTTATATTAGCAGATGGAAACAATGGTAGTGGGTTCATTTAGTATTAATGCACTAATGGATACTGTATGCTATAAAGCTCTTTGCTTTCAAGATATTTCAGTTTTTAGTGGATTAGAATATATCCTGTCCCAGAGTAGCTTAAAAGTTTACTGCTGCAGTTATGAGGGGGTCTTAATTTTACTATAGTGAGGGGAATTTGTAGCCTATTTATACTTGTTTTTTTGCTTTTAAAGAATAACAAAATACTAATTCTGTTTCAAAATCGCCTTCTGTATTTGGGCAAATCCTACATAACTTTTTGATTAAATATTTCTGTTAATACCAATTTGTGATGAGGGGCTTGAACTGAGTGTCCAAAATCCTCTAAGGCTGATAGAGATGTTTCGTGAACCTAGAAACATGCTGTTTCGTGGTTGGGTTGTTTGAGTTTCAGCTGTATACCCAGACAAACTGATGGTGGAACAGATTTTCTTGGGGATTTTGAAATCTTTAGGTAACTGCATGCAAAGCTCAGACTTTGGAAAACTGTTAGGACAGAACAAGACTGTTCTTGAAGAATGGGCAGGCAGGGCACAAAATTCTATGCCATAAGAAAGCAATGCTGACTATTCTCAAGTAATTTCTAGCCTGATCATCTTCTAATTTTGTCTAGGAACTACAGCAGATCTGCTTGTCTTCTGGCATTTGTAGGAAATCCTGAGAATTCAGAGGAAAGACATTGGTACTAGGGATACTTGTGCATTCTCAGTACTTATACATCCACCCAGTCCCCTTGCTAACCCAAGCTTTTGCAAGATACATAGTTCTGAACAGTTTTGATATTGCTGGTAAAAATCACAGCACTTTCAGGTATGTAACACAGGCTTGTCCCCAGCTGGTATCCCGATATTGACTTCCATTATTGTTTGTTGTCCTGAAGATGTGCTTTCTTTTGCTGGATGTGGTTTTAAAATACGCATGCAGTGTTCTCTTGAGTTGAATGGACAGTGAAGGAAGAATAAAGGATTTCCCTAATGGTTCAACAAGAGCACTCAGTAAATAATTTATCATCATCAAGTGCCAGCTTTATCTGAAACTTGACAGGTCTTTCTTTTATGATTCAGTACTGTCTGTGATGACCTGCTGTACACACTGGCCGTCAATGTTGTAAATCCATTCGGGTGTCATCCAGCCACGGCTACCTTACAAAGTGTAAAAAGTCGTGGATTAGTATATCTACTGATATTCATGAGGTACATGTTAGTAAGTGTGTGAGTAAGTATTTTAAGGCTCATTAATATTTTGAATGCAGAAATACAAGTTCTGTGTTTGAATTTGTAACAGACATCTTGTTTTATGATAACTGTAAGAAAGTGGTTTTGCTTATGGATTGACATTATCAAGCAGTCAGGCAGACACTCCAGCAGGTAGAATTACCTTTTTGTGTTGATGTCTGCCAGAAGTTAACAGCGAAAGTGATGTCCTTTCTGCTAGCGAGAGCTAATATGCAGGAAGGTAATGGGTTTTAAAAATGCTGCAAACCTTAATGGTGTGAGATCAATATTACTGCTACTACAGGTAAAATGTGCTTGCATGTATTATTAAGACTTTCTTCAAAATTGAATTACTTGAAGCACTTTTGGACTGTTAGAGGATTCAGTATTTATCTTCACAATAAAATACTAATGGACCTAAATTTGAGGGAATAATATTAGTATTTTTCTTCTAGTTTAGCAACATGAAAACTTATTTTAGGAGTATAGGGATGAACACAACAATGCCAGGCAAGTCTATTTATTTCCTTGCTACGAGGTAACGATTGAGATTTAGAGGAAGTCAAATTAGCTGATGCAGGAGCTAGACAATTTTGCAAGGATTACATGTATGCCTGGGTGTATATTTGTCTGATGGGAAGAGAATGAGCAAGATAATCCTGTTCTGTTCTATTAGCAATGTGTTCATAACCTTGATACCAAGGGTATACATCCCTAGTGAGGCCTCAGAAACACTGCAGGATGTTTAAGGCCTCAGATATTTTGCAAGCCCCATTGTTTGAATATTAATGTGCATGTGATTCTAAGGTTACATGTGTTAAGTGCAAAGTATACAACAGTTGCTCTGCTCACAGTGGATCTTTTCTTCTTTATTTCTTATCTCAAGAATGTTCTTGTGTGCTCTGCAAATTATCCTTTCAAGTTTTAACCTAGCTCATAGGATCTCATGTAATTTAATCATCTGTTTGGAACTGGGGTTCAGACAGGTTGTGAAAGAACAGTTTTGCCTTCCTGATGGCTTCCCAAGGCAGGCAGGGGAAGATCCATAACTTATATTAGTTAAAGTAAAAACTGAATTATTGATTTTTTTTACTTGTTAGGTGCTCATTGGTTAAACAGGCTGGGTAAAAAAAAATAAAAAAAAGAGGTTATCATCCCTGGAGACGTTTAAAAGACAGGTAGGTGAGGTGCTCAGGGATAGGGATATAATTTAGCAGTGGAGAGGTATGGTTCAACTCGGTGACCTCAGAGGTATTTTCCAACCAAATGATTCTATGACACCTCAGATGTTCTAATTACAAATATTCTGTTTATTTCCAAACAGAACTGTCTTCAGTTCAGGATGAGCTGAGTTCCAACTGAAATATATTATAAATCTGTAACTATTAATTGCTATGAAAAACCACTTCTTTTTTTGTTGCTGTTCAGAACAGTAAAACAATTACATTTACATTGAAATTTATTTTTCAGGATCTTTCTTGTACCTTTTCACTTGCAGTATGCAGTGTGCTGAACAGCTTTGGCAAGAAATTATCCTGAGAATTGTATGCCATGACTGCAGGTACATGCATGTTTTCCTTATCTGTAACTTCAAAATTTTCTGCAGGTTTTTTTCTGCAGATTTTTTTCTCCATGGCATGTGATAGATGTTCAGTTTTAGCATGCTCAGCCTCACACATGGCGACTGAAATTTTGTGGCATAAGCACAGAGTCTAGTTTCTAGTCCTGGACAGATGGGCAAAATCATCATTCCCTAGAGATTCAGCTTTGTGAGTAGATCACTTGTCACAGTAAATATATTCAGTGTTCCATAACATTGGCACAGGCTGACATGAAGAAGTATCAATGCAGAATAGCAACCCTGCTCAAAATTTTTCCAACACTTTTTTTGTTACAGTGGTATGTTCAAACACATGAACGAATGTAAATTCTACATGGAATGGCAGGGGCGAAAATAAGGCTTATGAAAAAATTATGTATAAATATTGTCATAAGGTGAAAAGCACATGGAGTTCATCGTGCTCAAACCCATGTTTGGCATAGATCTACCAGACTGGCTGCCAGTGTTTTTTTTTTTTTTTCTTTGCTTCTCTGTTCAGTGCCAGTTGGAAGAACATAAAAACTATTATCCTTTTCTCAAGAGAGAAACTCTTCTCCTTTTCTCAAGAGAAGAGGAAATAATTTTTCCCACGTTGGTGTATATGCGTGCACCCGCATGCACAAATTTACATGTATATATATGTATGTACATGTTTCTATGTATATTAAACTCTTTGCACGTATTTCATGACAGCAATCTGAAAAAAATATTGTAAATCAAGAGACAAAAACACAGTACAAAAAGAAAATATGGACTTGAGAAACAGAGGCAGTGTGATTTTTTTTTATAATTTTTAAATTTCATGATAATGTCTATGTGCATAAATTATCTTGTAAATAATTTGCTAATTTAACATGTGATATTTCATAGAATCATAGAGTGGTTTGAGTTAGTAGGGTCCTCAAAGCCCATCCAGTTTCAACCACTGCCATGGGCAGGGACACCTCCCACTGGATCAGGGGCTCCAAGCCCCATCCAACCTGGCCTTGAACCCCTCCAGGGATGGGGCAGCCACCACTGCTCTGGGCAACCTGGGTCAGGGCCTTTTATTTGAAAATAATTCATACATAAGATAATTCTTGGAGCATTAGGACAGCAAAAGAGATGATTCATGCTTGAAAAATCTTGCTGAATTTAATCCTGTTTCCCTCTTTCTTTTTTTCTGTATGTGTACCTATGGTAATAAGTTCGAGTCATTGTACTGCAATAGGCACTCATCTCCTTCATTCCCTGTTGTGTTTTGTTT
This sequence comes from Phaenicophaeus curvirostris, assembly GCF_032191515.1. Lineage (NCBI taxonomy): Eukaryota > Metazoa > Chordata > Aves > Cuculiformes > Cuculidae > Phaenicophaeus > Phaenicophaeus curvirostris. The sequence goes on along the minus strand of NC_091405.1, from coordinate 3,481,774 downwards.
TCTTTGTTTCTTTTTGCTGATGATTCATTAAATCTGTGTGGGCTTTCAGTGACTGCCTAAAAGCACATGAAGGAAGACTGGTAGCTGCAACTCAAAGGTAGCTCTGTTGGATGTTTAAGTGGAAACTTGTTTTCTTATAATGATCTTCAGGATTTTTTTTACCATGGAGCAGTAGGAATTTTAAAAAAACAAAACATTGTAAGCAGTGGTTTAGATGCAAGAGCTGTTGGTATCTAATGAAGAATCAGCAGCTGTAAAGAACATTACTAGCCTGGATGCAGTCACCCCCTTTTGGTCACCATTTTTCAGAGTCATTGTCTCTTAAAATAAAGATGAGCTTTCAGAAAGTACCAGTCATCTGATGGGCACGTGAATATACTTGCAGTAATAATGTGTCTATAAATCTATGGCTCAAGTTGGAGAGGTATACCATACAGTTTCTGATAAAGAGGACTTAATGCAGGATCACAGAATCACAGAATCACAGAATCACAGAATAACCAGGTTGGAAGAGACCCACCGGATCACCGAGTCCAACCGTTCCTACCAAACACTAAACCATATCCCTCAGCACCTCGTCCACCCGTGCCTTAAACACCTCCAGGGAAGGTGACTCAACCACCTCCCTGGGCAGCCTGTTCCAGTGCCCAATGACCCTTTCTGTAAAGAATCTTTTCCTAACGTCTAGCCTAAACCTCCCCTGGCGGAGCTTGAGGCCATTCCCTCTTGTCCTGTCCCCTGTCACTTGGGAGAAGAGGCCAGCACCCTCCTCTCTACAACGTCCTTTCAGGTAGTTGTAGAGAGCAATGAGGTCTCCCCTCAGTCTCCTCTTCTCCAGGCTAAACAACCCCAGCTCTCTCAGCCGCTCCTCATAAGGCCTGTTCTCCAGCCCTTTCACCAGCTTTGTTGCTCTTCTCTGGACTCTCTCCAGAGCCTCAACATCCTTCTTGTGGTGAGGGGCCCAGAACTGAACACAGTATTCGAGGAGCGGTCTCACCAGTGCTGAGTACAGAGGGAGGATAACCTCCCTGGACCTGCTGGTCACGCCGTTTCTGATACAAGCCAAGATGCCATTGGCCTTCTTGGCCACCTGGGCACACTGCTGGCTCATGTTCAGTCGCTGTCAACCAACACCCCCAGGTCCCTCTCCTCCAGGCAGCTTTCTAGACAGACTTCTCCCAGTCTGTAGCACTGCATAGGGTTGTTGTGCCCCAAGTGAAGGACCCGGCATTTGGCCTTGTTAAACCTCCTGCCATTGGACTCAGCCCAGCGGTCCAGCCTGTTCAGATCCCTTTGCAGAGCCTCCCTACCCTCCAGCAGATCGACACTTCCACCCAGCTTAGTGTCGTCCGCAAACTTGCTAAGGGTGCATTCGATGCCTTCATCCAGGTCATTGATGAAGACATTGAACAGGGCTGGACCCAGCACTGAGCCCTGGGGAACCCCACTTGTCACTGGCCTCCAGCTGGATTTCACACCATTTACCACCACTCTCTGGGCCCGGCCATCCAACCAGTTTTCCACCCAGGAGAGTGTGCGCCTGTCCAGGCCAGAGGTGACAGTTTCTCAAGCAGAATGCTGTGGGAAACTGTGTCAAAGGCTTTGCTGAAGTCCAGGAAGATACATCCACAGCCTTTCCCTCATCCAGTAGCCGGGTCACTTTGTCATAGAAGGCGATCAGGTTAGTCTGGCAAGACCTGCCTTTTGTGAACCCATGTTGACTGGGCCTGATCACCCGGTTCTCTTGCATGTGCTTCATGATAGCACTCAAGATCACTCAAGATCAGGATACGTGACATTGTAATATAAATGGAAGAGTTTGCCATGGAACACTGCATTTTCTGCACTAAAACATCTTTCAGGGCACCATTAACAAGGATATCCAAGTAGGTTTCACTGGAGTTCCACCCAAGCAGGTTTAACAGCTGTGTCTGTGTTGATAACAAGAAAACCTGGATTACAATGCAGAAAAATGTCAAAATTGTATCTTCAACTGACACTTTGTCAGGTAGCTTATTTTCATATTTTGAAGGTAAAAAGTCTGGTGTTACTTCAAGGTGATAATTCACTGTGCTCTATGAAGCTTTAGATTGGGTCCTTATAACTAAGATGAGTAAGAACAGTCAACCAGCCCACCTACAAACCATTTTGACTCTTGTTCAAGCTTGTCTCAAACTCTTGAAAATCTGAAAGATTCTGCGGGAAGGTTAGGTTAAAAGTCCTGAACAGTGCAATGTGTTCATCAGGCTGGATCCATTTACAGCAATTATTGTTGTATTTGCATACACATGAGCAGAACATAGCACTGTATTTTTTTTTGTTCAGTTAATTAAAATCTTACCCAAGCCATTTTTGCACTCTGAGTGAGTCCATACACACAGACATACTATTGTTCCTGCTTTGCAAATAACAGAATAAACATGAGAACCATAATGGCAATTAGATATCTAACAAGTTTAAGTAGGCATGATATGTGCTTTGCTGGTTAGAAATCCCACTGAATCCTATTAATTTCAGTGGAAGCTGTGTGCTTCAGGAGCAGCTTTGCAATTCAGCTGACTTGATTACTGCTTTATTTGTTGCCTATCTCCAGTGTTTCTTCTGTGCCACCCTCTGTGCTCAGCTAACCTTGTGGTGAGCCACATGAAAGAGTTAAGATGATAGACACGGAGCTCAGTAGGAATATAATCAGATATTCTGCTACCTTTATGAACTTGCACCTTAAAGTCAGCAGAATATTGGTGCTGAGGCACAGGAGGTGATGGCAGAATGGAAGTAGTTGTGGGCAATAGGTTTGCATTACTTGGAATTGAGGAATCATTGGCTTGGCTGTTGTCTGAAGCTATATCTTGAGATATCTTTGTGGATGAGTTGCTGAGGGGCATGGTTTAGTGGTTGATAGGAATGGCTGGACTTGATGATCCTGGGTGTCTTTTTCAACCTAGTAATTCTGTGATTCTGTATGTTATCCATATGTTAAAGCATTAAAATGCCATAAAGCAATAACCAGAAAACATGGTGCCATGTTGTGGCTGGAAAGTTACAGAGAAAGCTTGTGCATGCCTGGAGAACTGAATGCAACTTTCTGAGCCCTAGACTGATGAAGTGTATCTTAAATGTAGCAGTTCCATCATAGCTCTTAATAATGCTGTTCTTTCTGTGTTTCACTACTGCTTTGTATTAGCTTTCATCTCCTTGGTTTTGAGTGAGTGCGCTGCTGCTTCTGGCTGTGAACCTGTTCATGAATGAAAAACTTGCATTTTGCTAAAATGTTTCAATGAAATGTGTGTGTTTTGTATGTTTTGGGTTTTTTTTACAAAGTTAGCACTGTATTTAACAAGTGTTTGGTTACTTGTCTGTTTATTGATTTGGAAGCTGGATGCCTTCTTTCTTTTTTAAGTTCTGCACTTTAAACACATCTTGACATGAATGTGAATAGTATAAACCAGTATTTCACTTACCTGATGGCACTTTATCTTTTATTTTCTGAGAGGTATTTTGTTTTCCTTGAATTTCTAACCCTGCAATGAAGGCAAATAGTGTTTGCCTTTGTTACAAGTCTGTTTAAGTTGCAAATACCTGAACTCTGAAAATTGCTACCATTGCCGTGGTTTTGTATAGCTACAACTTTCTCTTTCTGGGAATGCTTTTCTGTGAATGAGCTGTAAAGGCATATTTGTGAAGCAGAAGTTACATGGGGGGAACATCTACCCTTTGGAATATGCTGTATTTCAGACTTTTGGGGTCGGTGGCTGATGACAGACTTACACTTGTTTTTTCTATACACTTAAAGAAACTTTGTGTACACTTAAAACTTTCAGAACCTGGTGTTTAATTCTGTCAAATAGATGTAACAAACATTTTCTTTGACTACAAGGGATAAGATTGCTCAGAGTTCACCTCTGTCTGCCGATCCTAATGCAGCTTTGTGTAACAGCGTGCTGCCTCTTTTTGTGTTGCTTTGGAAGAGAATTTACATTATGTGAAGAACTTTTTTTTTTTTTTGAATGTGGTTGCAAAGCCACAACTACTTTTTACTTATGTTTCAGCAGCAAAATGTTTGAGAAAGAAACATTTGTTTCAGCCATCTGAGGGCTTTATTTATCCTCCTGAGTGCTTCCACTGATTGTCCTTGACAAGAGTGGCTGCGGTGCAGGGAAGGAGCTTGTCTGTGATTTCCTGATAGTTGCAAATCAGGTGCTGCTCCTTTGAAGCAGATTCAGTGTTGTACATCTTAATTGCCTTACAGGACAGAGGGCAGCCATTGATTCTCAAGGTAGGTTCTCATTGAGCTATGACTCTGATGTTAGAATGATAGAATGTCCTGAGTTGGGAGGCACCCAGAAGGATCAAGTCCAACTCCAGTCCCTGCACACGACAACCCCAACATTCCCACCATGTGTCTGAGGGTGTTGGCCAAACACTTCTGGAATACTGTCAGGCTTGGCACTGTGACTGGTTCTCTTGGGAGCTGTTCCAGTGCTCCACCACCCTCTGTGTGAAGAACCTTTTCCTAATATCCACGTTCTCAAATCTGAATAGTATTTCTTATTTGCAGCTGGGTTCAAGACTATAGACTTATTGTCAGAATTCTATATGGTTACAATTACTATTTTTAAAAAAATGTTTTAATATTTTACTTCAATATTTCTCTTCATGAAAGGTGGGACTGGTTTCAGTTTTCATCTAAATGCAGTTTCATTCCTTCTAGACTCTTTGGGTAAAAAGTAGTCCCAAAGAAGTTCTGTATTGTCAGAAATTAATAAGCATGTTAAAAAATCTGTCATCTAGAATAACGGGGCAGCTTAAAGGAATATTTTCCTTATTTAAAATGACGGTTCTTGATATTAAGCGAACAAGTAGGTGAATAGAGTGTTTCTGGAAATTAAGCAACTTACATATACAAAGCCATTATACTTAGTATTTCAAATGAGAATGGGTGGGACCAGGAGGAAGGAGAGGGGAGGGGAGGGGAGGGGAGGGGAGGACACTTTGTGTGCCTCGGAACCTAGGACCAAACTGAGCAATATCATTGCATCCCTGGGAATAAGCCAAAGTTGGATCTGCAAGGAGTGTTTCTATATAGGCTTGGAGGGGAGGGGAGCATGGGGGGTTGTTTTTTTGTTTGTTTTTTTTTGTTGCTTGTTTGTTTTTTAAAACTGGTTCTTAACAATAGGATTATGTATTTTGTGGACACTGTTTTTGCTGTGCTTCCAAACAAGGGCAGGCTCTTTCCTGTGATTAGAGAAGGAATGTTCATAACCTCTGGCATTCTCACAGCCAGCTGCTGAGCTACTTGGAGAAGGAAAAAGTGTCTTTGGTCGATCTAGTTAACTGTATGAGGTGATTGAGGATTCAGTAAATATTCTGTTGTGCATTGCGAAGTGATACCTCTTAAAACCTTTATTATTATTTTTATTAAAAGACTTATTATGATTTTGTAGCATGCAGTTAGTTTCTGGGGGGTTGCCAGGATTAGAATGGAAGGATGCAGTGTATTTAGAGGCCAATCTCTAATTACATGACAATATACAGAACCCCAGTTCCAGCTGCAGTGTGCATGGTAGCTCAAAGGGTGTGAGTACCAGTTTTTGTTCATGCACTGATGATCCAGACTCTAATTCTGAGGTCAAGTCCCTGTAAAAATATTCTAGTGCTGGTGTGGAACTCTAAAACTATTGGGGCTGATGCAAGGATCCCTACACATAAATCTGATTGCAGGTTAAATCCGTAACAGTGGTTGTGTCCAGGCTTGTCCTTTTATCTTCTCTTTTATTCATTTAAATCTTAAACTTTGCTTTTTTTTCAAAAAAAGTAAGCAAGATAAATACTTTTTTTAAAAAATTACTTAGTATTTTTTTATATATATATATTTTTTTTTACCAAAATGTTGGTATTAGGAAAAACAGATGTGAGAATTTATTAAAGCATGACTTAATACAGCATGTTAATATAATTGAATAGCACTTATGACTTACTTTGTATTCAATGAGCAATCCTTTGTTCAGAGAAAGAAGTGTTATTGGAAACCTCAAGGAATGGACTTTGTTTGCTGATTGAAAGAGTGGCATCCTGATTTATGAATTCTGAACCCTCTGATACCATTTTCTTTTTCCTAATGTTCAATACAATAATTCTAGCCCCATGTTCTGCAAATTTTTTGGGACTCATTGGTGACTCGCATAGGAATCCTACTTCAGCTAAGCCCAGATAGTGATAATGTGCTGCAGCTGCTTCCAGCTACGTGTTGCTTTTGCCACAGCTGGGAACAACTGAATTTCTCAGCAAGCAATGATTAGCATTTTGATCTTGACAAGCACTTTACTGTCTGAATACCAATGTCTGAATGATTGTTTTCGCCAAGCAAGGCATAAACAGTTATTGCATATATGGCTTGTCGTTAGCTTCTGCTTACTAGAAACATTTGATCAAATACTTGCACACTTTATTTTTTTAAACTGTATTAGATGCAATCTCCTCTGACTTATAGTTGTAGAAGAAGTGTAGTTTCATGTGTCTGAGTATGCTACATCAACTAATTCCAGTATGAAATGCTAGATGTCTGACAGAGCATTTAGTGTCAGGTGTTGTGCTCTAATATGTTAGTGGTTCATGCCAGTGCTCCCAGCTACATGCAAATTAACAGTATTCAAGTGTAACCAGACAACATTTATAGTCTACAGATTAGCATAGCCTGAGAAAAATCCAATTATCCTTTCCTTGGTTGTTTGCCTTCATTATATTTTTGTTTCAGGGTACCTTTTCTGTTAAAAATTTAGAATTATTTGTAGAACTAAAATCAGATTTATAAATAACAAATGATAATGTGAATCACCAAGCAGAAGTATGATAGAGTGTACTTTGTCCACCTTTTCAGGAAAGGAAACTTACAAGTAAAGCCCAAGTACTGGGGACCAGGGGAATAGAAGTTAAGCTTTGCAATGTGTTTACACTTTTCTGCAAAATAAGCTTAAATCAAGAGATATTTATGCCCAACCGCCTGGCCCCATTTTGTCTGTTAGAGAAAAGCCCCCTGTCCTCCAGTGAGAGGCAGAACATATGTAGGAAGTTACCTTGTGGAGAGCTGAAAAATCAGAGCTATGATAGCTAGAGGTGCTTCTGCTCATGCCCTAATGTTCCCTCTATATGTTCAGGAATGCTGCTGAAATGAATATACTGCAGCATATGACTACAACGTATTCTCAAAGCATGCATTATACTCAACTACATGGTTGTGAGAATTATTCACAAGAAAACATTATGCAGATGATCGTATCTATTGATGGAATATGGAGTAGACCTGTATTTGTTTAGAACTGCATTCAGTATGTGGACTAAACTTAAAGACATGGATAGAAATGAGTACGTCAAGTGTAGTTAGGGTGTTCAATGCTTTTGTTTGTTGCAAGTGAGGGGAGACCTCATTGCTCTCTACAACTACCTGAAAGGAGGTTGTAGAGAGGAGGGTGCTGGCCTCTTCTCCCAGGTGACAGGGGACAGGACGAGAGGGAATGGCCTCAAGCTCCACCAGGGGAGGTTTAGGCTGAACATTAGGAAAAAATTTTTCACGGAAAGGGTCATTGGGCACTGGAACAGGCTGCCCAGGGAGGGGGTTGAGTCACCTTCCCTGGAGGTTTTTAAGGGACGGGTGGACGAGGTGCTGAGGGACATGGTTTAGTGATTGATAGGAACGGTTGGACTTGATGATCCAGCGGGTCTCTTCCAACCTGGTGATTCTATGATTCTAAATGGCTGACAGGCATTTGGTGTAAGGCTGAAGAGAGTTTGAGTTGTAGCTCAGATACAGTTTACACCAAAAAGTAAGAGGCTGAGCAGGTAGGCCTTCAGATTTTGGGAAGAGGTTGCAGGCTGCCAGGTGCTGATGAGCCAAGCTGCCTCTCAAACCAATTCCTGACTGTCCTGAATAATTTGGAATTGTCCAAGTACAGTACGAACAGTATATATAAGCACAGGAGATAATACCACTTATAAATTCTCCCTATATATAGCTGTGAACAAAACGTAGCCTTCTGTTCAGACACTTGGTTTTTTTTATGTGAATCTGATCTGTATCTGAGTCAATAGGAAAGAAAGACATTTGGAAATCACTTAACAGGGAATGATATTAATAGCAGTTGTATGAAAAGGATTAGTTTGCCAGTTGTTCAAGATGCAGTCCTGAGCAGTGCCATCCAGCTTTATTGGATAAGCAAGGAGAGCTGGTTGTGATTGAGCCCCCGATCCTGTGAGGCTGGGGGCGAGAAGGTGCCGTGTCACAACAAAGAATCAGCTGAACAAACTCTGTTTACAGATATCTGTGAGGAATTTAAAATGCAGGTAGGAGTATCCGTTACCAAAGAAGAGGTCTTAGGCTTTAGAAAACTGTGTAAGATTACAGATGATGTTGATACAGGGTGAGAAAACAGATGTATGGTAGTGGGAATCACAGAGGGACTACGAGAATATCTTGAAGTATAAGGAACAAAAGATGGTTTGGAGATTGCATGAAGAAACTGAAGAGTGATATGGAGTGCAGATAATGCACATTCACAGTTATACATAGGTTGATTGATACTGTGAAGGTAAAATACAATAGAAAAAATTGTATTATTGTGGTTTAATAGAGAAGATGAAGCAGATCGGATATACAACTGAAGGAGTTTTCGGGGACCATCAAGAGCAGGTATATCCCTCTTTACTTTTCTATGGGCTTGAGGTTTTTCCTTAAGTAGGAATTCCTTTACAAGGCCTCAGACAGCATTAATATTACCCTGTGGATACTTTGTGGAAAGATACTAGAGAGAAATGTTTTTGGAGTCATTGTGAAATGGTGCTTTTTCATAGGAGTAAAATTGGGTATTGGGAAGAAATCTTTCACTGAAGTCAGGCTGAGGGGAAGGGGAGGGGAATTGATTAGCAAGAAAATTTGAAATTAACTGGGTTTTGAGTTGCTGTCAAAGGGCTTTGTCACATGAGTGACAGGGAATACAGTCATTGAGGGGGGAAAATAAGAAATAAGGAGGTTTTTTTTACGCTTTTGCAATTAGACTGCTAGAGGTATAAAATGCATGTAGCCAGGAGCTCTTTACACATCTTAATTGTTTGGAATGCACAACAGCATTCCAGCTTGTAGGCAAGTGATGTTCTCTACTTTCATATTCTTCCTCTTGAAAAAGTTATGTATACATTATTTGTTTTTTAGAATGGAATTTCAGATGGCACCCTACAGATAATCAGACCCACAGTAACAAAAAAACACCCAAACCACCTCCCTCTCCCCTCCAGAATACAAACCTAACCAAAAACCCCCATGTCCAACTGCTCTTTTTATTTCCCCCCAAAGTGGTAAGTGTTCCCTTAGATGACAATTCTGTTGTTTTCCTAGACTGCTAGAAAATTGCTGCTGTACAGGGAAATAGGGTGAGATGTATAAAAAGAGTATCTTTCTAAGCTGGTAATTTCATGTGCAATTCTAAATCCCTCTCGTACATTGAATCTTGTTTAGTTTCTATGCATTACTTAATAACTATACATAATACAAATGTAAATGATGCTAATACACTCAGCTTCTCTTTCTTTGAGAGGAGTATAAAACACTGAGATGACAATTGATCATAGGATTGATTCCTTGAGGAAGAGGTGAGGCAGAGGTATGAATGTACATTAGAGTAAATGAGCTGAGAATCCGAAACAGTTATGAAGAGATTATAGAAAGTTTGAGGCAGTAGTGAAGTGAGAGTCTTAATGGTGACATGATGACATAGACAGCTATTTTCTAGACAACTGAATCACCTGTGAAGAACGTGATAAAATTCAGAAGGCAGGCAGAGCCCTCAGGAATAACAAAGTACTGGGTATTGGTAATGTTCCTGTTGGGACTCAAGGAATCATCAATCTGGTTATGTTTGGGGGTAAAAACATCAAGGAATGGTAAGTCATAATGAACAGAGTTAAGATTTTGATTTTCTAGAGAAAAGCTCAGTATTACATTCACCACCCTTGATGGGGTTGCCCATGAGTCACTGCTGGCCAGGAAGCCGACACTTGAATGGAAAGGTGTCAGCCTCTGTTCCTTGTTGGAATGTGGTAATTCTTGATCTTTCTGAACTACAACCTTGCAACTTGTTTTGTTTTCCCTCTCAAGGTTTTATGCCTCTTTGCTTGTGTTTTTCTCTTAATTGAGTTATAAACTTATACCAACTCAAATCTTTTTGGTTTTGTTTCTGTTCTCTAAGAAAGTTGTAGAGTCTTTAGTTCATATGGTTTCTTTGTGTCAGTTCAGCAGTAGCCTTTTGCCTTGAAGCTGAGCAAGGATCACACAGGCGAGCTTTGCAGAATTTGGCCAGATACTAGTAACAGTTTATCCTCATTAGGCTGGACCCTGTATTACAGTCCATTTACCTGGAAAACTAACACAATTATACATTTATTATTTTGCCCCCATGGCCTCCTCTCAAGGATTTTGAGAACAAAGGAGGTCTGAGATGTTTTGATGAAACATCATGGTTGAATTAAAAAATATGAAAGTAGGCTAAATATAAGTAGCATTAATTGCTTCAACCTGTGAGAAATTCAGTGCAAGTGCATCTGAGTAGCACATAGTTAAATTAATAATTTATAGAAATTATAAAGGTTCAGTAAATCATGCATCAAGTTAAGATCCTACTTGCTATGACACTTTCAGATATTATGAGTCAGCAGCTTTATAACTGTAACCATCTGAATTTCAAATGCTAAATGTATTTTTAACACTGTTCTAGAATGCAGAAGAAATTATAGAAGGTCACCCTTTTGAAAAATTTACCTACGCATGTGTAATTTGATATATGTAACGTAATCTATTATGCACATCAGGTTGGTATTGTGCTTCAACACAAGAAGCTTCAACTTTTTCACCTTTCTGCAAGCAAAGTCACTGACTGATGGTTGCATTGCAAAAGCAAAGATCTGGAGGTTTTGAGACACTTAAAACACAAAAATACATTTTTTCTAGATGCTTATAAGGACAGGTCTCACTTCAGGCATGACTTTACTGTGCATTATCTTTATTTTATAGGGTTATTTGATATTCATTAAGGAGTATGTTCTAGAGTTTAGCCCCTCAGTCATTAAGGGCAGTTACTAAAAGAAAGAAATCTGCCTATAAAATATGGTTGGTTTTTTTTTTTTCCTTTTCCAGTGACCCATCAAAACTGGTAGAATATATTTGTACCCATTAGCATTAAGGGGTTTACATTTACACGTGCAGTAATATGTTTATAAAGACTTATGAATCCTGTTTAAAGAATACAAAACTTGAACCAATAAAACTTTCTTAATAGAGAGGTTCAGTTTAAGTGTTTGTTAAGGATGTTAAACTTAAGAGCAGATGATACATTGCCTTTGCGATTCTTGGAATAAAAGAATAATCTTAAACTCCTTTCACATTATTTCATTAAACAACCATCTAACTTTTGAACTTAGTGATGTATAGAGGGATCTGGACAGTGTGGATCCACGGGCCAAGGCCAATGGGATTGGGTTTGACAAGCCTCAGAGCCAAATCCTGCGCTGCAGCCGCAATGACTTCATGCATGGCTCCAGGCTTGGGGAAGAGTGGTTGGAAAGCTGCTGGTGGAAAAGGACCTGGGGGGTGCGGTCAATAGCAGCTGAACATGAGCCAGCAGTGGTCCTGGTGGCCAAGAAGGCCAACAGCATCCTGGCTTGGATCAGCCATGATGTGGCCAGCAGAACTAGGGTAAGGATCGTGCCCCTGTACTCGGTGCTGATGAGGCCACATCTCAAATCCTGTGTGCAGTTTTAAGCCTCCCAGTACAGGAAAGACATTGAGGACCTGGAGCACGTCTGAAGAAGGGGAACAGAGCTGGGGAAGGGGCTGGAGCACTGGGGTTATGGAGAGTGGTTGAGGGACCAGGGGTTATTTAGTCTGGAGAAGAGGGGGCTGAGGGGAGACCTCATCGCTCTCTACAGCTCACTGAAGCGAGGTTGTAGGGAGGTGGGTGTTTTTCTCTTCTCCCGAGGAACAAGTGATAAGATGGGAAGAAATGGCCTCAAGTTGTACTAGGGGAGGTTTAGCGGGGATATAAGGAAATATTCCCTCACCAAAAGTGTTAAGCATTAGAATAGTCTGCCCATGGAAATGCTTGAGTCTCCATCCCTGGAGATATTTAAAAGTCATGTAGATGTGGACCTGTAAGAAAAACAGAGCAGGGACTCAGTGCTGTGATATATAATTTGTATTTACAGTATATAAAAAGTTTCATGAGTGTTTCAAAACTGGATACTGATTCAGAGCTGGGAAAGTTAACAAAATTAATATTGTTTTGAGAAGCATGCTGTAAGGCTCATATTCAGAGAGAAAGTATTTGGGAATACATATAGCAAAGAAGTGAGGAGGTGAAAGGTACAGTCATTAAAATGTATTTAGCTATTTCACTTTTGAATGTGTGGTTTGACATAGGGCAGCACAATCAATTTTCCCAGAAACAATGCAGGGTGAAGATGTCAAATTTACAGTTGAAAAGCACCACTGTGCACAAAAAAAACCTGTATGGCATTGAAAGTACTGCTTGTATCGAGCCAGGTAAATGCTTCAGCTGGTGATGAAGAACGGTCAGTTATGCTACCTATAACAAACAAGTTAGTCTCCATAGGCAGAAATTGGCTTTATAAATCCATATGAAATAGCAGAGTGTTTCTCTTGTCAAACAGCATTGTCATAAGCTGGGCAGGAAAAGGCAAGCAGCGAGACTCTTGGAATGAGGAATGCTTTGTGACCAACAGTAAATGGGATACAGCCAGCTGTTAAGAAGACATGCTCTCAAACACTAAACTGCATTATTTATGTTGACACTAACTACCAATGACAGCTTCAGAAACTGAAGATACCAAGGCAAAACTGCAGAGCTAATTTTCTGTTCAGAGGGTTTCAAGCAACGCTGAAGAAGAGTGATGCAGTGTAGAAGATAATTAGGAAAGCAAAATAGTCTTGCTATAGGAAAGAGACGACTCAGTTTTTTTCAAGTGCTGAGATGATTTGGGGAATACTACAAGTGAAAGGTTCAAGCATAAATTTTAATTAAAAAAAATGGGAAATCTAATGACGAAAATGCGAAATAAAAGCTGTGAAATTCAAAGATCTTATTATACAGAGCATGTGCTTAGGTTGATAGACCAGCTAAGTGTCTCTTGGGAGGCCACTTGACCCCTTTGTTGATCTGAAGATGAAGGGATAAAATGTACAGACGTTTACTGGGAATTGCTAGCAGCAGGGAGAAATGTCCCTGTTGGGAAACAATTGGGCAAATTGGGAGTGGTGGGATGTGAAAGAGTTTATAAGGATATTAATAGTATTAGGCACAACATAGAGCCATTAATCGTAACTTAAATAGGTTAGTAAAAACCTATGTGCTTTTCAGTTTTTTCTGTTGCGTGTATTGGAGAACTGGAAGAATCAGCATAAATGCTAATTGTAATCACAATCTGAGCAGTTAAGGAATTCCCCTTCCCCACTATAGTGACTTGTCAGAAAAGAACCTTGAGTGCCTGCGAGTGCCTCACTACAGCTAACCAGTCACCAAAGAGAGCGTTGACCTACAGTATTTTCCTGTCTATTTTCAGTCTGGATGTTTAGAGATTGATTCATGTTTTCATTTGTAATCAACACAAATATGAGATATAAAATCAAAGAATGGAAGGTTTTCTTTAATTCTTGTGTATGCACTGCGGTGATGCCCTTCAGGAGGTGTACACATAAACCTTTGTTTTGTTGTAACAACATTTACGAATGACTTGTGATTGGTGTTTAGAACTAGGGAAGGGTACTTGGGAAAAAAGCAAAGGAACTCCTTATATGCACATGAAAGTGATGTGGAGTTTATCCAACTTAAAATTGTTTCAAAGCTTTCATCATTTTCAGTTTTCTAGTATTGTTGTTGCTGGCTTTAGATGTCGTGGCTTATTTTGGCTGTAGTTACACAAATGACTGAGCTCAAAAGACGATGATACTGCTTTTAATAAGTAAAAATAGCAATATTTAGGTAGAAAGTTTATGTTGTAACAGTCATTGCTGACTCCGTAACTTACTGCTGATTCACTATGGAAAATAAATTACCATATCGGAGCAGCTAAGGAGTGTTATTTTCTGCCTAGTTGTACTTTATTTCTTGTCTAAGATGAAAAAACTGTTCAGATTGGAACTCCCTCTGCTTTCTCTAATGGAAAATTGACCCTAGACACTAAATATGAAAAATAAAACTAGCTTATACGTCTTGAAAGATTTTGTGTGCAGAGATGCTGGTTGGTTCCACTTAAACTGGCAGATTGTAAGAAAATAAGATTAATACACATACTCGGTGCTTAAAACTTTATGCCATGGTTGTTTGGATTGTTTATCAAAGCAAATACATCTGGAGCAGAATAGTTATGTAAAGATGAACTACCTGCCTTGGTCTTCCAAGTTTTACTTTGCTGTTCTATTTGAGAAGTGGGAAGCATGGGGAGAAAAAAAAAAAGTCCCACTTCAGACCAGAGGTGTCACTCTTAAGGGATCATTAGTCTGTCGAAGAGGCTGCCTCCTCAAAAATATAATAGTGTTCATGCTTCTCAGCAGCAAGTCCTAGCTGCTTGAGGGATTTTTAATGGGAATTCCCTCAAGTATATCCTAAAAAATATTTGTGAAATTGTTCCTGTAAAATAACAGAACAGTTTTCTCCAAAAAATTGTCTTTCTGCTGGGTTAATTCTAAACTAAGAGACAAGGCAACTGTTTCCATGAGTCTTTGTTCACACTCCGTGTGAAGCAATGCACTTGTGATGATGAGTAGTTTGCACATGCAAAATTGTTTTGTTTATACAGATGGAAACTCATCTTGTAATAACTTACAGATCCCACAAAACCAACAAATTCACATACTTCTGAAAATTTCCCTTGGCCAATGGTAATAAAACTGTGATAATATGTTAAATAGCAAATATGCTGATACAGTAAGATGGTTTTAAAGGTGACCATGCAAAGTACAAAGTGAAAGGCTAGGACACCAAAAGAAATGCCCGCGTAAATATTCACTCTGTGCCTGAGTGCTGTCATTGCAAATGGCTGAAGTTCTCTTACTTTTATTGATGTCAAATAATTATATAACGAATTAGAGATTAAGATCAGATAGAATTCATCTTGAAAGAAAGAGAGAGTTTCTAGACCGGAGGATGGGGGAAGGGTAAAAGAAAGAAGCCTTCTTATGGGTTTGTAAAAAGTATCCTCTGGACAAGACAGAGGCTGTCACCTATTGTCTTCATCTTGATGCTGTTTAAGTAAAATTTTTGCTGTTCTCAGGTTTGGTATTAAAATGACCAACTGGAATTATCTCACTTTAGTCTGAATGGCTCTCTGTCCTCATTCACTTTGGCTGTCTTACACCCGTGCCCGTGATGAAGCTGAAGGCTTTAACTGGATCACAACACTGAGTATGCCTGATGCCAAAGACATTTTTAATATTTCATTGAATAGATGAGATAAGGGCATATGAGAAAATGTCTTTGGTTTAAATATGGCCACAGCTGACAGATGTAGTTCAAAACTGTCATATTTGTAGAGCTACTTAAGCATAGAAAAGGGTCTGTAAGGCTACCTTTTAAGTGCTCCGTTCTCCTGTTTTATTTTTAGACTGTAGAATAGCCCTCCGAAGGAAATGGTACTGGATTCGTCACTTCAGATTGTTAAAACCCGACTCTTGCAATACTAGAAAACATAGCTTTGAGTTTTTATAGCATTAGAAAGCCTTTCTGAAGGATGAAATCCAAATCTAACAGCCAGGAGGCTGCTTCTCTCTGGTACTTCTATAGCAGCTGGCTCAGAAAGATACCCAGAATGCTAACAATGTCTTCATGGTTTTGTTCTCTTACGATTATTTCTTTCCCCTGGTCCCCTTAAGATGCTGTAGTTTGACTTAGCAAGTGCAAGGAGCTTAAAGTTGAATGCGTTGTGTAATATTAGCACAGATTTGTTTTGTTAGTAATTTAGCTCTATATAAAATTAGACTGGATGTAACAATATAAAAGTAATTATTTTAGATATTATAGAACCTTCTATATTTTTATGCACTTTTACAGGAAAATACTGTCAATAATCTGCCTTGCTTCCTTTTATAAAGAGTTTTGAGAGAGACTCTAGAGCCACAAGGCACTTCTCAGTCTGACTGTCGTGACCCTTCATAGAATCATAGAATAACCAGGTTGGAAGAGACCCACCGGATCATCGAGTCCAACCATTCCTATCAAACACTAAACCGTGTCCCTTGGCACCTCGTCCACCCGTGCCTTAAACACCTCCAGGGAAGGTGAATCAACCACCTCCCTGGGCAGCCTGTTCCAGTGCCCAATGACCCTTTCTGTGAAAAATTTTTTCCTAATGTCCAGCCTAAACGTCCCCTGGTGGAGCTTGAAGCCATTCCCTCTTGTCCTGTCCCCTGTCACTTGGGAGAAGAGGCCAGCACCCTCCTCTCTACAACGTCCTTTCAGGTAGTTGTAGAGAGCAATGAGGTCTCCCCTCAGCCTCCTCTTCTCCAGGCTAAACACCCCCAGCTCTCTCAGCCGCTCCTCATAAGACTTGTTCTCCAGCCCCTTCACCAGCTTTGTTGCTCTTCTCTGGACTCTCTCCAGAGCCTCAACATCCTTCTTGTGGTGAGGGGCCCAGAACTGAACACAGGATTCGAGGAGCGGTCTCACCAGTGCCGAGTACAGAGGGAGAAGAACCTCCCTGGACCTGCTGGCCACACCATTTCTGATCCAAGCCAAGATGCCATTGGCCTTCTTGGCCACCTGGGCACACTGCTGGCTCATGTTCAGTCGGCTGTCAACCAACACACCCAGGTCCCTCTCCTCCAGGCAGCTTTCTAGACAGACTTCTCCTAGTCTGTAGCACTGCATAGGGTTGTTGTGCCCCAAGTGCAGGACCCGGCATTTGGCCTTGTTAAACCTCATGCCATTGGACTCTGCCCAGCGGTCCAGCCTGTTCAGATCCCTTTGCAGAGCCTCCCTACCCTCCAGCAGATCAACACTTCCACCCAGCTTAGTGTCATCCACAAACTTGCTAAGGGTGCACTCGATGCCTTCATCCAGGTCATTGATAAAGACATTGAACAGGGCTGGACCCAGCACTGAGCCCTGGGGAACCCCACTTGTCACTGGCCTCCAGCTGGATTTCACACCATTTCCCACCACTCTCGGGGCCCTCCAGCCAACCAGTTTTCCACCCAGGAGAGTGTGCGCCTGTCCAGGCCAGAGGTGACAGTTTCCGAAGCAGAATGCTGGGAGAAACTGTGTCAAAGGCTTTACTGAAGTCCAGGAAGATCCATCCACAGCCTCTCCCTCATCCAGCAGCCGAGTCACTTTGTCATAGAAGGCGATCAGGTTAGTTTGGCAAGACCTGCCTTTTGTGAACCCATGTTGACTGGGCCTGATCACCCAGTTCTCTTGCATGTGCTTCATGATCGCACTCAAGATCACCTGCTCCATGACTTTACCTGGCACTGAGGTCAGACTGACAGGCCTGTAGTTTCCTGGGTCCTCCCTGCGACCCTTCTTGTAGATGGGCACAACATCAGCTTCCAGTCCAGTGGGACTTCCCCAGTCTTCCAGGACTGTTGGAAGATGATGGAAAGGGATTTGGCCAACACATCCACCAGCTCCTTCAATACCCTTGGATGAATCCCATCCGGCCCCATAGACTTGTGGGTGTCTAGTCAGGCTGTGGGTGTCTAGCAAGGCCCTGACCACCTCCTCTTGGATCATCGGAGCCTCATTTTGCTCCTCTAGCTCCTGGGTTTGTACACAGACGGAACGACTTGCTTTACAATTAAAGACTGAGGCAAAGAAGGCATTAAGTACCTCAGCTTTTTCCTCATCCCCTGTCACTGTTTGTTCCTTCTGCGTCCAATAGGGACTGTATGGTCTCCCTAGTCCTCCTTTTATTATTTATATATTTATAGAAGGATTTTTTGTTATCTTTCACAGACTTTGCCAATCTGATTTCTAGTTGAGCCTTAGCCCTTCTGATTTTTTCTCTACACAATCTCACTTCCCTCGTGTAGTCTACCCAAGAGGCCTGTCCCCTCTTCCAGAGCCCATAAACATTTCTCTTCTTCTTGATATCACTCAAGATCTCTCTGTTCAACCAAGCTGGCTTTCTCCCCTGCTGGCTTTTTTTCTGGAACATGGGGTTGGCTTTCTCCTGAGCTGCTAGGATTTCCTTTTTGAAGAGCTCCCAGCACTCATGGGCTCCCTTGCCCTTGAGTACTGTCTTCCATGAGACTTTGCCAACCAGCCTTCTGAAGAGTTCAAAGTCTGCCCTCTGGAAATTTAATGCTACCGTCCTACTAACCACCCTCTTCACCTCACCTAGAACAGAAAAACCTATCATCTCATGATCACTTTGTCCTAGGTGTCCACCTACTGCCACATCCCCCACAAGGCCTTCTCTGTTCACAAACAGCAGGTCCAGGAGGGCACCTTCCCTTGTTGGTTCATTCACCAGCTGTGCAAGGAAGTTGTCTTCCACACACTCCAGGAACCTCCTAGACTGCTTCCTTTCGGCTCTATTGTACTTCCAGCAGATATCAGGAAGATTGAAGTCTCCCCCAAGAATGAGGGGCATTGATCTAGACATTAACCCCAGCTGTTTATAGAAGAGCTCATCAGCTGCTTCTCCTTGGCTGGGTGGTCTGTAACAGACTCCCATCACAAAATCTACCTTCTGGTGGGCTCCTCTGACTTTACCCCACAGGCACTCAACCTCCTGATGGCCACAATCCATCTCAGTGATGTCCAAGTCCTCCCTTACAAAGAGGGCTACCCTGCCTCCTCTCCTGCCCTTCCTATCCTGCCTGAAGAGTTTGTACCCACCATAGCTGCACTCCAGTTATATGAGTTGTCCCACCACGTTTCCGTGATGGCAACGACATCATAGGCTCCTTGCCCTACAACAGCTTCCAGCTCTTCCTTCTTATTCCCCATGCTGTCTGCATTGGTGTAAATGCACTTCAGCTGAGCTGCCGAGCCTTCAGCCCTCTTAGAGGGAACAGAGTTCATTCCCAATTGCCTGGTAACTGGAGTAGCTAGCTCCAGAGTGCCCCTATCACCCTTAGCACCCCGAGGTGTGTTCTCCCCCACTTTCTGTGTGGTGAGGTACTGGTGGTCCTCACCAGCACACCCTCTCCCAATCACCATTGCCCCATGTCCAGGCTCATTCCTGTCTAGCCTGGGCTCAACCCCCTCCCCCTTCACATCTAGTTTAAAGCTCGATTTATGAGCTTAGCTAGGTTTCTAGCAAGGGCTTTAGTCCCCCTAGGAGACACACGTGTCCCATCCTTAGCAAGAAAGCCCAGGGGTGCATGAGCCACCCCATGATCAAAGAAGCCAAAGCCCCTCTCCTCACACCAGGCTCGGAGCCAGGCATTAGTTGAATTCTTCTTCCTGGCGTCCCGCTCCTCTCTATTTAGCCTTGGGATGGAGCAGAATACTATTTGTGCCCCAGAGCCCTCCATCATTTTCCCAATGGCCCTGAAGTCATTGTTGATGGTTTTGGTCCTTTTGTTTACTAGATCATCGTTACCAGTTTGGACTATCAGAGGACAGTAGTCTGTCTCGTGGACCAGGGAAGGAAGTTTTCTAGCTCCCTCCTTCCCTGATGCCCCCGGTAAGCAGCAGACCTCTCTGTGGAGCGGGTCCGGTC
Source organism: Phaenicophaeus curvirostris (assembly GCF_032191515.1). Classification (NCBI taxonomy): domain Eukaryota; kingdom Metazoa; phylum Chordata; class Aves; order Cuculiformes; family Cuculidae; genus Phaenicophaeus; species Phaenicophaeus curvirostris. The sequence goes on along the minus strand of NC_091405.1, from coordinate 3,462,049 downwards.
TGCAAATGGGTCCCTCCATTCCTTTTAGGAGGGAGTCCCCTACAACAATCACCCTCCTCTTCTTCTTGATGGAGGATGTTTTTACCTTTTTCTGAGGATGGTGCAGCCTAGGGAAGGATTCTAGGCTGTGGGAGCCATCATCCTCATCCTCAGGGCTGGATTCCACCTGCAGCACCTGGTACTTGTTCACCAGGGGGATCTGGGGTTTTGCTCTCTGGGTGAGGGGAGCAGGTTTCTTCCATCTGGCAGGAACTTGCTGCCATTCCCCATCTCTTGTTCCCCCAACCTTGCAGTTTGCAGGTGGATGATGTTCAGACACACCAGCTCCAGCAGCCGCTGAGTTAGTGAGAGGGCCCTGCTCCACTGTCTATCTCCCTCTCACACTCCCTGATGGTCCTCAGCCTCTTTCCCTCCTCCCTTAGCTCCTCCACCATGGGAAGGAGTCCCCCACTCGAGCGCAGCTTTCCCCAGTGGGGCCAGTGACAGAGGCACGAGCCGGTGTGGGAGGGGGCACTGCCTGCAGCCCAGGGGCTGGGGAGCTGCTGCACCCACCCTGCCTGCTGCAGCACACGGAGCTGCTTTAATCTTCTGCCGGGTGGCCACCATGGTCCTCGGTGTCTTCTATCTAGTCCCTAGGTCCTCTCTGTGCCCCGCCCGCTCCTCCTCGCGGGGCTCCCGGGGATCCTTTAAATCCCCCGCGGTGGCCGCCGGGGCCGCCCCTCCCGTCAGGCCCCGCGGGACCGGCCTGTGGGGCCGGCAGGACCCCCCCCGCCTGGGCTCCTCTGGGATTTTCCCGGCTCCGGGGAGCTCCCACCGCCTCACAAAGTCCTGAACTCACCACAGAACTCACCGTCCTGCTGCCGGGGGCTGCCGAAGAAAGATCAGACCACACTCCTTCAAGTAAATATCTTACCAATATGTAAATACATCTTAAATGGTTTTGTAGAACCCATACTTACTTTTTTCAATGTGCAGGTTTTGAGGATGAGAAGCAGAGGTTATTTAGAAAAAAACTTGTGTATGTGTGTGCTCCTCTACCACCAGCTGGATTCTAACTTGCGGAAATATATAAAGAATTGACAAATGGTTTTCAAGAGAAACATTCCTACCGTACAGTTAAACATTTGTTAGTGAAGGTGCCTTTGACTAGACTGTATCTTCACTGAGCAGCCAAACACAATGTGCTAACGTGATGTCCAGCTTGTTGTGTGCCTCTTACAACATACACATTACTTCCAAGTTGAACAGATAATATAGGATGCTACTGTTACTAAAACAATGATGGATTAATCACATAGGAGCTCAGCTATCTCTTATAGATCATAGATTTCTGTCTTGTATCATCAGTTCATTAATATTTGATATGCTGATCATGCTTCATTGAAATAACTAATTAGAAATGCTGTGATTTATTGAACATACTTTACTGGAGATTTAATAGAAATATCTTTTCCAAAGTAGTTCAAACACAGATTGTGTGTTTGCTTTTTAAAAATTCCGAAGTATAATAAATTTTCTACTTTAATTGCATGTTAACCTTTAAGAAATTTTACCTCTGGGAAAGCCTCCCACTGAAATGTACAGTTTCTGAATTTGGTGAGGGTAGAGTAATAAGGCTAAAAAAGTGCCTAATCTGTATTTATGATCATGCAAGATCCACGGACTTCTTGGTCAGTAGGGAGTCGCATAAGACCTCAACTCCTAATAAAGGTCCTTCTAGACTATGCTCTGTCACAACACATATTGTCCATTTATGAGCAGGGGGAGAAGACCTTAGCCTGTGTCTAGGGGCTAAAGAAGACTGTAGATTTTCTTTGCTAGGGAGCTCTCTTTTCTTTGGACTTCTTGGCTAAGGTTTTTGGATACAGTCTCTGTTTCAAGAGGAGGGAAAATTGATTATATTATATTAATAAATTGCAAGCAAATTGACATTCCTGAGCCCTGCACATGGTCTAGCAATGAAAACTCTAAAATTGTGTGGCCGACACGTAGGACTTTGCTGCTGTCTGGTAGCTGATTTTCATACTAAAGTAAAAGGTATGAAGCAGCAGCAAGAAATCGAAAAGTGTATGCACTTAGAGACTACTGGGTCTAGCTCTGACTTTGACCCACAGAGAGAGCTCATATCATTTTGGCCTACGTAAAAAGTAGTGTCAGTTTAAATTTGATGCTTCTTTTGTTCTTTACTTGCCCTTGAAGGTCTAAAAGGTCTCCAACTTCTGTAATCCTGTTCAATTCAGGATTTAAGTTGCTGGAAGATCACTCCTGTCTGGACTGGACTGTGTTTGGGGGAAGTCCTCTACTTTTCCAGCTGGATGCAGAGACAGAGCTGCTCAAACATTGCTTTTAAAATAAATTTAACGATGAAACTACTGTGAAGTGCAATAACATACATATTTTATGTTTATTATGAAACATGACATCACTGTGAACAGACTTAAATATTTTAATTCTTCTTCTTCCATGTAATTGAATTGTGGTACGGCTAGCACACATCTGCCCAGCACTCTGATTCTGAGGGGCAAACAGGGACTCTTCCAGGAGCAATATTTCTCTGTTAGAGACGGAAAACATGTTCAATATGTAAGGTTGTTTTTGAAAAATTATTCCTGTAACTCTTAATAACGTGAAATAATTTTTGAGAGAGTCACCCTGATCAGCTGGTTTCCAGTTGCAGGTGAGAATGTGCACAGGTTAATTTTCTAAGTTTCAAAATACTTGTTTAACTTAGACTGAAAGTTTCTGTGGTTCTTCCCCTGCTATACTCATTTTCCCTTTTTTTAACTGTCATGACAAAACTGACAAAGAATTACTGGTGAGCTTATCAGGCAAGGGAATGTAGGAAAGCAATGTTGGCATTAATGTAACTTGTCCCTTCACGATGGAAGCATCGTGATCAGTGAAAGGCACTTGCTAGGCCCTGCAGGTAAGACATGCACAATCCAACTAGAAACATTTGATATTAGAAGGGCTAGGTGCAAATTCTTGATTTCTGACACTTTCTGGAAGTGAAATAAAAAAATAATAAGGAGGAATGAAGGGATTTACTCCAAACCACTTCTAAAATATTATAAGAAAGCAGACAAAAATTCCAAATGTCAACTAACTGTATTTATTGGTAGTGGTTATCCTGTGGGGACATGAAGTGAGAGATCAGCCTTCTATTATAATTCCCAAGGAATAGGACACAGCAATTATGAATGTGTATCAGGAGTTATAGATCCTGAGGCTCTCTGGTAACATCAGACGATTTGGTCTTACTAAGTAATGTGTAAGTAGAGTTCTAAATCTTGTGTCTGCAAAGAGAAGTTTGAACATGTGTGGAGCTTTAGTGGTAGTGTTCCCCAGTTTGGTAACTGGTAAAAGTGAGATGAGCTGTTGCCATATGTTTTCCCCATGAAAGGAGTTGCAATTTAAGAAGGCGAATAGGTGGATGGGGTTCAGCTGGAACTGGGTTTCTAAGGAGACTGGGACACTGAAAGATCTAGCTTATGGTTCTCATGTTTAGTGGATTTTCAAAGTATATGCTTAAGCATTGGTATTTTATCTTTTTTTGGTATGTGGAATTAAATTTTTGGAGTAATTTTTTTTGTCCTAATCTCAGAAAGCTGGTCTCAAATGCCAGAAACAAAAGTAATACATTGACTAAAGAGTCTGCAAGCATGTAGTTCTACTGTTACTAAATATATTTAATGAAGAGTAATTATGAAGAAATCCTGCTTAATTCTTGGTGGTACATGCACCTATTGAGGTAGTGTCTATAAAGATAAATCTACTTGCCATGTAATTAATTCAGATTAGCAGAGCCAATAGGTATGTGACTGTATTCATGCTGTTTTGTGTTCAAGTGCTGTGCAAGTTTAATGTTACATAATGTCATACAATCTAAATAATTTAAATGCAAGGAAAGAATACTATTTGCTATTAACATTTAGATGATCAGAATTCTGACAATTTATGTTCTTTCAAAGATTTCTGATAATTGAGGGGCTACTTGTTGGTAAAATCAGTTTGAAACAGCATTTTGTACAGCAGTTCCCTCCAGCACAGATCTGAAAGTCTACTCTGTGACCCCCCTCCCCTGTAGTGGAAGGACAAGATATTGTTGTTAATTTAGCATTGTGTACCTTGAACTTTCAAATTTTTCAAAGGTACTCCCTAAGAATTTTGCAGGTAAGGAGAATATCTTTGAGATGGCGCTATCTTCTTATATGTTTCAGAACTTCTCTTTTCTCATCTCCAGGCGAAATTTGTCTATGCAGTCTTCACTAAACTTTATCACCTGCAAAAGTCCAAGTGTTTCTCCTGTGGGACAAGTTCATGTTGGGTATTTGATATGCTTTGCAGTGTGAATTAAAAAGAAAAATGTCATAGCTTAACAGTAGGTGAGCTGCTTAATATGTCCTTCAGAGCCAGAGATAATTTCCTTGCATTTATTTTAATGCAATCATTACTTTGTAACCTAAATTTGAGATGAGTTGTTTTCAGAAACCCTTTAAACCGGTGCTATAAACAACTCTGTAAAGTTTTGCACTGGACTTTGTCCCACAAAGTCATTGTACTTACAGTTCTTTAGAATGTGGTTTTGGTAGCAATGTCTTGGCTCATAAAGAATTCCCCTTGAGAAAAATTTAATATCAAGGGGTTTAGAGGGAGATCTGTTTGAGGAGGACTTTAAATTACAATTCCTGACGGTAAATAAAGGAGCAACTTCATGGAATGTTTGCTGTAGTTCAGACAATCACTATGTTCTGAGACTTTCAGTGGCATTTCCATTTATGAATTTATTACTTAACACTATAAGGCTTAAATATTTTTTTATTTAAATGTTCAGTCTGTACTTTTAACAGCTTAATTTTGAGGTGCTTGTGGCAAGTGTCTGCCAAATATTTATTGTCTGTGTGTAATAATATTGTCCTGTAGTTGTGTTGTGATATTTGTAGCATATTTTGCTACTTGTTATGGTCCTGGATATTATTGCTTACAAGTACCGTGAGTTATATTTCTCTGTGTCAGTTCAATAGTAATAGGCATTGAGAAAGAGAAAGCGTCAACATTAATAGAAAAAATAATCATAGTTGGACTTATTCTTTTTTGGGGAAAAACAAGGTAAAAATAAATCCAGTGAATGTAAACAAATAGTGAAAGCTTAAAGAGCCATGTTCATTAAAGTAAACTTATTAATACAGGTGAATTAGAGATTATATTGAGATTTGAACACTTCACGGTAAATAAAATAACCTAAATATAAACCAAATTATCTCAAAAAATATTGAATGCATTTCAGAGTATAGGTTTAAATAGGTTAAATTGAGCAGAATAACTTATAAGGCTTAGTTGTATGAGGAAGTTACCGTCAGGTAATGAATAACTGTCAATCTGACCTGTAGTGTGTGCTTCCTTTCAGTTCTCACGCCAGTTGTGGATTTACCGTATAACAAACCTCAAAGAGGCCTAACTGTCCCTCCCTGCCCTTGTCTTTGAAGTAATACACTTCTAAATGATCCATTAAAAAAAACCACCAACAAGCCTATATAGTAAGTGGTGGTACATTTTTCTTCTCATCATAGTCCAGCGTAACCTGCACCTTGGCAGTTAAAAGTGTGCTCTTTGCAACTAAGAAATATGTTTGGTTTTTGTTTGTTTATTTGTATGTTTTCACCTTTTGAAGGAGATTTTCATTAACGTCATGCATCCAAAGCTACCAAATATTATTTTTGCAACTCTGATTGAACTGGATCTGTAAAAGCAGAGCATTCCAAATGTGAAGGTGCTTCTGGATTGGAGAGTTTGGATTTGGCAAAATGAATCGGTTGATTGTGCCTGTTATGGCATGGTCATTGCTGACTGCAGGAAACTTCTGAGGATGCCAGTTTACCATCTCTCAAATCAAATCTGCTTCTGTACTTAAATGGGGAGTTCATCAAGAAAGTTTGTTGATAGTTAATTCCAGAATTTCATGTCACTAAATTGATATGGGTTACAGGAGGGGGGAAGAGAAAGCTGAAGCATCACTATTACCATGAAAGAGAAAAGATCCATTGCCAAATTAATTTATTGTGCCTGGGAGAGACTTTAAAGCAAGTTGTTCTTAAATACTTGCAGATCAAAAACTGAGATTGGATTATTTCTGTTGGAAGCAGATTAGCTGTGTGCCCTGTTCCCTGGAAGAAGGTAATTTCCAACAGCCTGAAATGCTTTGTACCTTCACCAGAAAGTTCTGTCAGGAAAAGATGACTGTAGTAGCCTGGTGAGGTTGATTAAATAACCTTGTCACTCGGAGGCTGGAACAACATGTTCTATTCAGTGTTGGTCCTCTAGGGGAGGATGAAAGAAAGCTTTCGTGTGTCTAATCACCATGCTTTATGCTCACCTGGAAAGTGATGTGAATAGATCTCAGATTCTGTTTTCATCACTATTCCATCAGTTTTATTCAAAGTGAAATTGCTCAAGAGAAAAAGATTGGTGCATGCCAGAATGTAATATTGTCTAACTGATATGCCTGCCTAGGACTTGTGAACCCAATGTGAAGACTTCTCTCTGTCTAATCCAGAGCTAAGGCTTAAACTTGAAATGTTTTGGTTCAAAGCTGAACTAAAACTACCCAATCTTCCTTGTAAGTTCGTGCAAACGTTGTATCTCATGAGATTGATTATATCCTACCCAGCAAGATATTAAATTTATAGATACTATATCAGCTTCTGCAGAAGTGAAGAAGTTCAATTATTTAGCTAATTGAAACTTATCTGTTTTGCTATTCTGTGTTAGTGTCAGAGCAATAAAGTTCATTAAAGCAACAAAGCAAGCCTTTTGAAAAGTGAACATAATCAATGTAAAAGATCTGGCAGAATGTGCATGATGGGGTTTAAAGGCCAGATCCTTTTGATAATAAAGGGGTTTTTTTATTGCATTTTCCCTCTTTGCCTTTCCTTTCCAACTTTTTTACAGCATAGTTGGCAATAACATCTTCCTTACACACCTTTGCGGCTTCATGGGTAATAAATTCATAGTCTTGAGTTCTACAAATTGAAAGGATTGTATGATTCCAGCGTGAGTTACCCCTGTGAAGGTTTTTAACTTACTGTCAGACAGCTGACATGCTAGACACACTTAAAGTGAAAACAGTAGAGTTATTTTAACTGAGGCAAAATGAATTTTTAATTAGGAAATTGCAGAAAACGACTAGTGAAGCAACTGAGTGCAGATGTAGACTATCTGTCAGCACTCTGGTGCTAGAGTTGTTGCTCACAGGCTTTCTTGAGTCACGTGTTCTATGGGTCACTAGAGATTCTGGCCAGAAGAACTCCATCAATGTCTTCCAGAGCAGGATTCTGTTCCACAACTATTTTCCTCTCTTAATGCCTTGAGATTATGTAGTTGCAGTTTAGTGTTAGTAGAGATTCAGAACATAATATCACAATGAATTCCTTGTTTTTCTAACGTGGGAGAGTTTTTTGGCTTGGCCTTGGCTTTTGCAGAATTTTTTTATGAGATTAGTAATGAAACACTCCTAAATTTGAGAAGAAGTTGCTTCGAATAGAGAAGGATGTTGGGGTGTGAAATGCCTTTATCAGAAGTACTTTTATTTACTGCCTCAGGCAGTAAGTAGAATTGATGTTATGTGTTTATTCCTCTAATGCTTTGCATGCCAACTATGGGAAACACTCTTTTAATAGAGAGAAGTGGGAAGAAGGATTTGGCATCCTGGAGCAGTTCCTTTCCTTTTACTGGTATTTAAAGAAACTTCTGGTTGCACCATAGTGTTTGCTGGGCCCCTTGTCACAACCCACTTGAACTGGAACATTACGTGTCGGTTGTGTGTTGTTTTATATCCTGTAGATACTGTTGGTGGTTAATCCTTGGCTGCACCCGGTGAGTGGATTTCTCAGTAAGAGACCTTGTGTTGCAGCGAGAAGCACACAGACAGTTGTGCATTGCCAGTGGTTTGTTGCACCACGTGTAGTATTATTTATGGTGATAGAAGAAATCAGTGCATTGATAGCTTATTATTAAGAGCTTTTTAGTTTGTGTACAATAACTTTTGTTTTGTTTTCCTCATTTTGGAGAAATATGTCCTGAAAATGAAAATCTGGTTAACTTTAATTATAAAACAGTCTGTCTTTTCATTAAATATCAGTGTTTTATCTCTTTATTTGCAGAATCCTGGGTAGCTGCAAAATCACTGCTCTGATTTTTTTGGAGGACTGTGCTTTAAATGGCAGTACTGTTTACTTGCCATACAAAGACAATGCCTTTGAGGTTATAGAAATTAGATCATGTAATCTGAAATAGTTTAATTTTCAGTTGCTTTCTTGGTATTGATTTTTTTTTCCTCCCCCCCTCTTATATTTCCTCAACGGAAAAAAAGGTTGACAGGACAGAGAAGAAACTTCTGACAAATCATTAAAGGATGTTTTTGTAAAAAAAAAAAAAAAAAGGAAATAAATTAGAATGACTCAAAAGCATCATTGAAATTCTTTGGCAATTGTTCTGAAAATAACACCACTGAAGTAATTTTTTTCTTCCTTCCATTTCTATTGTATTTTTTGAGTTATTAGATGCAGTAGTAGTAGAAAAGAAAAAATACGATCTTATCTATATACTTAACTACTTAGAGTGTAAGGAAAGAGGAACTTTTTCTTCTAAGTTAGGAGTACACTGAGGATTTTTACATAGAAACTAAATTCAGTAGCTGAAATCACTCCTGTGTTCGATAGACTTCTGTAGAGCTAATTTATGTTCTCACCCATACATATTTTAAAGCACTGAGAACACAGATTTTCTGTACTACTTTTCTCTTACCTTACCTTTTCTTCCTTCCTCAAGGGTTGCTATTTCTTTACTGTTTTTCCTTCTATTTCTTGTGCTTCGCCTTTCACAGTTTTCTTTATCCTATTTTCTACCTAGCTTTCTACCCCTCATCTCCTCCATTAGCTGTACTTCTTTTTGTCTGCCTCCCAAACTGCTACAATGCTTCCGTCTTCTTAACAGTGTGTGAATGCCTAAATACAGTGTTTCATAGTGGTAATATAGAGTTTAAGACATTCGTAATATTTAGTGTTTCCCAGATAAGGGCTGATGAAATTGCAACAATGAAAGCTGCTAAAATTCCCAAATGGGGAATAATTCCTGCATGAATTTGTGTGATGTCACTGTTGATGCTAAAATAAGTAGTGGTATCAAGGCTTACTTTCAATCAAAGAAGAATTTGAACTAATTGTATGCAGGTGTGAGTATATTGCACTGCCTTTCCTGGCTTCTTCTCGCTCCAGTCGGTTGTGTTTTAAGCAGTTCTTGTGAAATCTGTAGAGCAGAAGGAGGTGGTACTTGTAGATAATAGACAAAACCTCACTGCTGAATGTGGTAAAAGGTATACCTTTCTATAGGTATTTGTGAATTCTTACACGTAACATTGTAACCTGATCTTGCCCTTCAGAAACACTGAGCTTTTGTCTATATGTGCCATACTTTGCAATTAATTATGCTGTGATTTTATAGGGATATTGGCCACCTCAGCCAGGAATTTGGCAATCTTCTAGGTATTTTGCCTCTAAAGCACACAGGAGTAAGGATCATCAAGTCAGTCTAATGCCATGCATGTAATATATGCATTTCTACCTGGGATATGTGATCCTAAGATCTACTCCAGAGTTCTCCCAAGCATGGCTAATCCTTTTTTCTTATCTCCATTTCTATATATCACATTGACAATTCATTTCTTCTTTGTTTATTTTAGTGAGCCTTACAAATGCAGAGGTGAATGTTGGCTAAAAATCTCTTTCTAGATAGAACTGATAAGGATTCTGACTAAAAAATCAGTTCATTTTTGTTCTTAATTCAGTGACATGTAAATTGAAGGTAACCAGGGAAACCAAGAGCTTGTCATCCTTATATATTTTGCAGAGTGCTCTCTGGAAATACAGTAGTCTCCAATCTGTTGTGATCAGTAATCTTTGAGAATACAGTATATGAAAATAATCTTAACACACATAAGAAACAGGAAGACAGGATCCTCTACTTTGAAAGTGATCATCAGAACTTTACCATTTTGTTAAAAAAAAGCTAAATACACGGTAACCCAGTGCATGTCACCAATTCTGCATTTTGGAGCAATATCACAGGTGCCTGTAGATGGAGATGCAATTAGGGATCCTGTTTAGATGCTCTAAGGAACATGCACATTGTTTCCTCACTCACATGTAGTCACAGGCTTCACACATTTGATGAAGTGTGTGCAGGTACTAGTACATGAAGCTGTAGAGCAGAATCTCCTTCTATCCTTTCCTGAATTTAGCCAGGCAGAAACTAGGGGCAAGTATGACAATTTGGGTTCTTGATATGGAGGGCATAATAGCAGTGAAATAATAACCCTTCTGGTTTCTTGTCAAAAGTAATGTTACTCACTTGGCATGCTGGGATGTTTTGTGGTTGCAGTGGGTACCAGATCCTCCTTGAGGGGCAGGATGTTAATTCTAATAAAATGTGTCAGTTCTTAAATAAAAGTTTAACTATTTTCTATATGAGAATCGTGCTAGTGTAGTCATGCTTAGGTATTGGACTGTGATATTTTAGCTCTAAATTTAGATTTCAATGAACCAGTGATGCCAAACTGGTGGCAACTTAGATTTTTGTTTTGGAGGTGTGGTGAGGTGGGGTAGTTTACAAGCACAAGACTAAATCTTTAACTACTTTTAGAAACAAGCTGTTTCTTTTATGTATTGCTCCTGATGGGCCAAAGGGCTTTTTTCATGGTGGACTTTTGGAACAGTCCTTCATTGCCACTATGCTGAAAACAATGCTACCTGTACAAGCTGACTCTTAGGATTTGACATTTAGAAGAGCTTTTCCCTCACTTGCTAACAGATATGTGTGGTACAGTCTCTAAAATTAATTATGAATTCTATGAAGATATTTTAAAAATGTTTCAAAACAAATTAAAAATTAATGACAAAGTCAGATTTCTTTAGTGGCTTGCATTCTTTCACCCGTAGATAACTACATCCATCAAAGAAAGGCAGCATTAGATTCTAATTTGGAAAGACTTGTAGAAGGAAAATAATCTCTAAACCTCTAATAATATCTTTTGACAACTCCTTAATTCTTTGAGTTGTTGGTAAGAGCTGCATCAAGCTTGCTCAGAGCCCTGATCTCACCTGAGTAATTGGAAGAAATGTGTCTACTGTGATCATTTAGAAGAAATTATAACTTTAAGAGCTCATCTAGACAGGTGTGTTTTTTTCTTTTCTTGCAACACATGATAGAATCTCAGCTGCTGGTTCTACCATTCATATTCTTTTGCATCAGTTACCCACCACTGTGTCTGCACTATTTGAACTCTTCCTTTGCATCTGAAGATTCAAAGGGGGAGCACATTACAGTAGTATGTAATGATAATTTTTTTAACCACCAAAACAGGGACTGATGAAAGAATTTGAGAACTAAAATCATACCTATCTGGTCCTCAAGTTGCTTAACAGGAATTCTTTGAGTAGGTAGTTCTCTGGTTCATGTGGATATCCACAAGCTGATTTCACTGAGCTACATGGGGTAGGACAGTATAGCCCATGACATACAGCACAACTAAACAGGATTTAAAAGTGGACTTGACAGTGAAAGGGTGGAACAGTCAATGTATAAACACTTCTCTGTAGCAACAACCAGTCTGTCTAGTCAGCTTAGTAAATTTATATTCACTGTTTGGTATATCAGAAATAAGAGCCGGCAAGATTCTTTGAGATAATAAACAAAGCTAGAACTAGGCAATTCTTTCCCACATCTCAAGCATTTAAGTGCCTCTAGTTTCAAATTCCCAACATCTTAGAAAGAAGGCTGCTGAAGATTTGAGGAAAATTTCAGGATGGCAGGGATCTGTGACCCTCCAGAATGCCACTATTTTAAGTACCTTATTTTGTGTGCTTGCCATTGAACCTTTCAAATGACAATGATTCTAAGTTCCCATGCAGGGGAGTTGTACTAAATGACACCAGCAGTAATAAAGCTTCTGCCACTTTTTAGTTTTGTTTCTTTTCTCCTGCTGGAGAAGCTGCAACACAACATTGATACTAGGCATTATTTTTGTCTGTAGCAAATCTGAGTAGGTTCCAGTACCGTAAACCTGTAAAGTCACCCCATCCTTGTATCAGCATCTGGAGCATTACCAGGGAGGATGCTTATGAGATAAATAATACCCGTCAATGTCCTATGAAGAATATTGATGGATCCAAGACTTGGAAGTTAAGAATAGCAATGTTACAGCTTGCTTGTATGCACTGTGTTTACCACATACTGTTTTATTTTCAGTTTATTAATTATGGATGATCAGTATTGTTAACGAGTATGATTTTTTTACTGAAGAGTATAAATGCCTCAAAGAAAGCATTATTTTACTGTCACAGAACTCTTGTAAGCAATACCTTTTACACTACCATTTATTAAAGGAAGTACTATGATGTAGACTGAAACTTTATACTTCTTTTCAAATACTAAATTATTTGTGTAGGTAGTTTGTATATCCTTAAAGAAATCCCCAAAATGGGGCTCAACCAGAAACCTGAAGGAAAGGATAGAAATTATTGGTTATAAGCTGATTTGGTTTACTTCTGTTTACTGTTGTGGGCTCATTGTATCATCAAGAGCATAGTTTTTATTATAAAGTTCTTTCTTGCACCGGTTAGACATCAACAAGTCTCTTTCATTTGAAAGATTCAGATGGGCTCTGCTGCTTTGTGAATAAGAGATTGTTTTCTTTTCACATATCGGGATTCATTATTTCCTTTGAGTTGGGTGTCTACTGAATGAACAGATTCACTGAATGAATTACTGTATGCAAGGAGCACTGAACACACCTTTGTTACATCATCACTTACAGTGGTCACACTGTCACTGCTGCTCCATAGAGCAGTCTTCTGGTTTTGCAGAATATTTTTCATTAGCAATTCTCAACATGTATTTCTATTTTGCCAGGGAGAAAATGGGTGATGAAATCGTTTGCCAAAGATTTTTCAGCATCCAGGTCAGGTTATAGATCTCCTCTGTCTCAGTCCAGCAATCTGTCACCTAGATTATCCTACTATAAGTTCACAAAATGTGGCACATCATAAATCTGTTTGTGTGGTCAGGTTTTTGTGTTTGTTTGGTTTGGGTTTTTTTTTTTGGTTTTTTTTTTGTTTTTTTTTTAATTAGAGGTTCTGAAGAAGTCTTTCTGTTTTCTGAGCTGTGTGGAATGCAGAAACCTACCCCACCTCTGCTGTCCCTTGTTGTTTGCTGTTCCAAGCTGTGTCCAATCTGCCTCCTGAGCACACACTATTAATACGGTGTTGTCAGTCAGCTGTTTTTGTAGAAAAGCAGCAGTAGGAGAATTTGAGCAATGCTAAGAGGCATTTCTAAATAAAGTAAAGATAAGAAACTTTCAGCTAGGACTGGATATCCTAGATGTAAGTTAGATGGGCATAGGCATCAATAGAAAGGTGTTGTGATTTACATGTAGGAATCCTACATGTTATATGAAAACATCTACCCCTTGTTCCAGAATTCTAAAAATATACTGTGAATCTGTTATCAATAGTTCATTTATAGCAAACAGATAAAAATGCATATTAAATCCCACCACTCCAGAGTTATACTCCTGGAACAAACCCCAGCATTTTACAGGCTTGATGGAGTAAAAATGATGCAATGCCATAAAGATTTTCCGGAGCCCTAGCTGAACTTTTTCTTTTATTGAATCATAGAATAGTTTGGGTTGGAAGGGACCTTAAAGCTCATCCAGTTCCACCCCTACCGTGGGCAGGGACACCTCCCACTAGTTCAGGCTGCCCAAGGCCCCATCCAGCCTGGCCTTGAACACCTCCAGGGATGGGCAGCCACCACTTTCCTGCTCCAGTGCCTCACCACCTTCATTGTGCCTCACCATCCTCCTTATGTCTATTGAAAGTATTTTAACCCCTTATGCCTATGTTACCTCGAGATTTGGGGGTTATGGTGTGGTTAGAAATGGTGTTCCAAATAAACTTGCTTCTCTGAAACAGTTGTTTATACTTTCAACACAGCAGCTGAAATGGTACTAATGCTTTGTAGCTGGCAGAGAGCTCAGCAAAGGTCTTGCAAGAGCATTGTGCGTGTTCACGTGCACACATAGAATGGGCAGATTTAAGAAAAATATTGTACAAAGCAACCATATAAATTATTAAAATTACTCTGGTAGGATAAAATTATTTAGATAAATGTCAGAAAAAACACACAGAACACTGGCAACTGCCTTGGGAAGCACCTTGTAGCTATTTCCTCTGCCACCTCTTTTGATTTCAGCCCGAGTTGCCAGATGCCTGTCTCTGTAAGCATGGTGACAGTCAGTAAGGCCCCCTTCTTGTGCACAGTAGAATGGAATGGAATTGGGGGTTTCAGCATCCCAGATATCCTAATGTTCATTTTTCTGCTCTGCTTTTTGTGTTCAGCTTGAATTTTTGCATGAGCTGGTAGTAGCCAAGGAAAATCCCGATGAAGACTTTTGCTCAGCTGCAATGAACTTTATTCTAACATTTGGCTGTTGCTTGCGAGAAGAAAGCAAAACACTGAGAAAGCATTTTAGCAAGCACTTAAAGTTCCAGTGCAGAGAGCCCCACCCATACTAAAGATAAGAGATGCCTCATACAAGTGAAAAAATATGTTCTAAAGCATGTGAAGGGAAAAGAAAAACAGTTTTATGTTGAAAACTGTTTTCAGTGTATAGAATGATGTGCTGTGGTTGCTATATGTTGAGAATTAAAGGCAATATAGAAGGACTTACAAAGGAGATGCTGCATCATATGCTGGGGCTGATGTATAAAGATGCACTGGAAGCCATAATGAGGTATTGGAGCTCTGGTGACAGGGGATAAACTGCAAAGCAGAATATTAACTTCTAGGGATTTGGATAGAATCAGACTGAGTGAATAATGAGGCATTTAAGTAACAACTGAATGGTTCGTGCTCAAGCCAAGCCCTGTGATTTTATATTCAATAAAATGTCTAGTTAAATTTGATCTCTCCCTCCTTAAGGAAAGGGAGGAGGTAGAGGGTAAGAAAAGAAAAACATCAAACACCAGACAAGCAAACCAGGAGAAGTTCTTTCTGTTGGTGTGAGGCAAAATAACCATTTCGCTAGGATTTTAAATCTGCAGCATTCTTCTGAGGAGAGGAGACTGAAATTTCAGCTGGATCTCATGGTTTTTTATGCAGCAGCTGAACATACTCATATTCACTTGAAGATTTAAAAGAAGGGGGAAAAAAAGCTTTGTTTTGCTGTTAGCTGTGCATTCCATAAAATCATCCTTAGGTTAACTCCTTTTAGATAGTTAATTTGCACTGAGTTAAACTCTCCTGTGGATTTTCTAGGGCTGCGGTTTGTCACAGTAGACCACAGGGCTTCCTTTGGAGCCACTTCGCCATCTTAATTAAATCTGTGGTTAGGCGTATTTAGCTATTATTCGCTTCATAGAATAAAACATTTGAGGGTTTGGTGTCTGCTCTTGAGGGTACTAAAAGTAACTGCTTTAATTAAACAAAAAATGAAAAATGAAGTCAGGTCTGTGTTTTGAAGTGCTAACATTATTACCAACTTCACCAGGATCTATTTCTTTAAGCAAAGAGATTTAACTGCTTAGCTCTAAACTGTAAAGTTTTATAAAGCAGACATTTTCAGTGGGCATTCTTAATTTTGGGGGTAAATGTTGCTACAATCTTACACAATGTAAAAGTCAAGTACATTTCATGATTTTTTTTTTTCTTTGATGATTTTCTTTCAAAGAAAATGGGTCTCATGTTTCTTACACGTGTTTCCTTTTTCTCACCCCTTGGAGTTTTCTTCTCAGCAAAAGAAGTTTTTACTGCACTAACGCTGTCTGGTGTTTTCATCTGTATCTAAAATTTTCTGAAGAAGTATTTCAAAACCCCTTCTTCTCTTAAAACTCTTATAAACTGATTATTTGAGAGACATTTCACAGATATGCCTGGAGGCTCAGCTGTATGTGCGCTAGATGATAGCCTGTGCTGTGAACAGCTTGCAGTTGGAATAATGGGTTTTTATGAAAACAACAAAGAATTCCATATTCTTAAAGAGGAGAAAAACACACTAATGTTCGCTTGGTCTAAGGGATAAGAAACATGATATGAAGGTATTGAAAATAGCTGCTTATTTGTAAACTTACAATCCTAAATCATCACTGAAAGATTATATTTGTGCAATACTAAAGTGGCATTTACCTATTTCTTGCACTTCTGTTAATTTAATGTGATAATATGGCTTTGTGTTTGTGCAAAGAACAGGAATTTGAGTTTATGTTGAACAGAGCACTTAACTAGAACTGCAGATTCAAGCTTTCACAGCTTTCCTTCGAAGAATATCTGTAATGATGACAGAGCAATAAAGGGACCTGAATAAAATGATTGACAAAATGTTAGGTGGCAAACACAGAGCAAGATGTGTATAATTATCAAAGGACAATGAGGTCTACACTAGCCACTTTGAGAGAGAGCAGAAGATGCAGATTAAGGAATGTTTATCTCCTATTAGACAGTATTTAAAGATGCATATCATAGACTGAATCTGAGCTAATGCTGCTACCTGTGTCTATGCTTGTTTAAATCAAAACCACGTGATAGACTGTGATTGACTGTTGGGGCCAAGAGTAGAGAAATACATTGAGTTCCTGGAAGAAGAGGGTTTACCAATGTGTTCTTGGATGTGCCTGCCATGGGGCAGGGTCCCTGGAAGTAAAGCATTACAGACCTGTGTTGGGGAGACAGGGCAGCCTTGGAAAAGGGTGCTTTCATTTCTCAAGGAATTTAGCAAAATATGGAATATTTTTATCCCTGCTCCAGTTTGTCTCTGCCCCCTCTCAGTGCTAAACTATTGACTTGTGAGTTGTTTTGTGGTCCTCCCTACTGTCTGGCTTTCATCAAAAATCTCACGTTCGATAGGAAATATTTTAGCAATACAAACAAATAATGTTGACACTTCCAATTTTCATAAAATGACGTCTTCTGAAGAATGGTTCTATTACCTCAATTCTGCTGATGCCCTAAGCACGTGCGTAGGCAAGACACCTCTACATCACTGAATCTCCTCAGAGATTTCCTAGGAGAGGAAACTCTGCTTCTAGTGAAACAGCTCTTTGGGTGGACGTAAGAGGCTGCTGGTTCCTCAGAAAGGACCTTTCTGCAAAGAAATATCTGCATTTCTTGGCATGGTGAGACTTCAGTTGTATAAACAACAAGAGTAAATAAGTTCTAGAAACTGAAGAAGCACAGCAGGAAAATATTTTTAGCCAATAAGAATAAAATACAGGAGTAACCTAAAATACTGCTTTGCATGCTTTATCTATAGAATTTCTCCATGAGTTGCCACCTGTTTAATTTATCATGTTAGATCCTGGCATTTTTCAGGTAAGTATGAAAGATAAATAAATCTATCACATTTTTGCTCTCTAACTTCAACTGCATTTTCAGTATAGGATGCACTGGAATAATAGATTGCTTAGCAAAGTAAATATATGAAAATGGTGTTTAGTATTTCAATGTAAGCAGTAATTAGAGTACCGCTTGTCAGTTTTAGAGCACTGTGAAATATTATGGCATATTGTGACTTTATTTCTACAGAATCTTTTACATACCTGTCATGTTAATTCAACTAGAAAGCATTCTTTATGACAATTCATATAATATCATAAAGGCAACCAGTCATGTTTGTTACTGAATCATTGTATGTCTCAATGTGGAAATTAAATTGGAAAAGAAAAAGACAGCGCAGAAAGATTAAGCTCGGTATCAAATGCATTTTAAAGGCAGCAGATCTTATTTTGTCATTTGTCTTGCAGTCATAAAATTCTTAAGATGTGAACTTGCTTGAATTAGATATATCTGCAGGAATTAATATTTTGTCTCGCATTGACAGACGAGATCACATGACCTGCGACAAAGTATCTGAGGCTGATGAAGAAAATGTAGAAATTTTATTGTTGTTCAGTTCTCACAGAACAAGATGGGGGTTTTACTTTAATTTGGTTACTCGAACATTCTAGTATTTTTTTTCTCTTTATTGGTAATAAAATCCTGGAATGGCTTGGGTCATAAGGGAATTCAAAGCCCATCCAGTTCCAACTCCCTGCCATGGGCAGGGACACCTCCCACTGGATTCGATTGGTCTAAGCCCCATCCAGCCTGGCCCTGAACATCTCCGGGGATGGGGCAGCCACGACTTCTCTGGGCAACCTGGGCCAGGGCCTCACCACCCTCACAGGAAAGCATTTCTTCCTAAGATCTCATCTCAATCTCCCCTCTTTCAGCTTAAGAACCATTCCCCCTCATCCTGTCCCTGCCCTCCCTGATCAAAAGCCCCTCCCCAGCTTTCCTCATAGGTCCCTTTTCAGTACTGGAGGCTGCTCTGAGGTCTCCCCAGAGCCTCCAGGCAGAACAAGCCCAACTTTATCATTTGGTCCACATTTACTATTGACAAAAGGTGTTTCTTGGCTGGTCTGTCGCACTTAATCCTAAGTTTTTTATATAGCCAGTTTTAACCTTTTTCCTGAGCAAATGTATGCATCCCTGCAACTTCTGTGTAATTGGAATTTATCTAACAGAGTTTTAAATGTTAATTTTATTTACTATCCTTGTGAACTGCAGGATGCACATATGAGAAGGAATGATCTTTCATTTCTTGATTTGGTCAACTTTGGCATCTTGAAAGTGTGGATTTTTGTGGCTAGTTGGTAGGATGCGTTTGGTTTTTTTGTGGTAGCTTCCTTAGGCACTGCTTGCAAAGAATCTGATTTGTGTGCAATTGGTGTCTCAAGTCTATCTCTTGATGCTAATTACGACTGGGTCTTTTCTGTGCATCTTATTTGTTTTGTGTTTTCATAATTTACAGTTATTGTTAGCAGTCTGGTACATTTTTCAAACAGCACCAGATGTCAGCTCAAGCATTTTTACTTTGGCATATCTCTTTAGTCTTATCTTCCAGGGCAGGTATGATAAAATGTTTTACAACAATTCTGTAAATTAAATGTTTTCAGAAGTGGGTTTACAATCTCTTATGCTGCTTTAAATATGTTCAAACAATATTTGACCTTGTTGCTTCCTAACAACATCCTGGAATTGAATTAACAGGAGTTACATACAGCTGGTGCTGCTGGACCAGCTTAGCACGGTTACTAGATGGTTATTTCACTGTAAGTGCATAGTAGATATAATTAATGCTGTTTAGTGAAGCATCCCTCTACTAATTTGTTTTATTAACATGGCATAGAATGGCAATAGCTAATATTAAATATTTTTGTCCTGCTTGGATAAAAATAACAGAGCAGTTATTTATTGAACAAATAAAAAGTTTTTATGAAACATTTCTATATAGATATCTATGTACTTGTCGAGCTTTATTCCTCTCTGAAATGGAGACGATTTTTTCCAGTACTGTTTACCACTACATGAAGTGTTCCGTATGCCAGTTCAAAAGAGAATTTGTTAATAACCATGATAGGATCTACTAAAAGGAGCCGTAGCTCACCTAGAAGTAGTTTAGTATTCAAAATTGCTTTCTACTTTGATTTCCGTCTCAGAAAGAGTTGAGTGTGTTGACGATTTTCTGTTTTACTTCAAACTTCGTACCTCATATTTGAAAAGTCAGACCAATGTTGTCAAATACAGCTGAACTTAAACTTCTAGTCCCTGTTCTGTGCCTGTTGTTAAGGGACATGAGCTTTGATCTAAATGAGGTATTAAGTAACAAGAAGCATTTGGGAAATGTTTGTAGCAGTTTATTCCATTGTGACTTAATGAGAAAGTATATGTACTTCTATTTTATTTCAAGGTGCGTGTTACTGTGCTCTGTCATGGCAAGCATATGCCCTGGGCTTCTGTTGGAAAGAATACAGCATAATTAAAAGAATGTTTATAAAATGACTGAAAATCCAGTAGCTGTATTTTTGGGTTTCTGTATTTGTTTTATTCTGACTTTTCTGTCTGATTTATGTACTTAAGAGGCTTTCTTTTGTTGGCCAGTGTGAAACTGCTCAAGATCGTGACTACTGATGTGGAATATCTCAGCTCTGTAGCAACTGATTTTGATGGCTTCTCCATACAGACAAAATATTTACAGAGAAATATTACAGTAGCATTTTGCAACATTTCATAGGACAACTAACAAGTCATAGTTGGAAGGAAAATTGCTTTGTTTGAATCGAAGGGCACGTAGTTTATTGTGGATGGGAGGAAAAGCATGTAAAAATCTTTTCTTTAAGCAATGTCTGCCAAAATGATCAGCTTGCACGGAAGTTTAAGACATTTGAAGAACCAGGTCAGCTTGCCAAAATCCTATGACATTATTGTCCAATGATATTTGCTATTCCCATAGTCTAGGGAAAAGATTGGAGACTACAAGTGTCTGGTTGAAGTTATTGCAGTCCACACCAGAAATCCTTTTCCAAGTTTCCGTTTTATCTTTTAATTGTTGTTGAATTAAAAAACATTTTAGTAAGGTGAAATACTGGTCTTCTGTCAACATAGAAATGATTACTGACGTCTTCTGTCTTTTCAGTTGTATCTGATTTGAGAAGGATGCTTTGGGCTGAGTTCATATGTATCTCTTGGCACTGCAATGTGAAGTGCAGACAACTCATTTTCAGTCTGTGATAGGTGAAAAGAAACACTGGGAGAGAGCTGGTTGATGGTGTCTGTTGAAGAGGAAAAAACTGGATGACTCGGGATTTGCTTGGTCTTTATTCATATGATACTCTTGATCCAAATTTTACTTCTATGGTTCTGTTAAAATGTTACAGTCCCTATTTGTGATGAAGAGCCAAGAGAGCTACACCAAGTATAGAGTGATTGAGTCTTCTGAGCAGAGTGGGCAAGTTAGATTAGATCAGCAAGCATTTCTGATAGTTTGGGGTTCTTTGTATGACTAAACTCTCTTTACAGTGACAGTGCAGACTCAGCTCTCTTAGAGAAAAAATGAGCACCACTGTGATGGTGTAGAAGTAAATGTGTTCTTTCATATGCTTGCTCCCCACACTCCCTCCTCTTGGTATGAGAGGTTCTAGAGGTGGTTTACTCTGACTGCTAATTATTGAAGAGGAACATAGCAAGTGATGGCGCTTGGCGTACTACATGACTGGAAATAATAGCATTGTAAGTCATTCTTTGGAAGGAAAAAAAACCCAAACCCCTCTGTGTTACAGGTGATTCTTCTTCCTCAGTTCTGAAATACAGGATTTAAGCTTGATGGAAAAAAAAGTTACATCTCTTCTTCCAAGTGACAGGCCTCTTCTTCCAAGTGACAGGGGACAGGACAAGAGGGAATGGCCTCAAGCTCCGCCAGGGGAGGTTTAGGCTAGACGTTAGGGAAAAATTCTTTACAGAAAGGGTCATTGGGCACTGCAACAGGCTGCCCAGGGAGGTGGTTGATTCACCTTCCCTGGAGGTGTTTAAGGCACGGGTGGATGAGGTGCTGAGGGATATGGTTTAGTGTTTGATGGGAACGGTTGGACTGGATGATCCGGTGGGTCTCTTCCAACCTGGTTATTCTGTGTGATTCTGTGATGGCAATACTCACTATTTTCAGTACTTGACAATTCTCATTGTCACCAGGGGTCCCATTTCATCTATTTTATAAACATTTCAAATCAAGGTTCTTTAGATGAAGGTATTAAGATGCTGTCGTTTCATAGCTGAATGTCATTGGTGACAGGTAATATTCCAATGTTCCAAACAAGTTCTCTTTTCCTTTGTAACTTTCCTTATGTTTCAGTATTCCTAAATCCTCTCTGATTCCTTTCACACTCCTGTCTTCCCAGTCAGGGTTCATAAAGAATGTGGCAATGGAAGGGTGTATTAAAAAGCTCCTGAAGTATGATTGTGAAATGATACAAAGTACTTGAATACTTTACTATGGATTTTTTTTGCATGCAATTGACTAATTTTCTGTAGTTTATGTTTCTTTTTTTTTTTTTTAACTTTTCACTTCAGGATAAATTCTTAGTATATTAAGTGAAGAGAGAAAATAAATCCCTCGGTCATGAGAACATTAAGGCCACTGGGTGGAAATCCTGTAGTGGAATGTAAACAGGCTCAATGTAAAATACTTCAATTTCTCTTTTAATTTTCTAGGAGATTTGGATTGGGACAAATGGAATAGTCTCATTTTTCATAAGTTAAGTATGTAATTAGAACAATTTCACGCGTCTTTATTTCTGGTTTTCAAGAAGCTCTGGTTTTATTGTGTAACTAATGGCAGAATGTGGAAGGATTATGGTGGATTAATTTGCAACAGCTGTTGTAACAACTTCCTAATAGTTTCCTAAGTATAAAGGTAGGACCTGTTTATTGGGTGTTTTTAATTGTTTAAGGTACATGTCGACTGCTAATACATCTATGATGTCTGGCTACACATGCAAGCTCATTGAGATATAAATTATCTTTTATAATTTGCTTGCTACAGGCTGCAGATAATTTTGAGCAACCTTCTACAGGAAATATAGATATTGTATGCTTGATACTTTGTTCTTCTTTCACATTAGAATACAAATGTTCATAATAGTTTGACTCTATGATTTTCACATGTACTTCCTGAATATATATTTTTAGTTAGGAGAATGAAGAACAATGTGTTGAAGTTCTGCATCTATATATATTTATAGATATATCTATATCTCTCTCTCTATATATATGTATGTGTGTGTGTGTATCTATATATAAAAATATATATGAGTGAACAGTTATTGGAGTTGAGAGGCAGGATTATTGGACTACAAACAATCACCTGAAAAGATCATTGGGTCTAGTCCCATCAGTCACTTACCACATGAGATATTCCTTTCTTAAATTTACAAAGATGCATTTAAAAAGTTAAATTATTTTGGACCTACCATTTCTCATCTGAAGATCTGTTCCAGACTTAGGTAGTTGTAATGGCAGAAAACTCTACTGATATGCAACTTAAACCTGTAGAGTGCCTGTGAACTCTGATTTGCATTGCTCTTTAAGGTAAACCAGTTTTTTAAATCTTTTCATTTGCTCCTTCCCTTTCTTTTCCTCTCCCCTACAACACGTCAGGGTTATGCTTTTATCCATTCCACATCAGAGCTTTAACAGCATCCTCTGCAGATGCCCCCATAGAGCCCAGGGGACCAGACGTCTTTACCCAGTATTCAGTCAGAGAACGTCTCTTTGAGGTACCTGTCAGGGCTGGCCCAAGGCAAGAGACAAGAACAGAAGATGTGAGGGATCTAACAGACAGTAGCTCAGATTGGCTGAGCTGTGCCTGCTACCAGTTTTACTAGCCGTCCTGGCAATAACAATAACAACAGGAGTTACTGAAGAGATAATATTTACAGAACGTAATCTCCTTTCATTGGCATAACCCTGACACATCAGTCATTCATTTCCATTTAACGTCTGTCTTGATGCATCAACAAATCAAGGTCAAACTCTATTTGTTATATTAAATTTGAAATGACATTTTGGCAGTGCACTTTTACGTAGGATTAATAGTAATTACTCTAGTAAATATGCATTGTTTCTTACATTGTGTTGACTTCTGTAAATACAGTCTGTAGCAATAAGAGTGTATCGAAGTGGTGGCTTCTAATACATCCGTATCTCTATTTTCTGCAGTCACTTCTGACTGAGGAGATCTTTAGTGTACTGTTGGGTTTTCCTTCTTTGCTGAATCCCCTTGACTTCTATACTTCCGGGTTTCATTCTTTTTCTCTAACACCAATCATTGAGGTAACCCAGTTCATTTGGTACAATATCTCCTTTCTACTCCTTATTGACAGTGGTCCTAATTTTGTTTCACTAGAGCTTGTCTGTTTCTTGTGCCAGGGTAATACAAAGAAAATACGAAAAGGACTGGTTCCAAGAATAATCTTTGTCATTGCTACCCTACTTCCAGATGATGTTTTCCTTTTGGAGGATGTTTAAGTCTTAATTTGACATTTTTCATCCTAACTAACATTAAAAACTCTGATTTTTCTCATGATGTCTGAGTATTTTTAGCTAAGTGGGAAGTAATGCAATATGTAAGGCATGCAGCTTTCAAGTTATGAGTCAAAGTCAGAATAGCAGAAACATTATTTTCCTATGTTACTGCCATAGAATGTGGATGTTCACGTTTGGAAAAGTTTCTCCTCCTTCCTTTCTGGTTGAAACGTCTCTTGCAAAATGATTATGCTCCAATTCAAATAAGAATGCAGAAAAACTCAATCAGCTATTTAAACAACGTAATACCCTGAAAGCACTGAAAGTAAAGCTGAAATAACATTGCAACCAGTTCATTCACACTGCTTTCATGCATCCTGAATATGCGTTTTTCTTATTTAGCTGTCACCGTAGCGAATATACTGTTAACTCTAATATTAACAGTGTCAAAATTACATATTCAGGCAGAGTTGATGAAAAAGAGAAGACCAAAGGGAAATAATAAAAGAAGATTACTGGCCATAGGGCTGTCTTTCATGACAGCTTCATCTGTCTGCTCAGCCTCTCCTCTGTTTGAAAGGGTATGATACACACTTTTGTTTCTGAAAGTAGTCAACGCGATTTTTATCAGTGTGTATAATCTCATTTCCTGTGCAAGGCAAACAGTTACTGTATTACTCACATGGGTTCAGATCTTATAGGAAATATTTTCCATGCAGCCTCATGGCTGTTGTGTGTTTTGGAGGGGGATGCATCAGGTTTGTCCCAAAAAACAAATTCATTGTTTTTCAAAAAAAAATGGAACTCTGGCATTTACACAAACTTAATTCTTTTAACACAATGTATATTATAATGTTCAGATCTGTAATTGTGGAAAACTTTCAGAATGGCTGTATAAATGCACAAAGTTTGTGCGAAGTTCCCGTTGCCAGAAATTATCATATGGTACCTAGGAAAGTTGCATTTGTCTGTCTGTCCATTTCTTGTAACTGAGTGAAGTGTAAGTTATTGAGTGTATGTCAGCAAGTGACCCAGGGCTACAGTGTGATTGCAGATTTTGTACCAGTGGCAAGGAGCTTTTGGGTACACTATTTGGTAACCTCAACTTGTAGTTTGTAGTTTGACTTCTGGGAGAACACTCTTAAAACACTCGAGATGCGGGAAAGAGGCAAGAGATTCTGCAAGTAGTTTTCCTTCAGTCACATTTTGTGAGGGTTAGGTTTCCAAATCAACTAATTAACAACTGATCAATCAGCTTGTTCAGTCAAAAATGTGAATGCTTCATAACCCAAGTGAGTTGTGTTGTAAATATAATCAGCTTTTTACTGAATGAACAACGCTGGCATTGACCCTTAATACAGCATTGTACTTTCGGATTAAATTTTCAAGTTCATGACAACCTCTATTCATCACCATTGCATCCTACAGCTAAATGATTTCCCCTCTAGTCATATTATTAATGTGGTTTTCTACTTGAATATCCCACAGTAACCTTCTACTAATTAATAGATGCACATAAAATTTTATTCTTCATTTTCAGGACTTGAACCTCTTCCTGTCTCTCTGATATCTTTATCAAAATCCCTTAAAGCTGGTAGAGGACATGTGCCTATGGGGGGTGTGTTTGAGATTTGTTTTGTTTTCTTTTAGCTTTGTCCTGACAGTACCTGTATATACTTTTAACTTTGTAATGCAGATAATTATATGACCATGAAACAATTTAAATGTATGCGCTCGATGCTGATCCTTGCCCTCATTTTCAGTAATTTTAGAATTGAAGACTGTAGATTTGCTGACTGCAATCCAGTTCATTTGGCGGTACTGAAGTGGCTAATGTAATTCTGTGTGCACTCTCACAAGATGTAGAAAACGATCCGTGCTTAAGCACAAAAATAAATAACATGGAACAATGAATAATTACCTTATTTAAAGCTTCAAGAAGTGATGCAGCCTCTACGTCATGGGAGTATGATGAATGGGCTCTCCAGTGCCTGAATTGTTTCCTCATGTCATCAAGTACAGAATCCACACCAAGCAGTCCTCACATGAGATGGAAAATCTATAGCCTGACATCCTCTTAGTAATTCTGTTCCATAATGAGCAACAAACTTACTTCAAAGGGCAAGCTGGATCTTGAAGAACAAAATGAAAAATGTTTAAATAGAATTTAAATCAGAGAAAATCCAGTCAGTTGTCCCCTCTCTGTTCCTGAAAAAACAACCCAATGACAACAACCAAAACACTCCTCCTAAAAATCCAACCAGATACCCCATGTATATTTCTTGAGAGAATCTTTGTCATGTTATAGGAGTTCTGATGATGAATGTAAACAATATATTGATAGTTATGCCTGTCACTGGAGGAATGTTGTCACTAGCTTAGGAGAAATTTAGAGCATTACAAGGAGAAAGAGGAAAAATCATTCAAACCAATGACTAAATGAAGATCCACTCTTTAAAAGATGTCTGTGCTTTTTGGTCTCATGGACTGGATCCCATGGCGTTCACTCATTTGCAGTTTCTAAGAGTTTGTAAGGGCCTGTGATTTTCATTGACTTCGTATGGTGATGCAGATCTTTAAAATGTCTGAATTTGGGAGATTTATGCACCTAATAATCTCATAAGATGTGGTAGGATCTCTTTGCCAGGAGATTTGATAGTGCAGTTATACAACCAGAGCTAATTGAAATTAATTAAAAAAAAAAACCAAACACATTCATAGAATAAAAAATTGACTCCTGGATATAAGCCTTTTAAAGGATTTTAAAATTGGGGAAGTTATCCAAGTGCATTCTGTATTGCTAGGTATGGGGGAAACCTGCTTGGCTTGGCAACTCACTGCAGAAATCTTCTGTATCTTTGAGGAAATGATGCAGAATCACATCTGTTGTTGTAAAAGGACTGTGTTCATGCGCTTTATAAAAGACTTAACAGATTTTTTTCTGAAGAAGAGATTTGAAATTTCTGCCTTTGCTTTGCAGATACAGACTTCGACATCATTCTAGAGAAACAGCAGCAAACACAAGTGCATCCAGCATATGTGGTGTTCCTCGCACCCATACCCCCACCCCATCCCGTGTAGCATTCCGGCAACAAATGCAGGCTGATAGAAGTTCTAAAAGTGCTTATGTCTAGCAAGTGTAGTAATGAGGGAGGTAAATCAACCAGTAATCCTGGGATGAGTGTTACAAAATTAATATTAGATTTCTGAGGGAATCTTACTAAATTTGAAAGAAAGCTGCTTTTGCTACATTTCAGTGTTACCGAAGTTTGGCATTCTGGAGGCCCAAGTTTTTGTGTTTGATTGTCCTCAAGACATTATTTTTCTGGCAGAACAACCACTTCTTTGGAAGTGTCCAAAGCACCTGACTGTTCATCCAAGGTAAATTTATGTGACCAGACTGGGAGGGATTGTACTCGCAAAGAGTTTGTTTGAAAATTTGGAACAACTGGAAGCTTCTAATAGCTTATCTGTCAGGAAAATAGGACTGTGTCCTTACTAGCCATATACCTATGGCTACTAAAATACTGAATTCTTTTGAATCTTTACAAGTTTTTTATAAGCACATGTCTGGTAGACGTCAAAATGGAGAATAATGCTATGGAAGAGAGGGAAGCATAGAAGAAGGGATGTGTTTGAATAAACACTTCATACACTATTGTTATTATTATTTTGCCTTCAATTAATATAATAAGGCCTTACAGTTTAATTTACAATAGGTTGCTAAACTCTTGGGAGTACTCTGGTGATCAGTCGTCTGAGAAAAGGCAGCTAAGTCCAGGTAACCAGCAGATTCAGACACATCCCACATCCAGTGTCATTAAATTCTTAGTTGTTTTTCTTAGAGAAACGTTCACATTATGCAGTGTGAAAGGATGCCCAGGAATATGTACCTAAGGGGGGACCGGGAGGCGGAGAACAGTTTAGCTCACATATTTTTTCTAAATACCCTCCTTTATTAAGGAATGAGATTTTACCTATCAGCAAAAGAGCTGGATGTTATCTCAGCACTCAGTTGTAAAGTATTTTCTGAAACTCTGGCCAGAAAAAAAAGAGTTTTCCCCCATTTTTAAAAGACAACCAACCCACAGCTCTGTGGCTGAGTCGACATTGAGCCAGGCAGATCCTGGTTTCTTGATTGCAATACTACATGTAAATCAGAGAATCCATTCTACGCTTGGATGGTCCAACCAGAAAGGAGCCTTGCTGTGAACTCTGAGGAAAAAGTGATATTTAATTAAAAAGTAACAGGGTTAGGGGAAAGTGGGGAAATTCACCTGTTTTTAAAAATGTAATGAGTTTTTACATGTTTCTCTGTTGAGAAATACATCCTTTAGGCTTTTGGTCTTTGAATGTCAGCCTTTTTACCACATAAACATATTGTACATTTAAGCCTGTTTTTCCTGCCTTACGATATAGTTCATGGCAATATACTATAACTGCATATTATTCTTATTATACAAAGTCATATAAAACTCAATGGTGCATGTATCTTTCACTTCAATGTGACTTTGGGTAGTAAAATTGTATACAGTGAGAGGAATTCTTAATGAAGTGGCTGCCAAGACTTCTTGAAGAACAGCTGAGGGACTGAGAAAATGAAAAACTACATTATCGCATAATTTACTATACAGGCACAGCTATATAATTATTTTAATCAAGTATTCACAATTATACAACCTACCTCTTATCTGAAAAAAGTAGTTCATTATTTTAATAAAGAGTTTAGGCCTGGGCTTAATGTTGGTGGCAAACTGTAAAAGGGAGAGTTTAATGGCTTTCCAAACCCTATGAATTACTATTTCCAAAGATGCCCCTGTGCTTATCCTAACCTTGTTTGCAGTCACATCGTTAAAGCCCGGAAAATACTGGAATGGCAAATAGTTATTCCTTTGAAAAATCAGGAACTGGCACGTGCTGTACTGAGACTTACAGGAATGTGACAGAGGTGCAAGATTCTGTTGAGGTTTTAAGGATGTGAGAACTACAAGGGAAAGTCAGGCCACTACTTTCTTCAAGGTAAGAAATTACTCTGTACCATGATTGAGTGCATAGTCTCATTTTCCACTGTTATTTTCCAATATCTAATATTGTTTAGT
The DNA here is from genome assembly GCF_032191515.1 of Phaenicophaeus curvirostris. NCBI lineage: Eukaryota > Metazoa > Chordata > Aves > Cuculiformes > Cuculidae > Phaenicophaeus > Phaenicophaeus curvirostris. The sequence goes on along the minus strand of NC_091405.1, from coordinate 3,433,001 downwards.
TATTCTTTTGTAAACTTGAAATATCATAATTCTTGTGACTGATATTATTCACATGTAACCAGAGGAAAACTCGGATTAGGATTTTGAAGAGCAAATGTTAACAGTACCCATGCAGTATATTAACTGCTAATAAAAGTAGGTCTTGCTAAAAGGCCTTTGTAAGGAAAATTTCATCCCAGCACTTTTTCAATATTAGTAAGTAATGAAATTACTTCTATCAATTCAGTGTGCTAAATGGAATTGATTACCGCACCCCTCATGTTAGCACACACAGAGCGTAATATGGATTGGGACTTTGAAAGCTGAGTGAATGCAACATTAAAAATGAGAAGAATTCTTTATAATGAAACCCCAACATTTAAGGCTCAGAATAAAAGCTTAATTTTGGGCATTCTGGTTCAAAATATTTAACAGAATGGAACTGCATTTTGTAAAATGTGTCATCCAAATCTTTTTCACACTTAATTGTATTGTTCCATCTCCTGCAAATTGTATGTGTGAAGTTTCCTCAGGTATTCCTTGTTCTGAATGCACCTTGGTAAGGTTAATGGAAATAAACATGTAATCTAATACAACTACTCAGTTGTCATCTTCCCATGCAATTTCATAGCACCGTGGACCTTGTCGAAATTACATCAGCAGCACAGACATTCCGTTCCAGCATAACTGGTTGTGGGTTTACTCTGTTACTCATGGCATCAGTTAGATAGCTGTTAGGAAGGTGAGAGAACATTTGTAATGCAATAAAAGAAAAATCACTCTTGTTCTAATTACGGGAAGAATAACTTGAGTTAATCCTTTCTGGCCATGCTTGACCAGCCATAGTTTAGGGACTCTTACCAGTTTGCGAGACGGTTTGGCCTGGTGAACCTTACAGGTCTTCTCCACCCTTAATGATTCTATGGTTCTATAATTCTATGAAGAAATTTCAGAAACTCCTTGGAGTGAGAGAAGCTTTCTCACAGGCAGCTACATCCTATTTGATTTTCTGCTTTCAGGACAAGTATCACTGCCACTTTCCATTACAGCTTGTACATTCTCTGGATGGTTCCATCTCTCCTTTCAGATCCCATCCTAGTTTGCTTTATTGCTATTTTTATTTTGTGTATATGCATGTATACACAGAGCGATTCTAATACACTAGGTTGTACAGTTCAGTATTGCCAGTCTCTTTGAAGAGTGTTTCTCTTCCCATATCTGTTATTTGTCCAGATCATTGTTTCTAATTTCAGATCTCATTGTCTTGCTTGTTGACTGAATGCGCTCTGTTCAGATGCTACCAGTACTGTGACTACATAACTCGATGAATCTGTGCTTCAGTGCTCCTGATACCACTAATACATATGTTACCCTCTATCTTTTCTGCATCTTTTATTGGTGTATTTTTCTTTCCTTCTGCTTGATGAACTCTTGCAGTCCATGCTACCAGTTTCAATCTGCTTGGCTTCCTGAGCTCTTTCAGAACTATTTTAACACCTACAGGTTTTGGGAACCGTATGGATATTAAACTTTCTGTTCTGTTTGAAAGTCCTGATTATGTTCACAGTATGCCAAGCCAACAGTTTTCTCCTCCTCTTCACCTTCATTGTTAGTCTCTTAAAATAATAAACAGGGCAGGAATATTCTTTAGGTTTAAAATGATGTTATAATCACGGGTAAAACAAAATTGAGGCACAAAATAATGATCATAATTTTATAAAACAAACTATGCTACACATGAATTAAACATGATATTACCACGCTACTGTTGGACTGCAGTACGCTGAACTTACCCTTTTATATAGGAATTCGTGCTCTGCATCCTGACATAGGAAGTTAATTATAAATCTACAGTACAGTCTTGGTAAGAAACTCCAAATAACTTATTGAATTCAAACTACAAGAGGGATTGAGGTGGGTAGAGTGTGATTATCTACAGTGAAATTTTGCCAGGGTAACTGTTCTAACATTGGAGAATTGCAAAAGATAGGTATGAATTTACTGAGTATCTCAACAGCTTGCAATTTCCTTTGGGAGTCAAATACTCAAGACTGAGCAAGCTTATGGGGCAGACACATTGTGAGAAGCCAGCACAAAGAGCTTCTGTCATAGAAAGTTCCTATGTGAAGTAACGTGTGTTCTGATGTTTAAAGGATATTTCTATAGAGCATTTTAGACTGAAGCTGGTAAAAGTAGCCAGAACAGTCAAGAGTTTGGTAGGAGGTCTGGGTTTGCTGGATGTGTGATACAGGAACATAATCATCTGCCGAAGTTTTACATTCAGTAGAGTGAGTGAGTGTGTGTGTGTGTGTGTGTGTCAAATTGGTGCCCAGTTTGACCCTTGACATCCCTGTGAATTACTGAATACCTTAATAGTCTGAATCTGTATGCATACTTTGGGAATCTATATTTACAGATTTACAGGGGCAAATTTAGACTAGACGTAAGAAAGAATTTCTTCACCACGAGAGCGGTGAGGCACTGGCCCAGGCTGCACAGAGAAGCTGTGTCTACCCCATCCCTGGAGGTGTTCAAGGCCAGGCTGTATGTGGCCTCAGGCAGCCTCATCCACTGGGAGGTGTCTCTGCCCATCACAGTGGAGTTGGAACTAGATGGTCTTTATGGTCCCTTCCAACCCAGGCTCTTTTATGATTCTATACATGTAGGTGTCATTTCCTGAATTATAATCTGTTAGTTGTGTATCTACCATTCTTTAAGTCTTTACATTAGCTATGTTAAGAAAATTGCTCTCTGAAATATTGATATGGAGCACCTGGCATGAGTGCGTAGATTCCTTGATGTGACCTAACATCTGACTGGTCTACTTTCTAGCAATCTGCACATCACAAAGAAAGTGCATAACTGACGAGGTAGTGCACTTGCTGGAGGTGTGGTAAAACCATTCTATGGTATCTGGTAAGACACTCAAAAATGTTGACAGTCCGGTTTCTTGGAAGGCAGTAGATGGCCAAATCTCACTGATCAGCAACAGCATCTGCTGTAACTTCTTCTTTGTTGGCCGTCTTCTTTGTTGGCCTTCTTCTTTCTGGCCATCACTGGCTTTCCAAGATGCTACCACTGCAGCATTACTGATATCAGTAGTAACCAACACATTGACTTCTTGATTAAGTAGCACTGTCTTTAGGAAAACTAAATCTTTATGAATAATTCATGCAAATAATTGATGATGAGTAGAACATATATCTATATTCAGTATAATTTTAAAGGTTTAACTCTGTGGTCTTTATTAAAACATAGGAAAACTACAGCAATAATTTCTATGCAGAAATAGATTTATATTTTGTGAATATTTATTTTGGAGTAGTTTCAAATAGGAGAACAAAAATTGAACCAAAGACTTTAACTTTTCTTTAAAAACCCTGCAAGTGGCAGGCACTTGTAGCTTATTATTCCATTTTAATTGCATATTCAGCCAATAGAGATGTTCAGCCATTCTGTTAAGTAAGATCGACAGCCCTAGCACACCACCACTGGCAACCCCAAGCCACTGCTCATCTGGTTTTCAGAAGGGGGGGATATTACATGAATTAGCATAAGTGCATGCAAAACATGTAACTTAATTTGAAAATAAAATGACACCTTATATACATATAATAAGGATACATATAAATAAATGTGATATAAATATATATATAGTGGAGTATTCCATCTGTTTTGTTTAGATGATGTCTGATTCATAGTACAGTTAGGCAATTAAAGTTATCCAGTGATTCCTTGGAAACAAAATTTATGCACAGTTTATCTTCTGCAACATGAAATTCATTGCGGGGATAAATAATTTAGACTGGTTCTCCCATGTAGTGCATCCATGTTACATCAGAAACAGAAGATTTATTCCCTTACTTTTCCATGCTCACTGCCCAGGAAGGTCCTTCTGCTTGGTTGCTAAGTCAACACAAATCAAACGTAATCATACAAGTTTGTCCTTTATGTTTCATTGCACATGCTTCACCCTATTACCCAGTGTCCTTTTGTTGGTGCTGGGAGCTCTTTATCTTGGCAAGTAAGGTATTTTTTGGTTCTGTACTTGATATTAAAGTCCAAACTAATCACAATGATGCACAGATTTAAGGTCATTCTAGCTTTTAAATGCTAATTGTTCTGCCAGCAGTTCTCATTTACAAGGATTTTAAAGGCCACACGCACATTCTATAGGATTCAATACTGGGACGTTTTCTAAAACCAATTAAGAAATATAACTGGTTTTTAAAAAGAACCATATGCATATTGTCCTAGGATGCTGCTTTTACTGTAAGAAGAGCTATTTAAAAGACATTTTAATGAAGTTCTGAATGTTTCAGATCTGTTTAAGCTTATATAATTTTTTTCTAAATGAATAGTTTAATTTAGCAGAAAAAACCACAGAAACAGTGATTTCCTTTTTAATTCCCCTCCCCACATTTTTCTTCTACCAAAGAAGGTACAAACTAATTAAATGTCTGAAGTGCTTTATTTCTTCCTTTTTTTTGGTTTTACTTAATATGTTTATTAGAAATTGAAAAACGATATTACAGAAAAAAAAACCAAACAAAAAGCCAAACAAATACAGATTTCAAAGTATGTTCAAGCTTTCAGAAACAGACTGTGACAATGAAGATTTTTCTGACTGTGAACACGCAGGATATGATTAAATGTCCTTGGAGATTAAATGTGGTACCTGTTTGGCTGATTTTCAGTCGAGACTCCTGGAAGCATTGTGGAAATCCAGAAATGCTTGTCAAGACCACAATTTTCAGTTAAGATTTTCTAGATGTCTTGTTTTTGTTATTTTTCTGGCGGACATAAATAGAACCCTTAAACGGGATTTAGGGATATACCGATAAAATAACTAACATAAAACCAGGGAGTAGAAAGGGACACCCTTAGTGAGTCCATTCCTGCAGCAAAAAGGAATTGGATTGCCACTGATTTATAAAGAAATATATTTTCATTTACTGAATATCAACAACGTGCTCCCTTTGTTAATGTTAAAAACTATAGTATGTGGTATTTTCGCAGGAAAATTGTAAATGTAAAGAACAAATCTGGAGTCAGCAGCTGGAGAACAAGTCTTAGGAGGAGCGGCTGAGAGAGCTGGGGGTGTTTAGCCTGGAGAAGAGGAGGCTGAGGGGAGACCTCATTGCTCTCTACAACTACCTGAAAGAAGGTTGTGGAGAGGAAGGAGCTGGGCTCTTCTCCCAAGTGACAGGGGACAGGACAAGTGGGAATGGCCTCAAGCTCCGCCAGGTGAGGTTCAGGCTTGACATCAGGAAAAAAATTTTCATGGAAAGGGTCATTGGGCACTGGAACAGGCTGCGCAGGGAGGGGCTTGAGTCACGTTCTCTGGAGGTGTTTAAGGGATGGGTGGATGTGGTGCTGAGGGACATGGTTTAGGGATTGATGGGAATGGTTGGACTTGATGATCCGGTGGGTCTTTTCCAACCTAGTGATTCTGTGAATCTGTGAGAGAGGCCAGTCTTTTCAAGTTGTCAGAGTAGATCTTCTGCGCAGGTTTCCACACATCTGCAAGAAGTGGACAAACAGTTTGACTAGGTGGACACTCTGACCAAGATTGTATAGTGATGATTTAGTTTTCATCTGAACAAGATGCCAAAATTATGCTGGTTCTTGAACTGCTAGCAGTTGCCTCCAGGGTAGTTTACTTCCCCTTCTACTTAAGTCACAAACCTTGAAGTCAGATCCAGTGTTAAAAATGGATGCTTCTTGCAGGCAGAGGGAAAAGAGAGAAAGAGAAACTACCTGGGCCTGAGTCCTGTAGGAGTGTTGGGGATTACAAACCAGAAAGGGAAAATCATAATTCTTTGAGTAAATCATCCTCTGAGATTCTCTTTTCAGTACTGAAAGGGGCCAGAGGAAAGCTGGGGAGGGGCTCTTGATCAGGGAGTGCAGGGACAGGATGAAGGGGAATAGTTTTGAGCTGAAAGAGGGGAGATTGAGATGAGATATTAAGAGGAAATATTTTCTTGTGAAGGTGGTGAGTGCCCAGGTTGCCCAGAGAAGTCATAGCTGCCCCTTCCCTGAAGGTGTTCAAAGCCCGGTTGGATGAGGCTTGGAGCACTCAGGTCCAATGGGAGGTGTCCCTGCCTGTGACAGGGGTCTCGGAACTGGGTATAAGGTTCCTTCCATTTCAAACCATTCTGTGATTCTATGATTTCATGGCTATAGGGAAGATTATTTCATTTCCCAGAATTGAAGGAGTGAGTGGGAGCGAACAGCAGTGGTTAGAGGAAGCTATGAGTATTCTTTTCTCCCTTTGCACGTTGTTACTCATTCACCTTTTGAGATATACACACACACACACACACACACACGAAGGTTGGGCCCAGCTGCTCTGATTCCTAAGGGCATCTGTGAAATGGGTTAATATTTGTTTAGTAATGCAGTCAGAATTATGAAATCTTTTCATTAAAATATATTTGGGGGCAAAATCTCCATCATTCCCCTGTGCATTGTTATAAAGATCCTTGCTCTGCATCAGTGTGTACCCAGCTCAGAAGAGAAACACAGAAAGCTGAACAGCAAGCGTAGTGTGTGCGAAAGATGAGTAAATCACAGGCACAAGTCCAAGAACAGTTTGGAGAAAAGTGCAAAAATGAGCTGGGCAACATCGAGTTGCTTGCCAGGTGGAATGGAACCAGAGAGACTTGTGAAAAACGAGAGAAATGCATTGAAATGAACAAGGTGGATTGAAAGGCTTGTGGAGCTGTATGAGGAGAAATTGCTTTTTTTCTGCTAAATGTTAGCTCTTAGTTTTTCAGTTTTTCATAAATTAAATGTATATATTACAATTGTCCAAACTTTCAGTTTACTAAAATATATTTAACAAATGCACATAATTCTTCAAAGTTTCAGCAAGTTTATTGAAAATATCGTTTGCCCTTTTCACTCGTATCCTACAAAACAGCACGCAGTTGCCTTAGGTGCTTGCAAGACAAATGTAAGTACATTCTGATACTCAATACTGCTATTTTATTCTGCTATGCTGTCATGCTGAATCTGAATCTGTACTGCACTATGCTGTTGCTGTTTAGATACTGCTCTTTTGTGATCAGTGTGTTATGATAGTCCTTTTTAGTTTAATGTAGTTAGAAGTTCAAACTATACGTTACATAGAACTGGTGAGAAAAAGAAGTTCTTCACTATAGCCAAACGCTAAGGTTTAGGGAGGTGGTAAAGCTGTGTTCCTTTCAATCCTGTGGTTTAAAACCAAATGACAGCGTGGCGACTGAATGGATATGGATACCAAAACACTTTAATCACAGATATATGCAATTTTACAAGTGACACAGCTTTACTTTCCCATAGGGGAGATAGCATAGCCCACCTAGAAGCTGGACAGGTTAGCATACCAGTTCCTTATGGGATTTCCCTGTTTGGTAGGAGAGATGATACAATCAAGGGAAGAAACTGGGTGGGTTAGCGTGGTGGATCCAGCTGTACTATGTGTAGTCTTGACTCAGTCCTGGGCTTTTCTGGGTAGTTATCTACCTCCAGAGTACCTAAAAGGTTGAAGAAATGGTCCCAGATCCTGATGCCAGGTCATGAGATTCCCCCATCAGAGTTGTTCAGGTACCCCAGGAGACTGAAGAGACGGTCCCAGCTCCTAGCAGTGGGTCCATTCTTGTGATTCATAGCCATGGTGCAGGGTCATGGGTTGTGGACACCTCCCTCCCCTGCCCTACCCTCGCTATCATATTGCTTTTCTTGTTGCCTTAAGCATCCCTAGTTTATAGAATCGTGTAGGGAATACCTCATTGGTCATTAGTCTGTTCAGACTCTGGTGCCCTTTAACAAGCTGCTGTTGCTGGTGCTCTTAATGGTCTTGTTCTGGACACCACTGTTCATGTTTGCACTTCTCTACAATCGTCAGGTAACTTGTATAGTTCACCTATTTTCTTGAGCACATCAAAACTGTTCTGCAATTTGGGGCAGGTGCTGGATTGTATTTTGTCTACTTCTGCCAAGTTCATGGGCTTATCCTTACATTTATACTGCAACCTCAGAAGTGGTTGAGTCCCAGGTTTGAACACGTTCCTGGGATTCATGAACACACGTGCCTGGCCGCTGCCCACAAAGAGTCTTTGTTTTTCTTCCTCCCCCTCTCTTTGTTATCACCCTGTCCTCCTCCACGTTACCTGCAATATGCACCCACCAGTCATGAGAGTCAATTGCAACTGAACATTGGCTGGAATAGAGATGGAGCTATTATAAATCCTGACATGATCTCTTTCCATTTTCTGCCTGCAGTGTAATGGCACGAGCTTCTGATGTGATGTACTGTGTTCCTGGCCCTCCTAAAATCTCTTGACAAAAGCTGGCTAAAGTGTTTGCACTGGCTTTGTTTCATCCTCTTCCAAACCTGGTTAGAATGAATTAAAGGAGATGGCAGCTTAGATTAATGAGAATGCTACACAGTACAGAAGCTGTACTGGTTCTGCTGCATCACGGTTTAAATCCATTGCACAGATCCAATAGGTCTTAGAGCTTTATTCTTTGCAGTTTTGCTGCACATTATTCTCTTTTAGTTGTGCAAGTGAGCGTAGTGCTGACAAGTCACGAATAGCAGGGTTACTCTTCCTGAGTGAAAATGTCTCCAAAGGTTGGAAGTCCCTGGAGAGTTAAGACCATCTATGAACAGCAAAGCAGTTGTATTTTATGCTAACTTTGACTCATGACTTAGAAGTTAATGAAACCATTCAAGTTGAGTGCTTTAATCTCACAAATTGGTTATCACAGCCTTGTGGCCACTTCTTGTTTTATAATAAAGCATAACACAAAATATCTGTGAAGACTTACAAAATTAAACTGAGGGAAATATGTGCAATTTTGAGCTCATTAGGAGCAATTCCTATTTTCGTCTGTCTCATTAGAGATGTTTTTATGAACTAGGAAAGTACTTCTGAATCTGTGATTTTTAATTTCACTGCCAACTGGTGTGAGCTTTTTGGGATTGTTATTTTCTTTTCATTTATTTCAAAATGTTAAAAGGGAGGAAAAAAAACACACCACAGGAGAAATGAGAAGAAAAGCAAGTCACGAAGAAACAACCGAACTGCATGAACGTGATAAGAAATATTATTTTGTAGTAGAATTGTTTGGTATATAGATCCTGTTTTGGTACTTTGATGACAGCGTATGGAAATAGAGCACACTGGTGATGGACTCGGAAGGTGCAGTTCAGAATTGAGGATGCACAGGTGAAGCACATCATCTCAAAAGAATGACACCTGACTTGACGCTGTTACATCTCTGATTTTTCCCCAAAAAACCCAGATTTCCTTGAGCTTGATATAATTTCAGTGTTACTGTGTCTTTACTGTACAAACTAGACCTGTTTGAACTTTGGTAGTGTTGGCAGTGAACTCTTTACAAGCTTTTTGTTTGAAGAACATGGAGGAAACTTAAGTACTCATTTCATAGGACAGTAGTGACCAACCACAACATGATTCAGACACTGCTATCCATGTTTGCTCCACTGTGTCATTTGTCCTAGCTTTAACCTTTATGTTGAGGTGATTTCTTTACCAAATCAGTCCTTCCTTTTGGTCTGTTGAAGGCCAGGTTGGATGGGGCCTTGAGCAGCCTGATCTAGTGGGAGGTGTCCCTGCCGATGGCAGGAGGGTTGGAACTGAATGATCTTTAAGGTCTCTTCCAACCCAAACCATTGTATGATCTTGTCATTGATCATGATTGCTAATTGCAGACAGTGATGGAGATTTTTGTGATGTGATGCTCTGCAGTTTAAAGAACCACCGCATTGCATCATAAAACAGTTTAAGTCTTAATCTGGATTTCCAGATTTTGATTTTAGTGGGTTTTGTTCGATATTACACATTATTTTTCTTCATTTGTGGCATTTGTTGCTGGCAAAGCACTTCCCTTATAATAACAATTAAAAGTTTTAAAAATCTGAATCTAGCACTCTTCACCTTTTCAAAGTGGTTGGATGTAAGAATTACTTCTATAGAGCCTTCTCACTTGGCAACCAGGTTTTCAGGAGATTCTTTGCATTGACCATGCCTCATACCGGTGTTTTAACATCACCTTACAACCCAGGCTTGCAGAACCTGAATGGGATCGATCTTAGAAATAACTATCCTGGTAGCTGATGCTGTGCATGCACCTGTTTCAAGCATATTCATGTAGGGAGCATGTTCCTACATATTTCCTACAGGATCAAAGGCACAGCATGTGAAATAATAGAACCACAGAATCTTTTGATGGAATAAATGATATCTTTGCTTTATTCTTTTTTAATATGATTTAAAGCCTATGTCAGAATGAAGCCACAAAGACAAGCTTAAGTTTGAATATTTGACTGAACACAATCTGGATGTGAAGATTGGATTGGTTTTTTTAATCATAAATGACTTGGCTTGGAAGGGGCCATTAAAGATTACCTAGTCCAAGGCTCCTGCCATGGACAGGGCCATCTTTCACTGGATAGGTTGTTCAACTTCCCACCCAACCCGACCGTGAACACTTCCAGTGATGTAAATATATTGCTTTGGTGCCACCAATGGAAGTTATGAAACAGTGGTGCTTCCTCGAACGCTGATCAGTAGAAATCTCTTTGAGACAATACTTCAAATACCTTTTCCTCTTTAGCCTTCAGGTTTTCTGCTTAGATTGCCAGCAAGGTTGTCTTTTAGTACTAGTAACAATGATGGTTTCGGTGATGCAGGTGTCTTCAGCTTATGAGCCGAACAAAGGCTGCCAAATTATGTCATGGAGATCATGAAACAACCTTTATGTGTGTCATTGATTTCCAAAAATGCAGCCACATTCCCATGCTATACATTACATAGCAATGCACTACAGGTTTTTTTTTCTTTTTAATTTCTTTCTTTATAATTTGTCATCTCTCTGCGGTAATCGTAGACCAGAAAACACTGAAAAACCAGGTGGCAACTCCTTTGTAAATGTCAGCTTTTTCATAGTAACAAACTATCGATTTCTGTTGTCACAAATGTCTTCACAGTAAATCTGTCTCTTAATGTTTTGCTGTAATTTGCCTATGAGCTGCAGCGAGGCCTCGCACCAGAGGTGTCTGCAGTGGACTGTGTGTTGTATCTTAAAACACTGCAGGAAAGATGCATATGGTGGTTAGACAAGACTTAAAAGAAATTGAACTCCCCTCCCCATTGAAACTCCTTGAGCTTCTTAAACTATTTTTGAGATCTTGCCATACAGCATAGACTAAAATCCTGGTTTTTTTTTCAAGATACATAGATAGACATCTGTCATGCACTGCAACCCAGTTTGGTGTTATGTACTGAGAAAATGAACTCAATAACAATATAATCTTACTTTGCAGTATAACTGAATTGCAGAAAACATTTTTGGAAGTACGTAGATTTAGGGATCAAATAAAATTTAAGTGTCCTGATACGCAGGAGTTTATGAAAGCACAACTTCTTTGTTGAGAAGCATTTTTCCCTTTTATTGATTCATGTAAAACTCGCCTTTCATTTTAACTGTAGTTCATTTCAGCTTTCATTTTCTTTAGAACAGGAGTTTGATTTTAATTTTTTTTCCGCATATCCTTTGTTGGGATTATTGTTTAATTAAAAATAACCCTGTAATTAATTTAATAGACATTTAATTTACTTTCTATAAATTTAATTGTGATTTTTTTTTTAATTGGAAAAATGTATGTTCTGTCTAAAAATGTGACAATCTGGTTAGGTATTAGAATATGTGATCCAGGGGCTCCTGAGGGAATGGAAGTCATCGCACTGCTAGAAAGCTCTGACCTAGCTGCCATTGCTGAAGCTTGGTGGGATGAATCCGTCCCCAGTAGGGATGGATGAGGAAGAAGGGGTGGAGATGTTGCCCTCTACATCAAGAATTGAGTGCGAGGAGCTCTCTGTGAAGAACAGCCACGAGCAGGTTAAAAGCTTATGGGTAAGAATCAGAGACCAAGGCAATGAAGGGAACCTTATTGTAGGCAAAACCTTATAGCAGCCTTTCAGTACTTTCAGGGGGCTTATGAGAAAGATGGAGAAAGACATTTTAGCAAGGCCTGTTGTGATATGACAAGGGGGAATGATTCTAAACTAAAAGAGGGGAGATTTAGGCTAGATAAAAGGAAGAAATTTCTTGCAGTGAGGGTGATGAGGCTTTGGCACAGGTGGCCCAGAGAGGAGGGAGGCCCCATCCCTGGCAACATTCGAGGTTATGTTTGATGGGGCTCTCAGCAACCTAATCTGATTAAAGATGTCCCTAGTCACCACGGGGGGGAGGACTACATAATCTTTAAAGGTTCCTTCCAACCCAAACTACTGTATGATTTTTAAAACTTAATCACTGCAGCATCCTTCTTGCATTTACTCAGCAAGGCGTGAATGGATTCTAACTGCCTTAAAGGGCAGCTGGGACAGACACGTGGGTCAGTGAGTTTCTTGGCTTTCCACAGGACAGCTTTATTTGTATGTAGACATAAGGTTTTAATAGCTTTAAATATTTTTATTAGCATAATTGTTGAGTTCGATCGCAAACTTCTGTATCTCTATATACACACATCTTGTACTCACTATGACTGACCATCCCAGATCAAAGATTATGTTATATGATAGAAGCTATAATATTCTTTTTACAATACAAGTGTTAAATAGAAATCTTATAGAAATGTTTCTGTCCCCAGGCAGACAGCAATGAATGTGCACATGTTGTGGTGATCAGGGTGCTGGCTTGGGCTGATGCAGAATATTTTCCCCTTACTTCTCAGCCTGACAGCTATCTGGAGGGCAACGGGCCACCAGTAAGGAGGGAGGCCACTGCTTGCAGCTGTTCCTATGGAAATTAAGGCCATCCCGGAGCTGCTGACAAAGCGGGGTCTGTTTGCTGGGAGGTGCAGACAGGGGAGGGAGGTGACCCAGCAGAGGTGACCCAGCCTGGCCAACAAGGTATTCCAGGCCATACAGGTCACACTCAGATTAAAGCTTAACGATCACGAGGGTCACTCCTTCTCCTCTTCTGTGGCTGACATTCAGGGAGGACCTGGCCTGTCTCTCTGCCCCTGAACTCATCTGCCTATTCCTGACTCCAGCTCCTGCCTGCTGGTGAGCCCAGTCTGGGACCATTTCCTGTGCTTGCCCTGCAGCGTCGGTGGTGGCACGTGGTTGTTAAGGAGTTGGAATGGGTTTTCTTTACTTGTATATATTTTACTATTCTCTTACAAATATTATCTTCCTTTTGTTATTGTTGTTTCACTAAAGCTGTACTAGTGTCAGTCCCCAAGCCACAAACCTCTCTCTCATTTCCCTTTTCCCTTTCCCGTGGGAGGAATTGACATAAGAGCTGCTCAGTTTAGCTACTGACCTGACCAGAGGTGGCTAAACTGGGATGGTCTGGAAAGGGCTTGGAGTGTGATTATCTAGTTAAACTTCATCAAACAGAACCAGTCTAATCACAGGCCTTTCTGTTAATGTGTCATCTTTTATCTGAAGTAGATTGAGTTACAGTGTAATGGCAACTAATTGTGTTGATCCCTCTGTGAATACTGTAGAGTATGTTTTAATTCCTTCATCTGATGCAGCTTCAAGGAAAGGAGAATACCTAGATCTGTGTTAGCCAATAGTGGTTTTGTTTTTTGTTTTTTTTTCCTGTGAACCTGTACTGGGGTTTAAGCACTCTCATGGCAGGTCGAATCCCATTACCTTAGTTCATGGTATGCTGAAAGTTTGCACAAAGCACTACGTGTTTTACATGATTTCTGCTGGTGAGCAATGACTCATTAACTCTGGTAACTCGAGCACTTGTGATACTCTAAACAACATTTTAGATTAGTCTTAGATTTTACATTTTAAAGAAAGATCCACTTGTGGCTGTTTAAATCATAGGTAGCAATCAATGTGTATCGTACTTTTAATGAGGAACATACTGAAGAAGTAAATTAAATTTTTGAACCATCATCAACATTCCAGTAGATAACAAAGGATAATGTCAGACTGAGCACTCCATAGACAACTGAAGGCATTAATAAAGAACATAAAGTAGAATGACTTGCATTCATGTTAGTATAATTAAATATAAAAACAGTTCAAGTTGTGAGTGCTCTTTGAATTGCTGAGAGCAGCTGAGACCCAAACACTTAGCAATAAAAGAGCTGAAATAAACTTTGCTATGTTTTCTTATTGTAACTTAGCATTGTCGTCAACTTGTTTTTCTTGACTAAATGTAAACATTGGCACAGAAAATCTAAATATTTCTGTTAATGGAAGAGGTGATGGCCTCTGGATAAGCTTCTCTGTTCTACTTGTGGGTTTGTCTCTATCATACTTTTCTATCATCTTTTCTTTTCAGGCTGAAGAGAACTAGGCAGTTGAATTATTTCTTATACAAAACCAGATTGTCTGCTCTGTTTCATCTTTGCAGAGACTTCTCAATGTCTGTTACCTTTTCTGGATGTGGGACCAGAACTACACCCTGAACATAAATGCACCATGGGTTTATACTGACATAGCATTCTGTTTGTTTTGTTGTATTCCCTTCCTCCAGTGATTTCATATACTGAATGTGTTGTTTTGACGGATACAGAACATTAACTGGCAGTTCCACAGGCTGACCTACCCCATATCGTGCTCCTGTAAATGAACTCACGACTCTGTTAGTGCATGTAGGTAAAATTTGTCACTGGGATCATTTTATCCCAATGCGAGTTGTCTTCTCTCTTATTTTGGTACGGTGAGTTTTTTTATTTTTTTTTGCTTTGGTTAGTTTTTTGTTTTAAACTGCATTGAAAAGATAAGCCAGAATTGTTTGAGACATTCATGAGGCTCACCAGAACTTCCTTTACAAAAGCATTCATTATTTTCTGGTAGCATGAATCAGGATTAACTGTTGGCATCGTTAAGGTCTTTGTGCATACCGGAAATCATTTATTTGTACCTTCAGTTGTCCATCCCTTGAAGGCTCATTTGCAGCCCTTGTATAAGGTGTAGCCTTGAATTTTGTGTCACGGAAATACTTTCGAACCGTGACTCTGTAGCATGTGTGTGTGCTTTGTGGAAGTGAAACAACACAAGAGACAGGAATAATTTTATGAAAATAACACACTTCACAGCAGAAACAATACATGTAGAAACTTGAAAGTTGCTTTTACTGTAGTATAGAGGGGTCTTTGACTTCAGTGCACACAGTACTTTCCTGTGTTTTAATGTGTTGTGGTTTTGCTTTCTAGTTTTCCTTCCTTTTTTATCATTATGTTCATACAGTCAATGCAGTAAAGAGTGGTAAAGTTGCACTGAAGAACAGGGAGGGAGGAATGAGATATGATCTTAAGAAAAAAAGTAGAGAACAAAGTGTATTGGTAACTTTATCTTGTATGTGCTACAGGAAGTCATCCCAACTATGTATTTGCCCAAGGAGCCCTTGGCACTAGCCTGGGGATGCACCCAATCACATTTATTATGCCATATATCACAAGGCAAAGTCTTCAAAATTCTTCAGAATCTTGTGAAAGGGTTTATAGTGTAGCATCCCATTTTGAATTTTAAGAATACCGTTGTCTGTCAAGGGAAGGATTTATTCCACCAAAGTGGCACTTCATTGAATTTAGGCTATAAAAGTTGGGATCCTAAACTGTTGTAAAGATAGTGTCTAATCTTGGAGGCATTGCAGTGGTGTGTGCGTGTCTTTTTGTACTAGAGCTCTGATATATTGGAACATCTTGACTTTGACAGACTTGACAAGATTGGGATTTATCCTCCATATCCCCTGGGATCCGAAAACTGGGCACTGCTTACCATAATGCCTAAGCAAGTACCTTTGTCCCTTAAGAAATAGGAGGCTTTGCTAGTAGTTGGCTTAAAGCAGAAAACCATGCTCAGTTCTGCATGTGAAAGAGCTAGTGCTTCATTGTAATTTAGAGGAGCTGGGTCCAAATGACAAACTGAGTGGTACAAGCAGTTAGTTGGTAAAGAAGAAGTAATGGCAAATGATTTGCTCTTAATTTATTCAGCATATTTCTAGCTTCTGTGAAGGGACTGCGTTAAAATGCCTCCTGAATTTCCAGTTAGGGCTGAAAGCTGACAATATTAGCCTTTTTAGATACCACCTCCTGGCTGTATGAAAATCTTGGTGAAGTCCTCCTTTTAATTAGAAAGAGGGGAGTTATGCTGAAAAAATACTGATCTCAGGCAAGATTTGATGTTTCTTTGCACACACGCACACACAGAGATTATATTTGTATCATAATAGGCAACCGTGTAAGTACAGTGATGTGCAATTGATGTCTTTTCATCCTTGTTCTTGATCATTAATCAGGGATTTTAGCTGTTACTGAAATAAGAATAAATTAAATCATAAGACTAAATTGCTTAAAAATAGAATAAAAAAAAACAACCTGTAGCTTTGGCATTTGTACCCTGGTCAGCGTAGGTCATTAGAGATGCCAAATCTTTTAAAGTGTATAATGGGCTTTAGTGTTCTCATTATCAGAGTTGCAGTTGTTAGAGTAATATGAAATCTAGGCAAAGGATTTCTACTTTTTCACAGACATTACATCCCTGAACCTAAGCAGCCGTTTTATTGCCGTGCCACTGCAGTCCTAGTTCCCAAATTGCCTCTGTTTCGGTTGCTGTTGTTTACACACTCATGGGGGATTTTTTTTATTGCTGGAAATTATGTGAAGCTTCTTTGATTTTTAGATATAATTATGGGCAAGATGTTTTTGAGACACGGAAGGATTTTTCTTAGTGCAAATAAATGGAAGTCATTACATGGGTATCTGAACCTTAGACGCAATATCTAACCACATTCAAATTACATGTACAAATCCCTGTTGGTCTGGTCTACTCTGTGAGCAATGGTTATGCTCCTGTAAGTACCTAGTGATATCTCATAAGCATTGTTAGACTGAGATTCTAACAAGGTTAGCCTCTGCTCTTAATGGGCACTGCACCAGAGTTTAGTATGGATTTGCATCTTTGATTAAAGTGCCAATCTGCCCGTGTATGTGTCTATTTAGCCACTATAGAATAAATGATGGAAGTTCAAAATATATCTTACCAGAGATGAGGAATCAGTAAAATGGCAGGGATTCTATATTAGAATTTTCTTTTATTGCTATCGATTACCCAATAGCTGGTTTTAGTCTAAATAGGACAACAGGATTATTTTTTTTAAAAGCAGTTGGGCACCTAGAAGCTCAGAAGTATGCCTGAAGCTCAGTTTCCAGTAGCATGAAGAGCTGATCACAAGCAGGACCTGCAGATACTGTCATAGTGTATGTAAATTATAGAATGTGAAACATGGATAGAAGAAAAAATTAAAACAATTATGAAGGTCTTGCAGAGAAAAAGCAGCAGACTTCTGTGGTCTGTGGATCCTCTTATGAAATCTCAAACTTCTTAAAACAGTGAAAGGCCTTTTGAATACCGTTATTTGACTTTGTGATTTGTGTTAGAGCTGAGCTGGTGTTTTGTTCAGTTTTTCTCTCTGTTGAGGCAGGCTGTGTGAGTCTAAAGTAGAGGTTTTCTTTAGTTTGTATTTGGAGGAAAAAGCCTATATTGAAAATGGCTGTTAGAATGTATGAGTGTGTTCAAACAAAGAAAGTATCATTTATTTCTGTTGTGTTCTCGTGAGTCGTTAGCTGGATTAGCTACTGTGCTTTTGTTGGGGAAGAACATGCTAAATATTAACAATTTAATGGAAGGGAAAGGAAGAAATAAACAGGCTCTGAAAGCAGTGAAACAGTGGTCAGCTACCAATCCATCCCTGAAGAGGTAAAGAACCCCAAATTTTAAATTAAAACAATTCTAGAGGTGCTGATTGATTGCTCCTCAGTGCATCCACTGGTATCACTTGCTGGGACAGTAGAACTCTATAGGAACACCACTTGCACCATTTAATCAAACAGGGATTTTCAGCAGTGAGCAAAATTCCAGATCTCTTGTTCTGCCTCAGAGGGCAAAGATGTTTTCCAGTAAAAGTGACACTTCTAAACAATTATCTTCTTGTTATTTTTGAGCTGACTTGCGCTAAAACCTTCAAAGCATTGTCTGCTCCAGAGTCAGATGTTTTCATTAGAATAATAGGTGACACTTTGACATACTTGCATTATGGTTACTCACATCTCGAGTCTGTTTCCTTCCCTCAGGTCAGCTTAGGGGTGGGGAGGAAAGACAGGAGTTGATGAATATTCCTTACTCATAACCTTTGTAGTTTTCTTCCTCCTTTCTCTCCTGCCCTCACTTATCTTCATCACCCATGTCTACTGAAGGGCGTCAGAAGACGGAAAGAAGAAAGAAGCAGTAGAAATATCTCTTTAATTGCATTCTGAAATTCTTTCTGAACACAGTTACTGCGTGCCATTCTTTTCTGACACCCTGATGAATTTCCAGCTGAATTGATTGTAAGAGTCATGAAAATGGGTGATAATAAAATCTTGGGAAATTAGACTCCAAGTGGAGTTGTCCTAAGGAGCATTTGGAGTGGGTAGATTTGTTGACAGATGTGGGAATGGCATCTGAAGGGCTGACACATGGATAGAGTATTCTGACAGCATCAGTAAAGACTTTGCTTTTGGAACCAAGTTTATAAATGCTACCTTCCAACAGAGAAGCAAGGTCAGAATGTATGTAGCAACAGAGAATAAGACAATATATGCAGTGCTCACCACTAAAAAGGCTGAATTTTTTTTATTTATACTTGATGATTTATCCGTACCGAGAGAGAGATAAGCAGGGAAAAAGGAAAAATAAGTACGATGGAGGAAAATGCAAAATTAAAGTTACGCAAATTAAACAAAGGTTAATAATGCTGAACTAAGCATAAAAATTGTTATAGCGACAGAGATACAGATAAATTAATTTGTGGCTTCACTGGAATTCTGATGGAATTACATGTAAGAATAATTTTCCCCAGGAAAAGAATTAAAGCTGAAGCTCTCGCAAATGAAAAGAAATAAACAAAAGTAGCATCTGACACTGAGAAAGTAAGTCTAGTTAAGACATGGGTGTTTACATTAGTGACAGCCAAATCTGTAAAATATGGCAATCATGACACTGATGATTTGCATGGTTAATATTAGCAATTATTTGTATTTAAACTGCCTTCCATCTACAGATCTCTATTTGCAGTCATAAATTATTAGGCCTCGCTTGCAGTGCACTTGCCTAGACTTGAAAGCACCAGCCATTCCTGGTTTACTTATAACATTAATGATTCTTCTTTGGTTTAAGACAATTTCCTAACTGGTTTCAAGATAAATCTTTGATGTAAAACACTAAGAAATTCACAAACTGCAAATTAAAATGATCTAGCCCCACTGGTGGGGAAAAACCCACTCCAATGTAATTGTCTAAATAATATAGTTACCATTGCAGGATTAAGCAGCTAAGTGGTTATATCATACACGTTGGTTACTTGTGATAGATTCACTTTCCTAACTCTTCCATAGCTACTGCTTGTGAGTAAAAAGGCCATCAGTGATACAGAAAATTCTATCCCTCAAGCAACACATTAGGTATGTTTCTAAGTGGTCTTCAGTGAGAGAACAAACTGGTTTGCTGCAACCATGTGCCTTTGGCATCTTGCAACTGGACCGTTCAGATCTTCTAAGCCTTTTAAAATGGTGAGGGCTCCTCCAGGCTGGATTTCTATTTTATCATTTGGCATCAATGAAAGCCAGTAAGAGAAAGTTTATTTCTATACAAAAAAGGCTTTTAGCTCCAAGATAAGCAGTAGGGAGAATGACTCAGCCAGTGACTCACAGTATTTGTACTCCCTGTTTATGTGGAGCACTGCATACTGTTTATGAGATGCTGTGCTCTTTTTAATAAATCTTTTGACTCTTATTTTCCAATGCTTACTATTAGAAGTAGATAATGTAGGAAAAAATTCTGTTTGTAACTTTCCTGAAACTTTAAGGGCATGTGGGCTTAGCTCAGTAAATTGTCAGGAGTGGGGGAACAGGTCCTTGTAAGTGGTTTAGGCTTAAGGGAGTGCAGGGATCTTTTCCAAGAAGACAGCCACTGTATTCCACACACAAGGGTGCTCAGGGAACTGTTGTAGAAAACAGATCATGGCTGGGAAGACAAAGTCTGACCATATCGTCTTGGAACCTGAAGCTACAAGCCCCTTTTCAGGATTGCTCGCTGTGTAACACTAGAAATGCTCTTGTAAAAACAGCTGGGTTGAAAGGATCCAGGAGAGCAGAGAATGGGTGGCTTTACCAGTGAGATTAGCTTACGCTGATTTGAAAGGGTCTGAATCTTCAACTGTCATTTCTGTGTGTTATTTAATTATCAGTAATTGATAATTTATTTCATTGGTGTTTGTTACTTTAAGCTTTGTGATAAGAACCTCCCCTTAGCTACCTGCCCAGATAAAGGTAGTTTTCTCCAAGTTCATCTTACAGACCTGAAACGCCACGTGGGAAGAGAAAAAGATAGATGTTTATTGTTATCTTACACTACAGAGCATGAAGGGTAATAGCAGAATCTAAAGGTGCTCACAGAGGTACAGGGATCTTAGGTGTGAGAATATAAAGCCGTTGCTGGAAATCTGAGACTGTTTGCTGTGTGGCAAATTAACTCTGCATCCCTGATCTTGTGAGTTTAAATAAATTCACCCAGTAGCTGCAGACAGCTTTCTGGGGCAGAATTTTCCTGGAGTTGCTGATACACAATTTCCCAGGAATTTAAAGTCACTGTACTATTTAGACTCAAATGGATGCAATCTTTAAACCACTGAGGCAAAATTATAACAGGATTTGGTGCTGAAATTTGATTCAATATTTAAGAAGAAAAATGCATAAGAAATTATTGATGGACTGTTAAAAAGTAATCAAATTTGTATCATTGCCAGCTATGCTTAAGCCTTAATTGATCTACAGGATAAACCTCAAGCTCTGTCAGGAAGAGTTCATTTATAATGTATTAGATATTACACTTGTTTTATGAGAAAAGCTGGGGAACAAGAAGTAGAAAAACATCTCTGTCAGTAATATTTACAACCCAAAACAGATTTGAAACTGAAAAACAAATTAAGAATGCCTCTTGATTTGAAAGTTATCTGAAAATAAAGCAGATTTTCAGTCAGTGGAGGGCAGCCTCTCAAACTCTGTCTAGAGTCAGTCTAGAGCACTTTATTTTAAATGACAGATAATCCGTCTTTCTTTGGTTTTGCCTACAAAATATTCGCACTTTTTCTTCTCATTTTACGTGTATTATGAATCAGTGTGAGATGTTACTGTCAGTCACAGAGACTCAATCTTACTTTCTTTCTCATTATATTTAAAGGGAATTTGAAGTACTCAGGAATGGCAGGCCTAAGGTGTTATTTTCAAAAGCACATAAATGATAAATAATTAATGTTCCTTGACTCTATTTAAAAAAAATAATCAGGAATTTAGGTGCATTCTGAAAAGTTACAAAAAATGGTTTTGTTCTTTTTCATGCAGTGGACCAGCGGTGTGGACAGTGCCATTGGAGAATTAGACAATAATACTGGGATTATAATGTCAGGTTCCTAATTATCCATTAATTTTATTATAGTTTGCCTAAAGCAAAAAATACTGGGTAGAACATCAGAGCAGAGTTTCCCCCAGTATTTCTGTGGTATGTTGATAAGTAAAAATTTAATTTTCCAGTGCAAATAAGTGTGAAATTAACTACATATGAAACACTTTTTCTACAGCAGAAGTATCTTTATTGACTACTTTAAAGTTTACTCAGCAATCTGTTTGAAAAGTCACTTTGGTTAGGTGCTTACAGAACATACAGTGCAGAGGATTAATCCAGTTTGTAGCTGGTTTCCAAAGAAATGCTTCATAAAAAGAATTTCATGCAATATGCTATTAGAGCTTCATTTACATTAATAAGACTCTGTTCTCAAACTATTAAGCTACCTTCAAGATAAAAAAAAGGAGGGGTGCTGACTGTATTCTGTGTGTACAAGCACAGCGATTAG
Source organism: Phaenicophaeus curvirostris (assembly GCF_032191515.1). NCBI lineage: Eukaryota > Metazoa > Chordata > Aves > Cuculiformes > Cuculidae > Phaenicophaeus > Phaenicophaeus curvirostris. The sequence goes on along the minus strand of NC_091405.1, from coordinate 3,411,083 downwards.
TTCCTGCTGCTCTTGTACCCTCCTGAGCCCAGTGTACGTGAGAGAGAACATTGTTTTTCTCACAGCTGAAGAGATCTCCTGTCATCTTGCTGCTGTGAAGTTCCTCTCAAACAAAATTGTAAAAGCCTAGAGAGAGAAGCCCAGGATTTGGTTTGCTGCAGTTGTATTGCGGTGGCAGTAGATGCTGTGGAAATCAGCTCAGGGTCTCAGAGAACCAAACTGAATGGAATGAATTCCATGCTGCAAAGGGATGGGAGTAATTCTGAGTGTGTATGCTAATGCTACACGAATTATCCATCCAGAGCCTGATAATACCATAGCTGGGAGTGGTTCTTGCCATGGGTAAAGAAGCACATGGAACTTACCCATAAGGATTGAGCCATAAATGAATTTAGCACTTTAGACACCAGTTATTACATCTCTGCCATTAGGAATATAGTTGGTACCATACTAGGTTAGAACAGTGTTCATATTTGTGCTACCTGCTCTCCCTGGATCTTTAAAATGGTGAAGGGAAAGCACAAGAATGATGACCTGGTATTTTACCATGAGAGTGGGGAGGCCTTGGCCCAGGTTACCCAGGGAAGCTGTGGTTGCTCCATCCCTGGAGGTGTTCAAGGCCAGGTTGGATGGGGCTTGGAGCCCCTGATCCAGTGAGAGGTGTCTCTGCCCATTGCAGGGGTGTGGAACTGGGTGGGCTCTAAGGTCCCTTCCAATCCAAACTATTCTATGATTCTATGAAGAAGATAGAACTCCAGTTTTTTTTACTGCTAGAAAAACGAATGGATAACAGGCATCAATCTGCTTTTCAATAGATTAGTCCAGTGTATTTTGTGAGGAATAGTTTGGGGCAGAGGAGCAAGTAAAGGCTTTTTAGAACTATATCATGTTACCAGATTTTTGCAACCCATGCATAATTTTGGGGGAGAACCCTTCAAAGCAAGACTGATACAGAAAACATTGGCTTCATCTCATTAGCAACTGTTAATCTAGATTTATGATCAGCTCATTGCAATTTCCTTTGACTGTGGTGTAGTTTTTGACTGTACAGTGTTGTGATGTATGGTCTCTTCCTCAGACTTGTGGAACAAAACCAAAACGAACCCAAAATCAAATAACAATATCTACTTCAGTAGATGATCCAAGACATTTATCTGGCTATCACAGTTAAATTGGGATGAAACCTGTCTTAAGTTCTTGCCCAGGAAAACAAAGTGTTCAGCTAGAAAGGAGTGAACTGTAAAGATCATTATTTATTACTGCACAGATTACTGGGTTTTATTCAGCTAACAGGCACAAAATTATTTCTTTAAATTATTATATTTAATCAATTTTAATAATAACTTTTATGATTTAGAGGGGGGGACAAAACTGCTGGTAGTAGATTAATCTAGCAGAAATTCATATAAGCTCCAATGGATTTTTGAATTAATATACATGTTTTAAATATTTACTTTCTGAAAAATGTGATAGTTTCCTTCTTAATTTCACACATTCACTGCAAGAAATTAGCTAGGAATGTATTGGTGTGATGTAAAAATGCTGAGTGAGAATACTTTACCTGTTTTCTGTTAGAGGTCAGACAGGCTGATACTTGTCTCTTACTCGTTTCAAAACCTGTTACTTTTTGAATAGGTATTGGTTTGTCTATTTTTCTACTGATCTACTAGCTGTGGCTTTTCAGCAGTGCTTCATGACATGAGAGAAAAAGGTCTGTACATGTTTATATGCAGATAGTTAATAGATAAATTGCCAGCAACAGATGCCAAGAAATGTGCTGACTTCTCTGAGTTTTGCAAGATCAATACACTTGTTAATCTGCACTGGTAATAGCTTCTTGTCTGGGGCTTCTAACACTTTTGGCTTCAGGGAGTTAAAATTTGTCGGTTTCTCTCTTTGCTAATGACAGGCTGCCGTACATTGCTAGCACTTTGCTAGTATGAGGACAAGCTGAGAGTTGGGGTTGTTGAGCCTGGAGAAGCGAAGGGTCCAAGGAGGTCTTCTAGTGACCTTGCAGTACCTGAAAGGGCTACAAGAAAGCTGGGGAGGGGCTGTTCACAAAGGCTTGAGGTGATAGGACAAGGGGCAAAGGTATAAACTGGAGAGGGGAAGATTTAGACTAGACATAAGGAAGAATTTCTTCACAATGGGGGTGGTGAGGCCCTGGAACAGTTTGCTCAGGGAAGCTGCGGCTGCCCCATCCCTGGAGGTGTTCAAGGCCAGGTTGGATGGGCCTTGGGCAGCCTGATCCAGTGGGAGGTGTTGCTGCCCACGGCAGGGGGGTTGGAACTGGATGATCTTTATGGTCTCTTCCAACCCAAACTATTCTATGATTCTGTGATTCACTGCGCAACTGTTGGGCTTGGTTTAGTTCGCATCATGTTGGGAGCCTGTGACCCACAGGTGAGACTGCAAAAAAATTCGATCTCATTCTCAAAATGTAAGTAAAAATGTTTGTGATTTTAGAGTTACAAGGAAAAAAGTACCAACTTCGAAAAGAGAGCTGAACTAATTTTTACTCGTGGAACAATGAAAGTGAATGTGTGGCTGTGCTCATTATTGCAGCGTTCAACTTGTGGCCTTGTAACTGATAGAGCTAGTTATTTGATTAATGTATTAATGTGTGAATTGCTGTATTTAACCAACACAGAGATGGAATAGCAATTGACCCCGTATTTCTCTATTATGCAACTGAGTTAGTGGAAATGGTCATAATTCTTAATAAACCCCCAACATGACAGGTTGCAGCCACTATACATCTTCACTCTCTGCAACCACTAGGTTTAAACTTGAGTAGGTGACACAACATTTTTCATCTTTATATACATATTTGTGGTAGTTTCTCATGCGTATTATGGTGTCGTGGACTTGTTAAGGTGCATCTGGAGGATTAGAATTGAGGAAAAAATAATATTCTATTAAATTTTGGTCAGTCTGGCACTTAGTGTATAGCAAAGTGTACATAGTACCGACCAACAGTATCTGCTGTAAACCTGGTTTCCTGTTTTCTAAGAAAGTTCTCTGAGGCTGAAAACCACCTTTCTGTTAGAAGCTGAATACCTTCCCCAGTTGGTGCCAAATAAAAATCAAAATCTTAAATAAAATAAGTAAAACTATTGACACAGACCTTGTGGGTCACTCAAAGTGTACTTCATTTAGCTGTTCCTCAAGGGTCTGTTTTGGAAATTGACTTTCTTCCTTTGGTTGAAGTCAAACGTGGATGCTTGTTTCCATTTTGAATGCAGAAGTAATTATGATTCAACTTTAAAAACTGCATTTGAACAATGTCAGAATGGGGCTTCCAAGCAACTTCAACTTTTCCCTTTCATAATTGTTTAATTTAGGAGAGTTATTAAAACAGAATTTGTCCTGGAAAAAGATGATTTCAGAAATTGTAAACATCCAGTGAAAATTTTTCATTGTTTGTTTCAAAATCTTATGCTGATGAGACCTGAACCAATTTAAAAAGGATTTAGTTCCTGTTAGCATTTTTATCACATAAGGCCGTACAAATAGGAGAATGTTGATAACGCTGTGTTGTAGATGTACAGTGAGAGGAGTTGAAGGTATGTGCTTGTATTGAATTGTGGCAGTCCTTAGTTTGCTATGAAGGCCAACCTTCCAGATAATAGGTTGCAGATTTTTAGAGGCAGAGCTTTAAGGGACATCTTGTTTGTGCTGCATTTATTTACACATGATGGAGTACATCCTTTGGGAAAAACTCAAACAACCCTCTATTAGAATTAGCTAAACTGTCCATATTGACATTGCTATGCTTCAGTATTCCTACAGGAGACTCTTCCAAAGGAGTGTTGGTCTCTCCTAGTGAATAATGATTTGGCTTGGCCTTTATGTGTTTTTTTAATTGGTTTTGTAGGTTTTTTTTTCCTGTGTGTTGACATAGCCTCCAATTTCCATCACATATGATGACATAGGCATTCTCTCTAAATATGCATAACCTGAGGATTGCACTGTACTACGGCAGCTTATTCCTAGTTATTTGGTTACTATTTTCTGAGGAGGTATAACTGTATTTGAATTTATTAACTCTATATTTTGGAAACTATCGTACTGTCAGTTAATATTTACAAAGCATTTTATTCTATTTTAGGAACACTTTGGGTTTCAGCTTGGTTAAAGATTTCTTTGCACTAAGGGATGTCTCAAAGCTGGAACAGTGACAATCAGAGGAATGTGGAGCTGGTGGTAAAAATACAGATAGTTAGCATTCAACAACCAAGTTTCAGCTTGATCATTTGTCCACCTACTTTTGTTTGGCACACAAATGATCCTGAAGGTGGCTAATAGAGAACTGAGCCTGCATTAACAGCCATTTGGAAGTCTTTCAACTCTTTAAAAGTAGTCATCAGCCATTATAGGTTGACAGTTTTTCATTGTGCATGGGGTCTCCCCAGACCTTCTCTGTACCTGACAAATATTAGTACGAGTCAGGTGTGTGGTTGTGCATCTGCTTGACAAAGCACACTCTGACTTAAGTTTTTTCTAATGTATTTTTTATTTTCCCTTTCGCAACTAATCTCTGAAATGCCCACATGGCATTTACTGTGTTATTTATCTATTTACTATGGAACATCAGCTGTTTGGCCGGCTGTGTTTGTCATGTGCATCTTACAATATTTTTTCTTATTCTTTTGCTGCAATCAAGAAGGAGCTTAGAGAAGCCACTGCACCTGCGAACCTCCCTTTGAGGTGCAGCCAGTTAGGAAATCCTACCTGGTTAGCTGCTTGGCGATGCTGGAAGTGTAAACAGGAGAATTTCTCTCTTTGAGCTGAGCAAACTGTCACCTCAGGCAGCCTGCCTAGGAATCTGTAGAATTTAAATTTTCTTTCTTCAAAGGTTGTATCCATCTCTGGCTGTGAAGGCATTAATCGGTTGCCTTTACAGATCTTGCAGGTTCCCCAGGTTCACAGGAGAGCTCCTGAGCAAGGGTCTTCCTTACTGTGTGCAGAAGTAGCCCAACTTCCTTAAAATAAAGAGTATTGTTAATTTAGTATAGTCTTCTCTCACTATCACACTCCCTTTTGCCTTTTTCCACAACTGAATTTCCTGGGTATTGGTATTTAGTTGTGTACACTATGTTTTAACATGCAATAAATATTGAAATCTTAAAAATGCAGCAGAAAAAAAATATTCATTATATTAGGGCTATCTTTTCCTGAGAGGTTTGACTTCCACCTCCAGCCCTTGCATGCAGACAGACATTAAGCTTTGTGGAGTGTACTGGTTTTGTTTCACTCTATCTAGGAGGTGAATCCTGTAAAACTCCTGCAACAATTTACATTTGAGCCTGTGTGACAGAAAGCACCACAGCAATTCTGAAACATCTCAACCTTGTAAGCATTTTCAGTGCCTAAATTACAATACTTTGGTTCATAAACTGCTTTAATTCTGTATCATTTGGCTTTGTTTTAAGTCGTTTGCTATTTTAGTCTACAAATCCAAATGTTAAAGGTAATTGTTATGTGTAGGACAGCACCCCCTAGACCTGTGCACTGAAGGGATTTGCTGTGGGTGACCATTTGCTGTGCATGAGCCAGGAGCTAGAATGAGGTCTAAGAGAAATGGGGTTTGATTTACTGCACTTATTGCTTGTGCATAAGGCACGGGCTGTGTTTAAGGTTAACGTTCTACAAATAGAAAAGTAGGGCTTTAGAAATTTCTAGTATTGAGACCTCATTTGAAACCTGTTACCAGCCCCTTCCTTATCCAGAGGCGCTTGCCTAACTTGGAAACAAGCACAGGACAGTTACTCTGACAGCAGGAATCTTCCTAGCAGCTCTGAGCAGGTCGTAGTCGCTATCACTGGAAACAGAGGGTGCTGCAAATTTCAGCCATAGATTAGACGTCAACCTACCCAAAGACTTCAAACAATAACTTCAGGGCATTCGTGTGCCTTGGTCTCAGTCCTCATCTGTAATCCAAGTCATAGTAGTGGTAAACAAATAAATTTCTTCTACTTTTAATTTATATTATTACATTTTCTTTGCTATGGCAAGTACCCTGAACGCTGTTGAGAATAACTCTGTTTTGAAATCTCTGGTTTTAGATTTTAGCTTTATAATGTAAAAAGAGATAAGAAGTACACTAAAATGCTGATAACTAAATTACACAGACATTTTTATACTTACTTTGTGTGAAGGATTAGTATAACTTGTAGACAAGAATTGTTTTTCTTGAGCTGTTAATGATCTGCCATTTTATTCTGTAGATTAGTTCTCAAAGGTCAAAATGCGATCAATTATCCAGTAATTTGGATCCCTTAATTGGCTTGGTTGTGCTTGAAAGGCAAAGCCTCTGTTTTATTTCTGTAGTCTGTAAAAAATGCATGGGAAACAGAAGATTCAGATGGTGTCTAGAAGGACATTATGGACTGATATGCAAAACGAAGATATGTACAGATATATTCTTGGAATCTTTCCAGTGATATTTCCAAATTCTTTCCATGAGATCTTGAGAATTCAGGAATTCCAAAATGTAATGTCCTTCCTAAGTCTGAAGGAAAAAAAAAAGAGTTACAACAGATTCTCTGTGTTTCTGGGGACTGCAAAGAGAAGAGTGGATAAAAAGCAGAAGTGGAATAGGATTAAATGTGGAGGGTTTTTTTTTGATTCATACAGTGACCAGCGTAATGTTTTTAAAAATTTCCATTGACTTGAACAGGAATTGGTTCAGACCACAGGGACTGTTCATAGCAATCCTGTGCCTGAGACGTGGTGGGTGATTTCAGTAAGTAATTAGAAAAGAATAGAACAATAGAAATTATATTTCTCTATATATTCCCTGCTCTGTCATAGGTGTAGTTAAAATTTGGATTAAATATACAGATAGGTCAATTATTTTCTGATTAAAAATGGTAATAATAAAATTTACTGAAGTCATAGAAATATTGGAAGGTTTATTTAACGATAAAGATTTATATATCAATTTTCAGTGAAATTTTCATTAGCAATCTCATAATTTCCAATTATATAGTTTGTATTTCCTTATATATTAAGGAGATACATAATTTTATTCACAGTGTAAATTCACATATCTATTTAAGTTCTATTCTTTATCTTCAAGATGAAGAATGTGGAACAGTTATGAATAGAGAATAATTTTGATATTAAAATTAGTCTTCTCCTTTTTCTTAACGTGAAATCTAGACCTCTAGATTTAGAGGTCTAGATTTCACGTTAAGAAAAAAATCAGCATTCACTATTAATAGGGTTGAGAAACTACTTTTTGTGTGCTGGACAATAGTATATATATTAGTAGAACTGTCATGGAATCTGTTAATGCTTGGAGGTGATCACATTATTTTTCATCTTTTCTAGTAGATGATATTCAGATTTCTTTCTTACTTTGGCATTTTTATGGGAAACCAACTTTTGTAAATGATTTGGAGAAACTAGAGCAACTTCTTCCTTAAAAGAATTAACTTGCCTAGTCTACTGACTCTGATTTTTATTTATGGGATCCCAGTTCTGCCGTTAATGTGATGGCAGTGAAAGTTAGATCTTTAACATGTCTGCACCAAAATACACTTCATTTTCAATCTGGCCTTTTTAATCCTCATAGTCTTATAGAATAGTCTTCATGGCATGGGTATTTCTGCGTTGTTTTAATTAACTTTGATATATTTCCATCATAGAATCACACTGGTTCAGGAAATGGATACAGAGAATTTGAAGCTGCACTTTAAACAGTAGTTAGAGTAAAACAATTCTTTGAGTATCTCACGGTTAGTGGCAAAATCGTTTTCTGAAAGAATAATTATAAACATAGAAGTTTAGAGTATTGAAAATGAACACTGGAATAACTTTTTATCCCAAATGTATTTCACATTCTTTCTATGTTTCTGAAAGTATGTGAAGCTTTTATTGCTGTTAAAGAACAGCTACAGGAATTGCTTTCAGCACTTAAAAAATAATTGCTCTCTAATCCAAGATTTAAATTTTTCTTCCTTTTGATTTAATCTTTTATAGTTAGAAGGCAAAATATTTTGTTTAATTAAAGGGGTCTGCTTGCTTGATGCATTTTTCCCCTGAGACTGGTTTAAGATTACTGAACTACTGAAAACTCCTCAACCTTCCTTGGCTTTATGTAGGCGCCTTTGGATTGCTCATTGACTAAGAAGACCCTCAACAGTCTGGATTCCTTTATATGTTCTTTATGTTAACAGGTGTTTGTGGGAATGTATCTTATTTTTAAGATGAAAATTATTGTTGGAAATGAGAATTAGTATTTTATAGTCATGGTCTGCAATGTATTTAGTTTGTATTTTGGCATATTTACCAAATGTTTTCAAAAAGAGGACGGCACAGTAACAATTCTAAGAATCAAGGAGGGGATCCATTTACTACTTGCTCACTTAATCATACATCAGTGAGGAGAAAAGGACTACAGCAGTCTTATATTCTCTTTACGTGTAATTGCTGTTTGCATTTATGGATTTTGCTCGATTATAAATTATTAAGTGCAGTATTTTAAATACCAACTTTTCAAGTGTATTTGTGTTTATTTGCAAGCCTTGAATTTACCCTGGGGAATACAAGTGTTACCATTTTTGTGTGCTGGAATTTAATATCCATTGGTTTAGACCCAAGAAACACAGTTGTACCACATCTGACCACCACCTCTGAGCAGGTGAGGAGCATCAGATGGATCTGCTTAGTGTAGTAAAGTTTTACTCCCTGTTGTTTTGTATCATGAATCCACCACATTCTTCTACCCTGGAATGACTTTGTCCTCAGAGGAAAGACATCATATTTTCCTCAACTACAGAGCCATTTGAGGTTAGAGGAATTACAATTTATGCTGGTACCTGTAGGAATCAGTGATAGCAAGGTAGATCTGTTTGATACTTCTTTGACTTGAGGTCGTTGAACTTACCTTGGGTTGTAAGAGCGGGAAGCTGAACAAAGAGGTGAACATCAGAGATGCAAATCAGGGTGGAGACAGCATTTAGGGGTGACGTGTGGGACTTTGGAGGTCAATCAACCAAATGTTGATGCTGGTGATTGCAAGGGCGTGGACAATAGGCCTGGGCCAATCAGGTTGCTATGGGAAGCACGTGGACAGATGAGCAAAGGTATATAAACCTGTAAGTTCCAACAATAAACGTCCCTGCTTTACATCTATCTGGAGTCCATCTGATCATTTCATTCCTGCAGGTACCTGTATGTTTAACTCATGATATGAACGTATTTATGTATGCACTGGAGAGGCTTTTAATAGTAATCCTTTTATTAGTCTTAATATTGGCCTTTTTTTTAACACATTATTGATGAAAGCAGTTCTTGGCGGGCAGTTTCATGGATAACATGGATCTATACACAATGATTTCAGTCCGTCTTTCCTTTTTTTTCACATGTATCTCCTCTCCAATACATTTGCCCACCAAAAGCATTCTCTCCAACTTCACTTCACCCCATGAGGAGCTGAGGTAAAGGTTTAGAACACAGCGTGTATGGTCGTGACCTTAAGCCGCACACCCAGCGATCGTTCTGGGAGGCAGGAGAATCTAACTGGGTAACTGTGTTTATGCTGGGCTGCCGATACTGCAAATGAAGTGCAGGCCTGACTTTTCTCAGCAGTGGAGATTCTGGGGAATGGATATAGGGCTTCAAATGCAAATTTATCTTCTTTATATGCGGATAACAACTTTTATCCTTGATGGCCATTTCCTGAAAGGGAAGAACATCTGTCAGTGAGGATACAATCGTGTCTTCTCTGCTAAGGCCACAATCAAGGGCGCTCTAACAAATTTCTTCATGGCCTGGGTAAGCTTCCTCTGTGGAAAGTCTTGCAGGTTTAAGAACAAGAGAAAAGTTTATCTCAGTTATTAGAAAGGTTTCTAAGATGTTGACATTTGTCAGCGTGGGGAACCTTTAAACTTGTAAGGTGTTGTCAAACCCCTAGCTGAATGCAAAAGTCCATGGAATTTGTGCCTTAATTATATAGTAAATATTGTAGCCATTTAAAAAGACATGCTAGAAAAAAGCATAAATTTTTATTATTGAACTTAGAATGCCCCCCATGGTAGCAGGATTGGAACTAGATGATCTCTAAGGTCCCTTCCACCCCCAACTATTCTATGATTCTATGAATTTCAATTTTACACAGTTGTGCATTTAAAATATTTTCTTTATAACACTTCTTCTCACATATTCCGGGCATTGGATCCAAACTGAGGATATGTTATCTAAATTGTAGACACTATACACATCTATATATAATGTATGGCTTCATATTAACAGGATTTATTGTAGGACATGGAAAAATAGTAAAAGCCCCATGGAATAGGAAATGACAGGTTGTTTGAAATTTTAAAGCTTTAAACACTTGAAAATATGATGTTGTAATTACGACAGTATAATTGCTAACACATATAACTATATTATTGTTAAAATGTGAATATATGAAACTAAATAGCTGCATGATTTAAGATCTGAAGTTCTGAAGTATATAATGGATGTAAGAGAAGATAAGATAGGATGCAGCAGAATCCCTTAGCTAATGGAAGAAAAATACCTAAAATTATCTTAGTAACTTCACTTTTTGTTCCAATACCAAATAAATTTCTTATTTTCCTTATTTAAACAAACTACTTCACTTTGAGAATAACTCATACATTCACTCCTTTGCATGCGCTGTAGCAGAGCTGTTTAGTACTAAGCTAAGCAGAGCACTTAGGATTGACTTGAAAGTGTTCAGGAAGGATAAAAGCTTAGTGAACTAATTCAGGAAAAATCATATTTATCTGAGCCAATTTTTGTAGCTTGACACTTTATGATTTACTTCTAAGCTGCTAAAAGAGCTTAAGAAACCTTTTCTTTCCTGTTTCTCTGATTTTTATTTATTTATTTATTATGTGCTGCTTAATCCTGCCTGAAATTTGTGCAATTAATATTGAAATAAACATTATGGGAGCCGATCTATGAAAAAACTAAAGATATGTGAGATTAGAAATGATTGGGTACTTCACAGAGCTGGTTAATACATGACACCATTAGTCCATTACCCAAAGAATTGAGAGATATTGTATAGTTTTCTGCAAAATAGAGCTGATAATGTGCAGTAGCGCTGAAGTGAGTGTTGAGAATTTCTGGTATTTTGTTAGCTTTAAAACTGTTTCAAGCCAGTTGCACACATGAAAAAAAATAAAAGTTTCAGTCTGTTTACTATTCAGAGTCGATTGGTATTGGCTTTGAAGGGACTTAAGCTGTGCAGAAGCTTGAAGTGTGGCTGAATCCTTTATAAAATCTCTAGGGAGAAAACCATTTAGGTGTAAGAAAAACATCTGAAGCAGTAAATAAACAACCAGAAACGGGCATTTTACCGTGCATATAGGCTGATATCTGGAAACCTGTAAAAAGACTTTTTGCTCACATCCCACGTATTGAAATGTAAATGTGTTTTTCCAGGCACAGGTCCATGGATCTGTTAGAGTGAGTCCAGAGGAAGCCACAATGATGATCCAGGGGCTGGAGCACCTCCCATGTGAGGACAGGCTGAGAGAGTTGGGGTTGTTCAGCCTGGAGAAGAGAAGGCTCCAGGGAGACCTTATAGTGACCTTCCATTATGGAAAGGGGCTCCAAGGAAAGCTGGGGAGGGGCTTGTGATCAGGGATTGCAGGGATAGAGTGAGGGGGAATGTTTGTAAACTGAAAGAGGGGAGATTGAGATGAGATATTAGGAGGAAATATTTTCCTATGAGGGTGCTGAGGGCCCTGGTTGCCCAGAGCAGTGGTGGCTGCCCCATCCCTGGAGGTGTTCAAGGCCAGGTTGGATGGGGCTTGGAGCCCCTGATCCAGTGGGAGGTGTCCCTGCCCATGAAAGGGAAGTGGATCTGGATGGGCTTTAATGTCCCTTCCAACGCAAACCATTCCATGATTCTATGATTTGTGTCCCCACAATACAAGTCTGTGAATTTTTACTAATATTAATTAAACATTTACAATGGAGCTTTATGTAGACGAAAATAGTACACATCAGTCCTTTTGGTACAGTTGCTTTTTGACAACATCTTCTGTCAGAGGATGGTTTTGATAAGTAAATCTATCTTAGAAGTTGAAATGAGGCTGGGTATCTCTTTCCCTCCATCCAGTATTTTAAGTTAGTAACTCAAGCTTATTAAAAGCAGAAAATTAAGTGGCAATAAAAAGAAATTCAGAGAGCTGAGAAGATTCTGCTTTAGTGCTGTCGTATATTCCTTCAAACGGCTTAATAACTCAGTCAGTGTGAAATAATTTACTCATGCTTTTGATGCCTCATCTTGGACATTATTCTTACAATGGGTTTTTAGTCACCCAGGGACCAGCTGGCCAAAGTATTGGTTAAAAAAACTAAGGATGAGTTTACTGAAGTTAACATTTGTGAATGGAATTGGTCAGGATAGGATATTACCAGAGTGCAAGTGGAAAAGGAGAGCAAAATTGCCTGTTTTATCAGAAAGGATAACATGCACCACCACTGAAATAAGTGTCATTTACAACCTTAATTGGGAGGGAGAAGTCTAAATGCCAGCTTTCTTCATTCCAATTTAAACTGCTATAACAACTTGACAAAGAGGTATCAAGCACAGATCTGTTAATTATCATTTTTGCGAGGCTGCTCCTAAATATTTCTTTGAGTTGTCAATTGACTATATAATCAGTTAATCCGTATCTGTAATACACAGGAGAGAAAGCATTTTTCTGTTAAATAGCTTTTCTGATTGTCAACTGTGCATTCCATCGCGTCTGGCATTCCTTGAGATGTGCCCAAGGGAATCCCCTTGGAACTTTTTGGTAAAGATATCCATCACCCGCCTACCCTAGTGCTTCTGGAATGCCTACTGCAAGCTGTGTTAGTTGTCCACATGTGTATTATTTGGTATCACTATGTTACACGTTTTTAAAATGGACACAACTCTGAGAAAAACTAGTGTTTTCTCCTAGTTAGAAGGTCTTAAACCAAGGCTTTGAATAGAATTCGGACCAATCAAGTATATGTTTGATTCAATATGCAGGCTTGATTTGTAACAGATATGAGATGTTTTGTGCTATACAAAAGCAATGCTGATCAAAAAGGGAGAGTCTTTGCCCAGGAGAATCCCCTTCCTAACCTCAGATTTTAAAAACTAATTGTGAAATGAACTTTGCCAGTGCTCCTTTCCAAAAGGTTTGTCTAGAGGAAGCTGTAGTTTTATTACATCTAGTGAACTACGTGCATTTTCTGTATAAGGAACAGATAAATATGATTTTTCAGTTCTCTGTTCCTAAAGAGATTGAATATTTATGTAATTTTGTTATTAAGATAAATTACGTGTTCATTGTTAGTGATATCGGCTGTGGCCTAACGTTATTTGGGAAGATGTATCCACAGATTTTGTGGTTTGTACCTGAAGTTTGACCAAGCATTTACTGCATACTGCAGAGCACTAGTTCAGAAATTAGAACATCTTAACTGGAAAGACAAAGAGACTAGTGATGTATGCATTTGTGGTCTTCCCAGTCCTTGTTTTACAGTCTTGTATTTAAAATTAGTATCAAGTTTTATGGTACCTGTTATTTTTTATAAATGCTTGCACGTTGTTCAAAATCTCCAGCTATGGTGGTGGTGCCCAGTGGACAATTAACTTTCACAGAGCAACTTTTGTGACCTGAAAACACCAGTTACTCTGTACCAGAGTGCTACTCTTTATAGAACCTGGACTTTTAACTTAAGAAACTAACAGATGGAAATGCTGAGGTGTCACCTTTCCAAAGTATTGTGTGTTTTCAGAGATAGCAAAGTTGTCCGGAAGCTTTGCAGTGTGTCCTCTGCTCTTTTCCAGAGCTGTTGTCCACACCTGGGCTTGCAATGCAAGACATGCAAAGGTAATATTTGCAGTTTGTGCTATTGAACGTTGCTCGAGAATTTGCTGAATTTTTGTTCCCACAGAAATAAAATTAAAACGCCAGTTTTCTGGAATCCCATCACAGACTTTTTTGTAATTATCAACACTTGAGATTTTAGCTAAAGCTGTACAAAGATTACATTAGCATAAAATGTTGTGTTCTTTTGACTGAATACATTATTTGAGAGAAAATATTCAGTAGTACTAAAGGTAGGAATAAGAAATTATTACCTGCCAGGTGATAAATAGTACTGTGTTGATGAGAAATATTTTTTAGAAATGCTAATTGCTCCATTGAAGTTGACACTTAATCCAGTTAAAAATATGCCACAAATGCAGCTTTGAAAATTCAGTATGTAACAGGGCTGTTTGAATTGTAGCAATTACTGGTTCCAAATTAGTGGGTTCTCCTTTAAAATTTACTTGTCACATCATATTTTGTCACATCGTGTAGTTCCACTTCATTACGCATCGGCATATAATCCTGATTGGTGAACTGCAGTGAGATGATCAGAGTCCCACTTTGACTTTGGTGCTCGTGATTGAAAAGGAACCCAAACACTGCAATGCAAATAAAATGTTTTCCTGATTACACAGCTACATTTCACAGCTTTTATTCCAGGACCTCTTGGCACAGAATTTCTTTCACCTTCTTAACCCCTCATATGCTCCTCATAAATTATTCTACTTTGCATTGGAAGTCTGCAGTTTTTACTGCACATTTGAAGCATGGAGCCTGTCTGGATGTTACTCTAGCTTGCCATTATTAGTGAGTATCTGCTACTGTTTGGATTAAACATAAATGGGTTTGTAAGATTCCCCCAAAGATGAAAGTACCAAACATCTAACGATATTGCATCTCAGTCATATCTTCTAGTGTTTAGCTGCTTCTGAAATTAGTGTTGCACTGACTGTAGGAATGGGCCTTTGAGAAATGTTCTGGTTATCTGTAAACCCGAGAAATGTGTTTCCTACAGCAAATAAACAAATCCTTTTATTTGATGAAGCTATTCTCTGTGTTCTTTTTTCATCTGTAGAATAGTATCTGGCAACTGTTTTGTATTCTTTTGGGTTTTTCAAGTCTTCCCCTCATTATTTCTGTATATTTTTTGGAGCTGAATGGGAATATTTGAGAATCTGATAATGATTTTTGATGTAGACATTAACAGGCAATATAATGTAAAAAATATTTCCATCAATAGTAAAGCTACTTTTGAAGTAACAATGGGTATTTCTAATTTACAAAAGAATATGTGGAATGGGTACACTCGTTTCAACTTTATATAGTCATATTACTAGTTAAAGGATGATAACACAAAGCTCTGAAGGAAGTTCAATAAGTAGGTCTATAAATGGAGGTGACTGCGTAGTCTGTCCATACCCAAGCTGGTTGCTACAGCTCTTTTGAGTGCTTTTCCAGCTGGTGTGGTTCTCAATGCAACCGTACCCCGAGAGAGCACAGGAGAAACGAATGCGCTCACAGGAGCGCTCCCCGTGTTGTGTTACCGATAAACCCCAAGATGCTCCAGGATTTTGTGTGGGCATTTCACATTTTCTCTGTTTTATTTGGAGTACCAGTAAGGAAGAGCTTAGCCAAAAATACTGGGCTTTTTTTTTCTCTCAGCTTGCGGGATGTTAGGTGTTTTGTTGTTGTGGGTTTTTTTTGATGTAAAACCCTATCTGATTACCTTATTGAGATAATTAAGCTTCTTTCGCCAATGTTCATGTGTTTATGGAGCTCATGAGAAAATGATTATAGGGAAATAAGTGATTACAATAGATTACGATCCATAAACATGGCTAGTGATGGATGCCATGTACAATAGCAGTAGTATTGAATGTGCACATTCTCTATCCTCCCTGTCTCTCCCTGAAGAGCTGAGTGAATCCTCTTTATGCTGTAATTTAGGTACAGGCATTTTCGGTGATGAAGTTTTAAATAAGAACATTTACTCTGGCAAAAAAAGAAATGAAAAGGAAACAAAGACATTGCCCCATGTGTGCTGTATAATGAGCTGCTGTCCTCATTTTTCACTTGAAACCAATCATTATGGTACTGAAGTGAACAGTGCCTCATCTATACATATATATCATTTTTCCAAAGGATGCTCTAGAGAGGGTGAAGATCAATATGAATTCATTTTTTCTGGTAATGGAAAATATTTGAACTGTTCGGTTATCAGGCACAAAGATGACTTCTGGGGGTATCATGCTTATGTTTCTATGTGCTGCCCTGACAATTCCAGGCATGGGTAAACCTGCAGCTTTCTGAATGCCTTGACAAGTATTCAGAAGAGACCAGAGCTACTTACACCATTGAGAAAGTAGAATGATACATGATTAGCAGAAAAACAATTTTCCTTAAATAGACCCTGTCCTCGACATAATTGCCAAAATTCAGCTGTGATTTGTTTTGTGTTTTAGTGCTAACAATACTTAGAAAAATGAAAGCAGTTTTAAAACCCATATATGAAGTTCAAAATACATTCACACACACTGTAAAACTGATAGATACTATGATGGTCACACAATAAAACCATATTTTAATAGACAAAGAGGATAGAGAGGTGCTAAGATATTCCATTTAGAAGTAACATGCATGAGCCTTAAAAGAATTGCTTTTAATTACAAGATATGTTCTGCTAGTTGCCCACAATACTATCTTCTTAATCATAAGCACTTAGAAATAAACATATTTACACAAAGGTATTTCTGTTGGGAAGACACTTTCAAGCTACTTGGAGACCTCATAGAAGGGCATGAAAGAATAATACGACATATAAGTGGTAATGCTGACAAAATCTGAAGTACGTTGCAGCTGGGCCAGAACAAGTAATTGTTGTGTTATCAATATGGTGTTTGGACAATAAGGAAAAAGGAGACAAAGAACAGAGACAAGAATTTGAAGTCCTCTGTTAAGCTCGGTGCCTTGTAGATGAAGAGCATGCTGTATGGCTGCTATAGTCTCTGTAAGTGTAAAACCACAACTCGACTTTTAAAGCCAATAAAATAATTTCTAATAAAGTTGCTTGTAAAGTAGTAGACTTTTAAATATCACCCGAAGTTTCTGTGGTCAGGTGCTGAAAACCATTGGCCTAGAGATAATAAGGTTTGACTCTTTTAGTAGAGATCGACCACAATTGCAGTTTCGTGTGTCAGTACATGCAGGGTAAATGCTTTAGTCTTCTTTTATATCTTTGGCAAAAGTGACTTCTGTGTCAAAGAGCTTGTGAGAGATGCTAATTTTATCAAAAATGTTTCATTTTGTAGTTGCATCTTATTTAAACCAGAACTCTACTTCAAGCCTGTATTTGTTAGTGAAGGTGGGATATAATTTGTTTATTTATTTATTATCTGGGATGTGTTGACAACTTCATATGGGCTTTTAAGAGAATTTTAGATCTTAAGTTGTAGTGAGTTTAACCCATTACCACTTGATTTATATATACACGTAACTATACCTCACAATTCAACAAATTTCTTCTACAGATTAGTGATGGTTTTGTGAGATTTCTGAAAGTCTAATTTACACATCTCTTCTCTACTTCTCAGTGGAAGTTGACAATACAAAAATACGGGTTTGAATTTACAATTTATCAGCTATCGGTTAATGAAGATGAAAATATACTTGTGCCTGCTTCAGAAGATCATCATGCAGCAGAGCGAGGTAACTGGCAAAATGTTAAAGTTGCAGTTTAGGTTTCATAAACCTGAATTTTAATTTTTTTTTCTAATAAACCTCTAGCTAGTTAATAAGAGTTTCATAAGCTAAACTGCAAATAACTGCCTGGAGAGAGTCCTATTTAAATCTTCCCAGTGGAAAAACAACCTGAATACTACACTAAAATGTCCTAAAAGTATGAGGAATGTTTTCTTTCCATGCTTTTGCAGTGGTTTTTGGTGGGTTTTGGGGCGGTGTTTGGGTGTTGGGGTTTTTTTTTTGTTGGTGTTTTGGGTATCTTCATTATTGTGTTTCTGGTTTTAGTTTAAGTGAGGAAAATCTGTAGGGTAAAGAAAGTGAAGTACACTATTGAGTATATTTCTCTTTTCTTCTTTTTTTTTCCCTGGTTCAGAATCTTTGAGTCAGGTTATCATTCTGTATTAAACCCCTAAGTGGCTGAAATAAACCAGAATGAAATCTGGTGTTGAACAAAGGAAGCCTTCAAAATTGTTTAAAAGAGCAAAACCAGCCAAGCTTGGCTTCGCTTGCCTCCGTTACTCAAGATGGAGTTTGGCCTTAGGGCACTCAGGTCCTGATCCAAACCACTGCGGAAAGAGTCCCTCATGGTCTAATTATCAGCAGCTCTAAGCGTTGATGGTGCTTATTGAATGCTCTTTAATGAGGGGAAATCAGGAGGATTATTACAGGAGAGGCCTTGAAACATACACATTTTCTTTGAAAATTAAGACCTTTTCTAGAAGTTTGATGTATTTTTCTGTTATTGCTCTACAATAGAAATGCAACATTTCATTAGCATTTCACTTAATAATTCTATACAAAGTCTGAAAGGCTTCTTCAGCTATTTAAAATAAACACTTAAGTTGTGAGGAGACTTGATGCAAATGCAGGAAAACAGCTAATTTAAGTGTATTTCCTTAAAGAGATATACATTTATGGATATTGACTTTCCCTGTTTTATAGAGGTGTATGTATGGATTCTCCTCAGTGATTCAAAGGGGATAAATCACCTTCATAAGCACTTTATGCAATTTTTACTAAGATACAGTATCTCTTCTAACACACTAAGGTCATTTTCATGGGATTCAGTAATATTCAGTAGTAAGATTCACTGCCTGGTGAACCAGGGAACATCAGTTGTGGCTGCCCCATCATCATCACCAGATGAGAATATTCATGTTCTCACTTGAATTGCAACCTGGTCGATCTAATGGGAAGGAAATGCCTCCACTGTGGAATATATTTCACCTTTCTTGTGCTTAGCTAAATAGCAAACTCTTTTCTAACGGGTGTACAATTGTGATTTTGGCTTAAGCAGCTAAGGTTTTGTGCAGATTCTGGAGTGAAGAGGTAACAGATTGCAATTGCTCAACTTGCATCTTTGGAAAGCTTTGGCCTCAATAGAGAAAAATTGGAAGGATTAGAAGGAACCTTCCACGACACTCATAGAGCTGTGAAGGCCCGTTTTGAAGGGACTGAGTGGATGATCATGATGAAGCATTTTTTAATTCTTCCTTGTGCTTCATAAAGTTCTACTTGATGATAAAGACTCAAACTGAGCTTGGGAAAGCATTATGACCTGTTCCAAATTAAAATTGATCATAATGTCACTCCCCATTGACGCCTTTTTTTGAGAACAGCAGAGCTTCTCTGGAACAGGCTGCCCAGGGAGGAGGTTGAGTCACCTTCCCTGGAGGTGTTTAAGGGATGAGTGGATGAGGTTCTGAGGGACATGGTTTAGTGATTGATAGGAATGGTTGGACTTGATGATCCAGTGGGTCTTTTCCAACCTAGTGATTCTGTGATTCCCTGTGCCTTTTGTTCAGATCCACGGTAAACTGTATATGCCTCTCCTCTGGATTCTGCTGCCTGGTAGTCTGGAGTCAAAAATGTAGTGTGCTATGATAGCTGTTGTCAAGGGACTGCCACCAGAATGGAGGCTGCAGAGCAGAGTATCCTCTTTCAGCACAGAAACAGAGATGGAGAGATGTAACGTTTAATCAGTCCAAAATTAGTTGTAGAACCTCTTCTCCCAACCCCGTTACTTCTCCCAACTCCTCTTACATCCTCAGCACTGGTGTCTACAGACAATCTGCTGAGGTGTCTTGAAAGAGACTTTTGTATTGGACAAGGATATCCTGGAAAGGACAGTACCTCACAACATCTCTCTGAAAAACCATTGATGCCTACTTGCCTATAAATAGATGAAAAAGCGAAGAGTTTTCACTGTTTTATCAGTGCTTACAATTATACAGTATACAGTCAATAATTTCTACCAAAATATATGTACTTTCTGTTGCTTTTCTTCTATGAGTTTGAATATATGATGTTTAAAGTGAAGAATCTGTCAGACGTTGTATCTGAGTCATCGAATGAGTTCAAAGGAAACAAATGTATGGAAATGAATTAGAGGTAAAAGGATTTAATTGAAAGTTTATTAAAAGTAACTGAAATTAACAAAGGCTATTGATAGAGATGAGAAGTAGCTAAACTAATGGGAAGAAATTGGGTTTAACTGAGGTTTAGTTGAGAATTAATGAATGAAATTCAGTGAGAAAATGTTAAGATATCAAGGAATTTCTATAATGGAAAACTGTTATCTAAGAAAATATATAACAAAGTTATACGCATATGGCCGTTCATTTATTTATTTCCTAGATGGGAATATTGATATTGTAATGGTGTCACAAATACCATAAAAATAGTCAAGCTATCTGAATACAAAATATAATTTGATAAATACAGATTCATGACCAGTACGCAGAGAATGAAGAAATGCTTCATGCTTTTTCAATTTCTGTCGTAATTGCTACTGAAAGAAATGAAGTATTTCTGATATAGAACTAGCAGACTAGTAATAATTCTCAGTATCATCTTTTAAACGAAATAATCTATCATGATTTTGATATGACATTTTCCACTGGTCTTGCTTGCAAGGGCTATAAATTGTTCTTTCAAAGTGACCCTAGCTTATATGGCCCATAGGAATACAAATAAGTAGTTTGGGTTATATTAGAATACAAATTATAGATTCTGAAAAATATGGGGTCTTTATACTTGATAACTGGGGTTCTGAGAGGGGAAGAGATCTTATTACCTCTTTCTTTGTAGGAACCAATACAAAAAATAAAGGGGGATTTGTGAAAGCAAGAACAGGGATGTGAGCATAGAATTAATCAGTATTATTAATATTTGCCTAGAACCTGGTCAGAAAAGCTGAAATAAACTGAACTGCAGTAACTTTTGCAAGTCTCATACCCTCCCCTCTGGGGTTTAGGTGACAATGCCATGAGCTGCTTAGGGAAAAATGGGATTTCCTACAACTACCATTAGTGATAGGACTAGGGGCAAAGACTATACACTGGAGGGGGCAGATTTAGACTAGACATAAAGAAGAACTTCTTCCCTGTAAGAGTGGTGAGGCCCTGGCCCAGGTTGCCCAGGGAAGTCATGACTGCCCCATCCCTGGAGATGTTCAAGGCCAGGTTGGATTGGGCCTTGGGAAGCCTGATCCAATGGGACATGCCTGTGCCCATGGTAGGGGGGTTGGAACTAGATGATCTTAAAGGTCCCTTCCAACCCAAACTATTCTATGATTCTATAATTCGATGACTATGGTCTACCAGAAGTGTCTTTTGGCCATTGAGCTGCCCCAGTTATCCTCTTGTGTTGCACGTTGTGTGCGGGAGGTAGTCTCATTATTGTTTGAATATTCAGATGTCTGCTGTGTGAGATCTATCCACGCTGTTGGTGCATGTGTAGCGTGGGAGCCAAAAAGGAGAGGTGGTTATGTGAGAAGTGTTGCAGTGACACTGCAAGGCTGATGACAACAGTATCAGTTACAGCATGTATTCAAATATATTTTTGCAGTTTTCTGACATAACATGTTTATTTTCTCTGATTCCTGTATTAGAGGTGGGAGTCTTTGGAATGATTTACTATTAAAAAAATAAATTAATATCTGAAACTGGAAGCTCAATCTCAGGCATGAATTATACAGGAAAATTGTACAGATTTTTAGACTGATATTTCTATTTCTGGTTTCATAGGAGACCGTATTTTGAAAAGCAGCAACAACAGCCATGGAGTACTATTCAAAAGTTTCCCTGATGCTGATCTTGAAGAACAACTTTAGGCTATCTCTTTATTTTGTGTAAATAAATTTCATTTCATTTAAAAGCATATATTTTTACCTTCAATGTGTTTGACAACATTATTCCTGTCAAGTATTTTCAGAAAACAGTAATTGGTAACGCTTCTAGCAAGAGACAGACATCAAAAAAAACCTTCAGGGGAGGCAATTCCATGAAACGATTCTTAATCTGCTTATATAAATTGGATTTTCCTAAGTTAATTCTCAAAACTAAGGTAACCTTGCATTCCACAGAAGGAAATACAGTTTCAGTTTTGAAAAATGCACTTCTAGTCCCCTTTTACGTATTTTAATGTATAGATGTATAATGCATATACATATAAGATATTAGGAAGAAATGTTTTGCTGTGGGGGTGGGGGCGCCCTGGCCCAGGTTGCCCAGAGCAGTGGTGGCTGCCCCATCCCATGAGGTGTTTGAGGCCAGGTTGGATGGGACTTGGAGCCCCTGATCCAGTGGGAGGTGTCCCTGCCCATGGAAGGGGAACTGGAGGAGCTTTGAGGTCGCTTTCAGCCCAAACCATTCCATGATTCTATATGTATGTAAAATATATATAACATAAATAAAAGCTGGAGCTTGTTATGGATTCCATTCTATTAAGTAAAACTTTAATTTCAACTTCTGCCTTGGATAGTTATATTACAGAAGAGCATATGGAAAAAGGAAAGTGTTACCATGGATGGAACTCAGAGTTTTAACATAATGAGGGAAAGGCATAGCAAATACTGGGGTTATTCCTGTTGTTATGTATAAATGTGTGAATTTGGAAACATTTTCTAAATCAGATGTTCATCAAAAATGTAGTGACTTCTTTTGTAGACAGGTGTTTCCAGTGCTTCTGATGCATTGGTTCATTGGCTAGTTTTATTTACCTAGAGGTTAGACACTGTGAAAGGAGCTCTTACTGAGAAAGGCCTAGCTGGTGTCGTGCAATCCATCAGAAATGTTCTGCAGAAGCTCTTGGCTCAGTATCTGTCAGTAGCAGGTTATAAGAGACCTTTTTTAGTAGGAGATTTTGATATGAATAGCTGTCTGAGGAATGGTTCTGGTTTTTTTTTTTTTGGTCTAGTTAGGCACAAAATGCTTTGTCACATTTGGCCACTGGATCAAATGTCAAATTCAGGGTTCTGTGTTTTGTTTCTCCTGTAAGGCATAGGTTTTTCTCATACTGTTGCATTAATCTCCATTTCTAGGACCTGCATGTCTTTCTGATTCCCAGCAGTTCTTGCCTGTAGTTCAAATTCCATTTTCATTAGCTAACTTCTCTATAGATTTTGCTCCTTCTCAGTGGTTGTTCAGACCACAATAGACGCTTCCTTGCTGTTTCCTTGTTCTAGTTTCAGCTGAGATAGAGTTTTTATAGCAGCTGGGGTAGTGCTGTGGTTTGATTTTAGATGAGAGTAATGCTGGTACACTGATGTTTCCATCATTGCTGAGCAGTGCTTACAGAGAGTCAAGGACTTTTCAGCTTCTCACACTGCCCTGACAGTGAGGAGGCTGAGGGTGCACAAGAATCTAGAAGGGGACACACTCAGGACAGCTGAGCCAAACTGCCTAAAGGGATATTACAGACCATCTGAGATCATGGTGAAAAATAAAACTGGGGAGGTTTTTGGTGGGACAGGGGGTGGGGGGTGTTGGCTACTGCTCGAGGACTAGCTGGACATCAGTTGGTGGATGATGAGCAATTACATTGTGCATGGCTTGTTTTGTATATTCTATTATTACTATTATCATCATCATCATCGGTTCCTTATCTGTCCTATTAAACTGTCCTTATCTCAACCCACGAGACTTATATTTTCCTGATTCTCTCCTCCATCCTGCTGAAGGGCAGTGAGTGAACGGCTGCCTGGCATTAACTACCTGCTAGGTTAAACCACAGCA
The DNA here is from genome assembly GCF_032191515.1 of Phaenicophaeus curvirostris. Taxonomy (NCBI): domain Eukaryota; kingdom Metazoa; phylum Chordata; class Aves; order Cuculiformes; family Cuculidae; genus Phaenicophaeus; species Phaenicophaeus curvirostris. Next base: position 3,387,481 of record NC_091405.1, on the reverse strand, counting down.
TTCCTTTATCATCCTCTCTCTTTGCTACTTTTAACACAGACATGCACAACTCGTGCAGCTTATTTTCTCTAGCTGAAAAATTACCTTATTTTGAAAAGAAATTTATCGAATCCTACTGTGACTCTTTATTAATACCCTCTGAAGTGAGTCTATCATCTTTAAAGATGGTTTTATGTACTGATTGTACAAAGATGACTTGACAGTTTAGTTACCTGTTTGGTATCTATGTCAATTAAAACATTGTATTGCGTGTTGAAGAGCATGATTATACATAAAAAGGAATTTACATGGATTTAATACGGAGAATGTATTTACTAATCCACATTAATTGAATATGCTGCACTGAAAGGCAGAACTCAGTGTTATACAAATAAATAGTAAGAGTGAATTTGGTTGCTAATAAAAAATATGTTGGATGCATACATTTATTTACTGATGATCAGATTTGTCATGTGGCCTTAATGTCCAGAATGTGTCAATTTTTTATTCCAATAACTGAGTTTTTATAGGAAAAATAAATTTCTGCTCCAAGATGGAAAGTTCTGTCCAGTGTCAGTCAAAACCAAATACCCATTGAGTAACAATGAAACAATATTTATGTTACTGAATGTAGAAACTCCTATCAAACTCTGGGCTCTTCAGCAACAGCAGCAGTCACAATAAAATAGCTCGCTCTGGCCTTCTTCCATTTTATTTTTGGGTTTTTGTGTGTAATTATTGCATGATGGCAACTTTCTTATCAACCTGTGGTCAGAAGAGTGTCCATCTGTTGGTGTGGTTCTGTTTTACAATATTTGAACTCATTTTAAGCCTAGACTATTTTAAGAAGGGACACATTAATAGCATAGCTCTTGATTCAGCTTTGTTGAACACTAAATGGACTTCTAGTTTCATTTGTGTTTTTCCAGGATTTGAGCTGAGAAGGAATTGTTTTGCAATTCCAAAGAGTAACTTTTTCCCCTAAGAGATTGTGTTGTCATTTTTCAAGTGTTCCAGGAAAGGCTGAGCTGCTTCCCTGTTGTTAGAGAATGTGTTGGTACTAAAAATTAAACCTTGGATGATCAATCTTTTAATAGCATGTCTTATAACAATAACTATTCATTGTTTCTCTAGTAGGTCCATTGTATGGAGCATTCACTTTTCTAAAGGAATACTGTTATTTATGTTTACCTGATATCTTTTCCTTTCCTTTGAACTTTGTGATATGAAATTATGTCATATTTTCTGAACAATTACAGTTCAGCTATAACCTTATTTTTCATTCATAGACAGAAAGTGATGGAGGTCTTAATTTCCCAGCAAAGCTCCACCTTAGTTTCTGCTGATTATAACATTTCCATTCTCGTTTTAGCTGACAAACCTTTGAACGTAAGTCACCTTTTTTAATAACAAATAGGTGGATTTGTGCAAATCAAAATGTGGATGAGTTACTGCAAACACTATATTCTCTGTACCTTACATGTTACATGTTTAGCCTTTTTAAAGGGAAGCAGAGCATCTGAATGTGAATTCAAGGGTGGGCTGTGCTCTTTTCCTGTTGCTTTGATCAGTTGTTTCTAGACATGCTGCTTCCTCTGTAATGTTTCATATAGTACATTTGGAAACTTGTTTGATTCTGAAGCTCATAAATGAGTAAATGTTTATATTTTTTAGATTAACTGAACTGAGAGAATTTTATGGAAGATGACAGTAGATTCAGAAATACAATTTAGAGCCAGTAACCACTGAAAATGTTTTGGAGTAGGTGGCTATAGTAAATTTCTCTCTCATTTTATGCTATTTAAATATAATTTTCAGTGAGTTACACCACAGAGTGAGTTATCCTGAGCAAGTAACTGATAGAGATTAATTGCAATATCTTAGCTCTGTACTTACCATAATTTAATTTCCTTTTGCTTACATAAAGTAAACCAAGAATCACAACACTTTATTTGTGCAGCCGGCAGTTCCTCGTCTCGGTCTTCCTTGGTTATGTGTACATTTTCGATTACGATCAAAAGAAAGTTGTAATTATTTTAGCATCACAATTTATCTCTTTCTCTCTTTAAATACTTTTCTCTGCTTATGTGTAGGTTTGGGTTTGTGTGCCTTTGCTAAGGACTTCACCTTTGTGAGGCAGTGAGTCCTCTCATCTTCTGTGAGAATGGAAGATAACATGCAGAACGTTATCTTCAGCAGCTGAGGTAACTCCTGGTACCTGTCAGCTCTGGTGAAGGAAGGTAGGCTTCCCTTTCATCTTTTAGTTCACTGAAAGAATCAGTGGTCTTCTCCAGATGTGTTACTGGTTATCAGTATTAAACACATTGCTGCTTGGGTTTTTAACCTCTAAGCCCTGGCCTGCTGAAACAACAAATGAACTCCTTGCTTGGTGCTAACAGAAGTGACAGTTTGCAGATCCAGTAAAGATCTGTTATTCTTATACACTTTAATGCTCCAGCAATATTTACTCTCAGGAGGGTTTGTTAACATTTCTTAGTTTCGCTCTTTCTCTACTGTCTGGCCCCCTCAACACAAATACGTTTGATATTTTAAGAATCTTATGAAGAGTGGTGCATATGTCTTAGTACAGGAGCTGTCGTGGAGAAAGGGAGCATCTGTCTGTATCAGGTAAAATCGGGAATACCTTTTATATTTAGTGAAACTTGAAGAAACATTTCTGTATTAAGTGGGATTTTTATCAATATCCTCTTAAAGTGTTGAAAGAAAAATAGTAGAAGACTGCATTGATTCTTAGGCTGATAATAAGATGTGTAATCTTTCAACTATGGGACATCAGCTGACACCTAACAGTGTGATAGGCAGGGATAAAATCCTATCAGGATGGCTCTTTGATGATTTTAAGAACAAATAATTTTCTCACTCTGTTTCTTATAGGTAAATAATTACTGTATGAAAACCCTTCCACCACACTTTCTGATAACGCACACCTTTATGTATGACAACTTTCTAGTAAAGTGCACGAAAGAGGAACTATCTTTTTACCTCTTAGGCTGCTTTTGTGTGCTTGGCATCATTGTAGCTAAAGGGAGGCCTGACCTACTACTAGGCAGCAGAAGCAGTCTTTTTGTTAAAGAACTTCTGCCACTGCTCTGAAGAAGCAGGGATTCAATTAAAATTTGTTGTCCTGCACCTGGTTCACTACATTTGTTTTTTTTCTAGACAATAGTGAAATAGCTGTTAACTTTCAGTCTGTTTTACAAGCAAGATAAATAGCAACAGGATTGATGGTGCAGAACACTTTTGGAAGGACTCTATGAAGTTAAGAATTCTGCCTTTCTTTAAGTTTATACTGCAGTTTACTCTCTTGTCACATTTAGATTCTAATTGAACATCTGATAGTGGAAATACTGGATTATTCCTATTCTAAGGGCAATGCTCACAGTAAAGTGACAGGATTTGGAATTCTGGAATTCAAAATGCTTGAGTGTACCAAAACCTGCACAACCATAAACCTGATGCCTCAAACAATTATCTTGTTAACTTAATATCTGCAATCACAATATCTGTGACTACATGATAACATTAATAATTATTTAGCTTAGAGAATTTAGACAGTAAGTTTATCACCTAGGACACTTCATAGATACAGACTTTGGTTTCATTAATAGCCTTGGGTTAGCTACAAAGAAGATACAAAAAAAGCCCACAGAGTGAAAATATAAAATAAGATATGAGCTTAAGGTATTGCTGTTTTTCTGGTTATAGCAGAAGTTACCACAGGTCATTAAAACAGAATAGAATAGAATTCATAGAATCATAGAATAGTTTGGGTTGGAAGGGACCTCAAAGCCCATCCAGCTCCATCCCCCTGCAGGGACACCTCCCACTGGATCAGGGGCTCCAAGCCCCATCCAGCCTGGCCTTTAGCACCTCCAGGGAGGGAGCAGCCACCACTGCTCTGGGCAACCCTGGCCATGATCTGTTAGTAATACACACTTGGAAGACCTAATGCTATTGACTTGAAAGCTGGAGAAGTTTGGGATCTGGAGCTTGTTACCTTCCACAGGATAGCAGGTGTTCAATCAAAGTTGTTAATGTATTTTCTGTGGATCTCATATACTTTAAAAGCAGGTAATTAGAATTATCCACAGATACTTTGAAGGTATGAATAATTCATTTCTTGTGCATCAATAAAATAATTATTGCATATTATCATCCTTAGCTTTCTACTTCAATAAAATTGCTCACATCATGTCACTGTCATAGTAATGTGCCTTTTTATTTTTCATATTAATGAAAATTGCCAGTAGAATGGGGAAAATTGTAGTAAGATTTAATGTCACCTATAGGCCTTTTCTGTTGCGTTGCACTGAAATGGTACAGTATCTGGATTCTGGGTGACTGTTGGTGGGAATGCTTGACCACCTTGGCCACTTCTGAATAATGCCTTTCTAAAATAATTGTTAAGTGCTTTAGAGCTCTCACTTTAGTTTCACCAACTCAGTTCTCAAGTTACTTTGTAAAATTCATCCAGTTGCAAAGCTCTTTTTTTAATCTTGTTACTTCATTTGTTTAGGAATTCACTCCAGTCCTGATCCAGAATGATTTCACACATGAGCGATGTAGTATCCTCATTACAAGCATATCTATATTTTGTATTAAGCAAGCATTTAAATACTTGCTAGCTTAAGATCAGCTTCTGTTTGAATTTATTTTTAATGACTTGTATTTCAGCAAACATTTAATGCTCATTATAAATTTTTATTTCAGCTGTTTATTATTTTTTCTAACAGCTCTGAAAGGACCTGAAACAACAAAACAAATATGTTAAAGAAGAAAACAAAACCAAACACAAAACCCCAAAACCAAATCCATTTTTCTGGAATATTTAAAACCGCATTGGCTATAAAATACTTATTTTTTTAAAAAAAACCACAATATATTGCTTTGTTGAGGTATTTTGTAACTTTCTCTAGCAACATGCCTTTCTTCTTGTGACTTCACTGCTTTCACAAGATCAGAAGGAATCCTTTCCAAGTGCTAGCAATGGATTCTGTAATGTGACCATCAGAGGCTTTGAAGAGACTGGAACTTGGGATTTTTATCAGCAACCTAAGTGTTGCAACCATTGTTATTTTGGTTGTAAAATCTAGCATGAATTCCTTAGCCATGCTCTGTTTGAAAAAGAACTGCTGTGGTTCAGGTGTCCAATTCTAGGTGAAACTGTTATGGAGAGAAATCTCTGCCTTTAGAGTGTCAGTGAAGAGTGAGCTCCAAGCAGTCAGAAGCTTGACTAGCCTGAGTTGTCTTACCTTAATCACGTAGTGTTTCAGTGGCTGTTGCATTCTGTGAAGTCGGTTGGGGAGTTTGCTACAGCCTTTTTGGAAAAATTAGGTGGGTTGAAAGTTGGCCAGCTTAGTGTAGGGTCCTTGGCAAACAAGGGGTAGTGAAAGACTGCCTGTTTTCCATATGAGGTGGTGAGTACACTCACAGAAATAGTCCTGCAGCACTTCAGTGTGTCCTGGTATCAATGAATCTCCTCATTTTTCTGTTGGAATGTGCTGAACTGAGGGCTCCCATCAAGGTTTCTCTGTGACGTTGAGAAAACGCACGTGCTCTGAGACTTTGCAGCTGGCAGCCCTGCGCATGTAGAGCAGGTTCTGACTGATTGACTTGGAGCTTGGAGCATTGTGTCTGATGGGAATCAACAGAGCAGAAGCATTTCTAGTGAAAGGCGACACAAGTCAAGCCAACCCAAGGTCACCGTCCCAGGGACCCAGGCTCTCCAAAGAAAGGAGCTAGCATATTGATTTGTATTTTTTACTTGTTGTGTTATTCATCTTGGTTGCTAATTGTTCTTTGATACTTCCTGAGCATTTAAACAAGCGGTCTGATCCTTATTCAAACTTAGCAAAAACCTCAGGGCTTTTCCCATTAAGATTAAACTCCTGGCATGAATTATTTGTTGTCAGATCAGGTATGAAGGTAAAGGGATACTTTGCAGTTTTGGGACAGGACAGCATCCTAAGCCTATACTACAGATTCATTTGCTGCTTTCTTTGTAATTTTCAAAATACCAATGAATTGTAAAGCCTCAAAGCTAGTTTCATCTTTAGCTTGATCTTGAATTTTACTTGAATAATCTATAGTGTAAAAGAAAGAAGTTATCTTCCTCAAAAGTTATTTAGATTTAACAAAGGATGGATGAAAGCAAATAAAAATATACTGTTTTCTACAAAAAAAAAAGAAAAAGAAAAAATCCAGAACTTTCTCATAGCCATTCTTTTGTTAAGCATTTATTGGTTTTGTTTCCCAGACTTCATGGATAATTCCAGATGAAGTACACTTTTATCAAGAAACAGCTGATGAGAATTGTTTTAAATGTGAGATCCATGGTCACTGAGATCTGCCTTAACATCTCTACAGTAGGACAGGAGACAGAGGAGGAAACAATGTTTGTTTGGACCGAACTCTACCTTGAGGCCACAATTATCGATATCAGGAACAAGGCAATGTTCTTTTTTTTATTTCTGGATCAGAATATTCCTTTTTTGTTGCCCTGAACATTGCTTTGCTGTTTCTCATCAAACAAGCAAAAAATGCGTTCTCCTTTAAAAACGGAATATGTGTTCCAAGTTTTGTGAAATGCTTTAGAAGTATTTGTTAGTTCTATTTTCACAAGTTCAAGTTTTCACAAAACCTCTACCTTCAGCCTGAACTTTGACCTCTTTTTTTTTGTCTCAACCTTAGTTTAATTTAATCAGTAAGTACAGTGACATCAATTTGTTCATCTCACTGTATGCCACTTGTAACACAGTCCTGGTACCTTGTTGCAAATATTTTCCTTAGAATGAGTTGCAGAGCTTAAATTTGTTAATAGAACAACAAAAATGCAGGTTGTAAGAAAAGATCTTAAACCTTTAAATTCCCAGAATCATGCAGGCATTCTTCAGAAGTGAAAAACAAATGGAATAGATCATTCTGTGGCAAGATCAGGGATTCAGACATTGCAAAATATAAAGTAAAAACTTATATTTTTTCCATTACAGCAAGGAGAATGAACTTTTTATTTACAATCTAAAGTTTAAATGTATTTTATTTTATATTTGAAAATGTTAATATTCAACTTAAAGTAATTATTAGGTGTGCCCAATATGTTTTGTGTCTTATCTATAATACTGTGACTTGCCACATTCGTGCTACCTGCTGCTATTTATTATTGTCCTAATTTCAAATTTCTTGTCAGAGAACTATCTTCCTTTTCCATCCTTCTGTTTGCTGTAACCTGAAACTTGGGTTTTAGTTAGTGCTTGTTTGAAACAGAAAGATATGATCGTGCTGTGTGCAAACATCCAATTTTATGTGAAAATAATATTAATAAAACACAATGGAAAATGGTAGGAATGATATAGCTCAGGTTTCTTTACTGGGTTAAATAGCATCACTGCCTGATAGTACTTTCTCTACTATATATTTTCCCAGTTCTGTGCCGTAGATTCATGTATTTGCACTGGAACATGTGTCAAATTGATTAATTCTGAATTCTACTGCTACTTAAACATCTTTTCAGGCATGTCCACATCAGTGTAATCAGTGACAGCGGTGTCCACGTAAGTGAATCCTTTTAAGATATATTTCATTTAGCCTCCATGCAGTCACACTGTCAGATTACTAAATAGTCCATGAAATGTTGTGTGTGTATATGCATCTCCTCAAATTGTGTGTCCCAGTGTAGTAAGACTTGCCAAGTCATTTAACTTCAGCATAAGATTCACTCCTTTGGACTCCTCTTGCTTGTCACAGTGCCTGCTATGCCCATACAACTCAACACAGCTCCATCTTTTCTTGCTCCAAGAATCCCCATGCCCTGTTTCACTGCTGAGGTTCCTTGAGAGCATGTCAGTGGGGTCAGCCTGGGAAATGATGCTGAGCGAGTAGCGGGTCAGTGCTCTGACAGCTGTACTTCTAGGTATTTGCATAGCTTATCCTGACTTGTATGTTTGCTGTTAGGAAAGGAATGTTTTCCTAAGTTGGACTGAGACGAATTTGGGAAGATATTTTTAACCTTTTGCTCCTGGGAGACTTTGAAGTATTTGCTTCACTGCCCTTGCAGCAGTTTCAGATATTATTATAGAATCATAGAATGGTTTCAGTTGGAAGGGGCCTCAAAGCCCATCCAGTTCCATCCCCTGCCGTGGGCAGGGACACCTCCCACTGGACCAGGTTCCTCAGAGCCCCGTCCAACCTGGCCTTGAACACCTCCAGGGATGGGGCAGCCACCACTGCTCTGGGCAACCTGGGCCAGGGCCTCCCCACCCTCACAGCAGAACATTTCTTCCGAAGATCTCATCTCAGTCTCCCCTCTTTCAGCTTAAACTGTTTCCCCTCATCCTATCCCTGCACTCCCTGATCAAGAGCCCCTCCCCAGCTTTCTTGGAGCCCCTTTCAGTACTGGAATCTGCTCTAAGATCTCCCTGGAGCCTTCTCTTCTCCAGGCTGAACAACCCCAACTCTCTCAGCCTGTCCTCATATGGGAGGTGCTCCAGCCCCTGGATCATCGTTGTGGCTTCCTCTGGACTCGCTCCTACAGATCAATGTCCTTCTGTGCTGCCTCTTAGGAGCCTCTTAGTTCTGTATCTTGCCTGCTTTCATTTAAAAAATAGTGTGATTTTTTTGCTTAAATACATTTGTGGATTTGGCAAGAGACGTGTCCAGATGCAGTAGAATGGCTGATGACCAGGTGCTCTGAGTTTGCTCTGATGTTAAAACCTATGAAACAATGAAGCTAAGTGAAGAAATTGTGTATGCTGTAATGTTCATTGAAACAGAAAGAAATTGAAAAACAACTGCACCTGGGGAAAAAGATTGGGAAAGACACCTGGAGATGTTCCAAATGTGTGCTTTCTTAATAATTAGCACATCATACATCTAGTTAGCATCTCATAAATAACCATAAAGTAGTCATTTAATGAATCATTTTACTTTGTGCTGTCAGAGGTTACAGAAGAAGCAAAATGCTTCGTTTATTTTAAGAACAAGGTGCGGCTCTTCTTTCAGCATCCTTAAAAAAACTGATGTCATATTATAGATCAGCTGGGGTTTTTAATACTGCATAGCATGAGTGAACCTCAGTGGCATCAAGTACACTGCTATTTTGTACATAAGTTTTGGGGTTTGGTTCATTACAGGGGATGGCACTGGCTAAGCTGTGGGGCATTTTCTGACTGCAGACTTCAACAGGTTTGTACGCCTGAAATCCTGTGTGGGAATCTTGTTTGGCCACAGAAACTTTATAGGCTTCTCAGCTCTGTTCTACGCAGGCAAACCCAGTTTATTTATTGCTCACAAAAGCATCCGTGCACTGTGTACTAATAGATGTGTATCCAGTCTTGAGAGCTGCAAGGAGGGGTTAGAGTTCTGCTGCCCTTTGCAGGGATAATGGAACCAAGTCTAGCTATGGAAGAAGACTCTTCCTGCTGGGAAGGCACCGGACTGGGCTTGAGGTGGCTGAGCAGAGAGAAAGGATGGAATCCCGTCCCTTTGGGGTCTTAGCACTGGGCCTGGGCTTTAGCAATGCTTTCAAAATACCTTGCTAAGAGTCACTTTCATTTATTGTCTGAACCTAATGATTTCTTAATCGGTGAGGGCAAACGTCAATCTGTACTGGTAATTCTGTTTTAACAGTAAGCAGTGTAAGGTGCTTAGGGAAGCATAGAGGCACTAGGGGTTCTGTATGGTCATAACATCACATTATCATTTAGGTTGGAAAAGACCCTAATGTCGTCAAGTTCCACTGTTAACCTAAGACTACCAAGTTAACAATTGTTCCCTCATTCTGCTAACATTCTTTCATCTTGCATGGCCCCTCAGATTCTATCAGCCATCAATATTTCATATTTCTGAGACAGAAATTGCATTTAAATCACTGTGTGTAGTAGCAACTAATGGACTACCTGCATGTAGATTTCAAGTTAGTTCTTTATTGTCTTACATTTCTACAAGTCAAAGTTAGGCATGGTCTGACCCGTCAGAAGTGACTGAAAGAACAATCGCTGCTGTAGCTGATATGTGAATCTTAGTCCTTAGTCCAAAGATTGTTATTATTTTTGTTCTAATGTCAGAAAAGCAAGTCTCAATTACTTTTTAGTTTAGGTATCAAGAGGCCTCCATGGAACAGAAGTGCAATAGCAGTCTTGTAAAAGTTTACCATAAACCTGGCTTCAATGAGAAAGTAATTATATTTTAGGTGGTTCGAATCTAATTTTGAAGCATTATAGATGTAACATTATTTGCTACACATAGTCCTTGCCTGTTAAACATGTAGGGGAAAGTAGTGGGGAATCCTACGCTTGCAGAACCACCTCCTTGCTGGAGATCAGAAACCCCCCAAGCCCTATTTGGGAGACCAGACTTTGGCCTCTTCAGGGAGCATGGGTAGGGCCCTAGTGGCCAAGAGGGTTGCAGGAAAGCTGGTTGATATTCAAGATTGTATTCCCCCAAGCTAAAAAGCAGTCTACCCTAAGTCTAGCCAGGAGACCTGCATGGATGAGGAAGCTGCTTCTGGCAAAACTCAGACATGAAAAGGGAATAGACAGAAGGCAAAAGCCAAGATAGGTATTCCAGAGAGGAATATAAAGAAGCTGTCTGAGCATGCAGAGATGTGGTTAGGAAAGCCAAAACTCACCTGAAGTCACATCTGGTGAAGGCTGTCAAAGGCAACAGGGCAGACTTCTGTAAATACATAAGAAGCAGAAGGAAGACTAGGGAAAACATGGACCTACTGCAGAACTGGAGCAGAGGCTGTGGTGTCACAGGACGTGGAAAAGCCTGAGGTACTGAATAGCTTTTTCATCTCAGTCCCTGCTAACAAGACTTCCCTTGAAAAATCCAAGGCCCTAGAGACCTTCTGGAAAGTCTGGAGTGAGGAAGTCTCCCTTGTGGTGAAAGGGGATCAGGTTAGGGAATGCTTAAACAACTGGACATGTGAAAGTCCATGGGCCCTGATGGCAAAAGTGCTGAGGGAAGCTGCTAACTGATGCCTTTGTGGGCCAGTCATGGAGCTTGGGAGAGGTGCCTGAAGGCTGGCAGAAAGCACATCTAATATCTGCATTCAGAATGGAGAGGAAGGAGAACCCAGGTAACCACAGGCCATTCAACCTGTTAATTGTAACCACCCACCGTGGAGGGCCTGAAGTGCCCTTCATGAAGAACTTTCACGTTTGTTCTTTCTGCATTTTTAATGTGCAAAAAGATGCACTTCTGGAGGAATTTCCTCTCCAGGAAACATTGCTCAAAGTCTGGCTTCTACCTACGTTTATTTGAGAACTTAAAGTATCTTGAGTTGTAAGTGCTCAGTGCTTTCGGTGTTTACTGAAGGTCCTGTGAGCAAATGGAAACTCAGCTTTTTCAGAAATTGAGCATTTCTTTGCGAATCCAGGAAAAAGCAAGGCTTTAAACTTTTGGAAAGTAACTGTTTAGTTCTATTGCTGTGCTTTATTTACAAAGACTAAAAATGCTGAATTATGTATAACTTAAAGAAAAATTATCTTTGGAACTAATGAGGTCCTTCCAAGGAAAAATAACAAATGCTGGTAGTCAGCTTTGCAATTGTTTTATTTTTTTTCTTTTCAAAACTAACCAGTGATGCTGCAGGTCAGGAGGAAAAGTTTGCAGTAGGAATCTAGATGAAATATTATATTCTCTTTTTCTTCTATTAAGTATTAAGTACAGTGTTTTTGATTACTTAGTCACACAAACCAGGAAAAATTAAATGCAACAAAAGCCTCTGTATTCAAAATAAATGAGACATAGATACATAGAGCACATCAGTAAGGAATTAGTCTTGTTTGCTTAAAGTTAAATAGATATGCTCAGTGTGGTAGGATCAAGGCATAAACACTTGTAAAAGAAGCAAAAACAAAGATGAGGTTTGGAAGCTGGACTATGTATCCATACTCTGGGCTGGCTGCAAGTCTGCAGTTTGGCTGTTAGAGGTGGGAGTGGTGACTGAGTAAGTCAGACTGTGAATCCAATGTACGAATACTGAATTTTCTTAGGTGAGCCTGACCCCATATTTCTGTTCTATTATTGGCCTCTTCAGGATCTCTGTAGATGTTTGGTTTTTTTTTTTTTCCAAAGCACAGAGAAGAAAAGATAGTTTCTCATGTATCAACAGTTTATTCTGATCCAAGACTTGAATTTAAATACTTTAGGCAATAATCCTGTTTCTTATTTAGAAAGATATAAATTAATGATATCTGAAGTAATTTGTCTGGCATCTTGAAGCTTGCTGGTTGTGTTTTTTGGAGCTACAGAGTTAGGGGGAAAAACAGCAACCACCTCCTAAAATCCTTTTGAAGAAATCTTGGAATAACTGATCTGAAAAGCATCCTTAGAAAGCCTTTGACATCCATCAGCCATCTTTAAGTGTAAGTACCAATAAAATGTCTATGGAAAGAAAACCTGAAATTATCTAATGTAGTGAGTACAGAGGAGGTATTTTTGGATTTCTTAATGTAGCTTTCCATCCTGCAATGCATCATTAGGTGTTATCAACAGCAAGGAAAACTGCCAATCATCTTAACAACTAACCACTTCTAAAAAACCATCCAGTGACTTTAATTATGATTAAGTATTTATGAAATTAAGTAACACCGAACACACAAGTTCCTTCTGGTACTGATCAAGGTGTTTATTTTCTCCGTATCATTAGGGTTCGGGTTGGCAGAGCAGTTTGGGCATGTGCATACTTTTGAAGTTAGTAGGAATTTCTTACATAACTTATGTATTTTAATTCCCTTCAAAATTAAACCCTAAAAGCCCCCCAAGCCCCTTTGTTTCTCTAGCAAGCAGCTGTACTGATTAACTTCTATTTTTATTCAACGTTCTTTCTGTACTTTACCCTCCTGTGAACTTCACTCCTGTGCTTTTCAGCATATTTTGGTCTTTGTTCAGATGTAATCATTCATTTTAAGGTGGTTACCAATATTCTATCTGGTCTCTATTCCCTGATCTTCAAAAGCAGAGAAAAGTTTGCCAGTTCAGTAGATCTGCCAGGCCCAAGGCCAAATCTGTAAGGAGCAGACTGAAGCCCTGCCTCCTTTCAGTGTCTGGAGGAAGGAATGTAGATATGACATCTTTGGTACTTTCAGCTCCTAATATCTTGAGGACTGAGTGAAATTGGTTGTCTGCTTTGGAGGAATGAAAAAGGTTGGCAGATGGAATGCTTGAGTCGAAGGATACCTCTCCAAACTCTTACAACCTAAGGTCTCCTAAGGCCTTCATACATCAATTTCTATTGGTGCTGGCGCCAACTTGTCAAGCATAGTTGAAATAAAGAATGTTAACGTACAATATTGATTTCACTCGTCTTTTGTATGCTGCAGACAAGTGTTCTTTCCATTCTTCCATTGTAGAGTACCTCGCCACTCTAGGATGTCTCTTCTGGGTTTTGTGCTCGGCAGCTAGTTTATTATTTTACAGTCTGAAATAAGTGAAATAGGGAAACTTGGAGTGAGAGCAGCCCTAGTCTGTTCCATAGCCTGGGAATTAGGGCTTGCAATAATATATCCAACATCTACTCTAAATGGGTTGGGGAAGGGACTTGATTTCTCATCCTACCTCCATACATCTAAGTGCTTCACCCCGAATCCTTTCATGTAATTATTCCTCTCATTTTCTTATTTTAATTAACAGAAAAAAAAATCATTAAATAAAATGTAGAGGCTTTGGAGAGATGAAACTGGAAGGATTGCAAGAATTTTTCAACCAATGCTGTCTGAGGTTTTTAATATTTTACAAACCATTAGGATACCTTCTGAGTAAGCACTCCTAAACCTAAATATTGCAACATTTAGAACAATGTGAGGGTCTGCTCAGGAATAGATGAACATAGCCAAAACCTGTAGATACTCGATGCAGTTAGGTGGAAAATAGCTGAAAACATGTACAACTGAAAATACCCTAGTAGGTCCCCAAGGAATTTAGCGGCTTAACTACTCTATAGCTCTTTAATCAATGAGAGTAATCAACTGTTAACATATTACTGAGTGCTTAGCTGCAAGACATTTGTTCGGTACTCAAGTATCTTTGAAAATCTGGCTCTACATCCTCCTGGCATATGGAATCCTCCTCCTCCTCTGTGATTGTGCTGTTGCTTTTGGCAGCACTGGTAGTACTGCCCTTTTTAGTATCATTCCTCTTCCCATTGCAGAAACTCCTGGTTCATGTGCTCTAACCTGCTCTTTGACAACCTACAACCCAGAACAGTATGGGGTTTGAGCGCATCCATCCTTTGTCTGGACTTCTCACTGTGTTTCTTTCTTTCTCCTGTCCTGCCACACTCACATTTTCCAGTGGGCCAATCAGGCATCATTTTTACATTCAGAAGCACATAAAAACTCTTAATTTTTTACTTTTCTTGCTTGGTTCTGAAGATATCATGACTATTCTTGACTATTGTTACTTTTGGGAGGATGGGAGCAGTGAACTAACCCAGTGGTCCTTCCTAGCCTTACCTGTATTATTTTTTTGTTTCACTGCACACCCGCACATGAACAAACAGTTTCCATTCTTTTAGAAAATAATTGACCTGAATTAGCCATCAGAGGGTTTAGATGTTAGACTGTTATACAGCCAGTGAGTGATCTAACATAAATTTCTTTAGGCCTCGGCTTTACAGACCAAATTAGGAAAATGGCTTTTTTATTTATTTTTTTTTAGGTTGACTATAATGTTTGTTAACTCTGTTTTACACTAAAGATTATCCTGTTGTTTAACCTTTTCACTTGAAGAAAAACCCTCCCGAAAGGGAGCATATGCCAAATTATGTTTCAGGTAATTAAAAACATATACTTCCATCACTGAGTAATCAGACAATACTGGGGTGCTTATTTCCTTACACTCACTAGGCAAGAGTTTAATTTCACGTGTTATTAGGAAATGTTTTGCTGTGAGGGTGGGGAGGCCCTGGCCCAGGTTGCCCAGAGCAGTGGTGGCTGCTCCATCTCTGGAGGGGTTCAAGGCCAGGTTGGATGGGGCTTGGAGCCCCTGATCCAGTGGGAGGTGTCCCTGCCCATGGATCAAGGGATGGAACTGGATGGGTTTTAATGTCCCTTCCAACCCAAACCATTCTGTGGTCCTGTAACATCCAGCTTCAGTGGTAGTAGCAAACTAACCCCAAACTAGAAGTATGTGCTGCTTCTTTGCAATGAATCATAGTTGAAGAACTCACTGATATACATATTTTTCCTTCAATTAAATAACCAAAGATGCAGAGCATGATAGAATGATTTTACAACAAGTCTTGGCTCTAAAACAAATGGACAAGAAACAGAAAATAGATTTTAAATGTTATTTGTCTTTGTGTAAATTATGCATTTGTATTTTAAATGACTTTGCTCTGTAAGGAATTACATAAACACTAGGTTAAAGCCACTCGTTTATGTGTCATAAGACAGTACAGTCTTAAATGAGATTAAACAGGTCTTTCATTTCTGGTTAACAGTTGAATTATTAATTGTGCCTGCATGCATCTGTAGGGATTATTTGGAGAACAGAATTTAGACGCTGTTGTCCTAAGGAATGGAGAGTGTTTTTTTACTTCACTGCTGAATTAACTGTACTCCAAGTCTGAGGAGAAGGCTGCTGGCCATCAGCCAGCAGCAACCACCACATGTCAAAAGAGCTGTAAGAAGCAGGTCACGTTCAAGAAGTACAGAATGCTAAAGCTCAATTATTTGAATTAAAAAAAAAATTAAAAACTTAGTGCAGATGATCAAATAAGCAGCTGAGAGTATGTGATTGGGAGCGCATGGAAACCATCTGTTCCTCTATAAGCTAACCCACAGTAATAAATGGAGGCAATCATGTGTAGTTAACAGGCTACATTTTAGTGAGTACATGATAATGCCGTTCTCCAACTACATGTATAAAAACTACTTCAGATAATTTGTGTGGAAAAACATGTATATATGCACATGAGAAGCACCCCACAAACATGTGAAGAATTTCCCTTGGCTACTCTTCAGTACCGATGAACATTGTGCTTCTCTCTACTTTAAACAAATCACCTCAGGCTACAAAAACTGTACAAAGAAGAGGCTTCTTGACAATCTGTCCATTTTAAATGACATTTCCAATGGAGAATACATAACATTGTTATTTTACATCTACTATGTTTGAACAGTCGAGAAACATGTTGGGTTTTTTATCTTTTTAAAAATGGTATTAGATCTTTGGAGCTGGAAATGCCTGAAAGTGAAGTGGAAATCTTTCTCTGTCTTGATAGCAAAGCTTTTTAACTAATTTTAACTAATTAATCAGTATGAACTCTTCAAATTTCTGCACCAAGGCTACATATTCCAACATTGTTTGTTATGGGAGAGGTTTCTGATAGCTGGACTCTTTACCCCTTACTGGGATAATTAAATAAAAGCAAGTGGACGTGGGGCAAGTGGATGTTATTTTTTCAAGCTGTAGTGTGTATTTACTGCACTTCAGCCCCATGTCAGCCTCTCTCAGAAATATGAATATAGATAGTGCACATGTGCAGTGCCATTCCGAAATTATATGAAAGTCTTCTGTCAAGTTGCCTTCTGTTTGTGCAGTGATTGCAGGGAATGAATGCAGTGATCAAGCGTATGAAACTACCCAGGAGAAATGGTTGGAGTGGCCAGATTTTTTAAGTGCAGATTTCTAGTGTTTCCTGAAGCCATATCAAATGTTGTTGGTACCATACAAAATAAAGCAAGGAGTTCCTTTCCTCTGAAGTTGTGCAGTCAACATGATTACTTTTATTATACTGATAAAAGGTGTTAGCAGAAGCTCTACTAATATCCTGATTTAATTGCCATAGGGAACCACACATGATGGCTTCTCAATCCATTTCAAGTATGAATTTATTTGTTAAATTATTCTTTTCTTTGTATTCCTCTTTACATGCAGTATTTGGTCTTTTGTGCAGTATTTCTATATACCAGACAGTTATTTTGGAGCTCTGCCAGGAACCTGGCATAAATAGCTGTTGCATACACAGTCTAGACCTATAGAGTGAGTCTGGAGGCATCCCTGAAGTCGATTCTGATAGCTGTGTGCTGCCCAGTGCCTGTGCCTGAGCTTATACCCAGTAGTTCTGTTATGGATTGAGTTTAATTGCTGCCATTCACTGCAGAGTCTGAAGAGTATTTCAGATGTGTTACAGAAGCAGAAAGTTGAAACTGCAGCAAGCCTTTAGGTCAAGAAAAGGCACGAGAATGTCAGCACCTTTAGAAATTGTCTGATTTTTTGAAGATTTTCATGCTTTTGAAAGTAAGGTACAAGAGATGAGAAATCCTTAGTGAAGCAGGCTGGTATGAAACCTCAGCCCCCACCTGAACAACCTTGTGAAGTGTGGTCCAAAGTAAAGCTTAGGTGGAGAGGGCTGGAGAGATGAGCAAAGGTGCCCTATCTTATAATTTGTTTTCTGCTCTATGAGGTTAATCTACTTTTAAAAGTTAAAATTAGTGTGTTCAAGAAGTAACAAACTCTTTCAGACTGTCCTTGTACAGGAACAACTGGCAGCCTTCAAACCAGCCAAGTGGCTGAACCATAACTTGATATTGGTGCAAGTAAGAGATGGAAAGAACTGGGCAAGAAGATACTAAATAAATTGCTCTGAATTAGAGTATTGTAAACTAGTTACCTTACTTCGTAAATTAGGGCATCTAAATTGGCAAAATAAACCAAATGAAGCATTTAAATAACTAATATAAATATGGAGCTTTATTGCTATACATCAAAAATTTTGGATAGAAGTTCTTCATCGCTATTTCTCATAAGTTTCCTTGGCTTTACTGCATTTGAAGCACTCGGGCTCATCAAAATTGCTAGTATAATACAATGTTTTGACTGGTAAAGATTGAATTTTTGAGCCATCCTGTTACACGTAAAGCAATAAGCTGCTTTGTGACCATGAGTAAACTTCTGGAGAAAAAAAAAAAGTCTATATTTCTAGTTTATTTTTGTGCCTACAAATGTGTCCTCTAAGCATATTTTGAGTTTAGTGGCAGAAGAAAGGCTAGACTGAAGTCAAGCAGTATGTACAAAATGTAAGGCAAAAGTCAAAAAGTATATTCATAGCCTACTTCCTTGAGGGTTTTGTATGAAAAAATGTTTCATTTTTCTTCTCTTTGGTAGTCATATCTTTTCTCCACCTTTGTAGCTGTGAAGTGGCATCATGGGGGAGGGGAGGGGGGGAAACTCTTGTAAACCTCAGTTCTTTGAAGTAAAAAATGTTCACTAAATGATAATGGCTCTGAAATAGCTTAAGGCAAGCAACATCATGTGTTATACTTGATTGGAACTAAAATTACTTCTAAAGAATTCCTTATAAAGTCCTTCAGAGTCAAAGTAACTGAAATAATCTGAAATTTCAAATGATGGCACTGTTGTAGATTTTGAGTAATGATCTTCCAATACCAGTGTTTACTTCAACCCATTCAGGTATCTTTGTTCAGTTACACAAAGTTATGAATCAATTAATCACAAGTACAGATGGGCAAGGTGAAGCACTTAATTTTGATTCTGTAGAAAACAAGTATAACATAAGCACTTCTTTGGAGTTTATGTAGAGGTGGCAGCACACTGCACAGTTCTTTTGAACAACAGTTAGCTAACTAATTACAGGGTACCATATTTGTGCTTTCACTAAATGGTTTCACAGTGTGTAGCCACATCAGTTCTGTTCTTGAATTTGGCAACTTCAATTATTGCTGATAAAAGCTGATTTGTTCAGAAACTCTGAACTATAGGAAATATGTTATTAAATCCACCAAGGAGCCTGTTTTAATTCAAAACTGAGTTCTCTGGTATCCAAGACTTGAGTTTTCCATGACCTACTGAATAGAAAATGTCAGTTATTAAGCAAAGCTCAAATCTCAGAATGTCGAGGGCCCTTCTGGCTCGTATAGGAACTATTTTATTGCACCATAAAATTGCTGTAAGATTCCATGAAAGCAGTTAAACTTTATAAGATAAATTTTCTTCATTAGAGGTATGAGTGAAGGTATAAATTTTGCTTTTTTTGAGATGCATGAGGGTAATGTGTACTTACAAACAATGCCTATTAAAATAAGGTAGATAAGACAGTATCGTTAAGTGCTAATGACAAGTTTTGAAAACAAACTCTGTGTTTGTGGTAGATGGAGGAATATAGTTCTATCCTGTAGAGTGAATCACAAGCGAGGATCTAATTCTGAAGATGTGGGTCAGCCTAAATCCCATGGAACTTTTTGTTGCCTGCAAGTTGTGTGTTACGTTAATGCCAAGGGAACAGTGAATACCCATCACAGAAAGCTTCATACAGAGATCAGCAGGTAATCCTTTTATCAAAGAGTTTCCAATGAAAATGATAACACAGTGAAAGAAATAATGTAGCTAGGAAAAAATAAATGATGCTAAGATGATGTATTTTTTCTAGAACTACTTTGTTTTTCAGGAAAAAAGAGTGTGAAGGGTAATGAGAACTTGTGAGAAACGAGAAAGTAGAATGAAGGAGATAAGGGAGAGCAAGAGTGGAAGAGTAAAATACAGGTCAAGGGGTTGTGGACGCAACAGAAGGAAAATTTGGGGCTAATCATCTGATTGTGCCAGACGGGATCCAGATGAAGTGTATGTCGGCACTTGGGCTGCTTCTACTGCTGCTTCACCCTTTCTCACTGTGTCTTTCTGGTGAGCTCTGCATGGTTGCAAGTCTGGGGTCACATTCAGTGTTGGTTATTCTGTGGTTCTAACCATCTACCCTAGGTCTGAACAGATTCTCTGCATTACAATAATTTGTGGTGCACTGAAATGCCAGCAGGTACTTTAAACCATGAGTCATCTCTCATGGGTTGGTTGATCTTTTATACTGACTGTTGAAAGAGAAATGAGCGTAGTGAAATGACTTTTGTTTGGCATGAGATATTTAGTTCTAGTGTTTTCTAATCGGTCTTTTATTGAAGTTAGAGCATTTTGGTTCTTCTTTGCACTTGGAGCAAAGTATGGTGAGGTTTGTGATTGTGCCTGTTTCCTGGGAGAGCACATGTCCAACAGGTAGTTTAGCTGTGCCATAAATTGTTGACCATGGTCTTTATGCTGGACATCAGGAATCTTTTAGATGCCCTTGGATAGATGACAGAGCACTTTAACACAGAAGACATGTAAAAAATGAGTATGATAATTAGGAAGCCTCTGGGTTTTGTGGTTTGGTGTTGGTTATAAAGTGGACGCCTGAACATATCTGGTATGCTTCCATGGCACTTAAAACTACACTGTGAAGTGTTAGATGTGTTCTGTGACCAAGAAAGACTTGCTTCATCACTGTCCAGCGTATAAAACTTTGTAGTTCTGCTGAGAAGTGATGAAATTATGAGCAAATCCCAGCCAAGGTGGAATTGCTCATAGCTCTGGTGTTTTTAGCACCAGCCAAGAAGCTCATAGTGCTTCTGAACTAACTGGGCCATCTGACCTTTGGAAAACAGGGAGATACGAAATAATCTTGATGAGAAAAAGGAAACTTTAGTATAATAAAAGGATGTTACTGCTTTGTTGGAGTACAAAACAGTTATCATCTCTGTTACTTTGTTTGTAGGTTAAAAAGAATAATACATCTCCTGAACTCAAGAATTTCAAGGTACCATGTATGTAAAATAACATGTATTTTAATATCATTTAATGAAATAGAAGCTGAGTTGTTAGATTGGATTTCTTGTTGGCCAGTTCACTAATATCTTGCAGTTGAGGTGTGCAATATTACAACAGTAGCATTAAATACTAAGCTATAAACCCAACGGAGTTGTGTATTAATTGCTTTTACTTTACATTTCCTTTATGCATATTGTGATTCTCCATCTTCAAAAAACATTGTCTCCACATTATTTTGTCTGAATTATACAGACTTAATTAGAGATTCTGCTCTCAAAAATTTCAATTTCAATTATACTTACTTGAGCAAGCATGAAAGGGATGGGTTAAGTGTGAAGAAGACAGAAACAAAAGTGGAAAATGCAATGCAGAAATTTTAAAATAGAAAGAACTCTGAATAATGAAGATTTTTTTTTATTTAAAAAAAAGATGATAATTTTTAACATATATGCTTTGAAAAGCAGTACGTTAAGCACATGTATCCACTACCTGAAATGCTCTGATGTAATCAATGCTAGCTTTTCTTGGGTTACCAAGCAAGAGAAATTAAACTGGTTCATGAAAGTTTAATATACTTTCAGAATCCTATAAGTAAACAAAGATCTTTTTTCAGCATTCTTATGTGATTAACATGGTGCCTGAAAGTCCAGTGTTGATGTGAAAGCCCAAAGTCTACATTCAGTGTAGAAAACAGGAAAGAAGGAAATTCATTGCCCTACCGTGTGCTTTTTTGGAGCTTCTAGCAAGAAGCTGTTAGAGAAGGAGCTGCAAGCTCTTCTGGTAGGCTCATGCTGCCTTGCAAGCTCTCACGCTATTGCTCTCTGCACTGAGATGTGGTGCAGCCAGCCTGAGCTTTCCAATGCTTTGTGGAATTTTTGCAGAGAAGAAAATAATAATCCAGACCAGGATCATTCATCACTGAGTGGGAAATCTATAGTTTGTGTTACAGCAGTGCAGACCCTGGGAGGAAGAGTTACACAGGGGAGGGAGATAGAGAGCTGGCTGACACGCTTTGAGAGGCAGCTTCTTTATTAAGAAGCAGCAGGACTGGTCAAGGATATGTGAAGGAATGGGTAGGAAATGGAAACCAAAGAAAACTTCTCCTTTCTTCTTGCACATAATTGGCTGGTGTTGATGCATCTTGCTAAGCGTTTTACAAGATGTGTGTTGTGTTTCAGGACATTTCACCAGCTTAATCTCCTGATAAACTTTCTAACATCTGTTCTGAACTTGACATGTATTTTCTTTTCTGTGCTGTCCTTGAGGCAAAATTCTCTTCTCCTATACTCAGTGCAGCTCTCTTATCTATGCTGCAGATCTTTTCTATGAATTTATATTCATTTTGCTGATTGAACATCCATTGATGTTAAGTTTTGCATACCAGCCAAGCACAGATTACGTTAAGTGATTTTTCACTTTCTCACTTCAGATCTGGAGCAAAGAGAATGAAGAAGCTTGAGACTAATTTTTAATTTTTTTGTTGATTTTTTTTTTCCTATAAAGTCTTTTCAACTACTTAAACATTGTTTGGAGAAAGAAATAACCAAACGTTGTCAAGTAACAGAGATTACAAGTATAATTTGTAAGAGGCTGCAGCTTATTTTAGGAAGAAATATTTTGCTGTGAGGTGGCCCTGAGCAGTGGTGGCTGCCCCATCCCTGGAGGGGTTCAAGGCCAGGTTGGATGGGGCTTGGAGCCCCTGATCCAGTGGGAAGTGTCCCTGCCCCTGGCAGGAGGCTTGGAATTAGACAGGTTTAGAGGTCCTTTCCAACTCAACCCATTCTATGATTCTATGATTATCAAATCCAGAATGGAGCACGCATTTAATTAGAAAGTGAAATGCTGTATGTGGTTTCAAATTTTAATTTTTCTGTTGCTTGTGGGGAGTTGGCTTGTTATGTTTCCTCCTGAAGTGTGCTGCTCTTGGGCAGAGGACTGCAGAATTTTCTTGTCAGTCAATATAAATGTTCATTCGTGAATTTTGTGGTGAGTGAACTATTATACTTATGTATTATTTTTGTCAGCATATTTTAGTCCCCTGGGTGGAATCAGGATATGCATATTCTTCACTGTGATCCTGAAAAATTTAAAGGTGGTTTCTCTGTACAGAGAGGGCAATGTTAAAGTTTTAGAGTAGTGCAAGTTAGTTGTTATTTTTTTATCCTCAGAGCACTTCAAAGACTCATTCAGTTTCCCATTCTAAACTTAAAGAACTTGATGTTCATGCATGTTTTAGATAATATTTTTGTGCGACTGGTCTCCGAGGTGGTCTGGTCTGCTTTGTGACAGTCAACATGCTCTAGAAGTACTAATTATCTGAAGCATTTCATTATAATTATCTGAAAAATTCTGTGGAGTGGTGATGGTTGATTTGTTTGTTTGTTTGGTCTTGTTGGGGGTTTTTTGTTTGTTGTTTTTGTTTGGAGATGTTGTTTATATTTTAATATAGGAGAAAGCATTCCCCAATTAGATCTACCGATAGGAAGTAAGGATTTTTTAGGGATTCCCAAGAAAAGAAATTTAGAAGAAGCAGAACAGGGAAAAGATAGACAATTAAAAATAAATATTTGCAGGCTGAAAAGTTTGTTTTTAAAGCAAGCATACATTTAAGTACTTGTAGCAAGCTCTACTAAAAGAATTGACAGAAACAGAAAGAAAGTCCTTATCCTTAAAGATGAGAACTTTCTTTTTATAGAAAAGAAATTTCTCATCTTTAACGTATCAATTTAATAATTAATAAGTGATATCCATTAATTTCATAGAATCATAGAATAACCAGGTTGGAAGGGACCCACCGGATCATCGAGTCCAACTATTCCTATCAAACACTAAACCATGTCCCTCAGCGCCTCATCTACCCGTACCTCCGGGGAAGGACCTCCAGGGAAGGTGACTCAACCACCTCCCTGGGCAGCCTCTGCCAGTGCCCAATGACCCTTTCTGTGAAAAATATTTTCCTAATGTCCAGCCTAAATCTCCCCTGGTGGAGCTTGAGGCCATTCCCTCTTGTCCTGTCCCCTGTCACTTGGGAGAAGAGGCCAGCACCCTCCTCTCTACAACCTCCTTGACTAGTGTCAAGGCCACATTTTTCTAGGACATGAAAAAAAAAAAGAGAGAGAATGGCATCCATATCTTGAGGAACACATTTCTATTTTAAAACTAATAGCTGAAATATGTTCTCCAAAACGTAAGAACTGATCCAAACCATGGAATGCTAGTGATAGCAATAAGAATTTGCAAGTGAAAAAAGTATTGTTCCAAAGTGTTTTTAGCAACCATGTCAGTGGTACCTCCTAGACAACAAAGGTGTATAATCTGAACTGAGAGAATACAAGTTATTGAAGAGGTTCATCAATCCCACCTGGTTGACTGCTCTGTAGTGTTTAGTTCAGATGTGTCCTGTCCCATATTGAGGTCTCATTAAGATTTTTAATGAAATAATAATCTAGGGTGTTAAGATCGCATTAAGATCTTAAAACTTATTATGTTTACTGAAGACTTCTCTAAAAACCTTAATGTTTTAATCCCATAGTTGAACTTTGGTACATTTTAAGTCCATTGCACTACCATTTGCATCATAAGGTTGAGTGGAAAGACCTGTGGTCAGTCTCTGCACAATGAACTGTATCAATGCAACAAACT
Source organism: Phaenicophaeus curvirostris (assembly GCF_032191515.1). Taxonomy (NCBI): domain Eukaryota; kingdom Metazoa; phylum Chordata; class Aves; order Cuculiformes; family Cuculidae; genus Phaenicophaeus; species Phaenicophaeus curvirostris. The sequence continues at coordinate 3,363,238 of NC_091405.1, read as the reverse complement.
TTTTTTCTGTAATGATAATTCTAGGGCAGTAGCGGATTGCTACAGACCAGAACTTCACGTGAAAATGGCCTCAAGTTGCACCAAGGCAGGTTCACACTGGATATCAGGAAAAATTTCTTCACTGAAAGGGTTCTCAGGCATTGGCAGAGGCTGCATGGGGCAGTGGTGGAGTCCCCACCCCTGGAGGGGTTTAAAAGATGGGTGGACGAGGTGCTGAGGGTTCTGGTTTAGTGATGGATGGATAAGGTTGGACTTGATGTTCTCAAAGGTCTTTTCCAACCAAAAGATTCCATGATTCTATGATTCCATGATAGTTACGACAATGTTAGCTAAAAACTGCTGTTGTTGCAGTTTGAATTAGTTTGTGGTTGTCTGCTTTCTTTACAGCAACACTTCAGTTACAAAGACATTTGCAACTTATAAAGTATATGAAAGTGTTTTCAGGGAGCTTGTGATCCTAGGATCAAAAGGACTACATCAGTGCTTCAGTTCTTTAGGTATTCAGGACTCCTTTTTTTGGCACTCTTGTAATTTAAATATAGCTCAAATGAGTATATTTTATTTCAAATGTTGTAAATGAGAAATAATTCATTGCAGAGATCTTCTGTATTTGGATTTCCACAGCCAAATGCCTTCTGAACACAGAGCTCTTACTAAACTCTTAATTGATGCCAACACTTCAGTTTTCATAAAAGTGTAACCGATAGGATTGTAACATCGGTAACAGCAGATCTTTGCATTCATTCACTTTCAAGGTCAGTACAGCAGCAGGATCGTGTTCTCCTATGTATTATTCCCCAGTATGGTCATTGCTCATCAGATGACTATATATATGGTAAATTAGCATAGGATTTTGTGAATATTTGGAGGATACTGTGTAAAAATATAATGTTCCTAGGTACTTCTGCTCCTTCTCCTCTCAGCTGAACACAGCACACAGAGTACGTAATTTTTACATGGATTTTTTTTTTATTATTATTATACAAGCTTTCTTTGTACTAGCTGTGATATGACGCTAAATGGAAGTGAAGCTCTGCCTTTTTGTTCTAGTACCTATGGTTCCTCAGAAAAAAGGAAAGACTTAATCTATCAATTCGTGTTAACTGTAATCAGAAGGGTGCTCACCAAGCTTACCAATGGTCAGGGGAGTGAAAAAAACATCTTAATGTGAAGCTGTTTGTTCCTTTTGAGGTTTGGGGTTTTTTTTACAGTTTCATATGTATGTCTTGGCTGCCATTTATTGCAGTATTAAAGGTTAGAAATGTATGGCATGAACATTTATTGTCCAGGATACAAAATAGGTAGCTCATGTTTAAGCCAGATTTGGAGAAGTTTAGTTCATCAGAAAGCTTAGTGAGCAGGAGATTTCAGTGCTGTCTTGAGAAATGAATTCATAAAAATGTCTGCATCTTATCAGTTTGTCATATTTGTCTGCCCTTGTTAGAAACTAATATCATTATACATAATGTTGAAAACACAGCAGTCACTGAAAGGGGAAGATTCTGTTAACGTCTGTCTTCAGCACTTCTGTTTTTAAGCTTGAATTGGTTCGTTAATTAATTCATCTATGTAAAGAATGCCTCCTTAATACAGTGCAGTCTAATTGTGATTTCCTTTAGGATTCTAAAAGAGATCATGCAAGTTTGAGAGTTATCACACATAATATCTTGTTGCTAACACCTGGAGTTGCAGATTTTTCACTACCTGTTTGTAGGGAAAAACGGCATTAGAAGCAGTGGAGGTGCTGAGTGATCTTTGCCCTGTTGCATCAAAGCATTCATTGCATTTGATTGTGACCAGTGAAGAATCTTGTAGGAATTATAGCTCATACTGTTTGAAATGTTCTTATGCTCTACCATGTCTTGTGGCAATGAATTTCACATTTAATTATGTATTGTGTTAAAAATTACTTTAAGCGTTACTTCCTTTTGTGACTTTCAGTATGTTACCTTGTAATTGCACTGAAGGTCTCTCAGTTCCTGTGCTGTGAAAAACAGTGAGCAGTCATTCCACATTTATTTTTCTCACCATTGTTCATAATTTTATACAGCTTTGTGGTGTTCTAATGCCTCTCTTTCACACTGAAAAAGTCTAGTCAGTCCTTTTATGATGTTCTCTTTCCTAATCTCCTTATGCCCCTTCTCTGTGCTTTCTCTAATGCTCTCATTCATTTCTTGAGATGAGGGACGAGAATGGCTGCAGAATGAGATGCCATTCTTCCATGGATTTAAATCCAGGAGAATCCCTGGCTACGATACAATAATAATTATGTGAGTTATATTTTTTTTGGAGAGCAGGCCACAGTGAATTAAAGATCTCTTTTCTCAATGATGTTAGCTTGGTTCAGTGATCATCTCTGAATGTATGGTTTAACTCTTTCTTTAGTGTGAATCGCTTTGGGCTTAACTGACGTGGGACTTTATCCCCTAGTTGGTCAGTATCAAAAGCTCTTTCTAAAAGTCTTAGCCTAGTTAATATGAAAAGAATGGATATGTTGAGTATGTAATAGGAGCAGAATCTCTTCGGCAGACATTATTGTTGCTGGATTATTTTACTCTCTCAAACGCATCCAGATGAAGCAAGTGTAGTGTTAGAAACCGAAGTAAAAGGGAAGAGAACTTTTAACATGCTGCCAGTGCTGTGAATGATCTACCTGTCAGTGCGTAGTCTGTTCAGGAAGATGAGCATGTGTTCTCCTGGAATGATTTACATGATTCGGTATGTCCGGAACATTATTTGCCTCAGTGGAGGTGTCATTTTCCCTGCTTTTCCTAGATTTGTGTAGACAGATGACTTCATGCCTAGAATTCTTTCTCTCTGTGGTGAACTCCTGCAACAGCTCACTGTCTCTGGGCTTGTTGTGGAGCTCCTGCTGTGCCAACATTGATCATCAACAATACTCTCTGTGCTGCAATTCACATGCAGAACTATCGCAAACAGATGTAGAAGAGTAATATTTTGATGGATTTAGGGGGAGACCCTTTGGCAGTTGTGTGTATTTAAAATGGGCAACATCTGAATGAAACTAGGATTGGCTTTTGTTCTGAAGAGTGCACAGTGCAAATTAAGCACGTGCCTGAAGCTACCCTTGAGATATGACACTACCAAAATGTAAGCATTTTCATAGAATCACAGAATGGGTTGGCTCAGGTTGGAAGGGATCTTAAAGCCCATTCAGTTCCAACCCCCCTGCCCTGGGCAGGGACACCTCCCACTGGATCAGGGTCCTCAAAGGCCCATCCAGCCTGGCCTTGAACATCTCCAGGGATGGGGCAGCCACCACTTCTCTGGGCAATTAATTTAATAGAGTTAATAGTTAATCTAATAGAGTTCCACTTTCTTCTGCTTGTTTCTCTCAATCTTTAGTCAACATTTTTGGAAATTTTTACCTCAATAGATAAGACTTACAAAGAAGCATAAAATACCTGGAGTTATTTATTTAGCATTTGCTTTCTTCTGAAGGGAAGACATAGTTGCGTAGCAATCCAAGTATGTTGATATTCGTAGTTGAATGCAATAATAAATGCTAAACTTCCTTGCAGTAGGTTTAAGAAGTGTGCTTTGCTTGGACGTATCTATGTCCAAAAGAGTTTCCAAAGGAGTGAATGTCACTGCAGTCAGCCAAAACATGGACTTGGTCCATCTTTATATCTTTCTGAATTCACCAGGGTTGTACAAGTTCCTAAAACTGGACTCATACTTACGTGCCATGTTTGGCTGAGACCATAGCAAACACCCAGAAAACCTTGAACTAGTGTTCTAGTCACTTTACAGAGAAAGAGGATTATTTGCCATGATGAAGTATTGCAATTTTAAAACAAAATGGGTAATATTTGTTTATCATTATAAAGGTTATACATAATGCCTATTTTCTTGTTATCAACTTTAACATTTATTTTTCTTCTGTCACCCATCTCTCTTGTCTACTTGATGCTTACAAATGTAAATCATTCCCCCAAACCCCTCTGTAATTAAATGCCTTGGGCAGCACATACATCAAAAGAGTGAAGATATTTTGAGCTTACTAATGCTCTGCAGTGGATACTGATTATGTCCCAGAGGGAAATGTGCACAAAAGAGGAAATAATTGGCAGTTGTCAGTTGTAGATCCTCCTTCCAAAGTCAGGGCCACCTGAGAAGTAGTATTTGTTATGTTCTGTCTTCCTCGTGCAAGTTAGCAGTAGGCATTGCTGTGAGCGCGGGGACAGTGGGTCAGATGGCTCACTGAGCTGGAGCTCACATGTAAGCAAAACACACAGCAAAGACAAACTCAAGAAATCTTTAGTGAGTTTCTGGTGGACTGGCAAGGATTTCCCATGGGTAACTGTTCATAAATGGTCACCAAACAACTCAGACTATGTTTTTGGTTTTTTTTTTCCTGGTCATGGATAACCTTCTACCTCTCCTCAGTGTTTTGGGCAGTTTAGCCACCACAAAGCCTGGAGAAAGTGAGGGAAGGCATTCTAACAGTTACTGACTTATAAGGATTCTTTCTCATTACGTGTGTTGAAGATTAGTTAATCCTCTGTTACCACCCCTGGTCTTTGAGTCTGATCCAATTTACATTGAAGACGTTGGAATAATCTTGATGCATTTTACAGGCCTTCAGCTAATACTTATATTTTTGCATGACAGAACTATAATGAAAAATAGGAGACTAGTATTTCACAAGAATACTTGTGAAAGAGGTTTTTTCTATACAGTATTAGGCCTGTGATCTGTTGCCAGTGGTGGATTGTTATGAATGCAGTGGCAAGCATCGCACAAGATAGCTAACAAAGGAAAGAAAACTCATTTTTAATACAATGCATTTTAATTTAAATGTTTGTACCAAGAGATTTTTATTTTTTTTATTGACAGATGTATTGTATTTGTTTATATTCTCTCTCTCTCTCAGATGCTTTTTATCTGTATTTTGTATTTATCATACCTTACATACAATGTTGGGAAGAAAGATTAAAGCAAAACTGATTCATGCATGTGCATTCTTATTTTTGTTTCCAAAATTGGTCTTGATATTCTAAATAATCCTGTATATTGCCAAAATATATTCAATTTAATTGTGAAAACAAGAATTGATATAGTTTGCAAGGCATCTCTAGATGCAAGGCATCTGATCTAGCCCCACCCTGATAAGGTAGTGGAGCCTTCAAGCAAATTGCTTGGGATCTGCCCATTGGGCAGTTCCTCTGGCTCCTAGTGCGTTGCAGAGATGATAGAGAATGGCCTTTCAACACCACTGACAGCCTCCTTTGGCACCCTCAAGTTGTACAGACTTGTATGTGTCCATTTGCTGAAGATACCTCTAGTTTAACCTCCCTCTGTTGAAATGCTTCGTTCTCCCAGATTCTGCTTCTAGATGAGCCAGCTCTCCCAGACCCAATGAACTGAAATGTGCTTCCATGAAGTCTGTGGTTGTAATTCTTCTGTTTATCTCACTTTCCTCAGGATCCCAAACTCCATCACGTGGTCTTTGCAGCCAAGGCTGTCATTAACCTCCACATCCTCAAACAGTTTTTTTCTTATTTATGAAGGACTAGGTCCAACATTTGGGCTCTCCTGGTTAACCCACTGATCACCTCTGTGTCAAAAACTCTCACTAACTCTCTCCAGAAATCTCCTGGCATCCTGCCATGTTCAGTCATTAATATTCTCAGCAGGAAGTGAGGCTGTGGTGATGAGGCAGCCTCCAGTTCTTTGAGGATTAATCCTTCTTAATCAGGTGATCCGTACCAGACACCTACCATGGTATCACCTGTGATTGTTCTCTGGTCCTTACCCATAAGCTCTAAACTAGCTTTTCATCAGTTCTGCAACAAAGCTGCATGTGTCTAAGCTGCTCCTTGGCCACCTTTCTTATCTTCTCCTCCTGTCCTTCCTTGAAAGCCCACACTCCTAGCAGCACTCCAGCCTGAGTTGTGCTGATGACATCATGCCAGTGCAACTGCTTGTAGAGCAGTAAACCAGGATCTATTTACATATCAATAGATGTAATGCACTGCAAAGAATACTCAGTCAATGTTACTGCACACCTTTGTCATAGATTGGTGTCAAATTTGATGTAAGTAGTCTTTAACCATCCTCCCCTAGTTCATTTTAGGTTCAGACTAGATATTAGAAAGAAATTTTTCACATAAAAAAAATTTTCACAGAAAGAGTCATTGGGCACTGGAACAAACCACCCAGAGAGGGGGTTGAGTCACCATCCCCAGAAGGGTTTAAAAGATGGGTAGATGAGGTGAGCAGGGACATGGTTTAGTGGCAGATAAGAATGGTTGGACTCGATGATCCAAGAGGTCTTTTCCAACCTGGTGATTCTATGATTTGGGATTTATCACTTTTTTTAGTAGACATTATCTTGAGGTATTTCTACTTTGAGTCTTCCATTAAAAGATTTTGTATTGCTGTTAAACATCAAAGTATATAAAGACCTGTGGGGGAGAGGGAGAGGAAAATAAAATTGTGGGTTTCTTCAGACTATTTGTTAATGTTTGCGGTCTTGGATCCTCTTTGACATTTTCCACATTTCTTTTTGTTTTGTCACTTGGCTGTAAATAACACACTTTCCTGGCCACTTAGAGAGGTAATGTTCTCCTCGCTTGTCTTGTACAATAGACTTATCATTGAGCAGAGCATTCCTGGCAGCCTGTTGAAGAGCTTTAAATTGAAGCATCCTTTTAGTGTAGAGTGGTAATCAAAATGCTTGTGTGTTATATGGGAAAGGAGAAGTAAGCATTTTTCAAGTTTATGGCACAGAGCTTTTCCCATTGTTGTAAGAGTTCCATCATTAAAGAAGCCACCTCAAATTGCCACATAGATCCCAAAGCTGTTCTAAAAAATGTTTGCTTTTGGAGAGCAGTCTTTGGATCAGTTGTAATTGTAATTGTATTCTGGTGTCATTAGTTCTCTGTGTGGCTTTGCTCTGTGCGTGCTTCATCATCCAAAAAGTATTTTGTTTAAAGCATTTACTCATAAGTCCTGGAGTGAAATATGTTATATGATTTTGTCTCTCAGCGCCAACACCCATGCATTCTTAGAGATTCAGATTTGCTCCTTGGTGAATATCCACTGCTATGATTCTAAACAACTGCAACCCTGCTGCTGTGTCCCTTACAGTAACATGATGTGTGGGCATTGTGCTACCGGGAGGCAAGCTACAGATTGTAGCAAGTGCTGCCTTTACAATACAGAGCATTTTGCCATAGAAGAAGACTGATATTTATATTCTTTAGATAGAGTTTTCAGGAATTTATGAGGGTAAGACCTAGCAAAGGAGGAGAACAACATGAAAATGAGCCTTTTTCTTCATTTCTTTACCAGATGGTTTTACTGGCCATAGGTCTTGTATTTTGGGGCTTTTTCAATTGTTGAATTTGCCAAATTGTCTGACTGGAAGTATTTCACATAAGTGGTTTCAATTTTTTACGGACTCATAATGAAACTTCATTTTCTCTTTAATTGCTCCTCTGGCTCTAGACAAATGCAGATGGATTGCCAAGCCCTCAAGGTTTCTTGGGGTCATGTATTTGGAATCACTTGCCATGTGCTTTCTTAAGCCAGGGCTTCTAGAGTAGATCTCTAGTCTGGCCAACTTGCATGGCATCTGGTCTCTGGATTCCTGACTGTGAGAGATCCCTAATGTGCTGTGATAGAAGTTGTAGCAGGTGCAGACAGAAATTAAGATCTATAGTCAGAATAAAAATCTGTTGTGCTAGTCAGAGGTGAACAGCCATGGAGCGGAGAGAAGTTTTATCCATAACCACCTAGAGCTGCCAGAGCTGCTTGGATGTCTGGCCACAGGTCAGTTTATCAAGTAGATCAGTACCTTGGACTGGACATTTCTTTCTAGAAATGTCATAGTTTGGCAATAAATACACACTTTCAAGTTTTGGTTTATTGCCCTGATTCTTTCTTATTTTCCTTGAAAATAAAAATTTCCCAGAAACTGAAATTTCATTTCTGCACCTGCTCTCACCGTCTGTATGTTCCAACAAACATACACCAAATAAAAGTGAAACAAAATTATACATATCTTTAAAAGTTAAGAAATACCAGATTGTTGGCATTTAGCCCCTTCTTGCATGTATGTTATGATTATGTGCTGTTCACAGCAAGAATGCACTGACTATAAAACCTAAGTGTCCTTAATCAGCTCTTTATCCTTCATAAATACCAACTAATCCTGTTTTCTTCCTGGCCATTAGCTTTCTCTTCTTTTGACAAGTCAGATTTTTGGCAGTTTCTCTGCAGCTGCAGACTGCTCCTTTTCTCTCTTTCTTTCTTTCTCCACTCTCTCTTTTTTTCTCTTTCTCTCTCTCTCTCTCTCCCTCTCCCTCTTTGTCTCTCTTTCTCTCTTTAGCTTGTGATTCATGCCAGCAGAGTGCAAGGACACAAAAGGTCTCTGCTTTTAATACAAATATCTTATTGCATGTTGTAGTAGCAATTATCATTAAAACCCTTTTCCACCCTTACTCCCAAAGAACAGGGCATGCTTACTCAGCCTATGGTATTAGAACATACACTATGTGGTTGCAAACAAAAGTAAATACCCACTTTCCTACAAAGAAACAATGCTTTTAAAGTTTGGTCTGCAAAAGGCAAGTCTGAGCTGTGAGAGGCTCTGGTTCAGTCTCTGAGAACAGACTTTTTTCTTGTTAATCTTTGAGTGCCTGCTTACATGTGTGGGAAGTGTGGAAATGCTAGCAGGCTTAAAAAAAAAAAAAGTCTGGGATCTGTTTTACATGTTTAAAATTCTTCTCTCCCACTGCCAGTGTCAGAAATGGCTAAGCTGATTGGGATGAAAGTATCAAAAAAGGAAAAGGAAAGCTCAACCGGAGAAAGAGAGAGAGAAACACTCAGTGCAGGAAATGTCAACACAATTGGCCTGAGTTTGAGGCAGAAAAAGCAGGATGCTGAAGAAAGAACGGTAATGCAGTGTTAGCATTCAGTGTTACCTCGAATTCCTTGAATATCAGCATCAAATAATCCTCGCTTTTATTTTGTGTGTTTAAGTAGTAGCGGGAATAAATCTTTCTGCTGTAAGTTCACATCCTGCAATTTGCTCCAGCTTTCAGAACCCATCAATAGGAGGAGTGAAGTGAAATTGCTCAACTCTCCTCCTTCGTCATGAGCTGTTTTATTTTGCCAGGGCCCAGAGGAAGTTTAAGAGTTATATACTCCGAAAAGCAACTTATTTTATTGGTTGATTTATTTATTTTGCCTTTATACTTTACCTTTAAGGAGGCAATTGTGTCTACTGCATAATTTCCTATTTTTAAGCCAGCATGTAAATTAACTATAGCGATATGTAGGTTCATCTTGGAACAGATCCAAACTTACTCATTTGTCAGATATGATTATAATGTATCTTAACAAGTTTAATAAAGTGTGCTGAATTGGTGTCACTATAAAAATATTCCCAGAGATGTCTGCATTGATGTGAAACAGTTCCCTGACTTTTCTGATTTGATCAGAGCCACACAGCTCTTCACATCAAGCTTTGCCAGGCTTGATCACTCAGATCTCCATTAATTTTTCAAGCCTTTCTCTAAATTCTACTTTATTATTTATTTAGCTGTTTCTTTGTTACAAAGAAATCTGGTGGAAAATGAATGTGTTAGCTGCTTAACCATGTGGCTAGGTCGGGTTATTTACTATGTCTCACTGTCACAGTGAAGGCTGAAGTGCTGCTTGGTTTTTGGCTGTATGGCACATGCCAGTCCACACAGGTGAACCCAGAGTTCACCCATGGATGAAACTAGGCCTGTGCATGACAAATACCTCTATGATATTCATACGGACAAGTCTGAGGTTGCCTCCTCTTTTTTTCAGGCCTGAAAAGTTGACAGAAAAAACCCAGCCAGCCAGAATGGTTCTTAGTAGCCACTGCTTGGAGGTGCACATGCAGGAGCGTGCATACTTTATTAGCTGTCAGGCTTTCAAATTAGCTCTTAAGAGAAAGAAGGTATGCTAGTTATTTCTTTTTATGACACAGAAGTGTTCATCAAAGTCAAGTTTCTGCATTGGAAAGCATATCATGTTGCCGTGCAGTCTGTTGCTTGGAGCATAAAAAGAAATCTGTTTGGGCAGTTATTGCCACTCGTTGGGTGCAGAAGGTCCTAGTGACAGTGTCTGGCAGGGTTGAGCTGCACTGACCAGAGCATGGACAAACTGTCAGCCTTGGGTATTGAAATCTGCATCCGAATCTTACCTTCTCACTTCCTGCATTCCCCCTGTCTTCTTCCACTGATGTGAGAAGACATGAGGAGAGCCTAGAGTGGCAGACACGAGAAACCCCTTTGCTAGAAGGGAACGTTATGGACCCCCATTTACGTAGGTGGACCTAGGAGTAGCTGGATGGGTTAAAAAAGAAATGAGATGGCTCCAGAAAGCTCCACTACGCACAGGAAGTGCAAGACTACAAATAGCAAGAGAATGAATGTTGGCTCGCTGGGTTAGTAGAACTTTGACGGTGGTTTTGTTTTAGTTCTCTCATTACATGAAAAGTTCACCTTAGGAAGATTCAGTGTTTCTAGAATGCAGTACCTACAGAAAACAATCATTGGAAATGCAGTGAAATATTTCTTCTTCAGTCTGTGTTTTTCCTGTTCATTTGTTTTCTACAGTTGTAAATCACAATATTCCAGTTTCATCCAAATTCAATAATGGGATTAGCAGCTAACTCTCCTAAGGACAGTCTCTGTGTTATGTTATTATATTTTATTTATATCTCTCTGTGCAAAAATTATCATAGCCTTAACTTGTTTTCCTATATTTAAACTGCTGTTATGGAGTATGTATATATCACATTTGAGGCATGCTATTTTTCTAGTGTACTTCATATAGCGTTGGAGATTTTAGGAAATTTATGTCATCCGGATGGTCTTTGAAGGAATTATAATTTCAGATTTACTCATCTGCTTGCAGTTAGGAACCGCAGACTGTGGCAACCAGTGCCAGATGGGATATGTATTCATAAATCTTATGACTGATGCTTTGTATTGCAGCATTTTAATACTTTAATCAAAAGAGAAAAGTCAGAGGGAGGATGTATGGATATTATTTGGAATATTTTTTATACACACACTGTAAACTGGAGAACCTGACTGGAAAGACCTAGCAATATCCTAAAGTAGGTTTTGAAATAATAGGATGATTTCATTGTGAATAAGAAGTCTTTGAAATCCACAGACATTACCTTCCCAACTTAAATTAAGAGCTAGTTAAAATTTAGTGGAGAAAAGCTACATGTTGAGGCTACATTCTTTTGTACCAGTCCAACAATGGTTGGTCTTCAGCGTAAACTCGAGTGAGGTGAGGATTTAGCTTTCCTGCAGGTAATAGTTAAGGTGTTAGTGCTTACGCAGGTGAAATGTATTTTTTCAAAGCACTATTAACTTCACATGTGTTGATACAGACACAACTTGTGTTATCTGAGCTGGTGGAATGTCAGCTTCAGCTCCTGCAACCGTGGTCTCAGTACAAGCCTGTTAATGGGCACAGGTGAAACACAGGGAAATGATTCCACCACTTCTCTCTTTGTGTTGTCAGACAGGCAGATGTGTGGAACGTCTGCCAAGTTCCTGTGGTGAGGGTGGCTTCCCCTTGGCTAGTTGCTCAATGCCCCCTTGGCTAGTGGCCCAATGCCCTCCTCGGTGGGGCAGGGGAGAACAGGGGATGGGAAAGCTTTCAGGTTAAGAAACAGAGAGGGAAACTACTTTCTGATTACTGTCACAGGCAAGAGAGGCTTGACTTAGGGAAAAAGGATTTTTTTATTCCTAATTAAAAGAGATTGAAGTAGTAAGAAACAAGAAAACTAAACCAGCCCAGTTGCTCCCCCTTTTCCCGTGGCCCCCCTCCCCCTGTCCCTCCAGACCCCTTTCCCTTCCCCAGAGTCTCTGGGGGTGGCAGGCAGCAAACAGCCATTCCCCTCTGCCGCTCCTTCCATCCCTCTCTCTTCCCTTGGTCCCTGTGCTCTTTCCCTTGGGCTGCAAGGGAGTCTCTGCTCCAACACCTCTTCACCCTCCTCTTGCTCTGCTTTTTACACTGCTGGGTTTCCCTATGTTTTTCCTCCTTCCTCCTCTGCCCTTCCTTCCAGGCTCTCTCACAGCAGCCTCACCAGCCCCGCTGATGGGCTCAGCTGTGCCCCAGAGTGTAGCACCTGTGGAACCACCTGGAGACACCTGGGACTGTCTGGAACTGGCCATGCCCTGCTTGGGGCAGCCCCAGCCTCTCCTGCCAGCACCAACTCCTGGCCAGGCAAACCCAACACAGGGGGAGCAGGAAAGCCAGCATAGAAGAGAGTTATTAGAGGAGAAGAAAAAGAAGGAAAAGTGACTTTGTGTGTTTTAAATTGGTGGGGCTGTAGGGCGAGCTCCCAGTGTGAGACTGGCTTGAGAATTAATGGTGGAATTATATTAACAAGTTGTGTGATAAAATGATCCTATAAGAGAGCACCTACAGTCCAAAGAAACTGCATGAAGCAGCCTGGAGGAGGAGAAGCCTACAGGAGAGGGTAAGGTGTGAGAGAGGGAGGTATTTTGCCTTCCTGTACCCTGTATTTCTGCCTTGTGCCTGATGCAAGCTATCTCCTGCTTGCGCTGTGCAGAGTTCTATGCACGGTTAATTCTGTGGGCTAGAAGTGAGCATCTCTCTGCAGTGTGCATGCATTTCCCAGCAGTGCTGGTACATGAAGATCTGGGAATAAGCCATTAAGATTTGTGAGAGCCTTGGTTTTTCCTACAGGGCGTTGTAAATAACTTACAATAATTGGGACTTAAGCAAAAAGGAATTAAGGAGTTGACTGCTGCTAATGAATACTAATGATTGCTGGAAACATGATCAATGTGACGCACATATTATTAGTGAAGGTGCCCTTCTTAAACTTCATTAATTGCCAAGATACCTAGGAAGGAACAAATAATACCTTATTATTTGGCAACAGCTAAAAGAAGAGCCAGTTTGCAGTTGGTGCTAAATTCTGCATTCCTCTCTCATGCTGATGCAAAGCAAGATCTCTGTAAGGGTTTGTGCTGGCATAGTAAAAGATATTTAGTGCCCTGTTGGGGTTTCAGCATGCAAATGTACCTGGATAAATGAGTAGTCCTGTTCAAGTCAACTAGGGAACTTGTGAGTCTGTAGTTAAAGTGTGTTTCATTACAAGGCTGTGAGGGCTTCCATGTGGCAGAGCGAGGCCATCGCACTGCACAGCAATCAGAGTGTGCTGGCTTCTGAAATCCCATATCAGAGAAACAGAGATACATCCTTCTGCTTCTCCCTAATTAAACACAATCACTGTAACAACAACAACAAAAAAGTCTGAAGTTAAATGCTTGTTAAATGCATCTTCTAGTTCTAGCTGTTTTAATGACCACAGTGGTGCGGCTTGTTTCCATATGCCTATTTAACTCTCTTTATATAACCTACAAACAGCTTTCTTGTAACAGCTTTGTTACTTACTTTTTTTTCCCCAAAAGCCTCAATTAATCCATTAGGAATAAGGACTATTTATCATTCAGCTTCTGCTGGGGTGGCATCATCCTTACAGTTTTCCTACTCAATAGTAAAATCTTTTAAATGGAGCCTTTTAAATTCAATATTTTTTTTGTGGCATGACTTCCTCCACAATCAGAAGGTTCTCAAGCTGCTACAAGTGGCAGGTGGAGGATAGCTCTGTCTCAAGCCCAAGGAAGGACTTTTTATGGGCGATAAATTGTACGTTTTTTCTGTCTGTCAGATAAAATATACAACCTCTCTCTGCAAGCCTTCAAGCAGGTTATACACTGTTTCCTTTGCAGCATCTGTGGAAGTCATCCTGTTAATAATGGAATTAGCAAGAATTTTTTCTTATTTCTTTGTCACCAGGCCCTGCGTCTACCTACTTTCTGGGCACGTAGTACATTTGTGAGACTGAGATTGGGGTAATAGATTTTAAAAGCAAAACAAAACCACTTCAAAACCTCCCAAACCCCAGTTAGTGATAATTTGGGGCTATAACACAGAAGAGTATGTATAGCGAACAGTAAAAAGACTGTAGGTATTGGACTTTGTGATCAATTTTGTGCTGCCAGGGATAGTAATAAATGCGTACAGACTTTGTTTTCTGATGTTTTCTTACAGATACCACAATACTATTAAAGTGCTTGGGGAAAAAGTGACAATCTCTGGTTGAAAAGTATATACTTTAATAAAACGTCGTACATGGTTAACTTAGCAAAGAGGGGCCAGGTTTTTGTCTTTATCCATCTGTTTATTTCAGATTGCAAAGTTTTATAAAGTTTCCTTGCTTCGCATCAGGTATTTCTTTCTTAGCTCAACTAATTTTTTTAAATACTAAGCACTAAATTTTAACTAGCTAGCTTTTGTCAGTCTTACTAAGAGTCTTAATGATAGAGTATGTATTTTAGTGGAACCGTTAGCCGTCTTAAGCTTATTGCCATCCAGCTGTGTTTAAACTGAGGTAAGATAGGGATATTTTATTTCTTTCTAAGCATCTCCACAGAAAAGTTTTGTGTAGTCCCATTATTTCACTTCGGAATTTCATTCCCATGAAATTTTTTTGGTGTCCACATGCAGAGGAACCCTTCTAGCACAGTCAAATCAATTGATTCCTCTGACAGGCTATGATATGCCCTAGCCCAGACTGGATTTTCATTTCCTGATTTACATTATCCTCTTCCATTTCACATCAAGAAAATATTTTTTCACCTCTTTTTCCTCCTTATTGGCTTGACATTTCCGATCTAGTTTGTTCGTTTAAGTTAAAAACAGGCCAACTGTGTCAAACTTCAGACCTCTCCAGCACTAAGTGCTGTGTTTCATTGTTCAAGAATTAGTTCCTTCAGCAATTCACTTAGCAATGGATCTTCCATGGAAGCTGCATTAGATCCTGTTGATAATACCCTGCTGTGGAGAATTCTTTGAAGAAATCTACCTTCCCATGTGTGATTTTACTTTTTCCTGAGCTTTCTTGTGCTCATTTACACTCCTTACAGTAAAATATCCTACAGGAATGCAAAGACTCGCAGTCTGGAAACTTAAATGCTCCAAGGGAAGTAGCTTTTTGCCATTCTGCTGGGATGAAATAAGAGCTATTTTGATTATTTTCTACAATTTCCCAAGTACATTGATTTGGTGCTGATAAAAGGAGGGGGAGAGTAGGCAAATAAAGGTTTGCATGGGCCTTCTGCATCTAATAGCGAGCTTTACAGCAGAAATTCATTGGGAATATCCACCTCTGTGTACCCTGAAACCTAGTGACGGAGAGTAAAGCAGACTAGTGACGTATTTTCTCCTCTCTGCCACCACCAGTGCTATGTGTCCTTGCAGAAAAAAACACTGATTATCTTCAGACACAGAATAAGCTGTGAGGTGTGTAGCAGGGGCAGTAAATGCTTTTAGCTTTATCTCTTGGATTGTGTATTGGATCTAGAGTAAATATAACATCTTTTTTTTTTCCTCTGGAGCATTTTTATTTTCCTGCAATATGTAGATTGAGGGTACTGCTAACAGTTAATATTGGCATGTCATATCCTAAGGACCATCCCTTCCCGTTATGTGATCATACAGTGGAAGCTCCAAGGGAAGCCGTGTTCATCAATGAAGCAAGGCACTTGCTTTCTCACTCTCTGCTTTTGTCTCCATTTCCAAAATAAGTAGCTTCTGGGAGAGAACTTTCTTGTGAAAACTTCAGTGTTATTTTGAGTGTATAGTAACATTTTGTATTAATAATTATATATTTATGGCTGTGGGGTAATAGATCTGAGTAAAAACCCATTGTTACTCTTGCAAAATGATATAAAGCCCGACATATTGATCCGAGTGCAAAAGATAAGGAAACTGGCCATGGTTCACACCAGTCTGCTTTGGACAAAACTCTCTCAGAATATTACAGTCACAAATTGTCACTCATATATTTCAATAATAAATCTTTAATTATGCTATAATAATGCTGCAATTTGTTTTACCCTTTATATTGCCCAGTGATTACAGTATAATTAATTATGACTTGAAAACCACGATTATGTTTGCATTGTAGCACAGAATTAACATGGAGTTAATTATGAAATATTTCAGATGAAGCAGTCTGAAGTAGTAATCTTTCCCTTTTCCCAAAAGAAATGAAACAAGAATCATTTTCAGAAGGTACTCCAGAGTCAGAGTTGTAAAATGGGATAATCCCATACACGAGTTACGACAGACTGGTGGAGGCTAAGGAAGTTTATTGGCATTTATAAATGGATAAAAGAATAATTCTGGCTTTCGCACAATACTTTGCTTAGCAGACACTGTTGCTTCTTATTCTAGTGGTGACTCTCACTAGAAGCTAATATTCCATGTTTAAGATGCTGATCTTTGCATGCAAAGAAATTACAGCTGCACAGGAGACATTTCAGGATGGAATTATGAAGGCAAAAATTGTGGACCTCGAGGTTTGCAGTGAATGTTTAAAGGATACTAAATAGCTTGGTATTTTGGTTACTAAATGAGTGTTGTTAGTGTCTAATGAATTCTGGAAAGAGAAAAGATTGGTGGCTAGGTAAACATTCAAGGAGGTCCTGTGTATTTAATTTTGAAGTATTAATTTTGGGGCGATATTATGAATGCTGAAGTACTGTGGAAGGGCTTATCTTAGCTAACAGTACCATATACCTGTGTTTATAGCATGCTTTTTGCGTAATTTTTACACCCGAGAGAGAAAATAGTTGTCTTTAACAAATAAACCCCTACTAGGCTTGACAAGGAGTTGGGAATTGTGTGGGGTTTTTTTCTAGCAGTGCAAACATTCATTCTGAAGATGAATTTACTGTGGAAAAGTTTGCTTCATAGCAATATGGAATAGTGTGTTTTGAGAGTGTACAGCTCTTCTTAAAACATTATTCCATCCTATCTGCCTTTTAGATTGTATTTCTTCTTGCCAAATCACCTTCTCTCTGGTTGGGCCAAGAGTTGTATTACTTGAGACTGCCTAAAAACTCACATAATGCTGTCTCAAAGTTTATTTAGGGGACAATTACAAGAAATAGGTTATTTCAGAACAACAGAACTTGCTTTTGCAGAAATAAGAGTAATTTTTCCCATTTGTTTATCCTGATGTATTTCCGATATCCTTTTCAGAAGTTCATTACATGATTGAATTCAGCCGCATAAGCTTGGTATTCACAGTGTGTATTAACAGGAATGTTTTACATCCTACTATCGGAATTAGTGGATAGCAGATCATAACCTGTTTTCCTTGCTTAGCGTTGCCATTGTTCCTTATCAACCTGTTGCAGTCACAGAGTGTAAGTCACAGAATTGGAAAGTGTTTATAGTGAGCTTTGTGAAAGGTCAAATACCTTAGGCTGTTCAGTTGTTTTCATTAACAATATGATTTCCTATTTTCCTACTGCTTGAAAATATGTCAGACCAGTGGTTTTTAGAGGCAAATATTTAGACTTTTTTAAAGGACTGAAAGCTATTTATCTTAGTTTGAAAAATTATTTCCTCTTTGAAAACCAGGTAACAGAACCAATTATTGTTCCTTTTTGTATGTTTTATTTGATTTTTGTACTGAAGAGTCCATACAATACAAACACAGTCAGCATTATTCGTAAATGCTGAATTGATTGGTTGGCTTTGGAACTAGAATATCCACGGGGTACTCGTAAAAAGAAGAAACTGAGAAAGCTGGTATCAAAAGCTTAAGGAATGAGTAGAAAATAACTTCATTTTGCACACTTGTTACAATCATTAAGAGAAATATCAGAACTCTCTTTTTCAGGTTGTGTCAGACTCTCTGAGGTGTTTTGTCCTTGCCTTTGGGGAAGAGAGCTCCTGTCTGCATACTGATATTCACATCCCAGAAACCCTGTTTGTGATAGGTCCCAAACACTCAAAACCAGTTTTGCTCTCCCTCTTTTCTGTAATATCACATCTTCCAAAAGAAAAGATAGTGGTGTAACCCCCTCCCTTTCACAAAGCAGTGCTGCTTCCAGCTGTGTGAACACTTGTGCCAGTCTGGAGTCCGGTGCTTTGCTGACCATTTCTTGAGCTGATTCAACTAGCTGACCCAGAAAAACAGGCCTTATCTCCATCTGCTTCTGCACTTAAACAGTTTGAATTAACCTGTCAAATTAAAGGGATCAGAGAAGCTGCAGCCTTTCCATGGGAAGAGTGTGGCCAAGAGCAAGGTTGAATGGGGGAAAAAGAATGGGTTGATAGCAGAGAAGCAGAAGGACAAACTCCACAGCAGCGTGTGAACCCGTTTCTTTATTTTAGTGGTGAAAGCTAATGCTGCTTAGGTAGAGACCAAAAAGGAGGGTGCGTTTGTTCTAGTTTAATCCTAGTCTCCCTAGTTCACAGATAGATGTGGAACCACTGCCTCTTTCCACTCCAAGCTGTTTTGAATGAAAGTAGCATCTGATGCAGGGTTTTCTGCTGTCACACCTTCCTAAATGTTCCCTTTGGGGAACATAGCAGGAGAGCATCTACACTTGAAGATCCTGCAGGGGTTCTGTGTGAGATGATACCAACCTGCTCAGCTCTGATAAGACTGTGATCCTTCTGGGCATGTGCAGAAAAGAATGTCTGTAGCTCTTGAAATGTTACTGGTGAAAATGTTGAGTTTGTAGGGAGTAGATAATAGTTTTGGGCATTACTCTTGTAGATTAAAGCACAAATTCCATTTAAATCTTTCTCCTGGTGAGTGTACCTAATTCTGGATCTGCATGGTCTCTTGTCTCCTGGGATAATATTTAGAAAGATATGTTTGGTGTTTCCAGTTAAGATTTTGCACATTTGAAAATTCAGAGTGTGTTCCCAGTAGGACTGAAAGAAGTGGCGGTTTGGATCTTGGGATGATGGGGCACTGAATTGTGTGTGATGATGGACAAGCCACTTAGAGCTGGTTGAAATGGCAGGAAATGTTGACTGTAGGTACCTGTCCTCTCTGGACTCCTCTGAGTCACCCAACTCGAAAAGGAACATTACCTTTTGAGTAAATTTCCAAAGACCTTAGTGAAGTACCAGTTTTCAGTCCAGGGAAGTCTGCACACTAGCGTCATTTGTAGCTGTTGCAGAGCTCCTCAAAAGAAACAGAATGATGTGGAGGTGTTCGGCAACTTGATCATATGATTTTGCTCTGCTGCCCATCTCTTTGTTTAACATCTGAAAAATAGATCCCACTTCAACTGACTCCATTGGACAAAATATCTTGAAAAATGCATAGAAAATTCACGTGCACAGATGAGCCAGATAATGTGAGTTTTGTCGGGCTACCTGAAGGTGTTACGCAGTTTTTCCAATAACAGGAGTAGTGATCCTGAATCTTAAAGCAGTGGATTGGCATTGGTTTAAATACATTCTGATGTAAATGTTTTCCAAAAGGAGGAAGTAGCAAAGGAAGGTGCTGGGGTGTAACACGGAGTTGAATACTTGCTTACATAATTTATTGAGTCACTGAGTGTGCTTATTGTGAATATGAATAGATTGAGTCCTACAGATGTGCACTTCATATTCTGAGGCTGCTTCTGGCCAACCCAGCTCTTGAGGTTTTATACAATACTGCAACCATCTTCTGCCACTTTTCTGTGGGTTAAGCTCTCATCATCACGCCTGTTTAGGAACTGTTTATTTTTCACTTAACCTTTTCCTTTGCATGTGTTTAATTAAAACATCTCTCAAGAAAGCACATTGCTGCAGTGCTGCATTCCGCTACTTTTGTCAAGATTATGTAGAAGTGCTTCTCTAATAATTGTCCTGGGATTTAGGAGAATTCTGCAAACAGGTCACCTCGCTGCCTTCCGCTCCGTTTCCCATATTAAACAGATTGCCCTTTAACCTGTAATACGTTAAAAGCCTGGTTTATAATACCACAAACAGTAACATGACTGAAGTAAATCTCACTGACAGTGCAATTTACGTCAATTGTAAGTGTTAATTTATGATCAGACTTTATTAAATCCATTTAGTTTTATAAAAGGACTGTAAATTAATTCTGTGATTTGGGAACACACTGAAGTTATTACTGCACAGCACCTTATTAAAACATTTGAACAGTTCTTGCCTGTACAAATACACTGTGATGCTCTGATAGTCTCAATGGGTTTTAATTGTACTGCTGCAACAGGATAATGATTTTCTTCAGTACGGGAGAAAATTCAGGTGATAATTATACATTTTCTGTTTAACTGTATGCTGTATTGATTGCACAGATATACTGAGATCCTTTTAGTTTATTATTCATAGTGCTTAAGGGAATACTTTCTTGACAGCCTCGAGGCATTTATATATTATGTCCACTGCTATTCAAAGAAACAGCAGTGTCTATAGACGCTTTGTAGGCAGTACAACAAGTATCTTTATTTTATCATTTCAAATTGCAGGGAGCAATTATAAAAACACTAAATCTGACATTGCTTTTGTTCTAAAATTCTTGCTTTGGCTCCATTCTGGGAGAAAAAATAGTTTGCGAAATCATTAAATATAAATTTGAAGAAAACCCTTTATTCAAAAAGGCATGTTTTATTGTATTGTATGTTCAAATGTCTTCGCTAGTGTAAAACACTGGATGTTAATGAAGTGGGAGCAGATATCTTGCACAGTAGAGATGTGAAAAGGTAAATTTAACACCTAACAGGTGTTAAGAGCCATAAATAATGAACGACTCAACAGTAATTTAATCTTTTGTCAATCAGAGTATTCACTATTGAGAAAATACCTTGCTGAGAATGCTACATTTACTGGAAATGCTTGTTAGTTCAAGAGGCACAGTGTAATTTTACTGGTATAGCACTGGGCATGGTGCGTTTTCCAACTGTCTGTGAACTGTCTGAACACATCAAAAAAGATTAGTTGTATTGCTAGTAGTCATATTTTCTTGTTATTCAAGGATTCTGTACAAATAACACAATGGCAAATAGACAAAGCACTTTCACAGTATCTACATAATATTTATTGGTGTTCTAGTTTAGCCTTAGTGTATGATAGATAAATAATTCAAAGGATTCTCATAAAAGTACTTTAAAATTGTATGGAAAGTAAAATCATTAAAATATGTGTGAAAAGGTCAGTAAAATATTTAAGAATTCTTTGACTTGGGTTTATTGCAGTCCATTTTCCACACAAACAGACGCAATGGAAAATAAATGGAGGTTTAGGTTGGTGTGGGAGAGGAAAGGATGCGTGTGTCACACTCATGTGTCACTATTAGGGACGTTCAGGGACTATGGTGATCGCAGCTTTCGCTCAGCTGTGTGTGTGCTTAACCAGAGCTCATAAAGAGTCACGGGCTAGTGGCAGATGTCCTCTCTGGCATCCAGTTTTGCCGATGGAAGCAATTATCATCTGTAAGCGATGCCCTCCTCCCTGCTGCTCTCCCCTGTAGGGTCTTCTCCCCTACCAGCACAATTGCTCTTTTGAAAGCTCCCTGACCCATTTCAGTCAGAAAGCTGGATTCAGCGAGACTTGCTCTAGAAATGGGCTGAAGCCATCCTGTTCATTCTGACTGAAAGCTAGTGAGAACTGCATTCACAAAAGTGGCTTTGAGAGCAGCGAGTAGGAGCAGTCACAAGAAACTTGGCAACAGCTTTTTGTCTGCCACGTCTGGGTCTGGAGGAAAACTCGTGTCCTCATCTGTTTGATGGAACAGTCTCTGTGGTGTCTGGTGGCCTCTGTCTCTGCCTGTCTCCCACAGAAGCAGTCGCTTGGCTGTGGAGTCTAATAACCTACCTGGGATTCATAGAATCATAGAATCACCAGGTTGGAAAAGACCCATCAGATCATCGAGTCCAATGATTCATAGAATCACCAGGTTGAAAGAGACCCACCGGATTATCAAGTCCAACCATTCCTGTCAAATTCACTCAGGCCACACCAGAGCTCTTATGCAGGGCAGCTCTTTGGATGAGATGTGAATCTGGTCTTGAGGACAGGCTACAAACTCTTCCTTTCTTCAATGGATTTAAGCAAATGCATTTCAGCAGGTTAATGCCCAGGCTTAAGCGCATTTATGTCGAAGATGAGGGTGAAATATATGCAGACACATGGTTTTGCCATAACTGACTGCAGCAGGGTGAGGAATATTGATGACTGCAGTAATCATGAGCTTATTAAAAGTAGAAATCATGCTTCAAAACCTCCAAACAAAGTTAAATCTTCCATTTTGGTAAGGACAACCTCTTGTTTTTATGTACTTAAATGCCCAGTATCCCAAAAGGAAATGACATAACAACAAAAGAGGACGATATAGTCAGTTCTTGTTTAAAGTTGATGAACAAAGTGTTAAAAACTGACAGAATGAGTATACATAATGTAGTATAAAGCTACAAAGATGGTATTTTGTCAGTCACTTCATAATATTCCAGAGAACGGGGCAAATAAAAATTGTGTATTTTATACATATATATTTTTTTTAAGCATGCAGAAAGTGTGTCTCTTTTTGGGGTCATTTATTATCGAACTATGATGTCAGTCAGTAGATACCCCACTGGCTTCGTTTATAGGAAGCAGCTCTGGAAAAGCATAGACAACTTTTTTGCTTTCCATCTGCTGTTCAGTTAAATTCCTATTACATTTGGTTGGTATTTATATAAATTGCTACTAAGTTCTTTGTGATTGCTTCCGATGGTAGCTATTCCGTTTTCAAAATCCCTTTCCCAAAATTAACGGTGAGGGCTCATGCTGTTTTCAATTATTACAATTCATTCTCTTTGCTTGGTAAAGAATGCTTTTCTGCATTTGAGTGAGGTGCTAAAAATAAGTTTTCCTTAAAATCAGTGGAATCCCACTGGAAGAGTATTTGTGCTGCCTGTGCTGTGGGTACCTGTGGGCTTACTCCTCTTGCCTTTGAAAGGCGGCCCCTGCTGAGATCAAAGTGAGTGGGGTCAGAGCCTCAGTGAAAGAGAGAACAGCCCTCGCAAAAGAGCCTGGACTGTTACACCAGGCATTGCCTTGGAGTTCTTACTGCAATCTCAGCCCAAGCTAAACGAGTGGATCTGAGTGAAAGACATACAGGAGGATGACTGGTGAGAGTTCTGGTTGCTCGCCTTGTTGATTGTTGAGTTTGATTGCCCGAGCTGCTCACTTTGCATCTATTGACTAGAGGAATAGGTGCTCTGCAGTGACACGTGCTGTGAATGTGGTGGAATGCAAAAGGAAGGTGGTTTGAAAACTTATGTCCTAATGTATGCAATGGATTTTGAGTCCCAGGGATAGGAGAGTTTATTTTTTCCCTCTGTTTATTTTGTTTCTGATTTTTTTTTTTTGACTGTAGAGGCTGATTTGGCCCACTTTCTGTTGCTTGCATGGAATTGAAATAGTATTCGAAGTTGGTGGGCAACAGTACAGCACCCTGAGCCAGAAAATAGAAATGGGTCTATAGCTGCAATCACTATTTATGTCTGCGTGGGAAGTGTGTGCAATCCTAGTACAGACTGCTTTGTGGTCAATAACTTGCACTTATTGTAGTTCAAATTATACACATGCAGGCTGTCAATGGTGACACATTTATCTAACGCCTTCTGACAGATTCAGCACAGTTCTTAGCTGGCAGACGCGGTGTTTGAACCAAATGTTCCAACACCAACCCGTTGGGCAAAGAGCCAGTAACTGTTTGTCATGCAAATATAAATAACTGGTACCACGGCAGTGGTGTCTTGCTGCAGAGAAGTCTGCTTGGTGGTAGAAGCACCACTCACTGGTTGTATTTGAAGCATGGAGGATGAAGTAATATATGTATTTCTAAACTGCATGGTCACGTGTCAGAGAACAATTAGTAATAATGTTGTAAATGCTGTAATAATTAAAACCCCATGCGAAAAAAAAAGCTTTCTTTCTTTATTTGAGCAGCGTGGCAGAACTTGGACCCTTCTCAGTGCACGTGTGTAGGTTCTCCTGCCGTTTTAAATCTTGATGCCTGCAATCACCAGCACTAGAGAGCAAAGCTGCTCATCTCTCTAATCGTCTCTCTGTCTGGAAACGGGGCAGGCAAACCATCCTGACCAAGCCCACCTCTTCTGCCCTGAACTAAACTGCAAGCATCCTGTTCCCAAGATACTGTGTGTCTGTCCAGCTGCTAAGATACAGAATCAGGAATACTTTTTTTTCTAGGGAACCTATATTACCAAAGTATCTTCTTCACAGCAGCCTGGATGTTTCGAGGCAGCCTGCTGAGCAGTAGATGATGTAAATTTTGCATTTAGATTTGTATTTTTGTCACAGTTCTCAGCTAACACAGGTAGATTGCCTTCAATATAATACAGGAGATTAAGGAGATAATGAGCAATACTGGTTTATTAAAATAAGGTATTTTAAATCCTCTCTGATTAAGGTAGGTTTTTTTATGCTTGCTTTCCTCCTTTTTTAGTGAAAGACTTGGCTATCAGAATGCTTAGGCTGTGTAATATTTATTTGCCTTGGAACACTGTTAGCAACATATTGAACCAAGTAAAAACATTCCATTGTAATATCTCTACTTGTGATAAAAGTTAATAAAGTTACAACCTCCCACTTTAAATCAACTCTTCTCTTCTTAATTCATTTGTGCTCGTGCCCTAATCAATAGAGGTACTTCTGCAGAGATATTCAGCAGCTGGTAGGAAGCAAACCTCCTACAATACAGGCTTAGAATAAAGCTGGAAATGCAAAACGAGATCTTTCTGGGAAGGCAAATTGTCAAGACTACCTGAAATTGAATTTTGATTGGTGAATTGTAATGAGACCTTTCCTTGTCATACAACCTTAGTTCCTTGACATTTGGAGAAGCATCAAGAAGTGGGTTGCCTTATCTTTCCTCAGGATCTATTCAGAATACAAAGGGTGCCACCACTGGTACAAATGCTGCTTTTAAAGCAGCTGGTGGGTCCTCCATCTCTGTGTGACGTAACTGGTGTTGTTGTTACTGAAATGGTGATTTGTAAATGGTGGGACAGAGCATCAACGATAATGTGTTAGAAATAAGATAACCACTAAGATAACTATAAGGACCCTTATCTTCTTGTCTCCCAGAGTCGTTGAGATTGACCACTCAGGTATGGCCACACCTTAACGAATCTGAGCTGATCTGATTTCCTTCCCCCTGGATCTGCAATGAGGTTCTATGAATAAGGTATACTTGTCATTTCGGGGAAAGATATGAATTTAAAAACAATTCTGTGTATAAATTTTCTGTGAAATCACTGCTCAGCAGAAGCACTCTGAGGACAAATCCCGAGTCTTCTCCAGCGCTGAATAAAAGTGCACCTGCCTTAACAGTTAAATTAAACTGTTAAGTATAAGTTTCTTTGTTTCATTACATTGCAGTTCTTTTGGATCTGATTAATTGTGGATCTATTGCCTTAGTCTCTTGAAGTAACTTACCCAGTCTTGTCTTTTTTTTTGTTTTGTTTACGTGTTTGTTTCTAAAATGCAGATGTTACAGTTTCTGGGCAAAAAGTGTTTGATAATGAAAGCTCCACCCCTGCTATCACAAAACAGTTCCTTAACTTTCCCTTTTGCTGTAAACAAGGATAAATGGTGATGCTCCCTTGAAGCTCAAGTCTTATGTCAGTCACGCCATATAAACATCTTCTCTTTTTCTCTTGCATTAGCGGCAGAGGGAAAAAATGACAACACTGGTGATTTCTTTCATCCTTTTACTTGTTTCAAATCTTGGAGTCGTAATACATAAACATAACCAGGACTTTGTTATCCAGTTGCAAAGCTGATGTGCAAAATGTAATTAACTTGGACGGTAACATCTCTGTAACCTATCTAGTCAATACTTCAGCTCTTTGTTCTCTGGAAGTGTTAAAGCTGTTGTCTTATTTCACTTCATCTCTTTGGTGTTGCTCTACATCTTTCAATCCACCTCTAGTGTTTGTTTCTGCAGTGTATTGCACAAAAAAAAAAAAAAAATAAAATGGAAAAGCAGCCCCATCATAAGTAAAAGTGCTGGAAGCATGTAGGAAGTGTATAAACAAATTGCGATTTGGCATCCTTCTTAAATGGGGTAATCTTCCTGTCTGGGCTGTTCATTAAGACAGATGTATAAAACATCTGTACTAGTCATCATTCACTGCTAGAATCCTGGCTACTCCAAACAGAGCTGAAAACCCCGTTTTGCTAATTGAGGAGGGAGTTACCAGCAATCATTTTGACAATAGCAGCTTCATGGCCTGGAGGACAATAGCAGCTTCAGGCACTGGAGGGGAAAAAACAGCTTTGTATGTAGTATGTATGTATTCTAAATAATATCGCTCAGGATTACACATCATCCAAGCTAGAAGACATTTACAAATATTAGTCCTTTGTGAAAGCTAATTATTGCATGGGAATCTAGTTCAATATTCAGTATTATTACTGATGTAAAGGCTAAAAGTTTCATTTCAGGACAGCTCTGAGAAGTGAAGTCCTGCTAGGTACCTACCTGGATGCACACGGTATTACTCTAAGCAGAATATTTGTTGTGCTTACAATTATGTAGACATTTATCCAAAAGATATCTCAGTGCATTGTGCAGCAGAGAATGCCGATGTACAAGCGATATTTAACCCAACGAGTAAAATTAATTTTTTGTTGCTTTTTATGATCTGTCGCTCTCTTGTTTTGAAAAGCATGTGTTTCAAATACTCCCACTGAGTTTACTAAGCGAATAAGAGCTTAACACAAATTTCTGTTAAGCCACTAAACTTAGTACTGTGTTGGTAAAGTACATGAAGTTGTGCTTGGTGTCTGTGATAGGGAGTTTGAAGTGATGCGTTTGTTCAGAAAGGAAAACCTTGTTTAGCTGTACTGATTGTTGTATTCACAGTTAAGCCTCTTCTAAATCAGTCACTGTATAATTGTTGGTCTCACTCCTGCATGGATTCTGGACTGCAGGATGTAATATAAAATGCAGCAAATAAATGAAAAGCATTCATATTTTTGAGTAAAAGTACTGAACATTTTTCATCAACTTGGACATCGAGTTTAGAATGGATATACTTAAAGGAATTTATTTACTTCAAATCCTGGTTGAAAGCAAAAGCTGAACTGGTTTATTCCCAAATGAGTTTTACATGAGGCAGGGGTGCAGGAGAAGTGTTAGCAGTGTTCTTTAGAAATACAATTGCTTTTCCACAGATACTTGCTTGTCATCAAACTTTATAAACATTTTTTTAAAGTCTCGTACTGAAGAAAGACTTCAGGATTTACAAATCTATAAGAATAATATCTGAATTTTAGACAAAGAAATAGCTTCATCTTGAACAATGTCCCTAAAAATACAGTGACATTTTTCTCATTAAAAACCCCAGTTAATGCGGAAAGATCATGTATTCTCCGATTGACGAGTTTTAGTGTTCAGTATGTGAATCTCCTAAAATTAGTATCAATGTGTGTTATGCATTATTTAACGTTAGAAACAGCAAATAAAACTGTTACCATCCTACCTATACAACATTTTTAATTCCACCGTTGTTTGCTGTGATGCCTGTGTGTTTGCCAAACTACATATTCCAAATGCCACAGCAAAACTGATGATTAAGAAAAAAGCTGCATCTTCAGCGCTGTTGTCTAAACCTTCTATTTAGACAAGAGTCATTCTGTTACAGGTAGCAGTAATAGAGCCCTTGGACCTTTGATAGGAACGGTTGGACTCGATGACCCGGTGGGTCTCTTCCAACCTGGTTATTCTATGAGTCTATGATTCTATGACTGCCTCAGTGGGGTGAAGCCCCTGTTTTGTTTTAAAAGGACTGTGATGAGGTGACTGCCAGTTTTTAGATCCTTAATTGTAGCATCTCCCTGTTTCTTGCTTTACGGATAAGTTAAACAATGCCATTACCAACTCACATGGAGTTTGTTCTTTAGGGGAGAAGCGTGTTAAGGAAAATTACTTTGTTTAGATTGTTTTTCATGTGGGATGTGTTTGTGGAAAAACAACTCTATCCAAACTTAGTGGTAAAACAATAATCAGTGCAACTCCATAGACAAGAGCTCTGCTTTGCTGGAGGGTTTGCAAGAAGCACATTCACCCAGTCCCATGCTTGCTGCATGTGGCAGCTTACCAGATGTTTCTTGAACACCTAAGTGGGATGTGCAAAGATTTCTAATGGTCCCTAGTTAGCTGGAAGATTTATTCTGCAGTCTCGAGCTGTCCCAGGAAATTTCTTTCTCTTAGGTAAAATATTTGTTATGTTCCAGCATTGGTTTCTAATCTGCTTACTGATAGAGCAGAAACATTTACAGTAAACAAGTCATTTGTGAATTCAAGTGGGTTATTTGTCTTTAAACAGCTTGTGCTTTTAACACATTTCTTCTCAAGCCATAATTAACCAGTAAGCCATTTTATGATTCTTATTATCAAGATAAACAGTGCACTATAAACTTTGAGGTTCGAGGAGTCAAGTGCACACCTGCGATTGTATTTAGGCGCTGATTGTTGTCTGGTCATAAGGAGGTAACTTTCTGCTCTCGAGTGCTTAAAGTGACTGTGATGGGCAGCTGGAACTCTAGAAATGTCTTTGTCCTTGTGAAACAAAGTGAGAACTAAAGAGCTGGTGCTCTATGGGTACTCACCTCCGTGTATTATTTTAAGAAGAGGGCAGAGAATGGAGAAATCCTTTAGCAGCAGTACCTGCTGTACTTTGTGCTTTTGGGGAAAGTGAACTCCTGATATATTCAGTATTTCCTGTACATTGAACCAAGCTAGAAAATTGGAAAGACCTTTCAAGGGATGCTGCTCTTATTCTTACTGTTCTACACTAAGGCAACATTTGCATGGAGAATAAAACCTAAACATACTGCAAAGCTAGATGCAGTCCCCTAACGTGTGCCTTTCAGAAGGAATGAGCATAATTTGGGACAAAAGTAAAAAAAGAGAGAGAAAATCCAGAAGTGGTTGCTAAGGAAAGTAATTTCCCCAGGGTAAACAACATGGAAAAACCAAAGGACAGGGGTATCATTTCAGCAAGCACATACTTTTTTTACCTTAATAATAAATATAACAAGACAATGAATAGTGCACAATAGAAGAGTATGAAGTTCATTTTGTATATAAATATGCTGTACACACCGATTCGTACATGTGTGAGTGTGGGCACATCTGTAATACACGGCAGTGATTCTGAATGCGTTGCTTGGCCAGACTGGTGGCAGTGAGAGGTGTCTTTAGGAGGCAGAGGATCCATGAAGTAAATGTCATTACTTACTAGACTTTCCTCTCTCCTCCCATAACTGGCTGCACTTTCCACAACTTTCTCTTAATTTATCTTCCTCCTTGTAACAGCTAGAGCTCAGTACAATAGAACTTTAAAGTCAGAACATCAGATATTTGAAGCAACCTACCTTCTCCTACCTGTTTCTATGAGATTCTGCTGGGACAAATATTTTTATCTTTAAAGAAATAAAGGCAGAAGTGTTTTCCATGCCTTTATAATTGCTGTTGCCTACACATCAGCTCCACTTAGACTAATTTGGACTCTAAAGCTTCTCTTTACTAAACATTAAAGTATGAAAAATGCCAGACCAGCTGCTAAGAGTATTGTGCTTTTGATAAGTAGAATCAACTATATTTCATGTTATTTGTGCATCAATGCAAAGTTTAAAAGTAAACTATAAACAGTACATAGCCCAGTTCTGTAAGAGAAGCAATAAACACGAACCTGATATCATAATGGAATAGCTGTCAGTAGAAGTGTCATCCTGCACCTCATGTAAAGTGATTCCCATGCAGAGAATCCTATTCTAATTCATTTTATTTGGGACAAATTTCTCCTAAGAATTAATGGCATTACGATCGTGTGGAACACAACTCACAGCAATGGAAGATAGAAAGAACACATGCCCTTTCCAAAAAACCTCTATATTGAAATTCATTGTTTACTGGTAAGAAGGGAGAAAATATTGTGTGGAAGACCAGAAACAAAACAAAACCCCAAAACCACATGCTTTATTTTATTGCAGATGGCTTTTGCCATTTTTTTCTAGGTTCTAGAATAACCTTTTTCTGATTGACTCCCTGACCGAGCTCAGATTCCTCTGGTGCATTTTCATCTTTGTCATTAATAGTAAGGGCGGTTATGAAATCCTTGCTACACCTGATATTCTGTGCACTTACATAATAATTCAAGAAAGTGACTACACTGCTGCCTGCTTCAATCTTATTGAAGCCCAGTCTGTCCGAAACCAAAGAAGATATTATTGGCATGGTAATAACCAGAGGTAGGCATATTCGTGTCTGATAACTGAGAGGGGTTTTTCTGTGCACCTCTTGCAGAGAAGTGAAGTTAAATCAACCACTTTTTTTAATGCATTGTGCTAGATTTAGAGCCCTCTGATCTCAGCGGAGAAATTCTCATTCTGTTTAGTGGATTATAGATGTAGCCTCTTAAAAGACAGTCTCTTGTAAGTTTTCCTTCTCTAAATCATGGTGTTTGGCAAAATGCTTGAAGAAATCTCTCTTGCTTTTGTCTTACAGGTGTAAGACAGACTTCTTGGTCTGCTTAGCAAACCAAGTACATTTTTCAAAGGGGAAAAAATAATTGCTAGTATTTATGGCAATAAATATTGATTGGCTCAGATACATTATATGTATCTAGTGGGTTTGATTAGAGTTAAATCCAAAATATCTCTAGCTCAGTTTCAGGCAATAATAAAATCCTATTTTATGTTAGAAATTGCTGTATATGTACGCATTGCAATTCTGCTTTCAGTAAATGAAATAAAATAAAGTTATTAAGTTGGCAGGATTAAAGGCAAAAGATAAATATAGAAGACACTCAGTGATACTTTATGATTTTTTAGTTGTTGTTTGTTGTTGTTGCTTTTTCTCTCTGCTTGACGAATACATCAACCTTCTCATGTTTTGCCATAATTATACCTGTAGATCAAATGGTTGTGGGGCTCTGATGTTGCAGCGACTTGAGGAATGTGCCCAGTCGATAACAATGGTGCTTGTACATAAAGAGACAATAAAACAGGTGATAAAACACCATCTGCCAGCTCAGTGTTGTTGATACCTTGATCGGGGTGTGAAAGGAAACATTTCATATTGGTTCAATTTTCTGTTCAATGGAATTTGGAACAAATTTTCCTTGAAAAGGAAAGGCTTATCTTTCTCATTCCATCATGTTTGATGTATGTTCTAAGGCAATTAAACAAGGAAGTTCCTCATAGCCTGAGAGTATATAAAGCTACAAATATTCACATTTGAACTGTTGAGATAGTGATGCATGCTTGCTATGCGAAGCACCTGAATGCTAACATGCAACAAAGAAGTCTTCTTTTCCTTAAAATTCTGCTCAGTTTTTTCAGAATCTGGTGGGAATTTGATTTTCGTAATAGGACAATTCCAGCTTTTTAAGAAACAAAAATTGCAGCTAGGCTCCGCGTACTTGTCATAATTGATTGACTCCTTATGTTCGACTTATAATTTAATTATCTTTGTCAGTTGTATGGTAGTACATAATGGTGACTGCATTCTGCTTGGTGACATCCGATACAAGGCAGCCAGTGTGGATTGCTTTATCATCAATTTTTAAGCAGCACATGCGATTTTAGATGATTTGGCTCCGGTTGCATCCTACTTGCTAGCACACTTGATACAAGGTGACTGACTTTGACATATTTACTGTCCGAGAAAGGTACCCTTTTATCTCAGTTCTGTTTGAAGCTGAATCTATTTGTTAATTCATATGTAAACACTAATCCTCAT
The DNA here is from genome assembly GCF_032191515.1 of Phaenicophaeus curvirostris. Classification (NCBI taxonomy): domain Eukaryota; kingdom Metazoa; phylum Chordata; class Aves; order Cuculiformes; family Cuculidae; genus Phaenicophaeus; species Phaenicophaeus curvirostris. The sequence goes on along the minus strand of NC_091405.1, from coordinate 3,331,587 downwards.
GAAGAAATGATGCTGAATATAATCAATTGGAATGTGCACAATGTGCTGTAAAGTAATGCAGTGTAAGGAGTTCAAAGATGAGCTGTGGCTTAGGAGGAGGAAGTATATTAAATTTCTGTCCTCCAGAGAGAGGTACAGAGGTCAGCCCGGCATGAAAGCATTATTTTTATAACATCAAGGCCATCTTCTTCATTATTAGACAAAATTGCAAGTGTGAAACTGCTGTAATTATCCTGACCCCAGATGTAAGCAACAGCAACAAAGCAGCAAGGATGATGGAGGGAGAGAGGGCTGACGTTCCCTGTTGGTGAGTTGCTCCTCTTCTTTCCTTTGGTACAGCGAAGGATTTTTTTCTGGCTTTATTCAGAGAAAAGGAGGGAAACAGTTTGGAAAGATGACGGGCTGCTGGGGCCAAAATCATCCAATTGCCTTGAGATTGTGCATCCTTTACAAACCTGGCTCTTCCTTCTCAATTTCTGGGAAGGCTTTGCAGCTGTTGTTGGCCATCCTAGTGTTTTGGCAGTGACTAATTATTTCAATTGCCTTCACTCTTAAAGAAGGTTATTATATATAGCAGACAAAATGGTAGTTTACCTGCCCACAAAGCTCATCATTGCTACAATGCAGAGCACTAATGTGCCAGTTCAATCTTATTTTGTACTAAAAGCTTGAGACACATTGCATGTTAAGACTTTGTTCATATAAACCTTTGTTTTACACATCTGAATTAAATTTGAGCCTAAAACATTACACTTTACGTGTTGTGAATCTTATCCTGCAAAAAGGGTCCTCAACTCAGCTTTCTATAAATTATTAGTATTACAGAGATTCCATTTGCAGGAATCCTTGCAAACTTATTATAGCGAGGTCTTAAAGAAATGCATCTTACTCATGCAATTAGAGGGATTCAGCTATTCTCCGTCATGTGGGTTATGAATATTATCTAGTCTCTTTTTAATGTAAATGTGTTTATAGGATGAGTTTATGTCTGTAGGAGCACCAGACTCTCTTCTGTAGATGTGAAAACATAGATTTTGTGTCCAGGACAGATCAAATATTAAAATGGTCTGTCACACATTGCTTAACATAACCAGTTAAGAACACAGAATCCAGTCCTCTCCTGATGACACTTGGTCATACCTTTTGCTTCAGTGATAACAACATGAAGTCAGTCAACAAAGGCATTTTAACCATGAAGTCATTTAGTCCAACTATTAGATTTCTGTACTGTGTGTATTAGTGCACGCAGTCATGGACTAATATTAAAATTTCCTCTATTTTGTGTTGGTGGAAAAACCCCTCAACCTTCTTCAATCATGTATCTCCATCAGGAGGAAGTACTTATTGTGGGAGTAGTCCTGTTAAAAAGTACCTTTCTTTGCATGCAGAGCATACACACTCACAAAAACATCAAATTAAATAGTTTTCCATTAAAATATGAGCACTGTAACTCAGTGCTTGAGAGCTTGTGTTGTAAGGCTGTAATTTAGAGTGACAAGTATATAAAGGTCCATGCTGATTGCTTCTTCCCCTGCTACTTTGTGCCACATCTCTTATTTGTAATGATTTTTAAAAATAAGTGACAAATATCTTTATAAACATTTTTTTCTTAAAGGCACAGATTTTCTTGATCAGAAAGCTGTATTCTTTGTGGTCTAGATGGTAAAAAACCTAGGTGTTTGGTGAGCGATGGAGAAGAGATTGTATGATATTTTTATATTCTTTTAACCAGTATCTCTAGGGAGTTGATTAGATAACTCTTCCGCATTGATAAGACACTGACCTCTGTGCAGGTGCTACTGTGTTGTGTTGGCTTACCTTTGAAACCACACTTTTTGAGTGTTTTTAATAGAAACTCAGTTTTGCTCCTGAGTGAAGCTAGTAATTCACACAGGCTGTTTTCCAGGCTATTCTAGGTTAAAGTGAGATGTTGAGCTTGGGAACAGTTTTCTTGCATCTCTTTTCAGATTTTTACATGATTTTAAAATATATTCTGCTGACAAGAGAGGCAAATTATAGCAACCTGAACAGACTTTAGTGATGATGTCAGCCCTGTGAATCAGATAGACAGTTGTTGTAAGCTTGGACTGCATGATCTGAGTGTCTGATACACTGTGTAAAAATAACAAAGTCATGAAATAGTAAAACAATTCTTTTTAAAAGAAGTTTTATAGATGTGTGGGACAGAAGAGAGATCAAGAGAGACTGTATTTTGTCATATTCTCTGCTCATCTTCTTTGCAAACTGAATTCCAGAAGGCCTGAGGTATCTGTTTCAGCCCGACCCCTCCACCAGTCTGCTTCGTCTGTTCAAGCGTCATCCTGGTTTTCTCTAGAACGCTCAAGATTTTGTGGTTTTATTTAGGTGTGGGGTGACAGTGAAACACTGAGGCATAGGAGGGTATTTTATGTTCAGTTAACTAAATGTGCTTTAGGACCTGTTAAACCACTGCAGAAAAAATGTGCACAAAAAACTTTGGAAAGCTCGAAAGAAAAAAAGAAATCAAACCCCCAGTGACTGGCATAAATCTGTTATATCTGTTATTCTATTCAAGAAACTAACCACAAAACTGATGGCATTTGTATGTTCAATGCCAGATCTCTATTACAGCTGTTTTCCTCTCTAAAGCTCTCTATCTTTTTTCACTTTTGCCACAGAGCTGATACTCCTCAGTGTCAATGAGAATAAAACCCAGCCAAAATTCAAGTGACTTGAAAGTCCTTATGCCCCAAACAAGTGATTGGATATTTAGCTCGAGAGCTGTGTGTGCTCAGCCTTTAAAACTAGGGCATCTTGTTAGATACTTATTATTGGTTTTGGTTGCATATATGTCTGAAAAGCCCTTGTGACTAAGTGCATCATTAAAGAAATAAACACAATCTTCAGTTGTAGAGAAGATTTTTCCCAAATTTTATTGATGCTCCAGCACCCTTGACTTTCCAAGTTTTCTTGGAGATGAAAGACAGAACCCTGTGAATGAGAAGGAACAAGTTTCTAGCCCTTGCTCCAAGTGACCCTGTCTGATACTTTTTGCAAATATGCGAATTAGGGTAGGAGAAAAAGGAAAATCTAGGAAAGAAAAGTAAATAATCTTATCTGAAAATGATTTCTCATTTCCTTCTCCTACAGACTGTTAGGGTTGTGAGCTCTCTAAGGGCCTGTGATGAAATACAGTTACCCTTGCAGTATCTATGCTAAGAGGGGTTGTTGCTGGTTACCTATGTTGGTCTCCATGTGGCCATCCCCATCTATAACCATCAAACAAAAGGCCAGGACGAGAGCCCAGAACTGTTTGACTGTGATGTCTTTTTTGGACTGCTCTGCCTGTCTGTTGAATGAAAAGCTTCAGCTTAGGAATAGTTGAGTCCTCTTTAAGCAGTTCTCCAACACTGTCCCATCTGGCTGTGCGGTCCTGGATACACACAGGTGGCTGCACACAACACTTCCCTCGCCTTACCTTGATAACAATGCAATTCTTGCTGCTGTAACAGAGCAGTCACACATTTCACATTCTGTTCTCTGCATACAGCACACAAAGTGCTGATATTTAGTGACCCAAAAGGGGTCCTGTGGCAGGGGCTCTCAAAGGTTTCCTATTCCAGGTGGTGATTCATGTCATGACCCTTGTGGTGAACTGTGACTGATGTGCTGAGAATGAAAGTTCTGCTGTAGGGGGGAGGAGCAGGGGAGAGAAACCAAATGCTGGAAGGTGAAGGGCTACTGTCCTCCTTGATCTTGCTTCTCAGCCATAACTCTAAATTGAGACAGAACACTAAACAGATTTCTGTAAACTACTGCTGGCTTTTAACTTTATCATAGTAGTGATTAGCAACAGTGTTTGCAGTAATCTTTCCATCTCATTCATATGAAGCGCTCATATTCATATATGATAATGTAAATATCTATAAAAGGCCCCTATATACCTACCTATTTAATTTAGATGTGTGGGTCTAAAAATGTAGCAGGGCAAGTGAGATCCAGAGAGAAGCCTAAGTGATTAACTGAAGGTTAAGATCATATTGTTCATGCTGACCTCTAGGTGTTTGGTCCCCATAATGTAAGGAAGGTTTAGACTGAGTTTTTCCCTATATATCGTAAAACCTACAGCATGTGGTAAATGTAATCAAACCAACACTTGAGACTGACTGTCCCAAACCCTCTCTTGTGAACAAACTGTAACTTGGGCAAATTTAAGGTAGAGGGTTTTCTTCAGCTTCTTTCTTCCTCTATGTGGATGTGACCCTGGGAGCATAAATGCATTTTGTTGCTAACACCCTTTAGAGAAAGCAGAGGGTTGTTTAGTGTTGAGGCTAAGCATATGCGGAAAATTTCCTTAGAGTTGTGATAATGTTTTGGGAGGTGGGGAGATGTTCCCTTATCCATCTGAGACAAAGGCTCATATTTGTAAATGGAAGCTGCAGCAGTGCCTGCTGTTCCTTTGTGCTGTACCCTGTTGCTAGTTCTTTTAAGGTGAAATAAAATTAGGCAAACTATTAGGGTGCTATTGTCTTGCTTGGTGACCAGTACAATAAAAATACAGCTTTTTCTTTAAATCTTGAAGCTCTGTCGAGCTTCAAATTATGATCTACTACAAATTTTGCATATCCGGCTTTTGAAAAGCTATGCTTATCTACATATGAATGTATGTATCTTCCTTATGCACTAGCTTTTATAGTGGTATTGAGCATGTTGGGGATTCTGCAAAGCCCCCAGTCCCCACACTCGATGTATCTGAAGTGTCTTTTGACACGACTTGCAGCTCAGCCTGGTAACTTCAGTTCCTGAGGGAGTGGAGTCAGTTTGTAAGTGGCAGTAGTGGATTTCTAGATGCCACCTCTTTCATCCTTAAACCTGAAATACAATATGGATTTGTAAATCGGAGTGAATGATGTGAATTTAGGCAATCGAAGGTAAAAGGGGAAAACGTATTTGTAAAATATACGTTACCTATGCTATCGTTATGATCTTTAGAAAAGAACTGTCAGTGAGAACACCATTGCCTAGCAATGAGATCCTAATTTTCCTTTCTGTCATCAGCCTGCGATCTTTTCAGGTTTCCTGGCTTTGATTTCGGGTTTCTTGGCAACTGATTTTTCTACAGGAACCAACTTCATGCCACTGAGTTTGTCAGCTTTAAGGTCTTTTTTTCTTCTGTCACAGTTTTTACCTAGGCTCCTCCACAATGGCTTCTTAAGACAGAAAGTTAGCAGTGGCTGGCTTTTTGTTATTTCTTCTTCTGAAGTGTATATGCTTCAGCAGTGTTTAGGAGCATGTTGTTCCTCTGACAATGATTCAGCAAAGGCAGCAGAAGAGAAAGCTTTCACATAGGGTCTCATACCACTCCTGTGTTTGTAGACCTTGACTGAAGGTGAAGTATCTTCCAAAACAGTGATTAAGATAGCACTCAATCTTCTTGAGGGAAGGAAAGTGCAATTTATGACTGCTTCCTCAATGCAGGACCATTCCTTAAGACTGAAGTCCATCAGCTTATCCTTTGAACTAGACAAACAAAGAGACAGCAATTTTGGCTGTTTCATGCAAGAGGTAACAGGGACATCTGGGAAGACAAATCAAGGGCCACTTCATTACAGAGAAGTGTGTCCTTGGAATTAGATGGGATACTAATGTGGTTCATACGTTTAAAAAAATTAAAACTCGGTTACCGCTGCACCGAGCAATAATTAGTCATTTATGGGAGGCAGTGCTTGGTATTAAAAATAAACATAGCAAACAAATCAGATATGAAAGGGGGTATTAAAAATCAACTTCTCAATGAAGTTGCAGCAGAAGAAAGTTTTGCTTCATGAGAAAGAGACAGAGGGTCTTTCATTGTCGTGACAGGCTGGATTTGTATCTAAACCCGCTATCCATGGCAATGTGAATGTCCATCAATTAGGTACTCATAATAATTGGTTAAATTACTTAATACATTCACTTTATAGACAAGACATTAAAACTGGCAGCAGGGCACATAGTCTGATTGCAGCTGTCTTGTGTTTGAACAAGCTGCCAAGCAAAATTTCCAGTGCCAGTGACTGAGTGGGAACAACAATGGATACCAAGCACTGTGATTGCTCCTGAAATTGAGACAGTCCTGCTGTCAAAATTGAACTGCAGCAGTAACACAGGAATCAAGGTGTTAAATGGCATGAAAATGCCTAAAACTAGCCAGATAGTGAAACACTGAGAAATTTGATTAACAATCCTGCTTTAGCTCTTAATTTTCAGCTGTGCTTGGGTTTTTTTGCAAACATTTAACATATTCTCGTCTTTTCCCAAGGAGATCCAAATGTAGACAGGAGTAATAAATCTGCCTTGAACGTATAGAACCATAGAATACCAGGTTGGAAGGGACCTCTAGGATCATAGAAGCATAGAAAGGTTTGGGTTGGAAGGGACCTTTAAGATCATCCATCCACCCCTCTGCCATGGGCAGGGACACCTCCCACTGGATCAGGGGCTCCAAGCCCCATCCAACCTGGCCTTGAACCCCTCCAGGGATGGGGCAGCCACAGCTTCCCTGGGCAACATGTTCCAGTGCCTCACCACTCTCATAATGAAGAAATTTCTCCTTATGTCTAGTCTAAACCTGTCCCTTTCCTGTTTATACCCCTTGGCCCTAGTCCTATCACTACAAACCTTTGTAAACAGTCCCTCCTCAGCTTTGTGGTAGCCCCCTTAACTACTGGAATGCTGCTATAAGGTCTCCTTGGAGCCTTCTCCTCTCGAGGCTGACTGGTTAATATTAGTGCAACAATCTTTCCTCAATAGTTTAATGTAAAATTAATTTAAGGATAGAAATTAATAATATATATATATAAAATATATATAAAAATTAATACTAGTTCTTTGTTGGTTTGTTTGGTTTGGGTTTTTTGGAGGCTGTGAGGAGGTTTGGGGATTTTTTAAAATATGGTTCAGATTTAATCACTCTTAAAAGTAAACAAACAAACAAACAAACAAAAGTACCTGGTTTTGATATTTTGGAAGAGAGGGGGAAGAAAAGGGATTTATGTATACCAGAGGGGGAGGAGAAAATAAAAAAAGAAAAGCAATGATAGTCTTTTCCTTTGCTACCGTGAGTGGGATTACAGGTTCACAGAGTGCAGCTTGCAAACACAGGAGAATACATGAACTTCTTGCTTAATTTCAGAAGCAAAATCACATGAGAAATTTTATTCTTTGATCAAAACATGGCTTTTATTCAGCAACTTCACGTGCAATTATTGTTTCCAAAAAGCCATCTTTGACCTTCCTGAAAGCTGTGCTGCCACTGAGTCCATTTCATTCCAGGGAACATCCACAGGCTTGTGGTAGCTATTCTTTGCCAAGTTGTCATTACTCTTCCCAACATATCTTGTTTGTGTGTTTGATGTGTACTTTATCAATTTTGGGACACGAGATAATGATTAGTCTGTTTCATTCTGTTCTGTCGAAGTGTGGAACTTCTTGTACTCACTCAATTCTACTACAGAATGGAATTTCATACCAACCACAAAAGTGACAGCAGTAAAACGATGGAAGATGCACCTTAGTGTCCTTAGGACCTCGATTATTTGAAATGAGATTTATTATGAAGAAGCAGCAGTATGTGGATGAGCGATGAAGTTTTTAAAAGCCTTCAGATCTATAGAACTCTGTGTCTGTATACTTGAGACTGTCGTCTTTAGCCATACTTGGATACATCAAAGCATCTCCTTGGTCTTACTGATTCTGGAAAAATTCCATTTATTTCATAAAATGCATCTAGGTGTTTTTTTCAGTTGCTACATCATCTTTCACTTAAAGCTCTGCTGTCTTGGCAGCACAGAGCAAACTGAACTTTATAAATGCTTGCAATCTCTCTTTGGCAATTGCTGCACTCTTACTGTTACGTTAAACCTTCTCCAGAAAAGATGCTACCGCCCGTGTTGGATTTGTATGCCGAACAAATCCAGTACGAGTTATTCAAGACTCTGCCAGATTCATTTGGTTTTTATGAGCCTTAGTAACAAAAAGAAAAAGCCTAAATACTTGTTTAAGTTAATATTCCATCTCTTTGGAAGAGTGATGCTCTTATTGTCTGTCTCAGTGAACAAGGCCTTGAGCAGCTTCTTCATGTTTCAGGTCAGCTTGTCTGCCTTCCTGTAGCCTCACATCATCTTATGTGAAATGTATGTGCCTTCTGTGAGCTCTGTTGCTTATTCAATGGAACTGCCTCGCCTTCTAATCTGATTTCAGATCCCACTAATGTAGATTATTCTTCCATGTTACAAATTGTCTGTATGCATATGGTTTAATATATTCTGTTCTCTTAGGATACGCATTCAAAGTTAGACGTGCATGTGAACTCTAGTAACCCAGGAAATACCTTGTTTTATTCATCTTAGTTAAGGAAAAATAATTTGAATGAAGACAAAATAGCATGATCTTCTGATGGCAAGTCCACAGAAGAAGGTAAGAAGTCATTGTGGTGGCTTTCCCATTTTACATCCAGATTTGAGTGGCATTAAGTGAGGACAGACAGATGAAGGAATCCCATCCAAGAGGTCACCTACTAATTTGTCTTTTTTTTTTTTTTTTTTTTCCCCGGGTTGACTGCAAATCCACAAGAACCTATGGTTGTTAGAAGCGTTGATTTGTTCTTAATTAGAAATTAGCCAGCCATATTAATAATATATAGTATTTCCCAAGGAGGTCAACCTAGATGATGACACTGTTACAGCCTGACAGGTAGGCTGATTCATGCTTATTTGAGTATATGATTTTACATATTTAACCTTTTCTCTCATCATGCCCAAGTAGTTTTAAGGCAAGTTGTAGCCTTTTTTTCAATTAATTTTACACCAACCTTTTTTAATGACACAGTTTGACTATTTTTAAGCCTCATAGTCGTAGTGGTGGTGCTGTTTGCTGTGTATCAGTGTTGTATAGATCTAATTTTTACAGTGCAAAAAGAGATTTTCTTATTTGTCATTAATGCACTAGAGAAAATAATTTATATTCACCAGGTGATGTGATATAAGTAAACTCACATGTTTAGGTTGGTTGCCTGTGTCTGGTCAATATATGATAATGTTTTTCTGTGAAAAGTCTGAATTAATTCAAGCTCATTATAATTAAATAAAATTTTACCAGTATTGCAAAATAGAGATGTCTGTTTCTTTAATTTGTTTCTTGAAAACCCTGTAGATTAAAATGGGATAGAGAAGACAATCAGGCAGCAGAAGTGGGCACAGCCAAAATTAGGCAATTTTCCTAGGCTGGAAAATTACTGAATTCTTAAGTTACATTTCCTTTTTAGGAGTACCGCGTTTCTATTGTTAGCTATACTTTCACTTCTAGCAATGTGAACATTGCGTAATGATGTAACCCAAATGAAAAAAGTGTTTGTGTCAGCTAGACTGGGTTCAGCTTTGGAGGTAGGAGAGCCAGGGAACTGTCAGTGCCTTGTTTGGTTCTGCAGATGTTAAGCTGCAGAAGAGCTAAACTTGTGATACACTTTTGACCTCACTATTTATACCTTGGATGGTCCTGGACTCTTACTGTGTCTCTGAAAAGCAGGAATGGATCATCTAGACAGGTCCTATGATAAAGGTGAATCCCAAACCATGCTATGAAATGTAGCCCTAGCAGATTCCTGTGGTATAGATCAAGTAACTACCCCCGATGCTGTTGAAAATGGGGAATGGCCAGTTTTGGGAAGCTATCATCAATATTTCAAGACCTTTTAGCTAGGACACAACAAAATACCGAGTTCAGACCAATTTATGGGTTTGCTAATCGTGTATAAACGTGTTGAAGGTGCATGTGTCATGCAGAAAACTTCTGCAAGCACTTGAGAAACGTGACTGGCTTTCACAGCTTTGGACCCTCATATAACAAGTAATTGTTACAAAGCAGTGAGGTGTTAAACCGGTGTGTGCTGTATAGAATTTTAACTGGTAAGGATGTTTGGGGATTTTTTTTTCTGCTCTCTATGTCTTTTAAAAAGGTTAGAAATCAAGAAAGGACAAAAGAGGGAAATACTTTCATTCAAGGTATTGATGCTCGTAGTTTCTTTGTATTCTGATATTTTCAAAAAGAAACCCCACTTGCTTGAAAGTATCAGACAACGGAGGAATCGACTTGGACTTGTAGGTGAGCTCAGAAGGAGGAAAGTGTGCGCTGTGGTCAATATGTTAGCCTTAATGGAAAATCGAGTATTCCAAAGCTCCGACCTTTAATGAGCAGTTTAGACTTCACTACGGCCAAAAGTAATGTTCTCTAATTCTTGCAAATAAATATTTTACTGTTCCTCTTTTCTAATGTTAGTGCTCGATAATTGAGGCAAAGTGTTGGTGGTTAATCATTGCAATTAATTTTAATTGTAAATGTACATTTCCAGAGGAAAAATTATCCAGAGCAGGTTTGCATTTTTTTCAAATGTGAGCAGTAAATCCTGATTCTGCCTGAAGCATTAAAAGCAAACAACAACAGAGATCCCATAATTGTTGATTTAGTCTACATTAAAGTTGAATAAACTGTTAATGGGTAAAAAATAAACTAAAGCGAGTGCCTCATTAATCTTACTTTAAGTAACTGAAAGTAACCCTAACAGTGTGCTGAGTTTCGGCAGAGGTGATGGTGAGTTTTTTGTTGGCAAGGGCGTTGTGAACAATGTGATGGGATATTGCCTGAAAAGTGAAAGGATTTTCATACAGCAATGCTGGTTCACACAGGACAGGAAGGTAGCTTATTAAGAGTGGTTGGAGTGGCCTGATTAGTGTTCTGTGCTTGTTCCCAGTGATGGAATTTGGAGGTCAAAAAAACCCAAACAAACCAGAAAACGAATGAAACTAATTGAAAGAAGCCAAGACATTTCTATACATTTCTTTTCTGCAAGCAGATCCTTTTGTCAAGCTGTTTGCGAGCCGACATAGGGACACAGCAGTTTTGCTCTGTCTAATAGGAGTTTGTACAGCTTCACCAGTTGGGACATGGCAAGATGCCAATGGTTGAAGCTTTTATCTGTAATATTCACTGGGAAAAAAAAAAAATGCTGCCCTTTGAATCGGGATGGGATGAACCAAAGATCTCCAGCCTTGTAGAAAAGAACTGGACAATGTCTCAAGAGGCCGAGTAGGAAATACTTGGTGCTGTGGCTTACAGGGAGCTGCAAATGCAAACTGAAGGATGAAGGGGGAGGAATAATTCCTGTACTTGGAAATCTAGAACTGTTTATGTCAGTAGTTGTGCTAAAGCATTTCTCAGCAGATCTTAAGAAAAATACATCATTAATTTTTCAGTTTGCTTTTGAGGATGCTAATGAACTTACAGTAAGGCTTAATGAAAAACACAGTATGTAATAACATTCTTTTTATTTCTGTTCTAGCATATGCATATTCATGATGTTTGTGGTCATTCTTAGAAGCTCTAAGTGTGTTTTTTTGTTGGAAAATGCTCAAATATCAAACTGAAATTTTGCCCTTGAATTTGAAACGAGTTTGAATAAAATTTAGACTGTCGCAGGACAAGCCTGATCCTATTTGCTAAGGAAATCAGTAGAGTTTTCACTGTCTGGCTATGGGCAGAACTTTTGTTGGACCACTTCTGCTTGGCTTGACCACAGATGATTCAATGGAATTTCCTGAAACTTTTCCAATGTTCATTGTTTTAGTATCAGAAGAAGCATCAGGCATTAAAAAAACAACCAAAAAAAAAAAAAACCCAGGGAAAGCAAAGAGCTGAAAAAGGAGGTGGAATGTACATTTTATTTTTTAATTGCTCAAGAAACTGTTGGTATCAGTTTCTGAAATACAGCTATCGCTGTGCAAACTGAAACTCTGGTGCATTGTTAACCCAACCTTGCAGAATGCACTCTCTTGCCAAAAGATGCTATCAGCAAAGGTGTGAACATGTCAGTTGAAATGAGATAACATGGTACATGCCATGATCTGTTTGTTTTCAAAATTTTAGTGTTAAAGAAAATTGTGTTCATTCTTATTTGCAAACTGAGGACTTACTGAGTTGAAAATTGGGTGCTTTCATAAGAAGTAGAGCTAAATCTTACAACTTAGTTAAATGTGCATGCAACTAAAAGCAGGACAAGTTTGAGCTACTGCTCATGGAAATGGCTTATTCTCTTTAAATATCTGCGTAATCCAACAGAATTCCAAAAACTGCTAAAGAATCCAGAAGGAGTAGATGGGCAGGTTTGAATATGGCACTTTTGGTTTGTAGTATTGAATTTGACTTAAGACTAGCAAATAAATTTTAATGAAAAAAAGATTGAATTTTTACTGGAATTTGTCTCAGTTTTCCCGAGCCAAATTTGATTGCTCCCATTGACTTTGGAGAGCTCTGACTGGGAAGCTTTGAAGTTCTTTGGCCTGTCAATTGAGATAATTCATTGGCAGAGGAAAGGCACTAGGTACAGCAGAAAAAAGCTAAGGAAGGAAGAATGGGATGTAAATTAAAGGAATGGTGTAATATTACTTTGTTCTACACAACCTGAGCTTTTTTCTCTGACATCCATCCCTTTATATCTGTATCCCATACACACCTGATTCAGTAAATGCTTCAGACAACCCAAAGCCATTTTAATTAACCTGTGCTCTCTGTGTGATGGTGTCAAGCTTTCTGCCACTTGCCAAATCACACTGCAGTAGTTGGCCATGGAACTGTGGTCAAGAAGTATGCCTGGAGGAAACATTATCATTTCTTTTGGGCAATGATATCATTTCAGAAGCTGTGGAGGTTTGAACCCGAGCTTTGAATTGCAGTTGCAATAGTAGCTACTGCTGACTCTATGTTGAACCATACTGTGCAGTGAAACAGATGCCTTCAGGCTTTATCTGCTCTTCTTCACTGGCAAAGCAACAACAAGCTTTCATGGCTAACATAATGCCAAAAAAAATTATGGCCACTGAGACAGAAATTCATCATCCACATTCCTGGGTCTCTCAGCTTCTCCAGAAAAGGGCAGAAGCTGAAGTGAACGACCAACTCGAGTCATCCTGTGATTCTATGAAAGGATACTGGATGCCCAGATCCAGCCCCTGGACTGCAACCTTTTCAATCAATACTCACCCAATCTGTAGCTTTCAAGCTGAATAGAATAAGAGGCTGCACATCTGTTTGATTCCTATAATCTTTTTCAGCAGAGTTCTGTATGCCCTGACCCATTCTTAAACTTCTCCAACATTCACAAAAAATTCTCTTCAGTCTTCTCTTTTGTCCTTGCATAGCAGCCCCTGTGGCTTTCCAATGTGTCCTTGCAGGATTTGACTTCCTTTTTTCCTTCCTCCTGCAGCAGAAATTCTCTCCGCCTCACCCTTTCCATCATCTTGCAGTGGCGTTTTTTCCTCCCCAGTGTCCTAGAAGAAATGTCTTTAGTGGCGTGCAAAGCCTTTTTATTTTCTTATGAGCCTTCTAAATCTTTCACCTTTCTCTTGACCTAATCGCTTGTCAACTGCACCTCTCCTCCTTTGGCTGTTATAGAACCTTTACTATCATTCATTTTGAAAAAATAAGTAAGTTCATGGGGATACAAACCTGTTTGAATTGCAAGAAATCTGCCTCCACTTACATAAAGCCTTGTTAGTATGCGGGTGTGAAAACACATTCGGCTTGGTTGCTCGCTCAGTGTCTTCAAAGGGGATGAAACAATGAGCAATAAGGGAAAAAATATACTTCTGCACAGAGAGATGTTGCAATAGAAGGGAGAAATTTGTGTATTTATTTGGATATTTTCCGGTGTGCAATGGACATGAGAAAAGGTTTCTTCCACATTCAGGCTTAATACACGAGGGAATTTTTCACAAGCGCTAGTGAGTCCTTGTGAAATACTGCCAGGAGTAAAATACTTCCAGGAATATATTACTTATTTCTTAATATTGTAGAACTATTGACAAGAAGGACATTGAAGGGCTGAAGCAAATGTGGGGAAGAGCAATGTAATTGGGGAAGGGTGTGGAGCACAGGGATTATGAAGAGCAGCTGAGGGACCTGGAATTGTTTAGTCTGGTGGAGGCTGAGGGGAGGCCCCATCGCTTTCTGCAGCTCTCCCTGAAAGGAGGTTGTGGATGCTGGGCTCCTCTCCCAAGTAACAGGTTAAAGGATGAGAGGAAATGGAAGTTGCACTTCATGAGGTTTGGACTGGATATCAGGAAATGTTCCTGCACTGAAAGGGGGGTTGTCAAGCACTGGCAGAGGCTGCCCAGGGAAGTGGTGGAGCCACCATCCCTGAAGGGTTTTAGATGTGTGGATGTGGTGCTTAGGGATATGGTTTAGTGGTGGACTAGGCAGTGTTAGGTTAACTGTTGGACTCAATAATCTTAAAGGTCTTTTCCAACCTAAACAATTCTGAAATTCTGTGACATGCACACACACACACACACACGTGTATATATATAGTATTCTCAGAAAAAGTCTGCCTTCATTCAAAACTCTTCATCAGGCCTGTATATAAGACCAGCTCTAGGCACAGCTCTTTAGGGAGGCTCTCAGGGGCTTCTAAGGCAGGATGAGGTACGTGCTGAAGTGTCTGCCTTGCTTCCAGCCAGCTCCAAGTACTGGCAGCACGGCTGTGTGGGGGAAGACTGTGTAGACCCTGTAAAACTCCATAGTTCTATCTGGGTAGGAGACCTCAAAAAGCTGAAAACAATGGTGGAGTAAAGAATGTTTGGAGTGTGTGGTCATGAGCAAAGTGACATCAAGAGCATGTCTAAGCTGTAGACAAAATGGTGTTTCAATGATGTATAAATCAAGGATGTGTTTGAAGGATGTGTTTATGGTATTTAAACTAGATAAGAGGAATATGGATTTGAACTGCCACATAAAGGTCTAAATTCCCCAGCACCACAGTGAATAAAAACCAGTAAAGTCTCATGGGAGCAAGAGAATTCATCTGTTTGTCAAAGATGGATTTATACCATCCCAGCTTCATACATGTTGTGAGGACCTTGAGGTATTCCAGACTGAACAAGCCAATACAATAGCTTTTCTTCAAGTAGACTGCAGCCACGCTTGAGTCAAAGACCTCTCATCTTAAACAGATTCTCTTCAGAACAAGTCAGCTGAGCAGTGTCTGATCCTCACCAGAAACTCTATTATGCACATCATCGTTTGTTCTGGCAAACACATGAAATCACTGGTCAGAATGAGCTCCAAAGGCAACCGCCTCATTGCATGCCAAGTGTATGTATGAAAAGATTCCAGTGACTGCCCTTCCTAATCTGGTGCTCATGCAGTGAAGGCTCAAACACTTTCTCAGATCATGAGGTCTAGTAGTGTTTTCAGCATTGTTGCCCTTCCTTGAATCTGCCTGTATGGCTGTGAGCAGCACGAGTCCTTTGAGAGATGGCTGCACGGAACAGAACTAGCAGCAGCTTGGCAGAATGCAAGTTTTCAGTTTTAGGATATTTCTGATCTCTAGACACACTATCAAAGCACTTAAAAGCGTTATGGTTTTGATTCTAATTACATAGAAATTGTACCTGATAGTCAGGCACCACATGAAGCTTTTCTCATGGGAGTTTATAGTGGCAGCGCATCAGAAATGGGGAAGCAGGGGTGAGTAGTACCGCTTTGTGGAGTTAAGGGTTGATATGATAAGGGGCTCTGTACTAGGAAGTGCAGGGACAGGAGAGGGTGATGGCTTGAAGCTGAAAGAGGGGAGATTGAGATGAGATCTTAGGAAGAAATATTTTCCTGTGAGGGTGGGGAGGCCCTGGCCCAGGTTGCCCAGAGCAGTGGTGGCTGCCCCATCCCTGGAGGTGTTCAAGGCCAGGTTGGATGGGGCTTGGAGCCCCTGATGCAGTGGGAGGTGTCCCTGCCCATGGCAGGGGCTGGGACTGGATGGGCTTTGAGGTCCCTTCCAACCCAAAACATTCTATGATTCTGTGATAACCTGTGTGCTATCCCATCTGCGTGGTTTCATTGTACACTGCAAATATGTTACCCTTAATGCCTTTTCTGAGAAAGAGCTGCTATCTTTTAGAAAACTAAGAAAATAACACAAAAGAGATAGAGTTAAAGAATGAAGAATTAAACACCTAAATCCTCCATCGCTGTAAAAGTATCACACTTAACTTGTTACAGGTATAATATTACTTGCATTTACAACTCTTTAAAAAATAATGCCTCCTTGTTCAGGAACTAGACTTGAGGTTTTTTAGCACAAACAACTGATTGTTTTTATTGTCTCTGTTGTTCATTATTACTAGCACTAATATTAAATATTAAAAGTTTTGCAAGTTTAATGTGCAGATCCTAAAGTCTTTTGCCCTGTACTGTTGGTTTCTGTTATTCATCAGTCAGTAGTGGTGGTGTGCAGCCAGCCACTCATGTGCAGGTCCCCCTGACATTCAGTCAGGTGAAGCCGACTCCTTTTTTCTGACTTAACAACACTAACAAACAAAATGCAGCATAGGAAGGAACGCTGTTTTTTCGTGGTTTTATTTGAAAAATTGCAAGCGTGGAATAGTGGGAGCAAAGTTAAGCTGCATCTCAATTTAAAATCTAGGTTTGAATTTTTACTGTTATTGCTGTTTTAAAAATAATAAATGAATTATTCTAATAAGAATAAGCTTTGACCTTATGATGATGATGTTAGAATAGAACAGGTGTAACTGGAAGTTAAATAAATGAAGCTAGAAGGAAGTTAAAGCTATTGCTACCCAAGGACCAAGGTATGATATTTCATGGCAGATTGGTTACCACAATATATATTCATATGTTTAATCAATACCAGGGTTAATGGGGTAAATATGCTTGATGTGTACTAAATAAGGGTGTGTTGTAGCTGTAAGCAGGTTGATTGTGTTTTTTAATGGCACTATAGACATATCACAAATCAATGCATAAGAATTTAAATGAAGTGAGAGTGGAATCTTTCTCACGCTCTCTTTTGCTCCATATCTAGTGATAGAACTCTGCTTTGTCCATCTATGAGATCCCAGCAATGTTGAATGGCTCAACTGAAATCCCATTTATAAGGAGAATTAGTTGTTAGCTGCCCATCATTGTGCTCATTGACTGTTACAATAGTGCATCAGAACCCACGAGGGGAACCACGTGTTGTGCTCTTCACCTTTGGCCAAGGCTTCTTAAGTGGGGCACTGATCATTCAGTGGGCTTTATATCTGGAAAGCCAGGATGTTGATATCACAAGTTCAGCAATATGACTTAATTGCAGAGTCGGGAAGGAAGAAAGAAGAGATGGAGGAAGCAGTGATGAGGAAAAGGATTGATTTTAAAAGGCCTACTGCATAAATTATTGGAAATTGGTGTGAGTTCTCATTAGGATGCACTATGAATAAGCAGTTTGCATTATCTTTACTGGGACTCACATCTTTGTCATTTCAATATGAGGCACATGAGTAAAATAGTAACTATTCTTATTTCCCCCTCTGCACTAAAACCTGGCTAGGTAAACTGGAGTAGAAGCCATTCCCTAGTTCCTGTTTAGGAATAGCATCTCAGATCTTCCATTTCTTAAACAGAAGTATTTCTCAGTCATGACAGATCATCTGTCCTCTTCCCTCTAATTGGAGCAGAATTGAAAGCAAAAGCCATTCTGAAGACTATTGAAGTCTCAGAGGTGGTTCCTTATCTTGTTCTAATAAGCTCCTATGCCAGCAGAATAAAACACAGCAGAATTTTGTTTGCAGCAAACTGCCCTAGAAACATGCCCACCCCAAAGGTTCTGGCAACTTCCACAGTAATCATACAATCATGGAATGGTTTGGGTTGGAGGGGACCTCAAAGCCCATCCAGTTCCACCCCTGCCATGGGCAGGGACACCTCCCACTGGATCAGGGGCTCCAAGCCCCATCCAACCTGGCCTTGAACCCCTCCAGGGATGGGACAGCCACAGCCTCCCCGGGCAGCCTGAGCCAACGTCTCACCACTCTCATGGTGAAGAAATTTCTCTTTATGTCTAGTCTAAACCTGTCCCTATCCAGTTTATACCCCTTGGCCCTAGTCCTATCACTCCAAGCCTTTATAAACAGTCCCTCCCCAGCTTTTCTGTAGCCCTTTCAGGCACTGGAAGGTCACTATGAGGTCTCCTCAGAGCCTTGTAGCCTATTATCCATAGTGTCCTGTAGTACTAAGAAAGAAAAGCTCTTAAATCCTGATCTTGGCTGTTGCTGCTTCCCCTGAGGAAGTTAAACTTTGTTTCGCTGTGGTCTCTTCTCATCCTGCCAGCCTGGAAGCTCTTAACTTGTCTTTTCCAGCGCTTATTTCTACCACTCTGTACAGTCTCAGAACAGGCCACCCACGCCACCTGCCATGAGTGGGACAGTGCTTACTGATTTGAAAGGAATCGGAACCAGGAACTTCTGTACCTTTTCTGTATTTAGATTCTACATTTTTACATTGTACATGCCAAAAAAATATCCCTTGTGGAATTGCCCACAACTTAACGTGTTGTGAACATCCTAAAGTAAGTTCTGCAGAACTAAACTGTAATTTAAGATTTATAAAACCTTGAATTCCATTGAGACCCTTGTTGAAAGTCTCTGAAATCAGTCATTGCAACTGTTTGCAGAACACAGAGAATACAGTAGACTGAAGTGATTAGGTTAGCAGTTAATTTGTGTTAAATACACTATGGGATGAAATTTCCTGTCAAAGAAAAATGCTTACATGAAGTGCCAGAGCTTGTGGTGTCCCTAGCAGTTATTTCTACACTTGGTGATGATTCTAGGTTATAATGTGACACACAGGCACCAAGGGGAGATGACTCAGATAGTAGAGGCAGCCTTGTTAAGCCAAATATGTCTTATTTTATTAACCTCCAGAACAGAAAAGATGTTGGTGTAGATGCAGTTAGAAAAAAATCCAGTACTTACAATTTCATTCTGTGTAAAAAAACTTAGACAGATCTCTGTCATACTTCAGTCTGCTGGCTTGCCTCAAGCAGCTGAAATTCTACAGAAGCCCTCCAAGGTTTTAATTCACAAAAATAGTTGAACTGTGATGATGTAATTTATGTTATTTGCGAGTATTGGTGAGTGTCTGGTTTGGGGCAGATGCCCAGTGTTTGGCTGTGCTGGACTCTGTGAATGCAGGTTTTGAGCACGTTGAGTCGTGCCATGGGATGAGGGTTTTCTTGGATTTTGTCTCTTTGGCCAGCGTAGTCTCTGGAGACAGAATTGCCCATGTTGGGCTGTGATTTCTGTGTTCTGATGTAGTGACAACTGGCATGTTATTCAACACATTCTAATCCAGTGCTATTTAGAGGTCTATAGATAAAATAAGTTTTAGTATTGATCTCTTGGTCCATCAGACTGGAATACACGGGAGTTCTCCCCCAGCTAAATGCTGAGTTTCTCCAGAAAGTGATTGAAATACTTATTTTCTGAACTAGTTTGTCTGTGTCCAGTTCTGGAATCGCAAACATAAGAAGAATGTGGAACTATTGGAACGGGTCCAGAGGAGGGCCATGAAGATGATCCAATGGCTGGAGCACCTCTGCTATGAGGACAGGCTGAGAGAGCTGGGGTTGTTCAGTCTGGAGAAGAGAAAGCTCTGGGGAGACTTTATAGAGACCTTCTGGTACGCAAAGGGGGCTACAGGAAAGCTGGAGAGGGACTTTTTGAAAAGAGCCTGTAGTGATAGGATGAGGGAAAATAGCTTTAAATGGGAAGGGGGTTAAAATTTACAGTAGATCTTAGGAAGATAGTCTTCCTGAAATTCCCCAATGAGGCCCTGGCCCAGGTTGCCCAGAGCAGTGGTGGCTGCCTCATCCCTGGAGATGTTCAAGGCCAAGTTGGATGGGGCTCTGAGCACCCTGATCCAGTGGGAGGTGTCCCTGCCCATGGCGGGGGGTTGGAACTGGATGGGCTTTAAGGTCCTTTCTGACCCAAACAATTGTGTGATTTGTTTCCGTGCAGAGGTGATGGAAGCTGTAACCCACATACATTCAGTATACGTATGATGGCACAGTGGATGTCGATGTTGTTGAAATCTTGTGGTTGTGGATAGAAACGAAGCAGAACAGATTTTTAGTTGTTTAACTTCTTGGTCTCATGTTTGCAAATATTTTCAGTGTTTCTCTGAAAACTTACATGTAGGAAATAATTGTGGAGTATTTCAGTTGACAATATGTGTTGTTTCAGTGGGACAAGCTTAATTTCTACAAAACAAATCCATCTAGGATCTTTCTTTAAGCAGCGTTAGTAAGAAAACATCTGTTTTGTTGTACATATGGTAGGCAGTCAAAAGGTAAATATTCCTTTAAGTGACCTAGTAATTATCTACAAAACATCTGCTAAAATTCATCTGATCTGAAATCTTTCATGCAAGTTTGTTTTAATAAAAGCTTTGCCTTTTCATGCTGTTTTTAACATAATCCGATGTGATGTCTTGAAATTTAGTACAGCTACTGGAAAGAAAAACTGTTTCAAACAAAACGGGTTATGAAAATGTTTTTAAAGGATTTAATTTGTAATTGTTACAAAGACTTAGCTGAAATGTTTCATGCTGTGATTGATCATTTAAATATTGTGATATCAAAGGCAGCTGAGTGATGTACTGAGAGAACAAATTTATCAGCTAGTGCCTAGTGTTATGCTATAGTCTAATCTGAGGGTGGGTGAAACTCTACGCTGAATCAAAGCCAAGGGGAGACTAAATAAAGTCTTAAGTCTTGCCTTTTTACGGGTCTATACTCTAACATTACTGACAAACCACGCTGGAGTTGCCAAGCTTTTATAATTTTTTAACAGTGCAGCTACACTGAGACAATGCAGAGCACATGTATAGAAGAATGTCTTTGCCTTGGTGGGGTATGATCTTTGGACGCCATGAATTTTGTTCTTAACTTGGAACTGGTGCCTACTAAATGCCAGAAATCTTTCCTCCTTATTTGTTTTCTGGACTACTTTGATTGCTCCCAATAAACTTCACTACTGGCATTAAAGGAACTGAAGTACAATACTGGATTCTTTTGATGTGAGTCAATAGTTTCTACAACAAAAGTGGAATATGATTGCTATTTTCTTTCTAAGGTAAATATTTGTGTCTGAGATTTGGTGAATTATTTTTTAACGTAAACTCCTATCATTAATATTTTCATTTAGCATCACGGGTATCATTTTCTGTATGTCTGATCTCATTGTGTTGAGTGGTTTTGTGTTTAAAGGTTTGCTCTCTGCCCTGCCAATGATACTGGGGTGGCCTCAGCAAGGTGGAACCAAAATTGCCTGCTTAACTAACAGCAGGAAAAATCACTCATGCAACTAAACGTAGTATCAGGACTCCATGTTATTAGAGGCTCTTTTGCTTGTTTGGTGGGTGTTTTGTTTCCTTGGTTTCCATTTAATTCTCATTCTTTCATAGCATGATTCAGCCAATTCATAAAACCACAGCATGTGAAAACAAAGACAGTAAATGTGGACACTGAAATCCCCAAACTCACAAGCTGATTTACGACTATTTCACAGCTTTAGCAGCAGTGACAGCTAACCCAAATATGTATGGTGCTGTCAGTTCATATGGGTGTTTTTCTGTCATATAAAATGCTCTCGTGGCTTTCTGAAAGCTCTGACAGGCTGTGCTAGCAATGTTCTCACCAGTATTCTACCCAAGAAGTTCTTCAGAAGTCAACCACTGTACTTCCATTCTCTCTATGCAGTCATATTCCCAGTGAATGAAAGGGTGTAGTCACTTTTGAGGATGTTAACCACAGTTGAGTCTGATAGTAGGTTCTGATGATGTCCACGGATTAACGCAGAAAAGTGGCAAGTCTTAGGGGGCTCTTACTGTGTTGATGTTTAGTGAAGCGAATCACACACTGCGCATCGTCTGAGGGTTTATTGAGCACTGCAGCTGTGAAAATAGAAATCAAGGAATTGCAAAGGAGGCTCATTGAAAAAGTTTTGATTTTGTAAAGAAAACAATGAAGAACAGCAATTAGCATTAATAATTAAGGAGGAAATGTATTTGACAAGATTACCTTATGTTTAAAGAGTCTGTTTTGAAATAATTAAAATACTGATGCAGATTGAATTTTCTTAAAGCTTTAATCATCTTGTTAATTCCCTTTCATTAGATAGTCACTAGTCAAAAGTTCCTTTCAAAGCCCAGCTAGAGAGATGTTTAAAATTTGCCTTTATTACATGTTTATTTCTCTCTTGGGTGGATTTTCCAGTGAGCAGACTTAAAGAATTCTCAAATGAGATGTTCAGCTTTAGGTCTAGTTCAAAATTCAAGGACAGCTGATGTCAGGATCCCATCAGCCTCCGAATGAGGTGGGACCTCCAGTTAGCAGAAAAAGTTGGGAGCAGGAAGAAAGTGTACGGGGAGTACTGCTTTGTGGACATAGAGCTTGGTATTTTCATGATGTTCTCGGGACAAAAATAGTTCCAGGAGGGCCTGCACCTTGCTTGGAGGAACTGGTTACGTTGACCTATAGGTCGTAAGTGTTATTCATACTAAGAGCAGAGGCTGAAGGAAAATGTTAATGGTGTAATTTGTAGGGCACATTCTATGTACATTGTAAAAGCATAAAGAAAAGCAATTTATTTCATGCTGAATTAGTAATGTAGAAAAATATTATAAATCAGGAAGGAATGTTAAGAATTAAAATGGATGAAAAGTTGCCAGAGGAAAAATGTTTCTTCCTGAACACCAAAACAGAATTTTAATTCCTTGAATTTTCCCTAAAATGACAAATACAGTATTTACAATGAAAAAATACAGGGGGAAAAAGCCCTACAAGCAGTGGGTTGGTAATTACTTACTTGCTGAAAACATGCACTCTGCATTTTTTAAATTCCCTAATTAAATCGTAATTAGCATGTGCACTAGAGTGTTAATTCTTGTTTTTATTCCTCTAGGGCATCCCCGCACCTTACAGAACATAAGCTTACTCAGATACGCAAAAGATAGTTATCTGCAAATAGGACTACCGCATGGTATGTGTGTTACATCGCTGATTGCTCTGTGCCTGCTCAGCTATTAGCCAGAAAAGCCATGGCATTTGTTTTGTTTCTGGTTTTGTATGAATGCATTTGGCTTTATCAACAGGAGAACACAGCAGCTCAGAAATCGGTCAGCCTATTGCCAGGCAATAACAACACTGGAGCAATTTTTGACTGCAAAATGCAAGTTTAACTGCTTTTGTGTTTGAAAATGTTTCCTAAAGCCCAGAAATGTCTGTTGATAGACTGCAACAGAGGAAAAAAAAGTGCCAGTTTTAAATAGGCGATCAGTTCTTTCATAAAGAACTTTGGGTTATTTCTCTTCTCACATGAGTTTCTCACCTTTCACACTACTTGAACTTCACAGCAACTGCTTGTGGTTTTTTCATATTTACTAAGTCTCTTAGTAAACAAAAAGTATTGAACATCCATACTGAAACAAAACAGGTAAAACCCCAAACATTGAAAATAAACGAGCACTGTGATTTCTTGGCAGCCACAAATGAATCAGCCAGTGGAGTTGTATTAGGGAACCAGATGGGTTTACTGTATAAGGTATGTTCTAAGCATCCTCTCCATAGGGCTGAAAATCTCGCTCCTGAGGCTGTAGCTAATCCAGCTCATTAGTGTTTCGGAAAAGAGTATTTGGATTGGGTGGTAGATAATTTGTACAGGAATCATTTGTGCTGCACAATCACTAGATATCTTTCCTTGTTGATCAAAACAGGTGTAAATGGTCAACTGTGCCCATAAGGTTATTTTTCTTATCTCTGAGGCTGACACTTGGATTGTATTCAGATTTTAGAGTCATTTGATAAAGTGACTGAGAATGGGTAGGTTTCTTCCATTCATTTTTCAGTCCCTTCCTACAGCAGGGATGCTGTCACCATATGTGATGATTTACAGTTCGTTAAGTTCTTATCCTCAGTGTCAGAGGGGCTTATCTTTTCCATCTGAAGGAGTGGGTTTGGAAGTATTTTGAAAAACAAATGTCAAGTTCTTCATTGCAATTAGTCTTTGAATGCAAAGTTTGAACCCCGATGAACAACTGAGGCTCAGCTGCCCTTGCCATTAGGTAACTTGACCTGTAGTAACAAATTATCATTGGAGAAAAAAGTTTCTCTAGATAAAGGAAAATCAATAAAAATATGCAACATGGAAGCGTTTGCCACCTCCGAGGAGTTTGAATTGACTCTATCCCATTGTGTGCATTTTAATGACTTTCGCTCAAAATTGCTAAGGTTAATTTCCTTTAAGCAATTAGGAATAATCTCTTAAATTTGCTTAGATTTTTCTTGATCTGTAGTTGCTCAGCTCTAACCAGATAATCCAGTAACTATAGGAATTCAAGGCTAAGAAGTCTGTAAGAAATCATCTTATGCATCCCTTTGCACCAAAATAGACGTTTGTCTAACGTGTTTATAGCACCGACAAACCAAAAGGGTTACTACAGCCTTTCTGGAAATCTCTGAAGGCTTAGGACCTCTTTTAGTCAGATAACTTTTCCCAATATCTAGAGCAAAACTTCAGTACCAAGTTATAAAGCCTTCCTTTTGTATTTTCCTACTCTACATATGATGGCTGTCACTTTGCAGGTTTTCGCATTGTAAGCCTCTCATGACTCTCACTTTAATGTTTTTGTTTGTAAATCAAATACATCAAGTTCCTTCAGCTCTTCTTTACACTTCGTGTTCTAAAATCTATTGTCATTGTTGTTTTTCTCATGTAGAGTCTGCAATTTGACAGTATTTTGGGGCCTCAGAACCTGGCTCACACCGCCAATGTCACGAATCAGTGTTTCTAGATTTTGCTGTCCTGCTGGTTCCCCAGGAGTGAGCTGGCCTTTTTTTTTAATGCTCTCTGTGTTCTAGGCACTCTGTTCTCTCCTTCAGTTTTCCTGTCTGGCCCCTTCCTCCTTATGTTGTCTTGGCCCATTCCATGACTTATTCCCACATGCAGTGTTTTGAATCTGTCTTTACTGAATCTCATCCTACAGGCATTTATTGATGTTGTTTCCAATTTGTAAAGATCATTTTGGATCATGAAAAGTCATCAGAATGCTTGCATGTCCTCCTGCCTTCTTTCATCTACGGTTTTCCTCTGACCCTCTTCACCGGAGGATAATTCTGACGTTGCCCAGGTTGACCCCTGCGAATTTCTATCTTGATGCCTCTTTTCAGTTCAAAATCAGAATATTGATAATTTCTCCTTGAATATAACTTTAAAATTAATTAAGGATTTGCCTCAAGGTTTTTTTATCCAGGTAATATTTCCCTGCCTTGCCTATGGAGATTCCATGTCTAGCAGTGTTTAAAGCTTTATTAAAGAGAGGCTCCTTTGCATCTACTGCTTCTGCCTTATCAATTAAACCAGTTACCTGTAAAGGAAAGGAATTTAATTGGTTTGGCGCAAGTTGCTTTTGACAGAGCTGTGTGGGCTATTTGCATCACTTTATTATCTTGTAAGTGATTTTTAATTGATTGCTTAATCATTTTTTTCCAGACTCTATTGAACAATTGGGCTGGCTGATAATTATAATTTTTTCCTTTTCCCTTTTTTTGGATGTGAAGTGAATCCATGCAATATTTCTGCTCCTTTTTAGTGTCCATATTTCTTGTTTGTTGTACATAGCACTGCATCAAAATTTGCTTGCACTGTTCCTTTAGATCCATCTTCAGTTATATGCCTTTTTTTATTACTATTGTAGATTTCGTTTTGATTCTTTAATTCTTTAAATAATATCTTCACCAATTCTCCTTTGTATAATGATATCTTATTTTCTGCTATCAGTATTTCCACAGCTCTTCATTCACCTCTCCATTCATCCATCTGCCTAGAGTCCCAAGATGGAATTTAACATGATAAGGATCTAGTCTCCTTCTTACAGAATAACTCTTTCATTCTAAACCAAAGTGATTCCTCATCTTCTTAAGCTTTTTAATCTGTGTCTATATGCTTCCTGGTGACCTGGATGTAACGTAGAGTCAAATCTCACTGCCGAGTGGAACCTTCCTGCAGGTTCTGGATTCCCAGCCTCTGGAGTGGCACTTAGTGCCTGGCTTCCTCCTTCTGGAAGGTTTACACCAGAGGGTATGTGCCTGGGCAGAGGCATCATGTGAGAGTTACCAGCAGGTTTAGCAACATATTTTCTAACCTTAACAGCTAAAAAAAAGCTCTTTCTGCTCTCCTTTGTTTGCACGCTGAACTGGCTACTGCGCTACTTTCATTCATTAAGTGATTCTTTCATTTTTCAGTTCTGAAACCTGTAGTATTAAGAATAATTCAAGAAGGAGCTTTTCTAGATAAGGCTTCTCATCTGCAATACTAGTCAAATATTGACTCTCGGGTAGTGCACACTTCATTACCGTTTTATAGAAACTATACATAAAAAAATGACCTTTGGCCCAAAGGTCACAAAATTGGAATTCAAATCAGGCCCCCTGAGGGTCCTGAGTGAGGCTGGGTTTGAGAAAGAAGCAGAGTCCTGAAATGATGTTTTCTCTTTTGGTCTAGAACACCTAGTTTACCCACCCTGCATTCAATACTTGATGTCTGTGGTGTGGTTCCCACCCAGAGGTCACTCGCAGTGTTCTTGGTCCGTCTTGGCAGTGGCTGTGCTGTAGTGAGGCTGAGGCAGTCTCGACACCCATCGTTCCACCACCACACGCATCAGCTACTGCACAATATTCAACAACTACTTCTGCGTGGTTTCCCCCTTCATGAGGATGCGCTGGCTGGGGGCAGGCATCCTGAAATGGTTTTGAAAGATTCCCACTATGCCCCCGTGAGGAACAAACGTTCAGGTTAGGAGATTTTGTGGGTTGAGCTTGAAGCTATTTAGAATTAAATTGTACAACACAGAACTACTGCTTTGTTTTGTTTCGCAGTACATCATCTTAGCTAATTTTTCACTTTTCATAGTAAAGGGAAACTAGAAATCAGTTCTCCCATAAACTCTGTATGAGCTGCACTTCACATTCCTGTTTAGGTAATTGTACTTATATTTGCCTTCTGGGTTTAACCTTTCGTTTTTAAGACACAGTCCTTATTCAGAGAAGCTTTGTGATTTAGCTTGAGAAAATAGCTAAAATTCTTCCTTGTGAAGAGGTCTTTCTAATCAGAGTTCTGTCTCACTGTTTGTGTTGCCACCTTGGCCTGCTCTGGGTTTTTATCTCAAGATCTATTGATCATTTACTCTGCCTGAGTGTTAATAACAGGGTTTCTCTCCAGGTAATTTCCATGGAGCTACTGAAAACTTAGGGAAAACCACTGCAAAGCAGAGGCTGGCTTACACATGGGTCACACATCCACATTTAATAGAGATATTGTTGTGCCCCAGCCACTGATCATCTCACTGCACCATCTGTGACAAGCCATTTACAAATGACCCTTGGTCAATTCAAGACTTTCTCCTCTTCCATGGTAATGTGACTGAGCTTCAAAACCAAATTTAAATAGAACTGAGTGCTGTATTTTAAGTGTTGAATATCTTAAAATTATTCAGCCTTACCACAACGTAAACATCTGGAGTTTAATGATTGTGTAGTAATGTTTCTTATCATTGCTGAAAAACACAACAACACAGAAATTGTCCAGCTAAATTGTTTAAACCAGTATATAGTGAATGCTTTTATGTCATTGAGGTCGTTTCACTCTGGAGTCCTTCAGAAAGCAGCTGGCCTAGAACAGCACTGAGTAATTGATATTCTGCATCTGAGTGCTATATCCCAGTTATCTTATAAATAGGATTTTAATGCTTCCTTTTTGCTCAACGTGCAGCAGAGGCTTTGAGGGAACATGTGAATCAATGGCCAGTTGTGAAAATACTAATATAGACAAAATAGTGATGCAATCATTCCCCCAGAGTTTCATGTATTTAATACATTGGCATTGAATTTTGCACCAGGACAGGTTCACATTAGACATCAGGAAAAATTTCTTCACTGAAAGGGTTCTCAAGCACTGGCAGAGGCTGCCCAGGGAGGTGGTGGAGTCCCTATCCCTGGGGGCATTTAGAAGACAGGAAGATGAGATGCTCAGCATCTGGTTTAGTAGTGGGCAGGTGCAGTTGGACTTAATGATCTCAAAGGTCTTTTCCAACCAAACGATTCTATGATTCTAAGATTCTAGCAACTGTAAATGTTATCATGGCCTTACTATGGAAGGTGCACTCTTCAGAAATACTGTCCTGACAGTTTAAATGGAGAATGAGAAACTATAGATGTTAAATAACATAAACATAATTTGGAATACATGTAATGATGCATTTCATAATAAACACACAGTTAAGATACATGTAATCTGTGTGCCAGATCAAAAGAATAGGCTAATGCTACCGTCTGTCTGTCCAGATATAGGTGTCCAAATGTCTATGACCTTAAACTCTGAGCTATGTGCAAGGGGAGTCTGCAGGCCTGTTCCAAAATTCAGCACTGAGTATCCGAAGAGAACAGAAGTGGGGAGATAATTATTCTAAAACGATAGCAAACATTATTCTCAGTAGCTTGATATTCTGTAATTTGGTTCATTATTAGATACTGGTAAATTATGATCTGGAGATCGATTCTCATCAGTCTGTATGTCTTGTAAGAGACTGCGCTCATCAAGAGCTTCTTCCCACTTCCACGGTTTTCACATCATGGAACACTGTGAACATAAGCAGTGAAAAAATGCCCCGCTATTGGGCATCGACCCTTTAAAGTGTTGTGCAGGGGGAATCATGTAATTCTTGGACATTTACTGAACAGGACTGACGCATTAGAGGATGGAGGCAGAATAAAGCCAGAGGAGGACAAATCTATGTGTTAGACCATTTCAAGAGCAGTTGGCTCAGTTCTCTACTCTCTCATGGTGTTGTGTAAGCTCTTTGACTCCTCAGTTCCCTTCTGGAGAAAGGGAATGAAAAAAATTACAAGGGATACTGGTCAAGAATTTCTGAAAGAATGTCATCCAGAAGAGAAGAAGAAAACTATTCTAGTACATTATAGCATCCTACTTTAAAAGATTTTGAATGAAAACATGGATTTTTAATTTGAGATCACTTTTTATAGGCAATGCATAATGTTATATGTTAGATGTACCTTCAAACTTTGAAATGTAAATTACCTAATACATATATATATATTTAAGAAAAGGTGTCTTCCAGACTGCACACAAAGATGGCCATGCTTACATGCTGAAATGCCTAAAATGCAGTTGCAGTGTGGTTTTAACACAGCTGACCTCTCTGCCGCAGTCTTTTACAATGTCTACTAGTGAGCATATTTGTTTTCATAGTTTAAAAAAAATAGCAAATTGCAAGCAATACTGTAATAACTTACAATTTAGGCTGCTCATGCAGAAATGGAATGGATGACATTGTAATCATTGCAGTAGGATGCATATTTTATTACAGTCTGTTTCTAAAGTATCCTGAGGAAGGTTATTCATGCTACGCTAGTCAGGGATCGGTTTTGTTAAACAAGAAAAATAAACCTGTTAAGTGCTAGATCGTTTACCTAGCTGTGAGTCTAAGCCCATCTGTGCATTCTGCAGTCTCTCCTGAAGAATGTGGTAGCTTTACATGGCTTAGAGACCTGAGTTGACTTGTAGGCTTGTCAGAGAGGCTCATGTCGACATCAACAAATCAAATAATGGCAGTGAGAAAAAAAACATGTGCTGGTGGGGAGGAGGCCATGGGGTCAACAATTGGCATTTACACAGATCTTTACTTTGAAAAATAGTATTAGCAGCTTTTCGCTGCTTCCTTTCAACAGCTGTGGGTGAGGACTATGGCCACGTGGAAAAAACTGATCAGTGATGCAAGTCAAATTGTTGTGGTTTCACTGGAAACCTATCATTCTGAATTCCTTCCAGCTGTGTTCTCAGAAAAATGAAAGGCTGAATCCACAGACAGAAAAATATCCTTTTAACAAGGAGATTTCCAGGTAAAAGTGATAGAGCAGCTACTGGGAAAGGAAAGTCCTTTTGTTTGCCGCAGCATAATCATCATTAAACCAACTTATTTCTATTTTAACTTGAAATCTTCTTTCTTTTTTAACTTGAAATCATACTTAAGAGCCTTATTTGTTTTGAAGATTTATTCATAATTTTCATATAAAAATTAGAAATAAATCAGTAGTTACCATACTTTAAGCTTATCTTTTTGTTTGAAAAAGTATTACGCAATATAATATTAAAATTTCTCTATACGAGGGAATATTATCTTCTTACAGAGTAAATGCATGTTACACAAAATTGCTATCTTTTGGGTTTTGAAATTTTAGTAAGAGAAAAGAAATTGAATATTAAGATTTATTAAGCCAGTTTTATTTATGAAATGTTCATATGGGCAAATAAGATGATGTGTTGATTTTTTTTATGCATTAGATTTGATATTTTCTATTAGTTATCATCTCTGAGCATCTTATTTTTTATCTGTTTTGAATATAATTATTTTATGTTTTTTTAACTAAATGCAATCTCCTTTATTCTTCAAATCCTTCCTCCAATGTTGATTTTCTTTTTTCTTGTAATGGGAAGCTCCCAGCAGTCCTGGTGCTGTGTGAGGTGTACATTTGTACAGTTTCGTTAATATAAATTACAAAATGAGAGCAGAATGCAAAAAGAGGTCAGGTTTTATTGCAGTTTTTTTACATGCATTTTAAGAGAACACGTTGCAAACAAAATTACACATAATGACAAGCAGAATAGTATTAGTAGTGAGAGCATACAGACATCGCAGCATGAGCAAAGCTGATAAAACTGCTGGGGAACTGTGTGAAATTCTTAGAGTTCACGTTGTGTAAAATTCATGTGTCATCTGAACCAAAAGCTACACATTGACTGCATTCTGGGACTGTCTTGCTAGGATAAGCTTAGGACTGAACGGTGTACACTGAATTTCTGATGTTCATCTCTTTGAAGTGCTTGGAGTTCTTCATGGACCATTTTCTCGTTTGCTTTCATCGGGGTCTGTTTCTTCCAGGTGTGTGGGAAGGAGTTACCCTCCTTTCCCTGCAAGCTGTACTGCGTCTGTTTAGGTGTGAGAACTTGTGTTTGCGAGTCTACTTATTTTTATTGAATTGTTAGATAACAAAGAATAAGAGCCTGCTAGCAAGAGTCTGTCTGTTCTGTGCGCTCTGGAAAACAGTCTCCAAACAGCAGGTGAGGCAATAACGTCTCCATCGCGCTGCTGGTGGGATCACAGCAGGCACAGGCAGATGTATGTTGGCTTTGATAGAGGCGGGCTGAGCGCTAATACATGCGAACCCTGTCTCCAGTCGCACGGCTGCTGGCATATGCATTCACACAGATGAACATTAGTTTTAATATACCTGTCTCTGTTCCATCATACCCACGGTTTCCAAACGGATGAGCTGTGCATAGGTGCCATGTCACACCCTCAGGATTGACACAAGCTGCAGGAATCACTGCAGGAGCTTGGGCACTTCTGCTGAAGTCTTTTGCTGTCGTGTTCGTCGCTGTTCCTATCTCAGTTTACGGGATGGGAGGTGACTGAAGCATCGTGCTGTACGTAAGCCTCCGGTTGCACTGGGGAGCCAATCACTCTTCCTGCAACACGAGTGTCTGTTCAGTGCACAATTAGAAGGCACAAACCAGCAGTCACTTTCTAAGACTGCATGGGGTTTTCTGACTGTGGGTGAGCAAAGAATTGAAGCAAGGTGCTTGCCTTTCAGTGGCTGTGAGAATCTTTATGCTGGCTTCAGTGGGTTGAAGCGACTTGTTTCCATCTCAGGGCTTTAGAAGTGGAGAGCAAAGCCTTCTAACCAATACAGCCCTGAAAGTGTGTTTAATCTGGGCAAGTGAGCCCTGTGTCTTTTCTCCTGCAGAGCTGTGAGGGGATATGTTGTGTGGAGAGCCAATATGGATATGGAAAGGGCTTGGGAATCCAGCCTGGCCAATGTGCCTGGCTTACCACCCAAGTAGCCTGAATCCCTGTGCAGTGATGGGTGTTGCTGGCAGTACCGGGCAGAGGCCCAGGAGATCTGTTGAGATCCATTGCTGTTTTGTGTTCTGTTGGTAATGGGGAAAAAGGTAATGGGGAAAAAATTATTGAAGATCCTTTATTATTTCTGTTTACTCAAAGTCAGAATAGTAGCCACAGCATATTTATTCTTTTTATGTATAACTTGAGTAAGAGAAACTATTTCAGTCTTTCGTTTATTTATACTCACTACATTGCTGATCTGTGTCTGCCACTGTATTTCTCTGTTTTTTTCTCCTTGCTGTTTGTTTGACCAGTTGTTCTTCCTGGTCTGCATCCGAAGAGTGATGGTAGTTACATATGTCATAGAACAAGGCTTGAGGGAGAAGAGGGTATCAACCATTTCTTGCATATTTTCACCACAGATTCTTCACCGCTTTCCTTTGTTCATTCTCTGCTGCTTGTTATATGGTACCTACTTAATTTAATTATGCTTTTTCTTTCAATATTCTTCCCAAAGACCTTGTTAGATCATGATGCTTTTTTTTATTTCATAAACACTCACTTAGTAGTAGTAGTATTGCATTCTGTTATTTCATGAGTATCTCATCATTCCTTCAGATCCCTTTTAAGGCACTTAAATACAGTGGAATCATCTGTTCCCTTTCAGATCCCTTTCCTGCTTGGTACCGATTCCTGTCTCCAAGATGAGTGTATTCCTGTTGACATCAGTGATGAGGCACATAAACATATGTCTTTCATACAAACATACTGTTCATTCGCTGTTAATCTACAGACCAATATCTGTGCCCCTGTTTAATTGCTTTTCTCTTAAGTAACTGTGCTCTGGCTTTTGAAAATAAAATAATCTTCCAAACCAAAAAAACTAAACCAGAGCAGACACAAGTAATGAGAAAGTAAGCATGATGGAAATGGTGGAGAATTGCTATTTCTACGCATTGCAAACTCGGTAAGGAAAAAAATAAATACAACTAAAGCTGTGGCCCAGAATGCTAATCTGGAGCAATCTTTCTTGGAATACTTTGCGGCAAACACATCCGCTCAATCCACAAAGCAGGTTAGAACAACCCCCTAAACAGCAAGGCTAAACAAGAGCAATGCAAATTGAGTTAACAGAAAACATGAGCAGCAAGCAGAAACGTTAACTTAAAAAGTGGCTCTCACAATTGCTAGCAAGCATCTTCCTTTAGCAAACGGTAATACAGTAGCTCCAGGTTGGACAGCTGGACTGGGGGAAAGAAAGTGCCAACTCCCTACAAAATAGAATTTTATTTTACTTGGATAAAAGAACATTTTAATTTTGTAACACGCTTCTGGGGAAGATCTGGCAAGTTCTACCTCTCTTGCATTTTGAATGGTTGCATTGGTGTCAGTTGCACTCCCCTGTTCTTTCATGTCCTAGACTTGCTGTATCCTGTACT
This sequence comes from Phaenicophaeus curvirostris, assembly GCF_032191515.1. Lineage (NCBI taxonomy): Eukaryota > Metazoa > Chordata > Aves > Cuculiformes > Cuculidae > Phaenicophaeus > Phaenicophaeus curvirostris. The sequence continues at coordinate 3,298,327 of NC_091405.1, read as the reverse complement.
AAATGCTCATTCCGTGTGGTCACTGCGCTGAGAGGACACAAAGAATGCAGTTGCTGTCACCAAGCTTCCTAGAGGAAACACACTGAAAACTACAATTGCAGAGGCACACGGTGGGATGGGCTCTCAGGTTTTCTTTCCCCTTGAATGTTGGAGGTCAAGCCCAGTCATTCTTATAAACAACATGCAAGCAGTTGAAGTAAAAGCTGCAGTCTGTGTGAGAGCCAGGGATAATTGCTCCTGAGTAATGGTGCAGCTGTACTTGCTGTGGTTATGCTGGTCGTGAGGGACCATCTCCCTTTGCACATCGGTAAATACACATTGCTTGCTGGTCACCAGCGTTCCACTGGAAGCCCTAAAAATTTCATCAGAATGTCCTGAATCCTTTTTACTTGCCATATTAGTTACCCTAGTGCCATTATCAGCTTCTAATCTTTGATGCAGTGAAGAGGAAGAAGGAATGTGGCCTGCCAAAGTGATAACATGCAAAGGGAAGGTGAGCGCTTAATGACTACATCTGTCGCAGCATCACCTTGTTAAGTTACAGCATCTATGCTGATGATATATTAAGGTGGCTGGCTCACCAGCAGAGACTCTGTTTTCACTAAATCTATTTTTTTTTTTTCATGGAATCATAGAATCATTAAGTTTGAAAAGATCTTAGAGATCATCAGTTTCAATCGTACCTTTTAAACCCCTCCAGGGAAGGTGACTCAACCACCTCCCTGGGCAGCCTCTGCCACTGTCCTGTGTCCCTTTCTGTGAAGAAATTTTTCCTAATGTCCAATCTAAACTTCCCCTGATGCAGCTTGAGGCCATTCCCTCTTGTCTTATCACCTATCACTTGGGAGAAGAGACCAACACCCACCTCTCTGCAACCTCCTTTCAGGCAGTTGTAGCGAGCAATAAGGTCTCCCCTCAGCCTCCTCTTCTCCAGGCTAAACAACCTCAGCTGCTCCTCGTAAGACTTATTCTCCAAACCCTTCACCAGTTTTGTCGCTCTGCTCTCGACATGCTCCAGAACCAAAATGTCGTTCTTAAAGTGAGGGCCAAATACTTTAAATGTTAGTATGGCAGAGATGTTGGTAACGTATAGATCCTCACATGATTAGAAAGAGCCTCAAAAGGCCATAATTTCTGTCCCTTGTGAAAATCCAGATGAACTCTGTCATTTTTGACAGTTACGTGTCTAACTTCTAAAGATCTCTGCTGACGTAGACTAAACTACCTCAGTTAAGTTCTTCAGTACCTCGGTACCTGGAACATTTTTCTTGATGTCTAACCCATATCTTCCTTGCTGCAGCTGCATCCTCTTGTATCGACCAGAGACAGAAATAACCACTGTTCTTGTAAGTAGCAGCAGACAGTATTTTTAAGACTCTTGTGTCCATCCCATCCCTCTTCCCTGTAGCATTCACTTGTCTAGCTTGAACAATTCTGATTCAGCTTTCTCCCTTTCTCCTTTTCTTTCTTTTGGGTAGCTAAAAGTTTGCTTTGTTCTCTTTGAAACTTGTCTCGCTTAGCATTTTTCTATCATTATTTCTTGAAGAAAAGCGCTGAAAATGAAGACACATCTCAAGCCAAAGACCTTGGTGGCCTGGAATGGTGACTGCAAGTGGTTTACAAACAGTTTCTATCAGCATGTCCCACTACAGCATTTGTTTTGGTCTGATTATGCCATTGGTGACTTGTGCCCCATTATAGATGACCTTCATCCAGTTCCTTTCCTAGGACTTACAGTTTCCTCTCTTGTGTTCATGAGGAACTCAAGGTGCAAGCATTTTGCCATGTTGGAAAGTTGACTCCAAGTGTAAATCTAACTGCGAAGGAAGCTAATGTCCAAACACTTATTAAATAAGTAGAAATCAATTGACTGCAAAATTGAATAGGTCACCCAGCAGAAACACCTTAATCCTTGTATAATTTGCAATCTAATTGAAATTAAGTAAATGAAAACAATGCAGATGAGGTAAGCAAAGTGTAACTACGTGTCTTGACTATGCTATTAGGAAGTCTGTATTGCAGCTTCTGTTTTTTTTCGAAGCTAAGTAAATTGCACTTTTCAATTAACTGACCTTTCAGGAAAAAAAAGTATGGGTAGCTGAACAGGCAGCGCACCATCAGCCTCTTATTTGTTTGTATTTCAGTTCCTGTGTGGATGACGGGTCTATTTAAAAGACTGGTGTATCAATCATCCTTCCGAATAGATTAATCATCTTCAGATGATTTGAGCCATCAGGTCAGACCAACAGAGCAGTGCCGAACCATGATTGCAAACCAGCGCACGTAGCATTTCACAAGCCATAAGCAGGCTTCAGATGCTTTAATCTGAAATTGCAGCTTGAAATTTGGTTTTTGCTTTAAAAATTGTCTATTGCTGACAGCCTTGATTTTTAATATAAAAGTTTTTTAAGTGCCTGCCATTCTGCCTTCCCCATGTAGCCAAAGTTGTCTTGTCTTGAGCAGCTATAATCCTGTGCCTACCTGGGATCCTAAAGCAAGAGAAAGTGTGCAAGGTTCTCTTGTGTAGGCAGCCTTTGGGACTGTAACTCTGGGATCATTATCCAGTGCCTCTCTAGTATAGTTTATGTACCTCATTTTTAAAGCTCCTTTCTCACAGCTGTGGAGCTTAACAGTTCTGAGATGTCGTTATTTCTGTGCTTAGCTGGTAGGATTTATCTACTGCGCCATTTGGAATAGCAGCAGCTTGGCATTCAGGGTGGACTGGACAGCCCTCATTGTGTTCTGGAAAACATGAAGGGAATCTGGCTAGGCTACTCCGACCACATTTCCATTTGTTCTGTCCAGGCTGTAGTGGCTACACTGCTGTCCGTATCCAAGTCATTTGGCTGAAAATAGCTCAGATCTAATTTTAAGATATATCCAGTTGACAGATACAGCGCTAGCCCATGGATTTTATGCCGTAAAGTGTCTGTGTTAAAAGTATTTCAGTTTTCCCTAGAAGCACACCAGGGATAATCAAATAGAAGACAGATCCTGGTTGTGGAACATTAAATTAAATAGGACCATTCAGCCTGGAAAAGAGATTGCTTTAAGGGCACGTAGTAGAGACCTGTTCAATTGTTAGTGCCATGTAGGAGGTGAATTTAGAATGTTTATTTTCCATCTTTTCCAGTACAGAGCTAAATTAAACTGGGGAAAGGAACCAAAAAAAATCAAACATGAACCAAAAAAAGCTAAACCTAAACCAGAGAAACCCACAAAAAAGAACCCCAACAACAAGAGCAACTCAAACAAATAAAAAGACATCTTCAAAACCTTGTGATTAGTCCTCTGCTTAACTCTGCCCAAAAGAAATGCTCAACAGATTGTTGTGGGAAATAAGGGTATTTGAAGCCCATCCCCTTGGCCTCAACCCAAGGATCCAGCCTGTCCAGATCCTCTGCAGAATCTTCCTGCCCTCAAGCAGATCAGCACTCCCACACAACTTGGAGTCATCTGCAAACTGACTGAAGGAACACTCAATCCCCTCATACAGATCATAGATATTGGACACAACCGGCCCCAACCCGGAGCCCTGGGGACACCACTTGTGATGAAAGGGTTTGAAACACAGAGGAATCCCTCAGGCTTGTAGAGTACTTGAGCTACAGAGCATTAGGGGAAGGGAGAGCATTTTGAGGAGGTACCTGCTTTTCTGGATAGAGCTTGCTGTCAAAAACAGAGGAATCGGGCAGAATCTTTGATTTGACCTTAAACTTTTCCTAGCTTGCTAAGAACACTATTTTTTTTTTCGTACCTGTTGTATCAATTTATTATTCCCCATTCTCATTTTCTGGCACAATTTGACTTGATATCTTTATTTCTCTCTGAAGTAGTCACAAACTATTAGTCATAAACCTGAACTTTTCCTTGCTTTGCCTGGTAAAACTTGCACTCTCTTTCTTTTTTCTTGTTCTAGACTTTAGGAGCTATGACTTTGCTCCCCTCTCCATTTCTGCCTTTAGGAAATCCCAATGTGCCACTGTACTTTCATTTTTCATTCACCCACTGTGATTCATTCTTTAAGAGGCTCTGAACTACAATGTTCAGTCAATAAACAAAATACTAAGGTGGCAGCTTGATGGACCAATTACAGAAAGGTGATCGTACAAATGTGCTTTTATTTCCTCCAGACATTGTGTGCAGAAGTCATAAAGCGGACTGCACATTGCTGAAGTCAAATTATGATGAATGAGAATGCATCCCAATATTTCCACGTGGTTTTGGCAACTTGCAGGTTTATTAGCTGATTAGAAATAAAAGATGAAGACACACTGCCCATTGGTTCATTGAAAAGCTGTTCAAATACTAAAATGATGGAACTATTATTTCTAAGAACTTTGATTAAACGTGATATTAGACTTGTACAGCATCACTCTTCTGTCTGAAGTCTCACTGGAAAGGATAATCTGTTGTAATAAGTTCAATCTTGGTAGATAATACTATCCGCTTTTAAACCAATGGAATAGTTCTCTTAATAAAGTGATGTGATTATGTGCATTTTAAATAATTTCTCTGTTTTCATTATTTGTGCTTAAATCGAGATGTCTTGGAACAAAATCATAGTCTTTCTGGTTTCCGGTTGTTTCTAAGTGTGAAACTGAAGATTTTTATCTGCTACTTGCTTACTTGGTGTTCATAGAATTTTTCTTATGTGAGGATCTCTTTCTTTTTGCCAACATTAAATTCTCCAAGTTAGCACTAATTTTTCCCAAGGATTTCAGGCTCATACAATTTGTACAGTTTTGCTGGTGTAGATTATATTTGTACAAACCCAATTTTATCGGGGCTTTTTTGATTGCAGAGTAATACTGTGTGGTGGAGAGTTTGACATTTGTAGGATTTCTTGTAATTGTATTTATTGAGTTTATCATAATTGATTTGCAGATAAAAAGTCTAATATGTCCTCTAATACACTGTCATCCTTCCTAAGCCTTTCTTTACCTTAGGAGGCTGGAGCAAGGGCAGGCCTGGGAGTCACAGAACAGAATCTTGATGGTAAAACTTCCTAGATGCACACAGAATATAACAAAATCTATAATCAAATGTGAAAGTGACCTTTCTGCCACTTTTTCCTGACTCATCTTTTCTTATCCTTATGTCTAACTTGTGTGTCTCAGAGACTGTCTTTTATTATATTTTCTACAGCAGCTCAAATCCAGTGTTTTCTTTTACTTCCAGTTCACTATTCAGCATTCAGAGCTGGCCTGAGTAGGAGGGAACGGAGAGAATTAGTTGCAGAGAAATAATGACCTGTGCAGCAGTTTTTCTTTGTTGGTTTTACTAGTGGTCTAAGATAAATTCAACGAAATAAAAGTAGTTGTGTTATTCAAGGGGAGAGCCAGTCATATTATGACACAGAGTATGAAACAAGACCTTTATTGGAAAAGCTCTTATTGGAGGTGAGCTGTGTTCCTGGTGTTATTCTAAATCTCATCAGTTTGTTTGTTTCAAGAGATTTTGGGGCTCAAAAAATTAATTGTGGGTAATTTTTAAAACTGCCTTTAAATTTCTTGCCTTCTAGTCACATTGAAACTTCCATTGTTCTGTTTGTTTAAGTCAGAATAAATACGAGTTCCCAACTGGCTTTGACTGTGCTATTAATTTTTTATATATATATATATCAGTAGGCCAGACAGGCAGATTATTATCACTCAGCAACATCAGCAGGAACAGGATCAAAAGGCAGGACAGCATTTAACCAAGAAAATACACACACGTGACACCTCGGAAAGAGAGCTGAGGAGTTCTGCGAGCAATTAGAGTCCCAGTGAGGGTCCTGCTGTTGTGACTCTGCAGCCAAGACATTACTGAGCCTGACCTATGCACTGCATGGGGGCTTAAAATGCATAAATATGAATATAACAAAGTAACCCACATAAGAACTCCCGTAGATAAGTTGGCTTTTTTTCTGAGATAAGATATAATAACTGTAGTGTGATTTCACAGGAAGCTATTTGTGCATGAAGAGAAGAGCAATATAGAATAGAGTCAAAACTGTTCTCCACAGTGCATGATCCGGTAGTTTGTGGAGAAGAATGTCTCTGTGTTGGAAAGCACTTTTTGCACATTTTAGCAGTCTGCTCTGAGTGAATGAAATTGTTCGCATGGCTAAGTGTATTGCTTTATTCCCCTGCATTGCAGGACAGAAGAGGAAAAGGAGAAGTACAAACTGGTGTGCTACCCGGTAGGGTAGGTGATAGTTGTGTCCATTACTTTGATCCTTATTACTCACCAACAGTTTTAAAGAAGAATTAACCCAGGGTATGCCCACAGCGCAGGCACGTGTCTGCTTTTCAGCAGCGCGAGGTGTTCTCTGCTGAACTCCATGCTGCAAGAATTTGACTGTGAAGAGCAACAAGGACCACTGTCTTCAAACTGTCACATGTGCTGTGGGTATCGATTATCATGGTGTTCTCTTTTCTAGTAGCCTCCTTCTCATGTAGCTACTCCTCAAGAGGTTTCATATCTATACTTCAATCATATTACCAATAGGAGGAGCCTTTCTGCATTACCAGTTTCTTACCATCCTTAGGGATCGCTGTTAATATATGTACTTTTCTATTATTAAAAACAAAAAAAGCTTTTTCTCTCTGTGGTGATCGAAAGGACTATTGTTGTTTTGTTGTTTGCTGTCCTCTGTTGATTTTGGCAGCGTACACTGAATTATTCATGTCGGCTCTACATTTGATTTTAAAGTATTTCTTGATGATCTCTGTTTCCTGTGTGGTTTGTGTGGAGCGGAGAGGTTAATCTTTAAAGAGATTTGTCACTTGCAGCACTTTGTTCAGGAGAAGAGGCTGCCTTCAATGCCTCCTTCCACCGTGCTGTCTTCCTCACAGGCCCAGGTGCTGCAGGTCTCAGGTGGCGTCGTTACGGCAGGAATAAGCCATACCCTTCCCCTGCCTCCTGGACTGCAATTCAAAAAAAGCTTGGATAGATGACAGAGTAAAAGTCAGACCGAGAACAACATGGTACCTAGTAATTCACTCTGTCATAATATATAATAATCACAATAATTATTCAGAATTACAGTGGCAACCAACCCCCTGTCTTTTATAGCAGAAATTCTTGTGAAAGAACAGGTCTGTGTGGATGTGCATTCTGCCTCAGGGAGAGAGTCGGGACCAGAGAAGGGAGAGTTGCCTGTCAGTGGATGGTGTTGGTACACAGAACTGCATGTGACAGAGATAACGGGTGAAGAAAAAAGATGGTTCATAATGTTGATGATACTGCAGCGTGGCCCAGGCTTTCACCGATACCCACCAGGGTGACATGATTTCAGCAAAGCAGTTTGTTAAAGACACTGTGTGAGTTTGACAATGTTTCTTATCTGAACTGGAAAATATTCAAACTTTCACTTTTAATACAATCACATGAACAGTATTCATATATCCTGGTAAGAGCCACAACAGATGAATGTGGAGTCCATGAGTTCAGTCTGGTACCCAACTTCATAAACCAGAGTGGAGGATACCAGAACTTGGTTCAGATGAATAACATCACTGTGTCCCGGATTTGTAGCTCTTTATCTGTCTGAAACTGTTTTCTGTTCTTTCACTTTCTTCTCCTTCATCAGGGACTCTGTTTCATAAATCATCCGTTACAAAAGCGTTATAGAAATGTAAAATTGTAAGTCTAGGGAGAAAATAACTTGAAAGAAAGAAAATAATAAATTATCTGTTGTTTATTAAGATAATAAAGATATTTATTTTAATAAATAGCACATTTTTTTCTCACACTGCTATGATAGTGCTATGTAATTCTTGTGCCTTTGTAGCAGTTACAAGACCTGCATAGTCAGTTTTTCTTTGTCTCTCACATAGGCATCATCTTTCTCTCAAGAAACTGGGATCTAACAGCAGATGTTCTCTTTGCTCTATCTGCAGCTAAATCTGGGTTTATTTCTGTTCCTTAGAACAAACACAAAGGGCTGAAGTTTATAATTTCCTAAACTACAGCCTAAAAATACTTCTCTTCACAAAAATGGTTCATGATGACATTTTACAATGTCATTTACTATTTACATTTTACTGGGTAGCTGTAACAGAGATTTGCTGTTTGTCCGCACGGAGATGTATTGGAGCTTTACTGAGACTTGCTTTGACAGTCATTGGTTCTTAAATCTGTTGTAGGCTGTGGACTGCTTCAGACTGGAAGGTTCAAGGTAAACGATGTCTATCTTCACTGCTCTCACACTTTCTGCAGTCACACACCCTACATACCTCGCAGCCCTCCCCTCTGAGCCCCACAAAACCAGAGTCATCCATTCAGTCCATGCCACCATGTGGTCCTCACCTCAGGTTCCTTTTTCCACTGAAGCCATTCTGCAACCACAAGGCCATCAGAGTCCTGTGGTTCCATCTCCTGGTGGCTTAAACAGAAGTAGAGCCAGCACAAGCAATTTAGCAAGGCAACAAAACCGATGCTTTATGGAATTCATTTTGAGAAGGCAGGATTTTTCCAGCTGTGTGACTACTGTAAAACATAAGTAAGAGCTACAGTCTGTCTTAGAATCGTTGAATCATAGAATAGTTTGGGTTGGAAGGGACCTTTAAGATCATACAGTTCCAACCCCTCTGCCATAGGCAGGAACACCTCCCACTGGATCAGGCTGCCCAAGCCCCATCCAAGCTGGCCTTGAACACCTCCAGGGATGGGGCAACCACAACTTCCCTGGGCAACCTGTGCCAGTGTCTCACCACTCTCAAGGTGAAGAAATTCCTCCTTATATCTAGTCTAAATCTGGCCCTCTCCAGTTTATACCTATTGCCCCTAGTGTAAAGTATTTAAGACTAATAAGAACAGAAACAAGATTGTTGCTTCTTCCGTAGGCTCTGTCTCAGGGAATCAGTAAGCACTGATCCAGACTCCCAGACAGCAGGTTGACTGTCTCTTTTATGTTTTCCCACTAGGCAAAAGTTGGAAGATAAAGTGGGAATATGACAATAAATCACTTTTACGTGATGTTAGAAGAATTCACGATTAGGGCAAATGGTACACCCTAAGCAGTATTTTGCATAGATTTGTGTAAGAGAAGATATAGTATGCGTACACATCAGTTTTAATTTGAAAAAATGTCTTGGCTTTAAATGTAATATGGAAAATTTGCCTTTCTGTATAATAGGGATACTTTTGGCATATACCAGTCATTTTCCATTTCAAATCAGGAGATAAAAAATCTTTTGCAGTGCTCTTAAGTGGCATAAGGATTAATAGTGAGATACTTCATACTTAGCTTTTTGGCCTGTTGCTGTTAGTCTGAAATGGTCATGGTAAACAACTTTGAACTGGAAATCTCAGCCTCAAATTAAAAAGAAATAGATAGGAGGTCTATCTGTATAGAATGTATATTCTATCAAAGCCACATTAATGGGAATGTGAGTCAGGAAGGTACTGCAGCTGTTTTTAATCTGATGCCTTTATAAGTCAATGTGATAAGTGTGAAAATTACTGTTGTTTTTTTGTGGTTCATTATGTCCAAGGCAGTGGATCAAGCAAAGGCCTGGAACGCGTGCAGTACTGGAGAGACAGTGGAGGAGGACATAGCCACTAGTGGGTAAAAAATAAAGGCAAAATTATTTTAGTAGTTTCCCTTTCTACTGCTTGTTTTAATGAACTTCATAAGTTCGTACATACCCTTTGTACAAAAAGAATACCTTTGGCACTGCATTTCTATGGTGTCTCTGTGCAGAGGTCATTTCAAGGCTCTCCCTTGCTGTCTTGCTACCCACTTTGCTTGTGCAAACACTCTAGTTGTCCACACGCTCCTGTTAGGTCTTGGTAGTTCTGTCTGAAGGACAAAATTTCCCTCTGCGATCTGCACACCAAAGATTAACGAGCAGCTCTTGCTTTGAGTGGATCACCCAGTGAGATTAGCGGGGTGGCTTCCTTTAATGTGGATGCAAGTGTCAGTAGTTTCTAGAATGAGGGAGGATAAGTAGAAAAGAAGGAGTGCAGAAAAGTACATTAAATTCTCAGGTGACTGAGTTGATTCTTCTATATTTTGTATCACAACAGTGTAGAAATTAAAGCAGGGAGTGTATTCTTGCCAGTCTGCAGCCTGCAGTACAGTTTAAGCTGCATTCACAAAGGGAACAAGCGTTTGCGTTGCTAACAGCCTCGAGCTGTCTGTCATTACGTTTCTGCAAGAGGTTCCTATCCATGGCCAAGGCTCAGCAGAACTGATCAGACCTCATTTCTCCAGATCTTCTTTGTTGTGGGGTTAAACTCATCTCTGATCATAAACTGAGTTAAGTCGCTGGTCATGCCGTTTTCTGCTGGCTGCATTGCAGGGGTGACAACCCGTGGCACAGAAGCAGGAGGGAGCTGAAGGGCAGTAGATGGCAATTCAGCTTTTCTTTCTTGACGGAAAGCAAGGGGTGTTTCATACAAGGCCAGGTTGGCCTTGGGCATCCTCGTCTGGTGGGATGTCCCTGCCGATCACAGGGGGGTTGGAACTGGATGATCTTGAAGGTCCTTTCCAACCCAAACTATTCTCTGATTCTATGATTCTGTGATTCAGATACAGTTCCCTAGATGTGGCTTCTAGTCCGGATTAACTCTGACTTATGGTGAGTTGCTAAACATATTTATACCTTAATATTTCCACCACAAAATACAAGCAAGACTGAAATAGAATTGCAGTCTCTTAAGTATTTATTGAAGAATACACACACAAAGGGCAGTGGGTTTGTAATTCATTACTGAAAAAAAAACCGGTGCAAAACCTGTTCACTGCAGTAACTTTATAAATGTTGGAAACTTAATAGAATCTGCATGGATTTCATATTTCAGGGACTTCAGGTGATGTTATTGGCATATGTGACATACTATAAATCGCTTAATTAGCTGGCAGATGAAAATTACCAAGTGATGTCTCTCACTTGCTGCGCTAAAGCTGTGCTGTTGCAACTTGCTGTACGGTTGGTTAGTGGGAATTCATCCTTAGCTGTAGTCTGTGCTAGCAACACGAATGGAGCTGAAGAAAGAACGCTTCTGGATGGGACAGCCATCATTAATCTTGCTAATTAGTCATTTAGTTCAAGTATATTTTTAAAAAAATATTCAAAATATACATTCTTGGGAGCTGGACCTGCACTTAGTACTGGACAAATGCTTCAACTAATTTTAGTTTTGAGTTCTTTTTCTCTTTATATTATTTTATTCTTTCAATCTAAATATTTTAACGTTTCCTCAAGGCTGTATGAGGTCCGCAGGAGGAAGTCTATAGCTTTCATCTTGATTTATAGAGACGATGATAAAAGTTTAGTCTCACAGCTTGTTGCCCATTTCTCTGCTAGATTGCTGCCTACAGCATATGTTCAAAGACAGGTTGCCCATAGTTGAATGTAGCTTGATTTCAGTAAACATAGCCTACAGTAGAAACATATTGAATTTAGGCTAAACTTGCAGAGACACTGGAAGAAAAACATTGTGTACAGTGTTGGGTTGCAATTAACTCTGTCCTAATATTCATAAACCTGTATGCCTATGTTAGAGGGGTGGAAGGGGATGAGGTTCCATCCCCATTTCATATGCCTGTGGTTGTTGTGGTTTGTGGCTCAGTGTACAGAACTGAGGTATTGCCACTGGTGTTGTATGAATGTATCTTCTTGTGGATCGGATTTCCACATGACTCGGGAATCTGCATCTCAGGTATTGTGAACAATGATTTCTGTGCAAGTTTATTGCACTGTAGACAAGGAGCAGTATGAAACTGAGGAGAACAGGAGAATTGTTCATCCCCAGGTGAGGAAGACTGTCTTCATGTTTCCTCAGGAACCTAGAAGCAATATGATAACACAGTTGTTGCTTTGAGACAGCTTTCACTGTTACATGTTTTTTAATATGTGTGTATAAGAGAACATTTTTAAACATGACATGTGGACACTTATATATGCACACATGTATTTTTATATATGGACTACAAACACTGTTACGTCAATAAAGGCAGGGGAACTACATATTTTATTGACCAATGCCTTCAACGCTAGTTAGTTTAATATTAATTCAATAGTCAAATCGATACAGTTTATATGTTAGTGAGTGCTCACTATAGGAGAGTGTTCTCAATTTTACCAAATGGGAACTTGTGCTTATTTTTTCCTGCAGTAAGTATTCACTGAAACTAAAACACATTGTCACCTCACAAAACAAGGACATGTTTGAGTAAATGAATTTGTATGCTTTAAGGGACACTCATTCTTATTATTCCCTGAATGTATTGTCTGGAATTACTGCCATAAGGCTCTGCTACAGCAGAAAAGTGTTTTGCGCAGTCCTGTCCATGTGTTTGAGCCCACTCGTGTCAAAATTATTGCAATGCAGCATCTATAATTACAGATCTCTTTCAGGATGAAATATTTGATAAGAAAGGGACAGTTGTAGTTTGTTTTTTCTTTCTATCATTGAGTCAGGGCTGTACAAAGTGCTGCAGTAAACTGTGTTTCTACTGCTAATGATGGAAATATCTGTCGCTGACTTCCAGGACAGCCAGCCAACAAATTTGCAGTAAAAGAGAAGAAATATTCAGCTTAAATGCATCAGATGGAATGGAATTTTTTGTTACTTTTACTTAAGTTAGTTGAAAATGAATAAAGTGAAGGATGTTACTAGAGCAGTTGTTCATTAAGATCATCATCCATAACCTGCCTGTCGCACACCCCTTGTTGAGACCAGATTGTCTGCTGTAGGAAAGTTCAGATTAATCTATCCCTTATGTTGTCATACTTGCTGGAGTGGCAGATTAAGATTCTATTTTTGGTGCCTAATTTCTAAATTAGCAGTTTTCATCAATCCGTGTTTACTGCTGTCACAGAAGAACAAGCTGGGATGTGCACAGTCTCGCTGAGTGATGTGTAATTATAAAAAGCCGAGGATGTGCCCTTGTTGAGTGCTAAATGAGATGGCAGCAGTTCTTTTCCTCTGTGAATACACTGATGAGCTCTTTTTTTTGTGTAAATTTAGTACATACATTCTTTAATAGTTAAGGTATTAGAACAATTTTTTCCTATCGCTGACTCGTAATTGGTTAAATTTAAAGGAGATTTTTCCCCAAGTTTGATAATTTTCTTTTTCTGACTCTTTTGTGCTGTTCCAGACCCTCCCAAGTGGACAGGCTTACTGTATATATTGCAGTGGTTTGAATACAGCTTTAGTTATTGAGAAGTACTATAGAAGAAAATTACTTTCTCAGCTTGTATGAAAAAGAGGTCAACCCTCAAAAGGTTAAAACATACCTGTCACTGGCTGATGGTTCTACTAGTGAAATTCCAGGACAATATCTAACAAACTTATCAGAGTGGAGTGAATGATGTCTTATTTGAAGGAAGATGCCAGGGGAGGGTGAGGTTGGAGATTAGGAAGAGGTTCTTCACCCAGAGGGTAGTGGAGCACTGGAGCATCTCCCAGGAAAGCAGTCATGGCGCTGAGCCTGACAATATTCCAGAAGCGTTTGCCAAATGCCCTCAGACACATGGTGTGAATGCTGAAGTTGTCCAGTGCAGGGACAGAAGTTGGACTCAATGACCCTTGTAGGTCACTTCCAAATCAGGATGTTCTATGATTCTATGATTTTCTTCCTGAAGTTATGTTCATTGTAGACACACACCCTCAGTTCTCTTGGTGAACTCGGATGAACTACCTTTCCTAAAATGAACCTTTCTGAAAACTGTCACTCTTTAGATAAACTGGAAACAATCCACCAAACTCGTTTTACGATCTTAAAAGATGTTAAGCTTACTGGTAGAAGTCTCATATGAGCTAGGAAGTAGCCATTGTAGGGAATGAAAAGCGAAAATGGGGCCAGCAAAACTAGCAGTTATTAGATTTTGGCAGTGAGGAGGGATTTCTGAGAAGAAAATGTTTGCAGAGAGGAGGATATTGTTAATGTTGAGGGAAAAGTCAGGTTATTGGCTAAGATCAGTAGACTACTCTTCCCTGTCTTGTGTAGTCACTGCCCAGTGGAACACAGCAGTTCTTGTTGAGTAGCCAGGACTCACATCACATGGCCTGTTGGTGTGTAGTGGTACCTCCAATTCAGTTTTAGAGCAGAAAACACACAAAAAAAGTGTCAGGTGATAGCACTCACTATAAATATGAACATGTTTTTCGTGTATCTCCATGTTACACTAATTTATACTGGTTAATCAAATCCAGTTCAGGTGCTACTTAACATAAGGCAGAATGAGATGGTTTTTAATAGGTCATCTGTCTCTCTCAGAGATATTCAGATTAGCAATAGTTTAGGAATTCCATATAATCATATGCATTTAAAAACATTCAGATTTGTCTTAGTAGAGAAATCATAGAATGGTTTGGATTGGCAGGGACTTCAAAGATCACCCAATTCTCACCCCCCTACCATGGGCAGGGACACGTCCTACTGGATCTGGTTGATCCAAGCCCCATCCAGCCTGGCCTTGACTTCAGGGATGGAGCAGCCACGAATTCTCTGGGCAACCTGGGCCAGGGCCTCCTCTCACAGGAAAGCATTTCTCCTCAAGATCACTCAATCTCCCCTCTTACAGCTGAAACACACCCCTCTTGTCCTATCCCTGCACTGCCTGATCAAGAGCCCATCCCCATCATTCCTGCAGGCAATCTTAATATCAAGGTGCTCCTCTGATTTGCGTTTCCCTACTACACAAACGCCTGGATGGTGAAGGAGCATTTATATTTCTTAAAGATATATATGATAGAGTTAGGTACCTTAATGAACTGCTACATATTTAAAAACTAATTACACATGGAAATGCTATCACAGATTGGACAGAATTATTTCTACCTTTGATATTTTTATTCCCCATTCTCCCTTTTTACCTTATCAGGAAGGTCATTCAGGATAAGCAACTGACTCTTTATTCAGACCGTGTTTTTTCTTAAAGAAGGGTCTTTCAGTCTTGAAAAGGACTTATAATTATTCCATTGGGTTTCTTTAGATATGTTTGCTGAACTCCTCAGGGAGGCTTTGATATCCTGACACTTCATGTTAGTGCAGTGTGTTTGCCAGAAATATTCTTTGTCAAAGAGGTTGCAGAGCTTTCTTCTGTTCACCTCTTGAAGCTGCATGGCATGCAGGTGCCTACAGTGAGCAAATGGGATAAAGAAAACGGTGTAAAAGTAATTACTGTCAGCTATGTGGTGCAATAACTTGAAAAGATCAAACAGTGGAGGAGCAGCGGTTCATTCAGAGTAAAATGGTAAACATTAGGTTTTGATGAAAACATCTAGAATCTCTGCTATGGGGTGCCTTAAAAAAACTCCAGTGAGAAATATTCTGAGCACCCCTGTGCAGGTGAAGTTATTTCAGATTGGGGTTCCTCCCCGAGCCCTGGATAGGAAGCTGTGCTGACACAAGTTTAACGGTGTCAGTGGGACTCTCTTTCAATCACAGCTGGGCACTATTATCTTGGATAACAGTAGGTCTGCACACCGTATTTTAATCCTGGAAGTGCTAACACACTCAGGTTCTATTTTCCATTTCTCTGATACAGACTTCTTACTTTGCAACTTCCAGAAATATAGACACAGAGAAGCACTAGAATAAATCATAGTGATTTTCATTCTACTTTAATAAATCGTTGCCTAAATTGTCAACACCACTTCACTATTAGTACTAAGTAAACTAGCTTTTATAAAATACAAGCAACTTGATAATTTATCTTAAGCCCCAATTTATCTTCTTCTTGTTTTTAAAGGTAAGATATAATACTAAGTGAAAATAAGAATTGCTTCCCTAAGGAAATTTTAGTGCAATCAAAGTAACCTGACTGTGCATGAGTGAAAACAATGCCAGGCTTAATGAAATTTAAATTATATTAGAAGAAGGGACAAAATGAGGGATTCCAAGCAAATTGACAATAACACTGAAGAGTGGATGCAAAATACTGTGGCTTCAAATTAAATGTGGAGGGGGAAACTAGCTCATGCAATGCGTTCTTTTGAACAAGGGGAAGGTAAGAATGTGGAAGTGGCTTGAGGGAGCGGTTTTGGAGTGCAACAGATGAGGGGTG
Organism: Phaenicophaeus curvirostris; assembly: GCF_032191515.1. Classification (NCBI taxonomy): domain Eukaryota; kingdom Metazoa; phylum Chordata; class Aves; order Cuculiformes; family Cuculidae; genus Phaenicophaeus; species Phaenicophaeus curvirostris. The sequence continues at coordinate 3,282,311 of NC_091405.1, read as the reverse complement.
ATGATGAGAAGGGAGGTGTAGAGGTATGTAAAGCCTCCAAGGTGAGTGCAGGGAGAATGAACTTTAAAGTCCAACTTTTTGCAGAAAATGTAATTTTAAAAAGAATATATTTCTCAATAAATGGAGGATTGCTATGCAAGTAATAGATCCTGGCTGGAAAGCTGTTCTCCCATCTTCAGGTCTGTCAAAAGCATAAACGTGAAGAGGACCAGAAATGAATGTCTGCCAGATGCAAACATAGCATGAGCTTAACATAATTGTTCATTTCTAATTCCAGTTTAGAAGTCGTAGGCATCAAGGAATTTGTTGTTGATTGACTTAATAGCCTTTACACTTGTCATAATATCTCATTTCCAAGAGGCCTGGTTTGCGTGTTCTTATCACAACCTGAGGGCTGTGGTGTTTGCCAGAGATGGGTCTAGGACATCATTCTGCCCACGTGAGATTGATGGGATAACAGACCATTTGTAAGGGTCACTTCAGTATGATTGCAGTGTTTGATTTGTGCAACTTCTGTCAGTAAAGGTGTTTTACAATTTAGGGACAACTTTTCTTTGCTTTATCATACAGTCTGTGGGAACAGAAATCACTGTGTTCATCTAGGCCTGTCTGATAATTTTCTTTGCTCCTCCTCTCTACAAGGGCTTGCTTGCCATGTGGAGAACCAAGGAAAGGTGCGAAAACCATTTTTTTTTTTTTAAATTCCAGTCTATCTCACTATCTCTCTCTGGGGGCAAAACACAACTTTCCTCAGAGACTGCTTTCAAGGAGGTTTGAGTCAAAACGTCACCAGTCAAAGCCTTTTGCAGGTAAACACCAGCACAGTCCAGGGTGTGACACGAATACTGATGTAGCTGAGAAACTGCCAAATTCCTCTGCACATACTCAGCCAGGGCTGGGAATTGGGATTTTACCTGGGATGCAGCCTTCAGGTTAACTTTAGACTCTCCTTTCTTCCTAAACCTATGTGGATACAGTTATTTTGATTTTAATGCATTTCAACTTCTGCAATTAATTTTTCTTGTCAGAAAAAAAAAAAAAGTCAAGTATTAGGCCAACTTAAGTCTCCTGTTTTTTTTTTTTTTCCTCTCTGTCTTCTTCAGAGAAAGGTGAGAACAGGTTTCTGGATCCTAATGTATTACACTGATATCTGTATAGCACTTATTTTTTTCTGTCTGGTGTAGGACCAGCAAAATACACATGCTATTGAACTATATTCATCTTCTAAGTCTAGTTGCTTAATAATGGAGTGGTGATACCAAAACAAACCTCATCTACTTATGTTTTTGTAGATCACCATCTCTTTTTACATTCATCTGTGGTCATGTTTCTTCTTAGGCAAGTACCCAAACAAGTGGTTTGGAGAGTAAATACAGAAGAGCTAGCGTCAAATGCCTTTTTATGTTATGTGCTGACTGTAGTGCAATATTTAACAAAGTTGTTAGCCAGTAGCTGCACGAGTCTACATATTATGAGTTTAAAGATGCAGATGTGAATAACTCTTGAGAAGAGTTGTGACTGTGTGTTAGACACAAAAGCTATGCTGCCTTCTTAAAGGTAGGATAGCCTCCATGGGATTTTTCCAGTGGAGTTTAGATCTGTTCCTCTAGGCAGAAGAAAAAAGAACAGGCTGTTCAAATTTCTTCTGATTCTACTGTAATCCATGAGTAACAAGGTAGACCCTTCTTGCCCACAAAGTAAGGTGAGTCTGGGGAGGTGGCAGAGGAATAAGTATAGTCAGCGGTCTCTGAATAGAAGAGTACCTGAAGGACCTCAAAGTCCTACAGCTTGTCTCCCTGCAGGCACTTACAGTATGAGCTTAATGGGAGCATCATAGAGAGTGACAACAACATAGAAGACAAACGTATGTTTCCATGCTGCATGAGTTAGGCTTAGTTTGTTTTCATTACAAGCATGTATTTGACCCGTGTGGATTTTCATCCCATCGCTATTCCAACACCTTAAAATCAGGTAATTTTCTGCTACATTACTGTTTTGAAACATTCAGCTTTTAAACATCTACATTCAGGACCATCTTTTGTATAACACTTTGTCAGGAAACAGTTTGAAAGTTGGAGAGATTCCTAATTAAAATCAATTAGAAGGAAAGTTGTCAGCTGCATTTTCCGTGCTCATCTGCACCTTTGCACTGTGTGAAAGGAAGAGGATTTCTGTCTCAGAACAGACTTAAGCTCCTCAGACTTAAGCTGCTCCTCAAAATTCAGGAAGTAAAACTGGGAATTAGGAACAGATAATTCTGCAGAGCACAGACAGGAAAGCTGCAGTGTAAATATGGGTTGTTACCATATATATACCGTTTTCATGGTATCAAATAATCATAAAGTCATAGAATCACCAGGTTGGAAGAGACCCACTGGATCATCGAGTCCAACCATTCCTATCAAACATTAAACCATATATATGTATGTATGTATATGTTTACATCCAGTGGATGTAAACAGTTGAGTATCTTTTTCTCAGCTCAGATCCACTCCCCTCAGCGCTCCTTGGCTTGGCCAGTGCACTGCGGCTATGTTATTTTTGTGATAATATTTAGATTTTATTTGAACAGGCTGGTAAACAACTGAGCTGTGATTCAGAAGTGTGTTTGGTTCTATTTCTTCTTTGGGGTAGTCCGTGTAACTGAGTGAGTACTGCCTGTTCCTCACACAGATCTTTCTCTATTAGAAATATGATCTTCTAGATAACTTTATATCAAGATTTTGTATAATTTGTTCTTCACATCTCTATATCTTTTCTACTGCTTCTTCTTCCCATTCTTTCCTTGTCTGTTCACAGAAATTGTTCACAATTAAGTTCTGTTATTCAGAGAAATGATATGCTATCAAAATGCGCCATTGCAAGGATTTTATTGTATGTGTATGAACTTTGAAGCAGACTTCTTTGCTCAGGTAAGCCTTAACATCTTTCTCAATGCCGTTTCTGTCCCAAGTGCGCAGTCTGCTTTCATTAAGATACAATGCAGTGATGTTGAATTCCACATTGATATTTTGAGTCCTGGGTTACCTCAGTCCTTCTCATCCAAGGGGAAACTCTGTTTACTCAAAATATATTGTTTCTACTTTCGCTCATTTCTAGCAAATACATTTAAATGTTTCCAACACAATGGTAGTTTCACACAAACAGGGAGAGTTACCTTAAAGGAATAAAAGCAAGCTCCCAGTTTTATCATCTTTAGTTCTTCTGTGAGATTGACTTAACTGTGCAAACTGTGTCCCCATTTTATTGTTTACTGAGGATGCAAATGACCAATTGCCATTTGTCTGGCTACGTGCAGTGCAGTTTAGAGAAAAAAAAGAGGTTATATTCCATTCTAGTGCGTTCTACTTTTAACAATTGTTACTCTTCCAAATTTTAACACATTTGTTTGTCATCCCACATATCTTTGGTAACGATGAGATGCACTTCCCTCAGTGCTCGTCTGTTCTTTTAACAATCCATGTGAGTGACACAGATTAATAAAATGTGGCATTTCAGGATCCAGAGTAAAATATGAAATAAAAAATGACTGTTTGAGGAAAAATTAGTCATATGCAGAGGGACCTATTAAAGTTGCCTCACATACCAAGCCTTTGTTCTGAGCATGTGTGACTGGAAGTGCAAAGCTCGGCTGTCAGAATTTGTTTAGCTAATGATTCTAACTTGTTAAAATTTTAACCATGGCTCCTTTTGTTGTGCTTCAAAGGATTTGTAATGCTCTTTATATTAATTTGTCTTATATTCTTGAAAATATAGATTTTTTTAGTTATTATTTGGGCATTGATCTGACTGCTCAGCAAACACTCTTTATATGTAATTTTCATTTTGAATATGGGGTTCGGTGTGAAAAGAATCTGCATAAAATTCATAGCTCATATATAAGCACTTTGTTATTCACTAAGACATGAGATACAAATCAAGTGTGGGAGAAGCTTGAAGCTAGACTGTAAGATGCAAATGCTAAAATCTATCACAATTCATGCTGTCAGAGAAATACACATTTAAAAATCCTTGGTCTTGTATAATAATAGACTAAAACACAAATAGCATGCTCAAACATAAAACTTTTAAGAATGCTTTTGTTTGGGGAGAGCCTGAAAAAACCCTAAAAGTACAATGTGCAAAAGAATTCATAATGACTCTAAGTTTTCAGTGTGTCACTATCAGCCCCATTGTCTTTATTCTGTCTTTGTGTGGCAAACAACAATAACAAAGGATTTAGCTTTCTGTGATAAGCTTCTGAGTAACCATCCAGTCACAAAAATGTCTGTGTGGCCCCTTACCATGGGGTAAAGGTGATGCAAACCAGTGTTAGGTTATGATGATGTTTGGCATTGTTCTGTCCTCGTGCTGGTCCCGGTCCACACTGCAAACATTTTGCTCCCTGAGCTGGTTCCAGCACCCAGCAGAGTGATTGGAGACGATCCTTGGGTTTTCAACAGGCTTTGGAGTAAGTGCAGTTTGCTCCTTATGCAAATGTTCAAAGCATAGAGCCGCCTTCTCCCAGTATGCACAGAGAGGTGAGCTAACCAGCTAAAGGGTAAAGAGAGATGGTTTTACACAGATACATCCAAATGCAGTTGTTCGTGTGTGCGTACCTTCCTCATCATTGGAAAAAAGGTCCTCCTGGAACATCTGTGGGAAAAGACAGGCAGCTTTAGAAACCATTTGAAGAGCTGGGTCCAAGCCAAAAGCAGAGATAGTGAACAGTGGTGTGAGATAGGTTTCAGTAAAGCAAAGAACTGAACTTGCTGCTTCTTGCCACAAAAAAATCTGACTGTTCATGAACTCTTGATTTCACAGGGAATATAATTTCTTTTTCATCTGTTTCTGATTGGGGGTTGAGCTCTTGAAGACATTGCACAAAGGAAGAAGCAGTCTCCTGTTAATCTGCATGTCTCTTGGTTCTGCTGGTCTCTGTTGGGACAGTTTAATACCCACCTGCCCATTACTTTCTTTGTAGTAAAATGCCCCTGTTAAAAATAAAGCTTGCTCAAACTTCCCGTATCTTAAAAAGTCAGAGGGTTCATAATTAAATTCTTCACCTGGTCTGTGAGGTAGAATCTGCACATAATAACAAATCCCTTTACTACCAGCAACCAAGAAGTTATTGGTTGGATCTCTTGTGGCTAAAGAAGGTAGTCAGGCATGAGTTGGGTCATAGAACCCTGCAGGAGGCAGCACTATTTACAATGCACTGTGCTCACAACCAGGCTGCGCTGATAATTGTATTTTTATACCATATTGATTGGTAGATTGCACTGGTATCAACTATAAGGATAGAAGAATATATAGAAATCTGTGCAATTAAATTGCTATAAAAGATTTGTTAATTCAAAGCACTTGCACGTACATTCAGTATGTGCTTTGTATTTTCTTTCTGATAGAACTAAAAAAGAAGCTACATGGATAATTACAGACCAAGAAATGTAAAGGGTTTCCTATTGGTTTGGGAAAATATTATGCATGGAACAGTGTACCACTAAATGTGTCCCAGTATATGTACTATTTGTATTTTTACAATTCCCATTTTCTGGAGCCAAAGATTGGTTACCAGTGTCAAATAGTGACCTTCTGAACCAGCTTTTCTATCATTTATGCAGTGACAACTTTGTTCCTCTTCATGTGTGAAGCTTGAGATTGTGCTCTCTTTCTGTCTCTTCACAGCAGAGATTTTGTCGTGGCAGTTACTAGTGAGCATATGGAGGCAACAGCCTCTTGGGCATCAGAAGCTGAAACATCAGAACAAGCTGCATTAGTGGGCAAGTTGAAAGGTACTTCATTGTGGATGAATATCATGTAAAGTATTCTATCTGCAGGAAAATGTGTGTGGTTTTCTATGCAAAATCAAGGGGATTCCTAACACTGCCCAGCTTGGAAATGGGCGCTCACGTGTGCGGGTGGCCTAGGATGCCCGTACACTGTGGCATATTTTTGGATTTCTCTTGGATTAATATCACGCTTCAGTGCTTCCATCTGTCTGTGTACTGGGAGCAAGTGTTGGAGGAAGGTAAGTGATAGACAATCAATTAGAAATGCAGGCAGAGCTTAGGACTTTAGCACTTTTCAGTAACTTCTTACTGGTAAGGTGCTGCCACACTGAAATGATAAACAGGCTTATACAGTTTTCAAAATAAACAAAATCCATTTCATAGAGGTAATTAATAAAAACCTGTGAGGCTGAATAACGTTTCCAACCTTCCTTGTTCGGAGAGCTCAGGAAAACACAAGAGATAGGCAGAAGTTATTTTGTTGTCATAACAGTCTGGGATGGACTTGGTTAGATAACTGACATAATTTCCTGGAGACTAAGCTAATGATTTCAGAGCGGTTTGGCAGGTCTGCAGGCACAAAGCAAAAGCATTGTCTGTGTTTTACCATCTTAACCTACCCTGCAAACTCTGCTTCAGAAGTCAAGCTCCCAGCTTTCCTGACGCTGTGCCTTCAAATCCATTTTGAGCAGTGGAGGCATTGTGTGTGTCAGGCTTGGAAGCGCAAACTATTAGCCTAGAAGTTACTGAGTGAAATAAATAAAGTGAAAAGCCTATCAGAAACTTAACCCATATGGTTTAGCAATCACTAAACCAGCTAACAAATAGAGACGATTTAAATTGCCTCACAATGCCAGTTGCTTACAGAATCCCTGCCATCCTCTTGATAGGTTAAAAAAATAATCTATTTGCAGCTCTAAGGTTGAAGAATGCAATGAATTTAGCAAGCTCAAGCCTCACTGCACTTGTCTTTCATGCTACCAAATGTGTCCTTTTAAGATATTATACTGTTTCACACCTGATTGAATAGGGAATTTAAGAAGATATCTTCTCACGGTATATCTGTTCTTAAGTCTCTTATCATTTCTTAATGTTGGAACACAAACGTGCCAATATCCATGGGACACTTGGAAAATATTTATACAAAATGTCATGGCCAATGCTTTTAAAGCTTTATTTGAATATCTAAGGAAGACTTAGATTTCATACTTCACAGAAAATATTAGACCACTCATCCGCAGACAAATACCCTCTGCCATAGCAGATTCCTTTGAAAATAGTGGCTAATGACATTAAAAGGGTCGGCAAATGGCAACCTGAGGGCGACAGCCTAACAATGACCATGTTTGTCACTAGTGTAATTCCCTTCCAGTTAATCAAATTGCAGCAGAAATTATTTGGCCCAATTAATCTGTAGGCAATGTCTTCGGAGAGACTGACGGGCATACGAGGGCTGTGTATTTGAACAGCGATGCTCTGCGACAAGCTCCTGAGTTCCAGTCTGTGTTGTGGGAAATCACATGAACCTTGCGCAGCAGAAATTTGTGATGTGCTTACATCTCCCTATCTTCCTTAAAGATCGCACATTTCTAAATACCTAAATTATCTCAATATTTCAGTGGTTTACATAGTTATTTCTAGCTTCGGTTTATAAATGTATCAAAGCAATATGGTGGTGGTGCATGCAGATGAATCTCAGTGCATCTGTGTGTTTACAAAGGTGTTGGTAGGTATTTATACCTCTATACATAAATATGGATACTGCAGATGTACCAAACATTTGTAACATTTTCATGCTCTAAATAATTCAGTGTGTTTGGGGTATTGGAAACAAAGATTGCCTTGGGATATCAGTAGGTCATACATTCAGTGAGAATCGGCTTCTCCATTAACCAGCCCTGGCATTGAATCAATAGAGTGTGAGTTATGCTGGCAGCTTGTGCATTTCAGCCTCATAAAAAGTGAAAAAAACCTCCCGAATTTCACAATGGCTTATCCGGAGCAGAAAGAATCTCGGTGACTAATTTTGCATATGAAATTAATGAAAGGCTGAGGAGAACAACAGAGCTCAGAACATTAGAAAATTCTTTGTGGATAGGGTTTGTGTAGAACAGTTAATAAGTGTTATAGTTTCCCTCATTTCTCATCATAGTTCTTTTCTCTTTGGGTTTCATGGGGTTTTTCTTGAGAATTAAAGGCTGTGTGTTAAGAGCCCATTCCCAGGCTTGCAGAATTGACTGAAGCTCTGTAAGCAGTAAGTATATAAGAACATACGCAGGAAGCTGCAATTTCTTATTCAAAAGACTGGCAATGTTTATGCTCAAGAGTCATGAAGGTGAGGCTAAGTTAAATTCTTTTAATAATATGTTTCTGAGTTTGCAAATGTTGCACAGTCCAAGAAGAGCGTTCATGTGCTTCAAGGTGCCTGTGTTTCTGTGAGTTCATGTGTGTGCACAATATGCCCAGTCAGATCAAAAGCGTTCAGCATCAGGATATGTTAGGTTCTTTCCTGCTTACAAACTGTCTTCTATAGCAAACTGACCTTTCTCTGAATAGGTCAGCACTCTCACAGAGCCCAGGGACCACTCTCTGACCTATGTTACAGTGATGAATGTCTGGAGTATCTTCCCTGATGCCAGAACAGCCGCTCCATTATGAACCGGTGTGAGAGCAGAAATTTCACTGGGAGCTGCCTTCAAGTATCTGCGTAAACAGTTTAGAAACTTAAAATCAGTTTCTTTGCAATGGTAATTAATTTAAGAAAGGCTTTAAGTGTAGCATCTGCTCTCTGCCAGTAAAAGTAAAGGAGCAGATCAGAGGACATGTGGATGAGCAGGTGAAAAAAATCTCCTAACCTTTAACCTTAGGGATTGTAATTTGTGTTCACCTTGGAGACGGAGGTCTACAGAGACAACCAAAATTGTTGTTGATGGATAAGCAGAGCCAACCTGTTTTCTTTGCCAGCTCTCTTATAACCTCTGTAAGCAGCAAAGTTGAGATGACTATTCTGTTCTAGAAAAAGGGAAATAAAATTACTTTACTTTGAATTAAGCATGGGTATTACTGACAGACTCCATCACAGATGATCAGTACAAAATTCATGTTACATATTACTTGACATTTTTTTCTCTCATTGAAATTAAAGAAATTTAGGATGCTTTCAAACAAAGCTGTGTCTAATTCTCTAAAAGTGCACTTGTCTGCCTGAGGAACCTTCAGGAATGTCTGTTTATGATAAACCACTTCAAGCATAAAGTTCGCAGATGTGTAGAATGTTAACAACTGTAAAGAAAAACCATTTCTATTTAATTCAGATCATTTTTCAATTTATGTAAATTAAAGGCTTGCAATTTTTTCTCTTTTGTCCCAGATCTCAATTTTCAGTGCTTTATTGCATCAAACAGGCAGAAAAAAAATGGATGCATTTACTGAAATGTGTCTTTAACACTAAACTTGAAGCAATAGGTACAATTATGCAAAATATCATTGGACTTAGCTCCTCATGATACTGCCATCACCAAGTCCTCCCAAGTGTTTGCATTCAGTCCAGATTCAGTGCTGGATCTCAGATGTTATGTGTTATTTCACACTCATTTATGATGGGTTTGTTGTGTTGATTTAGACCTTCTGCCAGGCTGATTTCTAACTAGAAGACCCTGAGGAACAGTGGCTAAGTGAGAGCTATGGAATCCAACACAGTGTTGCCACTGTGTCCAGCAAGCCAAATATGATCCCACCGTGTACCTCACTACCTATGTGCGTTTTGCCTCATCTTTGGGGAGTGAAACCTAGTACTACCTTCTTCTTTGTCTTGCTGATTCAGCCGCATTCTCCATTTGTGCAACAGAAACAGGTGTTCTAAAAGAAAGGGGAAAAAACAAAGAGGAATCTTGTACACAATATGGTCATTGCAGAATTATTTTTCCTTCCGAAACTGTAGGGTTTTATTCCCTACCTGTTGTCCTTCATTGTTTAATGGATGATGTACCTAAAAGTTGCAGCATGTCACTGAACTTTCTCCCCTGTGCTCTGTGTGTGTTCATTGCGTGCATGTGCATGCATATGCAAGCATCTGTAACCTTATACATACTGAGAAGGGTGCAGTTACTCCTCAGGCTGCGTAACTGTGCTGTGCACAGGCAGGAGTGGTTAGGTGAGAAGCGGGTAGGATGAGTAGAAGCTTAAACCAGGTTATATAACTAAGTAATATTTACTATATTATATTGTGGGGAAGATGTGATGATTGGTATTGGGTAGTGCTGCAGACAGGGGGCTCGTGAACTGCCTTTAAGCACTCAGGAAATCAATTTATTTCTAAGGTGAAGGTCAGACTGTGCATGAAGATGTCTGGATCAATGGTCATCATAGTAATGAACCAGCTTACACTATCATCCTTTCCTCCTTGGACTGTGTTCACTTCCATGAAATACTTTGCCATGGGTTTTCTCACAGATCGAATACCCTCTATGACAAATCAGGTCATTGAATGAAGGTCCTGGTTCTCGATCAGTGATCCCAGAGTCCCTGAGAAGCTGAAACCTCTGTTGCTTCTAGTGTCACAAGGGTATGCATGTTAAGTGGGCTCTATATAAAAGACAATGACTATATTGTCATGGTATTCTGCTATGTTGCATGAATAATCGATTGCATCCATGAGTTGAAGTATGAAGGCAAGGAAGTACAAGACTGGAAAGCTTCTACCAGTAAGGATCATGTTCATATCCAATGGATGTTTTTCAATTGAATATTCTTGTGATCCCCACACAGGAGGCATGGATATGAAACCACACTCTATAGCATTTTGACATTGAAATTCAGCATTGAACCCAGCATATGCACAATGTGAGGTTTCCCAGGTGCTGCAGCATGCACAGACACCATGGATTGAAACAAGAATGCTCCCAGACCTTGTGCAACTCTGCTTTCACCTGTGTGGTTCACAAGTGAGCATGTTGGAGGTGTCCCTGCCCATGGCAGGGGGGTTGGAACTAAATGATCTTTAAGGTCCCTTCCAACCCTAGCTAATCTGTGATTCTATGTAGAGCTACAGACAGAGGATAAATGGGAACAAATGTCCTTACGGTATAATAGAACTACTGAAGAACAGCAGTGAGACTATGCTAGAGATGCTTTTTTCTCTGTCACGGTGTTCAGATGTTCTTGAGCCAGTTTGAAAGCACAGGCACAGGTGTGTCTTCCTTATGGCAGAGACAACAGACAAGATTAAGAGCAGTTTATTGTTCTGGGATGGAAACTGGTTTAAACAATGCAGTAGAGGATGAATACTGAAGAAATACTTTCTGTATATTAAGTGTAGATTTAACTTGTAATGTGTTCTAAAATTAAGGAAAAAGGAAATCCAAATGATGTGTCATTTCTTAATGTTGGTGAACAACTTCCATTTCCTAACATTGCATATCTAATAGCCCCAGAGTAACCCAGTAGAAATGTTGGACAAGTATAATCCAGTAAGGTGAAATGTTAAACTAAATAGCCAGTAAACTTGGGATAAAAGCCCTTAATCCCATGACCCTTTAATAGGAAACATGGAGCAGATATTACCAAGGCACAGCAGATGTTTCTGGATTGTTGCATGCACAAATTTGTGTATTTATTCACACAGAGTTGAAGTAAGAACTAGAGTTAAGCGCATCAGTCATAATTTACTTAGGGGATGTGGGCTGTTGGGTTTTAGCCATGCTAAATATTGTTGTATAGGTAAAGGCCTGCTTTGCTTTCTTTTTTGCACCATTCTTTTTTCTCAGTACGATCCTTTTGAAGAGCCTTCTCTGCGAGTGCAGTGTTGGGTTCGGAGATGTTGTGCTCGGTTCCTGTGCTCGAGGTTTACGGTCCTAGTAGTCACAGAAGTGGATGCAAGATTCAGCACTGGTGAGACCGCACCTCAAATACCGTGTTCAGTTTCTGGGTCCCTCACCACAAGAAGGATGTTGAGGCTCTGGAGTGAGTCCAGAGAAGAGCAACAAAGCTGGTGAGGGGGCTGGAGAACAGGCCTTGTGAGGAGCGGCTGAGAGAGCTGGGGGTGTTTAGCCTGGAGAAGAGGAGGCTGAGGGGAGACCTCATTGCTCTCTACAACTACCTGAGAGGAGGTTGTGGAGAGGAGGGATCTGGCCTCTTCTCCCAAGTGACAGGGGACAGGACAAGAGGGAATGGCCTTAAGCTCCACCTGGGGAGGTTTAGGCCGAACATTAAGAAAGAAATTGTCACAGACAGGGTCACTGGGCACTGGAACAGGCTGCCCAGGGAGGTGGTTGAGTCACCTTCCCTAGAGGTGTTTAAGGGATGAGTGAATGAGGTGCAGAGGGACATGGTTTAGTGATTGATAGGAATGGTTGGACTCGATGATCTGATGGGTCTCTTCCAACCTAGTGATTCTATGATTCCATGATTCAATGATTCTAGTGCCTTTTCCCTTTCCCGATGTAGTACATGGAAGACAGCTGTAAGAGAGAGACTCTAGATCTGGTTTTATGTAGTGTTCTCTCTGACAGCTATGCCTTGCTTTTCTACTGCCTAGTGCATAACTGGGGTTATTTATTTGACATAAGGCTGCTTTGTGTTGTGTTTCATCACCTTGGAGTACGGGCCAAAGAATTTGGATCTTGCTACGTGGCCTTCATTTGCATGGATGCTGTACATGTATGTACACTGGTTTGGATTGTTTTACTTTACTCAAACAAGACCGTATAGATATTTATCATTAAATAGAAATATTTTTTACCCTCGGCAGAATAATTTTTGAACTCTGTCTCTAGAGAACAACCAACCAGGAAAACATATTTTTATCAGGGTTTTTTCATACTGGCAATCTGGAAAGGTAGATATTGTGTTCTGTTACTGCGCTTGTCAGCACAAATATGTGTAGACTTTATTAATGTTTGCATTAGGAGCCTTCACTTACTTATGCACAATTATTGTAGCAGTTTCTGAAGGCAGCGAATTGAATTATGAGTTTTGTGTTGTTGCTTCAGATATGGTTAATTTGTCACTGAAAACCAAAAATAGGTTACTTGTGACCCTCTTTGCTAGTATTTTAGTTTTACATTATCACACATGCATTGTTCAGTCCCGTTTTGAGTTCTGTACTGGAGTAAAGGAACTTTTGAGAGGTGATATTTGTTAGAGAGGAGGTAAATTGGTATATTGTAGTATTTAAAAATACAGCTTTGTGATGAATACCATTCTATTGCAACAACCATGGAGCAGCAAGGGAGTACTGAGACAAGCTAAAAAATAATGTGTATGTATTCCTAACTTGATACAAATAAACATTATGCTTTTAAAGGATCTGCCAGCAAAAAGCAAAATTTCTTAACTAGTGTGGATCAAAAACCAAGGCTGTGTTCATGGTGAACATTTTGACTTCCTTTGACTTTTGGGAGTGCAGCTGAGCCAAATCCTGAACTTTTCACCTGTGCTTCTTACTGTCAGTGACAGCCAAGAGCTTGTTTCTACTTGTTTTCCTCTGGTAAGAGGCTGCGTACCTTGGCTCCTCCAAAAGAGGACATACGTCAGAGCATAAGTAAGTCTTGAAACCAAGTTTTACTCCCTATCATGAAATGACCTTTTTAGAAGTGCATTATTTGGTGTTGCAGTATGCACTGATTTCTGCTAATGTCTTCACAGCTCCAGGAAAACTCTCTGGAATTTAATCCTGTAACTCATACAGGTGTGCTAATAATTCCTGCTTAATACGGGCAAAATTAAAGTCTTTCCTTACATAGAAATGATCCTGGTTATTGTAGAACCAATGAAAATGCAGAGAGGGGGTAGATTTTGTTAATTGTGTCAACTCTGATTAAAATGTGATAAATTTCAGAAGATTCGCGTTCATCATTAATTGGTGTTTCCTATAGATAAACTACAACTAGTGCCTGAAATTATTGCTGCAGGTTAAAAGAACATAAAAAAATAAACCTAAGGAAAAGCAGAAACGAACCAAAGGCTGAGCATTGGAAAGATGAGGCTGGTGAGCAAATGTGCTCACTTATAGTTCTGTTACAATGATGTTTTATCACTGAGCTCATGAAAGGCAACTTCTTCTCTTAGGCTGCCTTCATGCAATGAAAGAGTTATTACGGTCTCCAGTTTGTAGCCTGCAGGCTGATAAATTCAGCACCTCAAGTGGGTGACAAGAAGGTCATCTTACTAGCAAACTACTCTGTGTACCTGCACAGATATGTAACACGTTGATTGACTGCTGGGATACATATTAGTTGTGATAGAAACCATATGTCTTCTTACTCACTCCAGGCTATGATTCGTCAGGTGCAGGTGACACACATAGTTATCTGCAGTGTTGCAAGCCCAGAGATTAAATGACTGAATGAAGTAAGACTTTGTTTGGAGTGTTGGGAACGTACCAAAAGGTTCAGCAATTCATTCAGTTAAGCATACGAGTTGTACGGCTCCTTGAAGCTCATACAAATGAGAGAAACTCCCTGGGCTTGAAAGACAGGGTTGTATTAATCTTCAAAGGTGTCCTCCATTGATATTTCTGGTACGTTGTTTGTAAGTAAATCAGCAATAATAGGAAGAAAAGATTCCCTTGACAAAGTTTTGCCTAGCTGTTTGCCATGGTTGTACCAGCATTGCAAAGAAAAATATCTTGAGGCTGCCTGTCCCAGTAAGCTGTGCAGAAGATGAAGTGGTTGGTAGTTCTTTCCCTTTCCGTCTCATGACTTCCCATGAAATTCCTGGCACGTATCTCAGCTCAATAGCTGGGGCTATGGGAATTTTCTTGCGAGTTTGTTTGGGGTTTTTTTTGGTTTTTTTCTCTTTTTTTAAATAAGCTTTTTTTCAGTGGTTAATCTCCTCTTTGTTTCAAGAGAAAAATCTCGAGTATTTTTTTGCAAGCATTTATCTTCCATTTTCAATTCAATTATTAAAGCATTCTGAGTTCTTCTTTCAGAGTAAAGCCCTCATTCTCAGATGCTTACTCAGGAGAAGAATACAAGTCTCTGAATTTTGAGATTCACCCGGCATTTGTCACTATAAAAATAATTCTGTTTTTTCCCCCTCCACAAACTTTTGGCAGCCATTTGAATATTTCCTATAAAGTGGATTTACTATGAGCTGTCACAATAAATCTCACCGAGATTCCTGATAAAGTCAACAGTTAGGAATCTCATTGTCAAGAAAACATAAAAAATTAATGTTTCCCATCCATAATGACTAATTTTACTGAAGTTGTCACTCTATGGGAATACTTCTACGCTTTGTGCATTCTGGTTACGTGCTGGTAACCTCAGCTGCTTGAGGTACAGAAATATGTTACAGTTGGGGCTCCACTGCTATATGCAAAGAATTGCTATCATTTCAGCACGGTGTCATTTCACTATGATGCTACAGTGAACACTTGTGCTGCCTTTTCCTTTTCACCCCACATACTACCCATTGTTTTAAAAGGGAGTGAGAATCAGGACATTGAAAACTTGGCATCTGTTTAAAACTTGTTTCAAACAGATGAACTATATGGTTTTCTGAGCCATTCGTCTCTATTAGTGTCACTTGGAGCTGGACTGCTGCCCCCTTTGTCTTTAGCGTGCTTCCTTCTTGTGGGAGATGGTGGAAGGATTGAGAACTGCAATCCCTCTGCTTATCTTCAGGCTGCAATAGTGTACTCAGTGACAGCACAAACTTCCCCTCGGCCTCATCAATATGCCTGAAGTGTGAGCGAAGTTGGTTCACTCTCCGTGGCCATTAAATCCTGTTGATTCCATCAATAAGGATGCCAGTAATGGAGAGATGTCATAGTGACTTTGTGATGCGAATGACTGCTCGAAAGACATTGGATTGAGACACTAAATTCATCTCACATACCTCAGCGCATACACGATGGTAATGGTTTTCATTCACAGCGAGTCTGGGATAGATTCAAAGCGTGTCTGAGCTGTAAAGCTTTCTAAAATTCAATAACCATTCCCCTGAGCCACACAGTCCCTTCACTTACTTGAGAAACTTGTTCATGTTTTTTAACAGGTTCCTTTTCATGTATGAGGTCTTTATTGTTTCCATACCTTTCTCTCGGTGGGAAATAGTTTCTAGGTTCTGTGGGGCATGTGAATAAGAATACTAAAGATTTACTCAAATGTAAAATACTGCAGACCATCTGGTACTGCTGCGTGTACTTGTTTGATGCTGTGAAATGAGCTGCAGGTTCCTGTCTTTAATCGGAGTTCTGGCCCTGCTTACACCACCAACAGGGGCTGCAAAGCATGAAGGACTGTAAGGAGAGCAAAGTGTAGCTAGTCCTCAGCAAAGTCAGCTTCCTTCCTGCTTGGGGTTTCGTAACGAGAAGCTGGGTGTAGCGGTCATAGAATGAATGAAATATCATGGAATGGCTTGAGTTGATAGGAACCCCAAACCCCACCCAGTTCCAGCCCCTGCCATGGGCAGGGACACCTCCCACTGGATCAGGTTCCTCAGAGCCCCGTCTAACTTGGCCTTGAACACCTCCAGGGATGGGGCAGCCACCACTTCCCTGGACAACCTCTTCCAGGGCCTCACCACCCTCATCATGAAGAATTTCTTCCTAATGTCTAATGTCAATCTTCCCCCTTTCAATTTAAAGCCATTCATTCCCCTTGTCCTATCACTACAGGCTCTTGTAAAAAGCCCCTCCCCAGCTTTCCTGGAGCCCCTTTCAGTGCTGGAAGCTGCTCTAAGGTCTCTCCGGAGCCTTCTCTTCTCCAGGCTGAACAACCCTAACTCTCTCAGCCTGTCCTCACAGCAGAGGTTCTCCGAGCCTTTGGATCATGTTCATCACCTCCTCTGGAGTTGTTCCAACATCCTTCTTATGTTGGGGATTCCAGAACTGCTTACAGGACTCCAGGTGAGGTCTCACTAGAGCAGAGTAGAGGGACAGAATCACCTCCCTTACCCTGCTGGCCGATTTTTAAAATTTATTAATTCAGATTTGAGTATTTTACCTGGCATCTGATATGTTAAGTGTTCTTGACACCTAGTTATGCTATCCATTAGTAGATTAAAAATCAAAGGGATATCTTTTAGATTTTTGATTGTAATAAAATTTTCAGGCCACTAAAATGTGGTGTAGATAATTTGCTACCTTCTTTTTTGTTTCAGAATGCTCCCTTGGAAGAGAAGTACTCTGAAAAAATTGAAACATGAGTAACAGCAAAGTTTACTTTAAGAAAAACCTGTAGAAAACGTAACCTGCAACAGTTATCAGGCAGTATTTACTGAACAGTGTGCTGAACAGATGCTTCTCACCAAAGAGCCTTTTTCTCTGAAAAAGAAAAAACTGTAGAAAACTTACCTGAAGAAAGAAACCCATATTTGGCCTAAACCCCCCCTCTTTTTTCCCCTAGCATCCCCACAGTTCCATATCCAACATGAGTGTCAATGGTATGCACAGTATTTTCACTGGAAAGGCTTTGTGTAATCAATACAGTGAGAAAATTCTCAGTCAGTCCTCTGAACTCGCATCACTAAAACACTGTAGAAGAAATACTTTGGAGCTCTGTTTACTTTAGGAGTTAGCTACACTTGTGTGTCAGACAGGCTGTCCCTAGTTTCAGGTTTCTTGCTGGGGGTTAGGGGAGGATTTAATACCTGCTTCTGTAGGTGAGTGGCCCAAGTAAAGTGCTGAGATGATTTCTCTCAGACCAGGAATACAGAGACACTGTGGGGCAACTCTTAGTTAGATTCCTGATTTGATTCTGCAGCAGCAGGGATACAACTTTCATCCATAGCACACAGGTAAATCACAGGTGAGCGATGCCCCTGCCAGTCCTCAGATAAGCCTTGCATTCTGCTTCTCATTAAAGCTGGTCCAAAATCATTTTGGATATCTTGAAAATTGCAGCACATATAATCCGTCTCTAAATTCTACTGGGATTCCTGACATCTATATCTTTCCTACGATGTTTTATTCCTGTATATCTTCAGCAAGAAGGGAGAAGACATTTCTACACTGAATATGGTTTCAGTTGTATCAAATGCCCCAATCA
Source organism: Phaenicophaeus curvirostris (assembly GCF_032191515.1). NCBI lineage: Eukaryota > Metazoa > Chordata > Aves > Cuculiformes > Cuculidae > Phaenicophaeus > Phaenicophaeus curvirostris. The sequence goes on along the minus strand of NC_091405.1, from coordinate 3,264,547 downwards.
GCTGTGTCTTAAAGAATTGGAATCTTTTATCCGTTGACATTAATGGGGTCTGTAGTTTAGAGGCAAGAAAACTAGGGAAGGAAAATAAAATCTGACCTCTAGCACTGTGTACTGCAATATGTCGTACAGCTCTTTTTAGGGCAGTAGAACTTTGTTAGTAGAGATCATCTGCACTCTTGCAAGGTTCTCCAGCATTCATAAACTACATAACTTAAAATTCCAGTACTTGAAGGGGCTACAAGGAAGCTGGGAAGGGGCTTTTTACAAAGGCTTGAAGTGATAGGATGAGGGGCAGCTTCATGGGTATAAACTGGAGAGGGGAAGATTCAGATTAGACATAAGGAGGAATTTCTTCACTATGAGAGTGGTGAGGCCCTGGCACAGGTTGCCCAGGGAAGTTGTGGCTGCCCCATCCCTGGAGGTGTTCAAGACCAGGTTGGATGGGACCTTGGGCAGCCTGATCCAGTGGGGGGTGTCCCTGCCCATGGCAGGGGGGTTGGAACTGGATGATCTTTAAGGTCCCTTCCAACCCAAACTAGTCTATGTTTCTATGATTCTATGAGTATTGATAAATATAGAAATACATATAATTTGCTTTTAAGTTCATCATATCTCTTCCTTAAGGAAGGTAATTTTATGGAAAAAATTAAAACTTTAATTCATGGCCACTTAGAAATAATATATTAGTAATCAGTAAATGATTAATACCTATTTCCCCCATTAGTTATTTAGGGCAACCCTGAGTAGACCAGCAAGAACTAATGCGTGCTATAATGTATAAGTGCTACGAAATAATGGATAGCATCCTGTAGTAACGTGTTTTAATATTATTTATACATGCGTCTCCCATATCATACACAGTGAAACTTCTTGCCGTAATTTAAATGAAGAAAGTAATGCCTAGACTTATTATCCATTTGCCCCAAATTGTCATCTTAGTTTATAGTCCTACTGATATTTGCTATTTACCTTTGTAAAACATTAATGCTGTTTACTGCATTGTGTCTGGGCTCATATAAGAGAGAGAGACATGAAAAACTCCTGAGCAGCTCTGACCTAGCCCTGCGGCGCCATCAGTGGGAAGGACACCATGCACCCACACGGGCTCCCCCCGAGTTCAGGGGGAGTGCCCGGACCTGAAAGCCTCTCAGGGGCTGATGGCGCTGCTGGAGGTTGGCCTGTGGAGAACCAAAAGATGTGCTGTAACTAATCCAGCAGGACTCTAATACAAAGCTTTACTTTCAGCTTTCCACAGTGACCACAACTGAACAGATAACTCTATTCTATGAGCCTGATTGCCAGGCTTATTTCTCTTTTATTTTTTTGGTCACAACATGTGGCAACACTGAAAGGAATAAAACCTCAGAGTCCAAAGCCTTCTCACAGCATTTGTTTATTTATTGTAGGTTTGAACAGTTTGAAGAAACCAAATTATTTATGTTATGCCCTTGTAGTAAATAATAATTTTGGTTTTGTTAAGTATCAAAAGCATTTGGCTTCATATTTAAATACATGTTAATAAGCCACTGGCAGAGTGTTCACCTTGGTTATTCTTTAGTGTCAATGGGGCAGGTTCCTAGTAAGGAAAGGGAAAAAAAAGTAATGAAAATGCAGTGACAGAAAAATAAGCAATCAGAATCAAGCAATTGGTATTTTAATGGATGACTTTTTTCATGGCAGTTAATGGGCACTTACAAAGTGACTTCACGTGAATGTGATCAGTCCAACAGCTGCTTTCTGCCGATGGACTCAGTGCAATTGCAAATAACTTAGGCAGCGTCATGACAGATACCAAGTAGCATTCCAGGCTTGCAGCACTGAATTCAGTGATGATGCATAATGATGCTTCTCTGCACTCATTTCAGATCCGGGCTGTAATTTGTAACAGGTATAATACGTAGAGAGACATTTTTAAATGCTTTCTTATATGTCTCCAAATGATGCGATCCTAAAGTGGCACTTATAAACTAAGTCTGAGTGGCAAGGTGGCACAATGGGACTCGGGAGTTAGCGCTTATAGAGGTTTATCTGTACTGTGCCACATGGT